>NW_022681468.1:97679040-98879040 GCF_009764315.1 Trachypithecus francoisi
CTGGGGTGCTGGGCAGACTACAGGAGAGATAGAATTAGGAGAAATACCTAATGTAGATGACAGGTTGATGGGTACATCAAACCACCATCTCACGTGTATACCTATGTAACAAACCTGCACGTTCTGCACATGTATCCCAGAACTTAAATTAAAAAAAAAAAAAAAAGCATTTCTATTTCTCCACAGCCTCACCAACATCTATTGTTTTCCGACTTTTTAATAATCACCATTCTGACTGGCATGAGATGGTATCTCATTGTAGTTTTGAGGTGCATTTCTCTGAAGACCAGAGATGACTAGTGATGATTAGCTTTTTTTCATGTTTCTTGGCCACATAAATGTCTTTTCTTTTCTTTTTTTTTTTTTTTTTGAGATGGAGTCTTGCTCTTGTTGCCCAGGCTGGAGTGCAATGGGGTGATCTCAGCTCACTGCAACCTCTCCGCTTCACAGGTTCAAGCTATTCTCCTGCCTCAGCCTCTCGAGTAGCTGGGATCACAGGCACTCACCACCACACCCAGCTAATTTTTGATTTTTTAGTAGAGATGGGGCTTCACCATAAATGTCTTCTTTTGACTGTCTGTTCATATCCTTCACCCACTTTTTGATGGGGTTGTTTGTTTTTTTCTTGTAAGTTTGTTTAAGTTCCTTGTAGATTCTGGATACTAGACCTTTATCAGATGGGTAGATTGCAAAAAATGAAAAACTTAGGTATAAATCCTTTTAAAATGCACAAGATCTACATGAATAAAACTACAAAACTCTAATGAAAGAAATACAAGAACTAAATAAATGGAGAGATGTTCCATGTTCATGAATAGGAAGAGTCAATATTGTCAAGATGTCAGTTCTTCCCAACTTGATCTGTAAATTGAATGCACCTTCAGGAAGTTGTTCTGTGGGTACTGACAAACTGATTCTAAAGTTTATGTGCAGAGGCAAAAGATCCATAATAATCAATACAATAATGAAAGAGAAGAGCAAAGTCAGAGGACTGACACTACTTGACTTCAATACTTTCTATAAAGTAACAATAATCAGGATAGCATGGTATTGGTAAAAGAATAAACAAATAGATCAATGTAACAGAATAGAAAGCCCAGTAGTAAACCCCACACAGATACATTCAATGAATTTTAACAAAGGAGCAATGGAAATACAATAGAGAAAAGATAGTCTTTTCAGCAAATGGTACTAGAGCAATGGGGCATCCACATGCAAAAAAAAAAAAAAAAAAAAGAAAGAAAGAAAGAAAGAAAGTGAATCTAGATACAAAGCTTATGCCCTTTATAAAAATTAACTCAAATTGGATCATAGATCCAAACAGAAAATACATAGAATTCTTAAAGATACAGTAGAGCAAAATCTAGATGACTATGAGTGTGGCAATGACTTTTTAAATACAACATCAAAGGCACAATCCATGAAAGATGTGATTTGATAAGCTGGACTTCATTAAAATTAAAAACTGCTACTCTATGAAAGACACTGCCAAGAGAATCAGAAGACAAGCAACAGACTGGGAAAAAATAATTGCAAAAGATAGTATTTTTCTATTTGATATTAAAATCTTTATCAATATTTTTCTATTTGATAAAGAACTATTATCAAAAATATACTAGGAACTCAACAATAAGAAAATGAACAATATGATTCAAAAATGGGCAAAAGACCTGAACAAACACTTCACCAAAGAAGAGACAAAGACGGTAAATAAACATATGAAAAGATGCTCCACATCATATATAATTAAGGAAATGCAAATTAAAATGAATACCAATACATACATATTAGAGTAGCCAAAATCCATCACACTGACAATGCCACCTGCTGGCAAGGATGTGGAGCAACAGGAACTCTCATTCATTGCTAGTAGGAATGCAAAATGACACAGCCACTTTGGAAGATAGTTTGGCAGTTCCCTGCAAAGCCAAACGTGCTCTTACCATATGATGCAGCAGTCACACTTGCTAGTATTTGCCCAAATGAATTGAAAACTTGTGTCCACACAGAAACCTGCACATACATGTTTATAACAGCTTTGTTCATAATTGCCAAAACTTGGAAGCAACCAAGATGTCCTTCAGTAAGTGCATGGATAAACAAACTGGTACATCTATACAATGGACTATTATTCAGTAATAAAAACAAATAAGCTTTGACTGTGGCTTTTGTTGCAGAAAAAAAGAAGAAAGAAAAAACGAGCTATGAAACTATTAAAAGACATACACGAAACTGAAATACCTAAGTTAAAGAAACCAATCTGAAAAGACCACTTACTATATGACTCCAACTATATGACATTCTGGAAAAGGCAAAACTATAGAGACAGTAAAATGTTCAGTGATTGCTGGGGTTGGGAAGTAGGGGTGGGGATGAAAAGGCAGAGCATAGAGGATGTTTAGGGCAATGAAACTGCTCTGTGTGTTACTATAGTTGCAGACACACGCCATTACACACTTGTCAAAACCCATTGAATGTACAACAGCAAGAATGGACCCTAATGTAAATTATAGACTTTGGGTGACAGTCACATGTCAATGTTGGTTTATTCATTGTAACAAACGTACCTCTCTAGTGAACGATGCTGCTGGTGGGGAAGGCTGTGCATTTGGGGCGGTGGGGCATGTAGGAACTCTCTGTACTTTCCACTGTACTTTGCTATTAACTTAAAACTGCTTTAAAACTAAAGTGTATTTTTTAAAAAAAGATTGAGCTGTTGATGTAAAACCAATGTCTACTTTCATGTCCAGGAATTTATCTTTTAAAACCCATATTGAATAACCTGGGTCATCAGGGGTGATCTTTTTCACTGGAAAAGGCTAATATACCACTTTCTGGCAGAAAATATTTCTTACCAAATTCTTTTCCAGAACGATTATCTTGGTGGGTGTTCCTGTAACAACAATACATAATAATAATAATAATATGCAGCAATATCTAGACACTCTAAAAATACAATAGAAAAAAATGTTAAGAAAATTATTTCTAAATTTGATCTAAGCCAAAATGTGGAGAAGCAATGGGGAAAAAAGTTGTTTCTAGATAATGAGATTAGAGGTAGTTTCTCATAACTTCTATACTGTTTTCAGTAGTTTTCAACTTCTATCATGGAGATATATATATACACACACACATATCATCAGATATATACATCATGTTTATATATATATAAATGAACAGTAAACAGATACCATTTTTAAAAGACACACATATATTTCATATATTTATGTAATATATACACATTCATATATAGATCATGTTACCACCATTATAGATATAAGGAAGGATAGTAAAAATAGTAAGAAGATTAAAATAAAATACACCAAAATGGAAACAGTAATTTAACTGTGGCTAGCTTTGTGTGATCAGACTAAGATATTTTTAGATCTACTTTTCTTTGTTTTCTAGATGTTTTACAATGAATCTGTATTTTTATATGGAAAAAATAAACCTGATTTTTATTAAACAAATACAAATTCAGTAACACTATCTTTAGAAGATTTTTAAAATAAACTTGGGCATGAAGAAATCATTATGACTATTGTGGTGAGCATTCTGAAAGATGAGCAGAAGCAGGGATAATGTGACATTTAGCTGATCTTTCAAGGGAAGCCAGACAAATGACACTTTTTAAAAAAGAAAATAGTAACTAACATTGAAACATGGTATTTCTAGTATGATTCAGAAGTGAAGTGTCAACTTCTTCTGTGGAAAACTCCAACATTACCAAACGTAAGAAGGCACATACTTCAACAACAGAAGTGAAAACTACCTTGATTCATTCATTTAACACTGCTTCAGAGTTTAATCCCCAAAAAAGTCTATTTTGAAAAACAAAAATTCTTACTCCTGTATACTATCCTTTGCAGTGAACTGGCCAAATAAGTGTATCCAATGTATGCTCAATATGGAGCATTCTGGAAACATTTTAATTTATGTCATCTCTAATCCTTACAACAATAGTGCAAAGAAAGGATTACCATCTTCTTTTTACAGATAGGAAAACTGACGCTCAAAGAGGTATAATATCTCTTTTAATAGCACACATCTAATATGTGGTGGAGGTAGGAGCTACACTTACATCTGTCAGACCTTAAAGTCTGTGTTCTTTCTGCCTCAGTCCAACAATTGGGATCTTTGCCATGACAACTCACCATTCATAGTGTGCTTTTCATGACGTTTTTGACTCAAACATTATCACTCAGCAAGACGCCTCAACTAATTTACAAAATGCGACTTGAAAAGCAGGTTGTAATTTCCAAAAGCACAAATCCAACCACAAAAGGTAAAGACTTGACCAGTAGAGCTTTACAGAAGGAAGTAATGTAGGTAGTAAGGACACTTCCAGAAATGCCCGGAATCAGAGAAATCGACATATCTCCTATTAGAAATTGTACTCATTTGGTAGCAAAATTTCTGTGTATTCATTTAAAATAATAGTCTTGTTTTAAACTCAACACACATTAAGAGGGTGACTTTGACATTTACTTTTTATTCTCTTTTGCCTTCTTGCTCCAAGAACAGATTTCCTCCAAATTCTAATTATTATTATAACTTACATAAGTGTACTGGATTTTATTTTTAAGGGTGAAACTACACATAAGTAGATTTGTCTGGATTATCAAAATCAGACCCTGAAGAAATTAGTTCCTAGAGGGCAGGGTTGAACCTTGCTTATCTCTATATCCCAGTTGTGTTAAGCAGAGTAACTGGCACAAATTAACAAATTATGCATTGAAGAATCATAAAACAGAAAGATTTTTAAAAGAAGTAAGTTTCAGATTCAGTGTAACCCTAAGAAGCTAGTGTACCACAGGATGGCATGCCCTCTGCGATCACAGTAGCAGCCTTCAGTCTTGGTCTGGGCTATAAGAACTGCTCCTTGAGACTTGGGTTTTTTTCCTAACACTGCCACTAACGGGTTAAGTCAGAAATCTTTCACTTCCCTGAGCTTTTGATCCTGGTTTCCAAATCAGCACAATGGGAAACTGAAGAGAAGGAAGGAGAAAAAGACAGAGGGTCAGAGATCCCTGCCACCTCTACAATGCCATAGTTTGGACACAGGCTTTGGGCAACCATGGTGCATGCACCAGTTCCAGCCTGTGGTCTCTTATTATACAGCTCATGAGCCGAGAATGATTTGTACGTTTTTACATGGTTCAAAGAATTCAAAAGAATAATAATATTTTGGGACATGTAAAAATTATATAAAATGCAATTTTTCAGTGCTCATAAAGTTACTTTGGAGCTCAGCCCCACTCCTTTATTATGTATTTATATGGTTGCTTTCACACCACCACAGCAGAGCTGAATAGCTGTGACACAGACCATATGGGCCGCCAAGCCTAAACTATTACTACCTAGACCTCTACAGTAAAAAGCATTGCTGACCTTTTACACAGACAACCAAGCAAGTGATCACCTGAGAAAATTAAAATGTACGTCTAGGACAAGGGGGCCTATGTCAACTAGGGGACTATCTTCCCCACTACTTATGCAAGAACATTCACCATTGGGAGAGCAGGCTATGTAGCTTGGCAGCACTGTGGCCACCTGTCCAAACCTCCCCTCACCTGTGCCCTTTAAGTGACCAGCATTTCTAGGCATCCATAGAGCCACAGGGAGCATTCTGATGGCTGGCCCCTCATCTTCCCTTCCTCCTTCTTGTTCACATTCTATTTTCTGAGTGGTTGTCAGAGGAACGCTGAATCCTGCTGTCGTTTTTTCAGACCCCAGGAGCCGTTTATGACAGTCTTGGCACCATGAAGCATTTCAAGCTCCTATCTCAGCACCACAGCTGCCTGCTCCTCGCTCAGTCAGGATGAGCTTGCCACAGTGCATTTGCCCTTTAATCTCTCTCCCTTCTTCCCTCCATTCTTCTCTCCCTCCCTCTCTCTCTCACTCTTTCTGTCACACGGGCATGTGCACACACACAAGTTCCCATTGGATAGAGGGAGAAACACTTTTTAGTTTCTTTCCAGGCCTAATAGAAAATTCATTTTTCACAAAAACAGAGCTTTTTTTTGTCCATTGTAAAAGTGTGGGCGTCCTTCCTTTTGGAGAGTAATGATGGTTTTCCACATGGCCTTCTCTGACCCATTGCTTGTTTGTGCATATGTGTGTGTGTGCACATGTGTATGTGCGTGTGTGTCTGTGCGTGTAAGTGTGTGTGTATGAGAGAGAGAGTGTGTGTGTGTGTATGTGTGTGTGTGTGTGTGTCAGGAAGGAAGGGAATGAAGGAGAGTGTGATAAGGAGAGAACACCTCAGAATACCCAGATAAAAGATATTATAGCAACACTATAAAGTTAATATATGGGATTCCCAAGTCAATCACCTTCAAGCTGGGGAGTCTGGAGTGTGAGGAGAGTGGGAGTTTTTCTCTAACAACGTATTCATTGTCTAAGACAATTTTAGGGTCAAAAATATCTTTGAATAAAGGTGCCTGGAAAAAAAGTACAGGAAGAGAATATAGCAAAATGTTAACAATGGTTGTCCTTGGGTGGGAGGGAGAAGAGGCAGGTTATGGGTGATCTGTTTCTTTTATTTCAACTATTCTACATTCCTCACTTTTAAATTTTTGATATTAAGCTGGAGAGAAAGGACATGAATATAGAGATGAACTCGCTGAATGTAGCAATGAATGCTAAGTTAGCCAAAGATGCATGGCTACCTTCCACATCCAATTATTTAAGGGCAAACCGAAAACTCCACTTTCAGAAATTTTTTTTAAAATGTGCTTTACAGTATTTCCCCTTTCAGCCTAAGGACTAAAAATTGAACACAATTGGATCTGCCCCATTGCCTCAAGGATTCTTAGACTAGTTCAGGATCCATTTTCTGGTCATCACTACTTTTTAGACAGGGAACAGGGCTAAATTCCTATTGACTTCTAAGTACATAGACCCACAGATTTGTTTGTCACAGTATCCTCTCTCTGGCTCTCTCTTGACTCTCTCTCTCTCTCTCCTCCCCCACATCACCCCAAAATCAGAATGCATATATAAAATTCTGATTAATTGAAACATGGAATGATTAAGATTTTAGTCTAAGATAAATATGTAGATTTCAGCTAAGATGTTTGGTTGAATAAATGCATATACCTTCACTCCATCATTAAACCACATTAGCATGAGATAATTACAAATAAATAAATAAACCAATAAAGATAAGAAGAAAAGAAAGATAATCCTTTCAGCATTTAGGAAACTGGAAAGTAGAATCTGTGAGTGGCACCTGACAGCAGACCCAGGGATGCTGAATCCCAAGCTAGCAGTAGGAAGGCAACCAGGATCCCCAAAAGTTCAAGAGTTGGCAATGTAATTTACCTCGGGAGGCAGGAGCAAACATAAGCATGAAAATAGGGTTGAATTATATTTAAGTAGTACGTAGATCCCAGATCCTCTCCCTAGACTGGATGACTGCATCCCACGGTGGCAGTAGGCTGGAGGTTTCCTCTCTACAGGGTACAATATGGTGTCTCTAGGCAGGTGCTCTCCAGACACGAAGTGCTTAAATGTACATACTGAATAGTGAGATCCTCTAGGTTTCCTACCACTTGGTTCCAATGAGGGTGGCAGACACTTGGTCAGAAGGTAAGATGATTCTTCTCTGGAGAGAATCTCTCCAGCCCAAGTGAAAAACTCAGACCCCGCAAGATCACCTTCCAAGAAAGCTTACAATCAGAGAGCTTCTATCAGCTTTTAGCTTTTCAGTGCTCCATTTCTTTTTTTAACAGAAACAGACAGCTAAGGGTCACCAGGCATCTGAGCAAAGCTTCTAACATGAATGGCAGAGACCAGAGCAAGCAGACAAATAAAAGCAGCCTGAATGGAAAGGGCTAAACTAGGAGATAAGACCTTCAGAAACCCATATGAGTGTTCTCAAAGAGATAAAAAGCAGTTACCATTTTCATGAAACAAGAACCCAATTTAAAGAATAAGAAAACTCTTACAAATTGAAAATATGACAGCGAAACTTGTTTAAAAAATTCTCATTAGAATGCTAAGATGACAAAGTTGAGTAGATGACCCTTATGTCCTCCAGAAATAGAGCTAAAAGAAAAATGTTGAAACACAGAAGAAAATTAAAAGAGGTTCAACACTAAAATGATCAGAATTCCAGAGATAGAAACAGAGACAGACAGAAAGAGAGAGAAATAAGAACAGACACATGCGCCAAAAAAGGGAGAGACATAAACCCTAACACAGTAATAGCTGGAGACTTCAACACCCCCCTTTCAGCACTGGACAGATCTTCCAGACAGAAAATCAACAGAGAAACATCAAATTTAATCTGCACTATAGACCAAATGGAACTAATAGATATTCAAGGAACATTTCATCCAATGGCTACAGAATACACATTCTTCTACTCAGCACATGGATCATTCTCAAGGATAGAAGATATGTTAGGTCACAAAGCAAATGCAATCACATTTGAAATCAGGACTAAGAAATTCATTCAAAACCATAAAATTACATGGAGATTGAATAACTTGCTCCTGAATGACTCCTGGGTAAATAATGAAATTAAGGCAGGAATCAAGAAGTTCTTTGGAACTAATTAAAACAAAGATACAACTTACCAGAGTTTCCAGGATGCAGCTAGTGAAGCAGTGTTAAGAGAGAAATTTATAGTACTAAATGACTACATCAAAAAGTGAGATCTCAAGTTAACAACCCAAATATTACAACTAAAAGAACTAGAAATCCAAGAGCAAAAAAAACCCTCAAAGCTAACGTGGGAATGGGGAGAGAGGGTATCTTTGTCTTATGCCAGTTTTCAAGGGGAATGCTTGCAGCTTTTGTCCATTCAGTATGATGTTGGCTGTGGGTTTGTCACTTATGGCTCTCATTATTTTGAGGTATGTTCCTTCAATACCTAGTTTATTGAGAGTTTTTAACATGAATGGATATTGAATTTTATCAAAAGCCTTTTCTGTATCCATTAAGATAATCATGTGGATTTTTTCTTTAGTTCTGTTTATGTGATGAATCACATTTATTGATTTGCATATGTTGAACTAACCTTGCATCCCAAGGAGGGTAGATGTGACCCAGAATTTATCGATTTCTTTTAGATTCTCTAGTTTACGTGCATAGAGTTCTTCATAATATTCTCTGATGGTTGTTTGTATTTTTGTGGGGTCAGTGATAATATTGCCCTTATTGTTTCTGATTGTGTTTATTTGAATCTTCTCTCTTTCTCCTTTATTAGTCTAGCTACAAGTCTATCTATTTTTTTTTAACCAATAATATTTTAATAGACCAGTTACTAGGAAGTAAATAAATTTTTAAAAACCTTCAATGAGCAATCTCCAAAAACAGTCATGATTTTGTTTGGGTTCTTGAAAATTTTTAAGAAATAGATTATGAGTTTTATTAATTTTTTCAGAAAACCAGTTTTTAAAAAATTCGTATGGAACCAAAAAGGAGCCCAAACAGCCAAGGCAATCCTAAGCAAAAACAACAAAGCTGGAAGTGTCATGCTACCAGACTTCAAACTATACTACAGGGCTACAGTAACCAAAACAGCATGGTACTGGTACACAAACAAACACATAGACTAATGTAACAGAATAGAGGACCCAGAAATAAGACCACACATCTACAGCTATCTTAAAGACTTAAATGTAAAACCCAAAGACATATATGCAACCAACGATCAAATGAAAAAAGCTCAGCATCACTGATCATTACAGAAATGCAAATCAAAACCACAATGAGATACCATCTCACACCAGTCAGAATCTTTGGCAAACTTGACAAAAACAAGCAACAGGGAAAGGAGTCTCCCTATTCAGTAAATGGTGCTGGAATAACTAGCTAGCCATATGCAAAAGATTGAAACTAGACCCCTTCCTTACACCACAGACAAAAAATTAACTTAAGGTAGATTAAAGGTTTAAAACTATAAAACTATAGAAACCCTGGAAGACACCTGAGGCAATGCCATTCTGGACATAAGCACAGGCAAAGATTTCATGATGAAGATGCCGAAAGCAATGGCAACAAAAGCAAAAGTTGATGAATGGGGTCAAGTGAAACTAAAAATCTTCTGCAGAGCAAAAGAGACTATCAACAGAGTAAACAGACAACCTACAGCATGGGAGAAAATTTTTGCAAACTATGTATCCCACAAAGGTCTACTATCCACCATCTATAAGGAACTTAAACAAATTTATAAGAGGAAAACAAACAACCCTAAACATAACCATAAAAAGTGGGCAAAGGACATGAACAGACACTTTTCAAAAGAAGACATATATGCAACCAACAATCATGTGAAAAAAGCTCAATATCACTGATCATTACAGAAATGCAAATCAAAACCACAATGAAATACCTTCTCACACCAGTCAGAATGACTATTATTAAAAAGTCAAAAACAACACATGCTGGCGAGGTTGTGGAGAAAAAAGAACACTTATACACTGTGTTTGGGAGTGCAAATTAGTTCTGCCATTATGAAAGACAGTGTGGTGATTCCTTAAAGACCTAAAGAGAGAAACACCATTTGACTCAGCAAACCCAGTAATGGATTACTGGGTATATACCCAAAGGAATATAAATCATTCTGTTATAAAGACATGTGCACACATACGTTCATTGTAGTGCTATTCACAAAAGCAAAGATGTGGAGTCAACCTAAATACCCATCAATGGTAGACTGGATAAAGAAAATGTGGTACCTGTACACCAAGGAATACTATGTAGCCATAAAAAAGAATGAGATCATGTCCTTTTCAGGGACATGGATGGAGCTGGAGGCTATTATCCTTAGCAAACTAATGCAGGAACAAAAAATCCAAATAACAATTTTTCTCACTTATAAGTGAGAGCCAAATGATGAGAACACAGGGACACATGGCAGGTGGGGGAACAACACACACTGGGGACTTTCAGAGAGTGGAGACTGGGAGGAGGAAGAGGATCAGGAAAAACAACTAATGGGCACTAGGCTTAATATCTGAGTAATGCAATAATCTGTACAACAGAATCCCATGACGAAGGTTTACCCAAATAACAAACCTGCACTTGTACCCCTGAACTTAAATAAAAGTTAAAAAGAAAGAAAGAAGAAAGAAAGAAAGAAAGAAAATGTCTCAAGGTGAACAACATAACTTCCTGGGTTGAAACACATGAAAACAAACCCACATCAAGGCAGATCATCTTGAAAATTTGGAATACATAACAAAGAAAGAAAACTCCCCAAAGTTTTCAGAAAAGTTTTTTAAAAAACAGTATTTACAAAGAATCAAAAATTAGATTGATTTTAGGCTTCTCAACAGCACTACCAGAAGCCAGAAAATAATGGAGTAATATCTTCAAAATTTGAAACAGAAATTATTTCCAATCTAAAATTTTATGCCCAACCAGTCATGTAAGTGTAATAAGGAATAACGTCATGTTTCAGAACAATTTGCTTCGGTGTATCCTTGCTTGAATAAGTTATTGGAGGATACAGTGCACCAAAAGAGAGCTTCAGGCCTTGGAGTAGTACAAAACAACAGAATGGGTTTGGATCCATATTTATAAGGCAGCAGCATTCCAGAGTCAGGGAGCACTGGGGGAGAAGCCCTCTCCAGTACCCCTGGAGCTCACACCTCTCATTCCCACATTCCTATCTCCCATTGCTGCCCATGAATTCTGATCACGTATTCCTTTGATAGAGGCATTTCTGTCACTGATTAGCTATAGTCAAGTGGCTCTTCCTGGGGCTACAGGAGATAATCTATTGCTTTTCATTAAATGTCAATTTGATTAGCTTAGTTGTGAAGTCAACACTATGCTGTCAGCTCTGGGCTCTGAGGAAGATGTCTACTTATAAACTAGTTAAAGAACGTGGCCCTCCTACCTCTGAGTTGTGTGATTCTGGGCAAGCTACTTAGCCTTTCTCTCATCTGTGAAAGGGAAATACAGTATCAGAAAGCTGTCAGGAAGCTGAAACAAAATAACAAACATAAAGTTCTTATCTTGGGCTCCACACACAGGAAGTGTTGAATATATAACAGTTCCTTTTTCTCCAAGGCCAGACCACGTAGAGGACCCTAAGACAGCCGCAGCCTTGGTCAGCAGGACAAACACGAGGTTTAAATTGCACCATTAAAGCCGTGGCCAAATGGCTGCTCTGCCTCTGGGTCACTCACCGCCACAAGGCTTTACCACTTCCCATCCTGGATAGGAAATGGGCTTTTTGTTGGTTGTTTTTTTTTTTGTTTTTTTTTTTTTAAGAGATGGAGTCACCCAGGCTGGAGTGCAGTAGCATGATCATGGCTCACTGCAGCCTCAAACTCCTGAGCTCAAGTGACCCTCCTGTCTTGGCCTCGTGAGAGCAGCTAGGACAACAGGCCAACAGGTGTGCACCCCACACCTGGCTCATTGTTATTTTATTTTATTTTATTTTATTTTTAGAGATGAGGGCTTGCTATGTTGCTCACACTGGTCTCAAACTCCTGGCCTCAAGCAATCCTCCCATATTAGCCTTCTAAATTGCTGGGATTACAGGCGTGAGTCACTGCGCCTAGCAAGTGTTCTAAACGCAGTTTCCAGCCTGCTCTTCAGAAGGACAAGAAGCAAAGAGATCCTCCTTGAAATATAGAAAATAAAAGCATTCCACTATTTAGTAGGGGCAGAGTTCATGACCAGCCACAACTAGTTATTCAACTGTAATCTAGAAGTCCCATTGATACAGGAGTTAAAAAGGAAATATTTAGGCAGATAGTGAGGGTAAGGAAGTCCTTGGTAAGGTTTTCCTTTTAATAAAAAGCAGCCCCCAAATCATTTCTTTTCTAGCAAAGAGCAGCCTGTAAAATCGAGCTGCAGACATAGATAAGCAAGCTGGAAGCTTACACGGGTGAATGCCTGCAGGTGTGACAATAGAAGAAGGCTACCTGGGGGCTAGGTATGTTCAACATGACGGCTCCATCTTCGCCTTTTCTTTTTCTTTCTTTTTTTTGTGAGACAAGAGTCTCGCTCTGTCACCAGGCTGGTGTACAGTGGTGTTATCTCGGCTCACTGCAATCTCTGCCTCCCGAGTTCAAATGATTCACCTGCCTCAGCCTCCAAGTAGCTGTGAGTACAGGCGCCTGCCACCATGCCCAGCTAATGTTTTTATATTTAAGTAGAAATGGGGATTCACCATGTTGGCCACAACGGTTTATCAACTCCACATACAGTAAGGAGCAGACAACATGGCACTGGCCAAGTAGAAAACCATTTGCATAATAAGATTAGGGTGGGGTGGCCAGCTTCTTCAAGTGCTGTGTAAACGTCTCACCTGGTCCAACCGATCTTTGGGCCCTAGGTAAATCAGACACTGTCTCCTCAAGCCAGTCTATAATACCTGTGCACTTCACCACAAAACCAGAAGACTCACTCAGGAGCCCCTGTCTCTCTGCAGGAGATAGAGCTGTTCTCTTTTCTCTTTCTTTTGCATATTAAACCTCCACTCTTAAGCTCACTCCATGTGTGTCCATGTCCTTGATTTCCTTGGCATGAGGCAACGCACTTCGGGTATTACCCAGACGAATGATGCCGCTTCATCATGGTTCTGCTTTTTTTAGGCTGTGGGACAAACGGCCCCTTTGCTCTACAACCCTACCTCGGCCTTGCTCAGGTCTCCTTCCAGCTGAATCACAGAGCCAAATAAAGCCCCCCAGGTTAAGTCTTCTTTTAAAGGGGCAGCCACTCCAAAGAAGGCAGCACGATCAGTTTCAGCTGGCCCGGGGGTGCTACCAGGGTACTTTGCGCTCAGCCACTCTCAGTTCAAAGGCTCACCAAGTGCAGCAACAGAACACAGGCTCATCTAGTTTTAAAAAAAGTGGGAGGAAAAGTGCAGTTTTAATTCTTATTTCCCAGGCAGAGGGGAGGTTAAAAAAAGCCAATTTCTGTCTGGGCGCGGTGGTTCACGCCTGTAGTCCCGGCACTTTGGGAGGCCAAAGCGGGCAGATCATGAGTCAGGAGTTCGGGACCAGCCTGGCCAACATGGTGAAACCCCATCTCTACTAAAAATACAAAAATTAGCCAGGCATGGTGGCGCATGCCTGTAATCCCAGCTACTCAAGAGGCTGAGGCAGGAGAATCGCTTGAACCCGGGAGGTGGAGGTTGCAGTGAGCCAAGATTGTGCCACTGCACTCCAACTCTGGGCGACAGAGCAAGACTCCATCTGGGGCGGAGTGGGGAGGGGAACTGATTTCTGAGCAGTGAGCCACAGTTTAGTTGATCTCTTCTGTTACTCACTCATGTTTCCCCAGAGAAACCACATCACAAATCTGAGTCTCCTCCGGGAAGGGAAGGAGTAGGATGTGTGGTTCTCTCAGCCTCTTTTCCACAGTAGGGTTCTGACTTTCACTTCTAAAACACTTTTCTGCAAGCATCGGTACCTCATAAATGTTTTACTATACGCGAGACAGCAAAGGGAAGCACAGATTAGTTATTGTTACAGGACAATAGAAACTTGCTGTCTTCTCCAAGTTTGGCGTTAGAATCAAAGAGTAGGCACCAAACAGTAGTTGTCAAGAATCCTCTCATTTACAGTCAGGTTCTAGACCTTGTGGGCAAAACTTGCAAAGGATGTGCCCAATTTTGCCAGAATAGATTATTAGATACCGCCAACTAAAATTTCTTTTTTTTTTTAAGACTAAAGTTTCATTGGAAGATTACATTGAGGACTTCTTCAAAGGGTTATGTGCTGTATGAACTCCCTCCTTACCCAATACTCATGGATGGAAAAATGCTTTTCCTTCATTTTAAGGCAAATGAGCTGCATGAACAGGAACTTTAACCATTCAGACAGACTGGCCCACATCCCTGAAGCTTGAAGAACTCGGGAACTGCTATTACATCTGAATAAAGTTCAAAGGCAAAAGGCTGTGGCTGAGTTGGAATAACGGGGCAGACAGAAGAGATTGGAATTGGGAGTGGACCATACTTCACGTTAAAGCAGGCGAAGGTGTGTGCATGTTTTATATGGGTCAAATATGAACTGCATAATAGAGAATGAGCCATCGATTTTAAGGAAGACTCTGACCAAAAAAGCTTCCTGCCAGAGGTGAGGCAATTCAGCAGGAAGAGGCTGCCCTGGACCACCAGAGGCAGGTGGTAGGAGGGCTCTTAGTGGCCACCCAGAAAATGTATTGCCTGAGGTAGTGAACTGCTGTCAGAGAACCCTACCAGGGGATATCTGAGGAACCCACAAGAAATGGCCAACAACTGCATATCTGCACCCAAAATGTGAGACCATAATACAACTGAACAATTCATTAAGACCCTAACTGTTCCTCTATCTCTCCTTTCTCCCTGCCCCCCTAGCCAGCCCTAGAAGGGCCAGAAACCACTGCTAAGGAGTGGAGGGGTGGACAATCAGAAGCCAAATACACTGCCCTCCTCTCCCTTCCCACTGTGGGTTTTTCAGGCTGGGGCTGTCACAAAGAGGAGGAGAGATGAAGGGGTTTTTTTTTTTTTTGCTGATACTTTATTATGACCATTTACGAACATACAGCAAAGTTGAAAAAGCTTTACAGTGAACAACTATATCTTCACCAACCTGGATTCTTGTTTTATCTCATGTCAATCCACAGATCCATCTCTCTATCCATCCACTAATCCATCTTAGTTTTTAGGTATTTCAAAGTAAATTGTAGACATCAGTAACTCAACATGCATTAACTAGAATTTGGTGTCTTTTTTTTCCTTTTGGTGTAAAATTTACAAATGATGAAATGAAAAAATTGTAAGTATGTATTGCTGAATTTTGACAAAAGTATGCATTTGTGTAACCCAAAAACTGCATCAAATAAAGGACTTTACCATAATTCCTGATACAGTTTGGCTGTGTCCTCACCCAAATCTCGTCTTGAATTGTAGCTCCCAGAATTCCCAAGTGTTGTGGGAGGAACCCAGTGGAAGAGAATTGAATCATCTGGGCAGTTTCCCCCATACTGTTCTTGTGGTGGTGAATAAGTCTCACAAGAGTTGATGATTTTATAAGGGGAAAGCCCTTTTGCTTGTTTGTCATTTCTTTCTTGTCTGCCACCATGCAAGATGAGCCTTTTGCCTTCTGCCATGATTGTGAGGCCTCCCCAGCCACGTGGAACTGTGAGTCCATTAAACCTCTTTTTCTTTATAAAGTACCCAGTATCAGGTATGTCTTTATCAGCAATTGGAAAACGAACAAAGACAACCCCAGGAAGTTCCCTCATGACCTGTCTCAGTCAATCTCCACCTCTACACCCTTGGGTTTTTTCCAGTGTAGACTAAGTTTGCCAACTTTAGAAATTCCACATAAATGGAATCATATTACGATAGCCCTATATATAAAAGGCTTCCTTCAGTCTGCAAAAGGATTTTTGTATTTATCCATGGGTTGCACATATTAGTAACTCTTTCATTTTTATTGCTGAGTAGTATTTCATGATATGAATTACCATAGTTTGCTACTTGATCTTCTATTTATGGTCACCAAGAGTATTTTCAACTTTTGATTATTATGAATAAAGCTGTTGTGTTCTTCTATAAGTATTTTTATTAACATGTATTTTCACTAATTTGGGGTAAATGCCTAACAGGGATTATTATTATAGATGACATGTATATTAGTTATATAAGAAAATTCCAGAAATTTGGCAACGTGGTTGTACTATTTTATATTCCTATTAGCAATATAGGAGAGTTACAGTTATGCCATATTCTTGCCAAAATTTCGTGTTTAGTCTTTCCAAACTTAGTCATTTTGTTGGGTGAGTAGTGGTATCTCACTGTGGTTTTAATTTTCATTTCCTTGATGCTTACTGATATGGAACATTTTGTCCCACTTGTAATATTATCTTTGCAAAGTGGTTCCTCAAATCTTTTCCCCTTCTAAACGGTGGTCTTGTTGTTGTTGTTGTTGATTTGTTTTGTTTTATTTTGTTTTGAGACAGTGTTTCGCTCTTGTTGCCCAGGCTGGAGTGCAATGGCGTGATCTCGGCTCACCACAACCTCCACCTCCTGGGTTCAAGCAATTCTCCTGCCTCAGCCTCCCAAGTAGCTAGAATTACAGGCATGTGCCACCACCCCCAGCTAATTTTGTATTTTTAGTAGAGACAGGGAATTCTCTGTGTTGATCAGGCTGGTCTTGAACTCCCAACCTCAGGTGATCCGCCCACCTCGGCCTCCCAAAGTACTGGGATTACAGGTGTGAGTCACCGCACCCGGCCCAATGTCTGTAGGATCTGTAGTGATAATTTCACTTCTCTCTCTTTCACTTCTGATATTGATAATTTCTATTTTCTCTCTTTGTCATGATCAGAATAGCTAGAGGTTTATTAGTGTTGATTTTTCCAAAGAGCCAACTTTTTTGCCTTGTTAATTTTCTCTATATTTTGTCTGTCTTCAATTTGGTTGATCCCTGCACTTTTATCTTCATTGCTTCCTTCTTACTACTTCCTTGAAGTTTTCTTTGCTTTTTTTTTTTTTTTTTTTTTTCCCCCCAATCTTCTTTAGATAGACCTTTAGGTAATTTATTTTAGACCTGTCTCTTTTTTTCTACTTCAGTATAAGCATGTATAGCTGTATTTCCCTCTGGGCACTACCATGGCTGTAATTCACAAGTGTTGACATGTTATATTTTGATTATCCCTCAGAGTAAAATATTTTCTATTCTACCTTGTGATTTCTTCTTAAGCTTGTGGATTATATTTAATCTCCAAATACTTGGGGCTTTCCTAGATCTCTTATTGTTCATTTCTATTTTAATCCTATTGTAGTCAGGGAACATAAACTGCATGAACCCAATTTGATTTAATCTATTGAGTCTTTTTTTTTTAATAACCTAGCATGTGACCTACCCTGGTGAACTCTGCATGTACTTGAAATGTATATGTATTCTGCAGTTATTGGGTGTAACCTTCCATAGGTTCGCTCAAGGTGGTGGATAGTGTTGTTCAGATCATCTGCATCTTTACTAAGATTCTGTCTAGCTTATGTATCAATTGCTTGAGAGATGGGTATTAAAATCACCAATAAAAATTGTGGATTGTCTATCCATTTAGTTCTATTTTTGTTTTGTGCAAATTGAAGCTCTGATTTTAGGTACTTAATTTTTTTAAATCTATCTTCCTGATGAACAACTCTTCTGTTATCATGAAATGTCTCTCTTTATCTTTGGCAATACTCTTTGACTTATAGTGTATTTTATTTGATATTAATATAGCTACTTTAGACTTCCATTACTGATGGTTTGCATAGTATATCTTTTTATACTTATTTATACTTATACTTATTACAGGTGCAGTGGCTCACATCTGTAATCCCAGCACTTTGGGAGGCTGAGGCAGGCAGATCGCTTGAGGTAGGAGTTCAAGACTAGCCTGGTCGACATGGTGAAACCCTGTCTCTACTAAAAATACAACAATTGGCTGGGCATGGTGGTGGGTGCCTGTAATCCTAGCTACTCCAAAGGCTGAGGCAGGAGAATTGCTTAAACCTGGGAGGTGGAGGTTGCAGTGAGCAAATATTGTGCCATTGAACTCCAGAGCAAGATACTGTCTCAAAAAAAAAAGAAAAAAGAAAGATATTAAATGTACTTATTTAGACCTACTTATATTTGTCGTTTTTTCTATTTAAAGTGCGTATTATATATGTAGCACAGAATCGGGTCTTGTGGTTTTTTAAGTCAATTCTGGCCATCTCTGCACTTTAATTGTAGTATGTGGTATGATTCATTAACATTTAATTTTATTAAATATAGATTTATTAGTGGTAGAATGATGTAACTGGATTTAGGCTTACCATTTAATTATTTGTTTTACTATTTTGCTTGTTTTCTGTTTACACCCCTCTCCCTCCCCATTTTTTGTCCTGTTCCTTTTCTATTGATGTCTTTTGGACAATTTAAATGTTTTTGGAATTTCATTTTAAAGTATCCATTGACTTTTTGGGTATACTGGTTGAAAGCCCTTATCTGAATTCCTTGGGATGAGAAGTGTTTTGGATTTTGAATTTTTTCAGATTTTGGAATATTAACATATACATAAAGAGATCTCTTAAGGATAGAATTAAAGTCTAAACACAAAATTCACTTATGTTTATATACACCTCATACATGTAGGCCGAATGAAATGTTACATAATATTTTTAGGAATTTTGTGCATGAAACAAAGTTTGTATACATTGAACCATCAGAAAGCACACATGTCACTATCTCAGCCATCCATATGGATAGATTTCAGATTTTGGAGCATTTGGGATTTCAGGTTTTATAGATTAGGGACGCTCAACCTATGCCTCTTTTCATTAGTTTTTGTTGTTATTTTATGTATTAAAATGTGCAAGGAAGGGTGAAGTTTTAAATTGGATGAGGTTTTTGAATTTTGAAATTAAACTAGACAGGATTTCTTTTAATTTATTTTTTATTTTTTACTTTAAGTTCCAGGATACAGGTGCAGAACGTGTAGGTTTGTTATATAGGTCTATGTGTGCCATGGTGGTTTGCTGCACCTATCAAACCATCATCTAGGTTTTAAGCCCCACATGAATTAGCTATTTATCCTAATGCTCTCCCTCCCCTTGTCCCCCACCCCCTGACTGGCCCCAGTGTGTGATGTTCCCCTCCCTGTGTCCATGTGTTCTCATTGTTCAACTCCTGCTTATGAGTGAGAACATGCGGTGTTTGGTTTTCTGTTCCTGTGTTAAATTAGACAGGATTTCTTAACAGCTTAAATTACTCAGTGGAATATGAAATGTCAAAGATTCTATCCAATGGGTGGGTAAGAATGAGTCCACATAGCAACTTTGAAGAAGTAAAGGGAACAAAAACAAAATATTTCTGATTGCTCCCTGCCACAGCCAGTGCATTCAATAACCTTTTCTACTGTCCTTGTTATTGTTTTCCCATTGTTATTACAATCATCATTATTTTTCCCAGATGAAAAAATAGGTGTGGTGGGGCTGACAGTGAGAAAATAAGGAGAGCTGCCCCTATGCCTGCATTTACCATTTGAGAAATACAGTGAACACGATGCTTTTCACACGGAGGACGGGGAGGGCTTTTGCCTCTGTTTTGTTTCCTGTTATGTTCTGTATAGAAAACAAATTTTTCTTTCCACGGGAACCTGTTAGAGATATTTGAGAACAATGCCAGCTCTAGACCAAAACCTGTTATAAGTGGAAATATGTTGTTTTATTTCTGTCTTTTTTACACTATTCCTTCTCTAAGAGCTGAGGTAGGAAGAGAAAGAAGTAAAGAACCATTGACATGTGCAACAACATGGTTGAATATCAAAAACATTTTCTTAACTGCAAAAAACCTTATACCATGGAGTGATCACAATATGATTCCATTTCTATCAAATTCTAAAATCTGTGATGGAAAAATATCCAAGGGTGTATTGGGGTTGGGGACGGACTAAGAGAAGGCATAAGGGAACTTTCTAGCCTGTACTGTGATCCAAACCCCATGCTATGAACGTTGTACACAGTATCTCATTTAATCCTCAAAATTACCCTATCAGGCAGTTACTGTCACTTCCTCCACTTTATACAGAACATCAACTCAGAGAATCTAGGTATTGCGTCCTACACCTACTTAGAAGTTACCAATTCCTAAGGTACTTTAAAATGTTTTAAATAAAAATTAATAAAGTAGGCAAAAAATAGCTTGTAAATAACATTTCTACAAATATCTCCTAAGACAATTTTCACATTGATGTCCAAAGACATTGACAAGAATGTTTTCTGCAACATTGCTTAAAATAATGAAAAACTAGAAGCAACCTAAATGCCCATTATTAGAAGAGTTAGATTAGTTCTCATACTTCCATATTATAGAATACAGTGCTGATGTACATTGATAAAATTAAGTTAAAAAATCACATTCACCTTCTGCTCATGGGCCCAAGGAGACATGTTCAAGAATATTCATTGCATTTGTACATAAACA
Source organism: Trachypithecus francoisi (assembly GCF_009764315.1). Lineage (NCBI taxonomy): Eukaryota > Metazoa > Chordata > Mammalia > Primates > Cercopithecidae > Trachypithecus > Trachypithecus francoisi. The sequence goes on from NW_022681468.1 coordinate 97,699,962, forward strand.
CAAATACAAAGGAAAAAGTAGAGGCTTTCTACATGTGGTTATTTATTGGAGGAGGAAGAGGAGAAGAATGGAAGAAAACTTGCACTTTGCATATGCTTTGGTAGTGTATGTTTTTGTATATAACTTGAGTCATTTTCATAAATATATTTTCAAGTCTGCATAATTACTAAGTAAGAAGACAATTGAGTTGCTTTAGTAAAAATCCTTCCCATTACTGCAACTGATTTCTGCAGCCAGAATGTTCCCAGGCCCTGAAAAGGGGAACCACTAAAACTAGAAGGCAGAAATACTGACACCAGAGAGGCAGAGTTAGAGAACATGGACCTAAAGCATCAAATCTGTCTGCAGCCCTGATTAGCAACTTCAAGAAGCCTTGCAATTTTCAGTGCTTAATAAATGAGTTACACTGAAAACAAATCCATGACAGCCATGCATTAGAAAGAAAGGTTACGTGTGTCCCCAGTAATAAAGTATGTGCACAATATAAATTAAAAGATACCAATTTATACTCATATGATTGGCAAAAAAATGTTAAAGCCTAGCAAAATCAAGTGAAGTCAAACACGAAACAAGCTTCCCAGTATTGCTTGTGGGAATACAAATTGTTATAACTACTTCAAACAATTGGCAATTCGTAGTAAAAATGAAGACAAGCCTACCCTACAATTTAGCAATCCCACTTCCAGGAACATAGTAAGAGAGATTCTTTCCAAGAAGCCTGTACAGGAATGTATATGGCACTATTGCTTGTAATTGTACATCGTGGTATTTCCATATGGTAAAGTATTATTCAGCAGGGAAAGTAAATAGACCAGAGGTAGACATTTCTATATAAATAAATTTTAGAAAGATAAAATTGAGCATAGGAAGCTGCAACTGTATCTGTAATGCTTTGTTTTGCTAGAAAACAAAACGGGGGAGGGCAAAAGTAAAGAATCTGAAATATATGTAGGAAAATATCAATATTTTAAATTTTTTCATAGTGGATATACAGGTGTTTCTCATATTATTTTCTGTCTTTTCTATATGCTTGAAATATTTAATAATGAAAAATATAAAAGGCATAGGAAAGAATATTCTGAGAAAATACATCAAAATGTTTATGGATATTAATTCTGGTAAGATTTTAAATGACTTTAATTTTCCTTTTTATATTTCTCTATATGTCCTAATCACACCGTATTAAATATGTATTTCATTTATGACAATAAAAATGTATTATTTTAAAACTCATATATATATAGTTATTTATGACATATGATGAAACCATATGAAACATAGCAAAAAGAATGAAAACTAGACCAGGATATTAAGAGTTGTTGACTTTTGGATGGAGCTATGAGTGACTTTTTTCTTCACGTTTATCTCTAAACTCAATTTTTCTATAGTGGGAAAATAAAATATTTGTGAAAGCTGGAATAAATCAAAAGCTATAGGTTTTAAATGAAAAGAAATTCAAATAATTTTTCCAGCATTATAAAATGTTCATATTCCTAAAGTTGAAGTAAGTTACAAAAACATCAGTGTTTTTAAAGAAAAATTAGAAGATTTTTAAAGGAAGTCTGTTATGATACTGCAGTTTGTATTGACGCTGTGTGTTTGTTGGCTCCGGTCATCAGAATATTAAGTTAAATAGTATATGCTATGCCATAAATAAATTCTATGAGCAGAGGTTACTAAGAAAGGGGAAGACAACGCTTATAAGTGGCCTGGTGACCTGAATGCTTCCAGTGGGAGGGAAACATCAGAGTCATTTGATCAATGAAGTGTCTTTTATAAATCTTCAGGAAATCTCCTAGGAAGCCTTTAAGGAGATGGATTTCTCATTACTTCTGATATATGTTCCAATTAAATTTTTACCATTGCCCCCATGGGACTGCCCAGCCTAAGAGATGGAAACTGTAATTCCAGCCCACTGACGCCCACCATCTATAAGATTCTGGCACGTTGAGGAGGCCATGACCAGCCTGTTGACTGAAATCTATAAAGTAAAATGATGTTGCTGCTCCAACAATCTTGAAACGCTGCCCTAGAATCAATGCAAAGCTCTGGTAACTTTAGAATTTCCATATACCTAGGCAGATAGTTGTCTTCAAATATAAGAGCAATGTCATTTTCTGGAGAAAAAAAAAGAATCTAGAAAAAGTCTACAATGCTTTTCTCTGCCCTTCCTCCCCACTCCATCTAGTTAGTAACAGCCAAATCCAGGCGCACAGATGTCCGAACTCCTCCACCTGAGGTTGTCCACAACGTGCGTTAGGTGGCACATCTTATAAGGCACATATGCAAACAATTATGGGATCTGAACAACAATAACTCAGGCAGAAAAATCAGGAATTAGTGCCCCTAAGTGTACCAGTGGGGGAAAAAAGGAGGCTTAGAGAGTTTAAACAACTTTCCCTCGCAGTTGATAAGCCAAGGTGGCCTTAGACAAGTTGAGAACATGACAGAGTGGTAGCAAAAAGGTTTTAAAGGCAGAAGAGCAAATGAAGTCATGAATTTTACAATCTACATCTTTTTAGCCCTTTCCCTTTCGCACTTTTCTTGGGTAAACTATCTAGACCCTTTACAAACACATTCCCACCCACAATTTTGCCGCCGTTGCTTTAGGGCCTCATCTCTGAGTAACCGGAGGGAATGCAACTGACCCCTTACCTAGTTACTTAATGACCTCCTATGCTCTGCCCTTTCACTTTGCTTTCTCCATGCCACTATAAGACATACAAAGATTTTTCTTCCTCCCAAGATTGTGCAGCTTTCTACTCAGCTAATTGCCCCCAACTGAAAAATAACTGTTCTGCATACTCGGAGATATATGGTAATCAAGCAACCAAATATGCCTTTTGCCAATGACGTGTTTTTTAATATGTTCAAATGAGAGGCTCATCGGAAATTATTCACTTTTTTCTGAGTTGCAAAGGAAAATGAAAGGCAAATTATGGCTATATATGCACGTGTTTGCACAAATCCCATTCCACTGAATTAATTTGTTACCATCCACAGAGCTATTGACAACTAGCTCTTTCCTCTTGCCTTTTCGCTTACCAGGTGGAAATGATTGCAGACTTAATTTCTTTGAGGGGTTATTTAGATTGGAAAGGGCACCTCTGTAATGCAGAAGTCATAATGTCCACTAGAGACAATAAAAGAACAATAGCTCCCAGCGTTTCCACAGTGGAGAGAGAGAGATAACAGAATGTCAGATTTTGAAGGAATTCAAACCATTACTGACTTTTCAGATGAGGAAACTGAGACTCAAATAAGTTAAGGAGTTAACCAAAGTTGGTTTTTTAGTTTGTAGCAGGGCTGAAATTAGGTGCTAAGTATTGCAACACTTGGGCCTTTCTCTTCCTCCCCTCCATCCTGCTGCTAGTCGTGTCAGTAGCAAATACAAGCCAGTTCAAGGACATGTGGCATTAGGGATGAGTACTAAGGACAAAGCACCAATGCATCCTTGCAATTTTCTACACATTCCTTAATTACAGGGCTTCATTTATTCACAGAAGTTGCCTCTCTTGTATATGACCCAACACACACACAATGTCTGACGGAGATAATTTATCATTATCTGAATACACTCAGGGTGGTCAGTTTCAGCCAGAGTGAAGAACAGAGAAAGGCAGGGTCAAGGGCATTATAGAAGTAGCCCTTCTTGCTTCACTCTTCAGCCCTCCACCCACTCCCGTCAGCCCAGGTAGATTCACTTTCATTACATTTCTCTTTGATGCAAAATCTGGAAATCTTGGTCAGGCAGCTCTGCTTATCAGTGGGTTCATAATAACCCATTTTTATCAAACTTCATCTGATGGATCCAAAATATGTTTGATCTTAGTATAAAGTACCCTTATCAGTGCTACTGCTAAAATGACACTGCCCAAAAGTGAATGGTGTTAACAGCAAAGTCTCTAAAACCAGAAAGAAGTATGTTTAAATCCAAAATCCATCACTTTCTAGCCATGCTGCCATGTCCAATTCATTCTCATTAAATAATATTTTACTGAGCACACTAGACTGTAGGAATGCAAACAGATAGGGCCTTACCTTTCCTGGCTTCACTCTTGGGAGGCAGATCCCGACACTAACACATCTATTACTCAAGTTAATGTAAAGGATTGATGGGTACAAGTGCTGTGCAGGCAGGTCCCTGGAATGATGAGAGCACCCAAGGGAAGGCTTTGCTCTGGTTACAAACGTCAGGAAAGGCTTCCTCTAGGAAGGGCAGCTGGGGCTGAGATCAGAAGCACAAGTGGGCAGTAAGTGGGTAAAGTAATGAGGATCGGGCATCCCAGGAAAAGGTGTGGAGCAGGGGGATCTTGACCTTGGCCAGTACAAGACTCTGAGTCTTTGCAGTGCAGAGCATAGAGGAGGGGCACACAGTGAGGTCAGAGAAATGGAAAGGGGCCTGTTGCCATGGTGAGGAGGTTTGTCCTCATTCTAAGGAGGATTGGGAGGTGTGGGGCGTGGTCTGACCTATGTGGAGGACAGATTGGTGAACAACACAGACACAGTCACACAGGTAGAAGGCCAGGAGGTAATCCATACAAGGGCTGCAATGAGAATTTCAATGGAAAGAGAAAACAGAAGCTAAATGATATTTAAGAACTAAAATCAGCAGGCCTGAATGGTAAGTTGGATATGAGAGGTGAGAGAAAGGGATAAACCAGAGCTCACTCATAGGACTTTGGCTTGTGTGACTGGATAGGTGGCAGCACCATTCTTTGAAAAACAGAATGTAAGGAGGAGCAGATTGGTGACTTAAACCTCTGCGCCTCAGTTTCCTCATCTGTAAAATCGGAATAGTCCTACTTGTATCACCATGTTGTTGAAAGCACTAGAAAATGTTCCTAGAAAGTGAAACCTCCATACAAAGTGGTGTATGGTTCTCCCACAAATAAGTGGGACCTATTCTTATATGCTTCTCTTTCTTGATCTGACGGGAAATTCAGTATCTCAGATATTCATTTATTTTCACTGTCTCCTCTGATGGCTTTACAAAATTGCTGGTTTGCTGATCTAATCACCTTAAATAGTCTTTAGTACTCCATACTAGTAAAATAGTCAAGGTGGCAATTACTCTTCTAAACTGATTATTGTAAATGTTACTGCTACAGTACAACTCACAGTGACTCACTTGGCTGTTCAAAGGAAAACATCTATTGCAAATGCAGCTCCCATTACTTCCCAAATGTTCATACACAAATGCATTTATTTTACCAGGAGTGTGGTGTTATGTCATTTAAGGGGAATGGGAAAACACCACTCACAATTGAAAGAGAGAAAAAAATAGCATGTATACAGCACTCCAGAGTCTGTAAAGCCCCTTCATATACACTATCAATGGGACCTGTCACTGGGTGTGGAGAGGCTGAGGGGAGGAGAAAGGGCAGGTATATTCATGATTATTTTTACAAGTAAGGTTAACTTAGGCAAAGTAACATGCTGAAGCTCACAACACAAGGAACTAAGACATTTCTGTGACTAAAATACAAGTCTTGGGACTCCCAATTCTATCATATGTCTATCAAAATCTCCCACCTGCCAACATTAAACCATACAATGGAGATGATAAAAACCATGCAGCCACTGAACAGAGGAGAGGGGCAAGATCAAAACTCATTTGAACTTTCACAATAATATTATATAAATTCACTATTACTTCATTATTATCATTGTAGTTGTCGTTAATAAATAAGACATGTTGAGCAACTGCTACATGCCAGACCAAATGTTAAACACTTCATTTGTGCTGTTTCAATGAACCTTTACTTTCCACACAGGTGCTTTTAAAAATCAGAATTATGACAGTACAGATGAGAAAATGGAAGCTGAGAAAGCTTAAGTTGCTTAAACCCGCTCCTAAATCCCAGCCTTTTCCCAAAGCCACCCTACTAGACTGCCATGCTGCTGTGAGATATATTGTATTCATAGCAGAGTCAAATACCAATAAGGCCAAGACAATGAGTAATTTTGAGTTCTTCTGGATTTTTTGGGAAATTCAAACAATGTCTCCCATTGTCCTAAAAACAATTAATGTAGTTCCACCCGTTCTATAAGCAAACAAATTAATGTAGTTCCACCCGTTCTATAAGCAAACAGACGTGAACCCTTATCTGGGCCGATACCACTCTAGTTTCTCTGTAATGGTACCTTTTGTGTATAGAATATTCATATCTCAAATGCTGATCCTCATTCTGTTGCTTACTGGCTGAATAACCTTGGGCAGGTGACTTAGCAGTTCAAACACTCTTTAGTAGCCTGTGAAGTAGGGGTGACAATGTAAATGGAACCATGTGCAGAAAGCACTTGACATGGGCCCTGGTACATGGTATACCACACATATTAGCTGTGATTATTTTGTATTTTGATGATCTTTGTGATCACAGAATAGAGGTTAGCTACATTCTACAGAGACTAAACTGCTTCCAAGACATAAAGTGTTTTGTGTAATTTTACACAGCCTGTAAATGATAGAACAAAGATAAGAAAGCAAGTGTCCTAAATGTGACAGGGCAATTTTTGTTACTAAAATTTCCAGCAACTCTCTGAGGAGGGTGGGTCTTGGTAGCTGGAGGATTCTGAAAGTAGAAGTGGGGAGAAGCCAAACTGCTCATCAGAAAGGGTTGAGAGATCAAGTGACCTGAAGATGATTCAGAAGTGAGAAGAAAAGGCAAAGAAATAAAGTACGCATGGGGAGGGTCAGAGAAAGCGTGAGTGAACGAGGAAGGGAAAGGGAGAAGGAGAATATGTTCAAAGGGATTTGAGAAATTTGCTCCCGTACACAATGTAAACTTCCTTCGACCTTCAGAATCATCATGAAAACCTAGACTATATATAAATGCATGTGTGTCTACAGACTCTAAAAAAAAGCTAATCCCTATATAAACATGGTGGGGGGGGGCAACAGTGCATACAAGGGCAGCCCCCAACTAGGCATCTCAGTGGAAAGCAATGGACCCCATGCTGTATGTTGGGGTAGGGGGAAAGGAAAGGCGTTAGGGAATTAGGTTGTATTTATTAGGTGTGGCTGGAGGCAAAAAGAGAGAGTGGGAGAGAAAAATCACACAATTCTACACAGATCTGAGAAAATCAGAGAAACAGTTCTGGTTTCCAGGATACCATTCTTAGTACAACCAGCTTATAATATGGGTGCAGATCATTCATTCACAAAACTGGCCAGTCAACCTGCCCCAGTGCCTAGAAGAGAATTATACAGGCAGACACTCCCTGATAATCTTTGGAGGAACATGGGTGGTTTAGAAAGGAGGATGACAGAGGTAGAACTGGAGAATTTTCATGATTGTTCCTAATTGGTTTTCACCATCCTACTTATAAGCAAACCAGGGATTTCCTTATGGCACACTGGAAAATCATGAAATCCTTTTAGTTCTCTTCTTTGATTTTTCCCAAAAATATAACTGATATGAAGCAGAATCTGTATTAGCTACATGTTTGCTGAGGTTCAAATGCTTAGATTGTTGTGTTTTAAAATCATATTTGCTAAGATATTGCTTGCTTCCATGTCTCTTGGCCTAGGCATAGCAATAATTGCTTCCACCTGCTGGTAGAAGGTAGCAAGAAAGATGAAGAGAAGAGGCAAGGGTAGGGAGGACAGTGGAGGCAGTCAGGAAATAAAACTAGATTAAGGAAGCCGATCTCACTTCTTCGTAGACTGAACAAATACATCTGTGCCATGCTCCTCTGGAAAAGGTAGTCTCCTGGCTGTTCCATTTATCCTCCCTTCTCTACCTACGCCTCCCCAACCCCATTCAAAATGTACCATATACAAAGCAAGGTGGGGTAGGAGAAAGATAAATGAAGTCAAACGATCTGGATGTGAGCCCCAACTTCTGCCATCCATTAATTGTGGGATTGTAAATGGAACCCTTCCTCTCACCTATGAAATAGGTTATGGTATTTGTTTTGTTTTGTTTTTTGAGATGAAGTCTTGCTCTGTTGCCCAGGCTGGAGTGCAGTGGTGCCATCTTGGCTCACGGCAACCTCCGCCTCCCGGGTTCAAGTGATTCTCCTACCTCAGCCTCCTGAGTAGCTGGAGTTACAGGCGCACACCACCACACCTGGCTAATTTTGTGTGTGTGTGTATGTATTTTTAGTAGAGATGGGGTTTCATCATGTTGGCCAGGCTTGTCTTGAACTCCTGACCTCAGGTGATCCGCCCTCCTTGACCTCCCAAAGTGCTGGGATTACAAGCGTGAGCCACCATGCCCAGCCAAGGCTATGAGTATTTTCAATGAGTTTTGTCAATGACATAATGCAAGTACTCTGTATGTTTCTGTGAATATCCATTAGCATGCATGAACAAAGGTCCCAGATGTGTCTTTTTAAAGATTTGACTTTAAACCGCTCAGCTAAGTGTGGTGCCAGATTCATCCAAGAAGCATGCACGTTTGCCTTCTTTGGAGACAAGTTACTTCAACCACTGGCCTGACAGCAGACACAGCGCAGCCAGCCTTGGATGGCCAGGGCAGAGGAATGTGAAAACAGTCTTGGTCAGGAATTCAGCAAGGTCCTGACTTGCCCACAGAATCTCAACAGCCAGTTATGGAAAATGACCTGAGCAGGCACACCCCCCTCCCCTTGCTCACACTTTAAGTTTTGCTATTTATGAGTATGTTTCAATTCCAGATGTGACCTGGAGAAGAATGCTGTGTGGCAGGAGACTACTCTGTGACATTTCTGTTTACTATGACTCGTGTGTGTTAATTTGCCAAGTTGATGCAGGTAGAATTGGCAATGGGATTTCCAGAAGCTACCAGAGGGGTCAGCAAACTATGGTCTGTGGGTAAAATATGTTCCACGCCTGTTTTGGGAAAGTTCATGAACTAAAAATGATTCGACCATTATTAAATGACTGAGAAATTCTAAAGAAGAATAACATTCCATGATATGTGAAAATTATATGAAATCAAAATGTAGTATCTATAAATAAAGATTTATTGGAACACAGCCCCACTAATTTGTTGATACATTGCTACAGCAGCAGAGTTAAGTAATTGCTACAGAGACCATATGGCCCACAAAGCCTAAAATTTTTACCATCTATCCCTTTACAGAAAACATTTGCTGGCCCCTGAACTACAGCACATTACTGTGCAAAGGCTACAAGTCCACTTACCTCCCAGTGTGAGGCAACACTAAACTCCTTTTCATTCCAACCTGACACACCTCCTTAGTCTCGTTCAAATTTATCGGCTCATTCCTGCCTATTTTCTAAATGTATTTATAACTGTCTTCATGCCATCTCCCTGTTCAAAAGCCTTCTAAATACAATTGGCTCCATATCTGTGGGTTCTGCGCTGTGGATTTAACCAACTGTGAATAGAAAATATTCAAAAATATTGCATGTATACAGAACATGTATAGTATTCTTGTCATTATTCCCTAAACAATACAGTATAACAACTATTTCCATAGCATTTATACTGTATTAAGTATTATAAGTAATCTAGAGATGATTTAAAGCATACAGGAAGATGTACATAGGTTACATGCAGATACTGTGTCATTTATATCAGGAACTTGAGCATCCATGAATTTTGGCATTTGTAGGAGGCTTGCAACAAATCCCCCAAGGATATTGAGGGATGACTGTACTTCCATAATCAGAGAAAAACATATTTTTAATACACCAATGTTTCTCTGTCATTCATAGAACAAAGTCACAATAGTTGTGATATGCATACCAGAGCATTCACACCTAGCACCCGTGTGCCCATCTCTTGTGGAGCAAGCCTCCTGAAGCTCCGCTCCCCACACTGTGCAATGTCCTTCATCTTCATCTACTAAGCAACTCCCTTCCTGCCTCTAGCATACAGCTTAAGACCTCCTCCACTTTCTTACTACCTTAATGAGAAGATCACGTTTTGATCACCAGTTTTTTCCCCAGAGCACATACATTTTAATAAACTTCTATGGTGAGACGTATCATACTATATTGAAATCATTCACCTGCATGTCTAGCCTGACCCACAATCTCCACCCGTGAGTGGGCTACACAAGGTTAGAAACCACATTTTCTGCATCTTTATGACTCCAGTACTTGGCATGAGGAAAGAACATAAGATGGGTCCATAGAATTTAATAAAAATATTAATTTTGAATAGTTTGATTGTCATTTTCATGTCAGTGGTTTAAATCACAGTTTTTAACATAAAAGCCATATATATAAATGTGTCTTTACAGATTCATTCTGAGTGGCTCTGAGTCTTTGATAAGCCACTTAACTTTTCTGAGATGCAAATTCCTCATGTGTTAAAAGATATGGAGGAGACCCACTTGACCGACTTTAGCTGCTTCGTGGGTGAGGTTGATAAGCAATCCTAAAACTAACGATCGGCATGAATTTTCTAAGATCATACATTCACATTTCTAAAAAACACTAGTTTATAAAGTACCTTCATAAAAAAGGTATTCTATACTGGCAAAAAAATTGAGGCCTAAATAACATAATGTCAGTAAAAGCTCTTTATAAGTTGTAAAGCATACATGTGAAATAATATGGCTTTTAGCTTCTATTATAATAACCACCTGGCATAGCTCAAAAGATCACAGCCTACCCTGGAAGATAGAAGAGGCTGTTTCCAGGGCTCATAATGCATTGAAGAGTAGAAGGTAATTTTATTTTCATGATAATGATACTGCCTTCTGGCTTCCTCTACTTCAGCTTTTTTTATGAGGAAATAAAACATCTTACAAGTGCATGGAACTTAGATTTTTTAAAACACTTCCACATCCATTATCTCTTTTAATCCTCAAGACCATCCCCACTTTGCAGATAGAAAATGCATTCTTCAGAGCCAGGAGTGACTTGCCTTAGACCTTCCAGCAAGTGAGAGGGAGATGGACTTCAAATTGAGGTCCTCAGGCTGCAAATTTTCTATTTTTCCATCATACCAAAAGCCCATAGCATTAGAGTATTTGAGATCATTCTAATGTCTTTAGAGGTTAAGAAGCTGAGATCAAGAGATTCCAAATGATCCAAGATTACATAATTAAAGAGAATGTTAGGAACCCAGAACACCCCACTTGCCCCAGTCCCTAGATGATTATATACTATATTTTGTGATATTCATCCTCAAAGATGGCCCCCGGCGCTCCCCACCTACCAGTATTCACACTCTTGTATAATTTCCTCTCACACTGAAGTGGGCTGACTTGTATAACCAACAGGATATTGTGGCAATGACAATGTGTGACTTCTGAGGCTAGGTCATAAAAGACATTGCGGCTGTTGTCTTGCTCTCTTGAAAGATGTGCTGTGAGGGAAGGCAGACATATGATTATGAGGACACTCAAGACACTCCAAAGGGCTCTTCAGTGTCCAGGGAACAGAGACATCTTGCCAAGAGACAGTACCACCTTTCCAGCTATGTGAATCAGCAATGGGTCCTCTGGTCCCATTAGAAATCCCATTTAAACCTTCAGAGATTGCAGTCCTTGCCAATATCTTGACTATAATTCTGTGACAGACCCTGAGCCAGAACCACCGCGCTAAATCACTCCTGAACCACTCAGCTAAATCACTCCTGAATTCCTGACACACAGAAACTGTGTCATAATCAGCATTTGTTGCTGTTTAAGCCACTTAGTTTTTGAAGTGATTTGCTATGCAACAATAAATAGCTAACATATTTTCTGTTATGGCCAGTAGGCTCTCCAGGGTATACACGCATTCTCCTTTCTCCTCTAGATTTCAGGTTTCTTTCGCTAAATATAGTCACAAATCCACTTGTCATCAGTTCCCTAAACTCATTGCCAAGGATAATAATCAAATGAGAGAAGTTACTTCAATAATCTGATTCACTATGGTCTTCACCCAGCTGCCCCTGAAGTTTTCCATCTTGTCCCAAAGCAATTTTCTCACCATATACTGATGTTGAAAGCCTGAGATAAGGTTTGACTAGGTAGTGTGAATGTCACAGGCTCTATATCTGCTCTGTCCTTTAAGGAACACCTAATAAGATCTGAGATACATCTGGCTGAAAAATTGAAATGATGGGATCATGGAACTCAATTATACTCTTGTTCATTTAATCCAGATTCCATGTTTTTCTTTTTAAATCCTTCTACCATTCTCCCATTCTCCTCTCCTATATGATTTAACATTCTTATTACTGAGAAACCAAAACCATAGAAACTAGTTAACTATAAACATGCTCATCCTTTTTAGAAATAATGTACCTGTAAATCAGAACCCTTTATTTTTCAAAAAAAAAATTATGAAACCACAAGTCCCCCCTGCCAAAGACTAGTCCATTTATGCAACTCCCTGGACCAAAAGGAATAAGGGATAAAAATCCTGAACTCACCCCATGCCTACCCTATGAAAACCCATGATACCTGTCAAGAGGAAGGGAACAAGATGCCAGCCAGCCTATCAGGGAATTGCTTTCTATCCAGGCTTCATGGCCAGGAGCAAACATCATCAAGTTCTTTGCAGTGGAGATGAAGAAGAAGAGGGGCTGGCAACACCCTCCAGGAGACACTCTAGGATGCTGAGGGAAAACAGACATTACTCCCTCCAAGGCACAATCAAGAACCACTGCACTAGTCAAGGGGGAGCCAGGAATTTAGGCAGGTCCCATCCTATCTAGGGTGGACCAACATATACGCCATGGCAAGGGAACATCTGGAAGTCTGAAAATAATCAGAACAGAGAAAGAGAATACAAGAAACAGAGAAGGTTACCAGCATGTACCATCCATCTATGATGGGCCAGGTATTCTGCTGAGTGATAGACACTTAGCATCTTATTTAAATCTCCCAACCGCATAGTGGTTAAGAGCATCTGCTTTGGCAGGAGCCTAGCTTCAAACCCTCTTCTGGTTGTATGACATTGAGCAAGCCATTTGACCTCTCTGAGTCTCATTTTCCTTCCATGTAAAGCAGGGTAGTGATTAGTACTACCAGGAGACAGAGTTTACAAAACTCATATCTTTAGTATCATACTGAGGAAGAAATGAGATAATTGCAAGCGCCTCTCAAACTGTCCACGGCATACAAATTACTCAGAGAATTTGATTAAATGCATATTCTTGTTCATTTAATCAGAATCTCTAAGTAATTTGGGGTGTGGCCTGAGAGTCTACATTTCTTGCAGGCATCCAGGAAATACCGATGCCGCTGGCCCAAGGACCACATTTTGGGTAGTGAGGATATAAAAAACTCATAACCTTCAGTGATTATTATTGGTGTTAATATGTTAACATGATATCCCTAGCAAGAGCAGCAGAGCTAGTAAGTGGCAGAGCCAGGGTATAAATTCAGGACTAACTCTCCTCCTCTTCCTCCATCCTTATTTACCTCTCAAAATGAGCCAAATATGTTTGGAACAGAGATAAGCAATGCTTTCATGAAGCCATTTCTTCAGTTATCTACCTGCCCAGTGACTTCCTGTGATATTTCAACCCTGACATCTCAAAGTCTCCAAAAGTCCAGCAGAGACATGGATTCACTGCATCTTCCATCATATTATCTCATACTGAGGACTTGCTGGGTCACCCAGAAAACTTCTGTCAACAAAGACAGACTCAATCAAAAATGAAAACTGAGGCTTAACTTAGCCTGAGGATGAAGGCAATTAACTAGGAGATGGGAGATTAACTCCCTGGGCCACATCTCAGGGACAAGCAGGGGCTGACTGTTCCATGTTCATTAGAACTAATTAAGCACTGTCTGCCCTGGGAATCACAGGGAAGAAGTTCTCTTCTAAGATTGAACAGGCCCAAGACATGGGCATGGGACTTAACTCTCATTGCCTCTCACTGGAGGGTTGGACCTGAATAAGCAGATATTTGGATTTAGAGAGGGTATGATAAGGTTCCCAAGATAAGTCTGGCATTATTATTTTATACTTACGGTACTTTTGAGGCAAGAGTGCTTTGCATTTTTAAATTAGTTTATCTTAAAAATATCAGTAGTCATGGGAAAAGAAAGCAGAGACCATTCTGAGAAAGAGAAAGAAGTGAACAATCCTCACATACAAAACCCTGACGTCAGACACTGTAGAAATTGCATGCATTGGAGCTGGATGTTGCTGCAGATACATCGGCAGCTAGTTGTGAGGGTTTGAGGCCAAGTGATGTACTTGTAAGCACAGGTAGCTTAAAACTGCACTAATAATAGTTATGACTGAAAACAGGTGCTATTCTGTACCAGGCACTGTGTTAAGCACTATAAACACATTGTCATAGTAATCTCGCCAATAATCTTACGGAAGATGGCTCTGGTCTCCGTTTTTTACCAATAATTGGAATGATGTTACTTCCCTAAGTTTTCATAGGCAGAGGCAATGCTACATACAAATATGCTTGTTTACATGAATTAAATCATTTGGTAGAAACGAGAGATTCAGCCACTCATCAGAGTATAGAATCTGAGATGGAACATAAGACAAAAGAGAACAGAAGGTCTTGTTGTTACTGGCCAGCATCAAAGCACTATCACCCAGTCTTTTTTAGTTATACAAACCACTCAACAGAATACTTGTGAGCTTTGCTTGTGGGCAGTATGCTGAGAGTTCAAACCACTTCTTGATGTGGCTATCATTCCTTAATAATGTGTCTCTCTCATGTCCAATTATATGGCCACACCCATTTGGGGAAGACAGTGATGACGTGATGGAGTCCTCACAGGGCATGGCATCACAAAATGTGAGTTTGCATCCAGTTAATAAATGTGCCCAGGGACAATGACTTCATGACTAAAACACCAAAAACAATGGCAACAAAAGCCAAAATTGACTAATGGGATCTAATTAAACTAAAGAGCTTCTGCACAGTAAAAGAAACTACCATCAGAGTGAACAGGCAACCTACAGAATGGGAGAAAATTTTTGCAATCTACCTATCTGACAAAGGGCTAATATCCAGAATCTACAAAGAACTTAAACAAATGTACAAGAAAAAATTGAATAACCCCATCAAAAAGTGGGCGAAGGATATAAACAAACACTTCTGAAAAGAAGACATTTATGCAGCCAACAGACATATGAAAAAATGCTCATCATCACCAACCATCAGAGAAATGCAAATCAAAACCACAATGAGATACCATCTCACACCAGTTAGAATGGCAATCATTAAAAAGTCAGGAAACAACAGATGCTGGAGAGGATGTGGAGAAATAGGAACACTTTTACACTGTTGGTGGGACTGTAAACTAGTTCAACCATTGTGGAAGACAGTGTGGTGATTCCTCAAGGATCTAGAACTAGAAATACCATTTGACCCAGCGATCCCATTACTGGGTATATACCCAAAGGATTATAAATCATGCTGCTATAAAGACACATGCACACGTATGTTTATTGTGGCACTATTCACAATAGCAAAGACTTGGAACCAACCCAAATGTCCATCAATGACAGACTGGATTAAGAAAATGTGGCACATATACACCATGGAGTCATAAAAAAGGATGAGTTCATGTCCTTTGTAGGGACATGGATGAAGCTGGAAACCATCATTCTGAACAAACTATTGCAAGGACAGAAAAACAAACACTGCATGTTCTCACTCGTAGGTGGGAATTGAACAATGAGAACATTTGGACACAGGGTGGGGAACATCACACACCAGGGCCTGTTGCAGGGTGGGGGGAGTGGGGAGAGACAGCATTAGGAGATATACCTAATGTAAATGATGAGTTAATGGGTGCAGCACACCAACATGGCACATGTATACATATTTAACAAACCTGCATGTTGTGCACATGTATCCTAGAACTTAAAGTATAATAAAAAATAAAAATAAAAAAATAAATGTGCCCAGGGAGCTTAGGGAAAGCAACTAACTTTTCTGATGCTGTATCCTGTTCTATAAAATGGGGCAAATGCTACTTACTTTATAGGACTCATAACCTTCAGTGATTATTGTTAGTGTTAATATGTTAACGTGATCTCCCTAGCAAGAGCTGCAGAGCTGGTAAGTGGCAGAGTAAGGGCACAATTCAGGACTAACTCTCCCCCTCTTCATCCATCCCTATTTACTTCTCAAAAGCGGCCAGATATGCTTGGAACAGGGATAAGCAATGCCTTCATAGAGTCATATCTCCAGTTATCTACCAGCCCAGTGACCTCCTGTGTGACATTCCAACCCTGACATCTCAAAGTCTCCACAAAGCAATTCCAGCAGAGACGTGATTGATTCACTGCATCCTCCATCACATTATCTCATACTGAGGACTGTCAGGGTCGCCCAGAAAACTTCTGTCAGCAAAGACAGATTCGATCAAAAATGAAAACTGAGGTTTAATTCAGCCTGAGGATGAAAATAGACAAACAAAATAATACTTGTGAAATTTACTTTACCGTGCTGTGCAAAAATTAGGTGTTGTCCTGAGAGGGAAATAACTCTTTATTCTTTCCCCCAGAGAAATTCCCAGCCTCAAGCAGGGTTTAGTTTTTAGTTCTTCTTCAAAAAAATTGCAAATAATACATGAATCATCAGAGCATTTGCTTTCTGCAGGGTCATTTTTTCTGTTTCTCCTCTTTCCACTGGCAATGAGGCCTTTTGAAGACTGACAGTTTCCTGATCAGTTGGTTCACTCCTTCATGCCTAATCAGAAATTCTTTAGAAAGCAGTGAAATGTGTCTTCTTTCAGTACCTTGAGAAAGGAAAGCTGACATGAGATAATTCAAAATCACAGGCAACTCGCTTAACACTTTTATGACTGCCTTTTGATCATAGGCTCACCCTCAAAAATCTCGGAAGCAAACAAAGCACATACTTCTGCACACATGCACACAAGATATGCACCCTCAGTGTGATGAGAAATTCCTGCCCTACCCCTTGCTTCCTGTTAAAGCAAGGTCTGTCACTAACAGCTGAGAACAAATGTTACAAACAGAAGGCAAGGGGTTGGAGGGGACATTTGCCTATGGTCATAGAACCAAAGCATCACCGACAAAGCAAAAGCAGGGTTAAGAATGGTCTGAAGTGCTACCAATGTAAGAGAAGGACTTTTTAAACACTGTGACTCCCCTCACCCTTCCATTGCTAACATGATCTTACCTCTGGGAGTATTGATCTCCACATTCTCAGGAAAAGGCTGTAAAAGCCATTTGTAGATAAGTTTTCAGAGAAGATGGGAATGTTCACTTCCAGGGTGAATTCTCTGGAACTTTTCCAACATTTGTCTTGTTCCCACAGAAGAAAACCAAGTAAGGCAAACATGAAACTTGCTTCTACACATGGCTTCTATTTTCTCCTAAGTTGGTAATTAATTTCTCCCTCTTGTTTTATTTCTACTTCCACTCCTTCTTTTTTCTTTATATTTTATTTTACTTTTATTTTTGTGAGTACATAGCAGGTGTACATATTTATGGGGTACATGAGATGTTTTGATACAGGCTTATCATGTGACATGCTCTCCTTATTCTCGACTCTTTTCTTTCCATTCTTTACAATTCTTATTTTTTAGAGGAGAAAAATGGTGAAATAATTTAAGAAAGTAAAAACAAAGAATAATTTAAGAAAAGGAAGTCTACTATTTTGAAAAACACTAGAGGCACAGCGTTTTGAATCCAAAATCCTTATCCCAGGAGCTTCTTTGAAGAGTATATCCAACTTCTCATTTTCATCTTCTGCTATTAACTTTGATTTGAAGTTATTTTTAACCTATCATCCATTTCCTTGCCAAGGAATTGCAAGGGTGTATAGAATATATTAATATTAATCCTATATATTATAGTAGTTTCCTGTCATGGGGAGAACAGCCTCTAACTCCAGGACTTCCCATAGCAGAACGTTCAAAAGGAAATATGCAACTTGATAAGTCTCAAATTTTATGATTGTTCTGGAAAGTTCTCAGTTGCCCAGGCTATGTGGTTTACTCTCATGTTGAAAAACAAGGATCAGCCCCAGAGTTTAGAATATGTGAAGACAAGCAGGCATTCCTGAGAGAAAAGGGAAGTGAAGACTTAACTGAGATTTAGTAGATAAAGGATTAATTCTTCCTTCCAAATTATTGCAAGTAGAGATTTTCTCCTCCCCTTCAAGCTCCTCCCCTGATCTTACTCCTTAATGAGCCTGGGTTTTCAGAGGGAGAAGGATGGCTCTTTTATTATCTCCAAAATTAGTGTTTTCTACATGGAATTGTGAATGCTGGTTAATGACAAGAAAGGTCCTAGGTTGTAAGTGCACACGAAGGGAGAACGCAAAGCACAGGGCAACAGAATGGATTTGCCAGTTGTTGAGGTTATTCGTCCAGCATAACTTTTAAATTTTAAACCTAATAATACCTATCATGTTTTGCATGTGGCCAAGTGGTTAGCACCTTACATACTGCCTTATTTTGGATTTCCCCATAAACAGAGCCTGAGTGAGGAATTTGGGAGGTCGTGACTGTGCAGGAGTGAAGGAGCAGAGTGAGACAGGAAAGAGGAAAGGCCAGTAGAGGGCACATTTTCAAAGTTGCTGCAGAAAGCAAGGAGACTGGGCTCTGCAGATTGCCTGTAGACCTACAGAATACTCCCACAACTGAGCCCTAGGGCATTTGTCCACTGCCTCCTCTCTCCCCTCACAGGGCTGCCCTGAGGGATATCGCCAACCCCACTTAGCTGACCCCAACCCCACTTTGAGGATGCTACTGTATACAAGCTGAGCCAGCTCCAACATCCTCAAAAGAAGCTCTGCAGCAGAAACTCAAAGAGTCTCTCAGTGCATGAGAAATAGGAGGCAGCATCCACCACTCCAAGTGTTGGATAGTTGTGCTATACAGCACAGCTGCAGCTGAGGCCAGAGAAGGATCTCGAGGATGAGAAGAAGAGCAACAAAAGGGTCTGCTACACACAGGGGGTCCCCACCCCTTTTCCTCCTTCCGCCTCATGACTTTAGTGCAACCTCCACAGAGAGTGATTTGGCACTACCTTTCAAAATTAAAAATGCCCTTGATCAAGACCTTTTAACTGTAAAGATTTGCCTAATGAATATTCTTGCACATGTGTGAAATTCTATATGTACAATGATATTTATTGATGTGTTACCCATAAGGGCACGTAACTGGGAAAATACTGTTAATGAATATAGAACAGATCAAATAAATAATGATATATTCATGGAGCAATGGAATTTGGGTAACAATGAACTATACTTAACAACCTGCATGAAAGTGTCACAAACAAATCAGAGTGCACACAACTGATAAGAACAGAAGTCTGTTGTAGAACATCCATCATGCCTGTAACAGCATCTGTCAGTCATGAGTGGCAAACCACGTGGCAGTTATAAACAGTGAGACCTCTCCGTAGGCATACTGATGATCTTACTTCCTAAAGGTTTATTATAGATCATTGTTTCATCAAGAAGTTCAAGCTGAAAGTTCAAGCACCATGCCCTTAATTCCCTGGGCTAATATCCTCTGCCCCAAGAATAAGGCAGTCTTCCTGTAGCATAGAATGTCATGCTGATTTGAAGGATGTGTGGAAGGATATATTGAATATATTAGGCTTATTATGCAGTTGTTAGTAGAGTTATTCTACATCTTATTCTAGATATTTAAGCAGTTGATTGAATTATAAAGCCAGAGTCCTGCATATGAATGGCCAGACCTCACAGAGTTAAACTAATTCCACAGCAGGATCACTTCATCAAGCAAACTGACAAATCACACTCAGCAGAGTTTGTCTTCCTCCTGATAGCTTTCCTTCAGCTTTAATATGCAATAGAAAAAAATTGTATCAGCCAGAAGAAAAAGCATCCAGAACCTGGAATCCTCCCCCATTCGAACCAAGAGCCTGGAGATCTGTGTCCAGATCCGTCTGAAACAAACTTCCTCATCTGGCCTTCTATATTCTCTGCCTGTGAAGACAGAAAACTCACTTGTCCAAACAAGACACACTATACTCACCCAGGATTCCATGCCTGAAACCATGGCTTCCATTCAAGGTTGAAAAACACTTCTGGACATGGATTGGACTCTACTCTCCTGGGGAGTTGATTAACCCTGCAAGTCTCTCCTGCACCCACTCATGCAACCTGCTCTCTTTTGGCCTCAACATGTGCTCAGTTGGGCAGGATGTCAACACAGTGGGATGCATCCAAATCAATCATCATAATTTAGACTGTCAAGGAAACAAAAAACAAGATCCTACCCAGCATCCTGTCTAGAATTCTGTATTTTCCCCAGTGGAGGGAAGTCCCTGCAGATAAAAGGAAAACCTCCCATATCAGGGTTCATTCCAGGAATGAAGAGGATTCATCACAGTGGAGGAGTGAGTCTCCGTTCATTAAAAACATCCTTCTTCATGGCCAAACACAGTGGCTCATGCCTGTAATCCCAGCACTTTAGGAGGCTGAGGTGGGTGGATTGCCTGAGATCAGGAGTTCGAGACTAACCTGGCCAACATGGCAAAACCCCATCTCTACTAAAAATACAAAAATTAGCCAGATGTGGTGGCAGGCACCTGTAATCCCAGCTGCACAGGAGGCTGAGGCAGGAGAATTGCTTGAACCTGGGAGGTGGATGTTGCAGTGAGCCGAGATTGTGCCACTACACTCCAGCCTGGATGACAGAGCAAGACTCTGTCTGAAAAAAAAAAAAAAATCTTTTTCAACTGAATCTTTTATGGACTGTGAACAACCCCATAAAGTAAATATATTTGCCCCTGTCTTTTTCTGTCTGCAGAGACTAGCGTTTGGATCCGTTGTAGCTTAAAACAAAGCACATGATGAGAAGGCTCATTCATCACAGCATCAAGGACTAAAAGGAAGTTTCAAAGAATTCTGTACCATTCAGCTTTGTTGACAGCGGGTGAATATCATGAGAACAACTTGTTGTTATCCTAGCCTTCACTAGTGATTGTAGAGATCACAGAGTCACGAGTAGTCCTGGGGCTGCCGAGGGAGGCGAAGGCGGAAATGAGAATCGAGTGACTGGAGCAGACAAGAGAGGTGTGTGTGCTGGCAGCTGTTTGGAGCATCAGTCTTCAGACCAGCTTGTCCTGTTTCCTTGGTTTGTCATTGAACTTTGCTCATGACTGAAACAGGCATAGAGATACCGAGAAAAGTCCAAGGTAAAGAAACACCAGGTTTGACATTTCTTGCCTAGCTAATGGAAGAAAAAATATAAGAAAAGTTACTTTTTAAATGGTAATTTTATGTTATAAATAAAATGCTGTCTAAATTGGAAGAGTCATATTTCTCTCACATTAGGACCCTTATTTTCCATTTCTCATTAAGAAATATTTCAGATAGGTAAAACGCTTCTGTCCTAACCCCATTATATTCCCTTCCCTTTCTACATTCTCTAAGACAAAGAGTCCATGTTGGTTTTACCCACCAATGTTTCTCCTTATCCTTTAGTTACATAGATAGATAGATATCATTAATATAAATACATATATATATGCTAAACAATACCTAGTATTATTTTACATTCTCTTAACTTTGTAAAAATGTACATATTTCTTTCTGCATTTGATATTTAACCATATGGATGTAATGGTCCTAATTTAATTCAGCTGCCATTTAATAATCCATGTTATGAATCTGCCATAATTACGGATCAATTCTCCTGTTGGCAGATATTTAAGTTGTCTCCAGTTTTGCACAATTGTAATACTGGTGCAGTAAACATCCATGAACCTCCTTGGACTTGTGTCCTTGTATACACATGAAAATGTTGTGACATGCTTTTAATAAAACAGTACATCTTAGAGATTTTTTATGCTGGTACATGTTATAGCTCATCCTTTTAACATTTGAACAGTATTCTGGCTTGAAAAAGAACCAAAATTTATTGAACCGAGTTTCTTGCTGGACATTTAGATTGCCCCTCCCTTGATTGTGTGTTGCTAACAACAGGCTCACAGGTGTCCTTGGACGCACGTGAGTTTCTCCAGAGAATGTATCTAAAATCATGACTGCTCAATGAAATGGTGGGTGTGCCTCCAACTTTCCACACACTGCCTAACTGCTCTCCAGTTGTGCTGATTTGCACAACCACCAGCAGTGCATGGGGAACTTCATTGCTCTACTGCCTCTGATCTCTCAATATGGTCAGTCTTATATAAGATTTTGCAAATTGATGGATCTCAAATGATATCTCCCAATATTTATTTTCACTAGCATCGTTCCTTATAAAATTGAGCATCTTTTCATATATTTATTGACCATTTGGCTTTTATCTTCCATCAGTTGTGTGTCCATAGCCTTTTTTCCTTTTCTTCTGGGTGACCATTAGGAGGCTCTGTTTCTAATTATTTCCATATTCTTTTTTTTTTTTTTTTTTTTTTTTTTGAGACAGAGTCTCACTTTGTTGCCCAGGCTGGAGTGCAGTGGTGCAATCTCGGCTTACTGCAACCTCTGCCTCCTATGTTCATGTGATTCTCCTGCCTCAGCCTCCCGAGTAGCTGGGATTACAAGCATGCCCCATCATGCCTGGCTAATTTTTGTATTTTAATAGAGACAGGGTTTCACCACATTGGCCAGGCTGGCCTCGAACTCCTGACCTCAGGTGATTCACCCACATCAGCCTCCCAAAGTGCTGCGATTATAGGCATGAGCCACCATACCCAACCTCATATTTTACTTATTTTAGAAGAGGACAGTCCATTGAACATTTAACTAACAAAAGTCTAATATGTCAATAATAAATTGTCTAGCAGGTAAAATAACTTTTAAAACCCAGTAAATAAATAAAATGAATTTACGCCCCTTCTCAAAGCTTTGGAGACTCCACCATGATGACTATACTATAGGTGAGAGTTATCCCAAAGGATGTGCACTCAGCTTGCAAGGGGAATCCAGCACTGCTTCATGACCCCTTAGCTAAGGGAAGAAGGAAGGAACTGACATTAGTAAATATTTACCTTTCAACTGGAATTTAACAGATATCACCTCATTTAATCCTTGCAACGAAACAGTAAAACACGTATTAGTTCCCTTTCCCTCTTTGAGGATGAGATTAAATGTCTAGCATGAGGTCAAGGAGCTTCAAATTAACAAAGCCAGAATTTGGAGGTTTGCCTGTCACCAAAACACAGGCACTTTCTACCACACAAGAGAATCACAATTCTTATGGATAAAGTAGTTTGAAGAGAAGATTCCTATTTGGGGAAGTTTATAAACCTTAACAGGAATAGGCCAGGGGCAGTGGCTCATGCCTGTAATCCCAGCACTTTGGGAGGCAGAAGCAGGCAGATCAGCTGAGGCTAGGAGTTGAAGACCATTCTGGCCAAAATGGCAAAACCCTATCTCTACTAAAAATACCAAAAAAAAAAAAAAAATTGCTGGGTGTGGTGGCACATGCTTGTAATCCCAGCTATCAGGAGGCTGAGGCAGGAGCATCACTTGAACCCAGGAGACAGAGGTTGCAGTGAACCAAGATCGCACCATTGCACACCAGCCTGGGCAACAGAGCGAGAGTCCATCTAAAAAAAAAATGCTAACCGTTCTTTTGGAAATAACTATTTGTGGAACGGAGGATTTTGTTCAATCTCTTCTGACACCTAAGCAGGAGGGATCTTAGAGGCACACTTCCTTCCCTCCACATCTCCAGGAGGAAACTGTGGCCGTCAAATATTGTGCATGCTTCACATAATTTATATGCATTCTATCCCTCCTTTTCCCTTAGACTACTTGCTCTCCTGCTAAGAAGAGAGCGGTTATTTTTACAGGAAGCAATATCAGTTGCTTCCTCAGGGGGCTGATGATTTGATAAGGCATGGTAAGAGGCAGAGACAAATCAGGCTTTGAGAGAATATGAAACACGTTTTAGTTTCAAAGTCCTAAAATTTATTCTGAAAAATTTTAAATGAAACACATTCAATGAATATATTACACATTTATTTTACTGATGCTTTATTTCCCAATTATAATTGTTAGGTAATTACAGAAGGGAACCACACTGAGCCCTGACAATATGCAGTGGTGGGAGCCTGCAGGAATTTCTAAGATGGTTTTCATAGCTCTTAAGATGTCTTGAATCCAAGAAGTCTGCCCCTGAGTTTTAGGGGCAAGGCACTTTATTTTTTTCAACTTAATGGGGAGATGGCCAAGGCCCTCAGCGTTGTACATGGTCAGTTTGAAGTGATTTCAGCCAAAGCTCTGCTGGACAGTTCCCACGGCATCCTCTTTCCTTTCACACATATTCCCCCACTTTCTGCCCTAAATTGTTTCTGAAGCCAAGGCAGCTTGTTCAGCCTCTGTGCAGAGCCAGGAACGTAAGAGGGTTAATACCGCTGCAAGTAACTCTCCTCCAATAGAAGAGTCAGTCAATAGATAAATGCCCCTGTCTCTGGAGCTTCAGAGGGAAAATTTAAAGGGTGCTCTACTTTCCATTTGACAACAAAAGTACCCAGATCAACAATGCACCTTTTCCTGGCTTTTCTTCCTTTCCTCCTTACTCTCCTCACTCTCTTAATTCTGCCTCCTGGGAGCACCTCCTAAATAGATTACTTATACCCAAATCCTTTTCTCAGGTTCTGTTTTTGGAAAAACTTAAAGCAATACCCCCCAAGTTCTCATAGATACCAAAGTAGAGTTTTAAATATTAGCTTTTCCTCCAGGAAGCCTTCTCTGACCTCTTCTAAGTATAAAAAAAAGTAAGTAAACTTCTCTTTTATTACACTATATTTTTATTGGCTGTTTATCCATATCCATCACTAGACTGTGAGCTTCTTAAAGATGGGTCTATACGCCATTGTATGCCTGGTTCTAGCACAATATCTGGTCATGGCAAGCACTCAGTAAATATCTCAGGAACAAGTAGAAACAATATGTGTAGGTATTGGGCTAGGTACTTGTCAGTCACATACCAAGATGAACAATACTCACAATATTCCCTCTGGTCAAGAGAATTCTGGGTACTGAAAAATGACAGACAGGAAAACAGACAAATTGCAAAGCAACATGTTTTGAGCTCCAATGAAGACACGCAGTCAGCATTGCCTAAGCTCTGTCTTTGCCGCCAGGAAAAGGCTCTCTGAAAAGATATCTGAGCAAAAACCTGAAAAATCCTGGTATATCATAATTAAAAAAAAAAAAAAATGGCCAGGCACAGTGGCTCACGCCTGTAATCTCAGCACTTTGGGGGCCAAGGAGGGTGGATCACCTGAGGTCAGGAGGTTGAGACCAGCCTGGCCAAAATGGCGAAACCCTGTCTCTACTAAAAATACAGAAAAAAAAAAAAAAAAGCCAGGCATGATGGCACATGCCTGTAGTCCCAGCTACTTGGGAGGCTGAGGGAGGAGAAATCGCTTGAACCTGGGAGGTAGAGGTTGCAGTGAGCCAAGGTTGTGCCACTGCACTCCAGCATGGGTGACAGAGCAAGACTCTGTCTCAAAAAAGAAAATAATAATAAAGTAAAATAAAACAAATTAAATAAAACTTTAAAAATTTTAAAGAATTTATAAAAATTATTAAAATAAAATAGACAACTCACATTTATTAAGCCCTTCTTTAGTGTCTAGTACTTGTACAAAGGAATTTGGGGGCATCATTTTATTTGCTCTCTATATGTAGATACTGAGCAGCCTCATTTCCCAGATGCAGACACTGAGGCTTATAAGGTTAAGAACTTGCCTGGATTTGCACAGTTAGCAAGAGGTAAAACCAAGATTCCAGTTTCTCCAATGCCTGGACTCTTAACTCAGCATTTACTATAATAAAGTTTCCTACTCTAATGAAAAAAGAGTCAAGTCATGGCTTATTCCCCATGTGCCATGAATTATCATGTGAAATCAACAACAGCAAGAACAAAGAAAACCTCAAGAAAAAGGGATACAGTGTTATCACTTGAGGAGTGGCAAATACTTCCACATCTTTCCACTCCAGCCACATGCTTGCTCCACCCCAAAGCTCACATTCATTCTTCTGCAGCTGGTGGGGGGGGGAGTGGGGGTTATAGGGTCTGTCTCTCTCTCTCTAATTAGAATTGTGCTCCAGCCTCCTTCCTCACTCTCTCAATTCTTTCGAACGTTCTTTAAAAAGAAATATAAATTCTTCTTTTCCTAACTGGATACCCTTGATTTCTTTCTCTTGCCTGATTGCCCTAGCCAGAACTTCCAACACTATGTTGAATAGGAGTGGTGAGAGAGGGCATCCCTGTCTTGTGCCAGTTTTCAAAGGGAATTTTTCCAGTTTTTGCCCATTCAGTATGATATTAGCTGTGGGTTTGTCATAAATAGCTCTTATTATTTTGAGGTACGTTCCATCAATACCGAATTTATTGAGCGTTTTTAGCATAAAGGGCTGTTGAATTTTGTCAAAAGCCTTTTCTGCATCTATTGAGATAATCATGTGGTTCTTGTCTTTGGTTCTGTTTATATGCTGGATTACGTTTATTGATTTGCGAATGTTGAACCAGCCTTGCATCCCAGGGATGAAGCCCACTTGATCATGGTGGATAAGCTTTTTGATGTGCTGCTGAATCCGGTTTGCCAGTATTTTATTGAGAATTTTTGCATCGATGTTCATCAGGGATATTGGTCTAAAATTCTCTTTTTTTGTTGTGTCTCTGCCAGGCTTTGGTATCAGGATGATGTTGGCCTCATAAAATGAGTTAGGGAGGATTCCCTCTTTTTCTATTGATTGGAATAGTTTCAGAAGGAATGGTACCAGCTCCTCCTTGTACCTCTGGTAGAATTCAGCTGTGAATCCATCTGGTCCTGGACTTTTTTTCGTGGGTAGGCTATTAATTGTTGCCTCAATTTCAGAGCCTGTTATTGGTCTATTCAGGGATTCAACTTCTTCCTGGTTCAGTCTTGGGAGAGTGTAAGTGTCCAGGAAATTATCCATTTCTTATCTTATCGTCTCAGCCCAAAATCTCCTTGAGCTGATAAGCAACTTCAGCAAAGTCGCAAGATACAAAATTAATGTGCAAAAATCCCAAGCATTCTTATACACCAGTAACAGACAAGCAGAGAGCCAAATCAGGAATCAACTTCCATTCACAATTGCTTCAAAGAGAATAAAATACCTAGGAATCCAGCTTACAAGGGATGTAAAGGACCTCTTCAAGAGAACTACAAACCACTGCTCAGTGAAATCAAAGAGGACACAAACAAATGGAAGAACATACCATGCTCATGGATAGGAAGAATCAATATCGTGAAAATGGCCATACTGCCCAAGGTTATTTATAGATTCAATGCCATCCCCATCAAGCTACCAATGACTTTCTTCACAGAATTGGAAAAAACTGCTTTAAAGTTCATATGGAACCAAAAAAGAGCCCACATTGCCAAGACAATCCTAGGTCAAAAGGACAAAGCTGGAGGCGTCACGCTACCTGACTTCAAACTATACTACAAGGCTACAGTAACCAAAACAGCATGGTACTGGTACCACAACAGAGAAATAGACCAATGGAACAGAACAGAGTCCTCAGAAATAATACCACACATCTACAGCCATCTGATCTTTGACAAACCTGAGAGAAACAAGAAATGGGGAAAGGATTCCCTGTTTAATAAATGGTGCTGGGAAAATTGGCTAGCCATAAGTAGAAAGCTGAAACTGGATCCTTTCCTTACCCCTTATATGAAAATTAATTCAAGATGGATTAGAGACTTAAATGTTAGACCTAATACCATAAAAACCCTAGAAGAAAATCTAGGTAGTACCATTCAGGACATAGGCATGGGCAAGGACTTCATATCTAAAACACCAAAAGCAATGGCAGCAAAAGCCAAAATTGACAAATGGGATCTAATTAAACTAAAGAGCTTTTGCACAGCTAAAGAAACTACCATCAGAGTGAACAGGCAACCTACAAAATGGGAGAAAATTTTTGCAACCTACTCATCTGACAAAGGGCTAATATCCAGAATCTACAAAGAACTCAAACAAATATACAAGAAAAAAACAAACAACCCCATCAAAAAGTGGGGAAAGGATATGAACAGACATTTCTCAAAAGAAGACATCCATACAACCAACAGACACATGAAAAAATGCTCGTCATCACTCGCCATCAGAGAAATGCAAATCAAAACCACAATGAGATACCATCTCACACCAGTTAGAATGGCAATCATTAAGAAGTCAGGAAACAATAGATGTTGGAGAGGATGTGGAGAAATAGGAACACTTTTACACTGTTGGTGGGATTGTAAACTAGTTCAACCATTATGGAAAACAGTATGGCGATTCCTCAAGGATCTAGAACTAGATGTACCATATGACCCAGCCATCCCACTACTGGGTATATACCCAAAGGATTATAAATTACTCTACTACAAAGACACATGCACACGTATGTTTATTGCGGCACTATTCACAATAGCAAAGACTTGGAATCAACCCAAATGTCCATCTGTGACAGACTGGATTAAGAAAATGTGGCACATATACACCATGGAATACTATGCAGCCATCAAAAAGGATGAGTTTGCGTCCTTTGTAGGGACATGGATGCAGCTGGAAACCATCATTCTTAGCAAACTATCACAAGAAGAGAAAACCAAACACCGCATGTTCTCACTCATAGGTGGGAACTGAACAATGAGATCACTTGGACTCGGGAAGGGGAACATCACACACTGGGGCCTATCAGGGGGAGGGGGGAGAAGGGAGGGATTGCATTGGGGAGTTATACACGATATAAACGTTATGCACATGTACCCTAGAACTTAAAGTATAATAAAAAATAAAAAAATAAAAAATAAAAATAAATAAAAAAATAAAAAAATAAAAAATAAAAGAAATATAAATTACGGTTCTCCTTAAAGTCAGCTCTTGGTTCTTCAAGTGCTTCTCAGTCATTTTAAATCAGTCCTCAGAACCTCTCAGGAGTGCATGTGTGCACAACACACACGCACAGGGAAGCACCAAAGAAAGAACTCCCAGCATCGCCTGAGTTATACATGTAAAAGGTGATTTGGAAACACTATTCAGTAACTAGGTTATTTTAAGGCTCTACTTTCTTGTCAAGTTTCCTCTCAACATCTGATAAACTCTGCAGCAGAAACGGATTTTTAAAGTTGTTTTATTCTCGGTAGAATGAATGTTGCTTTGGCAATTTCCCCAAAATTAGTGAAGTTTGTCAGAGAGTGCCTTACCATGATCTATTATTTAAGTCATTTTATAAAGGCAAGAGAAAGAAAGAATGAAGGAAAGAGGGAGAGAAAGAGGAAAGAAAAAGAAGGAAAGGAAGAGAGGAAGGAAGGAAAAAAGGTAGGTAAGAGAAAAGGAAGGAGCAAAGAAAGAAAAGGAAGAGAGGAGTAGAGGGAAGAGAAGCAAGGAAAAAAGAGATGCTTCTCTTCTAACAGGAATAAATTAGTTGCTGAATAAATAAACATAAGCGGTAATGAAATAAAATTCATTTTCCAGGTTTCTTTTCCATGAATGAAAAAGAGGCAGCTTCTTGCATTACCCCTGCTCTGCAGGATACCAAATAGAAGGGAAAATATCAGAAGAGAAAAAATATATTCGCTCATATTTGAAATGCAGCATGGATAGATTTTTTAAATTGAGATCTTCTAATGGCCTAGAAACAGCATAATTGATTAAGTAAAGAGATTGGGATGAAATCAGTAACTTTATTGTATATTCTTTAAAGGAACTGGCCCAGGCTCTAATAGTAGAGTATCGCTGGCATATCAAAGGTCTGTTAATAGGATCGTTGAATGAGAATTGGGCTTTGAGTTGGTTTAGCTGAAGACTATTAGAACGTTTTCCAGTAAGACTCTAATTCCCACAGGATGGAAAAAAAACAGTGACTACCCTGCATAAAACATGACCCACAATTTATGGCAGAGCTGTGATTCCACATTAATTGATACAAAGGGTGCTGTTTTCCAGATGACCTCACACCTAATTGAACAAGGCAGATGCACATACCACATGTAATCATGTTTATTGTATGCATTATTGTCATTTAGCATTGATCAACCTTTACCAGCAGCATGGATGGTTAAGAGGACTGACTTCGAAATCTGACAGACCCAACCCCTGTCAATAAATAGCTCTATGCATTTTATATTCTTTGAAATGGTGACAAAGAATAGTGCCTACCTCAAAAAGTTGAAGGAAACCAATGCATGAAAAAGATAATATCTGGCATACAGTAAACATTCATAAATATTATGATTATTTGCATTTCCTGAAAGCATTATGGGTGGGTTTATTAACTATGCTTTGCTCCTTGGGCAAATTCAGCTAATATTCTTCAAGTGCTTATTTTGTGCACAATGCTCCATTTTTTAATGTATTTTTTTTAATTCCCACAGCATTTCAGTGAAGTAGGTATTATCATTTCTCTTTAAAAGCTAAGGCAACCAAAGCTAGGGTAAAATAAGATAATTTGCTCTTTATTACTTGGTGAGAACATTGTGAACTTTTTGATTTGAGCTCAGGTCTTCTGACTCCACAACATGGACGCTTGGAATACATCAATTTTATGTCCTTTAACCTAAATAAATTTTTATAGCCTGTGGATATTCTATTCATTGGTGTTCTGATAAACCAACTCTCCAAAAAACAAGTCCTGATTTGTCACATTTGCCAGTTTCTGTGGTGTAAATACCCCAACCAGGGCCAATTTCAAACTGCTGGTAAACAACTTATAAAATTGTTCTGTACTTAACAATAAGTTCTCTTCTCACTAGGTATTATATTTGAAATATGGTCACCTGCATTTCAAAGTGCCCACAACTGAGGAAGTCAAGGCTTGAGCCTATGACCCTTTCTGCTTACTCTTGGCTATGTTCTTTTGCTCTCAGGCTTCTTGACCTTTTCATGACTTGTTATGGATGCAACCTTGGAGCCTACCATGAGAGGCAGAAGCAAGTTGGAGGAGCCAGGCCCATACCTAGGAAGAGCTAGGCCTGCAAATGAGAACTAGGCAAACAGTAGAAAACAAGACAGGGTGACAAAAGCAATGACTGAGAAACATGACCAGCAACCACAGGCAAGGGGTAGTCTGATTCCAGACTCAAAGAGCAGGCCTAAGCAACTGAAGAGACACAAGCAGCTAAGTAAGGGATAATCAAATGGAATTGCCAAGACCCAGGCTGGGAAGCAGGCAGATTGGAGCTCAACCATCTGCCCAGCCACTCACTCACTATGCACCTGTGGGAAGTATATTTAAGTTATCTTTGCCTCAGTTTCTTCTCCTATAAATGGGAGCAATGGTATCTTCATGTAAAAGGTTAAAGGATATAAAAGACTCTATCATACAATAGTATTCAATAATATTAGGTTTTAAAAATTGATCTTATACTGGTAAGGAAACCAGCTCTGCCTCAGCCAAAAGAGATTATTTTTATTTTACTTTATCCTGTTTTTAGAACTCAGGTACACAGATTTGAATTGGTCACCTTGCTCAGTACATGGTATACTCTTATCATCTGTCCATCCATGGCCCTCTTTTTAAATTATTTTCCACTTTATTTCTCACTCCAATCCCATTCTCTCCCTCTCATAAGCACCTTCATCCCCATGTTTACATGCTTCTTATATACACATATGTTTATTCAAGTACCTTTGTATCAATGGAAAATACATAGTATGGCTTGTGGTGGCACGATACCAGCTCACTGCAACCTCCACCTCCAGGGTTCAAGCAATTCTCCTGCCTCAGCCCCCCAAGTAGCCGGGATTACAGGCACATGCCACCATGCCCAGCTAATTTTCGTATTTTTTTAGTAGAGATGGGGTTTCACCATGTTGGTCAGACTGGTCTCGAACTCCTGACCTTGTGATCCACCTGCTTCGGTCTCCCAAAGTGCTGGGATTACAAGTGTGAGCCACCACGCCCAGCCTGAACTTTTCAAATTTACATAAATAGTATTATATTAGTTTGGTGGAGCTGCCATAACAAAATCCCACTTATTGAATGGCTTAAACGACAGAAATATATTTTGCCACAGTTCTGGAGGCTGGGAGTCCAAGATCAAGGTGTTGTCATGGTTGAGGTCTCCTGAGACCCCTCTCCTTGGTTCAGAAACGGCTGCCTTCTCACTCCGTCCTCACATAGTCTTTTTTCTACCCATGCACACCCCTGGTGTTTCTCTGTGTATTCAAATTTCCTTTCTTATAAGGACACCAGTGGTGCTAGATAAAAATTCAATGTTTAGTCCACCTTAAAGTCCTCATTTAAACTTAATTACTTTTTAAAAGACTTTATCTCCAAATATGGTTACATCCTAAGGTACTAAGGGTTAGGGATTTAACATGAGCTTGCAGGGAAGGGACAAAATGCAACTCATAAAAAGTATCATGCTATTCTAATAGATTGTTGCAACCAACGAACCACACACCACATTAGATGCTCACACACCTTTTGTTTCTGGCTCCAGGCTTGGCACAGAACTTGCTCTGGACAAAGGGACATTAGCAAACATAGTCCAAGAAAACACTTAATAATATCTCGTACATTGGAGCTTTCTCTCTTTCACTGCTGACAGCTTTTCCGCCACTGTGTGAGAAAGCCCAAGCTAGTCTGTTAGTTGCTGCAGCTATGAAGCCCTCCCAGACATGAATAACCAGGAGCAATAGCTAGTTGGGTGGGTAAGCCATATTAGAATGCCCAGGGACCATTGTTTTAAGTGCCAACCAAATGCAGGGGCACAAGTGAGCCCAGGAGAGACCAGCAGAAGTGCTTTGCTTTGCCCAGCCCAAACTATTGTGCTAATGAACAATTACTCTGAACCAATATTTTTGGGATGGCTTGTTAGGAGCAACCAATGATGATAAAGCTATAGTTATGGATATTATTCTGTTTCTTACTTTTTGTCACTTAATATGATGTATTTGAGATGTTGCTATTTGTAGATCTGTTTCATTCCTCCTGGCTGCTGTAAGGCTTTCTGGTATACCCACATATCCTATTTTATTTATCCATTCTTCTAGGGATGAATAGTTGGGCTTCCTCCAGGTTTTGGCTCTACAAACATTCTCATATACATATATTTCTCTGCTGGTGTGAGAGTGTCTCTGGAAGCACTATTCAAAAGTAAAATTGCTGGGTTGCAGGGCATATGCACACTTAATTGCGCTAAATATTGTCAAATTGATCTTCAGAATAGCTGTAGCAGTTTACACTTCTTTTAGAAGTGAAGGAGGACTGGCCAGGGGAGTTCTATATGTTTCTCATTAGAGCAGGAATCATTCCCTGATGAGTGCAAGCTTTAGTCTTGCAAGAAAAAATAAGCAGAAGTTCCTAGCTAGAATACAAAGGGCAGTGCAGAAATCAGAACCCAGGTACTGACCCAGGCAGACCTTAACATTCTTTCTCTCTATTTCTCTTCTTCACTAGTCTTACCTGAAATTGACATACTATTGCAGGTTTTTTTGTTGTCGTTACTCGCCTATAATAGTTATGACATTTCATTTTCTAGTCTTCATTCCTAACTTGAAATTTTGTGATTTTTAATATTTTAATTTGTCTGTCATATAAGAGCTAAAAAGATAATCAGGATTTACTGATAGTAGATAATTGTGTTGAAAACAATTCGTTCAAGTTATTATTGCGATTGATAGCATGTGAAGATAAAAAAATAGTTTTGATAACACTGGAAAACAATAATCTAGTAATAACAGGAATATATCAGGATACAGAATATATGCAAAGCAATTATGTTATAGTGTTAACAGAAAAATATCAGAATACAAATATTATACAATGTATTCTCACAGCTGTGATGACTGCAGCATTTTCCCTGAGCCTATTCACCAATACCAACTGTTTGGACTCTGGGCCCAAGGCTTCACAGAGCAAGAGTGCAGAAGGTCAGGCCCAAAACCTGCCCAAAGTGGAGATAATCACAGGAGTCCTTTCTCATTAAACATGACCCCTAAAAGTAGGGGCAAACCACACCAAAACCCATCTCCTGTACCCCTGCATCACAGGCATGTATAGGCTGGAGTAGACCAGGAAGCCTCAAGCTTCTGAGGGACTCTGGAGGGAAGCCAGAAGGTACAATCATCCTTGACCTCAGGGAATCTAAACAAATAACTTTCAAGGGCAATGACAAGCAAGTTGTCAAGCACATAAAGAAGCAAGACAACATCAAAGAAAACAAGCAGAAGAAATAGACAGGTGAATTACCCATTAATTATAAAACAACCATAATTATTATGTCTACAGAGATAAAAGGCAAGCTTGAAAATATTCAATGGTAGTAGGAAACAATAAAGAGTGATATGGTAGATTTGAAAAAAAACAAACAGAAAGTTTGGACATAAAATATATAATAAAAGGATTTAAGAGCTCAGTGGTTACATTGGACAGCAGATTTAACATAACTGAAGACAGATTAAAAAAGAAGATGACATTTTCCAGATACAATACAAAGACAGATAAGAGAGATATAAAGCCTAAAGTGATTAGAATCCCAGAAGGAGAAGAAAGAAAAAACTGGAATAAATAGCATCTGAGATTTTTTTCAAAACTGATCAATGAAATCGATACATATAAGCAGGCTCTGAAAATTCAGGTAGGATAAATAATAATAAATCCACATCTATATGCATATCAAATATGTGACCAGAAAATAACTAAAACCAAGAAATTTATAAAAAGAAATAAAGATAGAGTACTCTGAAAGTACAGCAGCGAATAGATAACTGATTTCGACAACAACAATGAAAGCCAGAAGACAGTAGAAAGCTATTTTCGATTAGTACAAACCTAAGATTCCATACCCAGTAAAATTAGTTTTCAAAAATGACAGTGCAATAAAAACTCTTCAAACAAGCTAAAATTGAAATTCATGACCAAAAGACGGTCACTGAAGGAAATTCTAAAAGATAACATTCAAGCAAAAAGAAATGATCCGTGATTGACAGCTGAGACTTAAAAGGGAATGGAGAGAAAGGAAAGTTATACATATATAGGTAAATATGAACTTAATACCTAGTGAAACATACACACACACATGCATACACATGCATACACACAAACATGCATGCATGAAGAGTTATAGCACCATATAACAGTAATATGGGGAAGGGATAACTGATGTTGAAATATTCTAAGGTATATCACAGAGTAAAAAAAGTATTAAATTTTGATTTTTTTATAAGTTAGGTATGCATGTTGTCATTTCTATGTTCACTACCAACACAGTCAGGAAAAAAACTCTAAAAGAAAAATCTATTTTCTAAGTTAACAATTCTGGTACTGCTGTACACGTAAACAGAAATTGAACAATTAAGTAAACAGATGGCAGATGATAGGAGCCAGGCTCCTCATTGTTGGAGTGGGAATTTACAAATAGGCAAGGGTGGAGGCTAGAATGATTGATGTGGTGATGAACTGAGGTTGAGAATATTAATAAGAATTCATATTAAGCTTAACATAGATACCTGTGGTTACATAGTAACGATATTTATAGATATGTGTATACCAGTTAACATATACACATGTATTTCTTTGCTCTGTCAGCTAAGAGGGCCTAAATGAAACAATAAGCATACCTAGATTCAAAATCTTGATTTATAATACCATTCTCAAAAAAAAAAAAAGGAACCAGCACTCCTTGAGGTAATGGCTGATTCTAGGATTGAGACAGGATATATGCAAGATGAGCTTGGAGTATTTTGCAGTGCCAGAAAGTAAGGAAGTGCCTTAAAAAAAAAATCAGACAGAGGAAGTGGAGCAAGATGGCCAAATAGAAGCCTCCAGCAACTGTCTCTGCTGAAGGAACATCAAACTGAAAAATTATCCACACACAAAAAAATTCTTCATAAGAACCAAAAATCAGGTGAGTAATCCCCGTACCTGGTTTTAACTTCATATTAAGGAAAATAATACCTGGTTTTAACATCATATCAACTTGATGTTAAAGAAATCATATTAACATCATATGAAGAGGGTAGGAAAAACAGCCACCTACACACCCCTCCCACAACTCCCCAGCAATGATCACATGGCATGGAGAGAGAATCTGTGTACTTTGGAGAGGGAAAGCACAGTGGCTGTGAGACTTTGTATTGGAACTCAGTGCTGTGCGGTAACAACAGAACTTCAGGCAGAACTCAGCCATCACCCACAGAGGGAGCATTCAGACCAGCCCCAGCCAGAGGCAAATCATCCTTCCCAGCAGTTGAAACCCGAGTTCTGGCAACCCCTCCATCACAGGTTAAAGTGCTCTGGCATCCTAAATAAATTTGAATAGCATTAGGTCACAAGGTCTGTAATTCCTGAACAAGTCCTGATGCTGTGCTGGGCTCAGAGCCAGTGAACGTGGAGGGTACCTGACCTAGTGAGACACCAGCTGGGGAAGCTGAAGAAGTGCTTGTGTTACCTCTCCCATAATCCTAGGCAGCACAGCTCACTGCTCCAGGAAAGACTCCTGCTTGAGGAAACCACAGGGGAGAATAAAGAGGAATTTGTCTTACAACTTGGATACCAGCTCAGCCACGGTAGGACAGGGTACAACACAGAGTCCTGAGGCCCATATTCCAGGCCCTAGCTCCCAGACAACATTTTTAGACAAACCCTGGGCCAGAATGGAACCTGCGGCCTTGAAGGGAAGAAACCAGTCCTGGCAGGAATCATCACCTGCTGAGTGAAGAGCCCTTGGGCCCTGGATAATCTGCTGTGATACCCAAGTAGTACTTGTTCTGGGCCTTGGGTGAGACTCAGTGCTGTGCTGGCCTCAGATATGACCCAGAACATTCCCAGTTGTGGTGGTTATGGGGAGAGACCCCTTCTGCTAGAGGAAAGGAGTGGAAAGGATAAAGGGGACTGTGTCTTGAAGCTTGGGCACCAGCTTGACCACAGTGGGATAGAGCACCAAGTGGACTCCTGGGGTCCCCAGTTCTAGGCCTTGGTTCCTGGATGGCATCTCTGGACCTTCCCTTGGCCAGAGGGGATCCCACTGCCCTGAAGGGAGAGACTCAGCACTCGCAACATTACCTCAAGCTGACTGAAGTACCCTTGGCCTTGAGTCAAGATCAGTGGTACCCAGGCAGTACTTGCCGTGGGCCTGGACAGTGGTGGCCATGAAGAGAGACTCTTCTGCTTGAGGAAAGGGGAGGGAAGAGTGGGAAAGAATCTTGTGGCTTTGGTGCCAAACTGAGCTACAATAGGATAAAACACCAGGTAGATTCCTAAGGTTCTCGACTCCAGGACATGGCTCTCAGATGGCATCTCTGGACACAATTGAGACTGAGGGAAACTTGTGGCCATGAAGGGAAGGACACAAGCCCAGCTGGATTTGTCACATAATGATTGTAGAACCCATGGGCCTTGAGTGAGCATAAGCAGTAGCCAGGCACTGGTCACTGCAGGCCTTGGGTGTAACCCAGTGTTGTGCTGGCTTTGGTTCTGACCCAGCACAGTAGTAGTGGCCATAGGGGTGCAGGCGTCACTCCTCCTCCACTTTCTGGCAGCTGGTCACAAAGAAAGAGACCATTTGTTTCAAGGAAAGTAAGGGGAAAGAACAAGAGACTCTGTCTGGTAATCTGGGAAATTCTTTTGGGTCTTACCCAAGACCACCAAGGCAGTACATCTATGAGTCAGCAAAAGCCACAGTATTGCTGGGTAGCTTAGTGTGCCCCCTAAAATAAATACAGCTGTGGTAACCAAAGACTTAGACCACAACACTTAAGTCCCTTCAAATACCTAGAAAGTCTTCCTGAGAAGGATGAGTACAAACAAGTCCAGACTGCAAAATTTATGATAAATACCCACCTCTTCAATGCCCAGACAACTGCAATCATCTATAAGCACCAAGACAATCCAGGAGAACATGACTTCATCAAACAAAGAATCCCAAAAAGACAAAATTGTGACCTTTCAGACAGATAATTCAAAATAGCTGTTTTGAAAAGCTCAATGAAATCCAATTTTAAAAAAAAAACCCTGAAATTCTATCAAATACCTTCTCTGACCACAAGAAAATAAAATTAGAAATCAACAACCAGAGAAATTTGGAAACTATACTAACACATGGAAATTAAACAGTGTGCACTTGAATGAACAGTGGATCAATGAATAAATTAAAAATAAAATTAACATATTTCTTGAAACAAATTATAATGGAAACACAACATACCAAAATTTATGGGATACAGTGAAAGCAGTACTGAGAGACAAGTTTATAGCAATAAGTGCCTACATCAAAAAAATAGAAAAATTTTAAATAAACAACCTAATAATGCATCTTAAGAGACTAGAAACGCAAGAGCAAACTTAGTAAAATGCAAAATATTGAAGATCAGAGTAAAACAAATGAAATTGGAACAAACAAAAGAAAACAATACAAAAGAACAATGAAATTAAAAGCTGTTTCTTATAAATAAAAAAAAAAGACAAGCCTTTAGCCAAACTAAGAAAAGAAGAGCGACAACCCACATAATAAAATTAGATATGAAAAAGGAGACATTACAATCAACACTACACAAATTCAAAGTATCATCAGAGGCTACTATGAGCAACTATTTGCCAATAAATTGGAAAACTTTGAAGAAATTCATAAATTTCTAGACACATACAACCTACTAGGATTGAACCATGGAGAAATTTAAAACCTGACAGACCAATAACAAGTTATGAGATCAACACCATATTGAAAAGTCTCCCAGCAAAGAAAAGCTTGGAAACCGATGGTTTCACTGCTGAATTTTACCAAACATTTAAAGAAGGACTAATACCAACCCTACTTAAACTATTTTGAAAAACAGAGGATGAGTGAATACTTCCAAACTAATCTTACTATTACTGTTACTCTGATACCAAGACCAGACAAAGACTCATAAAACAAAATTACAGACTAATAACCCTGTTCAATAGCGAGGCAAAAAATCCTCAACAAAATACTAGCAAACTGAATTTGGCAACACATTAAAAAGATCACTCATCATGACCAAGAAGGATTTATCTCAGGGATGCAAGGATGGTTCAACATATGCAAATTAATCAATGTGCTACATCATATCAACAGAATGAAGGACAAAAACTATATAATCATTTACATTGATGCTGAAAAGTATTTGATAAAATTCAATATCCCTTCATGATTAAAAAAAACTTAAAATCTAGCTATAGAAGATACATATATCAGCATAATAAATGCCATAAATGACAGACATATAACTAGTGTCATACTGAATGGACAAAAATTGAATGCCTTTCTTCTAAGATCTGGAACAAGACAAAGATGCTCACTTTCACCACTGTCATTCAACATACTCCTGGAAGTTCTAGCTAGAGCAATCAGACAAGAGAAACAAAGGGCATTCAAATTGGAAACGAAGAAGTGAAGTTATCCTTGTTTGAGAACTAAAGACCAAAAACACATGATCATCTCAATAGATGCAAAAGAGGCTTTCAATAAAATTCAGCATTCCTTTCTGTTTTAAAACTCTTAAGAAACTAGGCGGTGAAGGAACATACCTCAAAATAATAAGAGCCATCTATGACAAACCCAAACATTATACTGAATGGGCAAAAGCTGGAAGCATTTCCCTTGAAAACCAGCACAAGACAAGGATGCCCTCTCTCATCATTCCTATTCGACATAGTATTGGAAGTCCTGGCCAGAGCAATCAGGCAAGAGAAAGAAACAAAGGGCACCCAAATAAAAAGACAGGAAGTCAAACTAAACCAAACAGCACATGTTCTCATTTATAAGTGTGAACTAAATGATGAGAACACATGGACACAAAGAGGGGAACACCAGACACTAAGGCCTACCTGAGGGTGAAGGGTGGCAGGAGGGACAGAAGCAGAAAGAATAACTATTGAGTACTAGGCTTAGTACTTGGGTCATAAAATAAACTTTACAACGAACCCCCATAACACAAGTTTACCTATATAACAAGCCTGCACATGTACCCCTGTACCTAAAATAAACGTTTAAAAGGAGAGAGAGATGAACTCCTTGAGAGAGATTTTTCTGAGCTCCAAAGCAGAGTGCAAGTAATCCTAAGAAAAGGTAACACCTTTTTTAAAAAGAATAAAAAAGAGAATTTTTTTAAAAGCCAAATATCCTTGTTTGCAGATGGTATAATCTTACATTTGGAAAAACCTAAGGACACCACCAAAAACCTATTAGAACTGACAAATTCAGTAATGTTGCAAGATATGAAATCAACACAAAAACATGTTGCATTACTCTATGCCAACAGCAAACATTCTGAAAAATAAATCAAGAAAGTGATCTAATTTACAAAAGCTACAAACAAAAAAAAAATTATGCATAAATTTAGCCAAAGAAGTAAGATCTCTACAATGAAAACTGTAAAACATTTATGAAAGAAATTGAAGAGGACACAAAAGAATGGAAAAATGTTCCATGTTCATGGATTAGAAGAATCAATATGGTTAAAATGTTCATGCTACCCAAAACAATCTACAGATTCAACTCAGTCCCTATCAAAATACCAATGACATTCTTCACAGAAACAGAATAACAATGCTGTAATTTATATGGAACCACAAAAGACCCAGAAGAGCCAAAGCTATCCCAATCAAGAAGTACAACACTGGAAAAATCACATTACCTAACTTCAAATTATACTACAGTGCTATAGCAACCAAAACAGCTTGATACTGGCATTAAAAAACCAGACACATAGACCAATGGAATAGAAGAGAGAACCCAGAAACAAATCCATGCATCTACAGTGAACCCATTTTCAACAAAGGTGCCAAGAACATATATTAGAGAAAAAAACAGTCTCTTCAAAAATTGTGCTGTGAAAACTGGGTATTCATATGCAGAATAATGAAACTGGACTCCATCTCTTGCATATACAAAACAAATCAAAATGAATTAAAGACTTAAATCTAAGACCTCAAACCATGAAATTACCAGAAGACAACACTGGGGAAACTCTCCCGGACATTAAACTGAACAAAGATTTCTTGAGTAATATCCCACAAGCACAGGCAACCAAAGCAAAAATGAACTGATGTGATCACATCATCAAAGTTAAAAAGCTTCTGCTCAGCAAACAAAAGAATCAGCAAAGTCAAAAAAAAAACCCATGGAATGGGAGAATATATTTGCAAACTATCCATCTGGCAAAGGACTAATAACCAGGATATATAAGAAGCTCAAACAACTTAATAGAAAAAAAATGAATAATCCAATTCCAAAATGGGCAAAAGATCTGAATAGACATTTCTCAAAAGAAGACATACAATTGGCAAGCTTGTATATGAAAAGGTGCACGACACCATTGATCATCAGAGAAATGCAAATCAAAACTGGGGTGAAAATATCATTTTATTGGCTTTTATCCAAAAGACAGGAAATAATAAATGCTGGTGAAGATGGAGAGAAAAGGGAGCCCTTGTACATTGTTGGTGGGAATGTAAACTAGTACAACCACTGTAGAGAACAGTTTAGAGGTTCCCAAAAAACTGAAACTAGAACTATCAAATGATCCAGCAATTCTAGTTCTAGGTATATACCCCAAAGAAAGGAAATTAGTGTATCAAAGGCTCATCTGCACTCACATGTTTATTGCAGCAACTATTCACAATAGCCAAGATCTGGGCCGGGCACGGTGGCTCAAGCCTGTAATCCCAGCACTTTGGGAGGCCGAGACGGATGGATCACGAGGTCAGGAGATCAAGACCATCCTGGCTAACACGGTGAAACCCCGTCTCTACTAAAAATACAAAACTAGCCGGGCGAGGTGGCGGGCGCCTGTAGTCCCAGCTACTCGGAGGCTGAGGCAGGAGAATGGCGTAAACCCGGGAGGCGGAGCTTGTAGTGAGCTGAGATCTGGCCACTGCACTCCAGTCCCGGCGACAGAGCGAGACTCCGCCTCAAAAAAAAAAAAAATAAAATAAAATAAATAAATAAAATAAATAAATAAATAAATAAATAAACACAATAGCCAAGATCTGGAAGCAACCTGAGTGTCCATTGACAGATGAATGGATAAAGAAAATGTGGTACATATACACAACAGAGTACTATTCAGCCATAAAAAAAAATCAGATCCTGTCGTTTGCAACAGTATGGATGGAACTGGAGGTCGTTGTTAAGTGAAAGAAGGCAGGCATTGAAAGACAAACTTTGCATCTTCTCACTGATTTGTGGGAGCTAAAAATTAGAACAATTGAACTCATGGAGATAGAGAGTAAGATAGTTACCAGAGGCTGGGAAGAGTAGTAGTTGTGTAGGGGAATTGGGGATGGTTAATAGGTACAAAAATATAGTCAGATGAAATGAGTAAGACCTAGTATTTGCTAGCACAACAGGGTGACTACAGTCAACATTAATTTAGTGTACATTTTAAAATAACTAAAATAATACAATTGGATTGTTGTAACATAAAGAAAGGATAAATGCTTGAGGTGATGGATACCCCATTTACCTTGATGTGATGATTATACATTGTATGCCTTATTAAAATATCTCATGCACCTTGTAAATATATACTCCTACTATGTACCAGCAAAAAAATAAATGAAAATGCAAATAAATTTATTAAATCCCACATATACGTTGAAATGAGTATATCCAAGGGGCACAGGAGGTAACTGAAAGAGCTCCCAGTGGCCAAATGGAACAATTTGAGCAATAAAATTAAGTAGTATTATATTAAAACCCAAAATAAACACACATAATATCCATGAGTCCATAAATACATAATTGATGTATCTATAAATACATAATTGAATAAATTAATTAAATGGGGACGTAAAGGCAAATCTTCCATGCAGAAGAATTCTAAATAATTTATGTAGACAATCTTTCCTCAAGGAGGGGAACATAATTCCTCATGTTTTAAGTGTGGTCTGTTTATAGTGCCTTTCTTCCAAAGAGTACAGCATGGAGAGGAGGAAAACAGCAACTTTACAGCAGAAAAATCTGGCCAACACTACCTCAGCCTAGTGATCAAGGTCGGCGTCAACATCATAAATCATGCTGATGATACATACCCTTTAGATGATCAAGTGAAAATGGCACTTTGCCTCTGTGATCTTCCTCCGAAAAAAACCTGTAAGGCCTGTTTAATCCTGAGGGAAACCATCAAATAAATTTCAATAAAAAGGCATCCTATGAATCATCTGACCAGTACTCCTCAAAACTGTCAAGGCCACCAAAACACAGAGAGTCTGAAAAACGATCATAGCCAAGAGGAGTCTAGAAAGACAATAATGGCTAAATGTAATGTAGAATCCTGAATGGGTGAGAATCCTGGTGAGAAAAAGGACTTAGGTAAAAATTGCAATACATTTGAATAAACTGTAGATTTTTGTTAATAATAATGTACCAACATTAGTTTATTAATTGTAACAGATGTACCATACTAATATAAGATGCTACTAATAGGAGAAACTAGTGTGTGTGTGTGTGTGTGTGGTTTAAAGATACATGTAACAGTAGTAACACTATACAAAGAAACTAAAAAAATTAAAACTAAAAAATAATAATAATAATGATTACCTAAGGGGAAGGAAGGAGGTTGTGATCACTTAGGTGTTTTCTGAGGTGCCTATAATGTTGTATTTCCTGACCTGAATGAGTAAGAAATTGGTGTTAACACAGGCATTTGGTTTAGTAATATCCATTAAGTATTATTACCATATGTTAAGCCTACATATCTGTTTTATATATTTTTATCACCATAAAAATGTAAAAACTAAAAAGAGTAGAATGAAATGCATTGAAATAATAAAGAAGATTGTCTTTGAGGTGAGATTACATATTTTTATTCTTTTTCCTACTTTTAAAACATTTTTTAAATTTTTCTACAATAAATATAAATTTTATTTATAATCTGATAAGAGTAAGTTCTGCTTATTAAAGAAGGAAAGAAAAACAGACTCTCAATGACTATTTGCCCAGGAATAACCTTGTTCTTTGCATTTACAGCTTTATGTTGTGCTAAAAGCTGACAAGAAATGTACTAGTTACGGACATTTAATTGCATACCAAATGGAAATGTAAGGTAGAGCATAATCCCTGAAAAAATCTAGAAACCCTATATTATAGTTTTCCATAAGTCATTCTAGTGCTTTAAAAATCGTTTTCATAATTCCCAGTTTGGAAATAAGCTAACAAACAACAAAAATACAGTGACTTTGGAGAAGACACAATGACCCACAGAAAAGATGGCAAAAACTTGCTTATCATTTAATAGCCTCCATTTAGAAGCAATTAAGCATCTGGCCTTGTGCTTTCATTTGTGATGTCAAATACCAGAGGAGACATTATATGTGAAATAGACAAAAGCCTCAGCCTGATTTTGTGCACACATTTCAAAGGAGCCACTCCATGAGATGTTTACCCTTAAAGAAGTCTGATATTGGAGAACTTTCTTCTTTTTTTGATTGTGTGTGACTTCTTGTAAGTCACATAGGCCTCCCTGGGCCTCAGTGTGTTCATCTGTAAAATTAGCCTTTGGAATAAATGACCTCTAAGGACCCTCCTAGCATTAAAATCCTATGTCAGAAGACTATTCCAACATATGGGAGGGTAGAGCTTATGATAAAATCAATGGTGAAGATAATAGCATTGAACATTCCATAGCATTTTTTATCTATAAAAATACTTTTTAATTTATATGCATTTTATCCTCAACAGCTTCTATTTTCATTAGAAATAGAAATACATTTATACCTATCATGGAAATGAGAAAACTGAGATGACTTGAATATTGACATGAAGCAATACAAAATGCAAAATTTTAATGTATTCTGAAAACACAGGGCCTAGCATTATGTAGCTGCAGCATTCTGGCTTATAAGCATTCTGGTTCTCCAGGCTTTGCCTTTACTTTTTCTATCTATAA
Organism: Trachypithecus francoisi; assembly: GCF_009764315.1. Taxonomy (NCBI): domain Eukaryota; kingdom Metazoa; phylum Chordata; class Mammalia; order Primates; family Cercopithecidae; genus Trachypithecus; species Trachypithecus francoisi. The sequence continues at coordinate 97,744,631 of NW_022681468.1, forward strand.
ATTGAACAGGAAATATTCATTCCCTTATAGTGACTTCCAAGCAGGCTACCATAAAAAGTTATCTGGTAAAATGTAAACTATTTTCTCTGGGATTGTAGCACAGTAGTGATCAACTGTGTTAAGAATAGTAATTTTGTCAAAAAAAAATAAAGTAACTAACCGTGAAGTAATGAGACTAGTTCATGTGGCTCCTAAACATCTCCAAATTCTAGGACAGATTAAAATACAGCCATTGTACCACATTCTGCACTGTATTATTCTATTAGCTGTTCATTTGAATACACCTCCAATCCCCAGTTTCATTTTATAGATACAAATCCAAGCTCCACCACTAATTACCTCTTGTCCATGGGAAAATTTTCAAATTCCCTATGCCTCATTTTTCTCAGTTTTGAGGACCAAAATGAGTATATACACACATACATACACACATACACACATACACACACATATACACACAACATAGAACAGTGCCTACTATACACAGTAAGCCCTTTCCATGTTTGCTATTATTATAACTTGCTTAAGGGAAAGAACAATGTAAATAGATGTTTCTAAATCAATGCTTGATCAATAAAGGAAATGATTTCTTTAAGTAACTAAATCTAATTAATGATAGAGGTTAATAACTCATAGACTAAAAATCTACAACTAATCACTTCCTGGGAAAATGAATTGACTTAATTAGCAAAACTAATGAATTTGCTTAGTGAATGGTTTATGAATATATGGACAAGTTTCTTCTTTCCTTGCCTAATTTTCATCTTCTGAACACCCCTATCTGAGACCCACCTCCATCTGTATTGACGCCATGTGAGCCCTGTGAGTCAGGCACTTGTCCCAAGGTAGGCCAACCAGAGTGCTGGCAGAGTAATCTTGGAACGAGAGCAAAGAAAAAAAGTCACTCCTGAGTAGTTTACTGTAGGATGGGAAACTCAGACTTCATTTTGTCTTCTGTGATGTTGACTAGAGAGATGGAGGAAACCTTTATACTCAAAGAAGAGGAAGAAAGATGTTGCTATGCAGACAGAATCAGAGATAAAAGAAATAGAAAGTCAATTCTGAGAACTTCTGAGTTCCTGTTCCCAAGAGTCCTGAGAACTGATCATATTTGTGTTCTTAGGTTCTGTGAGACACCCTAGTATCTGTAAAATAAATCTCCCTTATGCTTAACTTAACTAGCGTTATTTTCTTCCACTTGAACCTAAATGATTCTAAATAACAGTATGTCTACCCAAGGCAACTACTCCAAAGGTCATCATTCATTAAGGTATAATTGAGGCTACACTCACAACTCTCTAATGGACTTAGGTTTTAAAATGACAAGTAAAAAGTACGGACATAAAAGTATTCATCTTAGATATAATAACCAAGAATGTTAAGTTCTAAAAAAAAAAAAAACAAAGATTTGCAAAACTGTAGGAGATCAAAGTCTGAATCTTACATAGGATTCATATTAGTAGGAAGAGAAATTAATGAAAAAGATTTAGCCCAGGTATATAACAGGGCTCGTTCCCTAGTTCAGTGCTGAGATTCTGGCTTCAGGAGTTAAAAATAAAAAATAAAAAATAAAAAATAAAAATCTCAGTGTTCAAAGAGTTCTTCAAATTCAAGTCCTGCCCTATCACCAGAGGGCGTGCAGACTGTAATAAACAACCTTGATCTAAGAGAGAGTGGGGGCAGGGGGGCCTAAGACAAGGAAGAAAAAAGATGAATAAAAAAGGCAAAGCTTCTTTTTAGATCTTCTTAAGAATTCTTAAGCCACATTTCCACTATCTTGATAAAGCAATCGGAAGACAAGCCTCCAGGGTTAGACAGTGAAAGATGAGGAAGATCCATTGGGCCAATCTTGGAGCTGCTCTCAGGAATGGCAGTGTGTCATCCATTTACGTGCCCAAGGTTGGGCTATTTTCTTCATTGTCTAGAGCAGTATTAGACGTCCTAGAACTGGCAAACCATGATCTGAGTTTAACGGTTTCCTCCTTATCTCCAAGGAAATTTACCAGAAATAATCAGGAAGTCTAACCAGGCAGGTCACGGTTATAATTAATATTAAGCCTGGCACTAATATAGCTTCAGATTCCAACTTTCAAAGGGAAAACAGGGCAGGCCATCTGCTCTGGCTGATATGTTCTATCTCTCTGCCCTGACTGATTGAAGACCTGAACCTGAAGCCAGACCGCAGAGGTAAACTCTCGAGAAAATGCGAGAGTGCTGAAGCTGTAGCCTCATCAAGGCCTCCTAAATCAGGAGCTGGCTGTCAGTCCCCTGGCCTGTAAATGAGTGTTTAGGCAATATTCGCCTTCCAGCTTCCATTATGATAAACATCCTTTGCTCATTTATTCCTCCTTGTTGGATCACTGCGTTCACCAGTCTGACTTTAATTGATTTATTTTAATTGGCCTCTTGGGTGTGAAAGTGCAAAATTTCCCACAGAATCATTAGAGGGAGTGAGACTGTCCAAAGAAAGCATCCACATAGAGATGGGGAGAGGGAGCGGGAGAGGGTGAGATGTTTGTAGTGGGAGCATTCCTATAATTTAAAGATCCCCCGGAAAACATACTTGCTTATCTCAGTAAGTTAGAAAAAAGCATCTTATCACCAACTGACCTTCTCGACCTAACTAGGGAAGTGGGTAGAATAGAGGGTGGTTTGAAAACTAAGATGCATATAAACAGGAGATTATAAATGCTTTTTGCATTCATTCTATAAGAGTTTTCTTGTTAAGCTGATCAATCCTGGCTTAAAAGGTATGTTCCTTCAGGGAAGAGACTGGGAAATGAGTTTATGAGCATTTAAGTTTTATGACTATAATCCTGGGTTGGCATTCTTGGATCCCTGGTTCCTAAAATCAATTCTGAAGGCCCAGCTCTACCACTGACCACTTGTATGATCTTGGACAGGTCACTGAATCTAAGCTTTACTATTCTCACTTAAAAACAAAAACAAGAGAGGACTAATGCCTACCTGACCTAGCTGAAAGATGCTACTTTGTGCTCACCCATTCAATCTTCCAACATGCAATCGTTACCCAATGTACAACAAATCAGTTTGAATAAAATTCCGCAGTGTAAAGAAGGAACAATTAATTCTGTCTAGAGGAGCTAGGATGAGCTGCTCAGGGAAGGAAAACTGGAACTTGGAAGACTCGTCAAGTTAACTACGAGAAGGGGTGAATGTGAGAAAAGGCAAGAAATCCTAAGAGTCAAGTGAGTTCAGAGGAGTAGACCATGCTCTTTGGAAAGAGCCTCCCACTAAGGGAACTGTGGAAGCAGAGACTGGAGGGAGGTGGGGCCCAGAGTGCACACTTTTGGAATCAAATGAGAAACTGCATTGGGAAGCACTTTCTAAATTGCAACGTGAATGTGAACGTCTGCTATTCTTATCACTGCTTTTCCCCTCATTCCCTATTTTCTTAAGTGCTGCTGAGAATGCCAAATTACCCCATCATGATTTCACAAAGGGATGCTTTGAAGCCTCCAGACCTGAGCTTGAACCTGGTCCCAAATACTTGCCGTGTGACATATTACAGAACCTCGATTCCTCACCTTGAAGCTAGGAATAATAATACCTACTCTGCTAAAATGTGATGGATGTTAGAGATAAATTATACAAAATGCCTGGCACATTCCAGGTTGGTCAAAAAATGGTAGCCATTAACATATTTTTATTAGAGATAATGCATTTGAAGCACCAAGATCAATGTCTGGCACAGGGGAGATATTAATAAATTCCCATTATTTCCCTTGGAGGTGAGAAGGGCAGTTTCTTGATTAGCATTATTTGAGAAGGGTTCAGAACTCTACTTCCTCCAATGATTCTCCTCATCTGAAATTCCCACTCCCATTCCACAGGTCATGGAAAAACTTTTCCAAAATGGGTTTTGAGGGAAAATATTTCAAAGATCTGGATATGTATTAGAAACACACACATGCACATACGTACACACACACACACACTCATATGCAAACAACCAAGCAACATTTTCCAAACTTATGTGACCATAAGACACTTTCCTCTATAGAGCCAAACTCAATTGGGAAAAGGCAAATTCAGGTTTTCTTTGCAATAAGTCCCTGTTAACGTTCAGACATCTTATCCAAGAAGAGATAAAACTTGAATATCTTATTATTGACTTTTTTTTTGTTTTTTGAGAGGAATTTCACTCTTGTTGCCCAGGCTGGAGTGCAATGGCATGATCTCTGCTCACTACAACCTCCACCTCCCAGGTTCAAGAGGTTCTCCTGTGTCAGCCTGCCAAGTAGCTGGGATTACAGGCCTGCACCAACATGCCTGGCTAGTTTTGTAATTTTTTAGTAGAGATGACGTTTCTCCATGTTGGTCAGGCTGGTCTCGAACTCCCAACCTCAGGCGATCCACCCGCCTCGGCCTTTCAGAGTGCTGTGATTACAGGTGTGAGCCACCGTGCCTGGCCTATTAACATTACTAGTGGTGATAATATTTACAATTCAGCGTCCTCTCTATGACAGAATGTCTCAAGCATCATCTCGTTTAATTGATGTTCATTAAGATCTCAAGATAATAGTAGCCATCTTACATAACACCACTTGCCAGGAACTCCTCCAACCACTTTACATAATCCATTAATTATTGAAACAATACTGTGAGGTAGGTGCCATTTTTATCCCCATATTAAAGGTGAGGAAATGAATCACAAAGAGGTTAAGCAACTTACCAAGGTGACAACATCTGAGTGGGTAAAGGTGTCAAGCCCAGGCAATCTGGCTCCTGAGTCCATGCTCTTCACTACTGCACCACCCATCCATCCCTGCAGGGACCCCTTGCTGGGTGTGCAGAGTGAGGCACAGAGATGGAAGAGAGAGACATTTCAAAGGAAAATAGAAAGATGTTCATGAAAAATGTGATGAATCCTCAGGCCATTCTCTGAGACTCTTCTGAACAAAAAATTTCTGGGCAAACCCAAAACATGATATAATCACTTCCGGAGGGTTGGATATTATGTGGCAGAGAATTTAGAGTGCACAGTGAGCCAGTCTCAAGGGCAGAGGGCCCTGGGCAACCCACGAGCAAATGTTTTATTAAACAATCCTAAGCAAAAGAAGTTTTGTGTTTTTTTCCTGGCTGAACTGAACTCCTAGTTTGACATGATGGATCCTTTTGAGTCTAGCCATGGAACTAGTCTCGGCAACAGTGGGTTGCCATCTGGGTCCCAAAGAGATCAACAGCTTGCTGACAAAGCTTTCCTTAATTGGACTAACCCTGCCCAGATAGCAGAGCCCACCTACTGCTCATTGACCTTGTGAGCCACATCTTCATTAAACCAATTCTAGGTCCGTTTCATTTGCTTTTTAAAAATTTAACAAATGAGCTTAGGTAGCTCCTTCAACAAATATACAAAGCCACAGATGCAGTCCTATGTCTGGCCAAAATATTTTAGACCACCAAATCAACTCAGTGGGGTTGGAGCCTGGTGTCATGTATTATTGACACTGACAGCACCTGCAGATGGCTTTGTTTTTCCTCCCATGGGCAGCAGTCACACTAATAAAACATGGAGGACTTTACTGCTTTTCCAGTATGCTTGCTTTTCTTCTCAGGGAAAAGAGGATTTATGGAGCTCGAGAGCCCTGCACCCTAAGATCCTTGCCACAATCACTCAGCAGGTGCCAACACTCTAAAACCAACAGGACACCAGCTCAGGTAATGGATGCCCAGCCCAGAGGCCTTGAAACCTCTCCATGAAATAGTTTGCCTCATTATGGTCCAACAAATGACAAACTATCATACAACCACAAGAAGGGATTCACAGAAAAGCAGTGTAGAAGCTTCAGATAACGTTTTGATGTAAGAAAATTTAAAATAGCAATATTCAGAATGGCCATACACTCTGGATTCAACTATGCCAAAATATTTTTGCAAGTGGAACCTAGTGGGAACATAATAGATAGAAATCCATTATTTTACTAGCGTGTTACAAAAATAATTTATTAATTATTTCATACTTTTAAATGTTATCAGTTTGGCCAACATCATATAAGATTTCAAACATAAAAGAATTATAATATCCCTTATAGCATTTGTATAGGAAGGAAATTCATAGCCATTGATTATGTATGACATGTCAAGGAGGTACATAAAATATTGCAATTAACCCTCACAGCAAAATTATAAGGTTAGATAGTATCATCTTCTTTCAGATAACACAAAATAACTTGCTAGTAGTTGACTATAGCAGACTGTGATATGGTTCCAAATCTTTACTTCCCCCCCAGTAATAGGATCATCTGTCTATACTCTTTGCTATGTACATTTGCAGTGCCCCTTGACTATGGATTTAGCTATGTGTCTTGTTTTGGCTGATGGGATGTTAGCAGATGGGATGCAAACAGAGGCTTAGAATGTGCTTTTACAGTTGGACCTGCTCTCTTGCCCCTCTGCCATCATAGTCTAGCCTTCTGGTCCCAAAAAGACACATAAAACAGAGCCACCCCCAGTGAGCCATGCCTAGATCAATCTATCCCGTACCCAACAAACCCCCAGGCTGCCCCACCAACACACGAGCTAAACTAGTCCTTACTGTTGTATGCCACTGAAATTTTGTGATTGGTTACTACCTAGCACTAGGTTCTGGCCAAGGTAAACTGAAAAGTGACTAAGTTAGAAGTCAAACCCAGACCTCAAAATCCATAGTCTATTTTTCCGAGTAACACAATCAAAGTCTAAAACTTTTTCAAAATCACACTTGATACATGGGCAATCAGGCTGAACCAAATGACATATGGAACAAGTTAGTCTTTTCATGCTTCTTGCTTTCCCACTATAACCTCCCACACCTAAATATTCAAATTAGGCTGGTCCATTCCCTACAAATGATGGTAAAGTCTATTAAACTTGTTCCAATACAAGTCTTGCTATGGTCTTCACGTTTAAATGTTACCAGTTTGGCCAATATCATATAAGATTTTGAACATAAAAGAATTATAATCTATTTTCAAGTTTGTTAATTTTTTTTTTTTACTACTTCAAATCCAATGTTGAGCCACTCTGGTAAATGTTTTATTTCAGTTATGTAATTTAAACCCCAGAATTTGCTTTTGGTTCTGTTTTGTAATTTCTGTTTATAACATTCTCTATTTGATGTCACATTGTCATCCTACCTTCCGTTACTTCTTTAATCACAGTTTCCTTTAGTTCTGTGAACATATTTGTATAATGGCTATCTTAAATTATTTTGTTACTAAATATGATATCTGGTTATTCTCACAAGCAGTTTCTATTGCTTCTTTGCTCCAGTGTTCCTCCAGTGTGTGGCTTGCAATATTTTTTTGAGACTGAACATTTTAGACAATATATTGTAGCAGTGCTGGGTATTGGAATTCCCCTCTAAGACTTGTGTTTGTTATTTTCTTGTTTATTTTTCAGTGATTAGATTTTAGTGAAGTCTATTTCTCCCACCCCCTACTCCCTACCCCTACTCCATAGTGCTAAACCTCTGATGTTGCTCCTTAGGGAAATACAGGTTTGGGTATGACCACAGTCACCCTGAGATTACCGTAGGATGAATCATATTGGTTCAGTTCTCTTTCTTTCCCTGTTGACTCCTAGCTGTTTAACTCTGCTAATTGCCTGCTGATCATTCTATTGTTTTCAGCAATTCCTGGGGCATAAATTTCTTTATAAAGTAATCCAATCAAATTATGACTCCTTTGGAGACACAGTTCCCCAGTTCATGTTTGAGATTTGTTCTGACCCAAACAGGATTTCTCCCAGCTGTTTTATTCTCCAGTTCTCTCCTGCAGACAAGTTGGCCTACCATGTAGACAGTATTGTCTTAAGACCTAGACCCATATGCATCAATTGCCTCTCACCAGAGAGGGCCCTTAGGTTTGAACTTCTCCACTCTCTATCGCAAATGAAGTCAGTTCCTTTGGGAAGAGATTAGGAACCACTTGTTGTATGGCCTGCTTCTCCCCCAGGCAAAGTCTCTGAGACAGTTCTCAAGCTGGAGGTGAGGATGATGACAAGCTTCTTTCTGCTCTAGCTGAGTGCTCAGTGGAGTTGGGGGATCAAGGGTGTGACATCAGACTGCAGTCTTCTTGGTTTACCTCTTCTGATATGGAACCATCAGCCCACAAGCTGCGGTGGCACAAGAGTGATCAGGGCCCTAGCGTTTTCAGCCTCCTCTGTTGCATAGCACAGGCTGAGAGGAAGAAGGGAGCCCTCACCTGTCACCAGCACTTGCCTGGAACTAAGCCTGGGCAACAGGCAGCTGAGGGCAAGATGAGAAATGCTGATATCCTGCTCCTCCCAGGAAGAAAGCAGTGGGAGCTGGGGAAAGAGAGAACCCTGTGTTCTTGGCCGCAGCCATCTGGAGTGGAGTCTCTACACTCAGCTGAGCGGGAGGGATGAGGAAAAGAGCCTCACTGAGCTGGGAGGGGAGAGGAAGGAAGAGGTCTTGGGGCAGATACCAGAGACTCGCTCCTTTCCTGCTGAATATTCATAGACTTGCTTGAAGATATTTGTCTTTTCATTTGCCATTAGGACCATTTATAGAGGCTTTAGTTTGTATGACTTTTTTTTTTTTTTTAATGATTTTCACCCACTTCACTGGTGAGCAGGTCACTTGGGTTCCTTATGCTGTCATGACAGAAGTGGGATTCCAATTACTAGTTTTATACATATAACTTTTTTCTTTTTTCTTTTTTTTTTTTTTTTTTTGAGACAGAGTCTTGCTCTGCCACCCAGGCTGGAGTGCAGTGGCCGGATCTCAGCTCACTGCAAGCTCCGCCTCCCGGGTTTACGCCATTCTCCTGCCTCAGCCTCCCGTGTAGCTGGGACTACAGGCGCCCGCCACCTCGCCCGGCTAGTTTTTTGTATTTTTAAGTAGAGACAAGGTTTCACCATATTAGCCAGGATGGTCTCGATCTCCTGACCTCGTGATCCGCCCGTCTCGGCCTCCCAAAGTGCTGGGATTACAGGCTTGAGCCACCGCGCCTGGCCTATATATAACTTTTGTAATTAATGAAAATGTAAAATGAGAAGCAAACAATCTGGAAGTTTTTTTTATACCAAACCTGCTAATTTATACATGTAGAAACTGAGGTCTAAATTCAGTGGCTCAAGCTGATTAGTAGCAGGGCTGAGATCTACATCTATTTGTATGTATACTCATGTTCTTTTTCTTGCATCAACCTTGACCTTCTTCTGCCTCAGCCAAATTCTTCTGGTATCTTCTGGTATCTCCCCTGGCCCCAGGCCCCTTTCTAGTACTAGCCATACCTCTCTTGCTCTAGGATAGCATGCCCCAGGGCTTTCTGTTACTCTTCAGCTACTTCTATTTTATTTTATTTTATTTTATTTTTTTCGAGATAGAGTCTCGCTCTGTCACCCAGACTGGAGTGCAGTGATGTGATCTTGGCTCACTGCAAGCTCCACCTCTCAGGTTCAAGCCACCTCCCAGGTTCTCCTGCCTCAGCCTCCCAAGTAGCTGGGACTACAGGCGCCGCCACCACGCCTGGCTAATTTTTTGTATTTTAGTAGAGACGGGTTTCACCATGTTAGCCAGGATGGTCTTGATCTCCTGACCTCGTGATCCGCCTGCCTCAGCTTCCCAAGTGTTGGGATCACAGGCATGAACCACCGCGCCCGGCCTCTTCAGCTGCTTCTTACTACAGGGAGCTGCTGCAATTTAATAAGGCAACAATATTCCAGTCCACTATAAAACCATACTGGTCTTACCTGTACCCAGTAGGTAAAAAGGTATTAAAATTAATAAATATCTTGGGGGAATGAAGGGGAAAAAAGTATTTAAGTGTATTTATTACCATGGAACTATATACTTATAATGATAATTATGGTAATTATATTTATAGTTTTCCTAAATAAAAACAAATTAATAAATGTTTGTCCCAATGGTGCACAAGAAAATGTATGCCTGTCTTGGATGAAGGCGGATGTGATCATTATAAAGAGTGTCTGCAGACCAAGGAGGATTTTCAGGACAGTGAAATGCTCTGCATGCTATTATATTAATGGATACATGTCATTACACATCTGTCCAAACCCATAGAATGTACAACACCAAGAGAGAACGCTGATGTAAGCTGTGGACTTTGGGTGATACTGATGTGTCAATGTGCCACTCTGTTAGGGGATGTTGATAATGGGGGGAGGCTATGCAGATGTAGGAGCAGGGGTTATATGGGAAATCTCTATACTTCCTGTCAATTTTGCTGTGGGCCTAAAGCTGCTCTTAAATATATTTAGTCTTAAAAAGGGGGTATCTGCCCAATGGCTCAAGAGAGGTACCTAAAAAGTATATAGGCTGCAATGCAAGTGCAAATTAAAAGCACATTGAAGGCGGGGCACTGTAGCTCAAGCCTGTAATCCCAGCACATTGAGAGGCCAAGGCAGGTGGATGGCTTGAGGTCAAGAGTTTGAGACCAGCCTGGCCAACATAGCTAAACCCCATCTCTACTAAAAATACAAAACTTAGGTGGGCATGATGGCATGCATGTGTAATCCCAACTACTAGGAAGACTGAATCAGGAGAATCACTCAAATCTGGGAGGTGGTGGTTACAGGGAGCCATGATCGCACCACTGGACTCGAGCCTGGGTGACAAGAGAGAGGCTCAATCTCAAAAAAAAAAAAAAAAAAAAAACCACATTGATTGAAATATCATGACCCCTATTATACTAGCTAACATGTAAAAGAGAACTAAATGTTGGTGAGGATATGAAACAACTAGGACTCCTGACAAGAAGGTAAATTGGTGCAACCACTTTACTTTGTTTGGCACTATTAAAGCTGAGTGAGTGCTAATTCTGAACCTAGCAGTTCCACTCTGAGATATATACCCCACTGAAATGCACACACATCTTCAGCCAGAATACCTGTACCAGAATGTTCATAGCGGCACCACTTCGTGAAAGCAAAAAATTACAAATGATCCAAAGCCCACTCCTACCCAGAAAGCAATGCTCACATGCAGGACATTAATTAAAGAATCATCACCCATGGCGGGAGGGGAGGGAGTAGAATTGGGCAGAGAGAAGCCGTGTGGGCTGCAATGCAAGTCATCATGGCCTCAGCTGACCCCCACGAGGGAGCTCTGAATCTGGGATAGCGCTTCCTAGTTGTCCCAAGTTAGGGTGACGGGGCTAGGCCTTCATACCCCACATGTCAATCAGCACTGGATGTGGACTGCCCAGCAAAGGAGAGTGACCTGGGCAAAGCAGCTCTCCTCCACTGAGACAGCAGGGGAATTTGTCCTGCAGTCCTAAAGAGGGAAACTAGGCACCACGAAACAATAGAATGGATAAGTAAAGTGAAGTATATTCACCGAGCAAACAAATTAGAGTAAATTTGCCCAAGGAAATATAATACAGTAATGAAAATAAGCAAAACACAATCATACATACATATTGATGAAGATGTGAAGAGAATAAGCAAACTGTAACCATACAAACATACTGATGAAGATATGAAGCCATATTCAAAGGAGAACATAAGATTGGAGCCCATGTGATGAAAGCTCAAAAACACACACACAATCCATGATTAGGATAGTGGCTTCTCTGGTAGTTGGGCTAGAAGTGAGAGGGGCACAGGAGGAGCTGCTAAGATTCCATCTTGATCTGAGCTCAGGGGACCCCGGGTATGACCACCTGTTGAAAGTCATTGAGCTGCACACATATGACCTGCACGTTTTTCTGCACGTATTTTATACTACAATTAAAAGTTTTAGTGGTTGGCAGGGGCGGAGGAGAGGGGAAGTGGGGAGTGATGGTTCAGCGGGTACCAGGCTTCCTTTTGAGGTGGTAAAAATGTTTTGGAATGAAATAGAGATGTTTATTGTGAAACACAGAGAGTATACTAAACGCAACTGAAAGCTATACAGGGTGAGCATCCCTAATAAATTCAAAATCTGAAATGCTCCGAAATCTGCAGCTTTTTGAGTGCTACCTTGACACCAGAGGTGGAAAATTCTGCACATAAAGTACTTACCACAAACTTTATTTTCTGTATAAAATTGTTACAAATATTATAAAAATTACATTTAGGCTATGCATATAGGGTGTATATGAAATATAAATTAATCCCATGTTTAGACTTGGGTCCCATCCCCAAGATATCTCATTGTATACATACAAATGTTCTAAAATCCAAAAACATCCAAAATCTGAAACACTTCTGGTCTCAAGTATTTCAAATAAGGGAATATTCAACCTGTCCTTTCACATGGTTCATTTTATGTTATGTGAATTTTACCTCCACAAAACTTTTAAAAATTAAGATTTTAAAAAACAGAGACAAAAATAGAAGTCTCTGTTGAGTTGAGAAAAGGATGGAGCAATAGACAAAGAGGGGTAAGCAGTGAATTAACCACAAACTGTATGTCACATAAGCAAGAGATTATCTGGCTGTTGTGGCCTGAAGGAAGGAGGAAGTTTCACTTGCTTTCATCCTCTCCTCCATCCGATTACCCATGAGCTGGGCCTGCGTGGAAGGAGAGAGGAGAGTGGAAAACAGAATTAGAGTCATCAAGGTTACCCTTCATCCTCACATCCTTCCTTTTGTTATCTCCCCACAGAGTTTGGTGGGTTTCGGGGCCAAGGCAGACCTAGAAGAGATGTGGCAGGTGCAGCGTTGGAGGCAGATTAAAGGAGAATAATAAAGATAATCTTCCCACTGACCCACTCATCCATCCTAGTTCAACAAGGTAGCTCCCATTACAGGGGTTATTTTATTTATGTAGCACCGAGACCCAACAATGCCAGCTAAATCAGGCATCACTCTATGGCCGATCCCAAGGTTTCTTTAGAATTGTTACGCTCAGCCATTGCTCCCTTAATTTTATATTACTAAAGATAACTCTGCTTTGTTTGACAAAAATGCATCTGGAGTACAGAATCTTAAAAGAGAATGTGCCCAGATGGTAGAAGTATTTAAGGAAATACAGTCTTCTAGTTTGGAAATTTGTAACCCCTCTGATTTCATTTGTATGCTTTTCCAACTCCCCCTGTTTGTTGCCCTTACACCCTGTTCAAGTTGCCAGGGGAGTTGTGTGGTGTAGCCATAGTAATCATGAAGCCTCCCTATGCTACCCCCCACCCCACACACACACACACACACACACACACACACTTCACATGCTTCACCCACCAACCATAACTCACTCAAACTCCAATAATCATTTATATCCTGAAAAGGAACTTAAAATAACAAATACCAAAGTTGTATGAACCTCCACATGTTGTGTTTTTGTCACTACATCTAATTGCTATTCACACCAAAGGTAAAAAATATAAATGGGATTCAGTGGCAGATTGCTTACAGTTGAAGACTTCCTTTTTAATAGAGAGGATTTGCACCTTTCCCCCTCCGCTAGAAGGTGAGTTGAAATTGAAAGTGGCTTTAAAGATGTGTTCCTTCCTGATTGTCTTCCTTTTCCTTGCAGTAATAATTATTCTTGGCTAATAATGTTGGCTTTTAAGGTAGGCAATTAGTGCTTCCAACACAGTCATTGAATTTCCTGAAAGCAAAGACCTGCATTCTATAATCTGGGTCCCCATTAACTGACCAAGGACTGAATCTCAAACTACCAGAGGCAAGAATTCCCCTGTATTTGCATCAGTCAGGCCACACCTGGGTTGGGGCAGCCAGTTCTCAGGAGACTGATTTCAGGGGAATAATAAAGAATAGATCCACATTCAGAGGCAGAAGACCAAGTCAGTGGGCAAATGTGCACTCTGGATCTTAAAATGAAGCCATGGAGAATTAGGGAGTCATTGGTCTAGAAAAGAGAGTAGGACTTTAAGTCCCAAAGTCCGAGTTTTATGTGAAATGATCTCTGAAAAGCAGAAAAATGTCTCCTATAAAAGGAGTATCATTAGCCAGAGAGGTACCTGCCCCAGGTATTCACCACCCTCCAAAGCAAAGGATGGGGAAAGTCTCACCATTTGTTCTGAGAAGCCCCTGCTCCCTGCAGCGACTTGCTGAATTCAAGAAGCCTCCAGGGAAGACATCCCCATCTCCTTCTCACTCTCTTGGTCTGTTGTTTTTCTAGCCTGGGTTATCCAGAGTAGAGCCTGAGATAAAGGCCTATGTGACAGCAGTTTCTTTCAAAGGGTGATTCTAGGCAGCAGGGCTGAGGACAGAGAGAGCAGGAGGGAAAGCAAGCCGATACCAGGATGCATTCGCATTCTCCAAGGGGCCCTCACTCTGGGGCCACTTACATCTCATGGAATCACCTGAGAAGTCACAACAAAGTCTCTGGAGTAAGAAAGGGAAGGAAGACATTTATTGATCACATCCTGCCCCACATTGGTCCAGGGGTCCCCCAAGAGACATAAGCTCCCCTCTATTTCACAGCTGAGCATTTGTGAGTATTGAGCAATTCTTTGGGCATGCCACGCTGTGTGACAAAAATTCCTGAGGCCCAGGCTGCAGGAAGCTTGTCAAAGCCTGCATAGATTGACTGCCACAGCAGCAGCCATTTAAGTAAGAGGCAAAGCCTGCAAGAGAGTAAATAATGGGTAGGGCAGAGGTAGGAAGATGCCGTTCTGGAATTCACAGTCATTTCTTGAGGGTATAGTAGTAAAGACCTGACTGCCCGTTTCTGACCCAGGGATGCAATTTCCTATTCCCTTCTGTAGAATCTTCTTCAACTACTATCAACTGGGCTTGATTTACATCACCTGAAACTCTGGCTGGATCCTCAGACACACACCCTGTCTCCCTCTGACCTGATGGAATCCATGAGGCTAACCCAAGCCCATTATTTAAGATTCTGGACTTTTTCTGTTTCCCCCTGTTGGAGGAATCAGAATCTTTAAACACACCCTCCTTCTGCAGTCCTAGAATTTCTCGTGATGACCTTCCTCTTGCTTCTATGTGTACCACCAGCTGTCCCCTTCTGACCTGGCCTTGATCCATGACCTGGCCTCCGCCCCTTCTGTGTTCTTCTGTCCTCCTCATCCAAGTCATTCTCTTCCTCTTCTCTTCAACTTCTTTCCTTTATGCTAAGCTTCCCTGGGGGATACCCTATATGCAGTGTAAATTAGATCTGAGAAGTCGATGCAAATGCAATATTGATTTTTTATGCAAGATAAGTGGATAGTCTATGTTTTCACTTGCTGAAGTTCCTTTAACAAAATGAAGCTGAAGTTCTTTAATATGAGGCAACCCCAAAAAGTAAACACACAAAGATGAAATCATAAAGACATGTAATTCTAAACCAGCCTATTGGTGTCTCATGTATTAACTCAGACTCAATGAGACCTGAAAAACAGAATTTTGAAAGAAGCATAATTTCTGCTAAACTTCATTCAGTCTCCCTACATCTCTATTTCATGGAATAAATCCCAATTTCCTTCATTCTTTACATAGTATGTGGTCACCTGTAAACCGGGTCTCATTTACAGTAATCACCTGTGATTCCTAGTGCTTTTCCCTGGCTATTAATAAAGGTTTGCTAATTCCATTAGGGGTTTCACCTGGTTATTTCTGACAGTTCACAAGGAGTGACAAACATTTGCCTGTAAGTGTTTTTTCCATGTTCTTCTACCCGCTCTGGTTCACCACATTGATATTACTACCCCCTACAAAGCCACATGGAGGTGATCCTTCCACATCGTCACCATTGCTATTTGGTGTCTGTTCCACTCCAGTGAAAAATAATTCTTTCATGCAAACTAATGCCAAGAAGGTCCATTTCAGGAAACATGCCAGGACTCACATGAAGATAATTTCCAGGTCCCTCATCCATCTGTCTTTTCTGGTCTCCTTCTCTGTGTGCTCATCTTTAGCTGTGGAACATTCTGGAAATGGTGAGGTCCCTTCAAGCCAGACTTAGAGTACCCTCATTCTTTCACTACACTTTCTGGTGCTTTTTCTACTTATTCAGCACCAGGGGAAAAAGCTTCTGTTGAATGCATGAAACATGAAACACTTTTTTTTCCTTAGAACTATAGATTCGAGGAAAAAGAAGGAGAGGAGAGGCAACTCACGTTTATGAACAACAGGTGAGAAAAAGGAGGCTCAGGGAGCTCCCTCACCTGCCCACGCTTACCCATGTGGAGCCAAGATTTAAACCCAGGACTTTCCAATCACAAATCAATTCCTCTCCCTCTCCCTCCCCCTCCCCCTCCCCCCTCCCCCCCCCTCCCCCTCCCCCCTCCCCCTCCCCCTCCCCCCCCCTCCCCCTCCCCCTCCCCCTCCCCCCTCCCCCCTCCCCCCTCCCCCTCCCCCTCCCCCTCCCCCTCCCCCTCCCCCTCCCCCTCCCCCTCCCTCTCCCTTTCCCTCTCCCTCTCCTCTCCCTCTCTGCCACCTCCCCTCCCCCCTTCCCACTTCCCCCTCCCTTCTTTTCCCTCCGTCTTTTTCTCTCTCCCTCCCTCCTTCTCCCTCTGTTTTCTCTCTCTCCCTTTTTCTCTTTTTCTGTCTCTCTTTCTCTCCCTCTCCCTTCCTCTCCCTCTCTCTCTCCTTCTTTCTCTCTCACTTTTTCTCTCTCTTTCTCTCTCCATATCTCTCTCTCTCCTTTCCTTTCTCTCCCTCTCTCTCTCCTTTGTCTCTTTTTTCTCTGTCTCTCTCTTTTTTCTCTCCCTCCCTCTCTCTCCTTCTCTCTCTCTCTCTCTCTCTTCTCTCTCTCTCTCTCTCTCTCTCTCTCTCTCTCTCTCTCTTCCCTCTCCCTCTCCCTTCTCTCTCTCTCCCTCTCCCTTCTCTCTCTCCCTCCCTCTCACTCTCCTGCTGCAGTAGGTTGCTTCCTGGTGTCTCTGATTATCTTCTTTTAGCCTCCACTGATATAGCTAAATGCAGTTTTCTGTCATTACTTTGTTGGCATCTCAGGTAAGATTTGAATATAAAACTAACTCCATTTTCCCTGTGGATACCTCCTTTCCTTTTTC
This sequence comes from Trachypithecus francoisi, assembly GCF_009764315.1. Taxonomy (NCBI): domain Eukaryota; kingdom Metazoa; phylum Chordata; class Mammalia; order Primates; family Cercopithecidae; genus Trachypithecus; species Trachypithecus francoisi. The sequence continues at coordinate 97,761,520 of NW_022681468.1, forward strand.
CTTTAAGCTAGCCCTGAACCTAGATTGCCTTTCATATTACACTGGCAGATCACCTGCTCCTCGCTCCCTCTGTGGAAACCACTGGTGAGGAGTAATCAAAGCACAGTGCACCCTGTCAAGTGTCTCCAAACAAAACAGAGCTCACATGGCATGCACTTCCTTTCTTGTGACCTACCAAGACTCACATACAGGAAATTATATTTCTGCGTCTTGCTTTATATGCATGTCCAAGTGATATTGTTCTTACCGTAGAAATCAAAACTTGGAGAGACCCTACAGCCATTGTGTCTGCCTCTTCTGTTTTAAAGATAAGGAAAATGAGGTTAAGCAACCAGTACAGGCTCTCACAGCCTTTCCTCAGGCCATAGAAATTAAGGCTGGAGCCAAGAACTTCAGGGCTTCCAAGCTGAGCTTCTGCTAGTGTATTTTACTGCCTTTGTATGGGTCCGTTGTGCTGAAAACATCTGCTCCCCTGAGCTCAGCTAGGACAGTGACTAGTTAATATAGTTAACGCCAGGAACTTTCACCCAATGTATGGAAGAGTTCAATCTTTGAGTAGACACCTTATGAATACACAAACCACCACTCCCTTCTGAATTCTCATTCATAGCACATTGTCCTTACAGAATCCCAGGGGACATCAAGAAATTTTTTACCTATATAAAATTAACTAACAACAGTAAATGGTGAAGTCCCAATTAAATAAGCATGGGTTAAAAGCTAGTCATCCGCTAAGATGGTGCAGGGTGTTCCCATCCCCATGTTTAATAAATGATTGCTGAATCTACAATTCCTCTAAAGTTGATGGGGAAGTTTCCATCTTTCAGACAAGATCGTATTATCAGTGGTTAAAGGACATCCCAGGCCCTCCAGCAAATGCCTTCTGGAATCATCTCCACATTCAGACCCACTGTAAACAACAGAGGGGCAATACTCAGGCTTTACAAAAGCCTTTCGTTCCCCTTGGCAGAGGCGGAGAGAGAGGGCTGGCCAACCTTGGGGAAACCTTATTTACATCTTCAAGGTAGCTACTGCCCTCTAGTGTTGGTATGGGAATAAAGCAAAAAAGTATACCTGGTTGAAACAAAACCCAACTTCACAAAATTTTTTAATTAGTAATGTGTCTCAGCAGCCTCGGTAGGAGCTTGGAAACATCATCAAGTGAGGATATTGCACTGGGACTGACTTGTTGTGGCTCCCAAGGTTTCTTTTCTTTTTCTTTCTTTCTTTTTTTTTTTTTGAGACGGAATCTCACTGTGTCACCCAGGCAGAAGTGCATTCTCTTTCTTGGGTCCAACCAAGACTCACATACCATCTCAGCTCACTGCAACCTCCACCTCCCAGGTTCAAGAGATTCTCCTGCCTTAGCCTCCCAAGTAGCTGGGATCACAGGCATGTGTCACCACGCCCAGCTAATTTTTGTATTTTTAGAAGAGATGGGGTTTCACGATGTTGGCCAGACTGGTCTCGAACTCCTGACCTCAAGTGATCCACCTGCCTTGGCCTCCCAAAATTCTGGGATTACAGGTGTGAGCCACTGCACCTGGCCTCCAAGGTTTCTATTTGGAAAATTCATATTGTTACTTCCATACTTGTTAAAATACTGAAATGCTTCCATACCAGTTAGCAAAAGGCCACCACCCTCAGCCCTCTGACAACCAGCATCACCACTCCAGAACCAGTTTTCTCCTCTGGACCCCCCCAGATCTCGCCATCATCCAGTTACTAAAGTTTTAAAGCTCAGCAAAGCAGGAGCCACCAACACCCGGACCCAGAGTTACAGCTGCAGTGTTAGGTCCGCATTTGAATCAATCTGGGAATTAACTCTTTTAAATATGACACTTCACTTGCTCCTCACCATTCAACTCATGTGCTCATTCATCTGCCTATTCATCATCGACTGAGACCTACAATGTATCACATGCTGTGTTAGTCACAATACATAGGAAAAATGAGGGTTTTATTAGGTCACAGTCTTGTGGGATCCACTACAGTTAAAATGGCATCTATAATAATTTGGTTAATATTGGCCTAGTGGCCCAGAAGCATCTGCAGCAGATGACCCAGGCTTCTTTTGGAAGAAGTTTGGTGGGATGATTATACCACACTATATGCCAGGTGGTGAGCATTCAGACCTTGGCTCTGACTCTGAAAACAGGTTGAGCATTCCAAATCCAAATCCAAAAGTCAAAAATCCGAAATGCTCCCACATTCAAAACTTTTTGAGCGCCAACATGTACTCCAAGGAAATGTTCATTGGAGCATTTTAGATATCAAATATTCAGACTTGGGATGCTCGACTGGTAGGTATAACGCCAATATTCCAAAATCTTTAAAAACTGGAAATCCAAAACACTTGTGGTCCCAAGCATTTGGGATAAGGTATACTCGGTCTGTAGCTACTGGTCTTTGGCAAGTAACTTTTTTGTGCTCCAGTTTCCCCATTTCTAAAAGGGAGAAAATAACACTTACTCATTAGGTTATTATGAAGGTAAAAGGGGATAGGCTTTAAAAGTCTTTATCGCAGTGCTGGTCATTTAGTAAATTTCATGTGTGTTTGCTAAGTATCTGGATCACAAGGTATTAAAGATTAAATCGTATTCACCAGTCACCAGATCAACTGTTACTACTATTTTAATATACCAAAGAACAAAAAAGACATCGGTAATCAGAGCAATTCCACTATCCAGTGACAGTCAGATGGAAAAATATCTGAAGGAGAGAGAAATGAGAGGGTGAAAAATATGAAGAGAGACCAAAAGTGGGTTTTGTCAGTTCACATTTATAGCCTCAGTTTAATAATTCAGTAGCTGCATTCACTATGCATAGAATTATTTACAGACTAATATGAGCAACTCTACATGGACATATGGTCAAGCTGTATCTGGTCAGTTGACAAGTCATTATAAACTGGCTAATGGGTTCCTTTGCCTATAACCTGCACCCCCTTTTCATGACTCACAGCCTGTGAATGTGTCCTCCACTTAGCCATAGGACCACAGAACTGATCAATATGACTTGGGACTGGGAAATATAATGACTCTTAATCATCTCAGGTTGAAGGTGCATTACAGAAAGATGGCAGGCTTCCAAAGAAACATCTTCCTCCACTGGCTACATGTCAGCACATTTGAACCAACAGTATTACAAATGCCTTCTATACCTATGAAGTATTGTTTACAGTTCTTAGAGTGCTTCATGGGACCACACACCTGGAGACAGCTAGATACCTGGAGAAATTGTATTAATTGACTTTGCTCTTAGGAACCACCATTCCGGGAGTGTATTTTTGTAGCAGACATTACTACTCAACAGCTCACCTCTGAAAAGCTAGAAGAAGTATCCCATCTAGTCAAAGCATTAAGATAGTCACTTTTGTAGCAGTTGCTGTGGTAATGATTCAAGACCACTGGCCTGACATTCAGGGAAGAACAGGAACAGTCACCCACATCTGGTTACTCTTACCTCTCCCCAAAACGGACACCTGTCCAGGCCACCTCCCACTAGAGAGAAGGAACCCTGTTAATCCTTCAGAATTGCTCTTTGGAGCCCAAAGATTAATTTGAACTTTCCAAGTTTTGGCTACTTTGAAATAGAAGAGGAAGAAGATTCACAAGCATGAATCACTACGGAAAGTTGAACCATTAAACTTTTAAGAGCCCTTCCCCGCCCCTTAATCTCTTTCATCTACTTAACTCATTACATCAAGAACAGAGAAGTAACAACAAAAAATAGAGACACCCTTTTGGTCTGGTAGAGTTGGGGACCTCCAGGATTCAGATGGACCAAAAAACTGAGACCAAATCTCACACACAAAAAATAGCCTTAGATGTGCCTCCTTCCTTGAAACCTGAAATTCACGGGTAAGTTATTTTAATGTTTGGCCCATTTGAAATGTGGCAAAACTGCCAAATCTCTCTCTGACTACTTAGCACATATTTCAAACTTTAAAACATCTTTTTATATTTTATCCCTCATGTAACCTGAATCAAAACTGACTAATGCATGGCAAGTATATTAAACCAAAAGTTGTGTGTATATATGCACACACTATGGAAGGGTTTTTAAAATTATTTTTATATGTCAAAAATATCTCCATGAACTTCCCCAAAATTTAATTTTAAAAAGTTGGGACCGGGCACAGTGGCTCACATCTATAATCTCAGCACTTTGGGAGGCTGAGGTGGGCAGATCACTTGAGGTCAGGAGTTCGAGACCAGCCTGGCCAACATGGCGAAACCCTATCTCTACTAAAAATGCAAAAATTAGCCAGGTATGGTGGTGCATGCCTGTAATCCCAGCTACTCGGGAGACTGAGGTGGGAGAATTGCTTGAACCCAGGAGGGGGAGGTTGCAGCAAGCCAAGATCGCGTCACTGCACTCCAGCCTGGATGACAGAGTGAGACTCTGTCTCAAAAAAAAAAATAAAAATAAAAAAATGAAATAAAAAGTTGGGCTACCTTTCAGAAATCATCTATTAAACCTACTGGTAAGCATCTATATATTTAAGGATACCTACCAAATATCCTTGTCCTGTGACACTTGTCATAACTTAGCAATGCACTACCAACATTCTGATTGCAAATCTTTAGCTCATGATAAGGTTGATATTTCCACTGTAAAATATGTAGCACTTAGGTTTTGGAAAATTACCCTACTTAAAACCATTCGAATATCAATCAATATATCATAAAATACATTTTTAAAAAGTATTGTTTTGTCACTTTCAGTATTTTGGGTGTCTATGGAATTTGCCTTCCCTTTCTTTTGGAGGAATGCTTTAATAAAAACAGTCATTTGTAATTTGTTCATCAACTGCTTATAGTTATGTTTGTAAGTATTTTTATGCAATTCCTTTGTAATAGAGTCCAATATCTAATTTTTCTGGAAAGCCACTTTATTTGTAGTTTTAATTGACTAGTAAAATTTCTATATATTTATGGTGTACAACATAATGTGTATATATACATATGTCTGTATATATACACACCCACATTGTAGGGTGACTAAATCAAGCTATTTAACACATGCATTACCTCACATACTTACCATTTTTTGCATTTTTGGTGGCGAGCTGGAAAGCTATTTTTATAGGCCTTTTGTTCATACCCTATTGAAATAATCACTAATGCTGATTTAGAGAAATCTGAATGCCTGAGATTATATGTGGTAGGTAAGAAGCGGAGGACAGGGCCATCGTTTTTGAATGGCTCATCCTCCTGACTGACAGTAGCTGTGATTAAATAAACCTCCCTACCTAGCAAAATCATCAAATGTGGTGACCACATTAACTTTGGTAGAGGACAGCTTCGGAAAGAGCTTTGCTTTCTAAAGGAATACATATTAATGGTTTCTGAAATTTTAAGGTATTCTAAGTCAGTAGGACTAAAGGTAAATGGACAGCTAAATGTGTGTTTTCAGGTGAAATGACAGTAAATCCTTGTGCTCCAGCTCATAAACCGAACCTTCCAAGCGGCATAGTATGGTCCTGCTAAATAAATCTCTTGCTCATTCTGTAATTAGCAATGACTATAACAACTTTTATTTCTCCATTTAACATTTGTGAGATAGCTTCAGTCTGTTTCATTTCATCAGTCATCTTTTTGGAAATCTCACTGCTGCCGCAACAGCCATGCATATAAATTCCTCACCATGCCTCTGCAAATCAAATAAAATGTATTTTAAGCTTGCCTCACAATCAAAGGCTGTATGTGATTTATTTTCAAACTGTTCTTAGGGCTGGGCCTAAATGTGACACAACTACTCACAAAAGCACAATGCTTTGGACAGGGTCAAAGTCCACGTAGAGAGAGAGACCTAGTATAGCACAAGACACACAGTAGCCATTCTGCATTCTGTAAATTTGTTTTCAAATGAGATCTATGTAGAGAAATTTACCCTACTCTGTCTTCCTTGTCTAAAGGAGGAGGCTTTTCATCCTTTTCAAGAGACATTTCTAAGCAAGTTCAGGTGGACTGTCAGCAAGTCAGGTTCACATCCAGTCACGTCTTGATCACCCCCGTGATCAAGCCCCCCCCACCCCGTGTTCACCCCCGTGATCACCCCCGTGGATCCCTAGCTAGGGGGAAGCTTATAGAATCAGAGGCCCATCATAAGGCACAATGAATTACAAGATGCCACAAGCATATTTGTCTATGAAAATCTACACCAGGTGGAAATGGCCAAAACAAAGATCACCAACCCCCAGGGGAAAGGGCTCACCCTTTGCTAAGCTTCCGAAATACTTCAAGCCCTGCAACCAGCCGCAGACCCATAAGGACAGGACCTGAGTGAAACTAAGCAGTTTCTGCTGAAGGAAATATTTTCATTGACATTTTTGGGTTACTGTTGCACTACCACTAGTTGTCTCAGAGCTCTAGGGAAATGGTGATCATTTTTCATGGGTTGCTAGTTTTTGCGAGCTTCTGGTTGGGTTGGTTTTAAGTTATCAGAGCAATAGAACTTCCCTGACAAATGAAAGTACTACCTATTGGAAGAGTGTCCGTGCTACTCAAAATATGGCTTGAGAATTGACACCATCTATGTCACCTGGGAGTTTGTTAAAAAATGCAGATTCTTCAGACCCCACCCCAGATTTACTGAATCCAAATCTCTGGGGGTGGGGCCCTGCAGAGTGAGTTTTAACATCTTTCTGGGTGATTCTGATGCATGCAAAAGTTTAAGAAGCACTGATCCACCTATCCTTTCCAGCTTTCATCCTTGGAGCCAAGACCCTCAATTTGGAGGAGGGGCGGCAGTGTTCCCAGTAAATACCACATTCCCCTGCCTCCTCTGCAGCAAAGGGAGGCTGGCTCGGCTGCAAGGCACAGCCCCTTTGCCCATTGCCCTTCCTTCTGCTTCCTGCCTGAAATGTGGATGCGAGGATCAGTGCTTCAACAGCCATCTTAGCCCATGAGGCAGCCTCAGTGATGGAAACTGTGCACTAAAGATCAAGGAGTCTGAAGGCAGGAGTGTGCTCCCAGGGATCAAAAGGCAGCCACACCAGCCCTGGCTTTCCTTCCTCCAGATTCCCTTCATATGAGAGTAAAATAATTTCCACGATAATCAGGTGATACTGGGCTCTTTCTTTTCTTTATTGCAGGGGGATGAGGGGTGAAAGGGAATTCTTTTTCCTAAATTGTAAACTTATTATAAATTGGTTTCTTTGAACTTTCAGTCGTATGCCATCCAACACAATCCCAGGTCATTTAGCACAGATGCCTCCTAGAAAAGCCAGATGTGGAAGTGGAGACACCTTTCCCAGGGCTACTGGGATTCTTACCCCACTCACCAATGTCCCTCTTGCATTCCTAGCCCCTATCTCTTCCTCCATGTCACAGTTTCCGTAAAACTGATTAGATAAAAATCGATTAGGTCTGTAGAAAACAGGCAAGTGCATCATTTCCCTTACCTAATTTATAGAGATAAAAAAATGGTACACTCCTCAAAGAAAAAAAAAAAAAAGAGGAGGGAGCCACCACATTTGGAAATCCACAGCTGACAAGTAAAGTAGTAGCAATCTTTTTACAAATGAAAGGTGCATTTTGCGGATTGTAAGGTCATTGTCCTCAGTGTTTATGGCCAATTTAATATCCATCTTGCCTACTCCCTGTAAGTGGAATGAGGTAGGAGGCAGAAACTGTGACCAGTTGTTTCATCAGTGTGTCCCCAGGACTTGGCACAGGGACTGGCCCACAGTCAGGGCACAATAAGGATTTGGTGAATGAATGAATGAATGAATGAATGAAAACTAATCTTTTTATGTTTAAACTGATGCTTCCTCTCATTCTAGTAAAGCCACCAAGGGAATAGTCAATGAATGGTCTCAGGGAACAGAGAATATGTGTCACATTGTCCCATTCCTCAAACTGCAGGCTTCCCCAGAATTGTCACGAGAGCATCACCTTAGGCCTTGTCACCCTCTCCTCACATTACATGTAACCTGGACCACATCATTTAACCTCTTGAGGTCCCCATGTTGCAAAATAAAAAGTTGAAGGAAGCGATTCTCAATGTTTCTCCCTGCTGATTCAATCGATTTAGGAATGCAGAAGAGACCCTAGTGCCTGAAAATAATCTCTAACCCCAGTTCTTAAGGTTTTCTTACAGTTATTTTTATTATTTAGTTTTAATGAACACAAGGTAGCAGAGAACGCTGGGGTTGGGGGTTATTTGTTACATAACTTCAGGATAATGTACTACAAACTTCACAGATAGGCACACCTCTTTCACTAATTATTTTTAATAAAACAAAAGATCAAAAATCAGTATCAGGAGATGACACAATACAGCTGGGACTACGGAAAGCAACTATCTCCAAGCTTGGCATCATAAAATACATCATCATGAACTGTGAACAGATTTGCTAAACAAAGGAGAGCCTCATCCTTTTAACTCTCCACAGCCGACATCAGGAGTCTCTTGGGGTAGAACATGAAATGAAAAAGAAGTGGATGGCCAGATGCTATACATTGTCCCCCAGTGACCTGCCACAGAGACTATTTTTAAAGACGCATTTATCTCAGCAGGAGTGACAGCATTTAAGTAGCCAGGTACTCGTGCTAGACAATCCTTCATGAGAAAAGTCTGCAGAGCTTGGCTGCACTGCTTACAAAGGCCTGAGTGATAGCTCAGATGGGAATTGCCCTTGATTGGTTAGGTGGCTGGTTTAAAGACCCGTAAAGGTAATGCAGAAGTGACAGCTTGGAAACCAAATGGAGTTAGCCCCCAAATTATTGCAGCCACCCCAGCACTCAAAAGTTAATCCGATTTTAAATTTACAAGATCCATCTTAACTAGAAATGCAGGCTCTAACTGTCCTGCAAATTCTTTAAGTGGTAGCTGTTCAATGAATTGCATTATCCCATTAAAGAATAATGTTTTAGATGTGGTAATCCCAGACTCACACAATTCTCTTTTATGAACCTAACCACTGCATTCATATGGAAGGTAAATTATAGCTATATTACATCAAGTCTTTCATTATTGACACAGCATTATGTTAGGTACCCCTATAAAACACTAAGAGAAAGATTAATACACAGTGGTATATATATTTGGAGGAATCAGGGTGTCCAGTCAGAGTCGATATGTCTTCTCTCCCTGTACAGAAAAAAAGGGAGGGGTGTAAATAAAAAGGTGAGGGTTGACAGAAGCAGAGTAAACATTTTAACCATTAAAACTGATCACAAATCGAGGGTGGAAAGGTGTCATAAGATTTACCCCTACCAACCCGTTAATTGAGGAAAATTACAGAAAGCTGTCCCGAAGCTATCATAGGACCTGAGCATTTCTCCAAAACTGAGAAAACACTTGATGCAGCCATTATTATTCTGTTTGAAATTTTTGGAGATCTCTGACAGGGAAAATGTGGCACTTTATAGCCATTGAGAGCATTGCAAATCAATTCAAAGAACTAGTTCTTGCAGGCTGATGTTCATTCAGCCTGGGCAGGTTCAAGTTCACCTCCACTGGCAGTTGTGCATAGCTCACTGTCCCCTCCATTCTCAGACACTTCTGATGTTCCTCTTCCATGCAGTCAAGACTTCAGTCTATTGCTGACCCTCATCAGACAGGTTTGTCCTAGGCTCCTCCCCCAACCCACACCCCTGTTTATGTTCAAAGCTGGATTTCAGGAAAGAGTTCTCTTAAGCACTGAAGAAAGACATATTTGGCATCCACTATACTCCCTAACTCCCACTCCAATGGACTCTGTTTCAAAAGCCCTGGACACGTAGCATAGATTTCTCATGAGACCCGACCATTCTAACAAATATGGATTGCATTTGCATTTTACTGCTAGAACAAACAAAAAGTATTTACACTTGGAAGAACTGTGGCTACACTTCCCCATCCCTCCCTCAGTCCCCACGTTGTTTGATTCGTGCCAGAAAGAGTACCAGAGGCCACTGAACGCATCTCACGTTGTTTTGGGGTGAGTGGCAAAGTAAAATGCCAACACTGAAGATGGTAAGCTTGAGTTTCACAAGTCATCTATATAAGAGAGAGAAGTAACTACTCACTCCAACTGAACAGAGAAAGTGCCTGGATTAAGTGGACTGTACAACGTGAGTTTGTTAAGTTAAGTACATCCTCCCAGCAGAAAGTTAAATGGCTGTAAGAAATTGTGCTTGCATTTCATTTGATCAGACCTCATTTCCTGGGATCTCAAACACCAAGTTCTCCCAAAATATGGCTAAAATGCTGGCAATATTTGCAGATACCAGTTGTGGAAATTAAACCCAAATAAAAGTTATATGCAAGCTTAGTTTACAGAATACCTAACCCATTAAATTTATTTGAATAGAGCAAAACAGAAATAAATATCCTTCTTAAATGTATCACCTAATTATCATGGAAAGCCTAGGAGACTTAGGAGAAAAGTAGATTTCTATAGATGTTGCTCAAATATTTGGCTTTCCAGATCAGAGTATTCTCAATGCTACCATGCCAGTATTCGAGTGGAAAATATAATAGGTGATACTTTTAAATGCAAAAATATATGTATCCTGTACTTCAAGCCCAATCTTCATATAATGACTCTAACTTCCAGCCAAGTTGATTTGTTAAGTTGTTGGGCTCCAAGGAGCTTTATGGAGGAGCTTGGGTATTTCTTACCCTCTAATTCCTTTTGAAATGCAAGTAAGTCCTTGCACTTGACTTAGAGAAATGCTTACTCCTCGCATAGTATGTGCACTCACTGGAGAATCCTCTCCCTGCCTTGGACTGGGAAGACCTGAAGTTAAACACGCAGCTCTGTGATTCTAAGGGTGGCTCAGGGCACCCCCAAAACAGTCACCTGAGTTACAAACATATTGACAGCTGAAGTGGGTCCTAAACTAGGGGTCACAAAGTCAACTTCTCCTAGCGTGTTATCCGAGGTGCCCTCTGGACCATGACAGGCAGGAAGTGTGGATGCATTTTAGTGTCCTGGACAAGATTCCCTTGACCTTTCCTTTTCCCATAGATGGTTCACATCAGGACCTGTTCTCGAGTCTCTGGCAGTCGAAGGGCAATCAGGCCACCCCCAACCAGAGAAGCAGCAGCCAGAAGGATGGGGACCACTTTGGTTATCCCAACAAAAGAAGCAAATACAGTGTTTCCCAGGATGGCGCCAAATTTGCATAATCCATTGAGAATGCTGAAGGCTGTTGCTCTGTAAAAGAAGAAGAATGGAAATAATTCTGACATTCTGAACCTCATTAGATGAACAGGACTGGAATCTTTTCCTTATTGCAGGAAGAAGAGGGGTTAAAGGGAATTTTCTTTCCTAAATATAAAAATAACACATTCTCATTGTAGTCAAATTTGGAAATACAGAATAATATAAAGATGAATGGATATCAACCCTCTTCACCGAGAGACAATCACCTCTGTTAACATTTTGAAGTATTTTCTTCAAGGGTTTTTCTTTCTTTCTTTCTTTTTTTTTCCCAAAGATATCTATTTAAAAATTTTTTTACTGGTACTACATGCTTACTATGGAAATCCTGAAAGGATGAAGAAGTATGCAAAGCAGAAAATGTAAGTGTTCCCCCTTTTAACATTCTCAACCCTCCTGAAGCAGAGACTGCCAGTTGCCCCCAAATAGCATTTCCCCAAATGTAGGACTACATTTCCCAGACTCATTTGCTGCTGAGAATGGCCACGTGACTTAGTTTTGGCCAATGGGATGTAAGTGAAAGTGGCGGCAGTTTCCAAGAAGCTTCCTTAAGGGACATTATGGGTGGGCCTTTTGCTCTGTTCCCCTTCATTCTTTTCCTTCTACCCTGCTTCATGATGGAACACAGATGGTTTCATTTTGGACCATGGTGAGTCCATGCAATGAAAAGCAATGAGATAGAAAGAGCCTGCACCACCCACTCTAGACTTTTTCAGGAAAGAAAAAATGCAATGCTTAACCTTCTCAAGACCACATCAATGTATTTGAGGTTTCTGTCAGCCACAGCAAAACCTAATCCTAATTATGATCTTTCAATCCCACTTTCCAGTAAGAAATATTACTAATCATTTATTCTTTCATGACCCCATCTGTATGCAGAGACAATATTCCCAATACTACCTCTCCCCAAGTGAAATAAAATGTTTCTTTCTCATATCAAAAGTTTATTAAGAAAGTGGGTATATTTTTGTACTTAAAACTCTTCTTTCATTTTTGTCTATAACTGTACCACACTGTAGCTTTATAATCACCAACCCAGTCTTCTTCGTTTGTCTTAGTATTTTTGTTTTTGTATTTTCTTGGATCTTTTAACATATGTACTTTTTAAAATAAACTTTTTTCAAGTTCCCAGGGGGGAAAAAAAAACTTGTTGAATTCTGAATGAACTCTTTTATGTTAGAAAAAATCTAAATACAATTTGACATTTTTGTAAGATTGAATCTTCTTATCCAAAATTAAGTATATCTTGTCTCTTAAATATATATACATTTATTTACATATAATAAAAATATACTAATTATGTGCTATTAATTATATATATCATAATTATATATAAATACATAATCCATAAATATATACATTTTCTGAGACAGGGTCTATCTCTGTCACCCAGGCTGGTGTGCAGTGTTGTGATCCTAGCTCACTATAACCTTGAACCCCCGGGGCTCTAGCAGCTCTCCCCGTCAGCCTCCTGAGTAGTTAGGACTACAGGCACATGACACTATGCCTGGCTAATTTTCTAATATATTTTGTAGAGATGGGATCTCACTATATTGCCCAGGCTGATCTCAAACTCCTGCCTTCAAGCAATCCTTTTGCCTCTGCCTCCCAAGTCACTGAGCTGGCATATATTTATCTTCTCTTATGTGTCTTTTTAAAACATTTCTTAGTAAAGCTTCATGGTTTTCTTCATTTAAGTGTTTCACTTGTCAAGTTGATCCCTAATTATTTTATGATGTCTGCTGTTATTAAATGGATTTGAATTGCATCTTTAACTTTTTCAATATATTTTAAAACCTATACATAATTTAGTTTTATTACCGACCACCTGACCAAATTGTCTTTTTCTCTCTAGTAGTCTCATTAGTTAATTCTCTTAGGTTTCCTAGATGTAAAATCACATCATATTCAAATAATAATCATTTGTCCTCCTGTTATTTTGTGTAAAACTTAGCAGTTCTTTGACTCAGATGAGAGGGGCTCCAAATATGACACATTGTGCTCTTCCTTAGTTATCTATATCCCAACACCTCTGTCGCCAATTTTGGAAATATCACTAAGGTTTTTGCAGAATTTCATTTACCCACCGTCCTTACTATTTCACATTCCTTTTTGAACACAGGGCCTCTTATCTTCTCTCCTTAAAATTCACAATTCCCCCTCCACAAAGAAAAACAATTACTAAGTAATGACTTTCACCCTATGCCTTTAAACCAGGCCTCTTCCCATATATGACCTATGCAAAATAAAAGTGACCCCTCGGCCTCCCTGCCACAGTCTCTGCAGATTCCCTGGACTTCATGCTGCCTCCTGAGCTTTATGTATCTCCCTGCCCCGTGCTATTTCAGTTCTTCACTTTTTTGCCTTATCTCCCATTGGCAGGTCTGTTCTGTCTTGTGGATTACATGACACATATGGTTTTGCCAACTTTTCACTCTCATTTTCTTCTCCTGGACATAGTCTGCTCCCATCCTTTGCTTCTTGCCATCCTTCCAAACTTATCAAGCCCTAGCCTGCCAACTTTCAGGTCTATGCCATCCACCATGCAGGAGAATCTCAACGTAAGAGACGTTTGTTTCATGGTCCAGCAGAAAGACCAGGAGGGCCATGCACAGCATGAGATTCAGGGAGCAGGTAGACTTCTGACCAAAGAAACCCAAACAAGTCCCTGAGGAAAGCCCACGGAAGAACTGACCTCTGGTTGGTGGGATACAGCTCCACTGTGATCACATCCAGAGCATTCCAGGCCGCAATGCTTGTCCCACAGAACAGGCACTGCCAGCCGATCATCGCAAACTCGCTGTTGCCAAAAAATAGGAAGCAGCAGCAGACTGCAAAGATTAACATGGAGCCACCTGCAGAGGGAGTTCAAGGTCAAAAAGAAACATGAGGCCTGTGTCTTGCACACGGCTATCACTCACAGTTCTCATCCCATCTCCCACCCTCACTGGTACACCTGAAGCCAAGGCTGCCTGAAGTATTAGGTTCATCCTCCACATAGAGAGAGCACAGCTGGAACCCTCCCTTGGCACCCCAGCCATGGCATTAGAGCCCTCTGCATGGGTTGGATCACCAGACTTAGGAAGGCTTCTGAAGTCACCACACTAAGGTGCTGCCCAGCTCAGAATGACGGGACAGGGCAGATAGGGGCATTTGTTGAGAATCTATTATGTACCAGACATTGTTCTAGGTGCTTGAGCTACATCAGTATCAGTCAAAAAACAAAAACAAAACCTCAGTCTTGATTTGAAACCAGGATGTCAAAGAGATCTGTGCCTCTTGTTCAACGCAGCATTATTCACAATAGTCAAAATATGTAGTCAACCTAAGTGGCCATCAACAGATGACTGGATAAAGAAAATGTGGTTTACATACACAATGGGATACTATTCAGACATTAAAAAGAAAGGAATTCTGGCAGTCACAGTGGCTCACACCTGTAATCCCAGCACTTCAGGAGGCCAAGGTGGGTGGATCACTTGAGGTCAGGAGTTCGAGACCAGCCTGACCAACATGGTGAAACCCTGTCTCTACGAAAAATACAAAAAGTAGCCAGACTCGGTGGTGCACACCTGTAATCCCAGCTACTTGGGAGGCTGAGGCATGAGAATTATTTGAAGCAGGAGGCAGAGGTTGCAGTGAGCCGAGATGGCGCCACTGCACTCCAACCTGGTGACAGAGCAAGACACTGTCAAAAAAAGAAGAGAAAAAGAAGGAAAGAAGGAGGGAGGGAAGGAAGGAAGGAAAGAAGGAAGGAAGGAGGGAATGAAGGAAGGGAGAGAGAGGAAGGTAGGAAAAGAAAAGAGAAGGAAAGAGAAGAGAAGAGAAGAGAAAGGAATTCTGCCATTTAGGACAACATGGATGAACCTGGAAGGCAGGATGCTAGATACAGTCCATGGGGTAAGCCAGGTACAGAAACATCATCTCACTTTTCGAGATCTACTACATAGCATGGTGACTACAGTTACTAACAATGTATTGTATATTTCAAAATTGCTGAGAGTAAATTTCAAATACTCTCACTACAAAACATATATATGTGTGGTGATGGATATGTTAATTAGCTTGACTTAATCATTCCACATTGTATATATGCATCAAAATATCACACTGTACCCCATAAAAATACACAATTGTAATTTATCCATTGAAAATAAAAACATAATTTTGAAAAATCCATTCTCATGGAGCTTATAACCTGGTGAGAACACACCTGTACATGGGCTACTGAAGGGAAACCTGAAGAAAGGCGGTGCTATTCTGCATTTACCTGAATCTCCACCCCAGAGATCTGACCTGCCCTTTTCAGCCCTACTCTATACTCTGTACTCTATACATGTGCTCTGTGAACAATACCCTCTACCCACTAACCCCATGGACTTTCTTATCAGTTGGGAGGGGAACGTGGCTGGAGTACCTCTTCCCAACTCCTCCCCTGGGGTAGAAGGCCTTTTCTGGCAATGGCCGCATCCCTCCAAGACCCCAGTTCCTCCCAGGTAGCTCTTGTTCCATGGTTCCAGCCCCCACGGAGCTCTGTGAGCGCAACTGCCCCCGCTTGTCCTCATAGCCATAGAGGTGGTAACTGCTTCTCACTTTTGCTAGTGTCTGGGGGCCTCACCTGCCTTATTTGTTTCCACAACCCTGCCCACACCTCTAAAAGCCCTATGAGTAAGGTTTCCTTACTAGAACTATCTGGGGTGAATCCCTTTTCCTCTCCAGGACTCTAAGTATGCAGTCCATGAAGTTAGCCTCGCAGGGCTCCCAGCAGGGTGGAGAAGTGCAGCTCAGATCTCTGGGGTGGGGATGGGAGTGAACAGAAAATGAGCAGCACAGCCCTTATAGAGCTAATAGGAGATCCCATCCAAAGAAGACTGTCAAATGCTGCCCAAATCCAGTAGGTTCAGCCCGGAGGAACTTGGTATGCAAGCTCCAAGTCCAAGGTGGATGCAGAGCATGGCAAAACAGGTTGCAGCCCAGGAAAGTGACTGGCAATGAGGTGGAAATAGGGTGAACAGAAAGGTGGGAAGGAAGCAGGTCTCAAACAACCAATCGGGACACAGGGCACGAGTGCCCCACCAGGCACCAGGACCCTGCGGGAGGAAGGTATTCCAGTTGGCAAGAAGCCAGAGACCGACCTGGCCTCAATAAGAAACGCCTCCCCAGGGATGGGCCTCAGCCTGGAGTGTCACCCTCAGACCTGGGGCTGCAAGACTAGTGCCAATCCTTGCTGATGAACTAGGAAATGATAACTGCCCAACTGGATCCTGCCCAGTCTGGGAAGCGGTAGGGCTGTGAGCAGATGCCTGGTAACCTTTTTCCAAAAGCTAGGAGAGAACTAGAACAAGGGAAACTGGCATGCCTAGGACCCCAAGTGCTCTGTGGACAATACCCTCTACATCCATACATCCCTCAGAGGGGCCAGCCATGGGGCTTGGCTTACAGTAAATGCTGGCAAACACTTGATAACCACAAAACATGATCATCTGACAAACCAGCTAATACTCAGGGAGGCCTTCCCCGATCCTTCAACTCTGTTAGGTGTTCCTGCTCTAAGTTCCCAGGGCCCAGTGTACTTCCATTTCTATAATTCTTATTCCTCTTGTAATTGGGAGGCCCGGGTGCAAATGCCGGCTTCCGTCCTACCTGTGTGACCATGAGTGAGTTGCTGCACCTTTCTGTGAGCTGTTTCACTGTCCCCATCTCTAAAATGTTGATTAAATTAGTGCCTACCTCATAGGGTTATCGTGAGAGTTCAATGCGTTAATACTGAACACATGGTCAACATTAATAATATTCAATAATAATAAGCATGTCATAGTGTTGAGGTAAATGAAATTTCTAGTTGAAGTCTGCCTCTCCCAACAGATCATTTGCACCATAAGCACGGGGATATTGTCTGTTTCAATTACTGTTGCATTCCCATTGCCTCCCATCCAGCCTTGAGAGAATAAGTACCGTATAAATAAATGTTACTGAATGAATAAATGAGTGGGTAACAGCCTAGTCAGGAAAACTTCTACTCCACTGATAACAAGAAATGACTTGCACACTACAAAGAGCCCAGCAGATTAAGCAGAACAAAAATGTGCTTGCAGATTTTCTAGCGGGGTTGGTCTGAGAGCTCGGGATAGGACTATTTCAAAGTGGTTCCCCCACATCCCATATCCTAGTGAAATAGGTATTAATTGAGCACCTCATCTTTACCATGCACTGCCAATATCACAGTCGACCCACTGCACGTCAGGCCTTTTACTAAAGACTGAAGAGTAGAGAGACAAAGAAGGCCCTGTCTGAGCTCTTAACAAGCTTGCCTCTAGCTCAGAAACAAAACAGAGACATTCACAAGAGAGTAGGCTATAAGGAATGATTAAATATTAGTTCTAGATCTCTCATTGGAGAGCATGCCTTTATTTAGCATTATAGGAATTGTTTTGATCTGTGATGTATTCACTATAAGAAGGGCTTCAGCGGTGAGGGAAAGGATGTCTGCTGTCTCACCATGCCACCTGCCCCTGTGCCCAGCCACACCACCCCTCCTCCACTTCCACGAGGCAGCATGTGGCAGGTCGTTAGGTGGTGGGATGTTCTTGTCGACTTGGGCACCCACCCCATCCTTATAACCCTGCCTCCCCCAAAACTTCCTCAGCTGCTTCATGAACAGACCAGAGACTCCACTGGTAAACTCTGGGACTCATAAGGCTGGTGACAAATGGCAGAAGTGTCACATGTCTGCTCTCATACCCCTATCTCATTGAGGCAAACAGAGGTATTATTTTAACAATGGAAATGGAAGCTCAGAGAAGTTCACTTGGGTCAACACATAAAGCTAATCTTGGCAGATATGGAGCCACCTGACTCCCAACCAAAATTTTTTTTAAGATGACAACCTGTAGTGTCTTCTGCTGAAAGCTTGATGTTTGGAGCTAACCTAGGAAAGAGGCCATCTTCATCTATTCTGGTCAGTTCAGCGGCATTGCTGAGTGTCAGCTCTACTGCAGGCACTGCGCTGGACACAGGGGTCACGGAAATGAGTAAGCCATTGTCCCTTCCTCCATAGGGCCTCAGGACTAACCAGGCACTCCCCTAAGAGAGGAGAGCATGAAGTCTGCCGTACCTAAGAGATGACTCCACCCTCACCACGAGATTAAAAAGCTGAAGTCACAGGCACTTCTCATGCTCACCACGCTGAATATGCATGCTACTATTTATAATAGTGATATTCAGTACGAGCCAAATGCCAGGAAAAGAATTCCTTTCCATGAAGACTGGATCAATTTCCTCTTCTCCAATAAAATGACTTTATGATTTATTTTGTTTCCTTTTGCACGTTGCTGCTAGGAATCTTCGTATTAACTTTCCTAATCAATGACCTCCCTAAGGCAGGTCCCTAATGGCATGTTTATTAATAACATATTGTCCACTTCCCCACCCCTGGCCTTGACTCATATTCTAATGTACATTTTCCCTGGTCCTCAATGTGTACATTTTGCTTCTTGTTTACCATTCATAGCATGTGTTTCTGTAATGAATTGCTGCAAGTCCCAATGGAATGAGGCAAGGCATACATGAATATAGCTACCATTTTTGAGAACCTACAATGTGCCAAGTATTACAGGTACCTTATGTTCAATTCTCACAAAACCCTACCAGCTAGATGTGGAAATCATTCTCTTATAAATAAAGAAACTGAGGTCCAGAGAAGCAAAGGAACACATTCAAGGTCAAACAGCCTTTCGGTGATGTCTTCAACATGGCTCTGTCCAACTCCAAAGCCTAAAGTGGTATTGCTATTAAATAATAAAAGTAATACAGTTTACCTTCAACCTTCAAACCATCATCCAGGACCACTTTATATATTTTTCTGACAATAATCTGATGAAGAGGCAGGGTGGATATTATTACTACCCTTATTGAAGTGCTAATAGAGTAAATGACTGTCACAGAATTTCTCTGTCAGGAAATGAACAAAAATCCCTCGCCTAGACTAAAGATTCTTGACTATTTCCAAGGAGCTCTGGAGTTTTCTATAGGCACGCATCCTTGGCTCTATAGCTCCATGTGTGATCTTACTTGTTGGGTTTATTGTGCAATAATTAATAAAAGGGAAAATTTCCCTGTTTTAATACACTTGAAAGTCACTACCCCAGCACGTTGAAGCCCAAAAGTGACCCTGCTGACAACTCACCAATCATCTTGAGCCTTCCGATTCTATCCATGAGCAGGGCAGAAATGATGTTTCCGGGTAAGACAGACAGGCTGCCCAGGAAGCTGACGAGGTAAATCAGGAAGTCATTATCTTGCTCCAAGTCCATGTGGCAGCCCTCCTTCTGCTCCAGAAAGGTGGAGTTGATAAATCGACAGTTGATGAACTTATGCTCGTAGAGGTCTAGAGAGAGAAGGAAACCTTCGGTTCATGTAAGTGCAAGGGAGCTGGAGAGAGAAAGGCAGAGGCAGGGACGAAGTCTGCCCCCTCCTGTAGGCAGGCTGTGGTAGCCTTTGCCAGTCAGACAGCCTCAAAGTCAAGGTAATATGTGGTCATGTCATCAAGGTATGGATGAATAGAGAAACTTTCAAAAATGTAATGACCTGTTCAAGTTTCTAAAAGCAAGGGGGAATTAAACTAACACTGAGAGACTTAAAAATGCATCCTCAAAGCCAGGTGTAGTGGTTCACATCTGTAATACAAGCACTTTAGGAGGCCGAGGTAGGAGGATCACTTGAGCTCAGGAGTTCAGGACCAGCCTGGGCAACATAGTGAGATCTTATCTCTACAAAAACTAAATAAATAAATAAATTTTTCTTTTAAATTAGCTGGGTGAGGTGGTATGTGCCTGTAGTCCCAGATACTCTGGCACCTGAGGCAGGAGGATCACTTGAGCCCAGGAGATCAAGGCTACATTGAGCCATGGTCATGCCACTGCACTCCAGCCTGGGCAAAAGAGGGAGACCTTGTCTTAAAAAAAAAAAAAAAAAAAAACTCTCCAGCTGGATAGCAGTCCTGTTTGTACTAATCAGGTGACACTGAGACACTGAGGACCATGATAGCTAGGCCTCTCCTTGGAGGCTGCCTGGCATAGGGAAGCAGAACACAAGAGAGTTGGTTCCAGATGGAGCCAATCACTCCAGAGCCCCTGCTGTAGTCTGTGCCAAAACCTGAACATTCTTAAAAAATAAAGCCATTTGCATTGGAACCAGTTTGCAAGTCTTCTGACACCTTCTAAGATCAGCTGTTCTGACAGAAGAAGTCCTAAACAGGCTCCCCAGAAACCTGCGTTTGGGGAACTGGCCCTGCTGTTGACCCTCTTTAACCTCCCTGAGGCTCTACCTAAAATATCTACAGAATTGGAAGAGTACACCTGATCATCTCCACTGCTTCTCCCAGCTCTGACATTTCCTGACTACATGTGTTTGCAAGAATCTCCATGATCAGAGTATTCAAATGAGGAGGCATCATTCAAACTTGAAATCATAAAACGACATGCAGTTTTTAATGACACTTAGTAAACTTCTGGAACTCATGATTGTTTCAAGATCAGTCTAAAATGAAATTCAGGAAGGTAAGTGCCAGAATGAATTATTAAGAGAGTCCAGAATATTTAGAGACCAGATATTGAAGCTCTTGAGGCTGATATCATAGAGGAAAAAGATGTTCTTATATAAACTATCCCTTGCTGCTGATGCCAAAAATAAAGCATAGATCTGGACATAATGCAAGTAGTTCTGTGGAAAGATAGCAGGTTTTAGAGCCAAACCATTGAGTAATGAATCCAAACTCCCTCCACTTGCTAACCATGGCCTTGAGCAAGTCACTTAAGTCTTGATTTCCTTAACTTGGTTTCCTTAGCTATAAAAGAAGGATAAAAAAATAGTACATTTCTCCATTGAGACAATGTAGGTAAAGCCCCCTAATGAAGCTCAGTTGGTTTCCTTATACCCCAACTTCACTTGGTATGTTATTAATTTACGATGAGGGTAGTAAAAGTAACAAGAAGTGGTGAAGTGGTAGAATTTTGTGACTTTTTAAATCACAGAAATCTAGAATAGTATGATTTTAAAACAGTCTTCGTATTTCACTTTATGCACAAAATGTGAACAGATGTAATTTTCCCTTTTCATTTATTATTGTGAGAACATGAGTCTTGCATTTTGCAAGTTTCAAATTATGCAAGGTCTTCAAGAATGCATGCATTCCCTGCATAAAATGCAGCCCTCCTGGAATGCTAGTTGTTATTTGTGTCATCCTTCGTTCGTACCAAAGACCCTCGTGTATAGCATCAGCCTCACTGAGATGAGGATATTTGGCTAGAACTTTTGTTTCCATTTCATTTGTGATAAAACTGAGACACAGATACATTAAATGCCTTAGCAAAGGCTGTGCACCTAATTTGTGCCATGCCTAGGGCTAAAATCCATTTCTCCACCAAGGCTTGGCATTTCTATCTATGAATACTTTCCTACTCCTGCAGTTTATGCCTCAGCATTTTGATTCTTGGACAACACTAGTTGTCTCTTGTTACAGTCTGTTCAGTCTGTTAATCTTCTTACCTACCTGTGTTATAAAAGATGGTTGATTCAATGGTACAATTTTTGAAGTAGGTATCTGTTGATGTTACATCTTCAAAATAGCACTCGTCAAAGAATGTGTCCTCAAAGAGTACATGTTTAAAGTACATTCTTGTGAACCTGTGGGAAGAGGTTGACCTCTGAGTGATTCATCTGAGAAGAAAAGAGACTTAAGACCAAAATGGAAAACACAGCAAGGCAGAAAAAGGAGATCTGCAAGCAAAAGGTGCCAGAGCATTATTTTCAACCCGGACTACTTCCCCACTTCTTAGCTGTTTGTTTATTAGTGGGGAAGGGCTTCAGGACCTGGAAGCCAGTGTCTAGTGTAGGTGCATACAGAGTGCTATGCATCAACCTGGTGGTTTTCAAAGGCAGGTCCACGGACCTTCTGAGTCAGAATCACAGAAATGTGAAATAGTGTGAAATTTAAATATTGATAATATCTCACTTTCTGAGATACTTTTAAAACAAGCAGGTCCCTGGACTGGTCCTAGAAGTTTTGGAAGCCATAGAATTGTGACGGTCTGAGAATCTTTATTTTTTTTAAATTGTCCCAACAAAAATGTGGGGAAATAGGTACTTTCATTCATACTATTGGTAGAGTATAATCCATGCAGCCTCTTTGGGGAGCAATTTTGCAAAATCTGAAATGCACATTCTCTTTGACCTAGGAATACCACCTCTAGGAATTCATCCTACACATACTTGTCCATGTATTCAAAGAGATACATTCACTGATCTTCATTGCAACACTGCTTGTAACAACAATGGATTACTACCTACATACATATGTAACAGATGCCATATAACGGAATACCATGTAGCCATCGTAGTAAATGAGGTAGATCTATATGTGTTAATATGGAATAATCTTTAAGATATATTGTTAAGTTAAAAAATCAAGATGCAACATAGAGTTTGTAACACAGGCTCATTCAGGTAAGAAAGGGTATGGATACACATGCTTTCAAATATATCTGGAGAGCTACACAAGAAACTGATAGAAATGGTTGTTTCCAGGGAGGTACAATGGAAGTGAGGAATAATACACTTAATTTTCACTTTATGCCAAGTGTATGTATTATTTGTTCACTTCTTTTTAAACTCAGTTAATAAGACAGTAAGGCACCTAGATGATTCTGAGGTGCAGCCACTAGACATGTGGGAGTCACTGCACCTCTCCAACTCCTGCATATTTAATAGGAAAGAACAATGCAACATTTAAAAATATATTTCACATATATTACCATCTTCCTCTGTTGGCTATATTTAACAAGCTTGGTCAAACTTTTAGGCTGGGCTGGAAACCTTTAAATACGTCTTCATTTGTAAGTAATTACAACACATTCTTTCATTTTTCTATTCATTCACTTACATACTTAGTCTTCTGCAAACACTGAGCATGGTACTAGGTGCTATGAGTATAGAGAGGAAAGACAAGGTCCCTGCTCTCCAGCCTAATTGGAAAAAAGTGCAAGCAAATAGGCAACTACAATACAGTGGAAACCGCCATGACAGAGACAGCACAGGGTGCTGGCGGCCATTGTTCCTTTTCAAAAGGGCCACCAAATAATTCACTCCATGACTACCTACAGTGGCCAGTGACCCTTATCCTTCATGCTCTATCGTGTCCTGCTCAGAACCCTAACCTAGAGCTGCCAATCATTAGCTTCTGCTAAAAGACTGCATACAACAAGATGTCCTGGGCAAGTGTTCACCAAAAGTAGGACCCCAGACCACTTGCATCAGAATAAACTTGAGGTTATTATTAAAGATGCCATTTCCTAAATTCCAGCCTATGCCTCTTGAACCAGAGTCACCAATGGCTGAGACCAGATTATTATACTTAAAGAAATTTGAGAATCATTGGTCTAGAAAACCAAATTATTTTGAGAAATTTTTCTTAGGGCCAAATTTGCTACAGACTTACATAGGGGCCTCCAAAAGCTATCACTAAATTATTCAGGTTTCCATAGGAAAACTAACTGGTAAGTCTTTGTTACAAGAAGATGCCTCTGATGTCAAAATGTATAAGCTAGACGTGTTTACTTAAGAGAGCTATTCCTGGAGACTGTTGTAGGCCTTTGCATTTCTTAATATATCCTTCTCTTTAATATAGTAATAGGCTGCTGATGTAGCCTTGGGTGATATTTTAATATTCTTCCCAGGGTGGCTGAGAAGGCAGAGCCATAAATCATAAATGGGTCTGACGCAGGCAGCCCTTAAAATGTCTCTCCAAGTGAGTTAGAAAAAGCCAGAGCTATAAGGGAAGAGATAAAAGGAGAAAGGGCCAACACATATTTTATGACTCTTTACATAAATCATCTCCCCCAATCTCCAGTCTATACACTGAACTAGCCCACCCAAGATTCTTCTTTCAGAAGAGTTCAAAAGATGAAAGAAATGCTAGCAACAGTACTTTGTAAGCTTTTCCTTTAAGGCAACAGAAGCCACTGGCAATCCAAGGTCTATGACAAAAGTGTCATTACATACGCTTTGTTTCAGTTGCTTCAGGCCCAGTGATTAGTCCAGCAAGTGATTTAAGCTACACCAAAGTCACATTCAACATGTGTTAGGCTTGAGGGCATCACCCTAAAGAAATTCAGTCTAATTAAAGAGATAAACAAGAAAACCAGCCCTGAAAATTTAGTGTGATGATTATCAAGATAGAGGTATGCTATAAAACCACTTCTAAGGGGACACTTGTGATCCAGTTGGGTAAAGTATGAGGTGACTTACCCTGAAGGAAGAGTGAAAACTCTCTAAGCAAAGATAAGGACATGTATTCCAGACACAGGGAAAAGCACGTGCAGACACAGATGCATGTTATATATACCCTTCAATTGCCTTTTTTGAAAGCAGAGAATTCTCTGCCACATAAATTACATCATCATTTAAGGAGAAAATAAATAAAGGCTATGGCTCCCCAAAGTTCACGCACATAAATATTTTAATAAGCTCTCTAGCCACCATGAAATGAAATAGAGTTCTTAAGAATAGGAATCCCGGTCTCTCACATATTATCTTAGATCAGGTCCTAATCTGAGGTAAATCAAAAGACAAATAAGATGATCACTTCAGAAAATATGTACTTGGGCCTAATTTGCTTAAAGAGAAGAGGAAACAAATTCTTTCCTGAATACTCTGTGTAACTTCTCACATTCTCCAGGCGTAGAGGTCAGGCCTTCACCTAACCTGTGATGCCACTCTCCAAAACAATGAAGAGCCTAATTTTCAGAACTTAACCACCAGGAGCCCTCAAACAATTTTCTTCTCCTCTCTAAGCCTGCATTTAAAAAAAAAAAAAAAAAATCTATAAAATAGGGATGTTGAGAAGATGGCTCTTTTTGCAGCTCTAGCATGGTTCCCTAAATGAGTACTTTTATGTGTGTAGCACCAAGAAAGAAATAAAAGAGTGAACTTAGGAGATGGCCATCTTACTTCCTCAAATATTGAAATATTATTGCATGAAGAATTAGAAAATGTTCATGATGGGAAATCCTGGTGCCAATGTCAATCAAATAGTGTAAGGACATACATTCTTGTGCCTCAGTGAGTCTGGCAGTAAAATCCAACTTCCTCTCTCTTTTTTTTTCATACACTGAAAGATACCTGAGTGGTGAGATCACTGTACCTCATTCTGTCTCCTTTACAAAGATCCTAGCACATTTACTGCCTTTAGGAACAATAACTGAAGCATAAAACATAGAACAAAAAGGGAAATAATAAAGATAAAAACATTAAATTAGCAAGAGAAAAACAGTAGAACAAATTCATATATAAATATAGTTAGAAACATCCTAAGTCAAACAGTAATTTAACCATGCCAAAATCGGGAAACAATTCAAAGATCCCTTCAACTGATAAATGGATAAACAAAATACAGTAATACTTTCAAATCATGGAATACTACTCCACAATAAAAATAAACTACTAAAAATGCAGTAACATGGATAAATCCCAAAAGCATTATGCTAAGTAAAAGAAGCAAATTCAAAAGACTTCCTATTGTATAATTCCATGTAAGGAACATAAAGAAGATCATTGGCTGCCAAGGACTGGGGATGGTGAAAGGGCTGACCACAAAATGGCATGGGGAAATCCAGGAGGTAATGGAATTGTCCTGTATCTTGCTTGTGGTGGTGGTTACATGACTGCACGCATTTGTCAAAACTCACAGGACTATATAATAAAAGGGGTAAATTTACTGTACATAAATTATTCCTCAATAAAAAAGGAAGTTTCAAAAAGCTTCTAAGGTAACCATAACTAAAACAAAATCCAAACCAAGCTCAACTACTGCCTAGATTTTCTTAACCTCCCCACATACTGTTACGGCCTAGCAAAAGAGGTGTACACAATTTTTAGTCCCTACTGTCATACAAAACATCTGAATTGCAACCCAACATTACAGGACACACAAAGAAGCAAGAATAAAACAACATCATATCAAGACATAATCATTTAAAAAATAATACTCAGTTGGGAGGCCAAGGCGGGTGGATCACCTGAGGTCGGGAGTTCGAGACTAGTCTGATCAACATGGAGAAATCCCATCTCTACTAAAAATACAAAAAATTAGGTGGGCATGGTGGCACATGCCTGTAATCCCAGTTACTCAAGAGGCTGAGGCAGGAGAATTGCTTGAACCTGGGAGGTAGAGGTTGCGGTGAGCTGAGATCGTGCCATGGCACTCCAGCCTGGACAACAAGAGCAAAATGCCACCTCAACAAATCATGATAATAATAATACTCAGATATAATATAAATACTGGAACTATCAGGCAGGGAATTTAATATAATTAACATATTAAAGCCTTAAAGGAAAAAATAGATAGCATGCAAGAGCAGTTGAGGAATTCCAGCAAAAAGATGCAAGCTATAAGATTCAGACAGAAATGCTAGAATTGTTTTATATAACGTAACACATATTAAGAAGGTCTTTAATGGACTCATTATTAGGCTCATCGTAGCAAAAACAAAGGATTACTGGAATTATAGATAACTCAAAAAATATTACCAAAATTGAAACATAAACAGAAAAATAAGGGAAGACACAGAGAAAATCATCTAAGAGCTATGGGAAAATATTAAACAATCTAACATAGGTGCAATTGGAATTCAAGAAAGATAAGAGAAAGAAGAAGTATTTGGAAAGACAAAGGCAAAGGATTTTCCTAAAGTAGTGAAACGAATCAAATCATAAGTTCATAAAACTTATAGAACCTCAGTAGAGTAAATCCCAAGAAGAAGGAGGAGAAGAAAGATGAGGAGGTGGTGGTACACCTAAGCACATGATGTTCAAATAGCTGAATATCAAATATAAAGGGAAAATCTTGAAGCAAAAGAAAAAAAAAATCATGTTACATACAAAAAATAAATAAATAAAGGTAAGAATACAGCAGACGTCTCATCAGAAAGCATGCAAGCCAAAAGACAACAGGGTGAAAGCTTTAAATTTCTGAATGGAAAAAAAAACAAAAACAAAAAAACTGTCGACCCAGATTTTATACTCCGCAAAAATATTTTCAAAATTGCAGAAGAAGCAGATCTTTCAGACAAACAAATACTGAGAAAATGTATTGCCATCATAATTTCACTACAAGGAATAATAAAGGGAAGTTTCTCAGGCATAAGAAATACAATACCTATCTACATTTGAAACTTGGATGTTCACAAAAAGATGAAGATCTCTAGAACTGGTTAAATACATTTTTCTTTCTTTCTTTCTTTTTTTTTTTTTTTTGAAGACAGAGTCTCACTCTGTCACCCAGGCTGGAGTAAAGTGGTGGTATCTCAGCTCACTGCACCTTCACCTCCCAGGTTCAAGCAATTCTCCTGCCTCAGCCTCCCACACAGCTGGGACCACAAGTGTGCAACAGCATACCTGGCTAATTTTTTGTATTTTTAGTAGAGACAAGGTTTTACCATGTTGCCTAGGCTGGTCTCAAACTCCTGAGTTCAGGCATTCCACCCACCTTAGCCTCCCAAAGTGCTAGGATTACAGGTGTGAGTCACTATGTCCAGCCTATTTTTCTCTTATTCTTAATCATTCTAAAAGAAAGTTCACTGGGTAAAGCAAAAACAGTAGCAACATATCATGTGTTTATAGCATATGTAAAAGAAGTACGTATGACAACAATCACATAAAACAGGAGAGAAGAAATGAGTGTTCTGTTGTAAGGCTGTTCCACTAAAAGTGAAGTAATAGAATAATACTTGAAGGCACATTATGATTAATTAAAGATGTATATTCTAAGTTCTAAGGCACCACTAAATTTTTACAAAGAGGAATAAGTAATAAACCAATAGTGAAGGTAAAATGGAATTGTGAAAATTATCTAAAACAGGGTAGGAAAAAAGAAAAAAAAACATGCAAAACAAATAGAAAATAGGCAGCAAGCACTATTCACAACAGCAAAGACTTGGAACCAACCCAAATGTCCATCAATGACAGACTGGATCAAGAAAATGTGGCACATATACACCATGGAATACTATGCAGCCATAAAAAGGATGAGTTCATGTCCTTTGTAGGGACATGGATGCAGCTGGAAACCATCATTCTCAGCAAATTATCACAAGAACAGAAAACCAAACACCGCATGTTCTAACTCATAGGTGGGAATTGAGTAATGAGAACACTTGGACACAGGAAGGGGAACATCACACACCGGGGCCTGTTGTGGGGTGGGAGGAGCAGGGAGAGATAGCATTAGGAGATATACATAATGTAAATGACGAGTAAATGGGTGCAGCACACCAACATGGCACATGTATACATATGTAACAAACCTGCACGTTCTGCACATGTACCCTAGAACATAAAGTATAACACACACACACACACACACACACACATATATATATATGGCTTAATTTAAAAAAAAGTAGCCAGCAAGATAGCAAGATGATAGGCTGTAATTGAACCATATAAGTAATTACAATAAGTATAAATGTTCTATACACATGAATTTAAAATAAAGAGAGTCAGTTTAGGTGGAGAAAGGAAGACCTAACTGTATATTAATTATAAGAAATTCACTTAATTACAAAAATATACATAGATTGAAAGCAAAAAATTGGAAAAAGTTACACAAACACTGATCAGAAAGATGCTGGAGATTTAGATAATATCAGATAGTAAATTTACAACAAAGATTACTATCAGGGATTAAGGGTACATTACATAATGGCAAAGGTTTCAATTCACCAGTAACATATAATGGTTATAAATATATATACACCTAACAACAACAAAAACAAAATCCTAACACATTTTGATTTCTAAGAATAAATATCATACAGACTGCATCATCTGGGAATAGCAGAAGTATATATAAATTATCAATATTTAACAGTGTTTTGACACTTAAAATGCACTTCTAAATAACAGGTGAGCTGAAGAGTGACTATTAATGGAAATTGTATTCATACAAAAAAGGAGGACTTATAATTACAGATCCAACAGATTTTAAATATCTTAAGAAAATACAATGAATACTTTTATGCTGATAAATTGTAAAACTTTTAAAATATAATTTTTCAAAAGAAGAACTACCACACCTGAATATACAAATACCATTACAAAATGAATTGGTCATCTAAATGTATTGTCTCCATAAATGGCAGGCTCACTTGGTTATAGAGGCTGGTTTACCAAACCTTCAAAAAATTAACAATCCCTATCTTATATAATTTCCTTTAAGGAAAAGAAAAAGTGCCGGGCGCGGAGGCTCAAGCCTGTAATCCCAGCACTTTGGGAGGCCGAGGCGGGCGGATCACGAGGTCAGGAGATCGAGACCATCCTGGCGAACACTGTGAAACCCCGTCTCTACTAAAAAATACAAAAAACTAGCCGGGCGAGGTGGCGGGCGTCTGTAGTCCCAGCTACTCGGAAGGCTGAGGCAGGAGAATGGCGTGAACCCGGGAGGCGGAGCTTGCAGTGAGCTGAGATCCGGCCACTGCACTCCAGCCCCGGCGACAGAGCAAGACTCCGTCTCAAAAAAAAAAAAAAAAAAGGAAAAGAAAAAGAGGACACAACAATGATACCAAAGTTGAACAAGAACCGTATAAGCTAAATATACACTGTATACTACTGGTGAGAGTTCAAATTAATGTAATCCCTTTGGAGAACAATGTTTCTAGCCTTTCACCCAGCAATTCCTCTTCTAGGTACATAGCCTGGAAAATTCTTTCCTGACAACACTTTTTGCAACTTTATTTGTAATAGCAAGAAAAGTTTATTAACTACTTAAATATCCTTCAAAAGGAGAACAGATAAATACATTATGAAATATGCATAGAAAAATTTGAATTAAATGAAATTGAGTTATGTAGCTATCTCCCCCAACACAGAGTATTCTCAAAATTGCAATTCTACACAAAAAAGCAAGTTGCATAATTTATAATTATATATCTACACATGTAATATAGTATGGTTTTATCTAAATTTTGAAACATTCAAAAGACTGCTGTACAATGCTTATGATACATAAGTATATGCAAAAAGTATAAAAACATGCATGAATGTAAAGCATCAAACTTATGACAATGGTGATCATGACCTCTGGGGAGGGAGAAGAATATTATCAAAAAGAGTAATACAGTGAATAATGCTTAATCAATTTTGACATCTGAAGTAAACGTAGTTTATGATTTTATAAAGCTAGGTGCTCTGAATGGGGCTGCTTATATTCTCTATTCTTTGCATATTTGAAATGTTTTATAATGAAAAAAAGAGAAAAAAGGAGTCAAAGAACTAGTTATTTGCAGATGATAGGATTATATAACAAGAGAAAAACAGAACTATCAGGGAGGTCAAAGACAAAATAAACATCCAAAACTCAATAGGAGTCTTATTTATTTGCTACAACACGTGCACATGTTTGACAGGGGAAAAGCAATCCAATTTTCAGCAGCCAAAGTACAAACTACCCAGGAAGACGCCCCACAAAATTATGCAGGACCTGCAGTAAGCTACAAAACTTGGCTGATAAATTTTATTAACTCTGAAATATGATATACATTCTACATCAATATTATCACATTCTAATGTGGAATCCTAGGCTTAGACAGATCACCGATTTGCCTAGGATGGCTCAGCTTGTTACTAAACAATCAAAGCCAGAACCCAGCCTTGGCAACTTTCTGGGATCAAGAAACCAGAAGCTGCATTGACCTGGCCCACCACTGGCATCTCCAAGGAGCTTTACTGTACTGAAATTTAGTCCCACTGCAGTTGAAGAATATTCTTATTTAGAGCCAGGCATGGTGGCTCATGACTGTAATTCCAACACTTTGGGAGGCCGAGGGGGGCAGATCATTTGAGGTCAGGAGTTTGAGACCAGCCTGGCAAACATGGCGAAACCATCTCTACTAAAAGTACAAGTATCAGCCAGGTGTGGTGGCAGGCGCCTGTAATCCCAGCTACTTGGAAGGCTGAGGCAGCAGAATCGCTTGAATCTGGGAGGCGGAGGTTGTAGTGAGCTTAGATCATGCCAGTGCACTCCAGACTGGGAGACACAGTGAGACTTCATCAAAAAAAAAAAAAAAAAAAGATGAATATGCTTATTTATTCCCCCTCCCCAAAGGAGCCTTGGCATATAACATTTCAGTGTGATGCGTGACAGCAACCTCTGTTCTGATGTGTGTGTCTATGTGCTTTCTTTCTCTCTCTGCTCTTCCTGCCCCCTGCTATCCTACTGGCCTCATTTTAGAGCTAAATCTTGTGAACTTCATTTTCATTCTGAGCTATTCACCTCTGACCTTTACTAAGAACTCAAGAGAGCTTTTCTCTCATCCTTCATTGGCAAATCATCTGAGTGAGCAGTTACACATTCCTACATGAGTAAGAACACAGCATCAGCTTTGAGGAACTGCCAGGAGAAAGACATTCCTTCCTGGGTCACGACCTATCACAGACAGAAATCAGGCACCTCTCCCTGATGTGCAGAAAAGTTTAAATAAAATAACGCCCTCCCGCTCCTAACCCTCACAGAAGAAAGCCCTACCAAGCAGAAATGTCTCCCCAGGAAGAGAAGGTAAGTTAGTTAGTTAATTAATTAGTTAGTTAACACATATTCTGGGTAGAAAATCTATCCTGTTTTTAGCTAACAATAAAGGAAGCCTGGCCTGACATTTCAGCTCAGGGTTTAAAACATGAACTTATTCTTCTGCCTTTCTTGCACTTTCCAAAAACTCACAGGTTTTGAAGTCAAAGCTTCATGGGTACTCAGAGCCCCCAGATCCCAAAAAAAGGCACTAGAAGGCTGCAGATGATGCTTCGGGAGCAGACCAAAACTAACCTTGGCACTTTTGTTTCTTCCTGGGAGCAAAGGGATTGGTTTTACTGCAGGATGAAACTGAAGTTTCAATAGAATTTCCTTTGTCAACAATGTCCGTGGGTGAAGTCTTTTTAAAGCCCTTAACACAAAATAATTTTCCACCATGTGTGATACTCAATAAAATAATTTCCATCAAAATCTTAAATCAGCCAAGTATGAATAAAGTCAAAGGAGGAGTACTGGTAAGGATGGGAGAAATGCCCCCAAGGAAGCTAAAGAACACGTGTGTATCCCTGGAGGCCTCAGAAGAGGGTTGGGGTTTTCAAAAATGAGGTGTTTTCCAGTTTACGACCAGCAGATGGCAGAATAACTCAAGAAAAGAAGCCAGGCTCCTTTCGTTCCTTAGATCAGCTTTCAAAGGTTCCCAATCAGTAAAGGGGAAAAATACCCTTTTCATTCAAACAAGTTGCTGGGGCGGGAGTAGGGAAATTATGGGCTTCAAATAATAGTGGGTACAGGTTTAGTGTCGGTTAGTTAAAAAACATACCATATGACGAAAGTTACAATGAACTCATTACAACTTTTGAAGAAATTTATATTTTCATAATCATACAAAAGCATCTGTGTACATTGGAAGCATAGAAACATCGTAGAAAATGTGTGAAGACAATCCACTCCGAGACAATCCTTGGCACACCTATACATTTCCAGACCTTGGCAATAACATTGGCTGCTACAGTTACCATTATTAGCATTATCATTGTCACTACTATCAACATTATTACTCATATCACAATGATGTATCTGCTAAACATTGGGAACTTCAGAAATGAGGTCTCCTTAAAATAATTCATCTCTGCAGGGAATGGTGTCACCCCGTTGGGTTGGGGGGGCATCTAGTTATCCATAATGTCCCTCGGGGGTCCTGAATCCACAAGATTCATTACCCATCATCCACAGGATTCACCATCCACACATCATCCGCAGGATTCACCGTCCACCCATCATCCACAAGATTCACCATCCACACATCATCCGCAAGATTCACCATCCACCCATCATCCGCAAGATTCACCATCCACACATCATCCGCAAGATTCCCCGTCCACCCATCACCCGCAAGACTCACCATCCACACATCATCCACAGGATTCACCGTCCACCCATCATCCACAGGATTCACCGTTCACCTGTCATCCACAGGATTCACTGTCCATCCGTCATCCACAGGATTCACCGTCCACCCATCATCCATGGGATTCAACACTGCTTTCTTCAGCCCCTGTTTCCTCCTCACTCCCACCCAGCAGTTTGCTGAAAGCCTGGAGAAGCTAAGCAAAGTTAAAAGGACAGAGTGGATCAAAAGTCTCCACTTTCTGCCTAGCTAAGTGTCAGAACTGCAAAACTTGCTTGTTACAAATCACAAGGATTCTGCGTTGTGTTGACTTTAATGCAGAAAGTATCATGTAAAACAGCGCCTCTGTAGGAATGAAGAGTTTCCTAATGAGAAAATATTTGTAGTTGTCAAGAGTACAAGATCTGGAGTCCCAATATGTGGGTTGGGAGATAGATATTTCTGTGAATATCAGCTGTGTGATTTTGAGCAAGATACTTAACCTCTCTAAGCTTCTGTTCCCCACTCACAAAAGAGAAAGCATATTTCTTGTTCCCTGGAGTTTTGTGAGATAATCTACATAAAGCACTTAAGGCAGCACCTGGTACACAGCAATGCTCATTAACCCTGGCTGCTATAGTGACTATCGTTGGCATTATTATCATTGTCACTGCTACCATTAGTATTACCTGTATCAAAATAATGTATCACTAAACATTGGGAACTTCAGAAATGAAGTCTCCTTTAGGGAATTCATCTCTGCAGGGAATGGTGTGACCCCATGGGTGACATCTAGTCATCCATAATGTTCCTTGGTTTTCAATATTTCCAAAGTATCCTAATAAAGCAAGGGTGACATTTCTTCCTTGGCAATGT
The DNA here is from genome assembly GCF_009764315.1 of Trachypithecus francoisi. NCBI lineage: Eukaryota > Metazoa > Chordata > Mammalia > Primates > Cercopithecidae > Trachypithecus > Trachypithecus francoisi. The sequence continues at coordinate 97,795,519 of NW_022681468.1, forward strand.
CAACACAAGACCTTCTGACATACTAAAGAGCTCAGACAATGAAACATCTTGGGGGAACTGACTTCCACCACCACGAGCATTGGAGCCGCCATCCCTGAAGTGGTCACTCTGGGCAGAGGATAATGACTCTGAACTGTCTCTGCAGAGAACGTATGGATATATGAGTATGGAGGTGTCTGTGACTGGGCTCCAGCATTTTAAAAAATCTGAAAATCTGAACCCACATCAATGATACTCGGTCCTAAAACTTCCTTCCCAAAGGTCTGATATTGGTAGAAATAACATTCTCCTTTTTATTGCACACTTTCTCACCTTAAATAACAGGGAGCCTTTGCTACAGTCTAGCCTGTGAGAACAATACAGAATAAACTTAAAGAGGTATCCTTCCTGGGCTTCACCCAGCCATTCCTTTCCTAAAGTGGCCAGGAGTCACCACAGGTAGAGACTGTACTGAGACACTAGATGCATATGTGGGTGCAGACGGGGGAGACAGAACATTCACCAGAGGTGAGAATTCGTGGCGTTAATTAATTTTGTATTGAAGTGGTAAATATGGGGCAGTTAATGTGACTGACATTGAACTATATCTGTGCCATGGTATTTCAGGTGCCACTGCAGAGCCCATGGCCACCCACTTACTTACCATTCACAACCTGATGAGCTTGCTAAGTACAGTTCAAGAAGGGGAACAGCAGAGGGGTAAATGCTCAGTTTAGTGAATAATGTGGCCTTGGGTAAGCATGGTTAAAGTCCTGCCCTGATTCGTCTTGAAGGTTGCAGAGGAAAGTTTCAAAGAGGCATTCCTAAAGCACAACAGGGTGGATTGCCCATCTCATTTGTCCCAGGACCAGGAGGAGGAGGAGTAACATGAATTGAGGAAGTAGCCCCACAAAGATGTGAATAGGAATTTTCTAATCCTCCACTGATTTTTTTTCCTCTAAAAAACACTCCTGGCTGACCATGGACCATACTGATCAACCCTCCAAAGTAATATTAGGTGAAAGAATTACAACAGGGCTCTATTAGTTCTGGCATGGAAAAGCTTCTAGGGTCAAATTAAAAGCTCAACACCCGGGCTTTGGACTAGTTCAGGAATCTTAGCACTAAGAGCCCTAGGCCCTTTCTCTGGGCAGCCACTCTTAATGAGTTAGCCACTCTTAACTTTCTGCTAATTTCCATTAAAGGTTCAAGTTCTTGGAAAAATGGTCCAACTGACAGTCCTCAGTCAAATGTCTCCATCCTTGCATGAAACAGCTCTCGCCAGGAGATCAGGGTATCAAGGAGCCAGCACAATACAGACACAGCCACCAGGGGAGCTATGGAGTCTCTGGCAGCCATGACAAGTTGTGATGCTGACACCAGCCTTGGCACTCATTCCCGGCCATATATCATTCTTATCTTCCCTCTGGCTGCCTCCCAAAAACAGTCCCCACAACTGTCACCCTGATGTGAGGGAAGCCTATGCTCACTCACTTACTTATCATTCACAAGTTTCCCATGTTGGTGGATCTGATTTTCCATCGTGAAGTTGATTGTGGCACCATACACATGCTCACCAAAAAATACCTTCATTTTAGACTTGTATTCTTCATCTTGAAAATAGCGGATCATATCAGGAAACCAAACTATCAGTCCATAGTAACTGGAGTGGAGAAGGGAGAAGGTTGGAGCAACAACAAGATTAATTCTTTCATGATCAGGGTCTACATTCTTGACTTGATGTAGATCAAATTCATTGAAAATACATTAATTTGGTTCATTATTAGGAAATCTGATGATATAAATCCTCATATTAATAGACACAAGAGGAAAAAATACGACCACCTCCATAAATGCTGAAAAGGCATTTGATTTAAAAGAAATTTTTTCCTGATAAAAACACTAATAGATTAGGGATTGATGGACACCTCCTTAACACATAAAATATACATGTCTCAGACAGAATCTTAGTGAATAGGGAAACACTAAAGACATCCCCACTGGCCGATGCGGTGGCTCATGCCTGTAATCCCAGCACTTTGGGATGGTGAGGAAGGCAGTTCACTTGAGGTCAGGAGTTCAAGACCATCCTGGCCAACATGGCAAAACCGCATCTCTACTAAAAATACAAAAATTATCCAGGTGTGGCGGTGCATGCCTGTAGTCCCAAATGTGTAAAGGAGGCCACTGAGACCCATGGAATTACGAAATTTAAGCAAGACAGAACTTACCTTAATGCCATGGCAAACCAAACCACGGCCAGAATCAGTGTATTCATTCTGTAGGGCCCCATGACACAGTACAAGGCATTATCCCAGACCTACAACCCATATCAGAGAAGGATTGTTAAAGAAAGCAATGTGTGACTTTGTTTCTCCCACAATCAAAGAACTCATTACTCAGATTTTCTAATAAGTTGCCTAGGAACCCATGAAGAAAATGGGCACCCCACTGTCTCCTAAAGGCAGCAAATCTCTCCAAATAACAAGGAAAGCTTCTTCTCTTCTTACTGGCTGGCCTCATACTCTAACAGTCCAATAGGATTTTCCCTGGGAACACAATATGCTGTGAATATGATTGAAAGCACACTGAGTTAGGACTTCAAGGCACAGAGTAACCTTGACTACTGAGTTCTATGCCCTGCCTGTGGGCAAGGGGGATATTGCAAACATTTATTGACCATACACTGCAAAGACCATTCAGTCCCAATAGACTCTGGCTGGCTGGCTGCCTCAGTGCTCAATAGCTGACTGAATCCCTACTTGGAGGAGCCAGTGCTCCAGAGAAATGGCATTGCCCATTTAGAAAAATATTTCTTGGAAATCAAGAACAAGCCTCAAGGGGCCGTTTATTTCACTCACTTCTTCCTCCCTGTGGATTATTTTAAAATTTGCTAGAGAGATGATGTTTACTCAGACTAGACATTTTACCTACATTCAAAATCCCTGCCTTGGGAAGGAAGAACAAAGAAAAGAAACTAAGATTTAGAGAGTTTTCAGCTCCAGGGCACACAGCAAGCTAGAGGCAGACGTGCGCTGGAGCCCAAACGCCCCCTTCCAGGGTTGATTCCTCTCCAACACGCTGCCCCAGGTTGGTGGGGATGTTCAGGATCTGCATTTTTCATCCACTAAGGTTAGAGACTCCCATAGAGCCACCTTCTCACCCAAAGTAAGTTCCCAATCACACCTGCTTGAAAATGGTCTTGAATCTGACCAGCGAGCGCTGGTACCAGGTTCCTGTTGAACTTTGGATCTCAATGAATTCATCCATTTGCTTGGGAGTTTTGATGTTGGAAACCTGAAAAGTAAAAATAGGATATAGAGAATCTGTACCCCACTTTGTGTCAGAGTTTTCAATGTGTAGTTTAATGTAACTATTTAAGCGGATTTAGGAATAGAGGAGTCTTGGATTTCTCAAAGGTAGCACTCGAAAAAAATTCAAAAACAGTTTCCATCACCTCCTCCAATAAACTTTTCATCTAGGGATAAAGACAAGTTATAGAGTGTCTCCATCTCTTTCTTCAGCCGAAGGACTGAGGATATGAGGAGATAACAGAAGAAAAATACAGATGGGACTGGACAATCCGTGGGGAGAAAGCAGTCCCTGGAAAGTGGACAACCGACTCATCATTTCCAGAGCACTAGGTCTAAGACAGCTTGGCTATTCTTTTTTAAACCGAAAAAACAGTGCTTTGTTTTGTTTTGTTTTTTGAGACAGAGTCTCACTCTGTCACCAGGCTGGAGTGCAGTGGCACCATCTTGGCTCACTGCAACCTCCACCTCCTGGGTTCAAACAATTCTCCTGCCTCAGCTTCCCGAGTAGCCGGGACTACAGGCACGCACCACCACACCCAGGTACTTTTTTTGTATTTTTTATTACAGACAGGATTTCACCATGTTGGCCAGGATGGTCTCGATCTCCTGGCCTCGTTATCTGCCCGCCTTGGCCTCCCACAGTGCTGGGAGTACAGACATGAGCCACTGCACCCAGCCAAAACAGTGGTTCTTAAGCTTTTGGGAGGGCTAGACGCCCATTTGAGAATCTGCTAAAGGCATAGGCTCTCTTCCCAGAAATGTCAAGGACATGACCACACTGTGAACCTCCTGGACTCATCTTGCCACTCCCAGCTATGCAGACTTTGTAAATGATCTTCCGCCTGAGGTCAGACAGGGGAGCTTCAAAACTAACACAGCAGACTCTGCAGCAGAACTCTTGGCTGGAGCTGGGTTTCAAGCTATTCAATACCTTCATGGATGTTATGAACCCCAGCGACAGCCAAAGGAGGCTAGAGGGGAAGTTAACACCAACTCAGGAAGCACCTCAAAAACCACACCCCAAAGCCTTAAGTTATCCTCTCAAATGTCGATTTTTCCTTTCTTTGCTCCTTGGGGAAAATATCACTGTCTTCCTTTGGGATTAGGGAGTAGGTGTGTTGACAACTTCAAGCACAGTTACTCACTCTAATTTACGATTCATTAGAACAATTGTCTATGATTCAGTCTAAATTAGAATATGGCCTGTGTTACCCCAGATCTGCAGATCGTGGGTTCTCAACTGAATGCTTCAACTCCTTCTCCTTCCAAAGGTTTCACTGTGAGTTTGTGAGGCAGCCAACAGGGCTGATAAAATCTAGAGCTCACAGCATGGGCACCAACTAAGAGTCTGACTGCCATAAGCTCTCCCTCCAGGCCACTGAATACATCTATGAGCATGTCTGCTGATGGGGCACACACAGGAGTAAAACAGGCAAGGCCATCAAGCTGGGCTGAGGACCCGCCCCTGATCGCCAACCACAGGCCAGCTCTCTGAGGTCAGTTACCACTTTCTGGTTATCTCTCTTTTTTCATTTCTTTTTCTGGCCCATCTAGTCATTTACTTCTACAGCATTAATATAATCATCAGGTCAGTATAAAATACTGAGCCCATAACCTTTTTTAAGTCCCTCTTCTTGTTGGGTTAAAACTAAAAGCAGAAGTTATGCCTCAGAACCTAGTAACTGGCATGCATGCTGGGATAAGACCAACTCCAAAATTTCATAACTCTCCACACATTGATTTCTGCCTGAACTTCCTTCCTCCAGGTGCACTCCCACCCCAAAAATGAGGAACTCTGATCCTGTTGTAAAAGGCTTTTGTGTCTGTAAATTGGCATTTTTATTGATTTCCCAGCTAAGATCTCATTCTTCAGCATTCGGCGGCTACATTTGTTAAAATAACTAAATGGGAGGCCACTCAACGGAGGTGGCTCTAATGCCCTGGGTTGCCACATTATCAAGCAGAAACCTAACTCAGAATTTTAAAGAAAATGAAACAAGCTCAGCCAATCCCAGTTGGCTGAGTGGGCACTGGCTATATTATCTTGAACTTCCCACTGGAATAATCCAAATGAGGCAATGGCTCAAATTCTAACCCAGCAAATACTTTCTCTTCTCTGCCTCCATGTTCGACTTATAAAAGCCTCTCCCTCTGCTCCTTCGGTAAAGCCCTGACCCACTTCCAGTGTGAGCTACCTGACTGATGAATCACTGTCTCCGTAAATAAACTCTCTAAAATGTTAATGTGCCAACGTTTCTCTTTAACACAGTAGAACGCATTGTCAGGAGAGAATGTGGTATCACTCCTCCAAAAAAGGGGCTCCCAGTGGGGCAAGCCCATTTGGTTGGTATAGAAGGGGTCCTTCCAGAAGCAACAGTTAGGAAATGCCTGGCTGAGCACCACTGCGTGGAACCTTCTGTACAAGACACCCTAGGGCAAGATGCGAGTGGGGAGGAGCTGACAGTGTGCGTGGGCAGGCAAAGGCAGACAGGCAGAACAGGGTGGGGTGGACTCCTCCTGGGACAGTCTGTGCGTTTGAAATAAATCTGTTAATAACTGCTGGAGGCATGGGGAAATCCCAGAAAGACACTCTCAGATTTAAAACACTAGTAACCTACTACGCATAAGCAAGGAGAAACTGTTTTATTCCAACGGGAGAAGAATAGAGAGAAGGCAGAGGAAAAGAGGTGGAGAGACTGAAAGGGAGGGGGGGCAGGGAGAAAGGAAGGAGAAGGCTGCATTCTGCGATGTATTTCCTCTGTTCACAAATGTTCAGGAAGCCCATTCAACCCCGAATGCTTGGTATGAGTGATGTCTGTGTCTGTGTGTCCGTCTTAATGTGTGTCTGTGTGTGTGTCTGTGTGTCTGTGTGTGTGTCTTAATGTGTGTGTGTGTTTCTTTGTTTGTGTTCCTGTGTCTGTGTATCTCTTTGTCTGTCTTAATGTGTGTCTGTGTGTCTCTGCATCTGCATGTCTGTTTTAATGTGTTTGTGTGTGTGTCCCCGTGTGTCCGTGTGTACCCGTGTCTGTGTCTGTGTGTCTTAATGTGTGTCTGTATCTGTGTGTTTCTATGTTTGTGTTCCTGTGTCTGTGTGCTGTGTCTGTGTGTCTGTCTTAATGTGTCTGTATCTGTGTGTCTCTGTGTCTGTCTGTCTTCTTGTGTGTCCCTGTATGTCCATGTGTTCCTGTGTCTGTGTCTGTGTGTCTTAATGTGTCTGTGTCTGTTTCTGTGTTTGTGTTCCCGTGTCTGTGTGTCTGTGTCTGTGTGTCTGTCTTAATGTGTCTGTGTCTGTGTGTCTCTGTGTCTGTCTTCTTGTGTGTCTGTGTGTGTCTCTGTGTGTCCGCGTGTTCCTGTGTCTACGTGTCTCTGTATGGGTGCCTATGTCTGTGTGTGTCTCCATGTCTTTGTGTATGTGCTTGTGTGTGCCCGTGTTTCAGGCCAGGTTGATGTAGTGCAAAAACCAATCCAACCAATGTGGAGTCAGAGACTGGAGGCACAGACAGAAGACCATGGAAACATCTTCCAGAAATAAGCAGGAGCTCGGAGAGAAACCTGGACTTCCTCTGGCCGTGGAACGATGCAGGAGGGGCAGAGTGGCAGGACTGAGCCAAGTACACCCAGAAGCCTCACCAATGTGTGGCTTCCACACCTGCAGCACAGCGGGAGCACTACAGGTCATCACAGAGACGGCGGGGATGGAAGATCGGGAGAATCACTGTGACCCTTAACATCTTCCATTTGGAGCATTTCTGTTCATTATGCTTCTTAATAAATGTTTGCGGTACATCTTCTCACTTATAAGTGGGAGCTAAATGATAAGAACTTATGAACACAAAGAAGGGGACAACCAACAGTGGGGTCTACTTGGTGGTGGAGGGTGGGAGGAGGGAGAGGGGCAGAAAAGATAACTATTGGGTGCTGGGCTTAATACCTGGATGACAAAATAATCTGTACAACAGACCCCCGTGACACAAGTTCACCTATATAACAAACCTTCACATGTACTCCTGAACCTAAAATAGAAGGTTTTTTAAAAAAAGGAAAAACATTGGTCCCATATTTCAGATATTTTAGAAGCAGTAGAATTGAGAAAATAACCCACTGATGAATTTTCCATAAAATTTATAACGAGTTAATTTATGAAAAAATGTCATAATTTAAATAATGATTAACATCTGTCTAGCACTTACTCCAAGCCAGGCACTGGTTTTTGTTGTTGTTGTTGTTTTTGGTGTTTTATTTAATCCTTACAATAGCCACATTTATAGATATGATTATCCCTCTTTTCTCCATGAGAAAAATGAGGCACGGAGAGTACCTTGTCTAAGGCCACACAGCTAGAAAGTGTCAAAACTGGGATTTGATATTTTGGGTGCAGATGCTTGGCCACCGTGTGACCCTGCCTGAAAAGCAGAGGTTTTAAGTAACAGGTTAACAAGGGTAAATGGTTTACTCGAAACTGAAATTACGGAAGCTAAAAAATCAAAAGCGGTGAATCAAAATTAGGTAGGAGTTACTCCAGGAAGGTTTCCTTGAGAAAATGGATTTGAAGTGGGGGAAGTTATAGAAACAGGTGCACAAAGATGCCTATAGCCTCCTGGTTTGTCAGAGCATGGCAGGCAGGAAGACAGCATCTCTGTAACTATCAGGCCATCTTCATAGAAATTACCATTTACCATTCTGTTTTGTTTATTTTTGTTTTGTTTTGTTTGCTTTTAAAACTGGCAAGAAACAAAATTCAGACTAATAGCCAATGATGGTAAGGGTGTAAGGAAATGGGTCCCCTATTGCCTGTGGCATTGTAGATTGGTACAACCCAGTTGAAATGTATTATGATGTGGCAATATATCTCAAGAGCTATAAAAATATCCAAGCTCTCTGAGCCAGCACTTTCGTTTCTAGGAGTCTACTCCTGGAAATAAAACACTCCTAGAACATGAAGGGGAAGGAACTATGTGCACAAGAAGGTTCATTGCACTGACATTTACAGGAACAAGGTAGTACAACTGGATAAATAAGCTTCTAACATTAGAGACATGTTAGGAAAACTGTGTTAATGTTCGTAACATTACTGTTTATTAAAATGATGATTATGAATACTAGGAGACAACATATAAAATGATAATGAGTGCTACAGTGTTAAATAATATGTACACATAAATATACATACATATGCTGATCCCCAGAGAAATCTATTTATTTCTGTTACCATTTTTTTTTTTTCAGACACAGTCATGCTCTGTTGTCTAGGCTGCAGTGCAGAGGCACCATCTCAGCTCACTGCAACCTCTACATCCTGGGTTTAAGCAATTCTCATGCCTCAGCCTCCTGAGTAGCTGGGATTATAGGCACATGCCACCATGCCCAGCTAATTTTTTTGTATTTTTAGTAGAGACGGGGTTTTGCCATGTTGGCCAGGCTGGTCTTGAACGCCTGACTTCAAGTGATCTACCAGCCTTAGCCTCTGATGTGGTTTGACTCTGCGTTCCCACACAAATCTCATCTTGAATTGTACTCCCATAATTCCCACATGTTGTGGGAGGGACATGATGGGAGATAATTTTAATCATGGGGACGGTTTCCCCCATACTGTTCTCATGGTAGTGAATAAGTCTCATGAGATCTGATAGGTTTATCAGAGGTTTCTGCTTTTGCAAATTCCTCATTTTCTCTTGCCACCACCATGTAAGAAGTGCCTTTCGCCACCTGCCATGATTCTGAGGCCTCCCCAGCCACGTGGAACTGTAAGTCCAATTAAACCTCTTTTTCCTCCCAGTCTCGGGTATGTCTTTATCAGCAGCATGAAAATGGACTAATACAGCCTTCCAAAGTGCTGGGATTACAGGCATGAGCCACCGCGCCGGGCACCATTTTTAACAACTAGCAACCTAAGGAAAAACCTCGAAGGATATCCATCAAAATGCGAAGAATAATTATTATAAAGTAACAGCGATATCAGAGTCTGTATTCTCCTTTTGACAAATTTTCTGTTATATGCTTAAATTACTTTTTAGCAAACCAAAGCAGTGAAGAGGGGAACCCCCTTCTTATTGGCAGGCAACCCCACACTCACCGTGAACACTTTCTCTGGGGTCCCCTTAGCTCTCATGTTGGTGTCATGGACCTGCTTGAGAATCATCCAGGCTTCGTCATGTTTTCCCATCTGGTGAAACCAAGGAAAGACACAGGAAAAATTCATTGCTGACTATGCCTTCTGTTCATTAGGGGCGGAAAATCCGACGAACTCAATGGGAATGTTGATACGAGCATTCGTACCAGGTCTGAGGCAATTGCATGTGGACTCATTACCATCTAGGACCTGTGAAAGACCAGGACAAGCTTCCATTCCCAGCCAATCTTACAAGGATAGTAAGGTCGTGCTTTCAAGGTGTAAATGCTAGGTAGTATTATCATTACACACTCTGAGTAACTAATCGCAGTTATTAGGTTCCTCACTGATGAGATAAGGCAAAGAAATGATGTGTTACAGGTTGAACTGTGTCTCCCCAAAAAAGATACGGTGAAGTCCTAATCCCCAGTACCACAGAGAGTGACTTTATTTGGAAATAGGGTTGTGGCAAGTGCAATTAGCTAAATTAAAATGAGGACATTCTGGAGTGGGTGGAGCCCTGATTCAACAGAACAGCTGCCCTTATAGGAAGACACCCATATGGAGACACAGAGGCATGCAGGAAGGACGCCATGTGATGATGAAGGCCACGAGTGGAGTGATGCAGCTGCGAGCCACGGAACGGTCAAAATTCCCACAAACCACCAGAATCTGGAATAGGCAAGGAAGGAGTCTCCCCTACAGTTTTCTGAGGGAGCATGACCTTGCTGCTGCTTTGATTTGGGACTTCAAGCCTCTGAAACTATGAGACAAATCTGTCTTTTTAAGTCACTCAGTTTGTGGCATTTTGCTACAGCAGCCCTAGGACACTCATATCCGACCAAGGGTGCAAAACTCCCTGTTGCCTCCCTGTCTGCCTCCTGATCAAAGGGGTGAACAGGGACATTCAACATGGAGGATCACTCTGCAGATGGCTTAGGAAGGAGGCAGATAAGTGGACTCTGCAAATTGGGGATGGAAGAGCCTCAAGGTCCTGTTGCCCCTCTGCCTGCTCCGGTACTGTCTGACTTCTGCAAGCAGGAGGCTCCCCCACTGTTGGAAGGCTCATGGGACTCATCTCTCAGGACACAGATGCAGCTGTCTGGTGGCTGGGGACCCTGTGTAGCTAAGAGACCTGAAGGGCTTGGGAGCAGCAACAAGCTGTACCATAGCTCTCACTGCCAAACACAGAAAAACAGCAGCTCTAAAGAGCTTCCTTCCTTCCTTCCTTCCTTCCTTATTTATTTATTCATTCATTTATTTATTTATTGAGACAGGGTCTCTCTTTATTACCCAGAGTGGAGTGCAGGGACACAACCATGGCTCTCTGCAGGCTTGATCTCTGGGGCCCAAGCAGTCCTCCCACCTCAGCCTCCAAGTAGCTGGGACCACAGGCATGCATGCACCAAATCGCTCAGCTAATTTTTTTTATTTTTGAAGAGATGAGGTTGCCCTATGTAGCCCAGGCTAAAAAACTTCCTAATCAGGACCTCGGGGGACAGTGGGTGCCATGAGACAGCTCAGGAGCTGCCTTCCACCACTGCACAGTCTTGGGTAGGAGCTCCTGCTCTGGGCTCCACAAGCTCTTGAACCTTCCAGCATTTACAGTCCGTGAATCCATGACCTGCCACCATCACAGCAGGCAGGGTGCCAGATTTAATGATGAGTGAGGTCAGCCAACCAGGGGGAGTTTGCAATGCGTAAGCAGCAGAGGATGTGGGACTAGGGGCTGAGAGAAAGAAGTGAGGCTGGATTCTGGTGGCTGTTTTGTCGTTCTCTCCCTGGTGGAAAAGCACTGACTCACCTCTAGCAGAAACCGTGGGCTCTCTGGCATGAACTTCAGGGCCACCATGGACACAGTGCAGGGCAGAGCACAGACGATGACAAACACTCTCCAGCTGTGGAAGTGGTAATTGGTCCCCATGCTGAAGCCCCAGCCTGCAAAGGAGCAGTCAGTCAAAGGATTTCTGGGACATGATCTTTTCCTCTACAGAAGAGTGACTCTGAAGCCCTGGCTCATAAACTTCAGGGCACAAGAGAATCACCTAGGGAGGTGGTTAAAATGCAGACTCCTCAGCTGTGCCTCCAAAGCTTCTGAGTGGTAAGTCTGGGATAGGAGCTGCATCTTGACAAATCTGCAAAATGATATTTCTCACATTGCAAATTTGTCAAAATCTGCATTCTGACAAATCCCCAGGTCCAGGCCTGGCCTGACGTTTACAGAGCCTTGGATAAGAGTACAAACAGAAGCAATAGGCCATATCTCTATAGAATCATTGTATTTTTAAGATGGCAAATTGTTAAATGAAATATATTCTATCTGCCTGCCTTGACAAGCAAAAAGCTAGAAGTCTAGGCCCAGAATTTATACCCACACGTGCCACAACCCCTTTTCAATCCCCCAACCCCTCCTTCCAAGTAAGGGATCTCATGCAGACATGCGTGGACACACCATGCATGTCTGCATGAGAATGGGCACTCCTGCCTTGATTTCTTGAGTCTACGGGAATTCCTGGGTCCTGAGCACCCACAGCATAATCTGGATGGAGATGGGGATGGGCGTCATGGCCTCAGAGATCCTTTGCCTCGCGGGAAGGGGTGCAGCCAGCGGAAGGCCAGAGCAGTGCCTCATACAGCCCAGGGCTTCTATTGGAGATCCCTCTTTCCAACGTCAAAGGGCAGTGCCAGCTCCAGGTGATTCCAGTGCAAAGGGTTCAGGATCCCATTTTGAAAAACACTGCAAGTTGTTATAGTCTACACAATTTTTTTAAATGAGAGACTAAACTTCTACATTCAAAGGCATCCTATCATCATTGAAATGGGGAGATAACTAGCTCCTATTCAATCATTATTGAAAGCATTGCTAAAACTCATCTTCAGAAATTACATTGAAGCATTGTTTTGAATATCCTCATGGGCAGCAAACTTCCCTCTTTTAAGTAATAAAGTGGAAAGAGCCTAGACTTTTGCAATCACAGAGATCAGAGTTCTGGTCTGATCCCATGGAATCGCATTTGTGGGTTTTCGCAGCTGTAGAATACAGGTAATACCTCCATAGATTTCTCATGTGTGAACGCACCTAGCAACCCATCATACTTCACCTGCTTTGAGAGTACATTTGAATTTTTTTAGAAATAGCTCCATGACATTTAGTGCCAAGGATGTTGAATAAAATAGATAAATATCAGCAAAGATCAGCAGAAGAATTAAAAAAAAAATAGAGCCAGGATTATAAAATAAGATTGGTTTTCTCATGCCATGAAGTATTTTTGAAGACAATTCAAATGGTATTTGTGAAAGACAAGACTTATGTAAATAAATATATCAATTTATAAAGTTTAGAGGGCAATAGTTATTTTGATATAAAACTTCTATTTCATTTACTTAGAAATATAACATATGGCCGGGCGCGGTGGCTCAAGCCTGTAATCCCAGCACTTTGGGAGGCCGAGACGGGCGGATCACGAGGTCAGGAGATCGAGACCATCCTGGCTAACACAGTGAAACCCCGTCTCTACTAAAAAAACTGCAAAAAAACTAGCCGGGCGAGGTGGCGGGCGCCTGTAGTCCCAGCTACTCGGGAGGCTGAGGCAGGAGAATGGCGTAAACCCGGGAGGCGCAGCTTGCAGTGAGCCGAGATCCGGCCACTGCACTCCAGCCTGGGCGACAGAGCGAGACTCCGTTTCAAAAAAAAAAAAAAAAAAGAAATATAACATATGGCCAACTCCAGTGGCAAACAGCTTGCCTTGAATTTTATTACTCCGTTGTGGTTCAACTTGTTCTCCTCGCAGCAGACTCCTAACCAATTATCTGCTGTTCCTGCAGACATTTTCTACTCTATTTGTACAATTAAAAGACTAGGTAGAGGGAATCCCAGTTTGGAAATGTGGGACTATGGTCCCTCGGACACCTTTGGCCACAGCAACTGAACACACACCTCATCCAATACACTCAATCAGAATCAAATCTCTTTTTGCACAGCTTGGTCTCTTATCATCTCACTGAGGCTTGTTCATTCATTTTAATTTTAATTTAAAAACCTTTTCTTTCTCCTGGGAGTAACACTAGAAAGAGGGAGATAAAACCATAGCAATATTTACACATTCTCAGCTCATGTGCAAAAACTATTCTGGCATCATTAGAAGTAAAGGTGATCAAAACCACACAGCAGTCAAACTCAGATGGATAACCAAGGAAGAGGGGCAGAAGCAGTTATGTTTATAAAGTATTCTGCTTCAAAAAGATCTTTTTCTTTATTAGAATATGCACAAATTATACAAAATCCATTATTCCCTCACGCCTCTATGACTTTTATGGTGATTTCAGTAATCTGCATTTATCACATTCATTAGGCACATCTTCGGGGCCCTAAATTAAATAAAATTAAATGGCAAACTGCTTCCAAATATTTGGAACAATATTAATTTGGAGGAAGGGATTGTTCTGTTTGCTGATCTTCTAGCTTGCCCTACTTTTCTCTGTCAGGATTTCACAAACAGCTGGTAATGCTGACTACAATGGGAATTAATCTTCCATAATATATCCATTTTTTTCTGAGCTTTGTTACCCATGAGTTCACAGGAAAACATTCTGAGCTTTGTAATTTTCTTTCTCAATGAGCCAGTCACTCAAATTCCTAGTGCCAAGACTTTCCCTTACTTCAGTTTTGCAAAATCAATTAAACAGATTACACAAGCTGTACACACAAACATCAGTCTCTTCTCTAAAGTTACACTTGCATTTGTTAGAGGATTAATGCATTAGGCACATTGGAAAATACCATCAAATGTCTGGTTCACTGTGGACAAAACATCCGAGGCTTAAGGTAAATAATGACTCTTGTTACACTGTGATTCTAGCCTACCATATTTCTAGGATGGATTTCCCCCAAGTGAACGCCTGTTTCAATTAAGCCTGATCATCCAGGAGGCTTCTATTTTAAAATGGAGTATAAAAGTAACAGATATCATACAGGCATACACACAGGGAAATGTCCTGTCCATTTGGGGTAAAATAATTTTTTAAAGTTTTTATTTCCACAGGTTATTGGGGAAGAGGTGGTGTTTGGTTACATGAGTAAGTTCTTTAGTGGTGATTTGTGAGATTTTGGTGCACCCATCACCCAAGCAGTATACGCTGCACACAATTTGTAGTCTTTTATACCTCACCCCCTTCCCACCCTTTCCCCGAGTCCCCAAAGTCCATTGTGTCATTCTTACGCCTTTGCATCCTCATAGCTTAGCTCCTACGTATGAGTGAGAACTTACGATGTTTGGTTTTCCGTTCCTGAGTTACTTCACTCAGAATAATAATCTCATTTGGGGTAAAGTATTTAACCACAAGCACTGCTGTCAGCCTGCAGTGGTCAGACAGTTACCATGGGGCCCCTCTGCCGTGGACATCCCATCTATGTTAGTCAACATGTCCCGAACCTGAATTCTTTTATTGCTTTCCTAGAAATCAGACACTTACACAGTAGTGTGTGCGTTTGCGTAAGTGTGTGTGTTTGTGAAGTGAAAAAAAGATGCAGTTTGTAGTGACTATTGTGGGTTGCTAGCTTCCCTCACAACATCCTCCTACCTTTTCTTTACCACTGTGTTGCACACCTGTGGTTTCGGTGGAACTGACCCTATCCCTAGCTCCAGGGATGGGGAAGGAAGTGGATCTAAACCCTTCTGGACCTGCATTCCCTGGTGTATAGTGCTTGGCTGAGGTGGACACATGACCAAAGCTGATCCAATCAGAGGGAAATCAAAGACCCTTTCTCATTGGTCGAGTGTGAGGGTGGGCTTTCCCCATGAAACAAGTACTCTGCAAATAGCCTCGTATTGCTAATGCTTCCAGGAGGGAAGTTAGCCTGAGTACTAGAATTATCTTGGAATTTTTCTCAACATTCATTCCTCTGTGCACCCCAAGAATTGCCAAAGGTTTGGGCTGGCAGGTATATCTAGAGCTGCTTCTTTTTGTGTCCTTTCTCCCCTCCATTTTACAGGTGAGGGAACCCAGGCTGAAAAGATGGATTGACTTGTCCCATATCACACAGCACCACTACTTGGATTCAGCTTTTATTCAGATTTCAGTTGCTTCCCTCCATAAAAGGGTTTTCAATCACTTCATTTAAATGTGAAAATAGGCCAGGCACTGTGGGTCACATGTGTAATCCCAGCACTTTGGGAGGCTGAGGCGGGTGGATCACTTGAGGTCGGGCGTTGGAGACCAGCCTGGCCAACATGGTGAAACCCCAACTCTACTAAAAATACAAAAATTAGCTGGGTGTGGTGGCTCACACCTGTAATCCCAGCTACTTGGGTGACTGAGACATGAGTATTGCTTGAACCTGGGAGGCAGAGGTTGCAGTGAACTGAGATCATGCCACTGCACTCCAGGCTGGGTGATAGAGCGACACTCCGTCTCAGAAAAAAAAAAAAAGTGACAATAATCCCTTAGTATTCAAACATTTGGATCAGCTAACAGGGAAAATGATATTATATCAAGAATTGTGAGAAAAAAAAGCAATGCCTCAAAACCATATAATCAACAGCATAGTACAATGGGCAACTGAAGTGTGCATTTGAGTGAGGGATAAATTGCAGAACCTGATAGTAGCAGTAATACAATTTTGTATCTAAAATTATGGAGAACTAGAGTGACAGAATTGACTGGACCTGCATCCCCTAGTGTATAGTGGTTTATTTTACTATTCCTTACTTTACTATTCTTTATTTCACTATTCCTGTTCATATTTATCCTGTTTCTGACATAAAATCCAGTGGATTTTCAAGTGCTAGATATGGCAAAGACAACATGGTCTTCCCAAAACCACTTCCTCTACTTTGTGGGCACACAGCTAGATTGTTACCCAGTGTCCCTTGCAGGAGGGTGTGGGCATGTTACAGATCAGGGGCCACTGGAATGTGAGCAGAGATGGTGAGTGTGCTCCACTTCCTGGCCTTTAGCCAATCTACAACTGCCCAGTCTCTTTCCCCAAACCAGAGACCTTGTAAACTGTGTGTTGAAGATGACAGAATGGCACAATGGAAGGAGTCTAAACTCCAGAATTATTGATGGAGTGGAGCCACCTGCAGATCAGAAATGCCAGCCGGACCTCGCATAAGGGAGAAGCTTTCACTATGTTAAAACACTGAGATTTCAGGGTTTATCAGTTTGTCAGGGTAATGTACCCAGTAACACCTTAACTAATATAGTAGGTACTGTCTAAACTAAAGCTTGTTCTTAAAAAGGTATACATGGAACCTCCAAGAGCCTCCATTAGCTCAGAAAGCACAGCAGAGAGGGTCATATTTAAAACAAGGCAATAAATAGGTGGTGAAGTGTCGGTCAGCTTCAGGGGCAACTGTCTGCTACCCCCTCGGGGTCTGAGGATTCTAAATCACTGCTAAACCTATGCTCATAATCAGTGATTTACCAAAAATGATTTTGAATGATGATGAGAGTATTACTCAGTATACTCCAAAAGCAGAATCAAAGTCAAAATTGCTGCCTTCTCCCTACTTTGCTCTTGACGAAACCAGTAGTAAAAGTTGATGTTGCCAGGTCTCTGTCCAGAGAATACAGTGTTTACAATTATCCAGGAAAATAAAATTGTCCCGGCTGAAACCATGACCTTGTCTATAAGGGCTGCTGCACTTCCACAGTCAAACAAGAGTGACAGCAGGCACTAGGGTAGACAGAGTACAAGCCTACCGCACCTGAGGGGACATCAGGACTCCAGCCCCCACTCCACCACATGCCAGGGACATGGTCTTGAGCGAGTCACCAACTTCTCTTGGCTTTTGTCACATATCTGTCATCTATAAAATGAGGTTACCAAAGCCTAACTTGCTCAGGGGGAAGAGGACTGGAGGAGATGAAAGTTGAAATTATTTCAAGTAAAAGTAAGGAAACAAAAAAAGGAGAGAGAGAAGGAGACAGGGAAGAATGAAGGAAGGGAAGGAAGGAGGAAGAGAGGAAGGACAGGATATATTTTTCAAAAAAGACATGTGAATTGAAATTAACAATGTGTCTGCAATGTTAGAAGTTGTTAAGAAAGATCAAGGTCACATATGGGAACTGTGCATGAGTACATGAAATAAGGCTGAGGACAGGAACTATTGTTTGGGTGCAGGAGCCATAGAAACAGGGACCCCTAGGCTGTTTTGAGCCATGGCTCACCATAGTGTGGAATGATGCTCCAGGCCATGGCAGATGCGTAGAGGCCCCCAGTCATCCAGAAGATGCCCAGCCAACTGAGGTGTTCTCCTCGCTTCTCCCGAGACAAGAATTCAGAAAAATAGGCAAAAACAATTGGCAGAGCACCCCCAATACTGCAGAGGGAAAAGTCCAGAGAGAAAGAATCAAGTCATACACTAAAAATGGTCATAGCAGAAACCAAGTTGCCTATATCCCACCTTAGACTCTGTGGTGAAACGACCCAGTTAATTTGAGGGACCAGCCAGGTAGTTCCTCTCTACATGTGGGAAGCAGTCTTGCATTATTTTGACACTGCATGCTGACTTCAGAGGCTAATCCTAACCCTAACTCTTTCTAAGGTTCAACTTCAATATAGTATCCTGAAAGTCAAACAAAAACTCAATCAGTCCAAGAGTTTCTAGAGTTATCTCTCGGAGCTAGAGTACCAGAATGGATGAGCCATTGGTCTGGCAGGGTCCAGCTCCAGCTCCCTAAGAACATACCCGATGCCTGAGATGAGTCGGCAGAAGAGGAAGGCTCCATATCCCTGCACGAAGGAAGAGAGGGAGGCGAAGGAGGCATTGACAGCCAGAGACATGCTGAGGACTCGCTTCCTTCCCAGCTTATCAGCCAGGCCTCCCAGGATGAAGGCCCCCGCCATCATTCCCAAGTAGACTATCATCCCTGCAATGAGGGGAAGGAGGGGTGAGAATAGAGAGAAAAGACAAAAGATTAGATTCTATATAATGTTTATAAAATACAGTGTTCATTTTTACTTATCCTAGAATTTCTGTGTCATAGACACAAAATGGTGGAATGTGATATTTGTGGCAAATTGGAAGTACTATACAAATACGACTTTTTACAAACGTTATCTTAAAAATGGCCTTACCAGGTTTATACACATGTACACAGACTAACGCAGATCAATCAAAACTGAGATAGCTGTAAGACCACCCATTTAGGTGCATCATCTGCAGACAAGGGAAATGCTGTAATTTTTTAAGCAAGGAAAATGTTTGCATTGCAAAAGCCCTCAACTGGTGGATTATGTTTAAGGAGAGAATTTCCAGGGTAAAGTGTAGCAAAGTGGATATGGGAAATGTTAGGAAGGAAGAACATGATAGAAGTGAAAAACAGCAATTGAAAGCAAGGCCAGCTATGTTATTACCACCCAAGAAGGACCTTTCTTCAAGCTACAACCAATGTCTAGGCTTAAGGAAATGTAGCATATTTGTATATGGTGTGAGATAAGGGTCCAGTTTCACTCTTCTGCATGTAAAATCCAGTTTTCCCAATGCAACTTATTGAAGAGACTGCTTTTCCCCTATTGTGTGTTCTTGTCACTTTTGTTGTAAATCAATTGACCATAAATGTGTGAATTTATTTCTAAGCTCTCTATGCTGTTCCATTGGTCTATATGTCTGTGTTTATGCCAGTACCATTTTTTTTTTTTTTTTTTTTTTTTTTTTTTTTTGAGACGGAGTCTGGCTCTGCCGCCCAGGCTGGAGTGCAGTGGCCAGCTCTCGCTCACTGCAAGCTCCGCCTCCGGGTTCACGCCATTCTCCTGTCTCAGCCTCCCGAGTAGCTGGGACTACAGGCGCCCGCCTCGTCGCCCGGCTAGTTTTTTGTAATTTTTAGTAGAGACGGGGTTTCACCGTATTAGCCAGGATGGTCTCGATCTCCTGACCTCGTGATCCGCCCGTCTCGGCCTCCCAAAGTGCTGGGATTACAGGCTTGAGCCACCGCGCCCGGCACCAGTACCATTTTTTAAAAATTACTATAATTTTGTAGTATTTTTGAAAGCAAGTAGTGTGATGCCATCAACTTTGCTCCTTTAGCTAAAGACTGCTTTCCCTATCCAAATCTTTTGTGGTTCTATATGAGTTTTAGGATTTTTTTTTTCTATTTCTATGAAAAATGCCATTGGAAGTTTGATAGGGACTGCATTGAATCCGTAGATTACTTTGGGCAGTGTAGATACTTTAACAATATTAATTCTTTCTATTCATAAACATGGGATATCTTTCCATCTATTTGTGTCTTCTTCTACTTCTTCGTCAATGTCTTACAGTTTTCAGTATAAAGACCTTTCATTTCTTTGGTTAAATTCATTCCTAAGTACTTTTTAATGTTATTGTAAATGAGATTGTTTCTTAGATTTTGTTTTCAGATACTTCATTGTTAGTATATAGAAACACTACTATTTTTTATGTTGGTTTCTTATTTTGCAACTTTACTGAATTTGTTTATTAGTTCTAACAATTTTTTGGTGGCATCTTTAGGGTTTTCTATGTATAAGATGCCATCTGCAGAAACCATTTTACTTCTTCATTTCTGATTTGGATGCCTTTTATTTATTTTTCTTGCCTAATTGCTCTGTGTTGAATAGAAGTGGCAAGAGTGAGCATTCTTGTCTTGTTGCTGATATTAGGGGTAAAGCTTTCAGCTTTTCATTATTGATTATGATTGTCAGTTGTGAGCTTGTCATACACGGCCTTCTATACCTAATTTGTTGAGAATTTTTATCATGAAAAGATGCTGAATTTTTGTCAAATGCTTTTTCTGCATCTATTAAGATGATCATATGATTTTTATCCATTATTATGTTAATATGGTATATCACTTTTATTGATTTGCATATGTTTAAACATCTGTTCACGCCAGGCACAAATCTCACTTGATCATGGTGTATGATCCTTTTAATGTGCTGCTGAATTTAATTTGCTAGTATTTTATAGAAGATTATTGCATCTGTGTCCATCAGGAATATTGACCTGTAATTTTCTTTCCTTGTAGTGTTCTTCTCTGGCTTTGGTATCAGAGTCATGCTGGACTTGTAAAATGAGTTTGTAATATTCCTTCCCCTTCAATGTTCTGGAAGAGTTTGAGAAAGGTTGGCATTAATTATTCTTTAAATGTTTGGTAGAATTCAACAGTAAAGCCAGCAGGTCCTAGGCTTTTCTTTGTTGAGAGGTTTTTGGTTACTAATTCAATCTCTTTAGTCATTACTGGTTTGTTAAGATTTTCTATTTCTTCACAATTGAGTCTTGGTGGATTGCATGTTTCTAGGTATGTATGCATTTCTTCCAGATTACACAACTTGTTGTGTGTAACTTTTCATAATAGTATCCTGTGATCCTTCATATTTCTGTGGTATCAGTTGTAATGTCTTCTCTTTCATTTCTAATTTTATTTGAGCCTTCTTTTTCCTTAGTCTAGCTAAAAGTTTGTCAGTTTTGCTTATCTTTTCAAAAAACCAACTCGATGCTTTAAGTATTACACTTTGCTGCTCTTTATAGATAGCGTTGGTTTGATTCCTTCGCTCTGTTAGTTCATTCTTTCTTCATCTGCTCACCCCCAGCATTGCTTGCCAAGTGAGGAATGGTTCCATCCTTTCAAGGAGATAAACAATAAAATGTGAGATTATCTCTGAGTGAGAAAAAAGGTGCTCAATAAAGATATCTGTCAGGTATTATTAAAACCCAGAAGAAGAGCAAACCTTGGATATAATTCACTCAATGTGGGAAGGCTTCCAAGAGAAAGACGTTGAGCTGTTCTTGAAAGACAAACAGAATTTAGTCTGATTTCCATTTGGTGACTGAGGCAAAAAGAAAGTCTGATATGTTTGGGCAACTTCTTGTAAGTGGCCTAGCATGAGTACAGCATAGTTCATGTAGGGGAACCTGATGAGAGTTCAGGCTAGAGGGTAGGACAGAAGCCAGATTATAAACGTGTGTGTGTGTGTGTGTGTGAAAATGTAGATGTATGGATGCATGCATGTGTGATTGTGTGTGTGCACATGGGTGTTTGCATGTATGTGTATGGGCCCATAAATTGAAAGCAGGGAGAGCGAAAAGAAACTTAGAGGAGTGGTCCAGAGATTTGCTGAGAGCTAGTCTCTATACCCCCATACCCTGATTCCACCCTGGAGAAAAACACTAGCATCCAATAAAAGTCTGTTTTTTCTTTTACTTCAATAAAGCTATCTTCAGCACTTCTCAAACTTTACTGTGCACATAAATCACCTGGGGATCTTGTCAAAATCATATTCTGATACAGCAGGCCCGAGAATGGGCCCTGAGATTCTGCATCTCTAACAAGCTGCCAGCTGAGGCCAGTGCTGCTGGTCTGGGGACCACATTTTGTGTAGCAAGAGGCTAGAGCACATCTGTCCTCCTATAAACAGTAAACAGTGATGAGAATCCAGGCCTTAGAACCCAAAGATCTCATTCACTAGTTGTACAATTCGGGAGCAAAACCTCTCACTTTCTGAGGGTATTAATCACCTCATTTATAAACTGATTACTGAACTAGAGATGATCTCCAAGTTGCCTTCCCATTCATTAATTTTACATTAATTTTTTTAAAATGTGAATAATGAAAGATGAAGTACTGTGGATTTCCCAGGAAGAAGAGATTCAGATTAAAAATATAAACTCAGACACAAATGCTTGATTAGACTACTTAAGGCCATACAAGGCATCTTTATGACATTGTACACATGGATCAAAATATCACAGGTGCTCCAAAATATGTACAACTATGATAAATCAATTTAAAAATAATCAAATAACAATAATAAATATCTCATTAACAAAAAAGTGGCTTCTAGCCTACCAGTTTGCAATCTTAGCAATGAACACTGTGCAGCTATGAAGTTATTGTCTCTTAGCTCCAAAGCCACCCTTCTAGACCTTACTTGGTCCACAAATCCCAGCCACTATCTGCTAGGCTCTGCCAATAGAGAGCGCCAGAGGGACGCTTCAAGGCTGGGGAAGGAAGAAAGCACCTGTCCTTTCTGTTCCTGTAGTTTCACCCTGACTGCCGCAATTCCTTTCCAGACAGCAGCTGCATCCAATTAGCAGAAGCCACACTGCACTTCATTCTCTCCAACACCAGCAACTGCCAGCCAGGGCATCTCTTCAGAGAGCTGAGTTGCAGCTTCATGGAACCCCTTTTCAAGATTCTAAGTTATAATCATTCCAATCTCTTTCCTTTATTCTCCAAGCCCTAGGGGAGGCAGCTTCTCCCTGCATGTACTACCTCAGTGATACTTTTCAAAAGCATTTCAAGCCACCCTGTTAATAATTTTTACATTAAAATCTCTCTTTTCAAATAACTGGTATGATTTCTGTTTCCTGACTATCCCATGACTGATCTAGACACCTAGAGAAATGGAAAAACTTTAGAACTCAGATGTTGAATTCAAACCTTTAGTTTTACCAGACGAGGAGGCTGAGCCCCAGAAAGGGTCAATAACTTGCCCAGAACCTCAATGCTGGCCGAAGACCTGCTGGCACTGCATTACTGGTCTCCTGGTTCCAGGCCTGGTGCTTTCACTACTAAACCTCACTGTCCAAGGCCATGGAGGTACCAGAGAGAAGAAGAAGAGCTTTTCAAATGCTGTCTTTGAAGTCTAGGAAAAGGAAGAATGAAGGAAAAATGAGCCTATCACCAGGGAAGGGAAATACCAAATTAACAATGTCTCTGGAATGGTTATGTTATTAGATTCATTTAAAATCTGTCTTTAGCAAAAGAAATTTCAAAAATACATTTGGAAAATTAGAGTGCAGTGGAGTTATCAAAAATTACTTTAGTGTGAAGCAGATAAGGAACTAGTTAGAAAGCTAGAAATTCAATCATCCTTCAATTTCACTCAACAAGCTCAGTGGCGTATTAGGGAAATGACCCTAATATACTGAGATTTTTGAGGAAATTGAAAACTAGGATTGCTACTTGCAGAGCAGAGGAGGAAGAGGAGGAGGAGATTGAAAGGAGAAGGGATATGGTGGAGTGGAAGACTTTTAGTTGGTGGTAACACAACAAAGGAAACAGAATACCCCTCCTTGGAAGAGGGAGGAGCCTGCAGTGACAGGCACCAGGCAAGAAAGATCCCAATTCTGAGACTGAGACACCTGGGCCGTGGTCCTGGCTCCATGATTACCACAGCATGACTGTGGGCTGCCCATTCAGCCTCTCTGACCATTATCACATCTTTGTAAAATGTAGTGCTCATCTTCACAGTTGTTAGGATTATATAGGTGAGTGGATTTAAAGTATCTAGCAAAATGCCTGGCACCAAAGTAAATGCACAATTAATAAAAGCTGCTATTGATGTTATTAGCAGTACAACTTAAAATCGGGACCCTGGAAGGCCACAGGATTAGAAAAACAAAAATAAGATGGTGATATTTTAAAAACAAGTCAATCATATGCTAAAGGAATATGAGGAAAGAGGATACAGAATAGCAGAGGAAACTTATTTTTAGTAGTATGCCCTTTAAATGTACCTCCCTCTCTCCTTACCTGGAGAAGGAGCCAGGTTCCAATAAAAAGCTTTTTTGAAAAATATTTTTGAAGTTTCCTCTAACAAGACTTTGAAGGGGGGGATTTTTTTTTTTTTTTTTTTTTTTTTTTTGCTAACTCATCTTTCTTCAGTTCCCACATTAAATGTTATCTCCTTAGAAAGGCATCCCTGATGTTCCAAACTAAGGCTCCACCAACCTTTTCTATAAAGGGATAGAGCATAGATGCTTTACTTGTAAAATGTACTTTGCCAATTTTCTATGGTCTCTGTCACATCATATTATTATTCCTAAGTTTACAACCCTTTAAGAATGTAAAAAAATAAAAATAAAAATAAAATGGGTCACAGGTTTGTAGGCCATAGTTTGTTGGTTCCTGTTCCAAATTTCAGTTGCCCCTCATAGTCTTTTGGCAGTGTACCATTGCTTTTCCTTTGTATCGCATATCTCTATTTGATATTGTATACTTATTTGTTTGATATTTGCCAAACTCCTGTGACTGTAAACTCCTGGAGGAAGGGACCATGTTGATTTTGCTTGAGCAGCGTTCGCCACTGTTTCTCTAGCACAGAGGTGTACACGTAGTAGGTACTCCATTAATATTTGTTCAACAAATAAAATAATATAAAACTAATTCCTATTCACTGTAAGAAAATCTGAAGAATATCCCCCAAAATGTATAAAAGGTAAAGCAAAAATCTATTCATCATACCACCACTCAGAGACAGCTGTTGTTAGCAGCCTTTATTTTTGTATTTGTATTTGTATGTGTATAACTACATACTGTATTTACATGATAGGAACCTTTTTCTATTGAAAGCTTCATAGTCTAGCTTTTCACTTAATAAACAACTCAGCAAAGAATGTTTTTTGCATATGTCTTTGTTGGTGTTTCTAGTTATTTGTTCAGAATAGATTCCAAGAAATTGAATCATGAGATCGAAGGAGATCAACAAGTTTGGGGCTCTTGAGACACAACGCCAAATATCCTTCCAGAGAGCTGGCAGATATCAGAAACCTCTTTCCAGCTTTAGAGATGCTTTTCACACCGACAGAGTATTTCCTCTCCACACCAGAGGCAGCAGGATAAGATATACTATCAGACCGCACTGGCTTACCATTGTGACATGAAAGCAGAGGTCCTACGTGGGTGAGCTTCTTTATTTAGCAATTAACCAAAGAAAAAGAAGCCACTTCTAACCTTTTTCTTGCTTGAATATGTAGAAATTAAATGCATTCATTATCCTGAGAGGATTATGAGCTTCTTTTTCCTGCAGCGACTCAAATATTTATTTGACTATATGCATATGCTTCACAGGGATAAAAATCAGCATCTTCCAACTAAACCATCTCCATTCCACCTATAATAACATCTCTAAAAAGTAATTCCTGTCATTTCCATTCCATTTATTTATTACTCAACCAAATATACCCCCCTTGGAGGATAATATTCTCTTGGACTAGCGCGTGGGATTCACAGTCCCTCAAAGTGGTAAATGTGATAAATGTTTTAACATATATGGGAATCCCACAAAGAACTCTCACTTTGGTATTAAATCATGGAGGAACATCAGAGTATCCATTTGCACACCCTATGAAATAAGATGCATTGCGTAAGTCAGTCAGGTGCTTTGTTTTTGTGGCATCTGGATGCTTGGAAACTTCTGGATGAGTAAACACTTTATTTTGGGTCAAAAAGGTTTGGCTTGAACACGTCATCTAGTGGAAACCAATCTAGAATCACCATGTTCAACTTTTCTAGTCTTTTATGGGTCCAGTAAACTCAAGTGAATGAGTCTTCAGAAGTGGGTTAACTTGTCCATTCTCTTGGTAGTTGGAACTGTTTCCTAAATGTCACATAAGATATTTGGATACAAATGTGTAGAGGAGAAATGAAGGGACAAAAGAATTAGCATTTGTTGATCTCCTGCCATATGTAAGATAGTATGATAGGTCACATGTATAATAATTTCAATTTGTCATTCCAACCTTGTGAGGGAGGTATTAATGGCTTCATTTAACAGATGAAGAAACAGGTTAAGAGATTTCCTCTCTGACCACAATTATTAAAGCGTAAGTAAACTTTCCCAATATCTGATGAAAGAACCTAGGATTATAGTTGAGTGAGTCACCAATGCCCCAAATTATGACATAGCCCATGAGGAAAGATACACCAATGCTCTTCAAGGACAGCAGGGTTGGGGTGAGGCATTTGTCACTCTGTCTGAGGATGCAACATTCTCACTCGCCCTGGCCCCTCAGCTCAGAGCAAGCCACAGCACAGCAGAAGAGCAAAACCACCCCTCCTGGAAGTTCTAGATTCTGAATGTGTCTAATAGGCCCAGAGGTGAGAGTCTATAGGCAGATCGGAGAGTCTGAGAGGCAGAAGCCCCTTGCTTCAGCAACATTGTGTAAGGACAGAGCCTTAAATCAGGAAGAGGTTCTCTCTCCAACTATATATAGGAGAAACTGAAGACTTTGCCTGGCAGCCTAGAGACGTTATCATCACAGGAGATGGATAGCCAAGATGAAACCATGAGACAACATTCTGGGCCAAGCAGTGAGCAATGAGGAGACCCAGACCTCAGGGTCCTGGCTGTGTCTTTGGTGAATAGAGACATATCCACAGCCACAGTGGAAGCAGCTGCAACAGAAAGGATTTAAGACATCAGGGAGGTTTCTGACTGGGGCTCACCCTAGCCTTGGGGCAAAGGAGTATCTGTCACTTTCCTTAATCTTCTCTCAAGCTAAAAAGAAGAGGCATTAAGAAAGATTCCCTGAGGATACTGCAAGAACACTGATATTGCCTTGTTTGCATACCACTATACTAGAGATGTTTCAGAAAAGCCGCTTCCCTTTTGGTACCTCCTATCCAGAATGACTCCAGGTAAGAAGGGTGAGAGGAGGTATTATCTGGGCCAGTGGAGGTATGACACCTCTGATAGCTCTCCTGGGCACTGTGGGCATCTCAAATAGGATCGTAACCCAATGAGGCTCAGTGATGCCTCTGCCATTTCACTTAAGACCAAGTTGTGGTCATTTCTAGAGGGTGGAATATTCTGTCTGATGAGATATAGGAGTAGTCCAGGGGTCTCATAAGAGGGCAAAAGCAGAAGCCAACAGGGCCCAGGCAGGTTATACAAATGGGTGATACTTCCAGGCATCCCTAATAGGGAGCGTGGTGACTGAGGAATACATGTCCATCTAGAGGGAGCAGCCACTACCTAACTTCAGCCAACTGCTACGTTACAGAAGATAGACCCTATTCCTATGGTTTCAAAAAGAACCAGAAATCTAGATTGCTAAATAAAATCTCTGAGTTTTAAAACACTACTAGCCAAACAGTAGTCTCACCTACTATTTGAGAACCCTGTGTGACAGAGATTTGTGCAGGCTTGAATAGCATGTTTAGAAAATGAGTAAAAAAAAAAAAAAAAAAACAGGCAACTCCAAGGTCAAATCTCTTAATCCTATGACAGTTACTGTTAATCGGCTATTGACTCTTTTATCAAGTATTGAGCAACCCCTGGATACTAATGTCCTATGCTCTCTCCCACTTCAGAGTCTTCACACTGCTCTTTCCTCTATCTAGAATGTTCTTTGTTCACATATTTGCATGGCTAGCTCCTTCTCATATTTCAGGCGAAATCTTAAAGAGGCCTTCACTGACCATCCATCCTCAACAACCTCTCCCTCCAACAGGTGGAATCATAAAGACTAGTTAGCAGGCCACCACCTGTGTTTCAAGTGAATGACACTGATGACTTGGACCAGGTGGATAGGTAGAGGAAAGTGGTAAGAAGTGGCTGGATTCTGGGTGCATTTTAAAGGTAGTGTCCAGAGGAAGGGTGGTAATGAAAGCAGACAATGAACATGATCCCTGAAGAAGTGAGTGGCAATACACAAGAAATTCAAGGACTGAGCACTGAGACATTCCAACATTTAAAGGCCAGGAAGATGAAGAGAGACCAGTGACGGAGAACAAGAAGGAGCAGCCAATGGGCAGCTGAAAAACGATGAGACAGAGGTAGCTTAAATGTCCAATAAAGAAGTGCATCAAGAAGGAGACAGTGGTCAATAGTTGCAGTTGCTGTGAATAGGTGAATAAGCTGAGGATGAGAGCTGACTGCTGAACTGAGCAAGTGAGGCCAGGAGTGATCTAGACAAGAACAGGTTTCTGAAGAGGGGAGGATTAACTCCTGCTTAAAGATGCAACGTCCTCACTCATTCATCCTACTGAAAGAGGGTTCAAGTGAGAAGGGGAAGTGAGGAACTGGGTTCAGTGAATTTTACCAGAAAGGGAATAGAAAAGACATATGTAGGATCAAGACTGAAGAAATGTGTGGTGTGCTCGTGGGAATGATTCCATAGAGAGAAAAATATTGATGAAGAGAAGTTGCAAAATGATGAGGAAAAGGACTGCAAAAGTGATGTTCTGGGGAGGTGAGAGGGGATGGGATACAGGGAGACCAGTGAGCCTTACAGCTCCTCCACGGTTACAAGAATACGGGGTCAGCACAGTGGCAGCGAGGAAGGTAGGTGTGATAGCAGGAGATGTGGAAGTTCTTCTCTGGTTGCTTCTGTTGTTCTAAGTTCAGGAGGAACTGAGTTTATTAATCTGAGAGTGAAGATGAGGAAGAGATGTTGGAAATTGGAAAATAGTAGATAAGACACAAAATAACTATCGATGAGAGAGTGAAAGGATGAGGGAAATGAAGGATGATGACTGGCAGCACAGAGGATCCTCTGGAGGCTCTGGATCATGAATTTAGTGAGGCCAGTGGGCAACATTGTATGTTCTGTGTTCCTGACCACCCATATGCAGCAACAGGGTTTAGGGACAGACGGAAGAAAAGTTGGATGCAACCAGGGGTGGGGAACACAGCAGAGTAAGAGAGGTGCAAGGAAGCTGGTGATGTGCACAGGAAGTGACTGTGATTATGGACATGGACACTAAGCTCAGTGAGGAATGTGGTGAGAACAAGGGGATAATAAGAGGTTAAAAGGCTAAAGATTGGAGAGGACTTGAAGGAAATGATAGACCAGGATAATGGAAATCACTTATTAAAATCTCCAAGGACAATAGTAGAAATATGGTTGGAATGTGACAGTGATGAACCTGGAACTAAAATTCTCCAGGAATGAGAACACATGGCCCAGGGGTCAGTGGATGACTGCAACCAGAATGTGTAGTAAGTGATAGTCTCTGATGACAAGAGATTCGAATATGAGATCTTTTAGTGAGGAGAGAGGGAGAATGGCCTGGAAATGTCCAGGGGGAGCAAGAAAGAGCAATGGTACAAGAGTGGAGGCTGTAATGGGGCAAAGAGCACCCATCTAAGGCTGCAGGGCTAATTAACATCCTCAGAGGAGAAGGGGGAAACATAGGGGAATGGAGGCATGTACAGTGCCATAGGGGAATGCAAATGTGGGTGGTAAGGGGTGTCCTGGCAGACATGAACCTCTCACGGTGACTGACATACGGGGATAAAGAGCATAATGAAATTAGTCCTGATCTTGGTGGCAAGGCTGGTAGTACTGGGGAGAAAAAATGCTGGGAAGCCTACCAAGAATACATTGAATTCTAGAATCTTCTTACTCCTGGCAGTGGAAAAATGGAGGTCAGAGAGAGCCATCTAGTTTCTTGTTTTGTTTTGTTTTGTTTTTTGGCTTTTTCTTTACTAAAATGTTGGCTCCATGATGGGACAGGAGGGACTTACACCTCTTGTTCATCAGTAAACAAGCCCGTGAGTAATTTGACTCTTTAAGGAGCTACTGAATAAAGTGAAAAATTAAAAATATACAAATACAAGCTCATATTTACTGGATCCTTACTGTGTGCCAGGACTGTGATGAGTCCTTTATGTGCTTTATCTTATTTAATCCTCACAATGCTTCTGAAGGCAGGTACTAATATATTTTAATCTCAGATTAAGAAACCAAGGTTAGGGAGGTTAAGTGACTTGTGTAAGATGATAGGGTTAGTGATGTAGCCAAGATATGAAGTCAAACAGCCTACCTTTAAAAACTTTATGCCTGTGATAGACTCTGTTGGTCACGTTCCCAATAGCCTTTTTCCCTCTTCTTCCTTGCTAAGGGAACCCTGGCTTTTGTTCACGTATTAAATGTGTTCAGAGAGATCGCCTCCCAAGACACACTGAACCCTAGGGGATCAATGATAGTTAATTTAAGATGGTCATCTTCATCTACTTCTTCTTGCCAGTGATTAATCCAGACAAGCCATAAGACTTGGTGGACACCTGTCAGATGATTGGAAAGTCATTACTGGGGGACATAGAGCTTAGAGCTATGGTGGCCATCTTGTGACCTCAAGGGAACGTAAAGAGAATCGCAGACATGCCAACCTCATGCCCTGACATCAGTGAGTCATCGAACCAACTCTGGTACCACCTACTTTGAAAATTCTTGGTCAATAAATAATGAGTATCTTCATGATTCAAAGCTATTGTTACCAGAAGCCAAATGCACCCTATATACATGCTGCCTCCTAAAAAAGAAACCATACTAATGAAAGATTATCTGATTGGTTTAAATAATCATCACTTACGAGCAAACAGCAAGACAACTTGGCAGAGGGGAAAGAATTCTGTGCCAATAGTCAGAAGTCCCAGATTCTGATCTGAGAGTATGTGACCTTGACCAAGATACTGTCTCCTTGGGGCTCAGTTTCTTCAAGTCAGAAACGGAGGGCATGCTAGGAGGTCTCCTTCCTCTCTTTCACTTCTAATATTAAATGGTACTATGATTTTGTAATTCATGCCTTATACCTTATAATCTGTTATCATGTCTCCTTTCAAGGACAAGACTCCCCTTTCTAGGACCCACAGAGAGAACAAGGCAAGGACAAAACTTCTTTGGACTATTTTCTGCACATCCCCAGCAGAGATTGATGAATGCCTCTGAGTCAGCAAAATCTCCAGTGGTGAAATAGAAAGCGTACACTCCGCACATTCAGGCAGCCCAGGCCAGCCCACACGGAGAAGAGGATGTTCACATCCAGCCTGTTCAGTGGACCCCATGGGGCATGTCAAAGGCTATTACATTTCCAGGACCTTCTATCACACCCCCTTTCTTCCATCCCTGCTAAAATTTGTGACTTTCCAGCTTTCTTCTCTGAAATTAAAATAAATCCTTTGCAAAGTGAAATCAGTTCATCTGAGCTAGTGCTGGTTAAGATTTACAAAATAAAGAGGAAGTTTACACCCACCAGCCTCAAAGAGTCATTTTAGCCGGCAGTCACTAGCTCCACCGAGGACTCTAGTGTTCTCTGTCTGATAGTGTTGCTGGTGGAAGGGATGTGGGAAATTCTTTGTGCTCTGTTGCTCTGCTCCATACTTCGTGATGGATCATCTCTTGGGCCCCTGACACAAAGGATGGCAATGTCACCACTCAGCTCTCTGGCAGCCTATTCTAGGCTGACAGTCTAGCCTCAGGGATCACTGCAGACCCCTGCAGTTTCCCCTTCCAATGAAATCAGCACCCAGCCTTTTATACCTGCTAGCTAGGACACAAACAACATCCCTCTCTCACCTACGGAGATGGGCTGGTACTGACTCCAGCACCCTGATAGAGGCCAATGCCTACTTCACACTTGCATCTTATTGAAGTCATGCATTTTGCATAAAAGTTGTTTAAGGTTTTATGTGTAATGCACACCTGGAAAAGTCTTCCAGGGATGGGACAGCAAGGTAAAGGAGAAGCAACAGACTTTGAAGTCAGATATAACTGGACTTTTCAAATCCTAGATCTGTCACTAACTAGTTTCTACAAGTTACTTTACCCTCTTAGAGCCTAGGTTTTCTCATCTGTTAAACAGTGAAAATGATGTTTGCCTTGCAGGTCATTATAAAGGTTAGAAATGGTATAAGATACCTAGTACAAAATGGATGCAAAGAAAGAGCTTATCAAATTGTAACTCTTGGTAGTGGTGGTAGTGGTATAATTATTATAATTTGCTTTTAAATTAGAGAAAAAGTAACACGTTATACAAGACAGTGGGAAATAATTGATTTATTCATATCAGTTTATTTTGCTTTCTATGAAGAAGTCTGTATGGGAGACAATAAGCCTTTCAACTTCATTAATATAAAGGAACCCATAGTGACAATGAGTGGCAACACGGGATAGGAAAATCACATTAGGAACTGGAGTCCAGCACTCATCCCTTAAGGTCTCTGAGCAACACTTCCCTCATTGCATAAATAGGGACTATCACTCTGCTCATCTCACAGAGTCATTTAAAGATCAAATAAGAGTGATTAGGAAAACCACTGAAAATCTACAAAGCACTGTACAAGATTTTTAATGCAGTTCCATTTTTCCATGCTACCTAAGATATGTGCAAATATTCCAAACATCATCACAAATACATGAAGGAAGCCACGTGGGGATAGTTCCTACTTTTTATATAGCACGATAAGCAAAAACTCTGACATCTCAGCAGCTCCTACTGATACACAGTCTTTGCATAAACTACCTGGTTCCCTACTCTGGCTGAACAATAGTATCACTAGGGAGCTATTAAAAAATGTATATGCCCATGACTCATCCATAAACATTCTGGCTTAATTATTCTAGAGCAAAGCCTGTGGTTTTTGTCAGCAGCTCCTCAGGGATTCTATTGGGCAGTCAGGATTAAGGATATTAATCTAGTGCAGTGGTTGTCATCTGGAAGTGATTTTGCCCCCCAGGGGACATTTAGCAATATCTGGAGTCATTTTTGGTTGTCACAACTAGGAGCAGGGTGCTACAGGCATCTAGTGAGTAGAGGCCAGGGATGCTGCTAAGCATCCTACAATGCAAAGGATAGCCCCTCAGAACATGGAATTGACTGGCCCAACATGTCAATAGAGCATGACTTTGAGAGGGGCCACACAGAGGACTCATTCTAAAGAAAGTCAGTAACTGACCATACTGCGCAAAAATAGCTCAGCAAAATTTCTGGTCTCACATGCTCTCCAGAACCTTATCATTTCCTCCATTCGAAGATGGAGTCTATTTCTTCTCTTCTTGAAATTGAATTGGTCTTTATTACTATCTCAACAAATAGAATTCAAGGAAATAACATGCTTGACTTCTGAGGCAAAGTCATGAAAGGCTTCTGCTTGTCTTTCTCTCTCAAGATCTCTTTCCAAGATCTGCCCCTTTGGAAGCCCTAAGCCAACAGGTTAAAAAAAAATCCAGCTACCCTGGAGCTGCCATGTTGGAAAGATCACATTTAGAGATCATATGGAGATGGAGAGAGATGTTCAAAAGAAGCCCCAGCCATCTGTGTCTTCCAGTCTGGGTACCAGATATTTGTGTGGGTGAGCCCTCCAATGATTCTAGCTCCCACCTTCCAGCTGCCCCAGGCAGTGTCAAGTTGGACAGGGGCCAGGTATCTGCCCAGACTGCAGATTTATAAGCAAAGTAAATGGCATGGTGGTTTTGGTTCTATGGGGAGTATATGTTTGTTTGCTTGTTTGATATGCAATAATAGATAACCAGAATAAAGTACCTCATGATTCTATAAAAGATCCATCTCTAAACCCTCTTCATTGGACCACCAAGGTCAAAAGCTTACATATACTTGTACAGGGAATGAGCTTTATATATTTCCAGCCCACACCCAACTCTGCAACTTCCACCTCCATTCTCAGTAAATATGCCAGTTTGCTTAAGAATTCCTCCCATTCATTTCTGTTGTGCTTTCTGTGGTCTGGAAGATCATATTTTCCAACATGTGGGTCAAGGGTCTTATGAGTCTTTTTTATTCTTGGTGAAGTTTTCCACTGTGGGAGCAAATATAAGTATAAATATAGATGAATCAATATAAATAAATAAATAACATATTTTTATTCTGATAATTAGCAAATTGGTAGTTACTAAACATCTTTCATTTACCAGGTCTTCCAGAAGGGTGCACTTAACTGTGGAGGAAAAACAACTCATTAAAGTCTTTGAAGGTGACATTGCCAAGGGAGATATTCTGCAGGCAAAGTGAACAGAATGTCCTGAGACATCCTTGCTTCAATCAATATTGAAACAACTGAGAAGCTAAAACATCAGGTTTTGCCATTGGATGAGGGGAGCAAGATGAGTACTGACTAAGTATCTACTGTGTGCAGATCCTGAGCAGAGTAGTTAGGGCAGAGAGCAGAGGTAACTTCATTTAATTTTCCCAGCATCCTTGGGAGCTAAGAACCATCCTCTACTGCCCTGTCTTTTCTCTCTCTTTCTGTCTCTCTCTCCCCCTCTCTTTCTCTGCTTCTCCCTCTCTTTCCAGACATTGCTCTTTATTCCCAATAAAACTAAAATCTACACAAGCTCCACATATCTTTGATTCAATCTTGATCAAAATCCAAGCAATAACTCAGAAACCATAAGTTTTAACAAGGAGTTAATAATTTAAAGTTGTTGACACAGATGCTTTCGTAATGGGTGGTAGGCTCTCTCCTTTGATGTTGGAATAAGCTGAAAGGCACAAAAAAAATAGCAGTAGACAAGTGGGGAAAGCGTCACCTTCAAAGCTAAATCCACACTGAATCTGTATCTCACATGATAAAATGAGTACTTTGTGTGTAAGACGTTCTCTTCGAGAAATTTTTTTTTAACTCCAGTGGTTTAATTGTGAAATTGCTCTTAATCTTGAGAGTACGGAGCTTGCTTTTCAGTTGGCTGGCTAGTTGGTTGGTTGGTTGATTGTAGAAAAATTTATTTCTATTCATTGTGTGTTAGTTACAGAAAAGTGAATTTACTCATAAGCTTTGTAATAGTCAACCCTTAGACTATGAATTCACTGACTGTATTATAATAAACACAACCCGCTGTGTAAAAATGTAAATCTCTTGACGTTAAGAAGGGTTTTCTTCCTTGCATAAATTGTACAAGAAAATAATGGTGCTTATAGCAGAAATGTTTTTAAGGCCTACATAAAAACCTCAATTTTTCAAAACACTCAAATGGCTTCTACTATTACCTCTAAAGATTAGTTTAGGAATTGCATATTTCTTACTCCAATAACATTCTATGGGTTCTCCCACCTCCAGTCTCTCTTCTCGATGATCCTTTCTTCACCAATGTGGCGATTCTGCCAGTTGCTGAGGATGTCTGTTCTAATTATGCGTTCCTGAACTGGGGAAATAACCACAGAACAAGTTTGGGGACCCACTGTGAGATGGACCTGAGCTAAAACTCCATTGATACCTGACCACCATAAGCTCCTACTCTGACTGATGGGCCACAGTGACATTTTCAGTCTCTTGGAATTAGTGTCAGTTCAGAGCAAGCATCTTCAAAAAGTCTGACTATTTTCCTTTCCCTAATGCACAGTCACCTAGTAAAAGCTCACAGGTCTCTTTGGGGAACACTGGGAGAAAGATTAATGGCATACATTTTTGGCAGTGTACTGGGGTCCCTCCTCAAGGAGATTCAGCCTCCCTTTCATTAAAGGGGTTCTGGGTCTGTAAACTAGCTCAAGTCTGGGAATTGACCAAGAAGCCATGATGCTCTGTTTCTATATTTCATTAGACTTCTGTTCACTTGACCTGGAACTTTACTCTTATACAGATCAAGTAAGAGTTTAGTAGGCTTCCTTTTTATTTCATTTCTAAAAATGCCACAATTAACTAGCCAGTATCATAGGTCTACACAGGTCAGACTGTCCTGATTTCTGCTTTGCTTCCGCTGTCCACTACAGTAACCACACTCCCCTTGCCTTTGGTGACTGAGTGCCACCACTTGGCCCTTGCACCCTGGGATCCAATTATTCCCACTGCATTTAGGTGTTCCAACTCAGTGACTACAGTTCACACTGGAAGGTCTGTCCCAGAGAGCACAGTAATCACAGACCTCTTTAAGGACACTAAGGATCCCCTCAAGAAACCCTCACAGTCATGGTAAAAGATGTGTTCTCTGAACCCTCCCAGTGTGGGTCAGTAGGTCTGAAATGAAAAATCCATCTAAGATGCAAATATTCCTAGGCCTTTCAATCCCTTCCTCTACCATAAACCAACATAGGTCTGGCATTTCAAGTTCATTTACTATGGGCCACATTTTGATCTACATTTCAGCCAACCAATGAAACAAACTGGTAAAGCTGCAACATTAAATGCAGAACTTCTGCTTAGTGGGCCCAAATCAATAAATTTAGCCTGACCCAACTCTATGTTTCTTCCACCAGTATCCCACACCCTTAATATCCATTCCTACATATATTCTCCAGATTTCTGTGTGTGTAAATTAGAAAAATCAAGTCATTCTTTTGGAGTGTAGCCACCTCTTCATGGTCCACATGCTGTGCCTTACCTTTAGAGGCCTGATGGGACTTGAGTCTAGTTATAGGTCTAGAAGCAAAGGGGGTGGAGGGGGTGGGTCCTGATGAGAAGCAGCAAGTCTTGCAAGGCAACTGCCTCAGGAGAGGCACTTACAGCCCCCTCAGTCACTGCAGAGTTCATCTTCTCTGAACAGGGGCAGAGAGGTTGCTTATATTGGCAAAAAGGACTCCTCAGAATTTAGGGGCTCAGTGTTCCCGGTTTCCTCAATCTTCCCGCACATCCCCATGCTGACTTTCAGGATCTCATTCCTTCCCAGTCAATGTTCTCACTTTAACAGAAGACACCCTGCAAGGCTGGGAATTCAATTTTCACTGTAATTCAGCCACTCACAGAATGAGATTCTGGGTTTGGTTTTCAGCAATCTCAGGAGATAAGGATCTCTTTCAAGGGAAACACAGAAGCTTTCATATCCTTTATGCAGCATTTGAGCTGGGAATTTGAATCCTTGGGCTCATCCATTTCTTTCCCTACTTTGTCCCGTAACATTAGTGCTACCAGCCAAAGTCATTATACTCATTAGTTTGACAAAAACGTTTGAAGGTATCATGTACTTGGTCACCCAGATTCTTGCCTATTATAAGTATTTGATTAGATGTTTCTAGTGATATTTTATGTATCTTCATTGCCACATCACAACATGGACTATCAGTGCTCTCTTTACTCCTAGAAATAGAGTCAAAAGGTTCTTTAACATGGAATCAACATAAGTGCCCATCAACATGGAGCCTGGATAAAGAAAAGGTGGTGCATATACACCATGGAATACCACACAGCCATAAAAAAGAACAAAATCATGTTCCTTGCAGCAACACGGATGCAACTGGAGGCCACAATCCTAAGTGAATTAATGCAGGAGTAGAAAACCAAATACCGCATGTTCTCACTTATAAGTGAGAACTAAATGTTGGGTATTCGTGGACATACAGATGGGAACAATAGGCACTGGGGACTACTGGAGAGGAGAAAGGACTGAAAAACAGTTAGGTTCTTTGCTCAATACCTGGGCGATGGGATCCTTTATATCACAAACCTCAGCATCATACAATATATCTATGTAACAAACCTGCACATGTACCCACGGAATCTAAAATAAAAGTTGAAATTAAATTTTAAATGTGAAAAATTCGAAAGGAACTACTGCTATAACAATACATCATGCTCAGAAATAAACTATCTTTAAATCTAATCAGATTAGAAAGACAATTCCAGAAACTCCAGAACCAATGCAGAAAACTCATCCTCAAAATTCTGCCCCTCCAGAAGCACTCTCAGTACCAAAATCACTTGGGCAGAGTGATCATCCTAAACCACAGGCCCCATCTTATCACCTCCTTCCTCAAAGGCGTATTTCATAGCTCCCCATTAAACAGTTCTCCATTGCCAGTGAAATCAACTCCACACTCCCAAACATGGCAATCGCGTATGCCTGCTAAGGGAGCCCTCCATTTTAAGTTTATTCTATTTCTTCTGAGCTTTTCTTTTTTCACAAGAGCATCAAGTAATCAGTCTATCCTGAAGAATTACATGATCTAAACATTATAAATAAGAAAACTGATATAAATCAAACACAGAAAGAAATATATGGACATTCCCAGTGGTGGATTTCACCATCATGAGTAAGTAGGTATTTACTGAGGACATATTTTGTGCCAGACAAGTGACCCACCCTCCTCCATACCACCTCCTTCTAAGACACAGAGTGGCTCCTCTTTTCAAGAACTGACAATGAATTTAGGCCTAAACAAAACATGGCTCATAAATCAAATATTCTGCCCTGATGCTTGGCTAGAATTACATATAAAACAATCACGGGATAATCTTTCATGACAGCAGAGTAATATATCTATCTCTGAGCTGCCATGAAAATTCAGCTCACAATTTATTCTAATGAATCTGCCCCGTCTGACATTGCTCTGTGTCCTCCGTGTGGCTGGCACAGACACCATGCCCCAGGGGTCAACTGTTAGGTTCTAAATCACTTTCTGAAAGGTGTAACTCCCAGAGTCTTTTCACTGCAGATGGCAAGAAACTAACAGCCAATAAAATACACAAGTCACTGGATCCTTCCAAGAAATCAAAACTCTGCAGGCAAAACATAGAACTCTTGCCTGAAAGGGAAGCTCACATTCATAGGCATGAAGGTAAGGAATAGCCCACAATTCCAGGTTGAGGTGCTTATTTGCAATTATGAAAAATTGGTGTCGATTTATCAAATGCAGGCAGAAAAGCATGGAGTTGGTTTGTCTTATGTATCGCCAATATTGTCATGCTATAGGTTGGTGCAAAAATAATTGTGGTTTTTGCCATTTAAAAGTAACTCCAGGGAGACAAGGCTCTCACACTCAAAAAATGAATTATCTTTAAATCTAATCAGATTAAAAAGACAATTCCAGAAACTCCAGAGCCAATTCAGAAAACTCATCCTCAAAATTCTGCTCCTCTAGAAGCACTCTCAGTACCAAAATCACTGGGGTAGAGTGATCATCCTAAACCACAGGCCCCATCTTATCACCTCCTTCCTCAAAGGCATATTTCGTAGCTCCCCATTAAACAGCTCTCCATTGCTGGTGGGATCAACTCCACACTCCTAAACATGATAATCCATTGCCAGTTATGTCATTTATAAGAACCAAATGGCTTACCCTGCCACATAGCCTTGAGCTTCCTAAGTTTAGTCATTTCTTTGGGTGATTTTTCTTTTACATACCCAGAAAATGCATAATTATCACATAAAAGGTTAACATACATGTGGATTCACTCATCAACCACCTAAAATTGTGGAATCTCAGAAGAAAGACTTCAGATTGGCCCAAGGTCACACAATCATTAATAGAGCAATTGCAAAAACAAATCTCCTAATTCTAGAACCACTCCCCCAAGCTCAAGCTCTATCCCTTTACACTGTCTTTGTTTCCTTCCTATCTGAATAAAAGTGATAAGACTGAATGTTGCATTGCATGATTATATTGTGGTGTTTGTATTTAACATCTCTGTGTGACCTCCATTTCTGCCATTAGAATAAAACTCATTGAGTGCCAGGACTTTGTCTCCTTGTATTGCTATAAACCAGAGGAGTACCAGGCGTGTGGTAATGTTCAATCATTTCTTCAAAGAATGGATGAAGACTTTAATTAACAAATGAATGCCTTCTCCTTCATTGAGAGTTGAAGGAG
Organism: Trachypithecus francoisi; assembly: GCF_009764315.1. Classification (NCBI taxonomy): domain Eukaryota; kingdom Metazoa; phylum Chordata; class Mammalia; order Primates; family Cercopithecidae; genus Trachypithecus; species Trachypithecus francoisi. The sequence continues at coordinate 97,834,927 of NW_022681468.1, forward strand.
ACCAACTGCTGGACACTAGGCAGGGTTGAGCCTTCAATGTCAACAACATACTCACAGACCTTTTTCTTCCCCAAGTGAGACAGTTCTAGATGAGGATCCAACAAAACATAATGCCCAAGAGAAGTAAACTTTAATCTTTCTAAAAGCTCAGAAAAATAGGACAGCAGCACCCAGATATTTTTGTCACCTGGCCAAGGTACATTTATTTATTTTCTGAACTGATTCATTCATTTCCAGGAAAAAAATAACAAAATATCTTATGATTTGACACTTGAATTTGGGAATGGAGATTTCTCTTACTGAATTCCTTTCCTGGGTCATCAAGTAGAAGTCTAGTGTAAAGACATCACTTTTAGAGCGTTTCTTTTTCTTTTCTTTTCTTTTCTTTTTTTTTTTTTTTTTAATGAGACGAGTTGTCACTCTCTCACCCAGGCTGGAGTACAGTGGCACAATGATAGCTCACTGCAACCTCCGCCTCCTGGGCGCAAGCAATCCTCCCACCTCAGCCTCTCGAGTAGCTGGAACTACAGGCATGTACCACCATATCTGGCTAATTTCTTTTGTATTTTGTAGACACGGGTTTCACCATGTTTCCCAGGCTGATCTCAAACTCCTGGGATCAAGTGATCCTCCCACCTTGGCCTCCCAAAGCACTGGGATTACAGGCATGAGCCACCACACCCAACAAGAGAGTTTCTTTTTTTAAAACAGAGAGAGGATGGGGAAAGAGAGATCTGAGTTAGCAGCACTCAAACATAAACAGCCTTTTTACCAGCTGAGGTAGGATAGCTTGACCTTAGAAGTCTACCATAAAAAACACTGGCTGAAAGAAATTTGCAGTCTCACCGGAGAAACTCTGTTCCTGAATCATTATCAAGCAATGAGTTTAGTAATAATAACAACCACAATCAACGATGTTAACTAAGATATCTTGAGCACTGATTAGGTCCAGGTACTGTTTTAGCCATGTTAAATGGATTAACCTCATTTAATTCCCCCCAAAAAAATCCTATGAAGTAGATACCATTATTATCTCCATTTTGCAAATAAGGAAACCAAGGCACGGAGAAGCCAAGCAACTTTCCCAAAATCACGCTACTAAGAAATGGCACACGGGAGGCTGAGGCGAGAGAATGGCGTAAACCCGGGAGGCGGAGCTTGCAGTGAGCTGAGATCCGGCCACTGCACTCCAGCCTGGGCGACAGAGCGAGACTCCATCTCAAAAAAAAAAAAAAAAAAAAAAAAAAAAAAAAAAAAAAAGAAATGGCACAGCAAGGACTCAAACCCAAGCAACTGGCTCCAGGGCCACATTGCTTCATCATCTCACTGCAGATATAGTTCACTGCAAATGCCAGAAGGCAGAATGGCAGAATATAAAGTAACAAGAACTAATCGTTGTTGAGGGGGCACCAAGTGCTGGTTGCTTTACACCTACATTATCTCATTTAGTCCTCACAGCACTGTATTACTGCTCTTATTCTACAGATGGAAACACCAAGAATTAGAGTAGTCATCACTTGCCCAAGGTCACTAGCAAATCGATGACATATAGGACACACCCAGTTGCCTAGAGGTCGGACTCCAGTGCCCACATCATTATCAGCACACCATGCTCCCTTTCTGCTGGAAGCAGTCTGGTGTTCCAAGCAATCTATAAGGTGCTTGATGACACAGACAGTGGCCTGTGTATGGCATGACCTCTTTCCCACAAACCAGGCATGAGAGAAGGGCAGTAAGATGTGGCAGAATGGGCCCAGATTTTTAAGTCAAATAGACCTGGGGTCAAACCCCTGCTTGATACCTATGAGCTATGTGACCTTAGATAAAACTCTCTGAATCTGGGTCTGCGTGTTTACACTGAAGGACAAAGATCATCTAACTGACATGGTGACTCTGAAGGTTCCATGTGACAGTGTGTGGAAATTCTGGCCTCATGAAATCCTCAAATCATCCAGCCCCCTGGATCCATTTAGACACTCATTTTCTTGACCACAAAGAGGGTCCCACAAGTGCACAGGAAGTCCATCTATGTTCAGAGGGTCTGCCTTATCCTCTTGGGCTGAGTCACAGCATCTTCTGGGCAGACACTAAGAGCAAAATTACAAAAACCTGGACTCCCCAGATTAAGACCATGTTCCGGCAACTCCCAGCATTTGCCCTAGGAGCCAGCAAGGGCTGCAACCATACTGCAGCTCTGTTAATGAGGCTGCTAGGCACCACGGTGCCAGAGAGACCAGCAGGGCATGAAATCATTACCGACATTGCCAATTTGGACTCACAGGGACCCAGGGTTTCAGCTGGGAATACTGCAAAACAAATTAATGTCTTGGAAATGTTTACATCAGTTGGAGATGGTTTTGTTTTGTTTGGGGTTTTTGGTTTTTATTGGTTGGTTGTTGGTTGGTTGGTTGGTTTTGTCCTTTTAAAAAAATCTACTATTTATACTTAAAAGCAGGTAGCAGAATTTTTTAATATGAAAAAGAACTACACTAAAATTATGTTGGTGTTTACAAACTCTAGGTAATATCCTTGCTTCTCAAGCCCTTCCTTCTGTTTGCATATACTCTGTCTCTTTTGGTGCCCTCATGGTTATATCTGACATAGTTCTAATCATTTTAAATGGCCCTTTAGTTAAACACAAATGTGTAAAACCATTTTTAAAAGCCCCCAGGAACAATTCTTTATGCAGATGTTCTTTATTTGATATCTCAGTTTTATTTACAGTGGCCCTAATTCAGGGGATTGCAAACTGCAGCCCGCAGGCTAAATCTGGCCCACTGACCATTTTTTCGTAAATAAAGTCTAATTGGAACACAGTCACGCCCATTTGTTTACATGTTGTTCAAAGCTGCTATTATGCTACTGTGCCAGAGTTGAGTGGTTGTGACAGAGACCATCTGGGTCTGCAAAGTCTATGATATCTACTATCTGGGTCTTTACAGAACTGTTTGCTAGCTCTTGCTCTATAGCAAATATTGGGGATCTGAATTACACCAGGTATTTCATAGAGACTGTCCCTACAGTAACTAAATAATTCTCTGTGTTTGTTAATGTCTGTTTGTTCAACTACATGCAAATTATCTGAGAGACAAAAGCTTTTTTCTTCCCAGGTCCTGAGCACAGTCTAGCATAAGGTAAATCAATAAAAAATATTTGTTGAATGAAGGAACTGAATTGCTAGATAGATTTTGAGCTCTTCAGGGTCACAAGCATGTCCTGGTCTTGAATGAGAACTTGACTCATAGTTAGTTCTCAATAACTGCATGTTTGCTGCACAATTAATTTCATGGACTCTAAATTTAGAGGCTAGATATGTTTTGCAGGACATTTGGTGACTAAAGACAAATGCTTGTCCATATGATGATGAATCTTTTCTACATCACACCATTTGTGCATACCTCTCTCTAATTTCACAAATCCTCTCTGCCTCAGCCTGATGCTGGCTCTGATGATGCTGATCTCTTAATTGATTTGCAAAGCTGTTCCTCTATCCTGCAGAATCCATCTGTGCCTCACAGCATGGTTCCCAACAGCCTGCAGGGACTCCACTGGTGTGCTCAAGCCCATCATTCATCCCCAGGATATGTGGGCATTCAGCCTACTAACATTTATGTACATGAGAAACCAGGAACAGACACCATCAGATTCTGGAAAGACACAGAGAGAAGGACCAAGTGGAAGAGACCAGCCAGAGGTCTCTTCCCATTTGTATTTGTCATTTGGACATCGAAGAAGGTTTAATTTGCACTCCCACATTTGCCACTCCCAAAATATATTTGTCATTTGGACATCGAAGAAGGTTTAATATGAAGAAGAAAGAAATCTGACTCTCAAGGAGGCAACAAGATCTGGAAAGCAAACTAAGAGCTCAGAAGTCAGATAGACCTCAATAGAAATCTAAGCTCCAAGACTTATTAGCTGTGCAAACTTAAGCCAATCAATTGATTTCTCTAAGATAAAAATCCCTTAACAGCAAAATGGGTACATTGTGATATATTTAAAGTGCCTAATAGTGACAGATACTATATAAATTTTACTTCTCCTTCCCTTTCATTGGAAATTTCCACTTACCTAGCATTCCTTTTTTGGAACTGGACAGACACATGTCCTTCTCTGCACTGGGCAGGGCAAAACTCACCACGAACACTTCCACTCCATCGGCCATCAGGGCCAAACCTAAGACGAAAAAGAGGATCCACTGGAAGCGGCCATGGCCACACTCATCCATGATGGTCTCGTACTGGTGGGCCAACTGCTCCTCATCTTCCAGCCTCTCAGCCATCAGGTCTGTCTGGCCCCGAAGGCTGTCCATTCTGGAGGGCGCCATCTTGGCCTGCTTGGCCTTGACATCATCTGGGTGAGGGATACCCTGGTACTCGCCCTCATAGATCTCGTCTTCCTCATCATGACCTTCGGTGACATCACTCTGTGCATCTTCTTCTGGGTTGGACTCATTGCCACGGTAATAGCCATCATTGGGGGCATAGCCCCCATAGTTGTCCTGATACCTGTAGTCATCCATTCCTTGGTTCTGCAACTGCTTGGTTGCCACTTAAGCTATATCCCTCGCTCTGTGGTAGAGGTTTGGGCTATTTCAATAACCATCATTCATTATGTAGTTCAAATGTGAAATACGTTCATGTGACTTCTTAGGTGAAAGTCACACTCGTTTTCTCCCCCCTTTATCTCTCAAATCAACCAGATTTGTGTGAAGACAACCTAAATATCCTTTTGCACTCGATATCTATTGGAAGTCTGGAAAGTTTCAAGCTCTGGTCTCCTTTAGAGACTCAGAAGTGTTGTGTTGGGAAGTGTTGATTAGAAATGGATCCAGCTGTTTTTCTTGACAGGGACTTGGCAGACTGCGTGCTGGCCTGATGTGTCCTGCCACCGAAGGTTATGCCCTGAGAACAGAGAGAAGGGATAGAGAAGAATGTTATAAAAGGTTGAAATTCTAACAAAATCCTCTCAGAATTAAGCCAATATATTCGGTAATGCCTCATGTGTAAGGTGGGGAAAATCTTGATCAGAGATTCAAATTTCTATAAACTGAATGAGGATTGAGTCAGTGAGGCTGGAGGCTGAGGGAGAAGGAACCATGGTCAGAGAGGCCCTTTGAATCTCTAATTGACCCATGAAAGAGGTCAGATCTTATGCAAGTTAGGAGAAATACCTAATGTAAATGTCAAGTTAATGGGTGCAGTGAACCAACATGGCACATGTATACATATGTAACAAACCTGCACATTGTGCACATGTACCCTAGAACTTAAAGAACAATAATAATAAAAATAAAAACAAAACTCTTATGCAAGAACAGAATATAAAGTAGTCAAGGGATTTTCACTCTAAGATAATTTTGTGTTATGGATTTTCTAACAGAACTTATCAAGCCTTTGGCAATAGTGGAGGTTATTACAGCTCAGTTTCTGCTATGAAAATGCCAGCTTTTCTAACTTTGTCATGAAGTGGCTGTACAATTTAACATCTAGAAATGTATGGCAAAAAAAAAAAAAAAATAGCTGGTAACATTTTTCTTGAGTCCCAGCTTACTTTTGAGATTCAGCATTGTGCTTCAAAGACCACTCTGTCCTCATATGAGGCTTAAACAGGCAGCAACAGGGGGCTGAGGATACAGCCAGATGACCTGGGTCTGAAACTCAATTCTGCTGCACAATGGACCATGCGACCCAATTTTCTCATGTATAAAATGGGATAACAATAGTACTTATTCAAAAGGTTGTGAATAAAGTGCTTAGAATAATGCCTGCTCTGCACAGGTAAATACTATTTAAGCCTTGACATGAGTGCTGTTTTTTTCTTTTTTTTTTCTTTTTTCCTAGTTCCATTTCTGGACACCAGGAGGCAATGTTGTCTAGAGTCAAGATCTCATCCTATATCCCAATTTCAATCAGAGTTCCTCTGTTGACTCCTTTGCCCAGTAGATTCTCATTGTGCCTAGAATCTCAGGTTTCACAAGGCTTGGGGCCACCATTTATTGTGGCCTACTGTGTGCCAGAGAGTGTGCTAAGTGTATCACATCTCTTATTGTAATGCTCACAACAGCAAAGAAAGAAAAAAATCTGTATCTTCATTTGAGAGATAATCAAACTGTCTCAGAGTGGGTTAGTAACACGATCAATGTCACAGCATTAGGACCAGGTCACTGATCCCAAAGCCAGCTCTTTCCTCATGCTTCCCAAATGCTATCCCGAGGGATTGTCACATTAAATCACCTGGAGAGCTTTAAAAATACAGATTCCCACAGTGTAATGAAGAAGGGCTGGTTCAAGCTCAGAAATCCAAATTTGCACACAGCTCTCTCCAAGTGGCTCTGAGGCCCCACCTCACTGAGTCAGGTGAGTGGAGTCAGGTGAGTGGAGTTAGCTCCCCTCAGGACTAGGCGTGAGCCCCTCCTACACCCCCTACCCCACCCCAGTGCTCCCAGCTGCTAGACCCTTGATAAGGATGATGCTCGGACCTCCATACATAGAGGCTACCAGAGACTCACGCCCCAGGTCAAACCACCTGCCGACAGTACAGACCCCATCAATCTTTACAGGCCTCCCTGTCACACCTGAAATCCACTGTCCTTTTAGCACGCTCAGCAGATGTCACCTTACAAAGGATTGGACACACTTGTCCTCACCATGGCTACTTGACTCCTCCGTCTGCCCACAGACCATCCCTGGGCCGTCTGCCCCACACCTGCTTCTTGGCCCTCCTGGTCTTTGGCCCTGGACAGACTCCAGCACTGAAACCCATCTGACTCAGACAACACAACACATTTCCTTCTGAGAGGATGGAAACCAGTGGTTCTCAAACATTGCAGGGTGAAGCACCACTCGGAACATGGGCAGATCAACAGAAATGCCAATTGCAGGACCCCTCCCTGAAAGACACTGAATCTGCAGGATGGGGGCAGGGCCTTGCAATCTGCATTTTCCACAGACGACACCGGGAATCCAGGACTGCACTTTGAGAAACAGTGCCAAAGAAGCCAGCAACAAATACTTACTAAGAAATGATTTACACTCTACTTTTTCTGATTTTTCACCATCTCCAGTAAATAAATTTCTATTAGACCATGTTGGCTTGAACCATGTCAGATTAATATTCTAAATCTGTTTTTATTACATCTATTTAGGGACCACCAGAGGAATATAAGTCACATGTAAACAGCAGGAGAGTTTGCAGAGTGCTATAAAAACAGGGAAAGAACACCAATTGACTGAGACCTGGTGTGTTATTTCCATCCCGGGGGCCCTATAACAACGTCGTGAACTAGAAATGATAGACTTGCAATTCCAAAAGTACTTGTGGGACTCACCACCCAGGGCAAAGGTTCTGGGAGTTGCTTTGCAGAAAGAAGCGGATCTTCGTCAAAACTAACTCCACTCACCTGATCCAGTTAAAAGAACTGCTGTGAATGTCAAGTGCAGTGGAGGGAAGGGGAATCACTGTCCAGTGATTTTTCATTTCTATTTCATTTAACAAATACAACTATTAATCATTTTCAATGGTACTGGCTGAATTGTGTCTCTATAGCATGAAGGTATGTTGAAATTCTGACTGCTGGTACCTCAAAATGTGATCTTATTTGGAAATAGAGTCTTTACAGAGGTGATCAAGTTAAGATGAGATCATTCGGATGGGTCCTAATCCAATATGACTGGTGTCTTTACAAAAGGACACAGAAACAGACATGCTCAAAAGGCAGACAATGTGAAGACCCAAGACAAATGCCATCTACAAGCCTCAGGCTTCCCAACCTGCAACAGATTCTCTCTCACAGCTCTCAGAAGGAATCAACCGTGTTGACACCCTGATTCTGAACATCTAAGCTCCAGAGCTATGAAACAAATAAATTTCGGTGGTTCAAACCATCCAGTCGGTAGTATTTTTTATGACAGACCCAGGAAACTAATACATTCAACAAGTCTAGTGTTTATCAAATAACAAAATCAAACAGCTATGATAAAACAACCACAAGTGCAACTGAATTGAGTACTGAGGTGAGCATTTTATAAGCAATACCTCATTTATTCTTACAGCCAATAGTAAAACAAGATTATTCTCTCCATTTCACAGATTAAGAAACTGAGGACTAAGAAGATTGAAGAATGTGCCCAAATTAACACAGAGAATCAATATCGGGCTTGGATTTGAAATCCACGTTCAAACAGAATGTTAGGGATGATGATGCAAAGTGAAAGAAACTAAGATGCTAAGAATATAAGTCAAGGTCACACGCTGAGTCGCTGGCAGAGCTCACATGGACATTGAGCTTCCAACTCTTTGGTTAGGGTTTGCTCACCCATCCTCAACAAACATGTCCTGGGATCTTGATGCCGAAGACATTACAGGAACTGTGACATGACTTGATCCCCATTCTCAGAAGATCTACCCCTCATGAGAGAGTTAGATTAAAACAACACAAAGCATCATGCAGTAATAAAAATTACAATCTTGATTATTAATAATAGTATCTTCCATTTATTGAATAAGCCTTGAGGCTTTGTGCCAGCTACTGTTCTAAGTTTACCATGTGCTTTACATCTTTTAACCTGCACAAGAACTGTGTGAGGTGAGACTATTATTGTGCCCATTTTACAGAAAATAAGACTGAGACTGAAGAACTTAGATAGATGACACAGGGTCACAGACATTTGTTCTCCAAGGGGTTCCAAAGGAGGGAGGGGTCCTATGGGTCAGGATCTGCTGAAATAGTATCCTAGAGGTAGTGGGGATGTCCAAGGGCAGGAAAGGGCTCAGAGAAACAAACAATGGAGAGGAAGGCATGGCAGGCTGGAGGACAAAGCTACACAGAGGCATGCAGGCAGGATGGCTTTGCTTGTCTTGGCAGCAATGAAGAGGCCAGGTGGCCTATAGCAGTTGATCCAAGAGTGGGAGGTTATGGGAGATATGATGCGGAAGGAAATAGAAGTCAGTGTGAATACGCTGCTCAGGGTTTGAAATTTTCTTTGAGAAAAGAGACCCAGTGAAGGTTGTTAAACTGGACACAGCAGTGCAGTGCAGCAGGGCAGGGCTCTGGAAAGATCCTTCTCGTGGGGGGGGATGTGCTCCTGGTTTTCAATAAAAATTCTAACAACAATGAAACCAGGTAGAAGCTTTCATGTATGCACGTGTGTGTGTGTGTGTGTGTGCGCGCGCATGTGTTTGTACATGCTTGGTAATCGTCCAGAGGAGAGGTGAGGTCAGGACCAAGGGGGTGGCCATGGGGCTGGAAGGACAGACACAGAGACTCCCACAGGAGAACACATGGTGCATTTCCTATCAGGTGAGGAGGAAAGGCCGAGAGTAACTAGAACAATGATGACCCTAAGGAGCCAAATTCTGGACTGGAAACCTTTCCAGCATCCTATATAATTCCTGTGTAATTAAGATTTTAAAAAATCTTTTTTCAGGCTGATCCACCTTTTCGGTATGATTGCAGGACGTACAACAGAGACTCTGGTCTCAGAGGGTCCAGGTTCCAATCCTGACTCTGCCACATCTACTACCTGCATGCAAGCTACTAACTGCTCTGTGCCCCAGTTTCCTCATCTGTAAAATGGCTATAGTAGGGTCATTGTGAGAATTCAGTTGAGATCATCCATGAATAGTGCTCAGCATGGTGCCTGGCACAGATGTGATCAATTTAAATCTGATCTAATAGCTATTATTGTTGTTGTCATCATAATTATTGTCTGGACATGGGGGCTCACACCTGTAATCCCAGTACTTTAGGAGGCAGAGGTGGGAGGATTGCTTGATTCCAGGAGTTTGAGACCAGCCTGAGCAACATGGTAAAACTCTGTCTCTACAAAAAATGCAAAAAGTCAGCCAGGTGTGGTTGTGCACACCTGTAATCCCAGTTCCTCAGGAGGCAGAGGACGGAAGATCAATTGATCCCAGGAGGTGGAGGTTGCAGTGAGCCAAGATCATGTCACTGCACTCCAACCTGGGTGAAAGAGACAGACCCCATCTCAAAAAATAAAATAAATAAAAATGAAAAATAAAATAAAAGTTATGATTACTATCTAAGTATTGGCAATTAAAATGTAGCCAAGTTCTAAGCTAGAGCCCAGCCTCATGCCCCATGAGATTTGGGGCCCATCAGGACTGGGCGAGGAAACCAAGTACAGAGAAAAACAAACTAACATTGAGTTACTCATAAAAACAACTACTTCCCATTCTGCTAACCTCTTAAGCACCCTCCTTTAACTTTTACATTCTATTAGCCTCCACATCTATGCTATATGACTGAAAATCATTGTGCAGCAAACTCTTGCTTATTACTAAATATCACAGAGAACAAAGTTAAATATTATAATCAAATGATGTAATGCTAACCAAAATCTGTTCTGTAGAACATTAGGCCTTTAATATTCTCTTTCCAGTGAAAAATAGAATTCCAAGAGCAAGTAAGTTTGGGAAACACAGCATCTTCTATTCACTATTCTCTTTTGGAAATTCACAATGCACATTGCTGTATTAAAGGCCATGAGAAGGCCTGAATAAAAACCTGCTTAACACCACAGTAAGATACCACTACACATCCATTAGAATAGCCCTAATCAACAGACAGACAACAGCAAATGTTGGCTAGGATGTGATGAACTGGAACCCTCAGAAACTGACAGTGGGCATGTAAAATAACCTTTGGAAAATAGTTTGGCAGTTTCTTAAAATGTCAAATATACACTCACCAAATAATCCAGGAGTTCCATTCTGAGAATCTATCCAAGATAAATAAAAATATACACCCACACAAAGACTTGGACACAAATGTTAATAGCAATATTATTTATAATTGCCCCAAACTGGAAACAGTACAAATGTCCACCAGCTCATGAATGGATAAACCAAATGCAGTGCAATGGAATACTGATTAGCAATAGAAAAAGAAACAAATTACTAATACAAACTACAACCTGGGTGAACATTATCTCAAATGAAAGAAGCTAAACACAAAAGACCACGTGTTGTACGATTCCATTTATATGAAATATCCAGAATAGGCAAATCCATAGACAGAAAGTAGACTGGTGGTTGCCCAGTGCTGTGGGTGACAGTGGGGAATGAGTGTAAGTAAACTTGAGGGAATTCAGGGGTGTGGGGAGGGTGTTGATGGGAATGTTCTAAAACTGGATTATAGTGATGATTGTACAATTCTATGAATTTACTAAAAATCATCGAATTGAACACTTACAATGAGTGGATTTTATGCTATATAAAATATACCTCAATAAAGCTGCCGTCCCCACCACCCCCTCCAAAAAAAAACTATTTAACCTATTAAAATCAGTATTTCCCACTATCATGGGCTTCTTTCTCACTGGAATCCTCATTGACATCCATGGAATACAGACTGTTCTAAATAAAGATTTTTTTTTCACTAGAATCTAAGCTCCATTCATCCCAGGATTTTGTTATGTCTTGAGAACCCATTTGGCAAGCATCCTGGAGTCTATTTGCATGAGGGACCAAGAGTTTCCTATTGGAAGAGAGAATTACAGCACGTCTTGGTCATAAGCCCAGTGGATTACTGCTGAAAGGAAGGATAATTCTGAACCTTTTCACCAGGCTCCATCCAATCTTGATGGTGTATCAAGAGCCCAGAATCTGCCCAGGTGCAGTGGCTCATGCCTGTACTCCCAGCACTTTGGGAGGCCAAGTTGGGTGGATCACCAGAGACCAGAAGTTTGAGACAAGCCTGGGCAACATGGAGAAAGTCCATCTCTAAAAAACGTACAAAAATAAGCTGGATGTGATGGTGCACACCTGTAGTGTCAGCTACTAGGGAGGCTGAGGTGGGGAGGATGGCTTGAGTGGCTTAAACCCAGGAGGCGGAGGTTGCAGTGAGCATACCACTGCACTCCAGCCTGGGCAACAGAGAAAGACCATGTCTCAAAAAGAAAGAAAGGAGAGAGAGAGAGAGAGAGAGAGAGAGAGAGAGAGAGAAAAGAAAGAAAGAAAAGGAAGGAAGGAAGGAAGGAAGGAAGGAAGGAAGGAAGGAAGGAAGGAAGGAAGGAAGGAAGGAAAGCCAGCCCAAAATGTATCAACTCTGCTGTGAACAATAACAAAAGATGGTCCCCTTAGCCAAGATACCAGTATCCTCAGGGCCCACCCATGGAGAGCTGAGCATATCTGGTAGTCCTTTTAGCAGGAGTCAGTAGCATCTGTGACTTGAGTTGCAGTCGGCTTTGACAAGAGATTTCACCCCAATGAGTCAGGGCAGAAGACGAAAACAGCAGACATCCCATGCTTAGAAGGACTGGATACCCTTGGGTACTCCCGGAACTATTTGGCAGGAATTTGGTGGACACTGAGGCACTATAGGGATAAAGCCTGAGAAAATGTTATTTGAGAACCTTATTGTAATTCTATTATATATAAAGAAAGAGAGGAGTCAACACACTCAGATGGGTACTAATGAGATGTTCACATGTGTCAGCTTTGTGAAAAGGGGTGAGGCTCCAGACACACTCCCCCAAAATTTGGCACCTTGGCATTTGAGAAAACAGCAGAAGCGGGAGGGGCTTTTTTTTTGTTTTTTTGAGACAGAGTTTCGCTCTTGTTGCCTAGGCTGTAGTGCAATGGCGTGATCTTGGCTCACAGCAACCTCCACCTCCCGGGTGGGTTCAAGCCATTCTACTGCCTCAGCCTGCGGGATTGGCTTTCTATCCTTCCCCTTGCCCTTCTCCCCTGAAGCAGATTGTAAAAATGTGTTCTGACTTTCCTCTAAAGTAGGTCATAAAATCTTCATTCCAGCGGTGCCCACCCTATACCTAAAAGAAAAGAATATCCTTATCTCTGAAGACACAGGGACACAGTGATGAAACTGAGCAGACAGGCCTTGGTAAACTCCCCTGGCTCATTCTCATGAGACCATGCCCTTTTGTCCTCCAATCATACTGCTGCACAACTGTCCAGAACAATAAACAGTTCTCCTGGTTTTTGGGGGAGTCTTCATTTCTGAAGGCTCCTGTGTCACATAAAACTCATATTAAATAAATTTGTATGCTTTTCTCTTGTTAATCTGTCTCTTGTTATAGGGGTCTCAGCCATGATCCTGGCAACAATAAGAACAAATACCTTTTACTTTAGTTCCCATCCTAATTGAGATGGTCATAGCAATAGTGAGTACTACGTGAGGGCACGTGACTCCATACAAAATAGAGTCTGTTGTGTTAGAGAAAATCCACTGGACAACTGGAGAGAGGACCTGAATCATAGTCCCATTCCTGCCATAAAGGCATTGAGGGAGCCTGAATGAAGTCACTCACCTTCTGGGGTTCTCAGCTCCTCCCCTCTCAAGCAAGGGATTGTTTTGGACGATTTCTAAGACCCTGTCTAGCCATTTGACTCAATATTTTCTCATATATCTGTGAAAATGCTTTGAAGTATCTAAGTAATATATAATAACATAATTATTATTATGTTAGAATATGACAGGATAATGTTTCTTTTGAGTTAAGAGCAACATTTACAAACTGATTAGCCATTTGTTTTGGCAATTTGGTGGCTGTTTATCCTTTTTTTATTATTATTATACTTTAAGTTCTAGGGTACATGTGCACAACGTGCAGGTTTGGAACATATGTATAAATGTGCCATGTTGGTGTGCTGTACCCATTAACTCATCATTTACATTAGGTATTTCTCCTAATGCTATCCCTCCCCCCTCCCCCTAAACATTTAGAATTACTCCAAGAGGTCCCATGGCATTGCACATGTATTTCTATTATCATATTATACTGGAATTATTGGTGTCTCTTTGTTTATGTGTCTCTCTCTGCCAGGAGATTGTGGGCAGGTCCAAGACAGATAAAGCACTGAATTTTACTTATCTTTGAGTCGCCAGAACCAAACAGAGTCTTGAACATAGAAGATTCTTGAAAATGTTTGCTCAATAAACACAGTTAACTGTTATTCAGGGTCGGGCGCAGTGGCTCACACCTGGAATCCCAGCACTTTGGGATGCTGAGGTGGGTGGATCATTTGAGGTCAGGAGTTCAAGGCCAGCCTGGACAACATGGCAAAACCCCGTCCTCACTAAAAACACAATACTTAGCTGAGCGTGGTGGCACATGCCTGTAATCCCAGCTATTCAGGATGCTGAGGCAGAAGAATCACTTGAACCCAGGAGGCAGAGGTTGCAGTGAACTGAGATTGTGCCACTGTATTCCAGCCTGGGCAACAAAGTGAGGAACCATCTCAAAAAAAAAATATATATATATATATACATATATATATAGAGAGAGAGAGAGAGTTACTCAGTGCCTCGCTGAAGTTGAAAATGCCCCATGAGACAGAATGTCCCTGCCTTGAGTAAATAGACAAACTGGTTTAATGTTATGCTTTACTTTTGTTAAAAAAATAAAAATAAAAATACAAGTTAAATTGCCAGGTGCAGTGGCTAGCACTTTGGGAGGCCAAGGCGGGCAGATCACCTGAGGTTGGAAGTTCGAGACCAGCCTGACCAACAAGGAGAAACCCTATCGCTACTAAAATTACAAAATTAGCCGGGCATGGTAGCACATGCCTGTAATCTCAGCTACTCAGAAGGCTGAGGCAGGATAATCATTTGAACTCGGGAGGTAGAGGTTGCCATGAGTGGAGATTGCACCATTGCACTCCAGCCTGGACAATACAGCAAGACTCTGTCTCAAAAAAAAAAAAAAAAAAGAAAATTTACAAGTTAAATTAAAAGTTCAGTTCTTTGGACACACACAGAGCCATTTACTCTCACTTGCCTGTAGTCCTTCTATTTACATCCACAAGTTCCCAGCTAAGATTGTGGGGGTGCAGTGGTTCTACCGACTGACTGCTTGAGTTACTTGTTATCAACTTTCTGACCATAAAAAACGTTTTTAACCACCTGTGATGCTTCCTGAAATACCCTGCTTGATGTTTCTGGGGTAGATTACATCAACCTGTGGGCTGAAAATACCAGGGCTTATTTGGGAGACAGTGTTCTTTGAGGCTTCCAACAATTACTGCACTTGCCCCACTTACAACAGTGTTGGTTCATGAGTATTACGTTAAGAATACTTCTTTCTTCTAAGCGGAATCATCCATCTAGTTTCTATTTTGTTAAAACAGAAAGCTAGTTTTCAAGGTGGGAGAAACAATTGATTATGAAATAAGAACCAAACCCCGCAAATTGTTTTGCTGGAGAAAAACACAAATACTTTAAAGTAATACCAAATACTTCAAAGTAATGTCAGACTTAGTTTGAATTTTCATAATGGTTTTTAGTTTAAATACAAATGCAGAACAATAATTTATGGAGAAGTATGTTCATCAAACCATTACTTATTACAACAACCCCTGAAAACAAGCCATATGTCACATAACAAGGGTTAGGTAAATAAATATTAAGATATTTATACAGCTAAATCTTATGGGAATATAAGAAATATATTTTTGAAGGACTTTTTAAGAAAAACAGAGAAAATGATGACACTACAATGCCAGGTAAAATGGTAGGTAGATCATGTATTTATTGTTATACTAATAGTATCCATAATGTTATATGAATATGTATTTATACTGTGCAAATATTTCTAGCAGGATGATCTGTTAAGACGTTAATGTTTGCCTGTTACCCCCTGAAAAGTGTATTTTCTCTCTCTCTGTTCCTCTGTGTTCCAAAGCCAAGCCCATATTTGTTTTCCAGTGTGCTCCTCAAACCACCTGCAGAAGAGAATCACCTGGTGCTAGTTACATGCAGGCGCCTGGCCCCCATTCCAAAACTGCTAAAACAGAAGGAGGACAGAAATCCGCTTTATCTCCAAGCTCCCAAGGTAACTTTTGTGCTCACTCAAAGTCAAGAACCTCTGGCCTAAGCTCTTCTTACCCCAGGAAACAGTTTCATTGTGATTCAAGTACAAGGCCAAAGAAGACCTCACCCAAGCCTTCAGATAGTTAATGAGCTCTTTGCAGGAGCTAAGCTGTTAGGGAAGGGGATGAGGGGCTGGTGACTGGACCTGTGGAGATGCCCAACCACGAGGACAAAGACTCCTGAACGAAGGAATGTGAGCTCTCCAGAGGAGATAGAACCTGTCCCTCCTGCAGGCAGTGCTCCGGATGTGGGATAGCTATGGGATGCCTGCGGGGCCGTTTACCCTGCAGCCCTGGGGTCAGCAACGATGGTCCCAGCCTACAGCATGACTAGTAAACAGAATCAAGAATCACTGAGCAGCGTCTCTTGTAGTTTATCCAAAACAGAACTGCTTGGCAGATGGCAGAAGGCTTGCTCCTGAAGGCAGCGTTGAGGAGCAGAAAGAACGAGGAGAACCACTGTGGCTATAGCCACGGACTAAGGAGTCAAGCACACCCCCACAACTGTTTAGGGACCACTTAAATAAGTGATCCAGTAGAATGGGGAAGGAAGTCCTAACAAAGACCATTATGGGCAGCTTGCCAATCCTACTTTGATTTGATTAAACAATTGTTAATGATATTTCTTGCTGTACAGTGGCTGTTGTAAAGCGAATTCTTGCCCATTGCATTTCTTTACAGATACCAGCTCTGCCACTCGCAAGCTCTATGAACCAGAGCAGGTTTCTGAACCTTAAGCTTCAGTTTCTTCGTGTGTGAAATGAGGAGAATAAGGATTCCTATTCATTGCGTTGTTATGATAATTAAATGAGTTAACATTTTCGAAGTGCTTGGCCCAGTGCCTATCACCAAGAAAGAGCTCAATAAAAATAGCTGTCATTATATAAACACACACACAGATATGCCTTTCTATGTATTCCCTATTCCTGCAGAGATGCACACCACACTCTAAAGGACAACAAGACCCTTAACCTCACTCCACAAGCAGCAAATCTGAGGCCTTCTTGGATGAGACCCTCTGGTTTTTTAGCACCTCCACTCTGCTGGAACACTGCCCTGAATCCCTATCCCCAGGTTAGGGTCACCACTACCCCACTCCACCAGTCCATGCCAGCTCCCTCCTCTAGAGATCCAGACCCGGTCCACTTCCTAGTAGTCACGAGCTGGTATTTTGTTCCCATATGACTGATTTCCAAGTTAAGTGTTTTCCAAAGTAGAAGATGCTACCTTTCATGGTGTCTGACATGACTTCAAAAGGTGTTTGAACATACCATTCAATGACATTGAATCACATAGAGAAACGGTGATTCCATTTTCAGGGTTCTTACAATCCCTTTCGATTGTCAAGGAAAACGTCTCCTTTTGGGGGCCAGCACAGCTCTACCAATTCCTTGCTAACTTGTTAATTGTCCTTTTTAATGAAATGAAAACAGACTCAGGTTCAGAGCCTTTAAAGGAATAGTATCTGACTACCATCAATAACATAACCCTGTATTATTTTTACTGTCTTTTTTTAATAGTAACCCTATATTTATAGGAGTGGTATAGTATCTTCACTAAATGAATGCAGTCAGTTAATAAAAATGATCTGAATTTTTAAAATTAAGTAATTAAGTAAGAGGAGTACAGGAGGTAGTATATGATCTTTGCCAGGCACATGATAAAAATTTTTGAGGATTACAGATGAATGATGGAAATTTGGCAAAGACCACCAAGACAGGAAATGCTGCGAAGTGGAGAGAAAGTAGCACTTTCTGAGTTGAGCAAAAATTTATCGTCTCATTTCAACTTCACAACACTAGGAGATACATACCTTTACCTTTGTATTCCATAGATAACTACGGCTCAGAGAGGTTAAGTCACTTGCTAAGGTCACACAGCTAGTAAGCACAAGCGTCAGGATTCAAACTCACCTCCTATACCAAACTGCCTCCACTACACCCTTATTGCATCTCCCACTGCCAGATACGTATCTCACTGGAAAGTAACACTGGCTTGAGGAAAAGTTAAATGTGCCCATGAGTCTATTGGTCCTATTGGGAAGCCAATTTAGAGCCCCTCCCTTCGCATCCTGACTTCCTCTATTCTCTCTCTTTTTATTTTTTATTTTTATTATTTATTTTTCTGAGACAGGGTCTCACTCCATCACCCAGGCTAGAGGGCAGTGGCGCGATCTCGGCTCACTGCAACCTCCACCTCCCAGATTCAAGCAATTCTCTTGCCTCAGCCTCCATACCCAACTAATTTTTTTTTTTTTTTAAGTACAGACAGGGTTTCACCATGTTGGCCAGGCTGGTCTCGAACTCCTGGCCTTAAGTGATCCACCTGCCTCGGCCTCCCCTACTGCTGGGATTACAGGCATGAGCCATACGCTCAGCCTCTCTTTAAAATCACTTTCTTTTCTAAAACATTTTTTCTTTTTCTTATTTTTAAAACTTTTTTTTATAGAGATGGGATCTTACCACGTTGCCCAGGCTGGTCTCAATCTCCTGGGCTCAAGCGATTCTCCTACCTTGGCCTCCCAAAGTGCTGGGACTACACGCATGAGCCACCGTGCCCAGCCAGCTTCCTTTACTCTCTACCAGAACATCCCTCTACAATTCCACTCTACCTTACCATTAAATACACCCAACAAAGAGCACTTACTGTAAGCAACAACTGAACACATCCCTGTATGAACACGTGTGCCCTAAGTAAATGCTAAGACTGGCAGAATGAAGCAGTGAATGTTAGCAAACTTGAGTCACATCAACTCATCTAATGATGGGACCCACATGGGGGCCAGTGAATCCAGCAGGAGCACAGAGGAATTTCAGTAGGAAGGCAGCAGACAAATGTAGGAAGGAAGGTACGGCCAGATTGAAAAGGAGATTCAGTGACAACAGAGAGTTGACTAATTAACACCTAAAACTTGAAAAGTGAAACCAACACAGATAGATTTGGGGTTAAGCCCAAGGAAGAAAGAGTGCAAGTTTTCTGGAGGGCTTTCATTCTTGCTTTTGTTTTTCCTGAGAAGCAATATTTCTTTGGAAAGAAAAGTCAGAGCTATTGAAATGGAAGCCTCCGCTGCTGCACAAATCTACCTAGAGGCTCACGGCACACAACATGGGTTTTTCTAAGAGAGCATCTATAAACAGGTCATATTTCTGATGCACTTCAATCTCCCAGAGCAAATAAGAGACGTTATAACCTGGTGGGCATTTCACATGCATTTTTTTTTCCACAATAGAGTTGATTCAAAAATAATTTTTCTGGTTGAAAGCCTAGTTTAAAAATACTGAACAGTTGGGTGCAGTGGCACACGTCTATAATACCTGCACTTTGGGAGGCTGATGTGGGAGGATCACTAGAGGCCAGGAGTTTGAGACCAGCCTGGGCAACATCGTGAGACTGCTGAGTCAAAAAAAAAAAGAGAGAAGAAAAGAAAAGAAAAAGAAGGGAAGGGAAGGGAGGGGAGGGAAAGGGAGGGAAGGAAGAGGGAGGGAAGGGAAGGGAAGGGAAGGGAAGGGAAGGGAAGGGAAGGGAAGGGAAGGGAAGGGAAGGGAAAGGAAGGGAAGGAAAGGGAAGGGAAGGGAAAGGAAGGGAGAGGAAGAGAAGGGAAGGGAAAGGAAGGGAAGGAAAGGGGAGAGAAAAACAAATAGTTTAAGCCACTAAGTCAATGGCAGAATTGAGTGTGATCCTGAAGACTGCCATAGCTATCATCAAATGAATCATCAAAGGCCACACACCCATGATCCCCTTCTCATGAGGTTGACAGA
The DNA here is from genome assembly GCF_009764315.1 of Trachypithecus francoisi. Lineage (NCBI taxonomy): Eukaryota > Metazoa > Chordata > Mammalia > Primates > Cercopithecidae > Trachypithecus > Trachypithecus francoisi. The sequence continues at coordinate 97,854,537 of NW_022681468.1, forward strand.
CTGCCTGCTGACACTTCTAGCTTTTAAATTCTGAAACTACCAAGGAAGGAAGTCCTGGGAACGAGCCCTTCACTCCATTCCACTGGCACTGCCTTAGCGTAGCTCTCACCTCAGTTCTCTGACACCACCAGCCCCCTCCTCATGGCCTAAACTCTCTTAGTGGCTTCAAGAACTTCAGACTACTGTCGTTGATTTGGCCATACAGGACCCTTGCTGAATGACACCCAGCCCGCCTCTCTAACATCATTTTCTCCTTTTCTGGTCGTCCCTCCCTTGGGGCGTGGCCCTACTTCATTGTCTTCATCAGTCAGGCATTTATTCCTCCAACACTTCTGGGGCATCTACTGCCTGGAGGGCCTATGCCAGGCACTGGGAATACCCAGGAGAATAAAACAAGTGCCTGCCCTCGTGTCCTGTACAGTCCAGTGAACAGATATTTTAATAAGCCTAAGAACAATAGACTTTCTATAAAGAAAGGGCCCTCTCTTCACACAGAAGATATTCTCTAGCTTCTGGTTCGTTTGAACCTTTGGAGGTACATCAAAAACAGTAAAAACTCAAATCTGGCATGAAACTGGGGGGATGTATTGCTCCAATAGGGGACACTGGCTGGAAATTTGATCTCTTCCTAAAAGACTCAAGAAACTTTGTGAATACAGATCTAGGAGTTACTGAGGTTCAGGAAGACTGGGAGATGGGCAGGCTAGAAGAGATGATATCAAGGGGGATCCAGGATCATTCCCCAACACACCCCAGATGCAAATCTGAGAGCAGCTCGCAGGCTAGAAAAACTACCTCTTTATGTCTCAATTTGCCTCCGCTCTGACTTTAGCCTTTCTTGAAACCACCCTGTCCTTTGCTGCAGTCTAGCCTAGCAATAACCCAGCCATGGAAATTCCCTGTCCTCTAGGATTGCCAGCCGTCTGTACTCTCCGCAGCTTAGACCTAACTACTTACCACCTACTGCTTGGTCCGGGTCCCCAGTCCCTGCTGCCCAGTTACAGCTCCACCCCCATAGACTATCAGTCTGCAGCTCTCCTGGCCTCTGGAAACCTCCCCATCATTTCTCATTGGGGAAATTATCAGTAGTGGCCTCATAGATTATCTTGCAGTCCCATCTAGTTCCCCAAAATAATAATTTTTGTTTAAATTCACCTCAGTGTGTTCCAATTCCTATCTTCATCTCCTAATTATCCTGCCATAGACTCAGCCCCCGGGTGTCATTGGCCCTGTGGTTCTCTCCTGTCTGGACACACAAGCCCCACTCCAGCAGATCCCTGCTCTATAATAGTCCCCTCCGTCTCCCCATCCTCTTCCCCAATTCAGCTTCAGCAAATTATAAACTTTATAATTAGAAAAGGGTAACGTGTTGCCAGGAATGCAAACCTATTTAGTGCTAAAGCCTAGTGTTTTGTGCAGTTCTGGGCTCTGCTCCAAATTCTGGAGTAACAAGGAAAGACAAGGGGAAAGGAAGAAAACCTTTAATGAACTTGTAGTTTATGTCAGGAGTGTCTCGCTCATGATCTCATTTAATCCTCCCAAAGACCTGAGAATTTGGGTTTAGGTAACAGGAGCTCAAGAGAGGCCAAGAGATTTGCCCAAGGTCATAGCCCTGGAGAGAGAGGCAGAGTCAGATTCAAACCCAGGTCTCTACTTGGCTGTCTCTGCAGTCATATCTGGGCTTCCCCATATTATTACAGAATATCACATATTATCTCAGTCTGGCACCTGACAGGCTCAGCTAATAGTGTGATGAAATTCCTCACCATGCCTTTTCAACTGTTTGGCTTTCCTATTCAAATTACTCTTACATGTTTGGCAAGGAAAGATTTCAAATAATGTCAACATTCGAAAAACTCTGCTTAAGTCATCAAAACTAGTACTGCCGGCCAGGCACAGTGGTTCACACCTGTAATCCCAGCACTTCGGGAAGCCGAGGCAGGGGTATCACCTGAGGTCAGGAGTTCAAGATCAGCCTGGCCAGCATGGTGAAATCCTATTTCTACTAAAAATACAACAATTAGCTGGGTGTGGTGGTGTACACCTCTAATCTCAGCTAGTTGGGAGGCTGAGGCAAGAAGATCACTTGAACCTGGGAGGCAGAGGTTGCAGTGAACTGAGATTGTGCCACTGCACCCCAGCCTGGGCAACAGAGCAAGACTCTGTCTCAAAAAAAAAAAAAAAAAAAAAAAGTACTGCCACAGTCACTCATTGTAATTGATGGCTAGATGGTAAGCAACTTGAGGACAGAGTCTATCTCTGACTCCTCTGTCGCCTGTGTAGCAAGAAGCAGGACTTGGCACTGATAGGCACATAATAAATAGATTATTATCAAAGAAAAAGAAGAAGATCGCATTCCTCGAAGCCACGAATAGTGGAAACCCACACAGTCCATTGTGGCTGTGGATACTGAAATGAACTCCAACACTGCTATGTTTTGGAGTCCTGAATGGAGTAGAAGAAGTTGATGAGTGTAAGGGAGCCACCCAGCCGGGTGACAGGGAGAAGATCATATTTTTAAAAGATGCGGCCGGGCGCGGTGGCTCAAGCCTGTAATCCCAGCACTTTGGGAGGCCGAGACGAGCGGATCACGAGGTCAGGAGATCGAGACCATCCTGGCTAACATGGTGAAACCCCGTCTCTACTAAAAATACAAAAAACTAGCCAGGCGAGGTGGCGGGCGCCTGTAGTCCCAGCTACTTGGGAGGCTGAGGCAGGAGAATGGCGTGAACCCGGGAGGCGGAGCTTGCAGTGAGCCGAGATTGCGCCACTGCACTCCAGCCTGGGCGACAGAGCGAGACTCCGCCTCAAAAAAAAAAAAAAAAAAAAAAAGATGCATCTTCATTGCCCTCCTATTGCTAAATTGCCTTCTTACATAGAGGGTTGTCAGATACAAGGAGGGGGAAAGATGAATTTTTGAGAAGACCTGGCAGGAATATTTTTGTAGGCTCCTCAACAGCTACTAGACTCATCCTAGAAGCAGATGGCACACCACTGCAACATGCTGCATGAAGGACAATTCCTGCATCAGGTATCATCCGGGGTCCACCCCCAGAGCTGCCTGCTGCTGTCATCCGGAGCCTTGAAACCAAATACACGATGTTTTCTGTGTTCCATGAATATGAAACTGTCATTAGCAAAATGATATTTAGCAACTTTCACCTCTGAAATCAACTAACATCATGTTGTTTTATTTTCAAGGGTGGGGGGAAACACTTTTCTCTTCATCGTAAATCACAAAGCAATGATTCCCCCTAGAGATATAAGAAAAAAGCAGTTATTTGCAAGCTGTTGTGCATACAAATAGAGGTATAGACACACGAGTTTTTGCAAACTGCAGAGGGCTTAGTGGTATCTGCTGGGGAATTTGAAACCAGCTGCTCAGACACCACTAGGTTTCTACTATATCGGGAAAGCTCCAGCTGTTTCCACTGGGATCACAGACGCGGGTGAGACTGTCGATATTGATGGGGTGCAGAAAACGTTACCCAAAAATACGGCACCTTGGAAATTGAGAAAACAGCAGAAGTAGGAAGGTCTCTGTGCCTTCTCTGACCCCCTTCTCCCCTGAAGTGGGCCACAGACACTAGAATTCCACTTGCCTCTTCTTCCTTGATGCAGGCGATAAAACCTGGGAAAGTCACTCTCTGACCTTCCTCGCTTCGCCCCTGAAGGCCCTCATGTGACAGGTGTCCTGCCCTATACCTCAGAGGAAGAACTGTCACACAGGATGTCAAGAAGAAACTGAACAGGCCTTGTTAAGTCCTCGCAGTTTATTACCAATAGAGCACGCTCTTTTGCCCTCCAATCATACTTCTGCATGACTGTCCATAAAAATACACAGATTCCCTTGTTTCTCTGGATCATGATTTCTGGAGGTTCCTGTTTTAATACAAGTTTTATATAAAACTTATATTAAATAACTTGGTATGCTTTTATTTTGTTATTCTGTCTTTGGTTATGGGATGTCAGCTATGAACCTTCTGGTAGGTGAGGAAGGGAAATTATTTTTCTTCCCTACAACATCAAGCTGACCAAACAGACTTAGTAGATATTCCCCCCAATAAATTGACCCTTGGTTTGCAGGCGAACAAATTGTTTCCTTGATGGGCACCACACAGACCACACACACAGGCCTTTTTCAGGTACAGGAACTAGAAAGAATCCTTCCTAAGCCAGTTTTTTGCTCTTAACACATGATGCCTGCCACAAAGGAGTTCTTTAGTCCCACCTTTTTAGATATCTGACAGAAAAAAAAAATTGTTTTAAGACCAGGCACAGTGACTCACACGTGTAATCCCAGCACTTTGGGAGGCCAGGGTAAGAGGATCGCTTGAACTCAGGAGTTCAAGATCAACCTGGGCAACATGGTGAGACCCCGTCTCTCAAAAAAAAACAAAAACAAAAACAAAAAAGCCAGGCATGATGGCATGTGCCTGTAGTCCCAGCTACTTGGGAGGCTGAGGTGGGAGGATCACTGGAACCCGGGAAGACTGCAGTGAGCTAGGCTTCTGCACTCCAGCCTGGGTGACTCAAAAAAAAAAAAAAATTAAAGAAAATTGCTCACAGTCCCATTTCACATCTTTCATGGAGGTATCATCTTGCCCTCAGTCTTAACCAAAACTATCCCTTCTCACTCTCTCAAGACTCTCTGGAAAATACATATCCTTTGGGTTGGATCAATCTGCTTTTCTATTTGGGATGATGTGTCCAAATAAAATATCCTAACCTCGAACATCAGCCTTCAAACTTCTCTGCTGATCAGGGGACCCATTTCCCCTCCTAAACACCTGCGATTTAAATGTGCTCTTTTATGTCATGTATATAATCAAGTCAAGAGAAAACATAACAGGCACTGGGGCTAACATTTATATCCTATGAGTATATCAGTTAACAAACCAGAAGATAACTCCATTATCCTTTTAATGGACACCCATCCCAAACCCCACTCATTCAAAACATTTTTATGACTATGAGCTTCCAAGTAGGCATTGCCCACAACGTCCTCAGATGGATGAGCTTCCTCAAATCCCAAGCAAACTGCAAGTTTTTAATCTGATTCTAATCCAAAGAAATTCCTGAAGAGGTTTCTGACTTTCACTGAACTGAAATTCAAAATAGAAACCATAGTCAGGCCTTTGAAGAACAACAGCCCCATGTGGATGAGCACATCACCCATATATGACACTGCCATACATAGGGCTATATACATGAAGAACCTGCTGGAAGGGGGAGCTTCCTTAACTAAATACAGTAGTCATTGGCTGGGCACGGTAGCTCACTCCTGTAATCCCAGCACTTTGGGAGGCCAAGGCAGGGGGATCACTTGAGCCCAGGAGTTCAAGAACAGCCTTGGATACACAAGAAGAACCTGTATCTTAAAAAAGAAAAATAGCCAGGCATGGTGGCATACGCCTGTAGTCCCAGCTACTCAGAAGGCTGAGGCAGGAGGATTGCTTGAACCCAGGAGTTCAAGGCCACAATGAGCTAGGATTGCACCACTGTACTCTGGCCAGGGCAATAGAGGAAGACCCTGTCTCAAAAACAAACAACCACCCACAACCACAACAACAATAACAACAAAAATAGTAGTTGTTTCTGGTGTAAAAAGATAATAAAATTTCAGGACCTCTCATATGTATCATGCCAAGGGGAAAAGTTAAGCCCTGGAAACTGACTCACATAACACAGCTGTTTTTCTCCTCCAGTGTGTGACTGTTGTTTTCTGATCTTTGGGTTGAGATTTTATACATTAACTGAACTCTCTATTCTTTATTCAAACCTAGACTAAATGATATTGGAGATAGACACCCTTGTGATTGTTGACTCTTTGCAATAAAATGTCAACCAACCCCTTTAGAGTATAACCAATAGTATAGCCAATCAAATCTTATATCTATGTTAGACTTTGTATGAAAATGTTGTCATCCTGGGCAGGGTGTGGTGGCTCACACCTGTAATCCAAGCACTTTGGGAGGTCGAGGTGGGTGGATCACTTGATGTCAAGAGTTCGACACCAGTCTAGCCAACATGGTGAAACCCCATCTCTACTAAAAACACAAAAATTAGCTGGGCATGGTGGTGCGCACCTGTAATCCCAGCTACTCAGGTGGCTGAGGCAGGAAAATCACTTGAACTCGGGAGGCAAAGGCTGCAGTGCACCGAGATCACCTCTGTACTCCAGCCTGGGCAACACAGTGAGACCCTGTCTCAAAAAAAAAAAAGAAATGTTGTTATCCTATTCAGCACACCTCCATTTTTGCCTAGATAGATGGTCCTCCTTTTTCCCCACACTGGGAGCACTGATCACCATTCTTTGGTGTAGCTCTGCTTTCCTGATGTCAGACCTCACACTTTATGCTTGAATAAACTCTTTTAACTGGATCATGAACTTTTTGGTTATTTTGGGTTGACACTAAAGAAAGGAATCACACGCATTGTACCAAGTCAACAAAGCTTTCTAGAAGAAAATGAGAAAAAAGAGGAAAAAGAGCAGCAGAAATAAGGATGGATAAACTTCTTTCTAAACAACAGTGAGTCTGTAATCTTTTAGCACATGCTTATATAGCAGCTCAGACTTCAGTATCAGACCAACCTGTATTTGAATGCAAGCAAAGACCTCATGCAAGTTAGGTCTTTCAACCTGTTTTCTACCCTCTCTCAGCCTCAGTTTTCCCATCTGTAAAAATTAGCTCACAAGGTGGTGGTAAGAAATAGAAGAAAGTATATGGGCCAGGTGCATTGGCTCACACCTGTAATCCCAGCACTTTGGGAGGCCGAGGTGAGCAGATTGCTTGGCCCAGGAGGTTGAGACCAGTCTGGGCAACATAGCAAGACCTCATCTCTACAAAAAATTTAAAGATTAGCCGGGCATGGTGACTCATGTCTGTAGTCTCAGCTACTCAGGTGGCTGAGGTGGGAGGATCACTTGAGCCCAGGAGGTTCAAGGCTACAGTGAGCTGTGATCGAGCCACTATGCTCTAGTACAGATGACAGAATGAGACTCTGTCTCAAAAAAAGAAAAAAAGAAGAAGAAGAAAAGATAGTATAGATGACAGAATGAGACTGTCTCAAAAAAAAAAAAAAGAAGAAGAAGAAGAAGAAGAGAAGAAATAACTGGCCAGATAAGCACTGGTGGGTGTGTGTAAATTTTTCAAAAACAACAACAACAAAAAAAACTACCTATTATCATCAACTCTCAACTCATTACAAATGTGGGTTAAATTTTCTTCTAAACAAAGAAATAAAGGTATCATCTTCATGCGCCATCTAGTAGAATTTGCTACAATGCCTATTACAGTAGCACTTGCCCCAGTTGGCTATTGACAACTCAAAATGTGACTGGTGCAACCAAGGAACTGAGTTAAATTTTAATTAATTTGGATTTGTAAAATAAAACTGTAAATTAAGACCCTGAGCTCTCCAGACCAGATGGACTCCCTGTGGCCAATAGAGATGCTCTAAATTTAAAAGCAGAACCAGGTGGACATAGCGGGGTGAGAAGGATTAGTCCTGCGTGTCCTACCAGAGCCAGGGTAAACTGCAGTTGGAAGCCTCCCATCCCAGCCCACTTAGTAGTTTGAAATAAATATCTGACAGAGACTTCTCTTTTGGGGCTTGGAAACCACCCAACCAGGGCTCAATTATTTCAACTGATCAGAGCTGAACAAGTTTGAATCTTTCATTTGCATAAATGGACCTGATTGAGAACCTAGGCAAGAAGGTTTCCTATTTAAGCAAGATTTTCTCCCTTTGGTCTTCTGAGAGCACTTTAACTTGTATCAAAGGCTGTGCCGAGAGAGCGAGAGGGGGAGAGAGAGAGAGGGAGAGAGAGAGGGAGAGAGAAAGGGGGGGGGAGAGAGAGAGAGACAGAGAGAGAGACAGCACTCTCCCTTCCTCCACAGATCTCATAGACTTTTGTTTACAGATTTAACATATAGGAACTTGGCAAAAGTCCCCAGTTCGTTAGGACAGACCTCACACTAGACTCCAGGTCTCCATATTCCAGCGCTTTTTCTACTGTACCCTCCATTTTTCTCAAAGAAAATGCCCAGATGAAGGAATCCAGATTATTTTTATTTTCACTAAAAGCAAAGGAAACCCAAGCTAAACGGTAACAAGATTGCCACATTTAGAATACTTTAAAATAGAAACTTAATAGTGTTTTTGAATAAAGATATAAAGGCACTTCATCACAAAGGCTTAAGCTGTTAACTTTTACAGTTATTTGCATTTAAATAGAACACTCTTGATGCTTTTTAAAACGCTTCAATACATAACAGGAATCCAGGTGGAGGGGGAATCCCCACCTTTGCATTTCAGTGGTACCGGGCTCATGCCTGCTGACCTCAGCTATTCCAAAGGCTCGCCCTATTTGGTTCGGAATCACCTCAACCACAGGGGATGGCATAGAACCTGTGGACACCTCAAGGGTGACTACACAGTTGGACAGCCAGGCCAGGCCCCTACTTGGGGAAGTCCGTAAGGAGAAAGGCTTATAGCTCAAGTTCAATCCTAAATCTTTACAGGAAAGCAAAGACTCTCAAAGGATGGCACTTGTTCTGTACTCAATGGGCACTAGACTCACTAGAGGTTCTTAGGCAGGGAATTAACTGCTGGATTAAATAATGCAGTAATAAGACTGTCATCCCAAGCATTTACAAAAAGTTTACTCTGGCGGCTACTGTGATACCTACCCAGCCCCACAAACACACCCTTAGGGCTGGAGCCCTCACTCCCCAGCTGCTGGGAGTGTGGGTGGTCATCAGTCCTTCCTAGGGGTTGCCTGAGAGTGAAGAGAGGGGCTTACCCAAGATCACACCTCTTCCCAGAGCAGCCTGAAGCCAATGACTAATTACTGTGGGGATAAAAAGGCCAGGCCCATTGGCCCAACTCAGGCCAACTCTACAACCTTTCCAGCTTCAGCACTCCCTAGAGTGATGAGACTGCAGCCCCACTTCTCTCTCTGGCCAATCCTGTTTCTTTCATCACCACCCCACCCCCACACACAGGTGTTGATCTCCAGAGCATTAATCCAGTGTGCTAATCTCCTTCTGCTTCCCAGGGAACCCAGGTAGCACAGATACTATGTGCCAGCCACTGTTCTCAGCTTTTTATAGGTACTTACTCTTAGAGGTAAGTACTATTATTTTCATTTTACAGATAAAGAAACTGAGGCTAAACCGAGATCAATCATTTTTCCAAAGATACCCAGGTGACCTTAGGAGATCTTGGGAAAAAAAGAAGACATGATATTGGTAAATAAACATAATAGTAACTAATACAAAGTGAGTATTCAACTCATTCATTAATGTTTTTCATTCATTCTTCAAATATTTACTGAGCATCTACTATGTGCTAAGCACTATTCTTAGCACTGCAGATACAGTAGTGGACAAAGAACACAAAGTCCCTGACCCCACAGAGCTAACCTTCTAGTGCAGAAAAGGCAAGAAATATACAAGTAAACAAGTAAATGCATATCTCATACGAGTGCTAGGCAGGAAAATAAAACAGGTCAGGGGAGGCCAGAGGTGATGGGGGCAGGGATAGGGCTATTTTATGTGGGGAAGTGAGGAAAGATCTCATGATCGGTGACATTTGAGTAAAGAAGAGAAAGAAGTAGGGAGTGAGCCATGTAGATATTTGAAGAAACAGGATGTTGAGTAAAGGGGGCAAGCACAAAGTCAGAAACAGTGAAAGATACTGAACAGAGGTGACATGCTCTGGCAAATTTTAAAAGGATCACCTGGCTGATGTGTTGAGAATAGATCTGATGGGGTTGGGGAGTGGGAGGCTACAGGGAGGCCAAATAGGAGTCTCTTGTTATAACCCAGGCCATACATGGCAGTGGCTTAGACCAAGATGGTTAGTGATGCGAGTGGTGGAAATTGTCAGATCTATGCTGCAGGTAGATCTTCTGGATCTGCAGATGGATCCGATAAAAGGTGTGACATCAACAAAGGAAAAGTCAAGGGTGACTCCCAGATTTGGGGCCTGAGCAGTTGGAAGGATGGATTTGCCAAGAACTGAGATGAAAAGACCTGTGGGAGGAGCAGCTTTGGCTGAAGACAGGGCCGGATCAGGAGATAGGGAGTCATGGAAGTTAACTATTATAGGCAACAGAGTTCAGGGAGAAATGTCTCTGCACACTGCTTATGAAAAGAGAGTCTATAGCCAGGCTACCCAGAGTTGAGTCTCAGCTCTCATGCTATTAACTGTGTGACCTTGGAAAAAACACTGTACTTCTCTGGGCTTCATCATTCTCATCTGTGATGTAGGGAGAACATCTGCATTGACCTTATCAGGTCATTATGAAGCTTAAATGAGTAAATACAGGTAAAAGTATCTAGAACGGTGGCTTCCATGCAATCAGCACCATATTAGTATTTTAAAATTCCAGTGAGGTTCCCAATGGATGTAACACTTGAGGATTTGTACATAGTACAAAAAGGTACCCAAAAAGGGTGTGATTCACTGGACTGGACATTTGCTTCCCAGAGAAGATGAAACCTGAGCTTGAATTTGAAAGAGGAATAGGAGGGAGTCACGTGGCTAAGGAAGTGGAGAGTGTGGGGGAGCATTCAAGACAAAGGGAATAGCATATCCATTTTACTGAAAATATAGCCAATAATGCAGCAAAAGCCAAACATAAAATGGTTATTTTATGACACATGTATTAATCCTTTCAGATACTGTGAAATCCAGGATGTGTCCAAAGAGATGGAGAATAGCTTTCAGTTTTGTTTTGTTTTGTTTTGTTTTGTTTTGTTTTCAGAGACAAGTTCTCCATCACCCAGGCTGCAGTGCAGAGGCACAATCATGGCTCACTGAGGTCTTGAACTCTTGGGCTCAAGCCTTCCTCCCACCTCAGGCTCCTGAGTAACTGGAACTACAGGCATGCACCACCATGCCTGGCTAACTTTTTTGAATTTTTGGTAGAGATGAGGTCTCACTATGCTTCCCCGTCTCGTCTCAAACTCTTGGACTCAAGCGGACCTCTTGTCTTGGCCTCCCAAAGCTGGAATTACAGCTGTGAGCCACCGTGCCGAGCCGGCTTTCAGTTTATTTATTCAAAACGAATAAACCCTAGTGGTACCATCTGATCTTCTCACGCACCTGTCTTCATTGAGTTGGGCCGGGTCTGCTACCACTGACCACAACCATGTGAGACCCATACTGACATATTAGGACTCTTTATAGCTACCACTCAGTGGCCCCAGTGGACACCCCTATAGTTTCCTCTCTGATCCCCCAGGTAAATGCATTCAAAAAGTAATCAACAGGGAAATAGCATTTGTCTCCCTTCTAGTTATATTTGAACATGTTTCAAGGCCATATGGCCCAATCAATATCCCTAAACTCTCTGTACCTTACTGTTCCTAGCAATTCTGCTGGAGAAATAACATTTCAAAGGTCAAAAGCCTTATTCCGGCAGAACAAACCTGCTTGATCTCAGTGAAATGGTCCACAAAGACCACAATCAGAAGTAAAGCATCAGATTCCCTCAGTAGAAACCTTACCTTTTGGTAAATTATCAAATACCAGAACAATAGGAATAGAAAAGGCTTGAATGCAATAGGAGAAGCTTGAATAGATGTGAGATCAAAGCATTTCCTGGACCATTTAATGCACCTTAGCTATATAAATATGGAAGGTATTAAGCAGTGGTAACAGATAGTTCAGAAGAAAGCCAGATCCTGAACTGTAGGAGCTTGACTCTCTGCGGGGCAGTCCATATGAAGACCCTCAGCCTGCAGGCCCAGCCTCACACAGCCCCCGGGCTGTGGGACGTGCACTTAACTAGCCAGGGTGCCATGCTGCTCCCACAGCGGTATGTTTGCTGCCTCCTCATCATCACACAGGCCTGAGATTAATAGCCTTCAGCCCAGAATAACCCTCCAAGTCCTCATCTCCACTGTGTACATCCAGAAATTTCCATTAAGCCTCTGTTCCATTTCCTGGTTTCCCAACCCCCCGGGCACTGAAACCTCAGTCCCCTGATGGTCTCTCTCAGCTCCTACCACCTGTGATTCTGTTTCAACAGCGACAGGCTTGGGAACAAACACAAAGGAACACCACTGCCTACAACTGGGATCTCAAAGCATTTGCCCTGTCCCAAGACACCTGAGGGCCTAACATCTGCCCAGAAGCACTGTGTTTTAGAAAAGCAGCATTTAACAAACAGAAACCCATGACTCACTCTCTCCCACTCCAGGCAGGTGGCCCTCAGGGAGAAAGAAGACCTCATGTTGTTTGCCACCTGTCCCCCCATTATCACCACCAAGATTCTGGTCCCCGGAGCACACTGGCCTGGAGGATTGTTACTCTACCTGTTAAACCTGGGTCCCCTTAGACAAACCTCACTGCCAGTCACTCCCTAATTTTCATCCTTCCCCCAGGGAGTGATGGGTACAGCTAAAGGTCAAACAGTATTTTCCAAAAATTCTTCCCCTAAGACTTATTGAGGTTTACTCTCTATAGTTTACATGATTTTTTTACATGTTTATAGAGCTGGGCATAGTGGCACACACCTATAATCCCAGCTACTCAGGAGGCTGTGGCAGGAGGATTCCTTTTTTTTTTTTTTGAGGCGAAGTCTCGCTCTGTCGCCCAGACTGGAGTGCAGTGGCGCAATCTCGGCTCACTGCAAGCTCCGCCTCCCGGGTTCCCGCCATTCTCCTGCCTCAGCCTCCCAAGTAGCTGGGACTACAGGCGCCCGCCACCTCGCCCGGCTAGTTTTTTTTTTTTGTATTTTTAGTAGAGACGGGGTTTCACCGTGTTAGCCAGGATGGTCTCGATCTCCTGACCTCATGATCCGCCCGTCTCGGCCTCCCAAAGTGCTGGGATTACAGGCTTGAGCCACCGTGCCCGGCCGAGGATTCCTTGAGTCCCGGAGTTCGAGCCCAGGAGTTCCAGTACAGCCTGGGCAACATAAGGAGACCCCATCTCTAAAAAATAAATAAGTAGACTGTTTAAATTTTAAGTATTTATATTCACAGTAAAATTGTATAATATTTGATAACACTGAATATGCTGTTTCCAACTTTAAATACGCATGCAAAACCACACACAAGAGATTCTGCCAGTCCTAAAGAGGCATCTCCTAGAAGCCCAGAGTTGCTGTTGTTTATGGCCCTGCCCCCAGATCAGCTGCACACATACAGCAACAGGACTCTGGGTCGAGGCCAAGTTCACCACATAGCTTTAACAATTATAATTAAGGTCTCCAGCCATTCTCCCTGGGCAACAGCACCACGACCAGATTATTGCTTTCTCCATATCGTCTAGGCTTACCCCTACCATTCCCCTTCTCATTTGTTGTGGCCTGGGCCCAGTTATCCAAAGCAGAAACCCTTTTACTCATTAAGGTAACATATTCTGCACAAACATAATACTCCATTTTAACAAATGTACTCACTTCCCTCCAGGAGACCTCCAAACACACACCTACACACACATACACACACATACACACACACACACACACGCTTCTTGGTTGAAAACCAAAAGCTGTCATTGAGAAGAAAAACCAATGGGGAAAATACATTCAGTGCCAAAGGTAATGACTTTGTTTTAATAGGCCTTGGTGCCTTGATGAAAGCATTTTCTTTTAAAATGTTAGTATATTGTGAAATATTTCAAATACAGAAATTTGAAGAGAAAATGATTGACATAATGAACCACCGTGAGCTCACTGCCCAGCTTTATCTAATCTTAGCATTGACTTCCTTGGCTTTTTGCTGTCAAAACAAAGGAAGCACTACAGATAAAAATTGAAGCGCTGGTACAGACCTTTTTCATCTGGCTCCTTTCTTTTCCTTGCCAGAGATTCACCAGTTTTTAATTTTCCTACATATTAATGTGTTCATCAAATAGGTTTTGTGTATTTTGTTTGTTTGTTTTGAGACAGATTCTCACTCTGTTGCCCAGGCTGGAGTGCAATGGCATGATCTGGGTTCACTGTAACCTCCAGCCTCCCAGGTTCAAGAGATTCTCCTGCTTCAGTCTCCCAAGTAGCTGGGATTATAGGGGTCACTCAACATGCCTGGCTAATTTTTATATTTTTTGTAGAGATGGGTTTTCACCATGTTGACCAAGCTGATCTTGAACTCCTGACCTTAGGTGATCCACCCACCTTGGCCTCCCAAAGTGCTGGGATTACAGGTGTGGGCCACCGCGCCTGGCTGCATATTTTTTAAAGTTTACATAGCAAGTACCCTTGCTTTTTAGCATAACATTATATTTTAGAGATTTTGCTGTAACATATATGTAGTTGTAATTAATTTATCTGAACTGCTATATAGTATTCCTGTGGATAATGCTCCTTACTTATCCATTCTTGTCTTTACAGTGATTTAGTGTTTTTGTTTTGTTTTGTTTTGTTTTCTCCCATTAAAAACAATGATGGCCAGGTGCGGTGGCTCACGCCTGTAATCCCAGCACTTTGGGAGGCTGAGGTGGGTGGATCACCTGAGGCCAGGAGTTTGAGACCAGCCTGTCCAACATGGAGAAACCCCATCTCTACAAAAAATACAAAAACAGGCGTGGTGGCGGAGCCCTGTAATCCCAGCTACTCAGGAGGCTGAGGCAGGAGGATCACTTGAACCCGTGAAGCAGAGGTTGCGGTGAGCCGAGATCATGCCATTGCACTCCAGCCTGGGCAACAAGAGTGAAACTCCGTCTCAAAAAAAAAAAAACAACAACAACAGAAACAATAATCACAGCATTTCTTTTTGTTAATGGGTGTTGATTCTCTGAGAAGTACGGTAATTTGAATTGCTAAGGCCAGCCTCACATCTGAAACAGGGCAGACGGGTCTTTCTGACCTCGAAGATCAGCATCTATGGGCTAAAGGCTGCCACAGCCGACAGGCTGAGCAACAGAGAAGCAAAATCTCCACGGCCCTGGAAGTGGGTATAAACTTTCCCCTGCAGTTGTGCTGTTTGTGAAGTGCCTGTCACAGGGCCCAGCATGTTGCTGGCACCATGTGAACAGCAGCCATCATGATTATCACCTGCCTGATCTCCCTGCTTGGCTAGAATCCCAGCCCTCCCCTTTAAGCTCACCTCACAGTGGCACTTTTACTCATTAACAGGTTGAAAGGGCTATCACTCATTTTAGTGCAATTTCACCCCAACAAACCTATGTAGGCACATCCTGTTCAGCAAGCAAAAAATTTGCTTCACATATAAATAGAGGATAATTCATAATTTTGTTGATTTTTCTTCCTCTCCGTCTTTGGTGTTTATCCAGGGCATATGTGCTAAATCCACCTGCCTTTAATTGTGCCCGAAGAATCAAGGTCGGATTTCCTAACATGGCGTCAAGGGCCCTTCCAACCAGCTCAGCCACTCCTTCCATCTTATATCCAGCCATATCCCATAACTGGCCTCCCAACCGGTGCCTTTCTTCATAGTGCTGGGCCCTGCATATCCAAGGGCTGTCCAATTAGCCTATAAAACCTAATTCAGATGTCACTTCCTCTCCAAGGCCTTGGCCAGGACCCACGTGGACATAATCCATCACTCCTACATTTATGTTCCTGTCACCTTTTCCACGTAACTCTGCAATGCAGTAGCACTTAACAGCATCTTATTTTAATTGTGTGGACATGAGCCCCTCTCACACTCTAGACTCTGAGCACCTGGTTGTTTTCATAAATTATTTTATCCCCGTGCCTTGCCTTGAGTATAGTGGAGTGAATAAATCTTCCACAAACACATCAAATGTGATTTTCTTCCATGACTAATTTCTAGCAAGAAGAAGAGGATTTCAGCATCTTGGCCAGTGTGTGCTATTGATTTATTTTTGAAAGAAGACTCTTGTAGCAGCCAATCTTTAATAAATTATTATAAACACAAAGCCTTAAGCACTTAAACACTTTACCTTGTATGGACATTTTTCCTGCCTGCAGAATTTTTTTTAAAGAAATAGAAATATTTTGTTCTAGTTGTAGTAGAACAGAATTGCAGAACCCCAGCCTTTCCCTAGGTTCTCTGATCCTGATGCTGATGAAAAATGTACATAGATAGCAATAACAACACAATGATGGCAATTACACCAGGTAAGCTTCACGTAGGACTTGCTATGTGTCAGGCTCTGTGCTATGTTAGCTATACTTCTGCATATCTAACTGGCTCACCAACCTATAAGGTGGATACCACCACTATTTACATTTTGGCATTGAGAGAACTTAGAGGGTTTAAGTAATGTACCCAAAGTCACACCCTGAGAAAATGGCTCAGCTGCTTAACCCTAGAGCCTGAACCTTTAGCCATTCATTAATTAGGTTATACCACGTTGCCATGAGAGAAACCAAGCTTCATTTTCAAAGCAATTTCACAATGTGTTGCTTATTCCTCACAACAACCCTAGGAAGTTGCATTAACCCAGGTAAAATGCCTATCTCCCCATTTTATAAGTTATGTAGCTATGGGTCAAATAATTTATGTAGCTAGGCACAGTGGCTTACACCTGTAATCCCAGCACTTTGGAAGGCTGAGGTGTGCTGATCACTTGAGGCCAGAATTTCGAGACCAGCGTGGGAAACACAGTGATACCTTGTCTCTACAAAAGTTACGAAAAATTAGCTGGGCATGGTGGTGCATGCCTGTTGTCCCATATAATCAGGAGGCTGAGGTGGGAGAATCGCTTGAGCCTGGGAGGTCAAGGCTGCAGTGAGCCAAGATCGCACCACTGCACTCCGGCCTGGGTAACAGAGGGGAACCCCACCTCAAAAAAAAAAAAAGAGTTTACATGACATGCTGAAAGATCCATGGCTAGTCATTGCTGAATCAGCCAGGGCAGGCTAGGCTATGCTGTGGTAACAAGGAGCCCCAATATCAGTGACTTAAATAAGTAAGAGTTTATTTCTCCTTCGGGCTATATATCCACTGTGAGCCTCCCAGGCCCTGCTCCATGCCTTCATCTTCATTCTGATCCTGAATATTACCAGTCATCATGGCCGAGGAAATGAGAATGTGACAAACTATGTGCTGATTCTTAGACACAACCACATAGACACAGACCATTTCACATTCACTTCATTGGTCAACCCTAGCCACATTGCCACACTTGAGTTCAGCTGGGGAAGAAGAATCCTCCATGATTCTTCCACAGAGAGGGACACCAAGTAGTGCAGCCCACCACAAGGAGTAACAGCATCAGGACCGAAACCCAAAGATGCAACCTCCCTTGAAGTCAGTGAGTTGTCCCAAAGTAATGCATTTCTCTCCTTCATGCCTGCATTCCTGATGGGTTTCCTGAATGAATGAATCCTTGTCTAACGTATTCTCCAGAGCCCCAAGGCGCTTCATCTGAATTTATCAGAAATTCATTTCTACAATTTTCCAGAAAGTTTCAGAGCGAGGACAAGGTAATCGAAACATATGTATACCTAAGACTCTGCAAATCCACTCCTGGGTATTTACCCAAGAGAAAAGAGTGCATATGGCCACCAAAAGACATGTACAAGAATGTTCACAGTAGCTTGATACATCATTGCTCCAAACTGGAAGCAACCCAACTATGCCCAGAGGAATAATTCTGACATTATCCAAAAGGAAATAAAGCTCCTGAGGTCCAGATACATGAGCAGGCTGACCCAAGGTCACACCTTTACGGGGCAGAGCCGAGGGAGAAGCTACATGTTCTCAAGCTATGCCCATTACTCTGCCCATCACCCCTCAAAACATTGAGCCACTTCTCTGCCTGTCCTACTCTTTCTGCTCAGCTGAAATACTGTCTTCTGCTCTCTAAGTCATCTAGGACACTAATCACAGCTGCCCTTGACTGATCCCAGCTGATGCTGCATAAATTCAATTCCCTCCTCCCTGGCCCCATCGAATCCAGCATCCCAGTTCCCTGGCCAGGTTCCTATTTAAAAAAAAAAAAAGCTCTATACCCTGGTGATTACCTATCAAACAGAAACAGCCTTGCAATTTCCACATTAACCCAAAAAAAGTACGATAAAAACGTTGAGTCTTTACGGTTACAACTTAGATTTGGCATACTTAAACATGATGGAATATGTAGGAAAAAATAATATAATCTTTTTCTGGATTGCTGCCCCTGAGACAATAAGCATATTTATATCATTTAAGTCTATTCCAGTTATCTCTTTTGTGCTTATTTTACAAGCACTTCACTTGAAAATTAGTCCTCATGTTAATATAAATGGACAGATATGAAAGCTGAGTGCTTTCTAGAATGAGAATGTGAGACAACTTTGAGAAGATGAAAGCTGCTTTCAGAATGGCAAAATGTCCTTGTGGTTCTCTCACATATTTGGATGTCTTCAGAGGCCTTCAGATTTTAAAAAATGCATGGTGTGGGCCTGCTCTGAGATCTGCCTCTCGATTAGGTCTGGCAAGTTAAGTCACCATCTGTTCTGCTCCAAGAAAGAGAAGGAAGCACAGACGGTCTGGATCATCCAAAGGGGGTTCCCTGGCTCTGATTTTGTTTTTGTTTTTGTTTTTTTTAATATCCAACTTGGGCAATGTCAGGCCAAAGCAAAGTTAACACTGCTTCATTGGAAATAAGAGGCTAACCACACAGGGCAACATCGGCCAACAGGTACATTTTTCAACAACTGTTTGTTGAGGTACTACTATGCGCTGGAGCAAAAGGCAGGTGTGGTAAACACCCCCTAAGCAGGTTGGCTCCTTCTCCTCCTGAAATGCTTGCAGGGGCTCCCTCACATCTTGCTGCCATCTCAGGCTCACCTCTCCTGAATCCCTGACTCATTGACTTCCAAGAGCTGAAGCAGGCACAATACTGAGCAAACAAAGATAGATGCCCAAGAGACAAATGTCGAACTGAGTCAAAGGGACCACTGTGGATTAACAGACAGAAAACAAATGAGTAGACAGATTTGTGTCTCCTTTTTTCACTTCAGAGAGGACACATTGGAAAAATAATCCATGGTATGAGGGCAGCCACAGCCTGCAAATGACTGGTTTGAATTGCCCAAGCCAATGTACTGCATCCATCCAGGCCAGCCTCAGGAGCCTGCACAGCAGGTGCCTGGAAAAATAGCGCAGCTTGGTTTCAAGCTATGAGTCACATGTCAGTCCCTAAGGTCTGCATCGTAAAAAGAAGCTACTGAAAGTCATTCATCTGTCCACTGTGAGCAAAACTTTGTGATTTTTTAAAATGGGAAAAATTGGAGTGAATTCCCTTTACCTTGTGAAATAAAAGAAAATGTCACCTGCCTTCTCCTTTTTTTCTACATCCTTTTTTAAAGGGAAGAATTATGTCAGCCATTTTAAAGCCATATTAGGAGCAACTCAGTGACTGTTGTTCATAAACACATCAAGAATATCACATTTTTTCATACACTACTTCATTAATTTCTCATCACATCCCTTGTGAAACCCATATTGATATCTCATTTTACGGATGAGGAACTTGAAGTCTAAAGAGGCCAAAGTGACTTCCAAGACTGACCTCAGACCTCATGACAGAAACACTAGACTCAAGAAGTCCTACTGACAAAGAGTTAGAGAAAGGAACAGAAATCCTAGAGAGGAACTGAATTCAAGAAAGCATAGAATTGTATGTCAGCCAAATTTATAATCAAATGCAAGAGTGAAATGAAAATTCTTTTAGTCATTCAAGGCCTGTGCTTATTAAACAAAGACATACTTTGAAAATAATTTTTAGGAGAAACAGTGCCACAAAAAGAGAAAATCAATTCCTTCCTACTAGGCATGGAAGGAAAAGTGAGTAAATATGTTAACAAGGTTTATTTTGTAAATAAGCAATGACTTTTAAAAATGTGTAAAATCCTAGAGCTAAAGATATGATAGTGGGCAGGAGAGAGAGAAACCAGCATGAGGTAAGAACACGCTAATATATTCGCTTTGTCTGGTGGAAGATCTGGTATCTAAGGGTAACCACCAGAAAAGCAAAACTCAAACTTTGAAACTTATAAAACAAAATTTAATGTATCCAGTGGAAAATAGGAAGAAAGAGAAAAATCTTTATAAAAGATGTGCAAAATTTTTTCAAAAAGAAAATGAGATAGAGTAATAAATACTAATGTAATAGCTAGTTAATATAAAAGATGATATTCTCAGATTGTATTTTGAAAAATATCCAGCAAAATGTTGCCTATAAGAGATGTATTTAAAACAAAAGTAGTACATGGAGAGGTTATGCAGGAGAAAAATTTTGCACCAGACATTTGTTTCAAATGGCAAGCTAAATTGTTTTTGAGCTACCACAGTAGAGGAGAGAGACTTTGATATAGAGCTGAGTTCAACTCCAAACAGAGCTGAGTTCAACGCCAAAAGCAGCAGAGACAACGTGGGATTCATAGCCAAGGAACAGACAAGGAGGTCAGTGGGTAGAAAATTACTGAGAGGAACTTGGTTAGATATCAAGAGTAGAGAGATTTTTGCCAAACTGGCTTAGCAAGATCCTTGTTAAAGGTTAGGCAAGTATTTCGATATCAAGGTGGGGGGATTAATAACCTGATGATGTCTCAGGGGTGGAAGGGTTCTCTCTAAACTATCTTAATAGGATTCTTCGCTAGAACTGGGCTCAGCAGGCCAAAGGCAAGACCTAATTGAGAAGATTACTAGGAGCCTGAACAAAGTTTGATTCAAGAGGGAGTGTTTTCAATTGAAACTAAAAATACAAAAATCAGCTGGTTGTGGTGGCGAGCGCCTGTAATCCCAGCTACTCAGGAGGCTGAGGCAGAAGAATCGCTTGAACACGGGAGGTGGAGGTTGCAGTGAGCCAAAATTGCACCATTACACTCCAGCCCAGGCAACAACAGCAAGACTCTGTCAAACAAAACAGAACAAAAATAACAAAACACCCCAAAAAACGTCAGGGTAACCATCTTAATATCAGACTAAATAGAATTTAAGGCAAAAATTATCATAAAGACAGAGGTATGATAAATAATGGTAGACAAAACACTAGATCAATAAACTATAATGATCATGAACAAAATCCTCTAAATAATATAATATCCAAATACACAAAGCAGCATTGATAAAACTACAGAGAGAAGTAGATAAATCAACCATTGTAGCTGGAGATTGTAATATTTCCTTCTCTAAAAAACATAAACAAGACTAAAAGAAAAGTCATGTTATAGAAGAACTATAAAAAAGTTTGTGTGCATAGGTGTATTGACAACATATTGAACATTTGCAAAATTCTACAATGTACCAGAAGCTTCATAGAGATTATGTCTCTGACCATAAAACGGGAACATTAGAAATCTACAACATATGTCTGAAAACTAAGAAATGTTCTGTCTTTGGCAGAAAGAAGAAACAAAAATGAAAATTTAAAGATCCTTAGAACAGAATGAAATAGAAGGCACTCCAAGTAAGTATTTATGACTACAGATAAATACTAATTACCAAAATCCTACCACAAACATCATACTGAATGGGGGAATTTTACATGCATTCACTTTATGATCATGAACAAAAAAATAACGCGCACTTTTACCACAACTGTACAACATAGTACTGGAGGCCCTCAAGAAGACAATTATGCAAGAAAAAGAAATAAAGGAAAAAAAAGAAAACACTGAAAAGGAAAAGGTATAATGATCACTATTGATGAATGATATGACCACTTACACAGATCATTCATATAGATGTAATAATCCAAGTTAGATAGACAAAAGATAAACATAAATCAATAGCATTTCTCTTTATCAGCAATAACTAACAAGAAAATATAATGTGAAATAAGATAAAACAAAATAGCAATAAAATCTTTAAAATATCAAGGAATTTTTCTTCTTTTGAGACGGAGTCTTGCTCTGTCACTCAGGCTGGAGTGCAGATGGCTCACTGCCAGCTCCGCCTCCCGGGTTCACGCCATTCTCCTGCCTCAGCCTCCAGAGTAGCTGGGACTATAGGCGCCCACCACCACGCCTGGCTAATTTTTTGTATTTTTAGTAGAGACAGGGTTTTACCGTGTTAGCCAGGATGGTCTCGATCTCCTGACCTCGTGATCCAACCGCCTTGGCCTCCCAAAGTGCTGGGATTACAGATGTGAGCCGCCGCGCCCAGGTGGAATTTTTCTAAAAGGAGTGAACAAGCCCTTTCCAGAGAAAATCTAAAACTCCTTCAAAGAATGCTTTTAAAAGACTTGAACATATAAAAAGATTTACCAAATTTATGTATGAGATGACAACATGATAAAGAAGGGATTTTCTTATAATTAGATTGTATTGGTAAGGTACTTTGGAGAAAACTGACTTTTTAATAATGTCAGAAGTATCGAAGTATACATATACATATATACAAAAACATGGGTAGATCTTTCAAAATAGCACTGTGTGAAAAAGGAAGAAACAAAACAAAACCATGGTGCAATGCCATCTATGTATATAAAATACATAAAAATAAAGCAATACATATATTTTATGAATATACATAAGTGGACTTACTAAACATGTTGGAATGGATGCCTATGAAAGGACGTAAATGGGGACGGAAGTGAGAGGAAAAAATGACTAGAATAACACAAAATACAGGGCATTTTTCCAAGGACCAATTATGACAGTGTGCCATGAACAAAATGTGATCTATAAAAAAGTAAGAGGTGGAAAAAAAAATGACATTTGGAGAAAAAAAAAACTGAGGTAGATAAAAAATAGGATATATGGCCGAGCTCATTCCTGTAATTCCAGCACTTTGAGAGGCCAAGGTGGGTGAATCACCTGAGGTCAGGAGTTTGTGACCAGCCTGACCAATATGGCAAAACCTGTCTCTACTAAAAATACAAAAATTAGCTGGGCATGGTGGTACACACCTGTAATCCCAGCTATTTGGGAGGCCGAGGCTAGAGAATCACCTGAACCCAGGAGGCGGAGGTTGCAGTGAGCTGAGATTGCAGCATTGCACTCCTGCCCAGGTGACAAGAGCAAAACTCCATCTCAAAAATAAATAAATAAATAAATAAAAATAAGGGAGAAAATAGGATGTGCATACATCCTCAAGAACTTAGTATTAAAAGCTACTAGGCCATGAGAACAATAATAAAGAAAACCTGTAATAGTTGATGGGGCATAAAAATAAGTGCATTCAGATTAATCTTTTTCAAAAAAGCAGGCCCTAAGTAACCTACACTATTCAAATGACATATTCATGTTCAAAATAAGGAACATTCAGGCCAGGTGCGGTGGCTCATGCCTGTAATCCCAGCACTTTGGGAGGCCGAGGTGGGTGGATCACAAGGTCAGGAGATGGAGACGATCCTGGCTAACATGGTGAAACCCTGTCTCTACCAAAAATACAAAAACAAAATTAGCCAGGAGTGGTGGCATGTGCCTGTAGTCCCAGCTACTCGGAAGGCTGAGGCAGGAGAATGGCATGAACCTGGGAAGCGTAGTTTGCAGTGAGCTGAGATCTTGCCACTGCACTCCAGCCTGGGCGACAGAGTGAGGCTCTGTCTCAAAAAAAAAAAAAAAAAAGGATTATTCTTTTGTCTTCCAAGTTCTCTGGACTGGAGAGGGTAAGCACATATTCTACAGACAGACCCCTTCCTGGGTTCTTTTTTGGCCTTGGTAGAAGGCAGGTTGTATTGTAGATCTCCAATTATACCTCTTGGTATATTTTCCTATAATTATTCATTTTAAAATAAGGTGACTATAGGAAAACTTACTAATAAAATGAAAGAAAAACAATTAAATGAAAAAATAATATATAGTCAATACAATATGTTTGGCTTTTAGTACCAAATTTCTTAGTAATACATATTGGATATTTTGAGTACAAGATAGTTTCATTATAATTCTTATTTTGTTTATTGTGGCATTGTACTTGAAATTAAACCCAAATAAAGTGAATCAAAGCTAGTCTATTTCAATTATGTGGTTCAGTTCTTTCTTCAAAAGGACCAAAACACCATGCTTAAAAGAAATATAGTCAGCATCTGAAAAACCACAAATCCCAAGTGCTGCTTCCTAGTAAACGAATATAGAAAAATATTCAATTAATTATGATTTAACTCAATAAAAATTATACAAATCTACTTATTGCAACAAGGAAAACAATGGTATATGTTGCCACAATTAAAAAAAAAACATAAAATCGAATGAATTGAAGATTGTCACTATTTTTCTAAGGCATCAAGTAGCACTTGACAGATGTTATCCTACAAGCCACAAGAAGCTTTACTGTGCTGAAGTATTTTAAAATGTTGCGTTATATATTAGAATGGGGTGACTTCCAGAAAACTAACCCAGAGCCACTGATTTCATAAGCAGGAGCAGCTTTCAGCACATTGGACAGTGACCTTTACCTGCTGTTTTCACATGCTGGTGAGCAAGCTGGTTGGAATGTTCTCTTATTCTACTGCCACATAAAAAATTATCGATTAAATATGAGACTCTGAAACTCGTCTCTTACTGAGAAACATTTAAGAGCATTATAGAATTCATTTTACTCATGCAATAAATCTACTTAGTAATGAAAAAGAAGAATCCACTTGCGAATATGGAGAAATATTTCTTCAGGCAGTCACATCAGATAAATTATTCACCTCCAACAGTATGTCACAAAATGTAATGCCAATAAACTTTTTTAAAATGCAGTGTTCACACATCCAGGAATGAACACCCGTGAAATGTTAATGCCTGCCAGTTTTTCTTAAAAGTATGCCTTGTGCATGACTCAGGACTTCTCCCGCATTGATGATAAGAATGGAGCATGTTCAATCGTCTCCTTATAGTGAAAACAAAAAGTGTACTTTTAAAAGATAAATAGGCTCTGAAAATAAATTTCTTTCGTGTATTTGCTTGATACACGCCTCTAAAGAAATTGCTTAAGAAAAATGTAAGCATTCTCTTAGTTGTGTAATTTATTAATTTATTTTACTTGTATACACTTAGGGGTACAAGTGCAGTTTTGATACATGGATATATTGCACAGTGGTGAAGTCTGAGTTTTTAGCATAACCATTACCCAAATAGTGTATATTGTGCTCATTACATAATTTCACACCCCTCAACCTCCCCAACCCCCACAGCCTTCTGAGTCTCCAGTGTCTCTCATTCCATGCTGTGTCCATGCACACACATTATTTAGCTTCCATTTATAAGTGTGTTTTTTAAAGTTCATTAAGTACCTAGGATCTTTTCACATTTCCAAAACTTGCTTAATAACCCTTGTTCATGTAACCCTACAACTTGTTGATAACTGCCTTGTTGGTAGGTATAATGATCTCCTCTTAAAAATTAGAAAACCAAATCTCAGAGAGGTCAAGTGACTTGCTAAAGGACACACAGCTGGTAAATTGTGGACTAGAATTCAAAACTAGTTCTGTCCCACTCCATGTATAACGCTTTTTCTATTTATCATGATGTCAATTCACTATAATATGTTTTATATGTAATTTTTGCTCAGTGGTTTATCTCACGTATAGCAAAATAAAATTTTAAACTGTATAGTTCATTTTATTAACATAAAATAAAATGTTTATGACACTGAGCTGCCAAATAGTTCTCCAGAGGCCCTGAAGTTACCAGCTTTGGGTGTAAAATAAATCCATCTTAGCCTTCTTTCATTCTGTATCTCACCGATAAATATCCAGATGGGCCAGGACTTTTTTTGTTAGGAGAAAGTAAGTAGGTAATTCCTTGCCAAAATTCATACCCCTATTCAGAGAATAATAATACCATTGTGTAATAGTCCATAAAGAATCCTCCTGTATCTTGCGATGAAGACAGAAGATAGAAGAAGCAGGGATCTGGGGGACAGCCTGGGACAGATGGGAGCCCATCTTAGAAGAGGATCTGGTCACACCTCACTGCAATGTCAGGGCACATGGACGATAAAACCAGTGTTAGCCTCATGGAGTGTCATAGTGATGTAGAGCTTGGGACCCGGAGTTAGTCCACAACAACATGACCTTAAGCAAGTTACTGAACTCTCCTGTGCTTTAAGTTCCTTGATTTGGACAAAGGAGATCACACAATCTACCTTGCAAGGTACCGCAAGAGTTCAAAGAGTTTGTAAGATGGTGGTTGAACAAATGCCAGCCATTATAACCATCCTAATCCCCATCATATCACTTTTTCAGTTCCAGTAATGTGACCTTTAAAAATGTTCAGTACTATTTTCTCCAGGAAACTCCCAAAGGACGCTGATATATGGGTGTGAGAGGCCAGAAACATCTCCCTTCCATTCCTCCCCATGTGCTTTATTGAAGAAAACACACAATCGTTTAATATAGCCATGAGCTCTGGACAACAAGACCAGGACCCTTCTTATCCATGTGATGGAGACAGTGGGATACCTTACAAATTAAGTAGATAACAGTGCCCACTTCTCATTTAAACGAAAGGAAGGAAAATATCATCCATATCATGTCAAAATAACTACATGCAAAAATCCAAATAGATACAAAAAGAAAGAAACACAAAAATGTGCTGCACATCTTTGTGAATTAAATATCAAAATAAATTTGATTTTGAAGGGGTTCTTTTTTTTCTTAAATATCCGTTAATTGAATTAGCCGGGTGTGGTGGCATGTGCCTATAGTCCCAGCTACTTGAGAGGCTGAGGTGGGGGTATCCACTGAGCCCAGGAGGTCGAGGCTGCAGTGAGCCATGATTGCACCACTGCACTCCAGCCTGAGCAACAGAACAAGACTTTGTCTGAAAAAAGAAAAAATCCTTTAATTGATATTCAACTGGATGGACAGAACATCTGGTTCAGAAGAAAGTTCCAGTGACAAAATGGAGTAGTTTTCAGTAGCGTGCCTCTTTAAAAATGAAAGAAACTTTTATGAATAATTACCTCACTTGGAGTAGATTCATAATAATTTCATTATACTATCATTAGTACACTAGGTATACATATATATCTGCCTGTGTACATTTATGCAAAATAGTCCGAGAAATCTTAACACAACCATGGTGACATTTGGACTTCGAGTTTTTAAACCAGCATTTGAAAAGATGAAGGTCAATTGCATCCGATGGCTTGAATTCTGAATAAAGTGGTGAAGGTCAGATAGCTAAGTTGGATGCCAATGATAAAATGAAACATATGGCTTTGAAGTAACAGAGAAGTCATGAGTAAGCATTTTTCAAGATCACAAAGGAAGAAGCAGCTGACAAGCAATGGAAAAAAACAAGCTAAAGAAGAAAGAAATTGGGGAATAGAAAGGTACCACAGTGATGAATCGAAAGGCAGCAGAGGCTCCAAAGGCAGGGCCTTGGGGAAGATTCTTTAAAGAAGGGATATTTTAGAGTGCGTTAACCAAAGTCCATTTTTTCCCCAAGAAATAACTGACAATTATTCATCAAATCTCACAAAATCTGACATCCAATGTATGATGCCCAGGTAAGGTACTGATAGATAACATTGAGAAGTTACTATATGCCTAAAGAGATCAGAATTCAAAATCTGGTAAATAGAGGTCAAAATTCAAAATCTCATCGGTCTGACTCCAGAGCCCATGAACTTCCACTCAGTGAATTATCTTTCTAACTGAGAATGGGCACTTTGGCAAGTTGCTTTTATTCTGCGAGGGTTTTAGGGGACTCTATTTAATGGGACTTTGTGCCAGGTTCTGTGCTAGGTACTGGGGCAACAGAGATGAATAAGAAACGTAGTCTTCAAGTCTCTCTCGTACTGAATTCACAATATTGTGACTGTTAAGTGTTCTAGGCACTTCATAGAAGATGAAGGTGGATACAATGTTTTCTTAACAATACTAGCGATTAAATAACTCCTGATGATATTGCAGGGTTTTTTTTTGTCCTCAGGCGATTATTTGGGGTGTCAAGCAAGTTGTGAAAATAAGAAGTGTAGAAACGATGAGCAGATGATAATAACAACATTTTCAAAGGCCAGGAGGAAAATTCAATTTATGTTCCATCCTGTCCTTGGCAAATAGTCAGTTTCCTCCCCCTCTGTCTTCCTGCTAATCACAAGTGAATGTGGATCTGGCTTGTTTACTTCTTTGATCTGTTTGCTCATTGAAATTCACACAGCTTTGAGACTAGGGTTTTTATTTCCTTTGTCATCTTGATGAATGCCTGGGCAAATACATAGCAAAATGACTGTGAAGCTCAATAAAACCAATTCAACAGGGGAACTTAGGCTATAGGGAAGGCAAGATGACATCTTATAAACAAGAAAATAACCTATGATGGCATCTACTGTGTTTTGTGGAGTTCTGGAGAAATAGGTCTCAAAGTTTGGACTCATAAAAAGTTGTGCAGCTTAAGCTGGATATTAAAACCGGATGTAAATGCAACTGAAGCAGAGAACCAGTTATCTAGACAGTTCCTATCTGAACTATTTCTTTAGGAAGTGTCTATGTAATTAAGGGAAAATATTTTCTGGTCAATTGGTCAATCATTTTAATTCTCTACTTGATATTTCAACAGTATACAATAGAAAGTCAAAGGGAAGTATCTGGGTAATCCAAGTAAAGACCAACTTTCCCCATATTTATGTGGATAATTTAATCCTAATTTGTATGTAATCTAGATTCCATGGTAATCATAGCTATTTTTCGTTTTTCATCCTTCAGCTCTCAACTCAAAGTAAGTCTTTCTAGACCCCAGACAAGGTTAAATTCCCATGTTAATCACTCCAAATGATGCCTTCTCCTTTGATTGTATAGGACTACATATTTGTAATGTCTGTCTTCCTTAGAATATGCACTCCACGAGGACAGGATCTGAACTGAGTCTCTCCAGCCCTGTCTCCGCTCCTGGCACATAACAGGTACTCAAAAGAAGCTGTGGGCCGGGCGCGGTGGCTCAAGCCTGTAATCCCAGCACTTTGGGAGGCCGAGACGGGCGGATCACGAGGTCAGGAGATCGAGACCATCCTGGCTAACACGGTGAAACCCCGTCTCTACTAAAAAAAGACAAAAAACTAGCCAGGCGAGGTGGCGGGCGTAGTCCCAGCTACCCGGGAGGCTGAGGCAGGAGAATGGCATAAACCCGGGAGGCGGAGCTTGCAGTGAGCTGAGATCCGGCCACTGCGCTCCAGCCTGGGCCACAGAGCAAGACTCCGTCTCAAAAAAAAAAAAAAAAAAAAAAAAAAAAGAAGCTGTGAACGTGAAGAGGGAGTGCAAATCTTACAGCCCATGGGTATACAGATGAATGACAGCTCTCTAGTACTTTTCAAACTTGGCAGTTGTGTGTACATCTACATGCATTTGAGTTTGGTTTACGATTAATTAATATCCAGCAGAATGGTGAATTTTTTTCCTATAATGAATGATATTTTTTAAATGGCAAGGAAAAGAAAATTTCGATGAGGTTCCTACAATGTAGGACTCAAAGAGGTGCTCCTGACTTCTGCCATAAGAACAGACTCTTGGAATAATTTCTTCCAGCTATGACTTCATGCTGATCCATCTTAGATGCCTTTGTGGTCAGTGGCACGTGTTTGAGAGATGGCTGTGTGGGCTCCTGGACTCACTTAATGGAGTGAGTCATTATTTACAGATAATAAGCTAAAAACAAAAACGTTTATCAAAAAATTTTAGGATAGTAAGAAATAGTGTTCTTATATGACTCACTCAATTGGACAATTAGATAAACGGTGGCCAAATGGAATAATCAGCTTGACAACCATCATGAGGCTGTCAATTTTCTGAGTAAGGAGGTCATCACATGTCACTTCTTTCATGTAGGAGTCATGGTTCAATCTGTATTGGGGTATTTGCAAAGTAATGTAAGAAAATTCATGGCATCTCATCTCTTCAAACCAGAAAGATTTTAGTTCAAACTGAATTGTATGTCTCTGTATATATCAAGATTAGATTAGATCGATAATAGATAGACACATATATGTATATGTGTATTTACATGATAGTTATTTTTAAGAGAGTAAGTCTAAAGGACAAGGAGAAATTTTGCACTGTCTTCTTTTAAAATACTTACAGATTTCTAGGTATAAGATTGTATGGAACCAAGTTATTTCACTGGGAAATAAGAAAGTCTTCTCAGGCCAGGTGCCGTGGCTCACACCTATAATCCCAGCACTTTGGGAGGCCGAGGCCGGTGGATCACAAGGTCAGGTGATTGAGACCATCCTAACTAACACGGTGAAACCCTATCTCTACTAAAAATACAAAAAATTAGCTGGGCATGATGGTGCATGCCTGTAATCCCAGCTACTCGGGAGGCTGAGGTAGGAGAATCACTTGAACCCAGGAGGCGGAGGTTGCAGTGAGCCGAGATCGCACCCTTACACTCCAGCCTGGGCTACACAGCGAGGCTCCATCTCAAAAAAAAAAAAAAAAAAAAAAAGGAAGTCTTGTTTTTACTTTCCCTTAAAACAATAGATCAGCTTGTGACACAGCAATGAGACAAAACTTTGATTTTTTTTTTTTATTAGTGGGGAAAAGGTGACATAGGCAGGCAGATCACCTTACATTTGCTCTGACAAATACTTTGTTGGGAAGTTACTCTTTTCCAGACTGCTTCATTTACACCAGAACAGGACACTATATATTTGTGTGTCTGAGATGTGCTCCCATATACCGACACAGCTGCAGGGCTGATAGAAAGGCCTCCACGCATCCATGCTCTTGGAGAACTTCACAGGGATACATCTCCCCTTGGCATCTCTTCTATGACCCTCAGAATAGAAGTCTCCCCAACCCCAGATCACGACAGCTGGGTCTGAGCTCACCTTCTCTCTGTTCAGGGTCTGTCCCTCCAACTGAATCCCACTGGGGATGCCACCAGGCTCAGAAGGCTCAATGCTGAGAAACTGGCCCATCCAGGAATGGCCTGAACCATCTTTTGATGAGCTTCATGGAAATGTCACAAATTTGGAGGGCTATTGTAGAAAAAGCTTTTCTTTGACTATCACTACACTAGATTTCATTTGTTCCTGAATTAAAATTCCCTCCATGGGCACTTCTCCAAAGTGTAAACTGCCTGAGCTAGCCAGGAGCTTCCTGCATGCTGGATCCCATCTAATGACGAATATTATTTAATCACGAAGATAATGGAAGGTAGGATGGGACAGTGCAGGAACTTAAAGAAGTAATGCTTGTTTTAAATTAAGCCTCTTTTTCTCCCTAAACAAAGGATAACACAGCATTCAACATTCAATTTCCAACCAGGAATGGAACTAAAATGAATAGAGTACCTACTAAGCACTCTCAAACAGTTTACATAACTATTGCACGCAGGACTATCACAATGGTAATGGCAAAGTCTAATTACCAACCCCAACAAAGCACAAAGAACTTAAGTAATTTTATCTAAATCCACAAAGAGAGTGAAGCTAAGAATCAAAGCCAGGTTTCTCTATTTGTCAAGTCAAACTTTCTTAACCAGAGAACCTTCTATTTTTCATGTTCTATTGCACGTCATCAGTCATTTGCTCATTTCAGAACTGGAGTTGCTAAAGGCTGTATCTCTACAGTGTTCCACTGGCTCTTCAGAAACTTGTTTGGTATTAGACTTTTCAGACAAGTGGTCAGAAGGCTCGTGCAATCAGTTGCCAAATGAATGCAGAAAATGATGAATGAGTATATTTTCTCACAGACACTGGCTGGCTTGATTTGAGGACTGTTACAGTGGTCCTCAACATGCATTGACACCCAAAATCCCAAGGATGAAATGGAAACCCTCAGATAGATAAGAAAAAGGCATCAAAGTACTGAAAAGATAATCAGAGGAAGAGACTGGCACGTCAGAGGCATGGCAAGATCTGAGAGCACCAAAAGGAATGGTCCTTTTGCCCAACATTTTCTCCAGCTGGTTTACAAGGTGACTTTGACTCTGATGTTGAAATATTCACCTATTCTTTCCTGCGTTTCTTCTGTGGAGCTTCCTGTTGAAGAACTTCCAGTCATTTGGAACAGATTGGGAACATTTCTCCCAGGTTGGAACTGGACAACCATTTGGGAAAGTCATGAGGTATGGACACAGGATGGTTAAGTTTGGATGGATTGAAGACAAAGAGGCAGGCTGGGAGGACCGAGGAAAGGGCAGGACAGTAGCACTGGGTAGGCCACTCTACTGGGGGAAGTAGCATCATGATACAATCTGTGGGAGAGCCTTTGCAGAGAAAAACCCAGAAGGCAGTGCTCCTGGTTTGGCTTTAACTAGAACTGAGAGCATTAAATGACCTGGTAAGATCAGACACTGCCTAAGGCTCTCCCAGAGGCTTCCAACGCAGCGAGAATCAAATCCCAGCTCCTTGACACAGCTTATACCATGCAATGGTGGTCAAGCCCCTGCAATCCCGCAACTCCTTCTCCTGCACTCTCCTTACCCTCCTCTACTCCAGCTTTATCGGCTTCTTTCTGTTCAAACACAGCGCGCTCGTGCCTCCTTAGGGCATGTCGCAATGCTTTTTCTCCCTGGAATCCTCTTCCAATGGCCTCTACATGCCTGCCTCCTTCTCAGCACTTGGCCTTTTGTCTCCTCCTCATAGAGGCCCACTACTCAAAAGGCCAACCAAAAAGTGCCTCCTTTCCTCCGAAATAATTTCTCCCTAGCATGGTCTCCTCTTTGTGTCTTTCAAAGCAGTTATCACAGTGTGGTATCCTCTTGCTATTGATTTATTCACCTGTGTATTGTCTGGACTTTTCCACTAGAAAAAAAATGCCCCTGAAAGCCAGGCTTTTACTCATCTTGGTGTACTTGGCAAGCAAGAACAATAATAGCAATACTTATATAACCTTTATGATGAGCCAGACACTGTTTTTAGTACTTTACGTATATTAATTCACTGAATCCTTTGGGGCAGAATTATTGTTCTCACCATCTTCCAGATATGAAGCCAAAGTGCAGAGAGGTTTGGTAACTTTCCCAAAGTCACACAGCCATCAGGACAAGAGCTGGGAACCTAAAGAAGCTGTGTCCAGAGTGGAAACTTGAACTGCTCTGCTCTCCTGCTTCTATGTGTTGGGGAAGGACAGGAGACTTCCCGGAAGGAGACACAGAGAGGCTGTGGGGGTCTCACATCAGCCTGCCTGTACCCAGTCCTCACTCTGTGCCTTCTGTTCTGAGGATTCCATATGCCAGAAGAAGAAGAAGACACGGTGGGACCAAAATGCTGTGTTCAGGGAGGGAATGGGTTTGCTTAGTGTGATCCTCAGAGGCTGAGCTGTGTCTTCTGTATCTTTGTGGGCCCCATGCCTAGCACAGAGCCTGACACATAGGAGACCTTGAAGGGAAGAGAGAGAGAAGTTTCCACACTGCGAAGGGTGAGGAGGGCTTTCCTGGCAGAGAGAAAAGCACATGCAAATGTGTCAGCTTATAAGCAGAGATGGCACAGGCAGGGAAAGCTGTGGGCTACAGTGCAGGGGACAGGGATACAGAGGGGGAGAAGAGGCTGCAAAGAAAGGCTGTGGCCAGGCCGAGAAGGGCTCTGAATGCCCAGCGAGGGAGTTCAGGCTTTTCCCCTCTCCTGATTGTTTTTATTTTACTGAGGTGTAACTTACATATACCAATTTTAAGTGTACAGTTGATGTATTTTGACAAAATGTGCACTTACACTTAACCCCCACCACAATTAGGATAATCAACATTTCTATCTCCCCAAAAAAATCTGCTTATTGCTAAAGGTTTTTATCCAACAGAGTGATAAGGATTGCTGTTTCAGAAGGATGATTCTGCAGATGGTGTGAAGAGGGGGTGGATAAAGGAGGGGTGGGAGATGATGTCTTCAATCATGGAACAAGATAGATCCACTGACAGCCAACCACTTTAAAACACTCCATGGAACACTGTTAATTCACAGACTTTGTCAAAATGCCAAAAGAAAAACAGCACAAAACAGCAAAACTGGTCTGCGTGGGCTAGGCATAGGGGTTTTTGTGAGAACAAGAGATTGTTGCCGATCAATAAAGCTATAGCAATCCATACTAATCACGAGGACAGATGATGACCATTTTCGCTGGGTCTGTATGTTTTATGACTCTAGGCACAGTCTCTGAGACCCATTCCAACAAACTGCTCTGAGAAAATTAGCTGCCAACATGACACACGACCCAAACCAACAGACCAGGGGAGCATAAAGTGTTTGACGTCCACTACAGTCTATTGCACTGAGTGCGGCTGTCACCAGAGCCACCGCAGCAGCAGAGAGGCAGCCTGGCCCAGTCAGTCAAGACACATGTGTCACCAACTCACAATATCAAACAGCCAAATGTTTTGTGCTCAGAAATAGTTAACTACCTTGTGAAGTACTTAATGTATATTTTACATAAATTAACTGATTTAATAATCTTAATAACTCTATTAGGTAAGTAGTATTCATAGCTTCATTTTAGAGATGATAAAGCTGAGGTACAGAGAGGTCTAGTCACTTGCCTAAGATCACACAGCAGAGCTATGTTTCAGAACCCAGTTCCAGGGACCCTGACACCATGACCCCCATGCTTCCCTGCCTTTTCCATAGCATAATAGTTAAGAGCACAGGTTTCAGAGACAGACTGATTGAGATCCACGTTCTGCTTTGTCACTAACTAGCTGTGTGACATCAAACTTCATCTTTCTGAGCCATAATTTCCTCATTTGCAAAATGGACAGAGCTGCTGTGGAGACTTACATGTGTAATGGCACCTGGCACAGAGTGAGTCCACAATGAAGAGGGGCGTAATAATTATTTGGAAGCTCACAAACCCTGTTTATTCCAAGATACATGTTATTCAAACTTCACAGTCAGTCACCTAAAAAAACCCAAATACAAATCAACTTTTATTGATTTTAATTAAACTTTTATTATTCCATTAGATCAGGAAAAATTTCCATTGAAGCATTTATTCATTTGAAAAATATTAAGTACTTGCCTGATACCAAACACTGTTCTAGTGTCTGAAATTACAATGGTGAATCTAAGAGGAAAATCACTGACCTCAGGGCAGGGACAGTCAGATATTTTTAATGTATTTTTAAAACAAGTTTGTATAATATTCTTTTTAATTTTAAAAATCTAACAAATCAGGCCAGGCACAGTGGCTCATGCCTGTAATCCCAGCACTTTGGGAGGCCGAGGCGGCAGATCACTGGATGTCAGGTGTTCAAACCAGCCTGGCCAACATGGTAAAACCCTGTCTCTACTAAAAATATAAAAATTAGCTGGGTGTGGTGGTGCATGCCTATAGTTCCAGCTAGATGGGAGGCTGAGGCAGGAGAATCACTTGAACCTGGGAGGTGGAGTTTGCAGTGAGCGGAGATTGTGCCACTGCACTCCAGCTTGGTTGATAGAGCGAGACTCCGTATCAAAAAAAAAAAAAAAAAGTTACAACAAATCAGCATATATCTCTCTAATAAGGCTGCAGAGGTAATCTAAAAAAATTCAGGTGTCTTTGTCTTTTGACTGGAATTATACCAACCCATGCACTGACACTGTAGTCTCATAAGAAATCTACCTAATTAAAAAATTTTGGTGGTCAAAGTCTTAAAAAAATGTCAACCTACAAAGACAAATTAAATAACAGTAATTTTTAAAATTGTTTTAAACCTCTGATGATTAAAAACAGGCAAAAAATATAAACCCTGGGCTAAAATAAATCACTGGATGGTGTCTAAGGCCCCTTCAACCATCGGAAAGTAATTGAATCTCTTCAGTCAATTTTAAACATTGCTTTTGCAGTCTTACTTGCGCCGCTGATTTTCTCAGTGAAAACAACAGGGATGTTAAGTAAGAAAAAATTTCCAGGCTGCTAAATGAATGTCTGACCGGTTCTTTCTCATATGTCAGCTCAACTGGGACCTCTTTCAAGAATCCCGCATAACCATAACCTTCCTAGCTAAAGTAGCCCCACACCGTTCTGCCTCTACCCATTACCCTATTTCATTTCTCCATGTCACTTATCACCACCTGAAATTATTTCATTCATTGATCAGTTACTTGTTTCTTGTCTGACTCACACATTAGAATGTAAGCTCCATGGAATAGGGTCTCTCCTGCTTTTCCCCCACAGCATCCCTAGCAGCCAGAATGCTGCCTGGTGCACATACTTGTCAAGTGAGTAGATGAATAGCAAAACTGGTGTATTCCTGTGAAAGGGTCTCCTAGCTCAGCTGCAGTTAGGAAGGAGCAGCAGGTACATATTACTTAGTTCTCCTTAAATAGCCTATAAAACAAGGTGGGGGTGAGGGATGGGAGAGGTGTCTTTCATTCATCCGTTCACTGGACAGATGTTTACTCAGCATCTACTGCAGACCAAGTACTGGACCATGCTGGCTACATGCAGGAAAGTGAAATAGACCTTGCCCAGGTTCTTAAAGAAGACAATAGTGCACAAGTCCAAGCCTGGAACTTTTGCAAAGCATACACTGATGAGGCTACTTCAGAGATATATAATGTATCTAAAACCCTTAGCATGGTCCCTGGAGCATAGTAACCACCCAGTAACTGATGATGATGAGGAGGAGGAGGAGGACGAGTAAGAGGAGAAATACAATGAGATGACGGTGATTATTACTACTTCATATTCAGAAAAACAAAGTAATCTCCTAATCATCAAATGTAACCTCAGATTACTCAAATGAGTAATCAATATCTACAGGGGTCATGAAAAATATATAAATCATCTGCCCCTGGACTAACTAGGGGAATTCACTATAGGTTCTCTCTGCAGATAAGAAGACTCACCATGGACAAGACTGATGATGTGTTTCACTGTAATATCAAAAGCTGCATTCTTGCCATCATTTGTATTATTAATAATGCACCTGGGGCTTCTCACTCTGGAAAAGATAGAATGAGTACACTCTATTCTTTCTCTCCCACTGATTATAACTAAAATCTCTGGATAACTTAGATAAAGCAACTGTATGAGAGGATTCTAAAAAATAAATAATAGCAGAGATGCTGGGGTGGAAAATTACAACTCAAAGAACAACCAATACAGCAGTGAGTTTCCTGGTTTAATTTTTTTTTTCAATTCTCCCAGCTTAGACTCTAGGGTGGCTCACATCCCAGAACTGCACAGCAGACACAGATGAAAAAATCTCAAAGAGAAACTTTCTTTTTCTAGGCAGAAGACTGGAAAGGGGGACCCCTGTGGAACATAGGATGTGGGAGGTATCTCCCTTTTCCCCATTTTTCCTCTGCTGGCCCTGTCTCAAGGCAAGCCCCAGGCATGAACCAGCACTCCCACAGCAGCTGCAGGAATACCAGCCATAAGGGCACCCATAACTCAGAGAAAATTCTACTCATTGACCAGAGAAATTGGACTCTTTGGTCTGAAGAGTGTCTGAGAAATTTCTTTATTCATTCTCTCTCTCTCTCTCTCTCTCTCTCTCTCTCTCTCTCTCTCTCTCTCTCTCTTTCTCTCTCTCTCTCTCTTATATCTCACCATTTTGCCCAAAGGCAGACCCATTCACAAAAAGTGTGGAACTGTGCAGGGAGGTTAAACCAGATTTCTGCCAGAAAACCAAGAAAAAGGGACTCTGGGAGCCAGAGACTGTGAGGGCAATCACAAATTGAAAGGGGTGGCAAAAACTACCTTCTAAACCTAAGTATGAAATCCTAGTTCATGCCCAAGCTGTGCACACACAGAATCAACTCAAAGCAGTATAGCAAAGGCTCTGAGAACTGAATTATAGTAGAGACCATCCCCCAGATTCTAGACTGACCCCGAGTGGCACATCTGGGGATGAAATCAAATAGCACCACAAAGGCTGTGAAAATTAAATTGACATTGGATCCAGAGCCTACAGGAGGTAGGTCGGCCCTTGCCATCTGAACCTTACTTACTGAGTTGATTACCCACTTTCAAAAAAGAACATTCTTCATAGGATTTTAACAGAACTTAAGATTCTTGTAACATAATATTCAAAATCTATAGAATGTAATTTGTGGTAGGATAAATAATAACCCCTGCAAAGATGTCTAGTAACCCCCAGAACCCATGAATATGTTACATTGCATGGTAAAAAGGATTTTGCAAATGTGATGAAGTTTAAAATGTTGAGATGGGGAGATTTCCTGTATAGTCTGAGTGAGCCCAGTGTAATCACAGGGCCTTTCTATAAGAGCAGCAGGAGGATCAGAATCAGACAAAAAGGAGATGTGAAGACAAAAGCAGAAGTTGAAGTGATGTGTTTTGCAGATGGAGAAAGGGGCCACAAAAAAGGAATTGCAAGCACCTCTAAATATGGAAAAGAAAAGAAATGTATTATCTCTTAAAGTCTCCAGAAGAAATGCAGGCCTGCCAACATCTTAATTTTAGACTTCTGATCACCAAAACTACAAGAATAAATTTGTCTTAAACCAAGAGTTTGTGGTAATTTGTTACATCAGTAATAAGAAACTAATACACAATTTAAAATTACCCAAACAAAAAAACTGGGAAAATACAATTAACTCTCAAGGGAAAAGATAGCAGATACCAATCCCAAGATGACCAGATGTTGGGATTGTCAGACAAAGACCTTAAAAAAACTACTGTAACCACATTCCATGAAATAATGGTAAACACTCTTTAAATTAATTAAAAGAAATTCTCAGTACAGAAATAAAAACTACAAAAAAACACTAAAAACTACAATAACTGAAATTATAAACTCTGTATGGATTCAACAGAGGAATAAAGATGACTCAGGAAAGAGCTGATGAACTTGAAAATAGGTCAATTAAAAGTATCTAATCTTAATAATAAAGGATATAAAAATTGAGGAAAAAAGTCATATAGATTCAGGACCTGTGGAACTATATCAAAAGTTCTAAAATTCATGCTATTGGGGTCTCTAAAGAAGAGGAGAAAAAGATTGGTGCTGAAATTTTTTTTAACAATTTTAACAAATGAGTAAATACTCTTCAAATTTATTATAGGTCGTAAATTTACATAGTCAAGAAGTTTAGTGAAACTCAAATAGGATAAACTCAAAGAAAACTATGACCAGACACATTATAATAAAACTGTTGAAGACCTAAGATATATATAATTATATTTAAAATATTTTTAAATTAACCATTATATGCAGTGTAACTTACATATTGCATGGCAGTGTTTCTCAACCAGGTTGGTTTTGCCTCCCAGGAGACATCTGACAAGGTCAGATGTTTCCAACTGTTTAATTTTTGTCACA
This sequence comes from Trachypithecus francoisi, assembly GCF_009764315.1. Taxonomy (NCBI): domain Eukaryota; kingdom Metazoa; phylum Chordata; class Mammalia; order Primates; family Cercopithecidae; genus Trachypithecus; species Trachypithecus francoisi. Next base: position 97,893,559 of record NW_022681468.1, read on the forward strand.
TTGGGAGTCAACAGCTATTGGTACCTAATATGCTAAGGATACTGCTATACATCCTACAGGACAGAAGCCTCACAACAAAGAATATCTAACCCAAAATGTCAATAATGCTGAAGTTAAGAACCACTGATATTAAGGGAACAACAATTCAAATGACTGCAGATTTCTCACAAGAAATCATGGAAGCCAGAAAACAATGGAACAGTTTTAAGTGCTGAAAGAAAAGGATTGTCCACCTAGAATTCTATATTCAGTGAAAACATCCTTCAAGAATGAAGGCAAAATAAATATATTTACAGATGAAGAAAAACAAAGAGAATTTGTTTTCTGCAGTTCTCATCTAAAAGAAACACCAAATGAAGTTATTCAAGTGGAAAGGAAATAACATTAGAAAAAAAACCTGGAAATGGTAATATCTGGATAAACATAATTGACTATTTTTCTCCTCAAATTCTTTAAAATATGTATAACTGTTGAAATTTGGAAGAAGTGGTGCTGTGACTTGGGCTATAAGCAGAAGAAAATGGAAGACAATGTAAATCTATGAAGATAGATCACTTTCCTCCCTCAGGTCTGTCTCCTATGGTGATGTCAGAGACCTTAAAGGCTCAAATATAGTCATTCCTCAGAATCCATGGAGGATTAGTTCCATGACCCCCTCCGTGGATACCAAAATCCACAGATGCTCAAGTTCCTTATATTAAATGGTGTAATATTTGTATATAACCTATGCACAGCCTGTGATATACTTTAAATCATCTGCATTACTTATAATACCTAATACAATGTAAACACTATGTAAATTGCTGTTATACTGTATTGTTTAGGGAGTAATGACAAGAAAAAAGCCTGTACATGTTCAATACTGATATCCTTTAAAAAAAATTTTTTTTTTGAGACAGAGTCTTGCTCTTATTGCCCAGGCTAGAGTGCAATGATGTGATCTCAGCTCACTGTAACCTCTGCCTCCTGGGTTCAAGTGATTCTCTAGCCTCCCAAGTAGCTGGAATTACAGGGGCCTGCCACGATGCCTAGCTAATTTTCATATTTTTAGTAGAGACGGGGTTTCACCATATTGGCCAGGCTGGTCTCAAACTCCTGACCTTAGGTGATCCACCCACCTCTCCCTCCCAAAGTGCTGGGATTACAGGCGTGAGTCACTGCATCCAGCCTAAACAATTTTTTTGATCCATGGTTGCTTGAATTCACAGATGCAGACACCAAAGATATGAGGGGCTGATGTACTAAAAAACACAAACAGATAAATGCCTGTAATTTTGTAATTTTTTAAAAAGTAAAAACATAAGGGAAAAGTACAAGTCCCCTCTGTCCTATTCAATCCCAATCACAGAAATGACCACTTTTAACAGCACGCCCTCTAATGGTCTTGCATGACTCTCCACTGTCCAGTCCCATATATATTAATATCAAAATATCTATATGTGTGTAAACATACTTATCTATATTGCTATCCACATATAAATATAAAATGGTTTTTTTTTTTTTTTTGAGGCGGAGTCCTGCTCTGTCGCCCGGACTGGAGTGCGGTGGCCGGATCTCAGCTCACTGCAAGCCCCGCCTCCCGGGTTTACGCCATTCTCCTGCCTCAGCCTCCCGAGTAGCTGGGACTACAGGCGCCCGCCACCTCGCCTGGCTAGTTTTTGTATTTTTAGTAGAGACGGGGTTTCACCGTGTTAGCCAGGATGGTCTCGATCTCCTGACCTCGTGATCCACCCATCTCGGCCTCCCAAAGTGCTGGGATTACAGGCTTGAGCCACCGCGCCCGGCCAATATAAAATGTTTTAATGGATTCATGCTCAATCTTTTGATCTATGAATAGCTTTTTCATTTGTGGTATATCATTACAGTAGGCAGAATTCTCATATAGTCTTCAATATTCCTAGACCCTAGTGTACATATACTTTCTCCCACTTATTCAATCAAACATGAATCCAGATGTTAATGTAAAGAAATTCTGCAAATATAGTTAAGGTGCCAAATAAGTTCCATTAAAAATAGGGAGACAATTACATAAACTCTTTAAATTTGGGTCTAGAGGTCAGAGACAGAGGAAGTCACAGATTCAAAGCATAAGAAGGATTTGACACACTATTCTGGCTTAAAGATAGAGGTAGACATGTGACTAGGAATACAGGTAGCCTCGAGGAGCTGAAAGCAGTCCCTAGTTGACAACCAGCAATGAAACAGGAACTTCAGCCTCCAACCACAAGGAGCTGAATTCTGCCAACAAGAAGAATGAGACTGGAACCTGATTTTTCCCTCAGAGCTTCCAGATAAGAACTCAGTCCAGCTGATGCTTTGGTTTTAGCTTGGTGATGCCCTGAGCAGAGAATCCAGTCCACGCCATGCCACATGTCTGAGCTACAGAGACATGGTCTAATGATTAAGTGTTATTTTACGTTTCTAAATTTGTGGTAATTTGTTACACAAGCATAAAAAACTAATACAATAATACACAGCTTTCCAAGCCAATGAAAATAAGTGTTCCTATTTCTTTTGCATAATTCAAACATATTCCTCTTTATAGACATTCATCTGGCTCCTATTTCTTGTTATTGTCAAACAACCCATCAATGAACATCCTTATGCATTTACCTTACTGTATCTGTGGTATTATTTTCTGGAAGAAAGATTACTAGAAGAGGGATTGTTTTACTAAAGACATACACATTTTTCTTTTTAATAGCCATTATTATCCAGTCAATCTCCAAAAATACTGAATTAATTTATACTCCTCTAAATAGACTGCTCATTTCCTCACACCTTCACAGCATGTATTACCAAACGCTAGAAATTGTGCCCAAAAAAGGTAATTCATTGTTTAAGTCTTCATTTCTGTGGCTATCTAAGAAAATGTTTGCATTTTACTGTTCACTTGTATTGTCATCCATGGATACCCTGGCTAATCTGAGATTAGATTGTTTGCCTCCTGTCATTTTTATGAGGTTTTGCATAATAAAAAGATTCACTCTTTGTCTTTTATAAACGATGAAAATACTTTTGTGGGAGGCACACAGAGTACTTTGAAGTATACACAGGGGACACAGTAGACAGAGCCCAGGTGGTGGAAGACACTGAATGCCAGATTAACACACTTGTTCTTTGTCCTATAGGCAGAGTGGAGAAAAAAGCATGGATCTTGATCTAGATTCTAGGTTCAAATCCTGGCTCTGCCACTTAGCGTTATGACCTGGTACAAGTTAATTACCCTCCCTATGCCTCAGTTCTCCCCTCACTCTCTAAAATGGGGATGATAATGGCATCTGCATCACAGCATTGTTGTGAGAAATAAATGACTTAGAATGTGCAAAGAGCTCAGAACAGTGCCTAACATATTGTAAGCAGCAAAAGCATTTGTTTTATTATTTTTTATCAAGAGAGCATCACAAAGAAGGCTATGTTTTAAGATTGCTACTCTGGCCAAAATTATCCTACAGCCAGGAAGAAATGAGGGAAATGTTAACATTTCCTCTTGTGGGGGATGTGCAGGTAGAGAAGAGAAGGAAAAAGAGGAACAAAGCCGCTGGTTCCCCCACGGGTTTTTGGACCCATCCTTCTGTTGATCTAGGACACCTCCCTTGATTTCATGCCTTTTTCTTGGAGCTTCACAGAGATTATCTAAGACAGAAATTATTCCTTCCCTGTGCATTCCAAGTGATTTGACTCCCAATCACTCCAGGACATGCTTCCTGGAAGGTTCTGCAGACTTTGACTGGTAGAAATGGGAAAAAGGTAAAAATCCTTCCCAAATCCTACTTTGCATTTCCCAGCTCAGCTTCCCCTTCTTTAACCTGCTCCCATGATTTCAGTGTTTGATATGCACAGGGCCTTATCCATTTCCTAACTGACTTAGTCTACAGCTGGGAGTTAAATGCAGCTATACAGAGCCCTGGGCAGCAAGTGATGAGCTTGTGCCTACACACTTGTTTATCTGAGGCTTTACTTTCTGAATAAAGCATCTGTTCCAACACTTTACATAAAAACAAAAATTGCAATTAGCAGTCCACATAAAGGAGGTAGGTTGTTCTCCATGTGGTTCATAAAGCCAGAGAAGTTTATGGCTGAGAACAATGGGTTGCAAAGACGTTGCACCCTGGAGGTTTTCCAGGAAGTGCTTGAGGCAGGTGATATTGAGTCCTCTGGGGATTTTGGTTTTCATTCTGAATTGACAGAAAATGATTTGTCTGAGTTTGTTTTCAACTAGAGATTTCCAGAAAGGGATGAATGCTTGACCCTGTATGTTTAAGCCAGGCCAATGGCCATTAAGGCTGACAGCCTAGAGCTATTAGCACGGGTCTCTCCTGTGCAGCTTCCCATCACTAACCTGCTCCCAGGCTGCTGGACTTTCTCCCACTACCATACCTTTGGCTTCAGATCCTGATTCCTACCTGCCATTTTGTTTAAGGCTAGAGCTGGATTTTTCTGAGCTTTCACGAATCTGATGCTTAAAATGTTTTCAGCTGGCTGAGTCACACCCCTCTGACACTGGAATCCCCCAAATCTCTTATTAGCCTTTTTGAGGTACACATGTTCATCAAGTGGCCCTGCACAAGAGAACTCATCTCTAAGAAGTCCGTAAAGTCACACTGGGCCTCTTGTCCCACTCTAGGGAAGGAAGGAAAGAAGGCTATCTATATCCTTTCCTTACAATTTGGCAGAGAGAATGCAAGCTTACTGAGGCATTTCTTTTCCTAAATGTCTACTCTTAAGTGCCCGGGCCTTGAAGTCCCTCTGAGACATTTCTCCTCAAGCTCCAGCCTGGAGTGACCTGGAAGGCCCTCTGACATGAACATAAAATGCTTTTCCATTCCTTGTTTTCTGCTTGACCTTCTTGCTTCTCTCCAACCAAACCCCTCTGCCTGAAATTTATTTCTATATCAGCTCATCAAAATATCAATGTCTGGGCCCGTGATTTCTTGGAAAGAGAGAATGTAGTGTTGAGAGTTATGGTAAATGTGGCCGGGCGCGGTGGCTCAAGCCTGTAATCCCAGCACTTTGGGAGGCCGAGACGGGCGGATCACGAGGTCAGGAGATCGAGACCATCCTGGCTAACACAGTGAAACCCCGTCTCTACTAAAAAAAAATGCAAAAAACTAGCCGGGCGAGGTGGCGGGCGCCTGTAGTCCCAGCTACTTCGGAGGCTGAGCCAGGAGAATGGCGTGAACCCGGGAGGCGGAGCTTGCAGTGAGCTGAGATCGGGCCACTGCACTCCAGCCTGGGCGACAGAGTGAGACTCCGTCTCAACAAAAAAAAAAAAAAAAAAAAAAAGAGAGAGTTATGGTAAATGTGAGTCTACAGAGTGGCCACATGGGTTTCAGGGACTCTTAAAATGCATGAGGTTCCACCGAGTCCAGACAACTATCTATCTTAATGTTCTGGAACAATGACCACCCACATAAGATCAAAAACCTGAGATCTGATCCTTCTAGTTTTGTCAAATGGCTCAGATTATTTTAAGCTTCCTCTTTAGATAAAATGCAATTTGACTGATCAGGTTTTTTTCTTTTCATAAAGGCTATTGTGAGGGAGTAAGACATCCCCTGCAACAAACAGTGGAGGGAGAAATCAGTCCCCAGCCCTGACCCTCAGGTCTCTGATAAAACACTCAGTCACGAGACATGAGACCTCTGGCCACATGCCCTGATCCATGGACTGAGGCAGAAAGTCCTCTCCTGCATCTTGGGGTCCAGAAGAGGCCAGGGAGCAAAATCTATACAAGGAATGCTGGTTTCTTGCCCCAGGATCTAGGTAAACATTGAATAAAATTATTTAATCTGCCCTTTAAGCAAGAAATGTTTCTAAAGCTACCTGCTGGTGACCAGGCAGAGAAGATGGCTAAACTGGGAAAGAACTGGTGTGTCAGTACCATGTCCATCTGCAGTTAATACTCACTGGCATAGGATCCTGAGACACAAGTGGTCTGCTCTTGACTCTGCAGAAAAGGATTCTATTCTTTACACCTTCTTCCTCCCCTGCAGGTTATCCCTCCTACCTTAACCATGCCCTTCCCTTTCCCCATTTTGCTCCAAGGCTCCTACCTTCCACTTTCTATGGCTTCTCTTGGATAGTGAAAGGTGGAGCTGGAGGGAGAGCTGTCCATGTGTCGGAAGAATCAGAGTCCCAGGGATGGGGCCAGAAACAGTACTTTCAGATACTCAGGAATTTGAGGAAAGGCACTCATCAATAACAAAAGATCAGTAATGGGCATAGAAAGGCAGAGACCCCACTCCACTTGTTTACCCCCATCCTGCTCACAGGCACCTCCCCAAGGACCCATGCTCTTGGGTACTGCAAACCTGGGTGGCTTAAAACAACAGAAATTTACATTTCTGGAGCCTGGAAGTCAAAATCAAGATGTCAGCAGGGCCATCTCCTCCAAAGGAACTATCTTGCCTTGCCTCTTCCTAGCTTCTGCTGGTTGTGGACAGCCCATACCTTGCAGCTTCATTGCTCCAATCTCTACTTCTGTCATCACGTGGCCATCTTCCCTCTATGTGTGTTGCTGTATTCAAATTTTCCTTTTCTTATAAGGACACCAGTCATTGGAATAGGGCCCACTGTAATCCACTATGACCTCAAATTAACTTGATTACGTCTGCAAAAACCCCAAATCTAAATAAGGTCACAATCATCCCACAGCAGGACGACATGGACAGATGCTGACACCAACACCTGAAGCTACACAGCCAAGTGGGGTCCGGGCTTCTGCCCATCCTGTGTGCCTCCCTGCTCCTTCCACAATCTGCCTGTCTAAGACTCAATTTCTGTCACTTAATCTTAGTACCTCCTGGACCCCTGACCCTAAGCCTTCCTGGCCAACCATGTTTCTATGCTACCATGTCTAGTGCCTGGCACTGTATCCAGCACATAGTAGGCCTACAAAAAGATGAATGCATGACACCCAAATAGTTTCTTTCCAGAGATGAGACCAGTGGCCCTAAACTGGTCTGTAAGAGAGTATCTTTATATTATTTTATATTATAAATTAATATTTATAATATAAAATAAATTAATATTTATAATATAAAATAATATAAAGAGACCCTTACAAAACAGTCTCTTTATATTATTTTATAACCTCTTTCCAGAGATGAGACCGGGGGCCCTATAACTGTCTCTTGGGAGCTAGGATTAGAGAAGCTGTGTCTCCCTTAATTGGGATCCCCCCCCCCACCCAAGCCACAGAAGACTAAGGGAAACCTCAGACCCACCTCAGCATGGCGTGCCTACATTTGCGGAGAGGCTGTGTCTTGACTCTCGGTAGATGTTCTGTTATTGTCTCCAGTCCCTGCCCCTGCCCTGACATAGTTCTTTGACCCTTGTCTCCAGCCTGACTCTTACCATTTGACACAATAGGAATTGACCCTCAACAGTCAGCTTGACTTCCCTTTCCTGGTCAATACAGATGGACATCCTTTGTGACCAAGATGTGACCTCTAAAACGTACCAGACACTGGCCCTTGGCAGATGCATGACACAAGCTTATGTCAGCATCCTAGCTCAGAGCTGTAGAAACTATATACAACAGATACAGTGCTAACAGTTTTCCATGAATCAGCTCATTAAATCCTCAAAGCAACCATAAGAAGTAATAACAATTACTATCCCCATGAGGGATGAGGAAATTAAGCTTTGAGGAAGCTAAATGCCTGCTCCAAGGTCACAGACTTAAAACATGATGGGACCTGATTCCATCCTGAGCCTGTGAATGTGCAGCCAAAGCTCCCAAAATGCAATGCTAGTTTCCCAAGGGTGGGACACACAGTCACGCTGGCACCAGAGATGATGTGAGGTGGTCCAATAGCGAATCCTGGTGCTGCGGTTCGAATGTATATGTCCCCCCAAAAGTCATATGTTGGAACTTAACCTCTAAGGTGATAGTACTAAGGGATGGAGGTGAACAGATTAAGTCACGAGGGCTCCACCTTGTGAACGGGATTAATGCTCTTTAAAAGAGGCTTCAGGGAGCTGCTGGATCCCTCCATCTCTTCTACCCTAAAAGGACACAGCATTCATCCCTTTAGCCCTTCTGCATGTGAGGGCAGAGCTCACCATTTCCATCACGTGAGAACCCAGCATCATCTTTTTTTTTTTTTTTTATACTTTAAGTTCTAGGGTATATGTGCATAACATGCAGGTTTGTTACATATGTATACTTGTGCCATGTTGGTGTGCTCCACCCATCAACTCGTCAGCACCCATCAATTCATTATTTATATCATGTATAACTCCCAATGCAATCCCTCCCCCCTCCCCCCTCCCCATGATAGGCCCCAGTGTGTGATGTTCCCCTTCCCGAGTCCAAGTGATCTCATTGTTCAATTCCCACCTATGAGTGAGAACATGCGGTGTTTGGTTTTCTCTTCTTGTGACAGTTTGCTAAGAATGATGGTTTCCAGCTGCATCCATGTCCCTACAAAGGACGCAAACTCATCCTTTTTGATGGCTGCATAGTATTCCATGGTGTATATGTGCCACATTTTCTTAATCCAGTCTGTCACAGATGGACATTTGGGTTGATTCCAAGTCTTTGCTATTGTGAATAGTGCCGCAATAAACATACGTCTGCATGTGTCTTTGTAGTAGAATAATTTATAATCCTTTGGGTATATACCCAGTAGTGGGATGGCTGGGTCATATGGTACATCTAGTTCTAGATCCTTGAGGAATTGCCATACTGTTTTCCATAATAGTTGAACTAGTTTACAATCCCACCAACAGTGTAAAAGTGTTCCTATTTCTCCACATCCTCTCCAACACTTGTTGTTTCCTGACTTTTTAATGGTTGCCGTTCTAACTGGTGTGAGATGGTATCTCATTGTGGTTTTGATTTGCATTTCTCTGATGGCGAGTGATGATGAGCATTTTTTCATGTGTCTGTTGGCTGTATGAATGTCTTCTTTTGAGAAATGTCTGTTCATATCTTTTGCCCACTTTTTGATGGGGTTGTTTTTTTCTTGTGTATTTGTTTGAGTTCTTTGTAGATTCTGGATATTAGCCCTTTGTCAGATGAGTAGATTGCAAAAATTTTCTTCCATTCTGTAGGTTGCCTGTTCACTCTGATGGTAGTTTCTTTTGCTGTGCAGAAGCTATTTAGTTTAATTAGATCCCATTTGTCAATTTTGGCTTTTGCTGCCATTGCTTTTGGTGTTTTAGACATGAAGTCCTTGCCCATGCCTATTTCCTGAATGGTACTACCTAGATTTTCTTCTAGGGTTTTTATGGTATTAGGTCTAACATTTAAGTCTCTAATCCATCTTGAATTAATCTTCGTATAAGGAGTAAGGAAAGGATCCAGTTTCAGCTTTCTACTTATGGCTAGCCAATTTTCCCAGCACCATTTATTAAATAGGGAATCCTTTCCCCATTTCTTGTTTCTCTCAGGTTTGTCAAAGATCAGATGGCTGTAGATGTGTGGTATTATTTCTGAGGACTCTGTTCTGTTCCATTGGTCTATATCTCTGTTTTGGTACCAGTACCATGCTGTTTTGGTTACTGTAGCCTTGTAGTATAGTTTGAAGTCAGGTAGCGTGACGCCTCCAGCTTTGTCCTTTTGACTTAGGATTGTCTTGGCAATGCGGGCTCTTTTTTGGTTCCATATGAACTTTAAAGCAGTTTTTTCCAATTCTGTGAAGAAAGTCATTGGTAGCTTGATGGGGATGGCATTGAATCTATAAATAACCTTGGGCAGTATGGCCATTTTCACGATATTGATTCTTCCTATCCATGAGCATGGTATGTTCTTCCATTTGTTTGTGTCCTCTTTGATTTCACTGAGCAGTGGTTTGTAGTTCTCCTAGAAGAGGTCCTTTACATCCCTTGTAAGTTGGATTCCTAAGTATTTTATTCTCTTTGAAGCAATTGTGAATGGAAGTTCATTCATGATTTGGCTCTCTGTTTGTCTGTTACTGGTGTATAAGAATGCTTGTGATTTTTGCACATTAATTTTGTATCCTGAGACTTTGCTGAAGTTGCTTATCAGCTTAAGGAGATTTTGGGCTGAGACAATGGGGTTTTCTAAATATACAGCAGTGTGTAGAGGGAAATTTATAGCACTAAATGCCCACAAGAGAAAGCAGGAAAGATCTAAAATTGACACTCTAACATCACAATTAAAAGAACTAGAGAGGCAAGAGCAAACACATTCAAAAGCTAGCAGAAGGCAAGAAATAACTAAGATCAGAGCAGAACTGAAGGAGATAGAGACACAAAAAACCCTCCAAAAAATCAATGAATCCAGGAGTTGGTTTTTTGAAAAGATCAACAAAATTGACAGACCGCTAGCAAGACTAATAAAGAAGAAAAGAGAGAGGAATCAAATAGACGCAATAAAAAATGATAGAGGGGATATCACCACCGACCCCACAGAAATACAAACTACCATCAGAGAATACTATAAACACCTCTACGCAAATCAACTAGAAAATCTAGAAGAAATGGATAATTTCCTGGACACTTACACTCTCCCAAGACTAAACCAGGAAGAAGTTGAATCCCTGAATAGACCAATAGCAGGCTCTGAAATTGAGGCAATAATTAATAGCCTACCAACCAAAAAAAGTCCAGGACCAGATGGATTCACAGCTGAATTCTACCAGAGGTACAAGGAGGAGCTGGTACCATTCCTTCCGAAACTATTCCAATCAATAGAAAAAGAGGGAATCCTCCCTAACTCTTTTTATGAGGCCAACATCATCCTGATACCAAAGCCTGGCAGAGACACAACAAAAAAAGAGAATTTTAGATCAATATCCCTGATGAACATCGATGCAAAAATCCTCAATAAAATACTGGCAAACCGGATTCAGCAGCACATCAAAACGCTTATCCACCATGATCAAGTGGGCTTCATCCCTGGGATGCAAGGCTGGTTCAACATTCGCAAATCAATAAACGTAATCCAGCATATAAACAGAACCAAAGACAAGAACCACATGATTATCTCAATAGATGCAGAAAAGGCTTTTGACAAAATTCAACAGCCCTTCATGCTAAAAACGCTCAATAAATTCGGTATTGATGGAAGGTACCTCAAAATAATAAGAGCTATTTATGACAAACCCACAGCTAATATCATAGTGAATGGGCAAAAACTGGAAAAATTCCCTTTGAAAACTGGCACAAGAGAGGGATGCCCTCTCTCACCCCTCCTATTCAACATAGTCTTGGAAGTTCTAGCTAGGGCAATCAGGCAAGAGAAAGAAATAAAGGGTATTCAGTTAGGAAAAGAAGAAGTCAAATTGTCCCTGTTTGCAGCATCATCTTTGAAGGCACCAATTAGGAAGCAGAGATTCCCCCTCCAGACACGAATCTGCTGGCACCATGATCATGGACTTCTCAGCCTCCAGAACTGTGAGAAATAGATTTCCATTGTTTGTAAATTATCCAGTCTCAGGTATTTTATTATGGAAGTAAAAAATGGACTAAGATACATGGTATGAGTCTCCTCTTTTAACTCTTTTATCTTTCTAATCATGGAGAAAGCCTTTCCTTTCTGTTTCCTTTCTGACCTTTGCTTATATCTTCTTCACCCCACATTCCCTTTTTTAAAGGTAAGACAAGCCTCAGTCTCACACAATTTGACAAGCAATAGATGATAAAAGAAGTGATATCAGGCATCATTTAATTTCTTTCCTATGGTTACTTTGAATATATGAAAGCAATACTGTTTTTCCTGTTATGGTAATGATTAAAGGCTTTACTTTGTAATGTATCCATTTAAGCACAAGATGTAAATTCACTTCTTAAAAATTAAGTAAATAATAGTACATGTTCCCTCATATGGAAAAAGATCAGGAAAGTAAAGCCCAAGAGACTCAAAGGTGGGAATAGTGCCCTGTGTTATGTCACCTCTCAAGACTGGGAAATCCCAGCTGTGATATCAGCAAAGCTGGCAGATCCCACCTAGCTCCTCCAAACACCATTAGCCATGTGTGTTCATATAGAATAGCTGCGAGTTCTCACAAGTTTTACAAAAATCTATTCACAAGTTCCGGAAAAAACAAAGAGCATTGACTCATTCTCCCACAAAGAGCCTCCAAGTTTTTTTAAAGAGTAAAAATTAACTCAGATTGACAAAATAAACATTTGTCCTGACATTCACCAGGCAGGGATAACAGACACAGGTACAGCTACTTGCAAAGTATACCAGGAAATGATATTTCTCCCAAGGACACACAGCACATAATAACCTTTGAGTAACTACTGCTTTCTTGCATCCTGAAAAGCCTTGATCTCTAAAATCAGTGACTATCAGAAACTTCACTGTTGGAAATTGTATGAGTAAGAATGAACCATCTCACTCTTGCCTGGAAGATCTAAGTCACTTTGACACAGAGAAGCAGCTCTGATTTCTAGCCCAGATATAAAGCTTCATATAAGGGGTTTCTGACGAAAACACTCACATTTATCTTAACTTTGTCACTTCCAAGGAAATGGGAACCTGGGTTCAATTTACAGTCCAGACCCCTCTACATCCAGCACTGCTTTGCTTTTAAGCTTTATTTTCATTTTACCTAAATTTTAGCCTTCTTGAAAACTGCAGAATAATTCTATCTTTCCCTGTGTTTGGTGAGATGCCCAATGGTCCTTCAGGCATGCAGCCTCCATCATGAAAATGGATCAATAAATCTGACTTTCTTGGGCTGTAGATTTGTCCTTAGTGGTCTCAGGCTGATTAGGCTAAAGTGGTTCATATTTAACTTTTGTTATTCAGGCTTTTGGAGGTACTGTTTATCTTTTAAAATAAACAAGCAAATAAATCACAACTTGCTCCCTAGGGAATATTATGGCCAAATTATAAAGCTGCAGTTTAACTTTTCTATGGAAACCACCTGGTAATTTGACTCAATTTTTCGGCATAAGCATTAATGACATGGTTTTTCTCTTCAGATGGTTGTGCTTTTGTTTTGTTTCAATTAGGAGTTTTGGCCCTGATCAGCTTTGTGAATAGACACACAGGCTTGAATGTGCACACATGTGCTTAACTGTTAGTCTTCCGTCTCAGCACAGGGCAGAGCTCCACGCTCGTGGTGAGGCAGCTCCATGGTTGAAGCCCACAGGCTCTCACCTAAATTGTCTTGACTGAGGACCATCTGGATGAAAAGGAACCCATGCCCCCTCCCAGGCTACATGTGTAAGGGGGTTTCTTTCATCATAACCACGTGAGTCTCCTAGGCAAGGGGAGGAAAGTCTAGCCCAGGAGCAGAGTGGTGGGGGTGCAGAATTCAAAACTCCTTCTCCACGGAGCCATCTGTTCTCTTGTCTCTGCTTCCCCACAAACATCTGCCTGCTCTCTGCTCACTACAAGCTCCTCTGCACCCATATCTAAGACTCAGACATGATTTCGTGGCATGATTTGCCACAGTATGACTATTTCAGTGTCTCAGAGCCTCAGAACTAAATTCCCAGGACAGAAAACATGATGGGATTGGTTTCCTTACAATTTGTGCCCACCCCTCTGCTTATGGAAGCAGACACTGGGGCAGAAACATAGACAGCTGGTCCTCCTCCCAGCAGGAGCTAGGGATCAGGAGCAAGTCCAAAGAAGAAGAGGGGCATTCACAGACAAATCCATGTGTGTATTAATTTTAACAACAGAAGGACAAAAGTGAGCCAAGTTTTATTTGCAACTTATGTTTCTCCAACACAGGTATTAGCAGATATCTGAAAGTTAATAATTCAGGAGGAAATATCAATACCTCAAGGATATGGTTCAGCCCAGCATGAGCTGACTTGATTGACTCAGGAACATGACACCAAACCCTACCAACAGCTGTAGACACCTGACCAAAGAGTGACAGAGAGACAGACAGAAGCCAGGCGTGGTGGCTCACGCCTGTAATCCCAGCACTTTGGGAGGCCAAGGCAGGTAGATCACCCGAGGTCAGGAGTTCGAGACCAGCCTGGCCAACATGGCGAAACACCATCTTTACTAAAATAAATACAAAAAATTGGCTGGGCGTGGTGGTGGGCACCTGTGATCCCAGCTGCTTGGGAGGCTGAGGCAGGAGAATCACTTGAATCTGGAAGGTGGAGGTTGCAGTGAGCCAAGATCACGCCACTGCACTCCAGCCTGGGTGACAGAGTGAGACTCTGTCAAAAAATAAATAGAGAGAGATAGACAGAAAGACAGACACAGAGAGAGAGGATATCAGAGGGTCAGCACTACATACTCCCATCAGAAGAACTTTCTGCTACTGGCCTGGAAGTGAGCCAGCACAAGAAATGGCATATAATTATACCATTATTGGCCGGGCGCGGTGGCTCAAGCCTGTAATCCCAGCACTTTGGGAGGCCGAGGCGGGTGGATCACGAGGTCAGGAGATCGAGACCATCCTGGCTAACATGGTGAAACCCCGTCTCTACTAAAAAAATACAAAAAACTAGCCGGGCGAGGTGGCGGGCGCCTGTAGTCCCAGCTACTCGGGAGGCTGAGGCAGGAGAATGGCATAAACCCGGGAGCCGGAGCTTGCAGTGAGCTGAGATCCGGCCACTGCACTCCAGCCTGGGCGATAGAGCGAGACTCCGTCTCAAAAAAAAATAAAAAATAAAATAAAAATAATAATTATTATACCATTATTAATTTCTACGGCACATTTGAAAGGTCATCTTCTTGGGAGGGAACCAGCAAGTATCATGAAACAGCTACGTTTTATTGTCAGGCTTCCCTGGGTTCTACGCTGATGTTTGCAGCTGGATAACTCGGGCAAATCCTTCCCTGAGCCTCAGTTTTCCCACATTAGGACGGCAGATAGCACCACCTTGGCCAAGGTTGAATTTGAAAGGTACATAAGACAGTGGGATCTGCCCTCCCTTTAAGTGCCAAACCATGTCCAAGATGGAGAGACTAAGAGCTCGGCTCCCAGTGGTTCAGGTTGTAAGGTCTACAGTTCAATCACTTCAGATTCTCCTCACAAGATCCTCATTCTTTCTTTGGTAGGTTGTCCCCACAGAAAATGTCCTAAGAGCACAAGTTTCTCTTCTGAGATAAAGAAAGTCCTACAGGTCAAAACATCTGAGACTTAGAATCAATCAACAGCTTTTAATTTTTTTAAAGATCAAAAAGCTTATACTGATCATTCAAGTGCTTTACTACACCCTGTATGGTTGGACCCTGTCAGCTGGGGCCACTGATACCATCAGTGCCCACTCATATCCCCTCATCTTACTACTAAAGAGCAACCTCCGGACTTCCGATGGCCAGCACCTGCATTGCTTTGCCTGAAGGCATCCTCAGGCCAAAGCCCATCTCTCAGGTGTCAAAAAAATAAAATATCTAGGAATATAGCTAACTAGAGAGGTGAAAGATCTCTACAAGGAAAACTACAAACACTGCTCAAAGAAATCAGAGATGACACAAACCTAAATGAAAAAACATTTTATCCTCATGGATAGGAAAAATCAATATCATTAAAATGGCCATACTGCCCAAAACAATTTATAAATTCAATGCTATTCATATTAAACTACTATTGACATTCTTCACAAAACTAGAACTTTTTTTAATTTATATAGAATAAAAAAGGAGCCCAAATAGCCAAGTCAATCCTAAGCAAAAAGAATAAAGTCATTGGCATCATGCTACCTAACTTCAAACTATACTACAGGGCTACAGTAACCAAAACAGCATGGCACTGGCTCAAAAACAGAGCCCAGAAATAAGACCACACACCTACAAGTATCTGATCTTCGACAAAAGAAGACAATGCAATGCGGAATGGATTCAATAAATGGTGCTGGGATAACTGGTTAGCCATATGCAGAAGATTGAAACTGTATCCCTTTCTTACACCACATACAAAAATTAACTCAAGGTATATTAAAGATGTAAATGTAAACCCCAAAATTATAAAAACCCTGGAAGACAACCTAGGCAATATCATTCTGGACAAAGGAATGGGCAAAGATTCTATGATGAAGACACCAAAAGCAATGGCAACAAAAGCAAAAGTTGACAAATGGGACCTATTAAACTAAAGAGCTTCTGTACAGCAAAGGAAACTATCAACAGAGTGAACAGACAACCTACAGAATGGGAGAAAATTTTTGCAAACTATGCATCTGACTAAGGTCTAATATCCAGCATCTATAAGGAACTTAAACAAATTCATAAGAAAAAAACAACTTCATTAAAAAGTGGGCAAAGGACATCAATAGACACTTTTCAAAAGAAGACATAAATGCAGCCAACAATCATATGAAAAAAATCTCAACATCATTGATCATTAGAGAAATGCAAATCAAAACCACAATAAGATATCATCTCATACCAATCAGAATGGCTATTACTAAAAAGTCAAAAAATAACAGATGCTGCTGAGATTGTTGAGAAAAAGGAATGCTTATACACTGTTGATGGGAATGTAAATTAGTTAAACCATTGTGAAAGACAGTGTGACAATTCCTCGAAGACCTAAACACAGGCATACCATTCAACCCAGCAATCTTATTACTGCATATATACCCAAAGGAATATAAAGCATTCTATTATAAAAACACATGCACATATATGTTCATTGCAGCATTATTCACAATAGCAAAGACATGGAATCAACCTAAATGCCCATCAATGGTAGACTTAATAAAGAAAATGTGGTACATATATACCATGGAATACTATGCAGCCATAAAAAAGAATGAGGTCATATCCTTTTCAGGAACATGGAGAGAGCTGGAAACCATCATCCTTAGCAAACGAATTCAGGAATAGAAAACCAAATATTGCATGTTCTCACTTATAAGTGAGAGCTAATTGATGAGAACACATGGACACATGGGTGGGGAGAACAGCACACACTGGAGTCTATTGGAGGATGGAAGGTGGAAGGAGGCAAAGGATCAGGAACAATAACTAATGAGTACTAGGCTCAATAACCTGGGTGATGAAATAATCTGTACAACAAATCCTCATGATACAGGTTTACCTATATAACAGACCTGCACATGTACCCCTGAACTTAAAATAAAAATTAAATTAAAAAAAAAGAATTTGTTGGCCAGGTACAGTGGCTCTCGCCTATAATCCCAGCACTTTGGGAGGCCAACATGGGTGGATCATGAGATCAGGAGATCGAGACCATCCTGGCTAACACGGTGAAACCCTGTCTCTACTAAAAATACAAAAAAATTAGCTGGGCGTGGTGGCGGGGTGCCTGTAGTCCCAGCTACTTGGGAGGCTGAGGCAGGAGAATGGCATGAACCTGGGAGGCGGAGCTTGCAGTGAGCCAAGATTGCGCCACTGCACTCCAGCCTGGGTGACAGAGTGAGCCTCCGTCTCAAAAAAAAGAAAAAGAGAAAAAAGAATTTGTTGTGTCTTGCTATTCAAAGTGAATTGCTACATCTGCTAAAGCTCTAAGTGACTTCCATTAAAAAAAAAAAAAAAACAGTCCTCTTCATCACACCTTAAGGGAAAACAGCAACCTTCTATATGCACACATTAATTAACACAGCAGAAATAGGTTGGAGTTAATTACAGAGTCCTCCTACTTAAAAATGAGGAATAGGCTGGCTGCCAAAGAAGGCTGAGTGCCATGGAACAAGGTAAGAGAAGTAGAGAAAGCATGGCATCTCTATCCTGTGTCCTCTTCTGAGAGCTGTCCTGCTGTTGAAATGCAAATGGTTTGATGGTCAACGCCTCTGAGCTGGCCACAAACTCAGCAAGTCTCTCAGCTTTGTCCGTGTGCTATCTCTCTTTAAGTAAAGGTCTTTTACCACTAGAAAAGATGCACACATCAATTATTAAGAAAGTATTATAGCAGGAAGAAAGAAAAATTGCACGTCATTTTCCTGGCATTCAATATTTTTTCATTGTTTATTACCAGTATCCATCTATTTGGGGAAGAATAAGCAAACACTTTTTTTTAAAAAAAAATCATGAATGTTTCAACCTGAGAGCTGAAGAGATATTGGGCAGCATGTTACCAAAGGCCCAGAAAATATATGTTTGTTACTAAATCCCTTGAGTTTTCTTTTTCTACTTCGAGTGCACCAAGGAGAAGTATATTTGAGCATGCTACATTCCTCAAACCACTCCAGTCCTGTGTTTACCCTTCTGTTTTTTGTAAGTATATATATTAGCTAGGAATCTCATCTCAATTCCTCTAGCTAGTTTCTGCAGGTGTGTAAACACTATCTGGCTTCTTCAAAGTAAAATATGTGTGGCATCACCAACAAGTACTACTAGAGTAAATAACATTTTCCATTACAAAGAGAATGTGTAACCCAAATATTTTAAAGGAGCTCAGTATTCTACCTTCTCCAAGAATGAAACAGAAATCACGTTTGACCAGTTATCACTGCCTACATGAATAGAGCATTGTGTCTTAAAGGCTGTAAGACTCTCCTTGCCCATAATAGAAGACAGACTCTAGAGAATCCAGTGATGAAGGGAACTTTACCCATTTAGAAAAAAATTGTGCAGCTCACTGCCAGTGCTCATTTAATTTTGCATTAACATGCTCTTTGAGGCTGAAGCAAATCTGACCAATTATCAATGTGAAAATAAAATATAAAAACTGTTCTTGGAGTTATTTCTAAACAGAACAAACATCAGAATTATCTGTCATCAGAATCATCTATTTCAGAACAATCGGATTCATCAAATGGGTCTTTACTCAATAACTGTTCGAGAATGATGTTAACATCACACATAGGAATGCTGTGTTTTCTGGGATTTGACACTTTCAGCGATCGAGAATTACTATATTTTGTAAATGGAAAGAACACTACTAAAAACAGAATGCTATTGATAGAATGATGCCTTTTGTTTCCAAAGTCAATACACTAGAGCAATGTGAAAATAATAATAATAAAAGCGAGATATTTTGTGGCAAAGTTATCTCAGGGTAAATGCTGCCACTGCAAGCGCCACCAGCGAGTATTCTCGGGGCAAACAGGAAAAGGGTTAATGGCAACCTGTTTCAATAGTCCCCAGACCTGGGTGTGCATGAAAATCAACAGGGGAACATATTTGAAAGGCTTCTGAGACATTCTAGACATACTGAATTGTCTCTAATAGGACCCAGGCATCTGTATTTTGAACACGCCTTCCCCCAAGTGGTTCTTATGGCAGCCCTATGTGGGAACCTCCCATTCAAATCCAAATTATCACAGCAACACCCTAGCCAAGCCGTCCTCCAGTCTTTGCTTAAATATTCATACCTCCCATGAGAGTGGACCCACCCAGTCTATCCCTGGACAGCACCAACCGTTGGGAAACAGCCTCCCTGGAACTCCCAGCCACTGGCTGTGCTGTCACAAGTGAGTAAGAGGAGCCTCATTCACACAGAAGCAGCAGCAGATTCTGCTACTTGCACCTAAGAAACCACTGAAAGAAAGATGCATGCAAAAATTCAAATTGCAAGCTATAATAAAAAGAGTATATACTAAACTTTATTTTTATAAAATTATTTGACCCCTCTGATTTCCATTTATTGGAAAGTTAGTGATAAATCTAATAGAATAGGGCTGTTGTTAACATACGGGCATTCAATAAATGTTGGTTCCCTTCCTTCCCCTTCTTTTTGTTTTTCTTCTACAGTCAATTTGTCATGGGATCTTATCGTCTCTTAAATATCTCCTGATCCAGTCTTTCTCTCCATTGCTAACACACCACCTACATAAGCATTCCTATATTTCCTCAGCATCTCATTACTTAAATATTTAGGTTTGGAGGGAGATAGGAAATAAAATATTACTTAAGAGCAAGCATTGTAATTTTTTTCAGGAAGTTATTCTCTTTGTTCAGGAAAATATCTTGAAATGCCACTTGGGGCAGCAGACACCCAGACAGTATGAGTTGGTAAGAGAAGAGGTAGCAAAAGAGGTAATTAAATTATTCTTCATCTGAAGTGAACTGGATGGAGTAAGTACAGAAGAGAGGAGACAGGGGAGGGAAGACAGAACAGCAAGGCTGTGGGCACGCAATAGGAACAGGGGTTGAGAATCAGCAGAAGTCAGAGTCAAGGGGGACTTTTGAGGATGCCTGTGAAATGCAAGAAATCTTGGGCCTTTCCAGAGTGTAGAGTGGAGTATGATCCCATTATATCCAGCTCCTACGATTCAGGGTCTCCAGCTAACATCTAAGCTGAAATGAGTTCCTGCAAAGCCGTGTATCTTACCTCTCTGCCTTCCTGCTCTCTTTGTGCCATTCCTCTGCTCAGGAGCTCTGAGGATCCTTGCTCTGAGGATCCACTGTGGGACCCTGTGTTCTTTACTGCCAATTCCTATCAGACAGTGTCAGTCTTTTAAACATATACCCTTTCAGGTACAGCATCTATCTCTCTGAATGTAACTTTCTATAATATCCATCAGCAGAAAAAAATGTTGCCAAAATGTGACCTCTGTCCAAAAACAAACAAACAAACAAAACAAAACAAAACAAAATCCAAACCATTTGGCAACTCTATTGGCTTGAACCCTTAGGAAAAAAATAATATGAATGATTTATTAAGCATTCACTATGTGCCAGGCAATAGGCTAAGGATTTTACTTACATTCTCTCATTTAATCTTCACAAGAGCCCTCTCAAGTAGATATTACCCTTACCACTCTTTAGACATTCAAAGCAAAGCTCACAGGAATTTGGAAATTTGCTCCAAGTCTCACAGATGGCAAGTGGCAGAGCTGGCCCTCAAAGGGGAACCTCTCTGCATTCTTGACCAGGATACCTCAATGAAGTCACTTATCACCTGGATTAGGAATAGGTTAGAAAGCTAAACTACAAAGATGCTCCTGAAAACTTCAAGTCTTCCTGAAGAAGAGCAAGGCCCTGCTCTGCAAGACACTCTAGATGATGCCAGCAAAAAATCTGGAAACACTCCAAGCCCTTGCTAGAACAGCTCTAACGCAGCATCAGCAGTTCCCAACTCAAGGTGTACATCAGAAATCCCCTAAGAACCCTTCCAAATTTGAAGTTTCTCAGGCCTCAGTGCAGACCTACTGAAGAAAATCCTGTGGGAATGGGGTGGAAGAAAGGGCTATTTTTAAAAAAAAAAAAAAAATGGTCTCCAAAGAATGTAGCCAGTTCCAGAAGTGGGGTTTAGGAAACAGTGCGATGCTATGCCACTCTTAGCTATAAGTCCTGCCACCTGAGTGCTTGTAGCACTTCTGGCTTCCACCATGAAAATAGTTCTATTTTAAGAGAAGTTGGAGGAAGTGTGGAGAATCTTGGTGTTAACATATGTTCATCTGAGGCTGTGTGGTTTCTGTTTGGTGCCTGTGGCCATAAGAAAACAGAGTCTTCTATCTCTGTGTGTGTTTATCAACCCCCAGCAAGGCTCTCATCAACAAGGGGCTCATCCTATTATCCTTAATACAGAGGTGATAAACAGCCACGGAGCCACGCCAGAAACTTCTTCAAGACAAACAGAAGCATGCCTTTGGTAGAAGGTGGTGTTTTAAGCCACAAAAATATCTAATACATGCCCCACACCCAGTCCTGGTTAGTCCAGGAAGCCTAGTGTGGAAAGAAAAACTGACCATCAGACATGTTCTCCACTCTGTTGGAGGAGATCACAGAGGACAGCGATAGGCTCCTCCTCAGGCCCCAGGTTAAATGGAAGCCGACCTAATGAATGAGCTAGTGCTAACTAGGGGCCAGTTTCAGCCAGAAGCATGTAGGAGCTTAATTTGGAGGAACTCCATGAATTGGCACACAGGAGAGATATACACCTAATTAAAGCTTCCTTTGAGAAGGTGATATTTTTGTTCTCCTCTGAGAGGAGCACTAGACTTTTGGGACAGAAAATGCTGAAAGGCATTTTTATTATTTTAAAATCCTTCTTAATGGATAATTGATGAATTACTTTCGCTAGACTTTATTTATAGAATTACCTGGTACCGTTAAAATGTTAAGGATTGAGTAAATGTAACTTTGTTCCCAGCTGCTATTACTTTGAAGAAAACATAATGAGCATTGTGATACTGGTGGAATGTTTATTAATAGCTGGATGGACAGCAGCTCAGAAATGTTTGCCTGCACCAGTAGTTCTCCAACTTGGGGCATCAGAATCACCTACTGGGCCCATCCCCTGAGTTTCTGATTTATTATGTCTGGGGCAGGACCCAAGAGCCTGCATTTCCAGCAAGCTCCCAGGTGATGCTGATGCTGCTGGTACAAGGATCACACTTTGCGAATCACTGACCCAGAGCATGAGCCCAACTTCCAAATGATCTGGGCTGAGATGCAGGCTCTCACTCTCACCAAACTCTAGGAACAAAGTGGCCGGCTCTCCCTCCCTTCCTTAGCTACCAGAGAGACCATATGGCTTGGTTTCTCCAGGACAATCTTAGTTTGTGTCTTTTACAACCAATTGACGCCTGTTAATTATCTTAGTACTTCTTTGCATCCTCAAAAGTGTCTTAGTTTAGATGATAATTGTTACAGTCACCCTAATGTTTGCTACTATTTGCTTAACCCTAATCCGTAGGAATCCCACATACCTAAATGGAGGGTGTTCTCTTTCGGACAGAATTTGCGTTTGCCTTCTCTGAGAGCCAGGGACACTGTAGACCTGGGATCACCTTAGCTGGAGTTGCAGCTTAACGTGCCCTTGGCCCAAGGCTTACTCTCCTTACTACAACGTTGATAGCGGTGTTTGCCCTCACCCTGCTTTTCTGTCCTGGGTGCTACCTGTACACCTTTCCCTGCCCCCAATTCCCAGCTCTGGTTTTAGCTCAAGGGTGGTATTTTTTGCTGCTGTTGCTATTATGGCTGTCGTTATCTGGGGTTAGAGAGAGGTTCCTTGGAAGTTTCCGTTACTTCTTTTTTTTTTTTTTTTTTTTTTTGAGACGGAGTCTGGCTCTGTCTCCCAGGCTGGAGTACAGTGGCCGGATCTCAGCTCACTGCAAGCTCCGCCTCCCAGGTTTACGCCATTCTCCTGCCTCAGCCTCCCAAGTAGCTGGGACTACAGGCGCCCGCCACCTCGCCCGGCTAGTTTTTTGTATCTTTTAGTAGAGACAGGGTTTCACCGTGTTAGCCAGGATGGTCTCGATCTCCTGACCTTGTGATCCGCCCGTCTCGGCCTCCCAAAGTGCTGGGATTACAGGCTTGAGCCACCGCGCCCGGCCGTTACTTCTTTTTTTTAACATTTGTTGTGGAAATTTTCAAGCACATTCAAAAGTAGAGAGAATAACTTAATGAACTACCATGTACCCACCAGCTAGCTTGAACAATTATCAACTCATTCCAATCTCATATCATCTATACCCCTACCCAGTTCTCTAACCTCCTTCCCCTTCACACAACCATTGGATGATTTTGAAGCACATCCCAACATCATATGATTTTAGCCATATGCACATCAGTAATAATTTTTTGTTTGTTTGTTTTTTGAGACAGAGTTTCGCTCTTGTTGCCCAGGCTAGAGAACAATGGCGTGATCTCGGCTCACTGCAACCTCCGCCTCCCAGGTTCAAGCAATTCTCCTGCCTCAGCCTCCCAAGTAGCTGGGATTACAGGCATGCACCACCACACCTGGCTAATTTTGTATTTTTAGTGGAGATGGGGTTTCTCCATGTTGAGGCTGGTCTCGAACTCCTGACCTCAGGTGATCCACCCGCCTCGGCCTCCCAAAGTGCTGGGATTACAGGCGTAAGCCACCACACCCGGCCATCAGTAATAATTTTTAAAGAATAGGACTCTATTTTTAAATAATCAGTATGCCATTATCACACCTAAAAAGTGATAATTTTGTAACATAATTAAATATACAATCAGGGCTCACATTTCTCTAATCGTCTCATAATTGCACTGGTTTAATTGTCCAAAACAGAATCCATATACATTCTATACCTTTTATTAATAATTGGCTGATATCACTTGTCTTTAATAATTTATGTTTCCCAGGCTATGTCTTTTTTATTCATTGTTCCTTATTTGTTGATGAAACCAGATAGTTTGTCCTATACAGTCATCGCTCAGTAACCATGGGAGATTGGTTCTAGGACTCCCTGCAGATACCAAAACCCATGGATGCTCACCACTCCCTCCTCCCTGAGGGAAGGAAGCCACCATTCCTGCTCCCGAGAGACAAATCTGCAGACAACTAAAAAGGCAGTTTACCTTACAGGAACCTAGAGCTTCCTTGCTCCAGGGTGTGGACGGAATGGTTGGCCCCACCTTGCTGTCAGGTCAGGGCTCAGCAAATTAGGCCAGTGATGAAATGAAGATGTAAAGGGCTTTGCAGACAGCTGAACCAAGAGCCCTTATTTCACTGCACAATTCTCTCCCTGGGACAAAGCACCCAAGGTGGATGGGCCTTCCCACTGGTTCACCACTAGCTGGACTGGCACATGTAAATAAAGGTTCTCTCTCTAAGAATATACCTAAGGCCCCTTGAGAGTGAGTCACCCACAAACTGACCCCTTACATTCTGGCTGTAGTATGCATCAACCCTACATCAAACCTTCCAGCAACCTGCTGAGGTCGGCCACTGTCTCCCGACTGATCTGAGGTGTATACCCATGCTACACTGCATCTGAGTATGCCCACCTGAATGGCATCCTGCTAAGTTCTCTCCAGCAGGCCCCTCTTTGGCTTATCAGAGACCAGTGGCATTTAATCTGGGATTCCCAGATTCCTAGGAGTTTGTGAAGGCAGTACTTTGTGAAGGTGGTAAAGTGCACAAAGTTTTCAAAATGTTATGGTTTATATTATCTTCATATCTAACTTTATATTATTTTCATATCTACATGTGCCAAAAAAGAAATCAAGAGTGTGTGCTGGGGAAGAGGCAGTGGGAGAAAGCTGCAATTGTGTGGTTCTTTTACCCTCCTGCAAGGTGAAGGCTAAGAGCACCTTCCTCCTGGGAGCTGTGTTTTGTAATGAACAGAGGAGTTTTAGGAGAGGCAGACCTAGGTTACAACTCAGCCTTCATGAACTGCTGGCCATGTGAAATTTGAAAAAATAATCACTGCAAACCCATCTTCTGTCTCTAAAACTAGGCACATACCCCCAACTTCACAGAACAGAGATGTGAATTAAATAAGTAGGTAAAGCACCAAACAGAGTTTCAAAAACACAGTAACGGCTCAGTAAATGCTGGTTCCTTCTACTCTTACCTTTCCCTAGCCTTTATGAATGAGCAGGCAGTATGGCGTCGTGGTTTTGATTTTCATATCAGACAGACGCTGTTTTATATTCAACCCCACAGTTGTGGGTGACTTACCCCTCCAAGCCTGAGTTTTCTCATCCGTGAAAGAAAATTTTCTCGCAAGATTTCTGTGATGATCAGAGATAATGTACCATGAAGCACTTGCTCAACAAAAAGTACCTCTTACTGTTTTTCATGGTTTTCCCCTCCCCATTATGTAGGTAGGTTCCAACTGAGAAGTACGACACCTCCGACACGGGAGAATCTGAGATGAAGTGGGAAGAGCGAAAGATTCGTGCTGAATGCCATGCGTTCTCAAAGGGGTGGATATTGCCTCCAACTAGATGAAAATTGGTTTTTGAAAAGGGCAATAATCTGCTTTTTGAGGGGAAGGAGGAAAACAATCTTAGATATCACAATGGTTTGTGGCCTCTCAAGGGCCACAGTACATAAAAAGATATATAGTATATCTGTAGTATTATAATTTCATGATGGGGGAGAGGGGTCCCAGCTACTTGGGAGGCTGAGGTGGGAGGATCACTTGAGCTAGGAAGGTCTAGGCTGTGGTGAGAGCAATGATCACACCACTGTGCTTCAGCCTGGGTAAGAGAGTGAGACCCTGTCTCAAAAAAAAGGTTGAGAAACACTGTTATACAGAGACCAGAATCATCTGAGCATGAGCAGAAAAGGAAATGGTTGACTGGGAGAGCAATATTCCACCTCTGCATTAGAACGAATGGCTGGGGGAAGAGGCAGGCAGTGAAAATAGGTGGAATTCAATCCTACCTGCTGGAAGCCTAGAAATGATGTTTGGTACAGGGCAGTTTTTGTTGTCGCTGTTGTTTTTATTGGGGTTGTTTGTTTTTTAAAGTAAAGGAGCTAATAAATATTGAACACTTAAATGTTAGGAATTGTGCCTGGCATCTTATATATGTTACTCCAACAGGACCATGAAAAGTAGATGTCAGTTTAACTGAAGAAAAAACTGAGGTTCCTAAATGTTAAGCAAAACACTTCATTCCCGAGCCTGTGTTCTTTCCAGAGTGGCCATCCTCCCAACTTGCTCCAGACAGTGCCTGATCATGCCAGGTGTCCTGGAGTCATTTGTAAAAAGCACCCCCTTTTCACTCTCTTGCATGTCCTGGTTTGGATCCTAAATTAAATAATCATCCTAGTTGCAGCTACCTTGTGGCTTTGTCCATCCCTCAAGGTATTTCCACAGGGAAGGCCTAGAATCCCAGCCATCTTGAATGGATTCTGAATTGTAGCAACATCCTTATCAGAAGATGCAAAGAGGTCCCTGGGAAAGAAGGGGATGAGTGATGACAAGAAAGTGGTGGAGAAGGCCAGCCCCACGGCTCACGCCTGTAATCCCAGCACTTTGGGAGGCAGAGGTGGGTGGATCACCTGAGGTCAGGAGTTTGAGATCATCCTGGCCAACATGGTGAAACCCGTCTCTACTAAAAATACAAAAATTAGCCAGGTGTGGTGGTGTGTACCTGTAATCCCAGTTACTCGGGAGGCTGAGTCAGGAGAATTGCTGGAACCCAGGAGGCAGAGGTTGCAGTGAGCCGAGATCATGTCACTGCACTCCAGACTGGGAGACAGCAAGAAAGAGAGAAAGAAAAGAAAGAAAGAAAGAAAGAAAGAGAGAGAGAGAGAGAGAAAGAAAAAAAAAGGAAAGGAAGGAAGGAAGGGAAAGAAGGGGAAGGAATGGGAAGGAAGGGGAAGGAAAAGGAAATAAAAGGAAAGAAAGAATGAAAGAAAGAAAGAAAGTGGTGGTGAAGAGGCATGGGAGAACCTTATTTTTAAGACATCTCAACATACCTCACTTTTTAAGCATCCTGCAAAAAGCCCTCATGTGCATGTGGACGTTTCCAAGCTCAGAGTACTCAAAACCCCAAATGCGATCACCATGGAAGTGCACTGCAGAAGTTCCAGCTTCTCATGGATTGCATACCTGGAAGGCTCACTGACACCCATGCAAGGGAGAACAAGAGAAACCAGAACAAGCCCCAGTCAAGGACTTTGTTGCCATGGCGCCAAGCTGTGTCCAGCGACCTTGCTGCCTAGGGACAGAAAGCGTGGAGAGTTTGGAGTTGCAGACTCCAGATAGCAGCCAGCAAGCACCTGCCTCCAGGGCAGTGGATGGAAGCCCTGCCGCCTGCCCTCACCCTGGTCCGGGTATTTCTGCAGACCCTCACAGGGCTCAATAAATTGACATCTGCAGGTTCAAGCAGGAAGTCGAAGCTGGAGATGTGATATTTGTGCCTATCTCTGAATAATTTAACACTCCCTCCAAAATAGACTATCATTAGAATTTGTCAATTCCTGTGCATTTGTGCAGACAGCCTCAACCAAAAAAAAAAAAAAAAAGGAAAATGAAGAAAAAGTTGCCACATATATTGCCTCAGAGTAGTGAAACAGGAGGGTGGCAGTTCTATTTTGTTTTTTTTTTTTTTTTTTTTGTATCAAAACCCTTTTGCTCATTAGTGCATCAGCCCCAACAGGAAATGCTGTTTTTTCTTGTCTAATTAACCCTGAGACCCAGTCCCTGCTGTGGGCAGGAGATGCAGAAGAAAATGCTTAATTCCTACAAATGCACTGGTGTCAATTTCCACCTTCACCGCTTATTCTTTGCTGTGATCATATTGAAGTCTCTTACTCTCTAGGATCCTCAGTTTCTCCGCCTGCAAAATGTGAATAAAGATGTGGCCTCTGTCACAGGGATGTTACAGAATTAAATAAACTAACGGAGGTAACATACATCTCTCAAGGCCTGGCATGCAACAGATACCCAATAGTCTTTAGTCTTTTAGCCCTTATTATGCACTGGCCTTAAGTGAAATGGCACCAGTTCCCACGAGGAACCAGAGACATGCACAATTTTCAGCACTACATTAACCCACTGTTTTTTGTTTTCTTTTTTTTTTTTTAAGAGACAGGATCTCACTGTGTTGCCCAGGCTGGAGTGCAGTGGTGCGACTACAGCTCACTGCAGCCTCAAACTCCTTGGCTCAATGGATCCTCCCACCTCAGCCTCTCCAGTAGCTGGAACTACAGGTATGTGCCATTGAGGCAGGAGAAATAGGGTCTGGAGGCAAAAAGCCTAAACTGCTTCACAACGACTTTCTAGAACTAAATCAAAAGGAAAACCCTAACTTTCCATGTCTAAGTAACAAAAGGACCAGAGGCTACTCCTCCCTTTGACCTTTTCTGCAGAGCAGATGGGAAATTGGCTACCTGCAACAAATCAGACTGATTGAGGGTCCCTCTTTGTTTGCAACTTTGTAACTTCACTCCAGCCCCTGAATGGTTGCTGTCCACAACCAGTCAGACTAATTGCAGGCCAAGTCTTCATTTGCATAGAAGAATAACTTTACTTCACCCTAGCCCCTGATTGGTTGCTTTTGCAACCAATGTTAGCACAGGAGTGTGACCTTTGTAACTTCACTTCAGCCTCTGGTTGGCTGCTTTCTGCAACCAGTTAGACTGATTGTGGGCTACTACTTCATTTACATGAGGTGAGCCTGAAGCAGCGGACGGGAAATTTCTAGAGGGTGTTTGGACCCGAGAAGCTTCCGTATCTGGGCCCTTAAGCCGCTGCTGCGGTCTGTTCCCACACTGTGGAGTGTACTTTCGTTTTCAATAAATCCCTGCTTTCATTCTTTTGTTGCTTTATTCTTTCTTTGCTTTGCTGGGCGTTTTTGCCCAATTCTTTGTTCAAAACAGCAAGAACCTCAATCATCTGCAGTCACATCCCTCTACCGGTGACACCACCACACTTGGCTATGTTTTTTGTTTGTTTGTTTGTTTTGAGACAGAGTCTCGCTCTGTGACCCAGGCTGGAGTACACTGGCACAATCTTGGCTCACTGCAACCTCTGCCTCCCAGGTTCAAGCAATTCTTGTGTCTCAGCCTCCCAAGTACCTGGGATTACAGGCACCTGCCACCACATCCAGTTAATTTTTGTATTTTTAGTAGAGACGGGGTTTCACCATACTGGCCAGACTGGTCTCAAACTCCTGACCTCAAATGATCCGCCCGCCTCGGCCTCCCAAAGTGCTGGCATTACAGGCATGAGCCACCACACCCAGTCACTTTTTTGTTTCTTTTCAAATTTTTTGTAGAAATGGAGTCTCACTATGTTGCTGAGGCTGATGCCAAATTCCTGGCCTCAAGATCCTGCCTTTACCTCCCAAAGTGTTGAGATTACAGGCATAAGCCACTGCACTCAATCTGCAAACCCAAACCCACTTTCTTTTGCCGATTACTTAGGCTGCCAAACACTCACAGTAAAATATATACATATACACATACACACACAAACATGTATGTGTGTTATATGTATACATATATGTGTGCTTATCTGCTCAACTCTGTATCTCCCAATACAGATGTTCAAATCGATTGACTCCCAGTCCTGCTTGTCAATGCCCCTAGTTGTGCTTAGTTTTATTCCCTGTGAGGGCTGTTCCAAACCTTTTCCCTGGATTGGATGCAGTGGCTCATGCCTCCCAACACTTCGGGAGGCCAGGGCAGGAGAATTGCATGAGCCCAGGAGTTCAAGACTAGCCTGGGCAACAAAGTGAGACCTTGTCTCTATTTAAAAAAAAAAACAAGAAAACATCTTTTCCCTGAATCTCACCCCGTCTCCAAAATCCTTCCTGACCTCACTCGCTAGTTCATTGAAAGCCTTCTCTCAGAACATCTCCCACCTTCACCCACTCCTTTCTCCTCTCCCTCCACAGCACAGCTACCCCTTTCTAAGGCTAACCCCCAACTGCTCTCAGCTCCATACCCTCCCATGTGTTCCTGAACTTGACTCCATCAATCATCTCCTCCTTTTGCATCTTCAAGTTCCTTCTCCTCACACTCGCACTTTTTATCCTGTAAAAATACTAAAATATCACATCCTAAAGACATTCCCTTCAATCCTCTTTCCTACAAGCTCAGCCAACATTCTCCCCTCACTTTCACCTCTGAACATCTTGAAGGACTCACTGACCCTTGTGCTGCCACACGCTCCCCTCTTTGCCCCCAGGACTGCAGCTGTTCTTGCAGTATGTCTGCAAGACTCACAAGCCACGTCCTGACTGACACGCAGGAGCTTCCTCGTGGTCCCTGCCCTCCATTAACACCTACTTGGTCAGATCCCTCCTACTTTGGAATCTCTGACACCAGTTTTCTCCTGATTCTCCTCCTTCCTCCCCAAATGCAGTTGCTTCTCTCTCTCTCTCTCATTCCCTGTTCCTTACCCTTCACTTCCATTTCCAATGCAAATGTTCTCTATGGTTCTAGCATGGGACTTTTCTGCTTCGATTCTGTCTCCCTGGATGATTTCAGCCACTTCTGCCACATGATGCTTCAGCCCTAGCCAAGCACGTAGCACGTAACTCCAACTCTGATCTTGTCCCTGAGTTTGCAATTGGTTCCTGAACCTGTTCACTCAAGAGAGCCCAATATGGAATTCAGTATCCCTCCAACACTCCTCCCATCCTCCCTCCCAGTTGCCCTAACCTAGGAACCTCATCTGTGTCACTCCTCTGACTCTCCTCAGCCCCACTTCCTAGACTTGCCAAGTCCTAGCCGTTTCATCTCAGCATTATGAAACATCTTGTCCATCTCTCCTTTCCTTTCTCCCACTACTGTTCAGGTTCAGGCCTTGGCATGCCTGACCTGCATGCTGGCCACAACTGCCCACGTGGCTCCAGGTCTACTGTGCTTCTCTTCCCAGTTCATCCACCCCCGGCATTGATGGCCATCTCCTTAGAATGGTTGTTAATATCAGTTCCCTTTGCTGAACCTTTGCCAAGGACCAGGCACTGAGCTAAGCACGTTACATGCGTTAGCTCACTTAACCCTCCCGAGATCCCCGCGTGAGTACTCTTCTTGTCTCTCTTTTACAAATGAGGAAACAGAGACTGAGGAAAACCATACTCATGGTCACACAGTAAGTGACAGGGCTGGGATTTTAATCCAGGCTCTCCAACTCCAGGGCACAGGCCAGAAGCCACGAAGTCATACTGCCTCCATCCACAGATTGTATGACATCAAACAGATCGCCTCCAAAGAAGCCTCCACTGGCTCTCTTATGCCTACCACTGTCCTCTGCATGGCCCCTAAAGCCATCTGGAGGCAGCCAGATGCAGTCCTAGTCTGTGCCCGGTGTGCTGTGCTGGGCACATGTGGCCTTCTGTTTTCGTTCTGTCCACCCTTGCAGCCTCATCCATGCACTTGGGCCATGCTCTGGTTCTGGGCTTTTCCAAGACGTATTGCACCTTTGCTAATCCCGACCGTCGCACTTGGCTCAGCCTCGATGCTCCCTCCCCCTCCAATGCCATCTCCAGACAACTGATTTCTCCCCCTTCATCACAACCCAGCACTTTACGTATACCTTTGCCACAGCCTTCATTTCACTTTACCTTATGAAATGGTCATTTGCACATGTATTCAACCCACTTGACTCTAACTTTCTTAAGGTCAGATACCTTTGACCTACTCATTCCTATAATGTGTCATGTACCTGCCCCAGGGCATGTTAAATATTTGTTGAAGTGACTTGATCCCAAGGATCTCACACATTCGCTGTCACTGGGATTATTTCACTCCTGTTTGAAAGGCAGCAGGACACAAGATTTACACGTGGCCATGTAGGGGCCAAGGGCTCCCTGGCCCTCTTAAGTTTCACCAAAAAATCAGCTCACAAAAGCAGATTAATTGGAAGGCAGGCATACAACTTTATTTGATGTGTATCCATGGGAGCCTTCAGAATGAAGACCCAAAGACACAAGGGAAACTGGCCGTTGTTATGCGTGGGTTCAACAAAGTATAGACAGCCATGGAGAAATATGACTGGATGAAAAGGATAGAATCTAGTGCTCATGACTGACTGAGGAAACCCAGCAAGGCCTACCTGTTTATATTCCTCTGGTCATCTCTGGGCAGCATTCCTTCTTTCTGGGTGTGGGGCAGGGCCCTCTCTGGACTGAGAGTCTTATGACCTACACAGTCAAAGAAGGTAGGTCAGATAATTTCTTTACGGCCAGGTTTTGCACAGAAAGGCAGAGGGAAGTGAGAGTAGTATTTTTAGGTTTTAAGGCTGGCTTTGGGGAAAAAGCATTCTGGTTTCTATGATCTGCCCCAGGAAAGAAGGATTCTAGTTTCTATGGCTAGCCTTGAGAGAGACTGGGACTGAGAGACAGAAGGGCAGGAGAAAAACTTTCACTTCTGAGGCTTTCATTTTTGGATATTGTTTTCTGAGCAAAAACAGCAAGGTAGGGATCTCATATTCAACCAGGTGAGGGCTTGCAGGATGGAATCAGACCCTGGATGAGTACCTGGTCCATTCACTTGTTCTGACTCTGCAGAAAAATCTTACTAACAAGCTGCAAAGATAACTGTCAAGGAAAGAACAGAACAGCTTTTACATTTTGACACCTCCTCCTGCTCTCCCATCCCACCTTCTTGGAGAACGGCCTCTGAGGATGACTCACTGGTGGGAGAGGGTGAAAACAGCTCCCAGGAGGGGCTGAAAATCTCTGCTACACACAGAGCAGAGTTGGTGATGGGATGTGTCCCCAGAGGGTGGAAACGCAGTTTCTGCACAATCCCAGATTTAACTTGAGCCCTTGGGATGAACCTGACAATGATAATAACAGCCTTCACAGATATATTTTTCTCTTTTTCTCCAGTGCAATAGGTTCAAATACCTGAGGGATGTTTTTCTCTGCAGAGCACCAAATGGCATTCTTGATGACCTTATCCCAAGTTTCCTCACAGTTCATCAAATGCATGCCACTTTAATGCTTATAATGAGAAAAAGAAAAGAAAAGCTCAAAGAACTACTCCTGATTCCGCATAGCTTTGCAAAGTTAGCATAGAAATTCTCGTGAACCCCTGGGACTATTACTATGCCCCAATATGCACAAGTTAAAACCTTAACTCCTCTATCGAGGCAGCCTGCTAAAGCCCAGCAGAACACTGAGACCACATGTCTCACTCCTCCTTCCTTCCACCCACCACACTTCCCCCTGCATCTCAGCTCCCTGCACACACAAACACCTTCTGGGCTGTCCCTGGGCCCATTCTGTAACTGTCATGCCTCTGGAGTATTTCTTTTCTTTCTCATCCAAAAGGTTATTTGTTCAATAGAAAGAGTTTTGCTTTCCCGAAATCAGGACAGTGTGGACAATCTGCTTTCTAAACCCCTACTGAGCCTTCCTGCTGAGGGACAGAAGAGCGGCTGGACAGTGCTGTCAGTGCGGGGGCTTGGAGAACAGGATGCCTTCCTGGCAGTCCCAAGCAGAGGGCATGGTATAATGAGCTTGTTCTGGAACAGCTGCACAAAGGGCACAGTTGATCTGTTTCCAGCCTGGCCTTTGCCCATTCATTAGAGTATCTCAGAAATGCTTAAATGTGCCTCCCATTCTCCCCACCTTGTCTTGTCCACACCCTTTTCTTTTCTCTAAGATGAAGCTAAGCATCCCAGGGTGAAGAAAGCAAAAAGAATATTCTGTGAACATCCACCCTGTGCCCAGCTCAGAGCTGGAAGCTTGACATTCATTCAGTCCTCAAAAAAAGAGCTGCAATGTAGATATAATTATCATCCCATTGTATACAGGGAGAAACTAAGGCAAGCTCAGAGAGATTAAGCAATTTGCCCAAAATTACACAGCTAGTGACTGAAGGACCTATCATTTGAGTCCAAGTTCTTTCATTCCAAAGCCCATGCTATGTGTCCTATAATGTTGAATAGAAGTGGTGAGAGTGAACATCCTTGTCTTTTTCCTAAATTTGAAGGTAAAGCATTCAGTCTTTCACCATTAACTATGATGTTGTTCACTGTGGGGTTTTTATAAATGTCCTTTATCAGGTTGAGGAAGTTCCCTTCTATTTCTAGTTTAAGTATTTTTATTATGAAAAGGTGTTGGGTTTTGTCAAATGTTTTTCTGTCTATTAAAATGACTGTGTAAGTTTTTTCTTTTATTCCATTAATGTGGTATATTACATTGATTGGCTTTTGAACATTAAACCAGACTCGCATGCTTGGGATAAATGCCATTTGGTCATGGTTTATAATCATTTTCTTACATTGCTAGATTTTGTTTGCTAGTATTTTTCTTGAGGATTTGTGTGTCTATATATCAGAGGTATTGGTCTATAGTTTTCTTTTCTGTAGAGTAGCAATAGGAAACAAATACAATATCCCAGTCCAGGGTCTGACTCTTACCCTAAATCAAGCCAAAGACCTGGCTCATCAGTCTTGCAACCATAAGTCTCTCTCCCACCATTATCTCCAGATGGAGATATCAACCAGAATGTCACTTTACTTATTTGCAAGGAGAGATCTACCTGTCAGACAGAATCCTCATCTTGGCATGATCAGCACTTCCTATCAGACCAACACAGGAAGTCAACTCCTATTTGGATGGAGGCTCAGGAGCACAGAGTTGGAAGAGGCAGAAGCAGATAAGTCACTGCTCTGGGTCTCCATATTAGAGCCTGCTGTCCTCAGGCTCACAGTAGGCACAGCCTTGCCAAGGGAACCCTCACACCTGAATTTGTTAGCTAGATGCTGTCTTTCTTAGGTGGTAGTTGGAATTCACTCCCAACATCATCTTCTGAGAAGCTCCTTTTTCTATGCATACTTAGCTGACCAATTCCTCTTAAGTGTGCTAGATGTGTTCTTTCTTTAGAGTTGTGACTATTAAGTAATCCATTTAAAGCACTCAGAACACACCCCCAGCCAAAAGTAGGCACTTAACACACATCAACTATCATCGTCATCATCATTATTGTTACCAATATATTTACTTCAGTTAGGTTCAAGTACAGTAGGGTTGGGGACCCTTTTCTCTCTTTAAGGTGACTTCATTTTCTCACTCTGCTCTTTATGCCATAATTTTAAATGCCTGAGTTCTTTTTTTTGTGTGTGTGTGCCCTTGAGACAGGATCTCACTTTGTCACCCAGGCTAGAGGACAGTGGCATGAACACAGCTCACTGCAGCCTCAAACTTCCAGGCTCAAGCATTCCTCCCACCTCAGCCTCCCAAGTAGCTGGGACTACAGGCGTGCGCCACTATGCCTGGCTAATTTTTTTTTGTATTTTGTGTAGCGACAGGGTTTTGCCATGTTGCCAAAGCTGGTCTCGAACTCCTGGGCTCAAATGATCCTCCTGCCTCAGCCTCCCAAAGTGCTGGGATCACAGGCGTGAGCCACTGTGCCCGGCCAAATGTCTAAGTTCTTAAGGGAAGCCTCACTCCTTGCACTGACCGCACAATCATGATCATACAAAGGCCAACTGGGATCACCATTGGATGATTTATAAAGTCTTTTCAGTAAATGAGAAAACATGTGACATCATGAGTGCAGTACCTGGCACAGAATAGAAACTCAACAAGTGTTTATTCCCTCAAGCACTGCTAGGCACTGAATTCTGTCTCCTCAAAATTCGTGTGCTGAAGTCCTAACCCCCAGAACTCCAGAATGTGACTGTATTTGGATAAAGCCTTTCAAAAGAGCTAATTATGTTAAATTGAGACCTTTAGGGTAGATCCTAATCCAATCTGACTGGTGTCCCTACAAGAAGATGAAATCTGAATACACACAGAGACCCCAGGATGCTTGTACCAAGGGAAGGCTATGTGAACAGGCAGCAAGAAGGCAGCCGTCTGCAAGCCAAGGAAAGGGGCCTGAGTAGAAACCAACCCTGACCACACTTTGATCTTGGACTTCCAGCCTTCAAAACCATCAGAAATAAATTTCTGGGCTGGGCGCAGTGACTCACTTCTGTAATCCCAGCACTTTTGGGAGGCCAAGGCGGGTGGATCACTTGAGGTCAGGAGTTTGAGACCAGCCTGGCCAACATGGTGAAACTCCGTCTCTACTAAAAATATAAAAATTAGCCAGATGTGGTGGCTTATGCCTGTAATCCCAGTTACTTGGAAGGCTGAGGCTCGAGAATCGCTTGAATCCAGGAGGTGGAAGTTGCAGTGAGCCAAGATAGTGCCACTGCACTATCCAACCTGGGTGACAGAGTGAGACTCTGTCTCAAAAAAAAAAAAAAAAATTCTTTGAAAGAAAGAAATTTCTGTTGTTTAGATCACCCTCTCCATGGGGTTTTGTTATGGCAGCAAATTAATAGTCTTCTTTTGAGAAGTATGTTTGGCATTTGGGGATGGTGGAAAGTTTTAGGACGACTTAAAGGAAGTCCCCAATCCCTCTGCAGGCCTGAAACTCTATCTCGTGAAATAAGGAATGCACATTTTCCCCACCGGGCTCCCTTCCTCACTGGCTCTTGGCTGCTGCACCTCATAGTCGGTTGCAGGTGTCTCACTTCCTGAGGAAGGAGGTGCCATTAGCTTCACAATCCTCCCAAGAGTCCTGCCTCGGGAGTCGTGCCTCGCAGAAGGAAACACCACTGGCACTGCAGACACAAAAACTAAACTCGCAAATGACAGATTCGTGACTTCCCCGAGGGAATAAATAGCGTGAACAGATGGGCCCTGAGGCTGGAACATTTCATTTAAATCCTCATAGAATTTTGATAATTTAATGAATGTGGTGAGAAAAGAATGGCAAACCAGTACCAGCAAGCCAAAACACAGTTTGCCCACCTTGGTGTTTACCCAGGATGATTTTCCCATAATGAGGAGTGCAACGAGGTGACATGGACAAAGTATTTCCTGAGGGATTTCAAGCCTGTCTCTGAACTAGCAGCTTGCAAGCTGAATATTTTCTCTAGGTACCTCCTCAAGGCACCTCTCTGGGCAACAGTGCCAGGTGATTTCCAGGTGAGGGAGTAATTTATAGATGTGCCTGGGACACAGACTAAGTGTGCTCAGAGCCCAGGGTAGTCTCCTGGAGTTCACTTGTCTGGTTTTTCCACACTATCAAAACCTGCCTGTTCCCAGTTAGCCTCTCCTTGCTCCTCTCTGGAGACCTTCAGTGAAGACGTGCCCAGAATAGAGAAAGGAGCACTGCATAAGGAGTCCAAAGACCTGGATCACAACTCTACCACTCCTCATCTCCACTCTTCAGAAAGTGCTAGACAAATAACTGGTCTTCAGCAAATGCAAAACCTCATGCACACCTCCCCATTTGTGTGCCATAAGTCACACAGTATGCACAGGGACCACTTTTGGAGTTTTTACTGCATGAATTGAACCAGATCTCGTCTCTCTAGGTTCTCCCTGGGTACCCAAGTGCAGGCTCTGTGGTTTTACGGCCCACCTACACTGTATCTTCCTGAAGCTCTTGTTTCTTTTTTTAATTGACAAATAAAAATTATGTATATTTGTTATGTACAAAATGTTGTTTTCAAATATGAATACATCATGGAATAGCTAAACCAAGCTAAACCTCACAGACTTACCTTTTTGGTGTGTGTATGTGTGTATGATAAGAACACAAAATCTACTCCCTTTGCGATTTTGTTTTGTTTTGTTTTTTGTTTTTTGAGACAAGGTCTTTTGTTTTGTTTTTTGTTTTTTTGAGACAAGGTCTTGCTGTCACCAGGCTGGAATGCAGTGGTATGAACACGGCTCACTGCAGCTTCAACGAACTCCCAGGCTCAAATGATCCTCCCACCTCAGTCTCCCAAGTAGCTGAGACTACAGGTGCACACCACCAAGCCTAGCTAATTTTTGTACTTTTTTTTTGTAGAAACGGTGTTTTGCCATGTTGCCCAGGCTGCTCTCAAACTACTGAGCTCAAGTGATCCTCCCACCTCGGCCTCCCAAAGCGTTGGGATTGCAGGCGTGAGCCACCACACCTGCAATTTTCAAGAATACAATACACTGTTGTTACCTATAGCTACCAGGTTGTGGAATAGCCCTCTTGAATTTATTAATCCTGTCAAACTGAAATTTAGTATCCTTTGACCAACAAGGATCTCCCCAACACACTCTCCAGCCCCTGGTAACTACCATTCCACTCTCTACTTCGATGAACTCAACTTTTTAAGATTCCATTTATCAGTGAGATCAGGCAGTGTTTATCTCTTTGCCCAGCATATTTCATTTAATGTAATATCCTCCAGGATCAAGCTCTTATTTCAATAGATGTCTTGGAAAATACAAGACTAAGAAGAGACAAATGGTTGGGAAAGATGAGCCCCAGGTGCAAAGTATCTTAACGGGATGTCCAGTTTTGTGAAATCACTCAGACAAACCAGGCACTAGAAGCAGCAGAAAGGAAGGAGAAGAAACCAGGACGGGGGAGTCTGCTCTGTAGCATGCATGCTGGCAGAGAAGGAGAAGCAGGGTGTGGTGTCCAAATGGCTTACAAGGCATAGGAATCAGACAGTCAACCCAGCAGGACAAATCTGAGCCATTAAAAATTATTCAGACAGGGAAATCAACCCCAGCCATTCCTGCTTTCTAGACTGTGTCCCCAGGGAGGATGTATGGAGACTCCATTTGTGTACAGTATGACTTAATTCTTGATGGAGGAGGGAGAGGGCATCGTTGATCAACTCCTTCTCTGAATATGACTCTGTACTCATTGTACCTGCATCCACGACACCCCTGGCTTTAATGGAACATACATCAATGAGACAATACATTTCTAGTAGCTGATATAGTGGGAGTCCAAAGGGGAGATGGTTTAGCACATATTGGGAGTTCAGTCTTTGGGGTCAGACTGCTGGAGTCAACAGGCAAGCATTACTTTTAAAACACAATTCATATATAAATAGATGCTTTCTTGAGATGACTGGAAAGGGGAAAGGAGTGGTGTAAAAGAATTAATTCCCTGGGCAAGACAAGCATCCATGTGGTTCAAGAGAGCTGGTGTTCAGATCTTATTTGCTTTCATCTCTAAGCCAACTCTGCTTTCTTCCCTTCCAGCAAATGGGTGCCCCGCTCAGTTTGCCCAAATGTCAAGTCTACCTTCAGAAGGAAAAGAAAAAAAATAAATAAAAAAGTAAAAAAATAATGACATAATAGACATGAAAGAAAAAGAAAAAGAAGCAAGATTCTACCCAAGAATTATGGGAAAATAAAACAATAGAAACAGTAATAATAATTGAAGGTTTACTCTGTCACTGGGTGTTGGCTACACATTAGGATCATTGGGCAGCTTATTTTTAAAAAATTCTATTTATACTCCCATCCCTAGAGGTTCTGGCTTAAGTACTCTCAGGAGGGTTAGGGGAAAAAATTTAATAAATTTCTCACCTGATTCTAAAGTACAGCCAGGATTGAGAACCGCAGCACTAGATAAAAACTTGCCTGAGGTGAAGAAAACTTTGGCTTGAAATCAGCAGTGCTCACTAAACTTCAAGCAAAGTTAGCCTTACCTTAACACTTTATCTCAAAGAGAATAAAAAATTAAACAAGTTACTAACGTAAGAACAAAAATTAGTGTGTTAAAAGACTACCACCTTAAACCATGGGAAACAATTTGCAAAAATCTTAAGCGAGGGGATGACTGTATAGACTGTAGAGGCTAACAGTTCAGGTTTCAGATTCAGAAAGTCTTGAGTGGGTGCTGCAGCTCTGCCATCTACTACCTGAATCATGTTGAAAAAACTGGAAGGATTAAATGAGATACTGAATTTAAAGAACTCAAAGCCTAGACTGTATTAAGTTCTCTATAAGCGAAATGTTTCTTTTACTTTTTCCTTCCTTTTCCTTTTTATTTTTTATTTATTTATTTATTTATTTATTTATTTATTTATTTTTTAAGACAAGGTCTCACTCTGTCACACAGGCTGGAGTGCAGTGGCATGATCATAGCTCACTGCAACCTCAGTCTTCCAGCCTCAAGCGATCCTCCCACCTCAGCCCCCCAAGTAGCTGTGACTACAGGCGCATGCTACCACACCTGGCTAATTTTTGTATTTTTTGTAGAGATGGGGTTTCACCCTGTTTCCCAGGCTGGTTTCCAACTTTCGGGCTCAAGGGATCTGCCTTCCTCAGCCTCCCAAAATGCTGAGATTACAGGCACATGAGCCACTGTGCCCGGCCGGCCTCTATCATTATTTTAAAATACAAATAGCTCTTAAAAGCATTTTTAAGAGACAAAGTAATATGGTTTGGCTCCATGTCCCCACCCAATCTCATGATGAATTGTAATTCCCAAATGTTGCGGGAGAGACCTGGTGGCAAGTGATTAGATTATGGGGGCAGATTTCCCCATGCTGTTTTCATGATAGTGAGTGAGTCCTCACAAGATCTGATGGTTTAAAAGTGTGTGGCACTTCCCCCCTCACTCTCTCTCTCTCTCTCCTGCCACCACGGGAAGAAGGTGCTTGCTTCCCCTTCGCCTTCTGCCATGATTTTAAGTTTCCAGAGGCTTCCCAGTCATGCTTCCTGTTAAGCCTGTGGAACTGTGAGTCAATTAAATCTCTTTTCTTCATAAATCTCCCAGTCTCAGGTAGTCCTTTATAGCAGTGTGAAAACAGACTAATACACAAAGCCTTGCTCTGGTGCCCAGGCTGGAGACCATACAAGTACAAAATTAAAGGCAAATCAATTTGGAAAATGTTTGCAACACTTAGGAGAATATTTCTTATATGTATTTCT
The DNA here is from genome assembly GCF_009764315.1 of Trachypithecus francoisi. Classification (NCBI taxonomy): domain Eukaryota; kingdom Metazoa; phylum Chordata; class Mammalia; order Primates; family Cercopithecidae; genus Trachypithecus; species Trachypithecus francoisi. Next base: position 97,934,201 of record NW_022681468.1, read on the forward strand.
TATGAGAGTAACAAGGAGAATAATATCTTCAGTATATGCAGAGCTTTTACAAATATGGAAAACACTAATACTCAATTTAAAATGGACATACAGCATAGAAAAACAATGTTAAGAAGGAGACATACAGTCAATAAATAAAAATGCTCAATCTCATAAGCAGTCAAATAAATGAAAAATAAAATATTTTCTCACCTAACAAATTGACAATGTTTGATTTTCCTTTTAAGGATAATACTCGTTGCAAACAAAGATGCATTGAGGGGGATGTGCATAGTGCTAGCTGTCAGGTTAACTAGAATAAGCTTTCTAGAACGCAACTTGGCAGCATGAATGAAGAGCTTTATCATTTATAAGTTTGCCTATTTTCCAAATTGTATTCAATCATAAATACCACTTTTCTAATCAGAAAGAAAAAGTTAGTAGGCATAAGGAAACCAACTACCTGGTTGGAAACTTGAATATTCACTAATTTCAGCAATAGATTTGGGTAAATTCCAAATCCCTGGCAAATGCAAAGCTTGAAACGAGTCGCAGTCTGGGTATTGTATCAGTTTACACAATCAGAGCCAGGAGTGGGGTTTGTCACTTGCTAAATTCAGGCAGGTCACCAAATGGCCCAGATCTAACCATTAGAACAAATGAATTGCTTGCCATACTCTGTACTCACGTCTCAAATGATAAAGTATCTTAGGAAATCTTAACTTCTTTATTTATCCATTGGAGCTATTTAATATCTCCCTGAGAGCTAAAAGATTGTCATATTAGAAGAGGATTTATCCTTAAAAAGATAGCTCCTACCATTGGGGAAAGCTTATTCTCTTAGAAATGCCAACCCTTTGCTCCTTGTAAAGATATGCTCCCTGCCAGCATTTTATTTATATATTTTGGACCCTGCCTTGTTTTAAAAAGTAGAGCAACTGGCTGAGCATCCTGCAGAGGATTCCATCTGCTACAGGCCAGATAGAAGCTGAGGATTAGGAGTAAAAGCTGGGAGCCCCAAGCGGATCAGTCAGCATGCCCACACCCCCAGGCCCTGCCTCCAAGCACAGACAGCTCATTAACCGGTATATAAAGTATTGTAAGTCTCCACACAGAGCTGATGACAGGAGGCAAGAAGCTATGAAGAGGAACCAGAAATCGAGTAACGAGGCAGATTAATTTTGTTCATTCAAACAAGAATGAGTGAAGCATAATCACAGCAAGAACTATTATGGTGATGATGATAGGGAGATGTCCCTCCCTGGCATGGCTCTGGTTTGGACTGGGCTGTCTGATGTGGTGGCTTCTGTGTACACAGTTTTCTTGAGACAGTGTTCAGCCTCACCTTGGCCCTCTTGGGCACTAAGTAGCCTCTCAGAAAAGGGCAACTGCATCCCGCTTCAGACCCTGCAGCTGTCCATTCACCCAGCCTCTTCTCCAGGCAGATTTCCCCCTTTTGTGATTCAGCTTGGACAGCCCTGGAGCTCCTACTCCTCCCGTAAACATCAAGCTTCTTCCTCTGGAGCTTTCTGCACCTTCCCAAGCCCTCAATGAATGCAAAGGAAACAAAATGTTCTATTCTTCCTTTAGCACTATACTACCACCCATCTTTCTTGCTGGCATGGGCTACTCGATTAAATCACCTGCCTGCCAACATTTCCAGACTAGAAGAGGCACCTTGCTCTATGTCTTCTATGCCCCAAACTCCAGGGCACACATCAAACCCTCTGAAGCGCTCCCTTGCATAGTAGACTCCATTCCACCAGTTCCATGGATCAGCAAACACCCAGCTAGGGTGCAAGGTACCCTGTCTCCCTTTTTGCAAGCATCTCCACTCCCCATAAGGGAGTCTCCTGGAGGCCCTTTTCTTAGTTTTATGGGGAGCAAAAAGTGTTTCACCTCAAGCTAGTATTTGTTATAGGTCAAGATTTCAAAAATTCTACCCTTTTTTTTTATCCCTCTACTTATATAGACCCAGAGGCTTAGAGTTGTGGGCCCCAAAACCAGTTTTGATACCTCTTGAAAGTCATGAGGAATTCCAGTTATTTAACAAATAGAGTGTCTAAGACTTTATTTTCAGATTTGCAATCTGAATGCCCATTCTGGGGCAATAAAAAAGTCCCATTCAACATCTTGTTACATAGGAAACTTGCTTTGGTAGATCCAATTTCTATTCCCAATTCTTTTCCCCTATGTAATATGATTATAATCCACATTCTTGCCATGTCACTTTGCCATGCCTTCTACTGTGAGAAGAGTATACTTTCCCAGTTTACTGATATGGATTTCCATTTGGCCATGTCATTTGCCTTGGCCAATGAAATGTTAGCAAACATGATGAGTGCAGAGGCTTTAAATGTACTAGGACAGTTAGCACTCCTCATGTCCTCCTGCCATTTGGCATGAGAAGAATGAGAAGAATATGTCCCTGGTAGCTGCTGGTAACATCTGGAGGGAGAGATGAGAGATGCATGAAACAGACCTGAACTTGACCTACAGCATGAAGGACAGCCAATCACAGTTGACTGGCCATCTCATAAGTAAGATAAATAAAGTTTGTTGTATGAGCCACTGCAATAATTAGGGCTATTTGTTAGGCAGCATTATTGCTATACAGTAGCAGCTAATTAATACCCTCGTTATATGTCCAACATCGTTCTGAGCACTGTATTGTCTCCTTTAATTCATTCCTCTTAACAAATGTATAAGATAGAATTCTAGTTAATATTATCCTTGTTTTACAGGTTAGTAAACTGAAGTGCAGAGAATTTTAGCACAATTAGTAAGTGAAAGAGACAAGCTTCAATCCCAGCAATCTAACTCCAGACGCATAATCTTGCCACTATGGAACAAAAAGCAGGAGACAAAGATGTGGCTCTATGCTCTTCTAAGTCTGCATACTGGTACAGACCTCAAGCTCGAAACCATTGTGACTATTGATATCGTTTGCCTGTGTCCCCACCCAAATCTCATCTTGAATGGCAGTTTTCATAATCCCCACATGTCATGGGAAGGACCTGGTGGGAGGTAACTGAATCATGGGGGCAGGTTTTTCCCATGCTGCTCTCATGATAGTGAGTAAGTCTCACAACATCTGATGGTTTTATAAAGAGCAGTTCCCCCGTACACAGTCTCTTGCCTGCTGCCATGTAAGACATGACTTCGCTCTTCCTTTGCCTTCCTCTATGATTGTGAGTCCCCCCTCAGCCACATGGAACTGTGAATCCATTAAACCTCTTTTTCTTTATAAGTTATCCAGTCTTGAGTATTTCTTCACAGCAGTATGAGAACAGACCAATACAGCCGTTTATGAGTTCCCTATCAGTACAAGCCTGACTGGATCGCAAGGGCTGACACAATTATTCTAGCTCTGTCAGTGCATGCAAAGAGGATAAGACAGGCTTCCCTTCCAGAATGCATGACCCTTCTCTGAACTTTGAGGAGGGAAAGTCCCACGGGGAATTCTAACCAAGGAACAATCCTGTCATTGTGAAGTACAGTCATACAACGTTCTGCACGGGATGCAGAGCACACCTCATTCTCTGCCTATTTTTATTCTCTCTAAGCAAATATCTGGGTCTCTCAAAAATTATTACACAATTGCCAGCTGCTGGGATTATACGAATAACGTGGCAATAGCAAAGCAATATGCTGACCGGTGTTCAAACACCACCACACAACAACAAAGTAGCCAGGGGTGCCAGCCCTCATTCACAGCCTGCAAACTGAAGCAGCACAAATGAAGGCCACCCACTCCCTCCCGGTTTTAGGAGAACAGAGTAGCAGGCAATTTGATACCAAGATGGATTTTTTACTCTTCAGCTTCCAAGATGTTCTATGCACAGGGAGAATGCAAAGTCATGTTCTTTAGCAAGATATATCTTCATCATTGTGATTCAACAACGTACCCCTTTCTTTAACCAAGTTAGGACTGCTGATGAGCAGCAGTTGGGCTGAAAGGTCTTCAAGTTATAAGCAAGCTAGAAATTCTAAAGTATATAATAATGTATTATATATGTATATTTATGTGTGTGTATGTGTGTGTGCATGTACTCTGTTAAGGTATATGTGAAACAAAACTTCTTTACAAATTTCTACACTATACACCCTGAGGGCAGAGATCACATTTTCCTTACCTATCATTAACTCTAATGCCTAGCACAATGAGAAGTCAATAAACATTTGCTGAATAAATAAATAAATGTAAAAGGGATTTCAAGGAGAATTATATCTTTGAATTTTGCATAGTTTAATTCTTAAAATGCAAGACTAGGTCAAGCAAGGAGATGGTTATAAAAATGTGGACCCCTTAGAAACCTCTTAGAAAAAAATAAGGAAGGCCAGGCGCAGTGGCTCACACCTGTAATCCCAGCACATTGAGAGGCTAAGGCAGGTGGATCACTTGAGTTCAGGAGTTCAAGACCAGCCTGGGCAACATGGCGAGAGCCTGTCTCTACTAAACATACAAAAAAAAGTAGTCAGGCATGATGACGGGTGCCTGTGGTCCCAGCTACTCAGGAGACTGAGGTGGGAGGATTGCTTGAACCTGAGAGGCAGAGGTTACAGTGAGCCAAGATCACACCACTGTACTCCAACCTGAGTAAGAAAGCAAGACTTTATTAAAAAAAAAAAAAAAAAAAAAAAAGGAAGGGGAGATGGAGAAATAGCTCACTTTCAAAGTCGTCGACACTCACCAACAAAGGTAGCACTTTGTAATCTTTATTTCAGCGAGAGAAGCCAGCTCAGCGTGTGTGGTGGACATCTGTGGGCTTTGCCTGCTCAGGACCCATGTATGCTTCTTTCAGCAACAACTCTCCAGTGTTCCTTTAAGGAACTCCCCTTTCCTCACTACGTGCCATCTTGGGAGTCATAGTTATGGTGCCCTCAGGAATGGGCATGTGACCCCAGCTGGGCTAGGCTCTCTCATCTTAGATTGTGAATCATGAACTGAGCACACAAAGTTAGAAAACGGCTGGAGAACCCAGACCCTGGGACATGTTTCCAAATAGCCCATTGATTAACAAGGGAGCAGGCTTTTGACAGACAGAGTGGGAACTTCCCCAGAACACAATATGGAATTTCCATCAATACACAAGCACTCCCAGAGACTCGTTCTTCTGCTCTTTCAGCTAGTGTCCTTTTCCTGAAGCCTTCCCTGGAGCCTAGCACAGAGCACAGAAGAGAACTGTAAGCTGGAAACAGAGGTTCTCATCACAAAGCTGCTGCAAGAAAATAGTTACCTCCCCTCTTAGGCCTCAGTCTCCTCCCCCATAGGATTAAGAGGCTGGGATTAAATAACCACAGAGAAACCTTGTGTGTTGAGTCAACAAAAACTGACCCCTTGGGTCCCTAGGCGCCAGCAACACCAAGCTCACATTGTCAGGGCCAGCAAGGCCTGGAGTTTAAAGCAGTTAATCCCTTGCCTGGATGACTCGAACAAAGAGGATTAACCTCAGATGAGAGAGTTATCATCCAAATATAGAGCAATCCCAAGCACACACATTAGAGATATGTTTCCCCTTCTTGTGTAAATTCTTGTTCTCTCACCCTTCTGGTGAACTCATAGATTAACCCTCCCAGCACCTCAAGGTTAAGGTGTTAGACTGTCCAGATCCTCTCCAAGTTCCTCTAACACCTTTCTCAGTTCTCCAGTCCAGGGTACATTGTTTCTCACTTTTAATACACAGGTTTCTTTAAGGCACTTTAAGTCTGGAAAATAACTAACCATTGAGCACCTACTATGTGCCAGGGACTGTGTTAGACACTGGAGCTACAGTAGTAGACAAGGTGGCATAGTCCTTCTCTCAGGGAATCTATAGTCCAGTGGGAAAGCACCTATTGTGCACAAGGTACCCTACTACGCACTGACAAATATGATCTTCAATGCCTCAACAACCTCAGAAAATAGACCTTACTGTGACTATTTTAAAGATCAGGAAATTGAGGCTCTGTGAAGTTAACCTTGTCTGAGGCTATGTATGTAAGCTGTATCAGAAAGAACCTATTGGTTTAAAAATGATATGAGATTCTACAATATATTCCTATTATTTTGTAGGAGTCAGAAACAATGAAAGAAGAAAAGGGAAAATATTGAACCTCAGCCTTTTCAGATGTGTATATGCCTGGTATATCCATCACAGGAAAAAAACTGGATGTTTATCCCAGTTGTTTTCTCTATTAAAGAGCACCCAGGCTACAAGCAACCCAACAGTCCAGCTATAACTTTTAATCTTTATGTTATCAAGAAACATGCCTCTGGATCCTCCTCAACGTGTTCCCATAAGCGTATGAGAAATAGCTCATTGAAATTTCAGCTTCTGTGTGGGTGAAATTCAGTTAAACTACTGCAACAAACAAACTCTAAGATGTCAGTCGTTTAGCATAAGCAGAGTTTATTTCTCGCACTTGAGATAGCCTCCTGCAGGGGCAGCCAATAGATGAAAAGGAGCCTGGAAGAACACACCTTTCTCACTGCATCAACGAAACTGTTACGTGGCCATGCCCACTTGCAAGGGAAGCCTGGAGATGTAGTCTACGTGGCCAGGAGGAGGAGGAAATGAAGCCAGCTGGTCTTTGCCGAAGGCTTCTAAACTGCATACTTAGTATGATTACATCTGGGCCGGGCATAGTGGCTCACGCTGTAATCCCACTGCTTTAGGAGGCCGAGGTGAGAGGACTGCTTCAGGCCAGGAATTCAGGACTAGTCTGGGCAAAATAGTGAGACCCCATCTCTCCAAAAAAAAAAAAAATTAATTAATTTAATAAAAATTAACCAGGCATGGTGGTGTTTGCCTTTTCATCCCAGCTACTCAGGAGGCTGGGGTGGGAGGATCTCCTGAGCCCAGGAGTTTGAGGCTACAGTGAGCCATGACGGCACCACTGCAATTCAGCCTGGGTGGCAGAGCAAGACCCTGTCTCTAAAAGAGAAAGAATAGAATTCAAAATGCTATATAAATGGTGGGGATTATAAGAAGGTTTTCCTTTTCTTTGCCCTACTTTCTGGATGGTCTGTAATATGTCTTTAACGCCTCCAAAATGATGAGGAAAAAGAGAAAGGGGGAAAATCCCCTAATCAGTGAATCTTTGAGGAGTTATGGGTAGACCCATGTACCAGGAAACTACCCAAGAAGTACAGGCAAATCCTGTTTCCCTGATTCCCTTGCTTCTCTCTCATCTTTTTCAAACAGAACTTTCCACTCCATTTGTTTTGGGTAACAACAACCTAAAAGCTTTTTATTTCTTAAATGCTTTCCATGCTCTCTGGGATCTTTCTGTGCCTCAGAGCATCTCCAAGACACCAATCACAGTTTCCAAGACTCCTTCTCTATTTGGATGGAGATCTGCGACCAAGACCAAACCAAACTTGTGATCCACTTAATTCACACCCGGCCACACATCGTGGCTGAAGCACAGGACAGAGGCGATCTCACTGCTTACAGGAGCATTTCAGGAGCAAAGACAACCAGCTCCTCTGTGTCACCGTGGTTCTTGAGCTTCTTCCTTCTTGGCACATCTGGTGACAACTTTAAACCCACAAGAGATTCTAGTGGGCGTCCTGCTACTTCTCACCAAACTTCTCCCCATCCCCCTTCTCCCTATCCCCACCGGACTCAACCCTCACCCCAACCCCACCTCAGACCCTGTGTTTTGGCCACAGCAGATGACATAGTTTGGATATGTGTCTCCACCCAAATCTCATGTCGAAATGTAATCCTCAGTGTTGGAGGTGGGGCCTGGTGGAAAGTGATAGGATCATGGGGGTAGATTTCTCATGAATGGTTTGGCACCATCCCCTTGGTACTGTCCTGGCAATAGTGAGTGAGTTTTCATGAGATCTAATCACTTAAAAGTGTGTGGCACCTCCCCTCTCTCTTGCTTCTGCTTCTGCCATGTGACAGGCCTGCTGTCTCTTTGCCTTCTTCCATGATTAGAAGTTTCCTGAGGCCTCTCCAGATGCCACCATGCTTCCTGTACAGCCTGCAGAACCATGAACCAAGTACAGCTCTTTTCTTATAAATTACCCAATCTCAGGTATTTCTTTATAGCAATGAAAGAACAGACTAATACACCAAACCCCTTATTGTTTCAAAAATCAACCATGCATTTCCAGGTCTATATGCTTCTGCTGAAACCATTCCCTGTCCTCCCCACAACAGCCCATCCTTCACGGCTTACCAGACAACAGCCCCTCCCCTGTCTGATAGCTTTGCCTGGCCCTCTGTCTTCTCTCCTCATGCAGCAATAGCAACTGCTTCCAGTCTCACGCTCCCCCATTCTCTCAGTGTGTACCTCCCCACCTTGTATTCTAATTATTAATTAATGAGCTCTCCTACAGCAGAGCCCTAAGCAGACAGGCTCTGGGGCTCTTTGCCCTGCACCATCTCAAAGAACCACAAGAAGGCTCTGCGAAGTTAAACTTGTCTGAGGCTATGTAAGCTGTATCAGAAAGAACCTATTGGTTCTTAATGGGACCACAGGCTCAAGAATCTAGGAACTGATTGGCAGGCCAAGCCAGCCAGTAGGGGCCTTGCTTGTCTAGAGGAAATGGGCTGAAAGTAACAAGGCATAAACCTGGGAATGACACAGGTGAAACTAAGAAACCTGATAGGACTAGCCTGGCCTGACAGCCCTCTGTAGTGCCCCAAGATGCTGCATGCTGGGCCACCGAGGAAGCAGGCAGCCACCACCTCTGTGATATGAGGGTGGGAGCCCGGCACAGCTTTTCTGCCACAGACGTGGGCAGCACCACTAAACAAATAAACAAACAAACAAACAAAACCCTTATCCATCATGAGAAGTAGGAGGAGAGGTTGGCTCAGCACCCCATCCCATTTTCATATACCCTTTCTCATCCACTTCTTCATTGTCCCGTTTGAGTTTCTCTTCTTTGCTTTAAGTTTTAAGCTACTACCTTTATATTGCTACCCTATAGCTTTCCTTTCCTTAACACTTCATGTTTATGCTTTGCTTTAAAAAATGAAAATTAAAGTGGCTGTATTTAATTTACAGACCATTAAGCCAGCATGTGTGGGATGTGTTCGTCACTCGTCATAGTGCTAGGGGTAGAACTAAATTCCTTGAGCCCTCCAGGGTCAAGGGCAGAGGCTCCTGACATTCCCATGACCTTTCCAGCCCCATCTCCCAGGCCCAGCACTTTGCCTAGGGCAGGCCACCCCACAGTGCTGCTTCTTCTCCTGCAGAGCCTCCCACGTGCCAGCTGGGCTCCATTCCTCGGTGCCATCTGCCGCACCCCAGATCAGGCGAGAGGCCACGGGCAGATTCTATGCACAACAGAGCAGGGACGGCAGGCAACACAGGAGCCACCCTCACTGGGCCTGGGCTCTGGGAGCCAGGCAGGGAAAATCCCAAAGGACTGAGCAATCAGAGGAGGCTGTTGAGGGGCCTAACCGGGCTCTCACCTGCTTGGGAGAACTAGTTGTGCCGTTTCAGAGGGTTTCTAAGCATGACAATGTAGGGGATCCACGCTACATTTTTCTGTTTTCCTGTTCTCTCTTGGCCTCTCATACGAACTTAACATCGCTACAGCCCTGACCTGAGCTTTGATCCTCTCTCCATCATTAACTTACTGTATGAATCCATGAGCCAATTAAACCTCTTTTCTTTTAAATTACAATTCTGTTTTCATGGTCATTTCATGAGAGAAACCTGCAAATGAACACGCTAAGAAGAAGGAACAGAACACATTAATGGATAAATCAGCTGTCCATCTTTATTCCTGAGTGAGCATGATTTGTAATGTGAGTAATGATGGACAGCTCTTTTATCCATCCAAATAAGTTATTCCTGAGGTGGATGCGGTGGTTCATGCCTGTAATCCCAGCACTTTGGGAGGCCAAGGCTGGAGGACTGCTTGGGCAATCCAGCCTGAGCAATATAGTGAGACCTCGTTTCTACAAAAATTAAAAACTTAGCCAGGTCTGGTGGGACATGCCTATAGTCCCAGCTACTCGGGAGGCTGAGGTGAGAGGATTGCTGGGCCCAGGAGGCAGAGGTTGCAGTGAGCCAAGATTGTGCCACTACACTCCAACCTGAGCAACAGAGCAAGAACATGTATCCAAAACAATTTTTTTAATTATTTCCTTCTTTGAATAATAAGAAGTTTTGATTCCCTGCTTTCTAGGGCCCCTTCAAGCTCTGAAACTGTAAAATCCTACAGTTCAATTAAGGTCTTCATTGCCTGGAGCGTATTCTGGACCTGAAAAGGAACCTGCCCATGAAATATTCATTAAAACAAATCATGCTCACTCAGGAGTAATGATGGACAGCTCATTTATCCATTAATGTGTTCTGTTCCTTCTCCTTAGCAGTGTTCATTTGCAGGTTTCTCTCATGAAATGATCATGAAAACAGAACTGTAAATCACACCTATCACACCTAGGTGAGTTTTGGGAGCCTAGAGCTCCTGCCCACACACATATCACCTGGGGTTGACATAAGAAGTACTTAATAGCACCAAGCTCCCAGTTTGAACAGTCAACTTTCAAATCCAGACACCCGTGATTCAACAATCAACTTCTGGATGCAGACATCCGTGACTCAAGAAGGCCCCAGCGGCCTGGAAAAATTACCTTCTCTTGCATCTATGCAGAGCTGGCAGGAAACAAATGAAATTGTGCATCCACTTTTCCAAGGGTACTTTTGTCTGTGATTTCTTTTCTCTGAGTTTCAGATATCTCATCTGTAAAATGGGCACAGGAGGAAGGATGTGGCCTATCTGCCTCCTGAAGAAGTTCAGTTCTGAGGGGCTAGACAGTCATCCGTTAGGAAAGAATTTTCAATTGCCTTTTGTGAAAAGAAAATGAATGCTACTCTCTCCCCTGCCAACCAATACAGAATCAAGCTCTAACAACTGAAGGGAACAGGAGATGGGTGGAGGAGAAGTGTGTACAGAAAACAGGAAGACTTAATGGGACCACAGGCTTCTGTGTGGGAGCTGAAGCAGGGAACCCATGGTGTGGGTCTTTGTTGCTAAGTCAGGAGACACTGTTGCGTTACCTGTAATCAACGGTCAGGACAGCGAGGGAGCTTTAGATTTGCTGATGATGTAACTGGGGACTTAGAGGGAAAGCTGACTATATGATACTTGATCTAGAGGATGTCAGAATGGTAGCCAAGGCATGAGGGTGGTGGAGAGAGGGCAACATTAGCTGCTGAGTACCTGCCAAAGACTTAGCTCATCACTGTCACTTACCTGCTGATCTCCTGCCCAGGCTGGGAGGAGCAACCAGAAGAGCCACAGCCAACAGAGAAACCACAGCAGCATTTATTCACCATGCATCTAATAAATACGTATCGCATGCCTACTATGTGCCTGGAACAGGAAGAACAGCAGACTTTTCCAGAAGAAGACCATGCAGTGGATTTTGTGGGAACCACAAACGCATCAGATAGGAAAGTTTCTGCATAGGAAAGCTACACATGACTCCAAAATTTTCATCACAGAATTCCAACAAACTATGCAACATTGCAAAACTGAACTAAGGAGATTGGCTTATTGCAGAGAAAGGGAGGTTAGTTTTCCTCTGAGGCACCTTGAAATGTCTAGCCTTCATAAGGCTAGACATTTTATTATTGTCCCTTTGTCTAATTTTGAACATTATGGGCCCCATGCAAATAATCTTCTAAATGGCACTGTGAACATCAAATGATAGGTTCTCAATTCTCCCTTCACATAAAATCTCTAAGTTCCTCAGCTGGTATGGTAATCCTTTAATCAATATTTACACCAACATAGTTCCAAGTCCAGGAGCATAGAGGGGACTGCAGAACACTTGGGTATTATTACTATCATCATCATCATCACCACCACTACCACCACCACCATCACCTTACAACTGAGGAAACCAAGGCTCAGGGAAATTAAATAATGTGCTCAAGTTTACACAACTAGAAAGTAAGGAAGCTTGGGTTGGGCATGGTGACTCATGCCTGTAATCCCACCACTTTGGGGGCTAAGGTGGAAGAATCACTTGAGCTCAGGAGTTCAAGACCAGCCTGGGCAGCAGAGGAAGGTCCCATCTCTACAAAAAAATTTAAAAATTAGCTGGGCATGGTGGTGTATGCCTGTAGTCCCAGCTACTTTGGAGGCTGAGATGGGAAGATTGCTTGAGCCCAGGAGGTCAAGGCTGCAGTGAGCTGTGTTCACGCCACTGCACTCCAGCCTGGTTGACAGAGTGAGACCCTATCTCAAAAAAAAATAGAAAGTTATCGGGTGTGGTGGCTCACGCTTGTAATCCCAGCACTTTGGGAGGCCAAGCCACGTGGATCACGAGGTCAAGAGATCGAGACTATCCTGGCCAACATGGTGAAACCCCATCTCTACTGAAAATGCAAAAGTTAGTTGGGTATGGTGGCATGTGCCTGTAGTCCCAGCTACTCAGGAGGCTGAGGCAGAAGAATCACTTGAAACCAAAAGGCAGAGGTTACAGTGAGCTGAGACTGCCACTGCACTCCAACCTGGTGACAAAATGATACTCCATCTTAAATAAATAAATAAATAAATAAATAAAGTAATGAAGGCTGAGTGCAAACCCAGTTCTGTCTGATGCTAAAGCCCACTGCTCCGTCCTGTGCCCCATGTGGTCAGGCCTAATACCCACACGTAAAAATGAAGGGCAGCTTGCGTCTCTTTCTCACACTTCCTTCTGGGATTTGGTTCTTTTTCTCCACCACTGGCACATTCTCCACCTCTCTCTCTCTCTCTCTCTCTCCACCTCTCTCTCTCTCTCTCTCTCTCACACACACACACACACACACACACACACAACCACTTTCAATGGCAGTGCCTGCTTTTTCTTGTTTCACTCCCTTCACCAACATCATTGCAAACAAAACTTATATAGAGTCAGCCACACCACGAGAAGAAAATGGACAGCACCCACAGCCCAAGGCTGAAGTCATTCCAGCCTTCCCCTTTTCCTATGAAGGCTATTCCCTATTTCTTCCTTTTATAAACAGGAACACATTATGCAAGCTACTGTAGATGTGAGGTTTCTCAAGCAAGCTGGTGACACTCAGCATAAATTGATTTAAATAAAATTCTCCCCTTTCAAGATTCTTCCTTGCTTCTGCCTCATCTTAAATTAAGAGCAGTACAATAATAACCCAAGAACATCACACCCCTGAATTTCAGCCACCTCCCTCTAAAGGATCTTTTCTCATTTTTTGAAAATATGAGCTATTTTTTGGTTTCTACTTGTTCCTCTTTCTTACTTGTCACCACACATTGCTTTCTGTATGATATAAGCAATTGGAGCCTTCACATTTAAAGCCTCTTTTTAGTGCATGAGATCCACAATAAGGCTCCCATGAGACCCTGTAAAGAAAGGAAACAACTGGCCGGGCGCGGTGGCTCAAGCCTGTAATCCCAGCACTTTGGGAGGCCGAGACGGGCGGATCACGAGGTCAGGAGATCGAGACCATCCTGGCTAACACGGTGAAACCCCGTCTCTACTAAAAATACAAAAACTAGCCGGGCGAGGTGGCGGGCGCCTGTAGTCCCAGCTCCTCGGGAGGCTGAGGCAGGAGAATGGCGTAAACCCGGGAGGCGGAGCTTGCAGTGAGCTGAGATCTGGCCACTGCACTCCAGTCCGGGCGACAGAGCGAGACTCCGTCTCAAAAAAAAAAAAAAAAAAGGAAACAACTTCAAGGAGTTACACTTCAAGATCCACCAAAGCAAAGATCTGCAGTCAACTCTAGTAATTAAGCGGTTCCTTTCATTTATTCAGTGCATATCCATTGAGTATATACAATGTGCTGGACAAAACTCTGGGCACTAGTGATACAGCAGTGACATGGCTCATGGAAAAATAAATAACATGCTAATGATACTCAAACCTATGTCTCCTTCCTGAAACTCTTCCCTGAACTCCAGACTCTCATATGCAATGAATTACTTAACATCTCCCATCGGATATCCAGTTAAACCCCATCACTGTTTCCTCTCCATCTCACTAAAGTGCTACTCTATCCAGCTGCTTAGGTCAAAATTCATTAAGTTATCTTTTTCTCATACTCTAAGTATCTAACTCATCCATACATCCTGCCTACTTTATGAATTTAGCCACTTCTCACCATCTTTTTTTATTTTTATTTTTATTTTTATTTTTGACATGATCGCAATCCATTGTCCAGGCTGGAGTACAATGGCATTATCATGACTCCCTGCAGCCTCGACCTCCCCAGGCTCAGGAGATCTTCCCACCTCAGACTCCTGAGTAGCTGAGACTACAGGCATGTGCCACCACACCTGGCTAATTTTTAAATTTTTTGTAGAGTTGGAGTTTTGCCATATTGCCCAGGCTAGTCTCAAACACCTGAGCTCAAGTGACCCGCCAAAGTGCTGGGATTACAACTTCTCACCATTTTAACTACTATCCAGCCTGGTCCAAACCACCACCCTCTCTCACCTGAGTCACTGCAGTACCATCCTGACTAATCTCTCTGTCTCCACCCTTGTCCTCTGAGAGTCTGCACTAAGCTCTAAAGCTCAAGGGATCCTTGGAAAACATAAATCAGCTAATAGTACCCTGTGCTCAAAATTCTCCAGTGGTGTCCCATCTTTCTCAAAGTAAAGGCTAAAGTCTACGCAAGGCCCTATAGGACCTTGTATTAGCTGGCTCCCTGCTACTTCTCTGATCTCTTCTCCCACGCTCACCCTGTCTCATTCAGTTCCTTCTGCATAAGTCACCTTGCTGTTCCTGGAACATGCCAGTTATCTGTTGCCTCGGGGCCTTTGCACTTGTTCTCCCTACCTGGAAATGTCTTTCCCCAGATAACTGTCTGGCTCACTCCTTCACTTCCTTCATGTTACCCTGACCATCTTATATAAAATACTCACTCCTCGCTTTATCCTACCCTCCCACTCCAACGCAACCAGGCACTTCCCATCTTCCTTTCCCTGCTCAACATTCCTTAATCACCTGATATAAAACATATGTTATTTACTTACATATTATTTGTCTCCCTCAACTAGAATGAATGCTTCATGAGATGGGTCTGCTTCCTATAACATGCCTGGCACATAGAGACCACTCAATAAATATTTATTTAGTGAATGAACGATTATCTAAATATACATACATCCCTAGATGGTCAACCACAGAAACACAGAAAAAGAGACAGTCAAAAGCGCAAGTACAGACTCTGCCCAATCAAGCAGAGTCCAGAAGAAAAGGAAATCTAGCCAAGAGCACTTTAAATGTTCAGGTCCCGGTCAGGCGCAGTGGCTCACGCCTGTAATCCCAGCACTTTGGGAGGCTGAGGTGGGTGGATCACCTGAGGTTAGGAGTTTGAGACCAGCCTGATCGACATGGAGAAACCCCATCTCTACTAAAAATACAAAATTAGCCAGGCATGGTGGAGCAGGCCTGTTGTCCCAGGTACTCAGGAGGCTGAGGCAGGAGAATCACTTGAATCCCGGAGGCAGAGGTTGCAGTGAGCCGAGATCACACCACTGCACTCCAGTCTGGGCAACAAGAGTGAAACTCCATCTCAAAAATAATTAAATAAATATTCGGGTCCCTATGGTAGATTGATTGATTGACTGATTGCAAAAATGTCCCAATTCTTCCCCTCCCTGTATCTGTGCATTTTGCAACGTGACTATGTAGCTCCTTCTATCAAGAAGTAGAGTCTATTTTCCTAACTTTCCACTCTGGGCTATCTTGTGTCTTAATTTTGTCATTAGGCAAGGATAAAGTGATGGAGTGCCAGTTACAAGCTTAGGCCTCAAGAGGCCATACAAGTTTTCACTTTCTCTTGGCCTCCTGCCACTACCATGTGAACATGCTGAGTTGGCCTGCTGGAGGATGAGTGACCACATGGAGCAGAGCCAAGTCATCCAGCTGAGGCCATCCTAAAGCAGCCAGTCCTCAGATACTCCATCGGCAGACCAAAATCACATGAGCAAGCACAGCTGAAATCAAGCAAGCACAACTCAGATCAGCGGAACTACCCAGCCAACCAAGAGACATGAGACAAAATAACAATGGCTGTTGTTTTAGGCCACGAAGTTTAGGGGTGGTTTGGTCTGTAGTCCCGTTGGCAAGATTGACCCTAAAGCATGTAATCAGTTCCTAGGGTAGGCATCTAAGCTGCTTTGCTCTGAATAATGTGCTTTAGGAGATCTTCTCCTTCTCCAAATCTAATGTGATTTGGCTGTTATGACAGGGGTCTGTAGGAAGAAGACCCACTAACCAAGCCATATAGTGTCTCAACCACTGCAAATCAATATGCTGGCATGCAGGTGAACAAGGTCACTGTGATGTGGCCCGGAAAGACAGATCAGGTTTCTGAGGCAGCAATACTAAAAGCTGGATCTTGGATGGGGGAAATTCACAGAAGTAAATTTTGCCTTCTGAGGTGGACTTGGGGACACCCAGTCAGACTCTCTGACCTTGACCCAGCCTCACCTCATTCTATTTCACAGAAACTTTGACTAGGTTCTCAGGCATCTAGCCTCATTTCTGGCCATGGAACACACTGCAGTAGCCCTTCTGCACCAAGGACAGCTGAGTGATGAGGCTCTCAAATCCCCAAACCATGTTTTCTCTAGAGTAATAAAGTTTCCAAAGGGCAGAGCAGCAAACTGATCTTTATGTTAAGCCCATAAGACAGAGGCTTTAAATAAATTTGCCATATGATATTAGGTAAATGCATTCCATGGAACACTGAAGGTCAGCATATTTCCAGATGATCCCAACACTTTTCCATGATCATAGAAACTCTTCTCATTCTGAAAGAAAAAAGAATATCTGGCAAGGACTGCTGGCCTGTTTGCTAAAGATGACCTTTTCTTTTAGTGTAGGGGAAAAGAAACAAAAAATCATAATGCTAAGATTCAAAAGAAGCACAAACATGGTCCTCCATCCGGATGGGAGAAACCTGAATGCTGCATTGCACAGTCTCCTTAATTCCTGTGCTTCCCGTTGCCTTGCAAAGACCTATGCTTTCTGCGTGTTGCATTCATTTATGCTCTGAATGACCACAGGTACTTATGTCTACCAACCAACCTTCTTCTAAACACAGAGTTTAGGATTTCATCCAATTCCTTAAACAATAACTCAGCACATACATCATAGTGACAAATAGGAACCCTAAGAGGCAATATCTCAAAGACCTGCTGTGTTGCTTTTATGACCTCAGCTCCTACTGCTGTCCCGGTGTCTGACTCAATAGCAGTTTCTGTGACCTCCTTCCTGGGTCTCCTGGGAACACACCTCTCTCCTGTCTCAGGGTTTTGCAGGTGCTGCCTACAACCCCTGGTTTTCTCCCTCACTTCCCCAGATGTCCGGTCAAATGTCATTTACCAGAATCCCTGGCTTCCTCCCTCACTTCCCCAGATGTCTGGTCAAATGTCATTTACAAAAAAGCCTTC
Source organism: Trachypithecus francoisi (assembly GCF_009764315.1). Lineage (NCBI taxonomy): Eukaryota > Metazoa > Chordata > Mammalia > Primates > Cercopithecidae > Trachypithecus > Trachypithecus francoisi. The sequence continues at coordinate 97,951,578 of NW_022681468.1, forward strand.
CCTGGCCAAGCTGCGTAAAAGTAAATAACAAGCCCCACCCTGCCCTCTGGCAGCACTCCCCAGTCCTCTTAGGCAGCTTTATTTTTCTCCAATACAATGTCTCATCAGCTGATACACTCTATATTTATTTATTTGTCCATCATCTTACACACACACACACATACACATACTCATTAATTTAAGCTCCTTGAGAGAGGGCTTTTTTGGTTGTTTTGTCTGTATTTTCCATACATAGAGCAGTGACTAATACATAGTAGGAACTTAATGAATGAACTGCCATTGCTTGAGCACCTACTTTGTGCCAAGCAAGTTATATATGATGATAGCGTAACAATGAGCAAATATTTTAAAGTATCTTTTCTTTAACCATTATAAGAATCCTATTACTGTCTCCATTTTACAGATCAGGAAACTAATGCTCAAAGAGGGGCTAAGTAACTTGCCCAAGACACTCACCTAGGTCTGTTTGAGCATCCACGCTCATGCTTCTTACAGTGCAGGCTGCTTTTCAAACACCTTAGTGATGATGTAGGTGCATGTAATGCACATCTCTGGCAACTACACAATACAAGAGCTTTTCATTCTATCATTTTTCTTCACCCATCATAGTTTTGGTCCAGGAAGAAACATCCTTGAGACTGGATTTTCATCTCCCAGAGACGACTGGTAGTAACAGCTTTAGCTTTCCTTTATTCCACCTATTTAGGGATAATCAAGGGAGAGTTTTCCTTTCGAACTGGACTGGTACAAGAACAGATAGGTCAGGGATCCAGGGAGAAGCAGACAGAAGTTCATCTGCTCTGAAACTCCCTCAGAATTTTCCAGAGTCCCTACCTTTGTGAAGTGCTGCTTCAAAACCTTTATAGTCCTGGAATTCAGGAAAGCCATTCATTAAAAAAGGAAAAAATTAAAAGTCTGACTTGTATTGCATGTGCTCCTCTCTGGGTGTCCGCCTGTGTCTACTGGGTTCTAGTCACGTACTGCAAATACCAGCCCAGCCCAGACTTGTAAAGCTCTGCTTACCCACTAGCAGTGATGGCAGTGGTGTGGTAGAGTCATGTGGGTCACTCCCAGACCGAAGGACCAAGACAGCGACCCAGTCCCTGCTGAAATCCATGTCATGCCTAATCCATGAGGGCTTCATTTTTATACCAATCACTGCCACTATCAATTTCCTCCTCCTCTCTGCTCTCACTGCTCTTTTCCAACACCATCATGAACTTATCCACCTCCTGATTACAAGTGCTTCTCCCCCTACCAGGTGTGAGTTTCAGGGAGCCAGGACTTTGTTATCATCATCTCTGCATCCCCAAGGACTAACCCCACCTCTGACAAATACTAAGTGCTCAGTAAGTATTTGCTGACTTAAGAAAGATGCAGCACGAGACTGTACCTACTGCACTGACTGGAACAAGCAGAACAAGTCACCTCTTCTGGAAAGGGCAGGAAGCAGAAACACAGAGGAGATCAACATAGACCAGAACCCCCGCTGAGCCGACTACAGTACCCAATCCTCCCCCATGCACCCTCCTCACCCCTCACCTGCCACTATCTGAGCCCCAAAGCCACCCATATTCACCTCCCTAAGGGCTAGAAAGGAGCAAGCATCCCCCAGCGTCCCACCTCACCCCACTGGGGCTGCTCTTATCAGAGCCCAAGACACCGACGTTAAGTTACCCTTAAACGGAGTAATTTGTATCTGTAATTTCCGGATAAAGGAATGTATTTCATCAGCCCTGCTAAACCCTGGACAGCAGAGATTTCTACCACCCGTCTGCCGAAGACACAGCAGTGCCTTGCTCCTCCCCGGCTAAACGCATTTGCTAGCCCATCCCTGCAAAACAAGTCATGTTCTTTCCCTTGCGCTAAAACCCGTCCATAAACAAATCCTCTCTGTGTCCCTAAGAAACGGCCCCCACGCCCACGGAGGGCGCCCTGCACATGCAGAAATACACACTCACAAACCCCAAGAGCCACCAGGTGTAAGCACGTTTGAATTCTGTTCTTTAAGAACAAATTAACAACAATAACAAAATCCATCTACTAGAATGTAACTGAAACTAAAAGCAGCAGCTAGGGAGCTTATGAAAACAGAACTATAAATGCCAGCAGCCTGACATTTATAAGTTGAAAAACTACTTATGGCGCCAATAGTTCAAACAGGGTTTAAAAACAGCCCTTGGGGAGGCCGCTTTCAGAGAAGCGCACAGCTCCAGTCAGCGGGCAAGCCCTTGCTTTCCTGCGCCGGCTTCCCAAGACTCAGGTCTTTTGTGCCATTTACTATGAACAGCACTCAGCGGTGCGAGCGTGTATATTTCAGCCCAGGAAGAAGCGCCTGGGAGCCCTGGCGCACGCGGGCTGCGCACCCCGGCTGGGTCGGTTGCACCGCAGCGAGCAACGCCGTCCCCTACCTGGGTGGGAAATCCGCTGGTGGACGCCTCCAGATGCACGCAGAGCAGCTTCCACCCCGGCAGCCCCGCGTGCAGCTCCGGCTAACGAGGCGCTGGGCGATCCGGGCGGAAGCAGTCGCCGGCCGGTGTCACACCTGCATCAACGCCCCCACGCCGCCGCCGCCAGCCGCCCAGGCGCAGCGCGCAGCGCGCAGCGCGCCCCCGCACTACAGAGCACGCGGGGCGGGAGGCTCCTGGGTTCTCTATTCAGCGGGATCAGATCCTAACCCGCTTTCTTCCCCGCCCGGGCATTAAAAGTATTCGCTGCGGACAGCTCTGCTTCTAAATCCCCTTCTGACCAAGGCTGGGTGTGGAGATAGCTCAGAGGGAAGGCGGACCAGTGAGGCCGCAAGGTCTCCGGATTTGCAGACCAATAGATATTAAACTTCTTATTCCTCGAGTTTTGTAACCAGCTGATCATGGGCGTCGTCTCGCTGTCTCCACCCCGCCTAGGGCGAGGGGGCGCTGTGGACTCCGCATGCCCTTCCACCCACTCCGAACTAGGATGCGTCAGAGGACTAGATGCAAGTTCCCGGGAAAGGGAATCCTCTGATCACTGCGCCCCCAAAGTATCGTCGATACTTTGGTGCTGTTCAACTGCTTTGTTTTCGTTTGCCTCATCAGGAACTGAAAGGAACCTACCTGACCAGCGCGGGAAGGAGGAAAGCCTGCGAGGCTTGGTGCATTCAAACAAGCCCTCCACCTCTTTCTCCCTATTTCCAAACCACCACCCACTAACTCCTCTGACGAGAATTCAGCAAACTAAACTGCCAAGGCTCAGCACCGAAAGACTCTTTAGGAGAATAGGGTTCCTTCTAGGAGGAAGTGAGGAGCAAGGAAAGGACACTGGAAATTCGGACGCGGGCTCAAACAGCACAACACCGCAGATGCCTGGCCCCCTCTAGGATCCGAAGCTACGTTCCTTTCCTAACACGGCTAAAATGAAGGCGAGTTCTGGAAGAGGCTTCCCTTTTCTCCATCGGCCACATCCTCCATCACCAGGTCTTCAGTCGGACTCCTCACTCTCTCGCTGCGGTCAATACCCTGTGCTCCAGCTCCCTGCCTCTTCCCTGGCTGGGGCCCCCGCCAACTTGCACCTGGACCACCTGCAAGAACTTCAACTTCTCAGGCTCCCGGAGTCATTTCTCAACATGCAAGTCTGATCTTAACTCTTTTCTACCTAAAACCATGTCATGGCTTCCCAGTGTCCTTGTAAAACCCGAAACCTTTTTTTTTTTTTTTTTTTTTTTTTGAGACAGGGTCTGGCTCTGTCGCCCAGGGTGCAGTGCAGTGGCTGGATCACAGCCTCAACCTCCCCAGCTCAAGCAATCCTCCTGCCTCAGCCTCTCAAGTAGCTGGGACTACAGGCATGGGCCACTACTGGCCAATTGTTAAACGTTTTGTAGAGTAGAAGTCTCACTCTGTTGTCCAGGCTGGTCTGGAACTCCTGGGCTCAAGTGATCCACCTGCCTCAGCCTCCCAAGCTGGGGATGCAGGCACGCGCTACAGCGCCAGCCTAACACATCACATTTAGTGATGGAAAGCAAACCCTTGCTGACCCTCACAGCCTCACCCCTCCACCCTCATCTTTTCCCCTGTACTCTGGCTGTACGGAACTTTTAATTCCTTGGACGTGCCTCACTCTTTCACCTCTAGGTCTTTGCACATGCTATTCCCTCTGCTTCGAATGTTCTCTTCCTCCCATTCCTCTTACCTCTGCCTAATGCCTTGTTATTCTCAGCTGAGCCATCTCTTCCTCAAAGAAGTCTTCCCTCATCCCTGAAATACCTGAGTTCTCCCTGCTCCATGTGCCCAGAGCTACCATTAGTTCCTCTACTATAGCACCCAACACCTTACTAAAGTTGTTGTCTGGCTTCCTTAAGAGAATGTAAGCTGTAGGAACGCATGCCTCTGTTGTCTGCCTCATATGGACAGGGACCCAGAATATCGTGTATGCTTAATATCTATTGCGATAGCCACCATCCAGATTAAGGTGGCAAACAGTCCTGGCATCAAGGGGTCTCTTTACGCTCTTTCCCAGGCAATGTCACTCACCCTCCACCACTCTGACCCTTTTCAGCACCAATTAGTATCACCTGCTCTTGAACTACACACGAATGGAGTCATACAGTATATATATAGTATGTACTCTTTTGGGTGTGGCTTATTTTACTCAAAATAATGTCTGTTAAATTCTTCCATATCATTACACGTATCAGTAGGTCATCTTTTTCTCATTGCTGAATAGTATTCTATTGCCTGAATATAACACAATTTATTTATCCCTTCTCCTATGAGTGGACATTTGAGTTGCTTCCAGATTTTAGCTGTGATGAATAAGGCTGCTATGAACCTTTTTTTTTTTTTTTTTTGAGATGGAGTCTCACTCTGTCACCCAGGCTGGAGTGCAGTGGCATGATCTCGGCTCACTGCAACCTCTGTCTCCCGCGTTCAAACAATTCTCCTGCCTCAGCCTCCCAAGTAGCTGGGATTACAGGCATGCGCCAACAAGCCTGGATCATTTTTGTATTTTTAGTAGAGACAGGGTTTTGACATGTTGGCCAGGCTGGTGTCAAACTCCTGACCTCAGATGATCCACCCTCCTCAGCCTTCCAAAGTGGTGGGTCTCCTTCAGGTGTGAGCCACGGCGCACAGCCTGTTATGAACATTTGATAGACATATGTACTCTTTTCTTTTGAATATGTAACTAGGAATAGAGTTGCTGGGTCACAAGATAAATGCCTGTTTTTGCCTAAATAGATACAGTACTTTGCCTTAGTAGATACAGTACTACCAAACAGTTTTCCAAAGTGGTTGTGGCAATTTACAGTCCTAGTCCCATTGGCAATGTTTGAGAATTCCAGATGTTCTATTTCTTTGCCATAACTTGGCATTATCAGTGCTTTTAATTTTAGCCATTCTTGTGTGTAGTGTAAATTACATTGAAATTAAAACTTTGATATAGTTTTAATTTGTATTTCTTGATGATTACTAATGTTGAGCAATTTCTTATGCTTATTGGCCATTTGGATATTCTTTTGTAAAGTTTCAAGTCTTTTGACCAATTTGTTGGGTTTTTTGTCTTTTTCTTACTGATCTGTAGGCATGCTCTCTGTTTTAGGTATAAATCCTTGGTTGGATATAATAGTTTTAATATCTTCTCCCTGTCTGGGGCTTATATTTTTATTCTCTTAATTTTAATGAAACACAACATTAATTTTTTCTTTTGTGATTAAAAGATTACTGCTTTTGTGTGTTTTGTTTAACAAATCTTTCTTTGTCTCAGAGCTGGGCATCTATTGTCTGATGTTTCTTTCCTTCTACAAGCCTTTGTTTTACCCTTTACATTTTAGTTTATTTTCTGTTTGTGTATGGGATAAGGTAGGCTGAAATTTTACTTTTATTTCAAGATAGCAGTTGCTCCAAAACCATTGTGGAAAATACCATTCTTTATGAATTAGCTTGCAATAGCATCTTTGTTATAAGTCAAATGACCATCTATATGTCCATCTATTTCTAGACTGGTCTGTGTCCCTATCCTTACACCAGCGCTACACTATCTTAGTTACCTTTATTATAAGTCTGGAAATCTGATCATATTTGCCCACCTTTTTTTCTTCTTCCAAATTGTCTTGGTTCTTTCAGGTCCTTAGCTTTTCCACAAGAATTTTAGAATCAATTTGTCAAATTATGCACACAATCCCTGCTGGGATTTTGATTGGAATTGCCTTATATCTATAGATCAATTTGGTGAGAATCAACACCTTAACAATACTGTCCTCCAATAATTTTACATTTTATATCTCTCTGTTTATTTTGGTCTTCTTTAATGTCACTCAGAAATACTTTATAGTTTTCAGTGAATAGATCTTGCTTATGTTTTGTTGTATTACGCTTAAATCTTTGATGTTTTCATTCTATTGTAAATAGCACTTTAACTTCATTTTTAATCTTATTGCTAGTATACAAAAATATAATTAATTTTAGATTAACCTTATATCAGCATCAAAATAAAACTAATTTCAATATATTGTTCTTATATTCCATATTCTTTTAATTGCTAAATTCACTTATTAATTTTTATAGCTTGTATAGGCCAGGCACAGTGGCTCATGCCTGTAATCCTAGCACTTTGGGGAGGCTGAGGCAGGCAGATCACCAAGTCAAGAGATTGAGACCATCCTGACCAACATGGTGAAACCCTGTCTCTACTAAAAATACAAAAATTAGCTGGATGTGGCAGCACATGCCTGTAGTCCCAGCTACTCAGGAGGCTGAGGCAGGAGAATCGCTTGAACCCAGGAGGCGGAGGTTGCAGTGAGCCAAGATCATGCCACTACACTCCAGCCTGGCAGCAGAGCAAGGCTCCATCTCAAAAACAAAGCAACAAAAAAAAGCTTGTATATTCTTTGATATTTTTAAGGTACAGAATATATGCGATTAAAGACAATTTTACTTTTTCTTTTCTAATGTTTAACATCTACATAAACTTTTTATGCCCTATTGCTCTAGCTAGGACCTTTCATAAAAGTGATGACACTGGACATCATTGTCTTACTCTCAAATTTGGGGGATGGGGCATTTTCATACTGTTATGTATGATGTTAACTGTAAACATGGTAATAATGAACAGCATGTCTTAGTCGTAACTTCAGAGGGAAAGCACTCTTACTAATAAGTATGATGCTAACCATGGGTGTATGGGGAGGAAAAATAAGTTCCCTTCTACCCTTCTAAAATGTTTGGCTGGGGCTTCTGAAACAAAATACAGACTAACAAGAGAAAACCAAACAAGTTTATTAACATGTATATCTTACATATGCCTGGAGGATACCCAGAAAATAAGTAATTCTCACAGAGAAGATTCAAACTCCAGCTTATACAACATCTTCAACAAAAAATAATAAACTTTTAGAGAAGTAACAAGACAAAAAAGAAAAGGACTTTGAGTCTCCTACAATTTAGGAAATTGTAGGAAGGCAAATATACAGGAAACTAATGGTAGATAAATGCTAGTTAAGTGTGTTATGTAGATGTTCTGCTGCTGTCTCCAGGCTGATAAGGGTCTAAAGTCATTTCTATCGGTGATTTACTTTTGGTGTTCTTGGTTGAGAGGGGAGGGGAGACTTTCATGTATATTTATGCCCTGCTTTTAGGAAAATAGGGAAAGGACAGGGAGTTTGTCTTGTATCTGCTTTTCCCCAATTGTCTTTAGCTCAAAATAAGCCTTATGCCAAAGTGGCATATTTTGGGGAGATATTTCTAATCTTTATATTTAAAAGCTTCCCTCTTCTGTTAGATTACTAAGAAACATATAACAAATGGGTGCTAAATTTTGTCATTTTTTTTTTGCATCTACTGAAATGACTGTATTTTTTTTCTTTCATTTGATTAATATAGCGAATTACCTTGATTGACTTTTGAATATTAAACCAACCTTACATTTCTCAAATAAACCCCGTTTGGTCATGGTGTAATATTTTTATTATCATTGCATTTGATTTGATGATATTTTGTTTAGTATTTTTGTGTCTGTGTTCATGAGAGAGATTAGCGTGTAATATTTCTTTCTTCTAGTGTCCCTGTCAAGTTTTTGTATCAGGATTTACTGGCCTCATAAAATGGGCTGAGAAGTATTCTCTCACTTATCTTTTCTGGAATAGTTTGTGTAGATTAGTATTCTTTCTTCCTCTCTTAAAGATTTAAAACTTAAATCAGTATATCTCCTCTATTTGCTATTTACATTTCTCTTTTTCTATTTTTATAATATTTGGATACTCTAGAGATTTTACCGTGCAACTCTAACAACTTTAAGTTAATCTTATTACTCTTATTACTTCCCAAACAATGCAAAAACCTTGCAAAAATTTAACTACATTTGACTCTTCCTGACTTCTGTGCTACTGTTTTCATATATTTTACTTAATTTATAACACTATAAACCCTTAAAAGTCAGTATCCTCCCATATTGAATTGCATATGTCCCATTTCTGGTGGTCTTCATTCCTTCCTGAAGTTCTGTGCTTCTGAGATCCTTTTATTTCAGCTAGTACAACTCCTTTTAGTATTTCTTGTAGTGCAGCCTACTAGGGACTAATATGCTCAGCTTTTGTTTGACTTAAAATGTCTTTATTGGCCAGGCGCGGTGGCTCAAGCCTATAATTCCAGCACTTTGGGAGGCCGAGACGGGCGGATCACGAGGTCAGTTAGCCACGAGACCATCCTGGCTAACACTGTGAAACCCCGTCTCTACTAAAAAATACAAAAAACTAGCCGGGTGAGGTGGCGGGCGCCTGTAGTCCCAGCTACTCGGGAGGCTGAGGCAGGAGAATGGCGTAAACCCGGGAGGCGGAGCTTGCAGTGAGCTGAGATCTGGCCACTGCACTCCAGCCCGGGCGACAGAGCGAGACTCCGTCTCAAAAAAAAAAAAAAAAGTCTTTATTTTACCATTATTTTTGAAGGATATTTTTCACTGTGTATGAATTCATAGATAAAAGTCTCCTTTTTTCATCATTCTGAAGATGTCATTCTATTGTCTCCTTGCTTCCATAGTTTCAGTTGAAAAATCTGCAATTGATTTGTTAGCAATTCTTTGAAAATAATGTTTTTTTCTTTTGCTGCTTTTAGTATTTTTCTCTTTACCTTTTCAATCAGAGTGTAATTATAATGTTTCTGAAGGAGTTTAGAACATGTCACTGCAAAATATGCTATTTGGGCATATTGATTATTTGAGCTAAAAGAAATTGACAAACAGCCAATGCTTAAAAAAATCTTTACCTCCCTTTCAGTGGCTTAAGACAAAGTATAAATTTACCCTTTTGTAAGAAAAAATTTGATTTTTAAAGATAATTTTATTGGCAAAAATATCTATACTAGGAAGAGAGTTACTCTGAGACAACTTTTATCACCTAAGAGATGTTTATCTGCATAACAAGTTAATTTTTATTTACCATATATTTCCTCCCTTCACTTTCCCATAATTTGTCTCCACCACTCTCCAGAAACTTTAATCCTCTATTCCTTTCTCTAGCTCAGAATGATAGATAAGTCTCAGTCATCTGACCACCTTCTTTAGTCTCATATTTTTGTGGGTCTCCTGTGTATACATAATTAAAGTTACTTTTCTCCTATTAATCTATCTCATGTCAATTTAATGTGAAGACCAGCCAAAGAACCTAGAAGGATAGAAGAAAGCATTTTTTTTCTACCCTGTATTCTTTCTTTCTTTGTTTTTTTGTTTGTTTTTTTGTTATTTTTTTGAGATGTAGTCTCACTGTGTCACCCAGGCTGGAGGGCGGTGGCACAATCTCAGCTCACTGCAATCTCCACCTCCCAGATTCAAGTGATTCTCCTACCTCAGCCTCCCAGTAGCTGGGATTACAGGTGTCCACCACCATGCCAAGATAATTTTTTTGAGTTTTTAGTAGAGATGGGATTTCACCATATTGGCCAGGCTGGTCTCAAACCCCTGATCTTAAATGATTCACCAGTCTCAGCATCCCAAAGTGCTGGGATTACAAGTGTGAGCCACTGTACCCAGACTTCTCCCCTATATTCTTATGGATAGTTTTCTTTTTGTATTTATCCTGATTGTGGTTTTCTGAGCATCTAGAATTTGTGGGTTGATACCTTTTATATAAGTTTTAGAAAATTATCACTCTTTATCTTTTCAGAGGTTGTTTGTGCCCTATTTTCTCTCTCCTATGCTTTTGTATTGAAAGAACAAATACATTATGCATAATTAAGCCATTTTGATATTGTCCCACGTTTCTCTCACATTCCGTTCCTTCTTTTCCTTTTCCCCCTCTTTGTGCTTTAGCTTGAATATTTTCTATTGAACTTTCTTTGAAGTTACTAAATTTGTTTTCTGCTATGGCCAGTTTTCTGTTAAAACCTATCCAATGTGTTTCAGTCTAGATACTACATTTTCAAATGTCCATTTAATTATTTTACATTGGCTTTGTTCAAACTTTTAATATTTGATTTATCTTTTTATTCATCTACTCATCATTTTCTCTATTTTCTGTAACATATTTATAATAAAATTTACTAACTTTAGCATGTGGATAATTTTATCTATTTTGTTGTCTTTTCTTTTCTCTTGATTATTTGTAAAGAAAAAAATTTTTCTGTCTCTTCAAATGTGTCTTGGTTTTGTTATTGTATGCCAGACACTGTGTGGAAAGGAACCATAGAAAACTGAAGTTGATACTGTTTTCCTTCAAAGACGGTTCACCTTGTCCTCTGTTAGGCAGATACGATGAGGGATGGATTACCTCAATTCATTCAAGCAGTAAGCTTCCAAGAAGCTTCATAATTGCTTCACATAGATGGCTTCACCTCTGCTTTTCACATGTTTCAAGAATGAAATCTGTCTTGTGTTTATTATAGGACATTTCTCCAGGAAGGATTTTTCTCATAAACCCTGTGAAATTACATAATATTTTATTCTGCCTTTCCAGTCTAATACCAGCTTCTCATACCCCTCAATTCAGCTTCAGCAAATATTCTATCAGGAAAACTATCTATACATTTGGGCCTTCTCTAGACTTTAAACCAGTATATCAAGCTATATGTTATTCTAAAGCTCTACTGGTTCCTCTTCCCCTAGTATAAAATTTCTGTCTATAACACATAGTAAACACATAGTCAGACCCAGCCCATCTTCATAAGAAAGAAGAGAATAATCTTAGCCCACCCAAGAAGAGTTCTTCTCTCTTTGAAATGTTAGTTCATCTAGTCCTTTTTGTTTCCACTGTCCTCTGATATTTTTTAAAACATGATTTATGTAATTTACCCATTTTTTTCTAGTTGCTACATAAGATTAATGGCTTGCCATTACCTGTTAAATCTTACTGGAAATCAGAAATCAACTTGCTGACTCTTTTAATCCTCACATTTTTATGAAGTCAGTATCATTTTCAGACAAATTATGTAACTTGCCAAAGATCACATAGTAGTAAGTAATGAAGCCAGGAGATCAACCTAAGCTATCTCATTTTAAAACCAGGTGTGGTAATGACCATTCTAATATATTGCCTCCAATGGATGAGAGTATCCTTTATATAATAGGTGAAGAAATGCTAATTCTGATTTCTAGTTGAAAATCTGGAAAGAAGATCATTTTTAAAACATTCTTTTGAGATTTATGTTAGTCAGATATGTAAATAAATTACTTTAAATTCAAGGCACATTTCTCACCAAAATTCTTCTGTAGAAATTAAATTACCTTCTCCTACTCCTCAAGAATCAAAGGACAAACCTCACTTCCTCAAAGGCCATTTTTGTTCCAATTTTCTTCAATAAACATGAGGGACAACTGTCAAATTTTCTGTGTCTTCCTCCCTTAGTATATTACGGTTAATTTTAACAATTTGCTTCACCAATACAAATGAATCTAGGAAAACATCCTCATTTTGTGTTTTCATTCTTGGAATGTAAGTGCAGTAGCCTTCTAAACACCTTACTTAGAACGGCAAAAGTTAAGACAATTAGAGCAGAAATGGGGAAATCCACAATCAATTTGTGATTTCACAAGAACCAAAGAATATCAGGTGAGAACCTACAGGCCTTCAGGGAGCTGTTGGCTTGTGACTGCAAAGGGTAAGTCACAACTGAAGCTAATATGTAAAACCTGAAAATCTCTGGTGTTCACTCTTTGTGGGCTTTTGGCTAATAATGATGTGATCATGATAAAGTCTCTCCTGCAGTTTTACCAGAAGGAAAAGTTAATATGTAAAGAATCAGCATCTCTTCCACTCCCTGTAATGGCAGAGACAAAATTCAGATTGGACCATGGCAATATCCAATTTATGAACTTACTAAGAAAGACTTCTGGTTGGTTTTTAGGAAGTAAAGTGTCACTCAACAGTGCAGATAAATCAAATCAAACAATCCTATAAAGAAAGTGGTGGTCTGCTTGAAAGCAGAATTATAAAACTAAATCTGAAAGAGGAAAAAAGGAATCTGTGAAGTCCCATCACTTGAAATATTTCCATTACCTTCTGCTGCCTCCCAGTCGACCAAAGAAGGCAGTGATTTCCATGCATTGGCAATGTCTGGCAGACTTGCTGGTTCAGTTCCTGGGTTTTATCACTCTATAAATTTTGATGGTTCAATTATACTACCATCAAAGAACGTTAAAATGCCACTCTCCTGTATAAAACAAAGGTTTTAACACTACCTGCCGGTATAACAATCAACTTAACAAATGCCTTTATCATGTGCTTACCATTTGAAAGGCATTCTATGTGGATTTTTGCTGATCTTCAAAAAATCTCTACAAATTATGCAAATATTTTTTGAGGCAGGGTCTCACTATGTCATCCAGGCTGGAGTGTAGTGGCGTGATCTCAGCTCCCTGCAGCCTCGACCCCCTGAGTTCAAGCGATTTTCCCACCTCAGCCTCCCAAGTAGCTGGGACTACAGGCACGTGCCACCATGCCTGGCTAATTTTTGCATTTTTTGAAGAAACAGGGTTTCACCACATTGCCCAGGCTGGTCTCGAACTCCTGGGCTCAAGTGATCTGCTCACCTCGGCCTCCCAAAGTGCTGGGATTACAGACATAAGCCACCTTGCCTGGCCTATGTTTATGTTATAGATTTAAAAAATAAGCTTAGAGTGGTCAAGTGATTTTAAGGCCAGACAACCAGTAAGTGATGGGGACAAGAGTCCAAACCATGGTATAATTCTGAAGCCTGACCTCTTTCCACAAAATTATCCTTCTCCTATTCATATAGGCTTGGTTCCTCTTCTGTTTGGTTCCAACCTAACTGTCCTGTCTTATCCCTCCTCATTTCCATTCCCACTCCTTCCACTCTAGCCACATTGCTCTATTCTCTCAAATGCTCTGTGCTTATTTTCTCTTCTGTGTCTTTACACACACTTCCTCATACTAGTACTGTTTTTGATCCTTGACCCTGGAAAAGGCCAATTTATCCTTCAAGTTTCTACTCAGATTCCACGTCCTCCCATAAACATGCTCAAACCACTCTCCTCCATCCCCCAGTTCCTCATAGCAATCTCTCTCTTCCAGATATTTGTGTATTCTCTGTACTATTTGTTCATTCATTTATTCATTTAACAGATCTTTATTCACTTCAGGCACTGGAAACACAAAAATGACTAGAAGTGAAATCCTATAACAGACACAATGAGCACTTTTTATGCACCAGGCACTGTTCTGAACCACTTATACATTCTACTTATTTAATCTTCACAGCAACACTCTAAAGTAAGTACCTTTTTCCCAATCTGAAAACAAAAAAGAAAAATAAAGAAAATAAAGTCAATACCTTTTTTACTTATGAAACTACTGATGTACAGTGAGGTTAAACAAGTTTCCCAACGTCACACAGCTAGGAAGTTGGGCAAATGGGCTCCAGCACCCACACTTTCAAAACCACTACCTCACATAGATTCAGATGTAGCACAGAGAAGATAAGCCTGCCTCACAGAAGTCTTCACAGAACAGGTGATGTTTTAACGGTGTCTTGAAGAAAGATGAGCGGTTCATCAAGAAATCAGGAATAGAAGAGTGCAATGGACATTGTGGTTGATTCCCCAGCATGCAATTCAGTCTCTCTCAGCAACTGTGAACTTTAAAAAAGTTTGGAAAAGATATGAACCTCATGAATGGTTCGCGACTCACCTAACGTTAACCACCTCAGTAATTGCAGTAATTCCAGTAAGTAATTTCAGTGCCCCTTGGCCATGATTCATTCAGAAACCTAAGCCTAATAGCATTACATTGCAACAAAAATTGGTCCAAAAAAGTCCATGAGATCATACTGAAGGAAGAACTACTCTTGGAGGCACTCTTCCTCTTCTCCTGGATGTGAAAGAGGAAGCAAATAGCCCCATAATGTGGTTTGGCTGTGTCTCCACCCAAATCTCATCTTGAATTGTAGCTCCCATAATTCCCACCTGTCATGGAAGGAACTCAGTGGGAAGTAATTGAATCTTGGGGGCAGGTCTTTCCCATGCTGTTCTCATGATAGTGAATAAATCTCACAAGATCTGATGGTTTTATAAAGGGGAGTTTTCCTACACAAGTTCTTGCCTACTGCCACGTAAGATGTGCCTTTGCTTCTCCTTTGCCTTCTGCCATGATTGTGAATCCTCCCTAGCCATGCAGAACTGTGAATCCATTAAATTTCTTTCCTTTATAAATTACCCAGTCTCACGTATGTCTTTATTAGCAGTGTGAGAACAGACTAATACACTCCGCTTGCTACTCACAGCCATTTTATGAGCACGAGGAGGACCAGCATTTACACAAAGGCTACCGTCTTAGCCTAGGTTCCCCAACTTATGCCGGTGTCTCACCTTCCAGCTGCTCCCCATCCCAATTCTCTACCATACAGTCTTAGTAATTGTAGTAATACTGCATGTCAAGGGTTAGCAACACACTGCTTTCCACCAACAATGAAGTCCTTGTTGCCATCTACCAATGAGTAATCAAGTCACAGAATCCATCCTGAGGGACTGCTTTCAGGGAACTTTCTGGTTCCAACTCTCATAGCCTAGGTTTTCCCCTGAAAACAGAGCCTGGGGCAAGAATATCCCCGTGAGTAGCTTATTTGAGAAAATTTAAGGGTAGAAGAGTGGAAAGACTCTGAACAGTGAGGGGAGAAAGGAAAGTAAATTCAATGGCACACTATCAAATTAGTCACTACTGTTGGCAACTGGACATTGATCCTGCTAAGAGATTCTAAAAGAACTGTATAGAATATGACTCAGAAATGTGTCATATTCTATGACAAAGTTTGAAAGACTGCAACATTTATCTACTTGTTCTCATCTCCCATTGGTCAACAGTTGCCCCATGGCATGTTAACGTCTTCTTGTTTGTAAGTTTGCTGTGCACAAGGATCCAGCTGGTCCCTCAGTTGGTTCCTAGAAGACACATCTGCTAGTAGAAGAGCCCTGGAACAGAAAGTGAAAACTATGCTGTGCAGCTGAAGCAAGGTGCTGATGCACCTGGGCAGAGCTGATTCCTGCACCAGTTGCTAGATTAAAGGTAGACTGAGAGGCTACGAGACAGGGCACAGAAGGTGCCCTGTAGTACTGGATGTCAAACAAAGAAAAAGCACCTGCAAGCTCAAGGCCATCATTCAGTTGCTAGAATCAGGCTACCTCTGTACTTCCAGTAACGTGAGCAGTAATTCCTCATTGTTTAAGCCACCTCTTTCTTTTTAATTCCCCCTTTAATAAAAGGAGACTGCAAGACCAAAAAAATTATGAATTGTAGCATGGCAAGTAATAGCAGAAAGGCAGTCACAGATATAGCGTTTGTTTTCCTCATTGGTTTTGAAGCCTTAATGGTAACACATCATTCATGTTCAGAAATGGTTTCTTATTTATATAAAATAAAGCATGCTGTCTTTTTTGTAACCTGAAGCCAAAATCATGTCAATTCTCATAGTAGTTATTTCATACAGAAGAAAGAACCTGTAAAATCAAGTAAGAAATTCATTCATCAACTCAGCCTTTCATTCAACAAATTTGAGGTACCCTCATGTACCAGTCAGTGTTGTTTTCACCAGAGATACAGCAGGGAACCAGAGAAAACTGCCCACAGTCAAGGAGCTTACAGTCTAGTGGGGAGAAACAGACAGTAAGCAAGTAAATACTCAGGGGAGGGAGAAAGCTAATGCTGACTTTATATTTTAATGGATTGTTTTGGCTTCTGTATCTGGAATAGACTCTAAGGGGCAGGGGTGGAAGTGAGGAGACCAACTGAGAGACTCACATAGCGATTCAGGCTAGAAATGATGGTGGCCTGGACCAGGTGGAAAGAGTGAAGGTGGGCCAGGCACGGTGGCTCATGCCTGTAATCCCAACAATTTGGGAGGCCAAGGCAGGCGGATTACCTGAGGTCAGGAGTTCAAGACCAGCCTAACCAACATGGTGAAACCCCCATCTCTACTAAAAATACAAAAATTAGCCAGACACGGTGGTGGGTGCCTGTAATCTCAGCTACTCAGGAGGCTGAGGTAGGGGCATCGCTTGAATCCAGGAGGCAAAGGTTGCAGTGAGCCAAGACATGCCACTGCACTCCAGCCTGGGTGACAGAGCGAGACTTAGTCTCAAAAAAAAAAAAAAAAAAAGAAGGTGGTAAGAAGTGTTCATCGCCATCCCCTTTATTATGCATATGAGTAAAATTTTGAGGAGGAAAATGTCTGAGAGAAAAGGAGGATCCAGAAGGAGATGGAGAAGACAACGAAATAGAAAAGGTCATTGGATAGGTGTTGAGAGGGGCATTTGATTGGGGAGCAGTTGCAAAGTGTGAAAGAGACAGGCAGAAATTGAAAGAAATATAAGTTATGAATTGAATCCACTTTAATGTTAATCAATAGCCAAGTAAAGATTGGAATTACTTTTAATGACCTTCAGTTGTGTTTCTGAGGCATGTTTCTTGAAATACATGACCATGCAAAGATGTGACCATGTAGGACCCAGTATACATGTGTTACACAGGTTTACACTGCATGAAATTTATAATGTTTAACACATTTGCAGGTGATTTTAAAATATTTTTGCTCATTGATTTTTTTTTAGTATTTTCCTCTGACACATACTAACCACCAACTCCTGCAAAGAAAATTAAATAGATGGTAATTTAGGTATGAATTGAAAAAGGATCATGATCAGAGTCTCAGCAGATAGAATGTATTTTAGAAATTAATTTCGCTAAGTTTGGACTTCTCACATTCATCATTTCGTAATTCATATTTTTTAATTTGTACAGTTCATTGCACAAGCCCATTTTCTTTTCCTGAAAGAAGAGGTTTGTTTCTTAAAGAGCCCTGTGGTTTATTAAGGAAAAGCATGTGAAGTAAAGTATAAACAACATGTGATTCTGAAGGCAAGTTTTTGTGACTGGGTTTGCCTCCTTTCCAGCCTTAATGAAATAATGAAGTAGAAGCAAAACTGGATGACCAGTTGGGCAGGGAGCACTGGATGACCTCCTTGTTCAAAAATATTGGGGACAACAAATTCTGCCTTTCAAATGCAGGTGTACTCAGAGTGTGAACTCCATCACACCTCTGTGTGAACACAGTGATGCCTCAGTTATAGAAGACAGTGGGCAATGGGGCACTAACAAACAATAGTAGGGGAAGTCCTAAAGACCTAGAATCATGGAACCTAGGTTCTGGCCACATCTCTGCTACTGTCTATGTGGCTCTAAGAAAGTCACATTAATCAATAAATGTTATTGAGAAAACTAAATGTCCGCGTGCAAAAGAATAAAGTTCAACCCTTACCGTACTATATACAGAAAGGAACTCAGAATAGATCAAAGATTTAAACATAAGAGCTAAAACTATAAAACTCTTAGAGAAAACCATGGAAAAATCTTCATGATATTAAATATCACAATGATTCCTTGTATATAACACCAAAAGCACAAGCAACAAAAGAAAATTAAGATAAATTGCTCTGCATCAAAATTAAAAGTTTCTGTGCATCAAAATACACAATTAACAGTGAACAAGCATCTCACTAAACGAGAGAAAATGTTTTCAAACTATATATCTCATAAGGGATCAATATAAGAACTATATAAAGAACTCCTGCAACAACAACAACAATAACAAAAAAAAAAACCAGGCAAAGGATTTAAATAGACATTTTTCCAAAGAAGATATGCAAATGCCAATAAGCACATGAAAAGATGCTCCTCATCACTAATGATAAGAGAAATGAAAATCAAAAGTACAGTGAGATAGCATTCACATCTATTAGGATAGCTGTTTATTCAAAAAAAAAAGCACAAATATGCACAGAAAATAACAAGTGCTGGAAAGGATTTGGAGAAATTGGAGCTTGTATGCACACTTGGTAAGAAACTTTGTATACTGTTGTTTGGTAAAATGGTGCAGTCACTGCGGAAAACAGTGTGGTGGATCCTCAAAAAATTACAATTAGAATTATCATATGATCCATTATCTATATGACATGCTAATAGGTATGTAAAAAAATTGGAAGAAGGGACTTGAGATATTTTTAGATTCATGTTTATAGCAGCATTATTCTCAATAACAAACGGTTAAAAGTATCCAAGTTTTCATCAACAGAGGGAGGGATAAACAAAATGTGGTATATACATACGGTGGACTATTACTCAGCTTTAGAAAGAAAGAAAATTCTCACAGAGGCTACAACATGAAAGAACATTGAAGACATTAAGCAAAATGAAATGTCAGTCACAAAAGGGCAAATACTATGTGATTCCACCTATATAAGGTACCTAGTGTAATTGAATTCATACAGACAGAAAGGAGAATGGTGGTAGCCAGGGGCTAATGGGAGGGAGAAAGAGGTTATTGTTTAATGGCTACAGAGTTTCAGTTTTGCAAAATCAAAAGAACTCTGGAAATAGATGGTGGTAGTCGCACAACAATGTGAGCGTACTTAATGCCACTGAACTGTGTACCTGAGAATAATTAGTATAGTAAATCTTATGTCATATGTAATTTACAATTTTTTTTTTTTTTTTTTTTTTTTTGAGACAGAGTCTTGCTCTGTCTCCCAGGCTGGAGTGCAATGGTATAATCTCGGCTCACTGCAACCTCCACTCCCCGGGTTCAAGCCATTCTCCTGCCTCAGCCTCCTAAGTAGCTGGGATTGCAGGCATCTGCCACCACGCCCAGCTAATTTTTGTATTTTTTAGTAGAGCTGGGGTTTCACCATGTTGGCCAAGCTGGTCTCGAACTCCTGGCCTCAGGTGATCCACCCGCCTTGGCCTCCCAAAGTGCTGGGATTACAGGTGTGAGCCACCATGTCCAGCCTACAATTTTTTTTTTTTCTTTTTTTGAGACAAAGTCTCGCTCTTGCCCCCCAGGCTGGAGTGCAATGGCACCATCTTGGCCCATTGCAACCTCTGCTTCCCAGGTTCAAGCGATTCTCCTGCTTCAGCCTCCAAGTAGCTGGGATTACAGGCGCCTGCCACCACGCCCAGCTAATTTTTGTATTTTAAGTAGAGACAGGGTTTCACCATGTTGGCCAGGTTGGTCTCAAACTCCTGACCTCAGGTGATTCGCCCGCCTCGGCCTCCCAAAGTGCTGGGATTAAAGGCATGAGCCACCGCACCAGGTCAATTAAAATTTTTTAAGATAATGAATAGAAAATGCATTCACAGTGTAGGATACACAAAAAGTGTTCCAAAAATAATAAACTTTGTATTTGTTATTATTTTACTACGTTTTCTTGAATGGAGGCCCAAGATGTTCCTATTATGTTGAGTTCCTCTCTAGGCAAAAGCATGTCATGGGATAAAATCATCAGAATTTTTAGAAATGCCTGAGAAATTATTCAGTCCCGCTATCCTGGGAAAGTCACAATCCCTTGCCAACTCTTTGAGGGTCATATCTAAAATCCAAGGTTTGGATGTTTCAATTAAATCTGTCAGTCCTTTCACCCCTCATAGTCCTCCAGTCTACTTCAATAGCTTGTAAATTATATTCTGCAATTCTAAGTTCTTCAGGCAAGGGGCATGCTGAGTGGTTTGAGCTCTGGATGCTTCTGTATGCACACACACACACACACACACACACCCCTTGCTTCAAGCAGAGATGCTACACTTATTTCTGTTTTATATACTTGATTGTGTTCAATATTTACTTTTTTAAAAGTCCTTCTAATAGAAAAATTGAAAGCTATATTTCTTTTTTATAAAGCCAAGTAAGTGAATTTTTCAGGTAAATAATATTTACCCCCTTTAAGTCACAAAACTTATTTTAAATTTTCACTGTGTTTGATACAAATCCTACACAAGCTGACTCTTGTCTCATTTTTTTCTAAAATAGGATTTCTCGAGCATAGTCCAATTGGTAAGGCTTCGCTTTGCCAGAGACTGGCATGTGGTGGACTCTACACTACATGTATAAGTTTCTGTTTGCTATTCAAGAAAAATACAATACTTTGAGACCAAAATGAAACTAATAACTAAGAAGTAGCTTGGTCCCTCCTATCAAACAACTTTTGGGTTTTCCTATATCAGTGCACCTGAATCTTCATTTGTCACCCAGTATCAATTCAGGTTCCACACCTCCAGCTCCACACAGGTTGTTACCTCTATTTAGGACATCTGCTCTTCCTTTCCTACACCGAGTCTTCATCTGGCCAAATTCTTGTCATTGCTAAAAACTCAGCCCAGCTGTTGCCACCTAAAAAGCCACCAAAGCTGGGTGAAATGCTTCTCTTACTCATCTCCCAAACACTGTCCATATATATACCATGTATATGCATGTACCCCACAGCACTTCCCAACTCTTATTATCATTGTCTATTTGTTAGTCTTTTTCTCATGTAGGTATATGCCCTTCCAGCCAAAGTCTACATTCTATTTATCTCTGTAACCACAATGCAGGTGACAGGGTTGGAGTACTTAATATGTATTATTTAACCGAACTAAAATAATTTTATGTCAACTTAAAGGTTCACAGATGATCAACACTTTTTTAATTGCCAACTTCTCTTGACTTCACAGGTAGTTTTCTGCTATGCTTCATCTCTTAGTTATATCAGATAATTTGAATGTCAACTGCTGTTAACAAGATTATTTAATGGCACAGAAAAATACAAATGGAAATTAAGAAAAAATCTAAATACAAAGCTGTGCAAACTTAATCAAAATTTTATGAAAGCAACTACATATATTGTATTAATATATGTATATAGAAAATATTTGCATACACAGTATACAATACATATATGTATATTATTGTGTATGCCAATAATTCCTACATATATAAAAAAAATATGTGGCTGCTTTCATATATACGTGCACATGGAAATGCATTGAAATAGTTAATAGCATCTAAATCTTTTAGGGATGTCTACAGGCATTTTTTAAAATATCTTTTAAAAAATTCCAGTCTGACATATAAGATGTTTGGAAGTTGCCACTCCATCCTAACAATAAGAAAAAACCTGAACAAACTGAAAAATTAACAACTCTTTTTAGATGAATCAGAGAAGTGAGGTCACAGAGCAAACCATTGACCCCAAAATTGGAGAGATAAACAGGCAGATATGGAGAATCATAACATACCGGAGCAGAAAACCCCATGGGAGCCAGTACTGGGGTAGAAAAACCTGAGCTGGCCGGGCACAGTGGCTCATGCCTATAATCCCAGCACTTTGGGAGGCTGAGGTGAGAGGATCACTTGAGGTCAGGAGTTCAAGACCAGCCTGGCCAACATGGTGAAACCCGTTTCTACTAAAAATATAAAAATTAGCTGGGCATGGTGGTGTGCACCTGTAATCCCAGCTACTCAGGAGGCTGAGGCAGAAGAACAGCTTGAATCCAGGAGGTGGAGGTTGCCGAGATTGCACCACTGCACTCCAGCTTGGGCAACAGAGTGAGACCCTGTCAAGATAGAAAGAAAGAGAGAAGGAAAGAGAAAGAGAGGGAGGAAGGGAGGGAGGGAGGGAGGGAGGAAGGAAGGAAGGAAGGAAGGAAGGAAGGAAGGAAGGAAGGAAGAGAAAGGGACCTAACCTGTAACTGACAAATTGCTGGAGGCTCAGTATGAACAAGTCTGTCATACCAAAACTCCAGGAGGGCCTAGTTATTAAGGGGCCCCCATAGTTTCATTAGTTTTAAGTCCAGGAGCTCAACCAGGTTCCCACAATGAAGACTGAAGGAAAATCTTCTTATGTTTCCAGTAGGGGAAAGAGAAGAGAGGAAAAGTGGTTACTTTGAAGTACACCGAAGCATTCTTTTCTTCTGAACAAGGTGTGCCTTCAAAAGAAACTATTAATATTTTAGGGTCACACCTGTAACCCCACACTTTGGGAGACTGAGACAGGAGGAATCCTTGAGCCCAGGAGTTCAAGACCAGCCTGGGCAAGAAAACAAGACCCTCATTTCTATTTTTAAAACATTTTTTTAATTCATCAGGTTTGGCTGGGCACAGTGGCTCATGCCTGTAATCCAAATAATTTGAGAGGCCAAGGAGGGAAGTTTGCTTGAAACCAGGAGTTCAAGACCAACCTGGCCAATATAGTGAGACTCTGTCTCTTAAAGAGAGAATGAGCAAGATAGAGAGAAATATTATTTTACCAGAGCATAATTAATTGGGGTTTTGTCAGAGCCTAACCAACCTAGGGGAAGTGATATATCCAACTCCAATCCCTTCCACCCACCCTGTCCTACCTAAAGCAGGGTGGGGGGGACCTTAAAGGCACTTGTGAAGTGCATAGTCAAGGGACACAGGCTCACTAAAACCCCGAATCATATGACTATAGAATGTTTCCCCTCCCCCACACCTTACCACCACATCACTAAAGGTCTATTTACTAGAGTTCCTTTCTACCAGTACATAATGTCCAGCTTTTAACAAAAAGTAAAAGGCATACTGAAAGAAAAATAACAGTTTGAAGAAATGGACTCAGAGCTGAGATGCTGGAATTATCAGATCATGATACTATAATTAATATGGTAAGGACTCTAATGGAATAAAAGTAAACATGCAAGAACAGATGGGCAATGTAAGTAGAGAGATGAAAATTCTAATGTCAAAAAGAAATGCAATATATCAAAAACACTGTAAGAGAAATGAAGAATGCCTTTGGATGGACTCATTAGTAGATTAGACATGGCTGGGGAAATTATCTACAAGCTTGAGGATATGTCAATAGAACATCTAAAACTAAAAAGCAAAGAGAAAAAATACTGAAAAATAGAATAGAATATCCAAGAACTATGGGACAAACACAAAAGGTGCAACGTAAATATTGTGAATATTAGGAAAAGTAGAAATAGAGATTAAAAAAAAAGAAGAAATATTTAAAGCAATAATAACAGAATTTCCCAAAAACTAAATGTGAGACACCAAATCGCAGATCCATGAGGCTTAGGGAACATCAGGAAGAATAAATACAAAAAATTTACACTGAAGCATATTATTTTCAAACTACAGAAAATCAAAAATAAAGAAAAAACTATGGAAGACAATAGAGGACAAAAATACATTACCTGTAGAGGAGCAAAGATAAGAATTACATCTCAATTCTCAGAAACAATGTAAGCAAGAGGAGAATGGATTGAAATATTTAAAATGTTTAGAGAAAAATGCCCCACTAGAATTCTTTATCCTGTGAAAGTATATTTCAAAAGTGGAGAAATAATTTCTCGGACAAACAAACATTGAAGGAATTTGTTGCCAGTAGACCTTCCTTTCAAGGAATATTTTTTAAAACTTCAGAGAGAAGAAAATTGATAAAGTCCAGAAATTCAAATCTACATAAAGGAAGATCATTTGAAAAGGAATAAGTAAAAGTAAATAAAAACGTTTATGTTTCTTATTCCTGATTGGCATAACAGAGAATGGTTTGTTCAAAATAACAATAGCAATAACATATTTGATTATGTATGTTCATGTGTATGTAAATATATACAGAATAGTCCATGACGTCTGATTGTTCAACTTATGACTTTTTTGACTTTACAATGGTATGAAAGGAATGCACATTCAGTAGAAACTATACCTCTATCATTGTTTTTCACTTTCAGTACAGTTTTAAACAAATTGTATGAGATAGTCAACACTTTATTATAAAACAGACTTTCTGTTGGATGATTTTGCCTATATGTAGGCTAACTTAAGTGTTCTGAGCACATAGGCTAGGCTAAGTGATGATGTTTGATAGGCTAGGTGTATTAAATCCATCTTTCACTTGTGATATTTTCAATTATTAGGCCGTAACCCCAAAGTAAGTTGAAGAGCATCCGTATACAATTACATGTGCTTACGTATATGTGAAATGAATAATAGCAATGACATAAGGGGTGAGAAGAAGGAATTAGGCTTATTTTGTATTATAAGGTATTTGCACTACTTGTGAAGTGGTATGGTATTATTTGAAGATGGATTGAATTAGTTGTATATTGCAAATTCCATCTAGAACAACCACTAAAAAGTTTTAAAAGTATAACTGATATGCTAAGAAAGAAGATAAAATGGAGAAAAATTATATAATGGTCTATTAAAACCACAAATGGCCTAAAAACAGTGGAAGGCAAAAATGAAATAAAGAAAAAGGCAACAATAGAAAACAGTAATAAGTATGATAGATATCAACACAACTAAATTAATAATCACTTTAAACATTAATGGCCTAAACCTACCACTGAAAAGACAAATTGTCAGAGTGGACCAAAAAAGAAGACCCAACTATAT
This sequence comes from Trachypithecus francoisi, assembly GCF_009764315.1. NCBI lineage: Eukaryota > Metazoa > Chordata > Mammalia > Primates > Cercopithecidae > Trachypithecus > Trachypithecus francoisi. Next base: position 97,976,219 of record NW_022681468.1, read on the forward strand.
ATTGACCGCAAGAAACTCACTTTAAACGTAAACATATATATTAAAAGTAAAGGGATGAAGCTGGGCACAGTGGCTAACGCCTGTAATCCCAGCACTTTGGGAGGCCAAAGCAGGCAGATCACCTGAGGTCAGGAGTTCGAGACCAGCCTGGCCAACATGGTGAAACCCCGTCTCTACTAAAAATACAAAAAATAGCCAGGCGTGGTGGCACGCGCCTGTAATCCCAGCCATTCGGGAAGCTGAGGCAGGGGAATCGCTTGAACCCGGGAGGCGGAGGTTGCAGTGAGCCGAGATAGTGCCATTGCACTCCAGGCTGGGTGACAAGAGTGGGACTCCATCTCAAAGAAAAGTAAAGGGATGAATAGGCAAAGCATAGAGTTTTTAGGGTAACAAAACTATTCTGTATGATATTATAGTGGTAGACACATGTCATTATACATTTTCAAAAACCTTACAAAGCACAATACCAAAAGTGAACTCTAATGAAAACCATGGAGTTGGTAGACAATGAGGTATCAACGTAGTATTAAATAACTTTTCTTTTTTTCTTTTCTTTTTTTGTTTTGACACGGAGTCTTGCTCTGTCGCCAGGGCTGGAGTGCTATGGAACAATCTCCAGCTTACTACGATTCCTCCGCCTCCCAGGTTCAAGCGATTCTCCTGCCTCAGCCTCCAGAATAGCTGGAACTACAGGCATGCGCCACCACAGCCGGCTAATTTTTGTATTTTTAGTAGAAACGGGGTTTCACCATGTTAGCCAGGCTTGTCTGAAACTCCCGATCTCAGACAGTCCGCCCGCCTTGGCCTCCCAAAGTGCTGGGATTACAGGTATGAGCCACTGCGCCCAGCCGTGTTAAATAAAATTTCTAAGAGACCACTGATGGAGATCCTGCACAGGCCCCGGCAGAACAACCTGAAAGGGAGTCACTCATGCTAAGTTTTCATATTACCAAACTGAAACACAAGCTGTTTACTTTTAAGATCTGACCTTCTGAGAAATCAGGAGAGAGGTGATAGCCAAATCCTCAAACAGGCAAGTTTTGGCCAGCATTAAGTAATCTTCCTCTGCCTTAAATCATACAAGGAAAGTAGCCTGAAGTAACCTGATATTAACCAATCTGCTTTTTTGCACTGTGCTACTTCCTTGTTCCTGCTCAAGCTACCTTGCAAAAATCATGCCATGTCCAGCCTAGTGCCCTTCTATTTCATAAATGAGTTGCTGTCCAATTCATGAATCACAAATAAAAGCCAATTCAATCATTAAACTCAATTTGTTGAAATTTTGTTTTTTAACAGTAACTTCATTGATTGTAACAAATGTACATGTGAAATATTGATAGTGGAGGAGGTTGTGCACGTGTAGGGGGAGGGGGCATGTGGGAACTTTTCACTCTATTTTTCTTTGAACCTAAACCTATTCTTTGAAATAATGTCTATTTGGGCCAGGCACAGTGGTTCACACCTGTAATCTCAGGTGTTTCCGAAGGCTGAGGCAGGAAGATTGCCAATAGTTGAAGACCAGCCTGGACAACATAGCAAGACCTCATCTCTGCAAAAATAAAATAAAAATTAGCTGGCCGTGATGACACACACCTAAATACCCAGCTACTCAAGAGGCTAAGGTGGGAGGATCAGTTGAGCCCAGGAGTTCAAGGCTGCAGTGAGCCAAGATTGTAATACTGCACTCCAGCCTGGGTAACAGAGCAAGACCCTGTCTCAAAAAAATATATAAAAACAGAAATAAAATAAAAATAACAGTGGCTATTTAAACAGGAAATTTTAAATTTAATCTTTCTACATTCCCCAAATTTTTTAGAATAGATATGTATTCCTTCTAAGTAAGCAGAGACAAAATATGTTAAAATTTTACCATTTCCCTCTCCCTACTGCCAAAGAGGGAGATAAATCAAAGTGATTTACTGGGCTACTTCAAGCATTATACTTCCAAATCTTGACTTGTTGGATGAATAAGACACTCTCTTTCTCTAGAACCAGTTGAATTTGTTCTACAGAAAATATATAGAGAAGAGATTGTGACCCTCTCTGATTAGCATCTTCTTCAGGTATCTGCTCCTAGTCCTCCCACCACTGTAACCCAAAGGATAGTAAGCGTGACTTTGTGGCACTGCTATGCATAATTTAGAGCATATTGATTAGGAAGGGACTGATGCTTTCTAAATGTTTGCAGCAGAGTCACTAACAAGGCATTAATATTTCATGGTTTTTCTGTTCATGTGTGAGGACAACTCAGACTGGACTTCCTGTCTGAGGCAGAAGAGAGAGGACGAAGGCTCCTGGGAACTACAGTCTTCTCTGAAATGCTGAGCTCAAAGCAGGACCTCATTTCATATATGCAAGTCATCACAGACTCTGAGACATGGGTTAGATACCAAGATATGTATTTAGCCAGGAAGCATGTTTCCATGGCAATTTTATATTCCTATGTTTGCCTTTCTTCCTCCAACCCGTGTGTTAAGTCGATTCCCAGCCTCTGCAGGCCTTGCCCATCTGCAAAGCAGGTGGGACCTGAGCTGCTTCAACAGCTGCCAATAATCCTAGAAAATTAAGCCAAAACCCAGACAATCATGTTCACAGTAGTTATCTTGTGATCACCTGCCATATTTTAAGATTTTTTAAAATTCAGAAACATTCACAAAGATTTAGGACAATGAAGGTCATTGTTGCATTATTAGTAGCAGCAAAATACTGGAAATCATTTTAATGTCCAACAATAGGGGATTTTTAAAGTAAACCCTGGTACCTTTCATGTGATGGGATATCCTGAAGCCATTAAAATCACCTTAGACTATTTAATCACGAAGGTAAAGTACATGATAGAATATAAAGTGGAAATACAGGGTCTCCAAATAGGCCGTACAGTATGATCCCAATTTGGGATGTCTAAAAGGTGAGGTGTGTCCCCTGGAGAACTGATTTCACACAGTTCCACCAAAGTACCAAAGCTGGCTCTTTCCTTGTGACCTCACCACTGCCCATCCAGGTAGTACATGGGCTCACAAGTATACTTGACCTTTCAAGAGAGGCACTGGCCACACAAAGTAATTTGCAGCAGCATCTCAAGGAACAGATGGTCAACACTTGTGTCAGTTGGTCCCTGTGCCAGAGACCCACTGGCTACTGTCCATGGACACTCCTAGCACAATGGCAGGGAGGAAACTGCAGACTTAGTTCCCCAGCACTGGTAATACAAACGCTTACCTACACTGGGCAAGCGGGCAATGGAGCCTGTGGCAGCTCCTCTGGGGCTCTCATTGCCAGCAACAGATGGTGCTCACTCAAGTCAGAGGCAACTCAATACTGGTCCCCTCGGGTGGGTCTACATAGTTCGCCTTAAACCCATCAATTTCTTTCTCTAGGCAAGTGTTCTGTGCCTTCCATTCCCCCGACATGCCTTTCCCCATAAGGAGATTCTTTATCTCCCCTAGGACAGGGGGACCTGGCTCCACTTTCCTTCTTGTTTTGTTTTGGTTTTTTTTGTTTGTTTGTTTGTTTTTGTTTTGTTGTTGCTGTTGTCATTGTTTTTGAGACAGAGTCTGGCTCTTGTTGCCCAGGCTGTAGGTGCAGTGGCGTGATCTCAGCCCTCTGCAACCTCCATCTCCAAGGTTCAAGCCATTCTCTCACCTCAGCCTTACGAGTAGCTGGGACTACAGGCATGTGCCACCATACTCAGCTAAGTTTTCTTGTATTTTAAGTAGAGACAAAGTTTCACCATGTTGTCCAGGCTGGTCTCAAACTCCTGACCTCAAGCAATCCACCCGCCTCGGCCTCCCAAAGTGCTGGGATTACAGGCGTGAGTCACTGCACCTGGCCTTCCCTTCTTGTTTACCTCATTCAATTTTATGCACTTAATTATTTGGGACATGGACTTTCAGAATATTCACATCCCAGAGCTTGACTTTCAATGCTTTTAACTCTGATATAAGCATCAAAAGGCAATGTTGAACCTTTAAGAAGAGGGATGGTGGGTGTAGGGGTGGGGCAGTTAGAAATGCCACAGGATAGAGCACAAGGGAATGAGGTAGGGGCAAGGACCTGGGATAGGATCTCTAAGTTGTATCCTACCACGTAAATATTTGCATAGAATTAAGTATTGAAGAGACATATGCCCTTAATAATCATTACAATTATCTCCATATAGAGGGATGAGGGATGACTTTTATCTTCTGCTATATTTTTTTAAATTTTCTGCAATGAACATGTATTATAATAGAAATGCATTTTATGCCAGGATTCATTTCCAATGACAGTTTGTAATGTGAAAAATTATATATAGTCAATGTTGAATTCATTTAATTGTCTACCGTAGATGGTACTCAGACACATATTTAATCAACCCAACCAGTAATTTATATTGCACTGGAACAGATAGCCATTTCTTTAGCTAAGCACTAGATGAGGTAGTCAGTTTGCATTTAAAGTTCATGCTGTATGAAAAATAAGCATCTTTAAACACTAGAATCACATACATTTAGCTGAATTTGCTTACGTTGAGTACATTTATAATGCAATTGCACTCTACCCATAAAATCAGAAAAAGAAGCTATATTAAAAATGTATTACTCAAAAAAAAAAAAAACTATTGAAGGAAATAACTTCAATACCCTCAACAAAAAAGACCCTGGGTCTTTCAGAGTGGCTTATATGCCTATAATCCTGCACTTTGGGAGGCCAAGGTGGGAGGATCACTTGAGTCCAGGAGTTTGAGGCTGCAGTAAGTCCTGATCATGATCATGACACAACACTCCAGCTTGAATGCAGAGCAAAACAGAGTACGAAAACAAAAAACAAACAACAAAAAATACACAACAAAAAAAACCCTGATTACTCAAGAAGCTATGTAATCCTTTTTAATTCCCAAAAAATAATGCCCTGCTATTTGTCAACTATGACACTTACTAAATATAAATCAAATAAATCTTTCTCCTGATCTCCAGGGCACAATCGGACAGAGTAAATACTTAATGAAAACTATTCACAGTTAGTCTGGATTTACAGGGACTTACTGGAATTGGCCAGCCTGGCTAGGACGGAATTGGTCAGATAACCATGCAGAGCATATGTAAATATTATCAGATCACAGAATTTCAGAGATGGACAAGACAAGACAGAGAGGATCTGAGCCAAGCCCTTGTTTAACAGATGCAGACTCAGAGGGTTAGAGAAGCAATGCATTTGGGCTAACAAGTTCACAGAGCTGTCTAGGAAAGTGGAAACCAGAACTCGGGTCTCCTGATTGTCCATCCTGAGGGCATCCTGCAGCTCCCTTTTTTTCAGAAAGGAGAAAACAGAAACAGAGAAAGCGGGTGATTTGAAAATGTGTGGTAGGGAAACATCCTTAGACATAGAGCATACAAGCAAATTGGTATACAGTGGAACTCACCGAACATTGATTGAAAAACGTTCAGGATATGCTAATGACCTTTTTTAAATTTGAATTTTTAAGTGAAACATGATACATGCACATCATATAAATAAATAAATAAATACTAAATTTTACAAAGAAAAAAATTAAAACTCTACCCCCTCATTCCCCACCATCCGAGGTAACCACCATTAACCATTATTGACAATTTGAAGAATGACTTCACAAATATTTTTTGTACAGATATAAATAATTATCATACGAAAGTTGATTCATAATACATACTATTCTGCACCTTCTTTTACTTCATATAAGAGACATTTTTCTATGTCAGTACATGTGGACTGCCTTATATGTTATAACGTCTGAATATTATTCATCCAGTACTCTCATAATAACATCTCCCTTGAAGAACAGAGTATGAAAAATGTTTAAAGCACTGTGGGGAAAAAATGAGTATTTTATAAATGGTGTTGGGAATTTGGATAGTTATCTGGGAAAATGCAAAATTAGATCTATTCTTCATGCCATACACTAGAATAAATTTCAAATATAAATATGAAATCATACAGAAAAAAACATGAGTGAAGTTATGCAACCTGGGAATGGGGAACTCTTACTTCTAACCATTACACCAAATCCAGAAGCAGTAAAGCAAAAATGGATAAGCTTGACTACATAAATGTTTTTCCTATTGATCAGGCAAGAAAAGGAAGAAGAGAGGGTAAGAGAACCTATAGATTTAAAAGACACTTAAGAGATAAATCAATCTAATTCAGTGTATAAACCTTGTTTGCATCCTTACTCCAACAAGCCAAGTATAAACATACACACACACACGTGTATAAGACAGTTGGGGAAATTTTCACACTGATCAAATATTTGAGATTAGAAAGTGTAATTTCTTAAGTAGTTTAATGATATTGTAGGTTTTTTTTAAAGAGCACATATCTTTTAGAGATCCATACTGATAATATTTATGGATAGAATAGTAACTTTTGGATTTGCTTTAAAATAATGCAGGGAGTGGGGCGGGAAGAAGTAATTGTCACATAGATGAAATAAGAATGGCCACAGATTTAATAATTGATGATGCTATGTAAAAGTAAATGGTAGCTCATCATGCTATTTTCTTCTTTTTTGTATTTGCTTAAAATTTTCATGTTAAACACTAAAATTGTAAAATATCACTGATCCAGTGCCACAGTCAAGGAAACCTGCCCTGACTTTAGTTCTGCCACTTAATTTGTTGAGCAATCATGGGCAAATACAAATTTCTTTGTATAATTACAATTTATACACCGCCTTATCATTCTGCTAATTTAGGTATATGTTCATCTCCCAGTTAAACTCCAAACCTTGACTATCAGAAATAACATGTTTTGTTCATCTTTTTTTCCCCAGTGCCTATCTTGGTGTAGGATTAGATGGGGGTATGTTTCTCAAATTTTTGCATGTGTGGAGAGCTGAGTGTTTCTCAACACAAATGTGGTCTGCTGGCTTTAAATAAATTAGATAAAAATTAGTATTAATTTTTAAGTATGTTGATTAAAAATATCATTAATGTTAAGAGCAATCACATTTTATCAATGACAGTAAAATTGACAGAGAATAAGTGGTTATCAGAAGTGGGAAGCAGTGTGGGGGGTGTGGAAGACATAGGTCAAAGGGTACAAGAGTGCAGTTAGGTGGGATGAATAAATCTGGAGATCTAAAATATAGCATGAGGATTATAGTTTTGTTTTGTTTTTTGAAGACAGGGTCTCACTCTGTCCCCCAGGCTGGAGTACAGTGGCACAAACTTGACTCACTGCAACCTCTGTCTCCCTGGCACAAGACATCCTTCCACTTCAGCCACCAGAGTAGCTGGGACTACAGGCATGCACCAGCATGCCCAGCTAACTTTTGCGTGTTTTCTAAAGACGGGGTTTTGCCGTGTTACCCAGGCTGACCTTGAACTCCTGAGCTCAGCTTCCCAAAGTGCTGGGATTATAGGCATGAGCCACCATGCCTGGCTGAAGACCGTAGTTAATAATATTGTACTGTATACTGGAAATTCACTAAAAGAGTAGATTTTGGGTGCTCTTACCACACACACAAAAAAAGGTAACTATGTGAGATGTGAAATAACGGATATCTTAAGTTGCTTAACTGTAGAAATCATTTACTATGTATATCGAAACATCATGTTGTAGCCCTTAAGTTTATAAAATGTAATCATAAATGAAAATAAAAATTTAAAAATAGAATTGGTAGACAAGAATAAGTGATAAAATATTTAAAATTGTTTTAAAATTATAAAAATAATTAATATTAATCGACATTTTATCAGCTATAGAACTATCCTTTGTAATCTTCCACCAATGTCTCTGTATCTGGCTTAGTGTTCTATAGCTTGAGCTATAGATTAGGTTCTATATCCTTCTTCCTGTTAAAGTTTATTTTCCTCCTGTATATTTTTACTAAATTAGAAAATTTCATCTCAGAGTTCAGGTCATCGGGAATGTCAGTGAATGTTTGGTGTCTCTTTTACACAAATTTGGGAAAATCGAATGGAAAATAAAGGATTTCTTACTGAATACAACTTTCTCCACCCTGTCGGACGCTACATTGACAGAAATCGTATCTAAAAGACAATGGGCAAATGTTTCTATTCTGGGACGACTTTGAAAACAGACTTTTTCACTCTTTCATTGACTGTGGCTCTGAAAGTATTGTTTCATGTTCTGTTGCAGTACTTGGATGAAGAAGTGGATTTTTAAATATGCAGCACCGTTACACAAGGTAGCGAGCCAGGCATGAGCAGGCCAGGAGAGTCCCCTGACCTCCCTGCACCAGGCGACCACCAGGTGATAGTCTGTCAGTTGTTAAGCTGTCTCTCCAAAACAATAATTGGATGCAGCCGGGACCAGGGAAAGGCATTCTCCCAATAGGCAGAAACACCTAAAACTAAGATCTAGGGAGTTGGGCAAGTGGGCTCACGCATGCGCACTAAGAGGCAAACTGGCGGAGTTTCACAGGTATATGACCTTTTGGGAACACTCTACTGGTAAGGGAAGAATGCTTCAAGGGAGCATGTGTACAACTCCAGGAAACACACGGTGCACGCAGATAGCCCACCCTAAGGGAAGAATGGGGGGGGCAAATGAGGGACGCAACAGCCTGGAAGCGTGCCAGTGTATAAAACCCCAAGTCAAAGGTCAAACAGCACACTTGATCTCTCAAGGCACCCGCTTGGTCCTCTTCCAGGTGTACTTCCTTTCGCTCCTGCGCTAAAGATTTTTAATCAACTTTCACTCCTGCTCTAAAACTTGCCTCAGTGTCTCCTTCTGCCTTATGTCCCTCGGTCAAATTCTTTCTTCTGAGGAGGCAATAACTGAGTTTTCTGCGGATCCATACGAATTCGCCACGGCTAACAGCGTTACATCTTGGTTTTCTTAATTTCCTTCTCTAGCAAATTTAAAAAAAAATTCTAATATCGTCTCCTGAGCATATGGGGTATTTTGTCCCTAATGTGAGAGCTGAGGCCCCTAGATTACACCATTCAAGATACTAAGATTTGGCCGGGCGCGGTGGCTCAAGCCTGTAATCCCAGCACTTTGGGAGGCCGAGACGGGCGGATCACAAGGTCAGGAGATCGAGACCATCCTGGCTAACATGGTGAAACCCCGTCTCTACTAAAAAGTACAAAAAACTAACCGGGCGAGGTGGCGGGCGCCTGTAGTCCCAGCTACTCGGAAGGCTGAGGCAGGAGAATGGCGTGAACCCGGGAGGCAGAGCTTGCAGTGAGCTGAGATCCGGCCACTGCACTCCAGCTTGGGCGACAGAGGGAGACTCCGTCTCAAAAAAAAAAAAAAAAAAAAAGATACTAAGATTTATGAATTAAGGTTAAAAACAGCATTATGAAAAACATTTAATTTCGTTTATTATTTAAAGACAGAAGTGTACCATTCCCACCCTCAACAATGCCCTCCACTGGGAAAAAGTAGGGTGTTGCGCTAACTGCCTGTTTCTCCAGTCAGCGTGCCAAAAAAATGTGCACAATTTGTTCTTACAATTTGCAGTATTTCTGTCAATGCTAAATCAAGATTAGGAGGCATATAGTTAAGTGCCAATTATTCTTTGTGAGAAAGCATTTTGTAATTTGACACTCAAGAGCCCAGGAGTTTGAGAGCAGCCTGGGCAACATAGGGAGACCCCATCTCTACAAAAAAAAAAAAAACTTAAAAAGTAGCCAGGTGTGGTGGCACACACCTGTTGTCCCAACTACTAGGGAGGCTGAGGTCAGAGGCTCATTTGAGTCCAGGAGGTCAAGGCTGCAATGAGCTGTGATCACACCACTGCACTCCAGCCTGGGTGATAAAGCAAGACCCTGTCTCAGAAAAAAAGAAGAAGAAAATTTTTTCATCTACACATGCACTATCAGACATGAACAACAATGTTCAAGCACCATGATCTGTAAAAGTAAACCAACTGGAAACAAGCCAATCAGAATGACCACTGACAACATATGAGTTAATTGTAGTCTAGTCATAAGTTCATTCTATTGTATGAACATATTCAGCAGTGAAAATAAAAGAATCAGAGCTAAGTACAGCAACATGGATGAATCTCAAAAACATATTGAACAAAAGAAGCAAGTCACAGAAAAACATGTGATTTCAGTTATAGAAAGTTAAAATAGGTGAATTAAACAATAAGTTATTAAGTGATACATACGCAGGTGGTAGAGGTAGAATGAAAAGAAAGGGAATTAAAGATAGAAAAGTTAGCAACACGGTAAGGGAGGGAGATAAGGAAGAGAGAGGGGCGCTGCTGGGGAAGGTGGACATGGGGGCCTGTAAAGTACTGGCAATGTTCTAGTTCTCCCAGGTGTTCGTTATACAACTACTCATTTTACTGACTTTCGTTTTGTTTTTTTGGGGACAGAGTCTCACTCTGTCGCCCAGGCTGGAGTGCAGTGGCTCGACCTCAGCTCACGGCAACCTCCACCTCTCAAGTTCAAGTGATTCTCATGTCTCAGCCTCCCAAGTAGCTGGGATTACAGGAATATATCACCACGCTTGGCTAATTTTTGTATTTTCAGTAGAGATGGTGTTTCGTCATGTTGGCCAGGCTGGTCTCAAACTCCTGGCTCAAGTAATCTAAGTGCCTTAGCCTCCCAAAGTGCTGAGATTACAGGTGTGAACCACAGTGCCTGGTCATTTTACTGTTTTTCTTAAATGTGTAAATATAAATTTATACCTTATATTTAAGATAATAATACCACCTCTCTGAATATATTATACAACACAGCCACACACAAAACTCTCTGAGCCATTGATGCATTAATGTGACTTATGTAAACAAAATAATACAGTAACTATAGATTAACAAAAAGCATATGCAAATGATACAGAAATATTCATTGAAACAATATTAGTTACAACTTGGCCAGGCACAGTAGTTCATGCCTGTAATCCAAGCACTTTGGGAGGCCGAGACAGGCAGATCACTTGAGGTCAGAAGTTCAAGACTAGCCTGGTCAACAAGGTGAAACCTTGTCTCTCAAAAAATACAAAAATTAGCCAGGCATAGTGGCATGCACCTGTAGCCCCAGCTACTCAGGAGTCTGAGGCATGAGAATTGAACCCAGGAGGTAGAGGTTGCAGTGAGCCAAGATCGTGCCACTGCACTCCAACCTGGGCAACAGAGTAAGACCCTGTCTCAAAATAAAATAAAATAAAACAAAACAATACTAGTTATAACTGAATGTTAACTGAGACTAACTGACCCACACAGTCCTTTGATTGCAGAAAGTAGCTTCCAGCTGTGCCTCTACATCTTCAGCAGGATGAATCCCTTTCCTCTGCCCTGCTCTCTAAATTCATCACTTCCCTTGTCTTCATAAGTCTTTCTTAATACAATGAACCAAGACTTGATTGGATTGGTACCCTGGGAGGAAGCTGACATAGTCAGTGAGTCAGGGCACAGGCTCTGGGGAGAGATCCGGTGCATTGACATCTCACCACTGTTAGCCATGTGACTTTGCTTCTGTGTTTCTTCTTACTTTCCTGTTCTGTAAAACAGGCATAAGAATAGTACTTCACACTGTTGTTGAGTTAATACACATATACCAGCATTTACTCCGAAGCCTACTGTATGGTAAGTGCTCTTACAAATGTTGACAGTTCTTTTTCAAAATTGCAGTCACATCTAGTGGTCCCACCTCCTTGAAACTGTACCCTAATAACCCTAGTAATGAAGATGGTGTTATTGGTAACAACCTTTTACTCAATACCTGTGATGGACCAGCATTGTCCAAGGTGCTTTGGATATAACACCTCATTGACTTGTTTCAATAAATTCTCTACTGTCCACTTGATTGGAGTTTGGGGTGTCCTCTCTTTGCTCAAATATTTACACACAAATAATCTTATGATTTATTCCACAGATAGCTAATCCCATCTAGCATGTACTTTCTTATTCAGTTTTCTAACTACAACCTCATTCCCTTTATTTCCTAATGTACAGGTTGGGTGGCTACCTTAGTGCAAGCCCCCTTGAAACTGCTTAAGGAATAGAGAAGAAAACAAGCAAGAGAAAGAGAGTGTGTGCATCAGAATGAGCTTTCAGAAACAAATTAATTTTCTTGAAAAAGTTCCATTTTCCTAGAAGAGAGTGAAACTGCCTGTGCTTGGAGCCCCCAAGTTGTAAGCAAGCTAAGAATTTCGAAGATTAAAAAAAGAAATCCTTGGCAAAACCCTCATCAGTCAAGCAACGAAGCCTCTCCGGCAAGTGCCATGACACTGAGAATCAGATGGAAATTTGTACATTGAAGATGCCTTTGTCAGCTCCCCAGATTTAAGATCCAGACTCACAACTTCCCTCTGCACATTGTAGTTAAATGATCAGGGAAGAAAAGTAGCCTAAAGGCCCTTCGTGTTTTCTGCTTACTTGTCACAGATGCTGACTCATTCTCTAGATTTCCAGAGTTACCGACCCATAGGAGAGCTTGACTTTCACAGAATCTGCACTGCTTCAGAGCCCTACTTACAGATCAAGACACCTGGGAATATGCTACCGAGTGAAAGAGCCACAGAGGGGCGAGCAGAGAATAGGCAGAGCAGTGTCCGGTGACAAGTCCTCATGGGCTAAATTGGAAGGCCTGGTCCCTGCTTTGAAGAAATATTGGGGAAGCCAATAAAATTAAAATAAAATGTAATTAACGTAGCCTTTAAAAGCATTTTCCAGTACAGTCTTCATCTGTCCTTCCCCAGGACTCTTGGAAGCAGATACTATTTTTCCTATTTTACAAAAGAGGCCCCCCAGGCTCTGTCCAGGGTGACAGGACAGCTACTGTGGCAGCTTGGGTTTGAGCCAGACTGAATGTCTCTGAAACCTCCCATGTTACTGCCCTGTGCTCCAGTGCATTCTGTACACAGAGTGCGTTCCAGCTATATGTCAGGTATTGTGCTAGGTGCTGGGAGAAAGTAGAGACAGGACAGAGTCCCCGAGAGCACAGTCCTCTGATAGGTACCGACAAATACACAAGCACATCAAGTCCTGGGCAGTGACTGCCACATCATGGCACAGAGGAGAGGCACCTCCACCATGGGGCCTGAGGGATAACCAGGAATTGTCAAAGGACAATGTTCCACGAAGCCTTTGCTCCTGGGACCCACCTTGAGCAATCTCCAATTTGTCAGCCAAAACGGCTATTTAGGGCTCATGGAATTCATGTACTTCACATTTTTACACTGTCAGGCAAAAATTTTTAAAAGAACCATCCACTCTAGGGAAACAAAATGGATATATAACACACATATATTATGTATACGTATTTATGTATCCATGTATGTACATATGTATTACATTGGCACAAACATAATTGCAGTTCTTGCCGTTAAAAGTAATGGCAAAAAACACAATTACTTTTGCATCAGTCTAATAGGTATATTATATATACACACAAACACACACATAGAGATAGATTTAGGTAATTACATACAGGACAAAAATTCATTAAATTCATTGAGTATCATTTTTCCTTGTATAATGTTACCTAATCAGCCAGCTTTTTTCAGTTATTCATTTATTCAATTATTTGTTTAAGAGACACTTTAACAGTACTTACTGGGTGTAGCTATGCCTCGCATAGTGTTCGGCACTGACACAAGGCCGCCTACCCTCATGGCACTCACATTCTACTGGGGGAGGCAGACACAAGGAAACCTAAATAAACAAGATACTTGCAGACTGAAGTAAGTCTTACAAAGTAAATACAGTAATGAAAAAGAGGGAGGCAGGAGGGGGTCACTTTAGATAGGAACATCAGAGCAATCTGTTCTGAGGAAAGAATATCCAAGCTGAGGCCTGGCAATTCCAAGAGCTGGGAATGACATTCCAAGTGAGTGGACATAAAAGACAAAGGCCTAGAGGCGGTAAGAGCTTGTTGTGTCTGACCTGGTTCTCAACCTTGGCTGTCTGTTGCATTAACCTGCCACCCTCCTAGCACATCAATATGTATCACCAACCAGGGAAGTTCACCTGAGCCCTGGTGTCCAGAGTTTTTACTGCAGTTTCATTGTGTAGGCATGGTTGACTGAATCATTGACCACAAAATTGAACTCAACTTCCAGTTCCCTTCCCCTCTCCATCGTTCAGGTTGATATCACCCAGCTCAAAGCCCCAATCCTCTAATCACATAGTTGGCCATTCTATTATGATAGGCCTCTGTCCTGAGTCATCTCATTAGCAGAAACTCAGATGTGATCTGAGGGGCCCACCATGAATGATAAAGACACTCCTATCACTTGGGAAATCCCAACGGTGTAGTGATTCCCTCACAAGAACTAGAGACAAAGACAATTCTTTGAGGCTAGTTACTGAGCTGGGGGAGGGCGGGCATGATGAAGGTTGAGGCTATAATCAGGAGTGTGGTTTTGGATGTGTGAAGTTTCGATCACTTCTTAGACAGACAAGTGGAGATGTCAAGTAGACAGTTGGGTGGACCTGACTGGCCTCCAGGGGAGGTCTGGGCTGCTGATACAAATCTGAGAACCATCAGTAAGTTAATGGCATTCAAAACCAGCAGACAGGATGAGATCCCTTAGCAAGATGACAGTAAAAGAGAAAATAAATGATCCAGGCCTAAGCCCCAAAGCAAACCATCATTTGGAACTATTATGACCTACAACTCTGATTTTCCTGCTCTTTCATCTTTATCTGCTCAGGCAGCAAAAAATGAAAGGTTGTCCCAGTTGAGGTAAGTCCCATCTTTTAATATGCATAAACCTCCTCAAAAATCATGTTTTTGAACATAAAGCAAAGCCAGGAGCTTCCCACGGTGGATAACAGATTCAAGCTGGGGAGGACACATACTGTTTATTATCTTCTAACACAGACAGTAATATAGAACAAGAAAAAGGCAGGAAGCCAGAACATTTGAAATAACACTCGGGTTATACAAAGACATATTCTTTTCACCAGTGTAAAACTATAAAAGGATAAAATGATGTATTTTTCATTTCAACAGCAGTTTCCCCTTATTTATAATGTTTGCTTTCCCTAGGGTAAATGTAACACAAATGATATTGTTTGAAATATTAAAAAAGAAAAGCTTCAGACATGGTAGCCCCAGCTACTCATGGGGCTGAGATGGGAATACCACTTGAGGCCAGGAATTCAAGTCCATCCTGGGCAACATAGGGAGACCTCATCTCTAAAATAACAAAGAACTTGTTCATCCCTTATTGCAAACAAAATTTACTTTATTCAGCTTCTCTTTTTTTTCTTTTTCGAGATGGAGTCTTGCTCTGTCACCCAGGCTGGAGTATAGTGGCACCACCTTGGCTCACTGCAACCTACACCTCCGGGGCTCAAGCGACTCTCCTGCCTCCACCTTCTGACTAGCTGGTATTATAGGCATGCACCACCACACCCGGCTAATTTTTGTATTTTTAGTAGAGACGGGGTTTCGCCATGTTGGCCAAGCTGATCTCGAACTCCTGACCTCAAGTGATCCACTCACCTCAGCCTCCCAAAGTGCTGGAATTATAGGCGTGAGCCACTGTGCCCAGCCTACTTGTTCAGTTTCTAAGAGTTAATGTAAAACTACTGTAAGTCCAATACAGGAACTATCCTTAAGAGCACTGCCACTTCAGACCAAGATTATTAGGGAGATATTCAATAAGATCTTCATCCACAGCCATCCCAAGGGTAGTGATAATATTTTATAATAAAAAGAGCATTTAACATTCATGGAGCTCTTAGGATATGCTAGCCCTCAGCTAAGTGTCTCAGAGACATTATTGTTATACAGTAATATATTTAATATTTATTTAATAGATGCATTTAATTTTTATTTAATAATATGCTTGATATGTACTAAGCAATAACGTTGAAAAATAGATATTATTTCTATCCCTAATATGCAGGTGAGAAAACTAAGGCTTACAGAGATCAAGTAAGTTGCTTCTCAACAAGCCACAAGACATTTAACCCAGATAACAGGGCCACCCAGTTAGGAAGCAACAAAGCCATGATACTAACCCAGTTCTGTCTGAAGCTGAAGCAGTAAGAGTCCCAGGAGTTAAAGGAGAGATCATCACTAGTGCCCTTAAAATATGTCTGGGACGCACAAATGCTTCACTGATGGAGTTTTTTCTGCTAGAGGTAATTTAGTTCAATGTGCAGGTCCTGTGAGGTTCCTGTGCTTTCTCGGCCAGCAGGAGTGAGAAGAGGCAAGACAGTCTTTCTACAGCACTGAAGTAGCTGCTGGGTGAAGGGAGTTCAACAATGGAGTCAGGCATTCCGTTGTTCAGCTTCAGGTTAATTGACTTTCAGGCTTTTCTTATTTCTCCCCTTTCAATCATTGAGGCTGTCTGGATTAGAGGCAGTCTCCCTCCTCTATTCTGGGCCAGAAACTCACCGCAGCTGTCTGAATGGGTGAGGGAACTTGCCACCCCAGGTCAGGCCACTGGGATTGTGCCAATTACCTTTTATCTGCCAAGTGGCAAGGTATCAGAATGTCTAGGCCTCAGGACATCAGATTATCGATAACAACGATTATTTATTAATCATTTGCTGGTTATTACATATATTATAAACATAATATAGTTCATATTTTTATTATTATGAATATGAAGTTGTTTGTATTTTTATTATAAAGTTGTTTATATTTTTATCATTATATAATATAAAGTTGTTTTTATTAATAAAGTTATTTATATTATTATGTTTATAAATTATTTATCACTTGCTATAGTAATAAGAGCCATTATTTATTAAGTGCTTTCTATGCATCAGGCATTTAACAAATATTTTTATTTTGTCTTCATAGCACTCAGCATGGCAGATAATATAATCCCCTGTAGAGATTCAGAAGATTTCAAACTTGCCCAAAGTCACACAGTGGCAGAGCCGGGACTGGACCCAGCTGTCTGGGACTCCTAAATGCACGTACTTTGCCACATAAATTCTGCCTCTAATACACTGGATTGCAGTCCCTTAGCTCCAGGCAGAAGTCAGAGGTATCTGTTCATCACGGATGTCAGTGTCTGCTAGACTCAGCCCTGTGGAGCTGCAGGTAATAAAAATCTCCCGTCTACTTTATGAAACTGAATATATTAACATTATTTGGACAACCATTACTACTCAGTGCCCTGATATAGCAATAGTCTCAGGGGTTATTGACACACATGAAGTTCTTTCCCTCCATGCCAGTGGTGCCACACTGACGTGCTTTCGTAAATTTAATTTTTTAAATTTATATGTTTGTTGTTATAATTTTTTCTGCCTCCTACCTCACTTTTAGGTTGTAAGCTACCACAAATATTTCACTGATGTCCTTGTGCCTGCTAGGGTGTCTTACTAGGGTGGCACTGTTGACCTTTGGCCTGGATAGTTTCAGGGGCATCCTGTGCAGCAGCCCCGGCCTCTATTTTCCAGATGTGAGTTGTAACTCTCCCTTCCTCCCCAGCCTTGCCTATTGAAGATGTCTCTGGACATTTCCAAATGTCCCCTTTTGGGGCGGAGCAAAATCACCCCCATTTAAGAACAATTGTTCTTCGGTGAGTACACACCCACACAAATACACATAGACACATTTCTTTTTTTTTTTTTTTCACTTTAAGTTCTAGGGTACGTGTGCACAACGTGCAGGTTTGTTACATATGTATACATGTACCATGTTGGTGTGCTGCACCAGTTAACTTGTCATTTACATTAGGTATGTCTTCTAATGCTATCCCTCCCCTCTCCCCCAACTCCATGACAGGCCCTGGTGTGTGATGTTCCCCACGCTGTGTCCAAGTGTTCTCATCGTTCAATTCCCACCTATGAGTGAGAACATGCGGTGTTTGGTTTTCTGTCCTTGCAATAGTTTGCTGAGAATGATGGTTTCCAGCTGCATCCATGTCCCTACAAAGGACACGAACTCATCCTTTTTATGGCTGCATAGTATTCCATGGTGTATATGTGCCACATTTTCTTAATCCAGTCTATCATTGATGGGCTTTTGAGTTGGTTCCAAGTCTTTGCTATTGTGAGTAGTGCTGCAATCAACATACATGTGCATGTGTCTTTATAGCAGCATGATTTATAATCCTTTGGGTATATACCCAGTAATGGGATGGCTGGGTCAAATGGCATTTCTAGTTCTAGATCCTTGAGGAATCGCCACACTGTCTTCCACAATGGTTGAACTAGTTTACAGTCCCGCCAACAGAGTAAAAGTGTTCCTATTTCTCCACATCCTCTCCAGCACTTGTTGTTTCCTGACTTTTTAATGATCGCCATTCTAACTGGTGTGAGATGGTATCTCATTGTGGTTTTGATTTGCATTTCTCTGATGGCCAGTGATGATGAGCATTTTTTCATGCACACAGACACATTTCTAATATGCTACATCTTATAGTGTTGCTCAAAGAAGGAAAGAGCTAGCCAGGCTTATCAGACAAAAACATAAGAAAATAAATAGAAAACAAGCTTGGCATGATATTTTGTGGAAATCTCACAGGAGCTTTCATAAGTTTCAGCTCATAATGTCTGTGACATATTTCTGTTCCTCAGTAGCCTATTTTATTTTCCATACGTTTATACTTCTGAAGAGGGAAAGTCCTCAGATAAGTGACAATATAAAACAAAATTTACTACATCTGCCACAATGGTGACCCCCTGTGTTCCTATCATGTCACTCAAATAGCCAGTCTGCGAAGCAAAATATTACCTACAAATCTCCACTTTTCTTATAACAGATACATTCTACAACGTTTTCATTCTACTTGAGTCAATACTCCTGTTGATAAAAATATATAGATACTGGCTAAAATGTTACTGTAAAGCTGATTCCTTATCATGTTTTCCATCCCATGAGACTACGTGAGATAGTACTGCATTGATTCTCCTTTGCACAGATACCTTTACCTGTTCAAATTCTGACTTTCCAGTAGACTTGCCCTGAGAATGTCTGTGAGGCAAACAGCGTGATGGTCTCCATCATTTAGAACTTGCTGCCAATGTGCGTGTTCAGCTACTGACAGCAGCATGCTGGAAGAATTTATTTCTCTCTCATAAGAACTTGGTCGATTTTTTCCTGCTCTTAAGACATCATCTTGTCAAAAAAATGAAACCACTGGGAATCATTCATACACGCGGTTGTTTGCATTATTTAGTTGTCCATTGTTGCTGATTGGGAAAAAAAAAATCCTTATCAATGGTACAGATGGAGTTGCTGGGTCATAGGATGCCTGCATTTTCAACTCTGAGATATTATGCCAATGTATTGTCTCAATGGCTAAACCAATTAAAATTCCACCAGTGGCATATTAAAAGTACAGCTACTTCTCACACAAACGGGTGTCCAATTACACTAACAGTATTTGGAAATATATATTACATTTGCATTACTACAATCCATTGAGGAATTTTACCTTTTTAAATAATTTGTTGACAGATAGATATGCTTCTGCCTGGCCGGGCGCAGCCGGGTGCGGTGGCTCAAGCCTGTAATCCCAGCACTTTGGGAGGCCGAGACGGGCGGATCACGAGGTCAGGAGATCGAGACCATCCTGGCTAACACGGTGAAACCCCGTCTCTACTAAAAATAAATACAAAAAACTAGCCGGGGGAGGTGGCAGGCGCCTGTAGTCCCAGCTACTCCGGAGGCTGAGGCAGGAGAATGGCGTGAACCCGGGAGGCGGAGCTTGCAGTGAGCTGAGATCCGGCCATTGCGCTCCAGCCTGGGCGACAGAGCGAGACACCGTCTCAAAAAAAAAAAAAAAAAGATATGCTTCTGCCTGCTCTCTGACCAACCTGCTGAGGAGATAACGGGTCTGGAAATAGATTGCTTGTGCAAATACAAACAGGAAGCTCCAGGATGCCTGATCTGAAGCTCTACCTTCTCTCTGAGTGGACTCCAAACGACCTCTCTTTCTTGCCATTTTCACTGCTGAAGTTGGCAAGTGACTTTGAGGACATTAAATATGACATTTTTCCAGAGTCGTTGATTTGAGTCCTGAGTATACCCATGGTAGAAAGGATCAGCTGACCGTCAAAGACAAATGATCCCTTCCTCAGCACACAGTCATTGTGGGAAGGGACTGCCCAGCCCCAGTTCTAGGCAGGACTAGTTCTCACCAAGGAAATGATGCTGTGCTGTTGTCTCCTGTAGGTCAAAGTGACTAAGAAACATGTGTGTCTTCCACACAATTGCTCTGCCTGACCCATCTGCTGAATGAAAAGAACTCTGGGGACAGAGCAGAGGGCAGAGCCACAGGATGGAGGCACCTGGGCTCTGAGTAGCCATACTGAACACTTCCCAACCAGTATGAACCAGGAAACTAAGGAAATACGTGTGTTCATGTTAATCCACTGAGAAGTGGTGTTAATCTGCTACAGCAGCTAACATCACCCAATTAATACAGAAAACACATGCCCCTAAAATAGACATGAATATATATTTGGAAAAAATTGAATTCTTCCCTTCCATAAAGAAGTATACATATTTGCAATTCCCATATTCGTAGATGCAGGATCCAAGGATCAAGTGTCTTCAAAAGCCAGCAACTTTGAATTTGCTCTTGACTTGGACATAGGCTTCTGAGCCATGAAGACAGTAAAGTCACTGACCCAGTGCTCAGTACCAGTTGGTATTCATTAAATGTCAATTTCCCTCATCTCCTCAGTTTTTAATCCCTAACTGAATAGAGAGACCCTACTCAGACACTCTACATTATGGAGGCATAATCAAATATAAATCACTTGATCAAAAGTAAAAACAGAAAAAGGAAGCCTACGTGAAAAGAAGGCACAGAAATCTTTCTTGGCCACAAGTAGACAGAAACACCATCTGCTCTTGCCTGATTCTGCTGTTGTCCTTAGTGTATGGTTACTATTAGACCTTGATACTGGTGTTTGGTTTGGTTTGGTTTGGTTTGGTTTGATACAGGGTCTTGCTCTGTCACTCAGGCTAGAGTGCAGTGGCACAATCTCAGCTCACTGCAGCCTCGACATCCCAGGCTTCAAGTGATCCTCCTGTCTCAGCCTCCTGAGTAGCTGAGTTTACAGGCACACACTACCATGCCAAGCTAGTTTTTTAAAAATTATTTGTATAGAAGGGGTCCCACCATGTTGCCCAGGCTGGTCTCAAACTTCTAGGCTCAAGCAATCCTCCCACCTCAGCCTCCCAAAGTTCTGGGATTACAGACGTGAGCCACTGTGCCTGTTCCTTGAAATTGTTTTGATCTCTTTAGAAATTATTTTAAGGAAGCAAAGGCCAGCTCACAATATGCTTTTATATTATCTTGTCAATTTTATTTTGTGCTCATTTAAAAGATAATTTTGTCCCAGCTACTCTGGAGGCTGAGGTAGGAGAATTGCTTGAACCTAGGAGGTGGAGTTTGCAGGGAGCCAAGGTCACACCACTATACTTCATCTAGCCTGGGCAACAGAGTGAGACTGCAGAAAGAAGGAAAAGAAAGGATAAGGAAGTGAAGGAAAGGATAGGGATGGGAAGGGAAAGATAGGGAAGGGAAGGGAAGGGAAGGGAAGGGAAGAGAAAGATAGGGAAGGGGAGGGGAGGGGATGGGAGGAGAAAGGAGGGGAAGGGAGGGGAGAAGAGAAAGAAAGGAAAGAGAGAGAGAGAAAAAGAGAAAGAAAGAAAAAAGAAAGAAAAAGAAAGAAAGAAGAAAGAATGAAAGAAAGAGAGAGGAAGGAAGGAAGGAAGGAGGGAAGGAAGGAAGGAAGGAAAAGAGAAAGAAAGAAAGAAAGAAATTTTAAAAATTTGATTTGGGATCATGTATCACTAGAAAAAATAATTTTGATGATTTTTCAATTTTTCCAGAAGCAATCCTGATAAAGACACCACATTATCCCTCTACTTTTTTCTTTCAGTTGAAGCCTCTATTTCCAACCAACTTGCTGGCAGAATACGGTGTTTTTTTAATCTTTATCATTTTTTTACTATATATAAAACTAATTCATGTGCTTTGTAAAAGTACGTTAAATTCAGACAATGGAGAAGTGCAAAAGAAAAAATAGGGAAATTGGATCATCTTATACATCTAGTTTGCCAATTTGTTTTCTCAACTAAACTGTTTATCTTGGGTATCTCTTCATGCCCCTCCTTCTGTAGCAAACACCCTCAATGCATTTAAAGTCCTGAGATTTGGTTAAGAGGTGAAAGTGGATGAGTGATGTTCATGCCAACATTCCTTCAGCACTGACAGCTAATTCCAGCCCAGGTCTCATGAGTGTGGGCAGAAACACGCAGGTCCAAGGAACTCATCTGGGCAGGATGTGCCCAAAGAGGTATGAGTTTTCCAAGCTTTATTCAGAGCCGGTTCCCTACAAGGGCACCTTTGTGGCAGGAACCTGCAAGTGAATACTGCCAGGGAGAAGAATGCTAATTACTTGAGTATGACGGTAGCTGTCTGCATGGAGAGAAATCACTTATCATGGAGTTTCTGGATGTGTCAACTCAAAGCTCAGAGCGGTTAAACAAGGAAGTGGGACTGAGTCTCAGACACAGGCGGATACACCAGGGTGAGGATCCCTCCTGCACACACAATAGGCTTGCAGGTCTGTTTCCATCACAAGCTGTACTTAAATAAAAGTGATCTCTTTACGAGGCTGAGATGGGTTATAGCAGCTGCTGCCAGATCTCTATATTCCACGGAGGTGCCTGCCTGGTTCCCTGAGATCCCGGGGCATTGGACCAGGAGGACGGCACCCAGTGGCAAGATTGTCTGTTTCAACAGTGCCATCGTGTGTTAGGACAAGCAAAAACAGCCAAAATCCTAGACACCCTTGTCTTCTGGTTTTCTCTGCTGGCAGAGACAGCATCCAAGAATCAAGGAATATCCCTCAGGGAGGAGAGATGTTGGAGTTATCACAGAAGAAAGGACAGCAGGGGGAAAAATACATTCTCACTATAAATGGTATGGGATAATAAAGTGAGCTAAGTTAAATATTAAGATAAATATGCATCTCAAGGTGATGAATAATAAGAATAAAAGGACCTATCTTTTGTGATGTTCTATCTGTCACTCAGGCATATAAGATGCTTTACTCATTGACTTTTCACAGCAGAACCTATTAGGCGTTTATTTATTTTCCTTATTTGAGGAAACTGAAGATCAGAAACATTAAGGAACTTGCTCAAGTTCCACTTGCCAAGCCATGGTAAAGCAGCTGCTCAAATGTAAAACTGTCTACTCCCAAATCCATGTTCTTTTCATGATTCCAGAGAATACGGGGGAAGTAAAACGTCCTCAGAACCAATGTCCTCAGAAGGGAAGGTCCCTCATTATACTCTCTGACCCATGTAGGTGTGGAGGGGTCAGGAAAGATCTGAGATTCCTCAAACCCAAAGATAGCATTCCTACCAATTGAGAATTCCAGGTTCTAACATCAGCATCTCCAGCCTAAACCTTACATAATATCTACTCATTTTCATCTCCAATTTTTTATCGTATCTGGTAAAAAAAAAAAAAAAAGTTATGGCAAAGCGTGTCCATCAAGAATATCCTTCTTGTTAAATGTCACACTGATTTCCTGGGCATAATGCCCATCTTGGTTTAATTGATCTTTACTAATTAAGACAGCGCCTTGTAAAGTACAGTTGTTACATTAAATTGATGTGATCTATCCATCTGCTACTAGCACAAATGTTTGTGACAGTAGAAAGAGTTGTCAGAGAGGAAACATCCCAGGGTTTTATTACCGCTGCTAACAACCCAACATAACTCAATGCAAAGAAGTGTCATCCTGACATTCTGTCTTCCTGCTGCTTACATTTTGGTCCCCAGGAGCTTTGATGGGACTAAGGGTATACTAATCTGGGATCATTTGGTTGCAAGGAAGAAAAACACACTAAACTAGTTCATGGGAAATTGTGGGTTTGCTCTAAAAGAATCTTTTGTCAATTTTCTTCCATGGAAACCTTATGGACTTAGAAAGCACCAGGTGTCCAAACATTCTGTTACAAAACAAAATGTTAATTAAATCAGACATTTCTGTGTAAAAGCTAAGATGTAGCTGACAAAAATCAGCTGGTGGAATTTCCTGATGAAATTAGGAAAGTGGTGAGTGGAGGTGGAAGGAAGAGGAGTGAAAATAAACTCATGATACAAAATAGGGAGAGAAGAGATACCATCAAGAATTAATGGAATGAGAAAGGTCAAACTGGTAACAATTGAGGAACAGAAATGATGATACAACTGGAGAAGGAAGAGGGAGACTGGGAAGGTAGATCATGGTATGTATTGGTAGCTACTGATGCATAACAAACTACCCCAAAACTCACTGGCTTGATACAATAATAATTTATGATTGTTCACCCATCTGTGGGCATACTATAATTCAACTGATCTAAGCTGGGTCTGGCCAGATTGCTTTGCTTCTGTCCACAAGTCTGTAAGTCACTGGGATGGTGTTGCCCTATATTTTCTATCCTTCTCCCAAGACCAGAAGGCTAGCCAGATGATGACAGAGGTAAAACAGAAGAGACCCTACTGCACAAGCACTTTTCTTTTTTCTTTTCTTTTCTTTTTTTTTTTGAGATAGGGTCTCACTCTGTCACCCAGTCGCTCAGTCTGGAGTGCAGTGGTGCGATCATGGCTCACTGCAACCTCCACCTTTAGGGTCCAGGTGATTCTCCTGCCTCAGCCTCCCGAGTAGCTGGGATTACAGGCATGTGCCACCATGCCCGGCTAATTTTTATACGTTTAGTAGAGACAGGGTTTCACCATGTTGGCCAGGCTGCTCTTGAAGTCCTTGCCTCAAGTGATCCACCTGCCTTGGCCTTCCAAAGTGTTGGGATTACAGGCGTGAGCCACTACACCTGGCCCACAAGCATTTTTCTGACCCCTACTTACATTGTACCTGAAAACATCACATTATCCAAAACACATCACATGGCTGAGCCCAAAGCCAAAATCTGGGGCTATGCAAGTGGGCAGGACTGCAAAGTCACATGGCAGTGGGCCTGATAGGGAGGGGTGAAGGTTTGGAACCAATTGGGGCAGGAAAGGTGGGTGGTGGTACAGGTGAACTGAATTCTCATCAACCACGGCAGAAACCAGTAGATAAAGCCCTACAGGGTTGGTGGTGTAGTGGTACAACTTTACTACTTAGAGAAGCTGATCTACACTCAGAGTCAGAGGACTAGAAATTGAAACAGAGGTGTTTCCTTCTGAAGAGCAGTACTACACTAGGAGGGGGAAGTTAAGGTTTATAAACCTTTTATCTGTTTGAATTTTTTAACTATATAATTATTAAAATTTGGTGATTTTGTTTTATTTTGGTTTTTTGTTTTTGTGTGTGTGATTTTTTTTTAGACAGTCTCACTCTGTCGCCCAGGCTGGAGTGCAGTGACACGGTCTCAGCTCACTGCAACCTCCACCTCCTGGGTTCAAGCGATTCTTCTTTCCTTAGCGTCCCGATTAGCTGGGATTACAGGCATGCACCACTATACCCAGCTACTTTTTGTATTTTTAGTAGAGACAGGGTTTTACCATGTCGGCCAGTCTGGTCTTGAACTCCTGGCCTCAAGTGATCTGCCTGCCTCAGCCTCCCAAAGTGCTGGGATTATAGGGGTGAACCACCCCACTCGACCATTAAAGATGTTGTTTAATTTAAAATTTTAAAACAGACACTGTTCACTATGTACAATACAGCAGATCAAAGACACAAAAAAAAGCACAATCTTCTCCCTCAAGGGGTTCACAGTCTCATGAGGAAGATGAACTCTAAACAAAGAGCAGCAACACTGCACCCGAAGGAACACAGTGGACCTGCAGTGAAAAGGAGACGGGCACTCAGTCCCTAGGGATTGGTCAGGGAAGACAACCGAGGCAGGGACATTTGAACTCAGTCTTACAGTCCAGGAGTCCTGAGAACAGACTCTTTATCCTGCCCAAAATCTTTAGAAATGGAGAACCATTTGTTTAAGCCTATAGCTATCCTAGAAAGGAAAAAGGAGTGTCCTTGGTGGGTGAGTGTATTAGTCAGTTCTCACACTGCGATAAAGAAATACCTGAGACTGGGTAATCTATAAAGAAAAGAGGTTTAATTGGCTCATGGTTCTGCAGGCTGTACAGGAAGCATAGTGGCTTCTGCCTCTGGGAAGCCTTCAGGAAGCTTCCAATCATGGTGAAAGGTCAAGCAGAGGGAAAGGCACTTCAAACAGCCAGAGCAGGAAGAACAGAGATGGGGGCGGTGGGGGCGGTGGGGGCGGGGGCGGGGGCGGGTGCTACATACTTTTAAACCACCAGATCTTGTGAGAACTGTATCACTAATACAGCACCAAAAGGATGGTGCTAAATCATTTATGGTACAAAATGGGAAGAGAAGTGATATCATCAATAATTAATGGAATGAGAAAGGTTAAACTGGTAACAACTGAGGAACAAAAATGGTGATATAACTGGAGAAGGAGTGATATAACCAGATATAACCCACCCCCATGATCCAATCACCTCCCACCAGATCCCACCTCCAACACTGGGGATTACAATTTGGCATAAGATTTGAGCAGGAACGTAAGTCCAAACCAGATCAGTAGGTAACTATGGTAAGTAGCCAAAATGCAATGGGCATTCAAATGAGAAGACACCCACAGCCTGAAATGTGCTCAGAAAGCTGCTGCAACTTATGGGCATATACCCCAAAGAATGGAAAGCTGGAATTCAAAGAGATACTTGTTACACCTATGTTCATGGCAGTCTTACAATAGCCCGCAGGGTGGAAGAAAACTAAGTGTCCACCAACAGAAGAATGGATAAACCAAATGTGGTACATGCATACAATGGAATATTATTCAACTTAAAAAAGAAGGAAATTCTGGCACAGGCTACCACATGGATGAGCCTTCAAGACACGATGCTAAGTGAAATAAGCCAGTCACAAAAGGACAAATACTGTGTGATTTCACTTACTTGAAGTACCTAGAGTAGTCAAATTCATAAGACAGAAAGTAGAAGGTGGTTTCCAGAGGCCTGGAGAGGGGAACTGGGAGTTATCTTTTAATGGGAATGGAGTTTCAGTTGAGGAAGATGAAGAAGTTCCAGAGATGAACGATGGTAATGGTAGCAAAACAATGTCAACGTACTTAATACTACTGAACTGTATACTTTAAAACGGTTAAAATGGCAAATTTTATATTTATCCTGCCACAATATTTAAAAAGGGGGGGTGGGTAGAAACAAGCTATGAGGAAGCTGGGCGAGAGCTGTGGGGAGCCAGCAGCTGGGCAGCATGGCATGGGAGCAGGAGGGCACTGAGGACGTTTGTTCTCAGGGGTTAAAGTGGAACTTCCCAGGAGTAGCCCTGGACAAGTCAAAGCGCACCTCCCACTGAGTCAGGGAAGTGTGGGCCGCTCAACGGGAGAGGCAGGACAGTACAGCAAGATCTCATTCATGTAAGGGAGATAGAACACTAAACAAGACTCTATGCTCCCATAGGAACACTTATATTTCCTAGAAGAAGATCTGGAAGCATACTCCTGACTGTGGTTGTCATTGGGAAAAGGCTTGGAACTTGTAGTAAAGGAAAAGTTTAGCATTACCTGAATGTTTGGATTGTTTTACACCAAGACTATATTTGGGTATTCACATAAGAATAGCTTAAGTTTAAATGAGAAAAGTTGGCTAGGTGCGGTGGCTCACACCTGTAATCCCAGTGCTTTGGGAGGCCAAGGCAGGAGGATTCCTTGGGCAACATAGCGAGACCTCATCTCTACAAAAATAAAAAATAATCAGCCGGAGCTGTGATCCTGTGATCTCACCACTACACTCCAGCCTGGGTGACAGAGTGAGAGGCTGTCAAAAAAAAAAAAAAAGAGAGAGAGAGAGAGGTAGAAAGAGAAAAGGATGGTGCAATAGTTTCTTAGTCTTAACCAGACTCATTAACAAAAATAGTAGGGTCTATTTTGAACCAAAGGTTCAAGTTCTATTAGTTTTCATATACTTAAAAAAAAATCGGCCGGGCGTGGTGGCTCAAGCCTGTAATCCCAGCACTTTGGGAGGCCGAGATGGGCGGATCACGAGGTCAGGAGATGGAGACCATCCTGGCTAACACGGTGAAACCCCGTCTCTACTAAAAAAATACAAAAATCTAGCCGGGCGAGGTGGCGGGCGCCTGTAGTCCCAGCTACTCGGGAGGCTGAGACAGGAGAATGGCGTGAACCTGGGAGGCGGAGCTTGCAGTGAGCTGAGATCCGGCCACTGCACTCCAGCCTGGGCGGCAGAGCGAGACTCCATCTCAAAAAAAAAAAAAATAAATAAATAAATAAATAAAAATCCCTCAGAAACATCCCCTTGACACATCTTTGGGGAACATGGAATGTGGAGAATTGTTTCTGTTGCTCTCCCCCACTCCACCCCACCCCATGCCGACATTCTGCATCTCTGCACATCAGGGAGCCACCGGCCTTGTCAGCCTTCACCCTAGGCCCACACTGTCCCTGCTGCAGATCAGCAGCCAGTCTCCGCCTATGGGACCTCTCTCTTGTTGTGTTTGAGATGTTAAGATGTTGTGAGAAAAGTGTGGAACTAGGAGTCAGGGAAGCTTCAGTCCTGGCTCGGCCACTTACTTATTGTTCGAAGTTGGCTTTTTATTTAAATCTCTGTGTTTCTGTTTTCTTGCTTAGAAATTGTTACAATCTATGGCTATCATAAGGTTGATAGGAGAATACAGATATTTAAGATAGTCTGCATAGGCCAGGCATAGTGACTCATGCCTGTAATCTCAGCACTTCGGGGAGCTGAGGTAGGAGGATCTCTTGAGCCCGAGAGGCCAAGGCTACACTGAGCTGTGTTGGTGCTACCACACTCCAGCCTGGAGCCTGGGTGACAGAGCCAGACCTTATCTCAAGAAAAAAAAAAAAAAGACCTTTTGTCTTTGGGAAATAAATACTGAAGATTAGCTTCAAATGGACAGTGGTGTGGATGTGACACTTGCTTCTCTGACTAAGTTGTAAACTTATCCAAGGCATTGTCCACTGTGGCTCCCACCAAGATTTTAGGCTTATCTTCATAGGTGATCTTGCTTTGATGTGCTATGAAAGGCTGTCCCAGCAGATGGCAGAAGAGAACTGAGTCAGGAAAAAACAACCCGAATATTTCAGTGTGCACTGTAAACTGGGTAAAGCTTCTGCACCTTAATGTCCCTGCCGCAGTAGCTCTACACATCAACTTCACAATCGCTACTGAACTTCCCGAATAAAAGTGGGTCAGCAAAGGCATGAGGGTTACCACTCTATCCAGACACCATGTCACTGAGACTCACTTAGGAAGAACATTCATTTCCTGAGCACTTCCGTAGTACTGGAAACAGGAATGAATACAGAAAGTCCCTGTTCCCCCGGAGTTCACAGTCCAGCTGAGATCAAATAAGGACAGAACAATTTGCATTTTGCCGGGCCATCTTATAACAACAATAATTTCCTGAATGTTTTCAGGTTGCCTGCTTTAGCCATATGTTCTACATTGCCTGCTTCTCTCCAGCCCCAGCCTCAAGTCCAGCTCATCATCTCTGGCCTGGGCTACATCAACAACCTCCTAAGGGAGCTGCCTCTGCTCTTATCCACCTGCAGTTTATTCTCACCATATAGACAAGGTAATCTTTTAAAAATGCAAATACAATTACACAGCACACCATCTACTCAAAAGATACAATACAATACAAAGATGGCTTTGTATTGACCTCATAACAATACCCCTACCCTGAATCTTACTTACAAGGCTTTTTGTGATCCCTGTTTTTTTTCTTCTAACTTGTCTGACCCTCTCCTCTTGCAAGCAACTCAAGAGACTGACTTCCAGTTTCCCAAATGATTTTTATCCCCTCCTGGATTTGCCCAAATTGCTTTTCTCTCTACCTAGAATACCTTAAAACTAAAACTCCCTCCCTCCCATCTACCCATCCTCCTTAACTTGGCTAACTAGTATTTATTCTTCAGCTCTCAGGTTAGATGTCCTTTCTTTTGGGAAACTATCCCTGACAGTACAAGGCTGGGCTGAATAACCCTCCTGGGTACTCCAGAGCACCCTCTGCTTCCGTTCCCCTCGCATTTACCATATTTCTTCGTAATGAGTTTGCACGTCTTCCTGTCTACCGTAAGCTCCTAGCACATGAGGACTTCCTCTCACACAACAATGTATCCTCATATCTTGACACAGATCTTGGTACAGAGCAGCACTCAATCAAAACTTATCTAGTAAATGAATAAATATATCATAAAACACACTGATACCATCAAATAAGTCATAAAATTCTTGGGGTATAATGTCTTAGGAGAGCAGATCATTCTGTGTGTATCAGCCATATCCCTTTTTTTTTTTTGAGACAGAGTCTCACTTTGTCACCCAGGCTGGTATAATCTCAGCTCACTGCAACCTCCGACTCCTGGGTTCAAGCAATTCTCCTGCCTCAACCTCCCAAGTAGCTGGAACTACAGGCGCCCACCACCACGCCCAGCTAATTTTTGTATTTTTAGTAGAGACTGGGTTTCACCGTACTGGCCAGGCTGGACTTGAACTCCTGACCTCAGGTGATCCACGGGCCTCAGCCTCCCGAAGTGCTGGGATTACAGGTGTGAACCACCATGCCTGACCAGCCATATCCCTTTTCATCAAGATGTTGTCAACCACGTGTTCTCAAGTTGTGATCAGGCACGGTGGCTCACAACTGTAACCTCAGCACTTTGGAAGGTCAAGGCAGGAGGATTGCTTGACATCAGGAGTTCAAGAACAGCCTGGGCAACATAGGTAGATGCCGTCTCTACAAAAATAATTTTTAAATATTGGCTGGGCATGGTGGCGCACACCTGTGGGGTCCCAGCTACTCAGGAAGCTGAGGCGGGAGAATCATCTGAGCCCAGGAGGTCGAGGCTGCAGTGACCCGTGATTGCGCCACTGCACTCCAACCTGAGCGACAGAGCAAGACCCTGTCTCAAAACAAAACAAAACAAAACAAACAAACAAACAAGTCCTTGTTGTTTTACGCAAATAGGCTTTGAACTTGGAGCAAGTCACCTAGTCAATCTTGTCATCCACAGCAAAGGAGTTCTGAAACAAACAAACGAAAGCAGTTTTTATTTTTCACAGTGTTTCTTGTGTCATCTCAGATGGTTCAAATGAAAAGTCTTTAATGAAGGGACTATTCACAGAGTTTCTAGACTGTATAAGGTAACAAACAAGGTATGGTAGGACACCTAGAGACTAGCAGTGCTGAGAAGCTATTACCACCCTCCCTGCTTCCAGGGCCTATTGGGACAAGGGAAGGAAACACTTATCAGAGCCCAGTGAGTAAGAGTCGTGCCTAGGATGCAGCTACAGCCAGATATAGCATGCCAAAGCAGAAAGAGAGCTGGGAAGAGCTACCCTGAACTCTGTTGAATCCCACCCTCCCATCGTCCCACAGAGCCTCCCACTGGCTAAACCCGAAAGCCAGCTGGGAAGAAAGCCTGGACAGTGCAGTCCACTGGACTCAGCAGAGCAGGGCAGAGCATGAAACTGGGAGGAGCCTGGCGCGGTGGCTCAAGCCTGTAATCCTAGCACTTTGGGAGGCTGAGACGGGCGGATCACGAGGTCAGGAGATCGAGACCATCCTGGCTAACACGGTGAAACCCCGTCTCTACTAAAAATACAAAAAAAAAACTAGCCGGGTGAGGTGGCGGGCCCCTGTAGTCCCAGCTACTCCGGAGGCTGAGGCAGGAGAATGGCGTAAACCCGGGAGGTGGAGCTTGCAGTGAGCTGAGATCCGGCCACTGCACTCCAGTCCGGGCGACAGAGCAAGACTCCGTCTCAAAAAAAAAAAAAAAGAAAGAAAGAAAGAAACTGGGAGGGACCCTAGGTGCACAAATAACCAGCATCTCACTTCAGCCAGCACCTGTGAAAGCAGGACTGCATCATCTCTATGTCCTTAGAAAAATGTAATTAAGAAATAGAAAATACAGAGATTTAATTATTAAATACTTTAAATGCACAGAAAAATCCAGAAATAAATGTAACAGACACCCATTTGTGGTCAATCCAGATGTAACACAGTAATTTTTAGTTATATGTTGTTTAAAAGTTATTTTTTGTTTTTTAAGGAAAAAACTTGCAGATACAGTTAAGATCACTCTCATAGGCCAGGTGCGGTGACTCATGCCTGTAATCCCAGCACTTAGGGAGGCCGAGGCAGGCAGATCACTTGAGGTCAGGAGTTCGAGACCAATCTGGCCAACATGGTGAAATCCAGTCTCCACTAAAAACAGAAAATACAAAAATTAGCCAGGAGTGGTGGCATATACAAAGGCCCGGATCCCCATATTTCCTTCTTGCCCTTTTCTTTATATTTCTGAGACAGAGTCTCACCCACTCTCCTGGAGTGTGATGGTGCGATCTCAGCTCAGTGCAGCCTCCGCCTCCTGGGTTCAAGTGATTCTCATGCCTCAGCCCTCCAGAGTAGCTGAGATTACAGACATGTACCCTCATGCCTGGCTAATTTTTTTGAATTTTTAGTAGAGACAGGGTTTTGCCATGTTGCCCTGGCTGGTCTCAAACTCCTGGCCCCAAGTGATCCACCTGCCTCAGCATCCCAATATGCTGGGATTACAGGTGAGCGCCAGCAAGCCCAGCCCCTTGCTGTTTTTACACCTTCTCTATATCCGTAGTGTTTCCCATGTAAGTTTTTTTTTTTTATTTCTCATTTTTATTACCATGTAAGTTTTCTACTCCAGGAGTGCAGGCCTGTGATTGCAGCATCCTGAGTAGAGCTGATAATCCCAGTTACTCGGGAGACTGAAGCACAAGAATCATTTGAACCTGGGAGGTGGAGGTTGCAGTGAGCTGAGATTGTGCCTCTGCACTCCAGCCAGAGTGATGGTGTGAGACCCTGTCTCAAAAAAACAGCAATTACTTTCATGTCTCTCTCCCATTCCTCCTGTCTCTCATCTTCTCCGGAGATAAACACTAGCATTAGGTCGGTGTGTATTCTTCCATCTATAATTTGGCTACATATATTTGTATCTATAAACAATATATAACACTGTTTTATGTCATTTTTTAAATTTACAAACTGGTCCCATACTATGATATCCTTTTGCATCTTATTTTATAAACTCAGTACAATGTTTCTGAGACTTGTGTGTATTGATACGTATAGATCTGATTAGTTTGTTTTGACTTCTATATGGTTTTCTATTTCATAATACCTATATTCCCTGTGATTTGTGTATTTCTACTTATACTTTTTGCTTCCTAGCCCTTTTTTGGAAAAGGGAGGGTATCATGCTTTCTTTATTCCCTCTATTTTCCCATAACCATTTAGGAAGTTATAGATTTTTTTTTTCTTATCTTTAATTTTAGAATGGAAGTGCTGGCTCACACCTGTAAACCCAGCACTTTGGGAGGCTGAGGTGGGCAGATGGTTTGAGCCCAGGAGTTCGAGACCAGTCTGGGCAACATGACAAAATCCCATCTCTACAAAAATTACAAAAATTAGCTGGGTGTGATGATGCACACCTGTAGTCCCAGCTCCTCAAGAGGCTGAGGCAGGAGGATCAACCTTACAGGCTACAATGAGGCAAGATCTCACCACTGCACTCCAGTCTAGACAACAGAACAAGACCTTGTCTCTAAAAAAATAAATAAATAAATAATAACACAAATGTAAAAATAAAAAATAATCTCAAAATTTTAACATGCATGGATGACAAAGAAAATATTAGGATATTATAATGTTTTAGCTCTGCAGCTGGGCGCAGTGGCTCACAACTGTAATTCCAGAAGTTTGGGAGGCTGAGGCAGGTGGATCATTTGACGTCAGGAGTTCAAGATCAGCCCGACCAACATGACCAAAACCCCATCTCCATTAAAAATGGAAAAAATTAGCTGGGCATGGTGGTGGGCGCCTGTAATCCCAGATACTCGGGAGGCTGAGGCAGGAGAATCACTTAAACCCAGGAGGCAGAGGTGGCAGTGAGCGGAGATTGCACCACTGCACTCCAGCCTAGGTGACAGAGCGAGACTCCATCTGAAAAAAATAAATAAATATATAAAAAAGAATATTTTAGCTCTGGATTATCCTCTCCTATCTTCCATGTTATTGTTGTCTAGAATTTTAGTTCTGCTTCTTTAACCTCAACATGTAATCATTTTAAAATTTATTTTTAGTCGAAGTTTTAGCAAATAAATGAACAAGGTAGGCTGCACACTGAGGGAGGCAGACTCCTGTGAAGGAGGCAAGAGAGAATTTTGGAACATTCCAAATGCTCAGCTCAGGGGTAGGTTGGTTCCAAATGGACTCGAGGCTGGTGGAGGTGGCATTTGAGGCTGGCTTGAAGATTAAAGTTGGTAACGTTCAACCACATGAGGAGTTGGGAAGGCAGGGGGAGTGGTGAGGTCATGGCCAGCATTATGAACTCAAAGAGCACCTTTCAGGAGTGCAGGAAGCCTGGGGTGGGGCAGGGCCTGGGGGTACATGGGGCTAGGAGACGACCTCCTTTGGCTGTGATTTGGCATTTCCTCCATATCTAACTTGCCTGCAGAGAAGCAGGGTAGATGGAACCAGATCCTGCTGGGGATGAGCATGTCAGGTAGTGGGGACACTGAGACAGAGCACCCTGGCTGCTGTTAGAAAGCTGTTCAGTCATCACACTTGACCCCAGTCGGTCAGTCAGGTCTGTCCAGGTGCTGTGATTCACCTTGCCGGCCCAGGGGAGACACTGAGTGGTACTGTGCGGGACACAGGTGTAGAGGAGTCCTGCAGTTGAGTATTCGGCTTTTTATCTGCCAATGATGCAGTTGATTAGGGGTCCACAGCCTGTTTCCTAATGCTCTGAGATTCTGTGCCCAGCCCAGGTCCCTCTGTTCTGGAAACAAAGGCCTGGATCCCCATATTTCCCTCTTGCTGTTTTCTTTATGTTTCTGAGACAGACTCTCGCCCACTCTCCTGGAGTGCGATGGTGCGATCTCAGCTCAGCGCAACCTCTGCCTCCTGGGTTCAAGTGATTCTCATGCCTCAGCTCTCCAGAGTAGCTGAGATTACAGACATGTACCCTCATGTCCAGCTAATTTTTTTGAATTTTTAGTAGAGACAGGGTTTTGCCATATTGCCCAGGCTGGTCTCAAACTCCTGGCCCCAAGTGATCCATCTGCCTCGGCCTCCCAATGTGCTGGGATTAGAGGTAAGCACTACCACGCCCAGACCCTTACTGTTTTTATTCTTTCTCTATATCCGTAAGTGTTTCCCATGTAAGTTTTTTTTTAATTTCTTATTTTTATTACCATGTAAGTTTTCTACTCCAGGAATGCAGGCCTGTGATTGCAGCATCCTGAGTAGAGCTATAACATTTCCAGAAGTAGGGAATAATGGAGAGAGAAAAAATAATGGGATGGGACCATTTTGTGGAGAGTAGGCTTTTTTTTTTTTTAGCTCCATCCTTAACTACAAGACTTAAAATTGTGAAATAACTTGGTTGCTCAGAAAATAATCATGCTATATGTGTGGAAAAGTCCTCAGAAAAATAGTTTTTTAGCTGGGTGCGGTAGTCCAAGCACTTTGGGAGGATGAGGCGAGCAGATCACCTCAGGTGAGGAGTTTGAGACCAGCCTGGTAAACATGGCAAAACGCTGTCTCTACTAAAAACACAAAAATCAGCCACGCGTGGTGGCACATGCACCTGTAATCCCAGCAACTTGGGAGGCTGAGGCAGGAGAATCACTTGAACCCAGGAGGCGGGGAGCCAAAATTGTGCCACTACTCTCCAGCCTGGGCAAAAAGAGCAAAACTCCATCTGAAAAAAAAAAAAAGTGAAAAGGGATACCAAAAAGATGAGAGAATGAAGTAGGGAAAATATTTGTATAATGTCAATGTGAGGGAGGCCATCCTAAGTTTAACATGGAAATCAGAAACCAAAAAGGAAAGATTGGAAACGTAATCACAAAAAGATTTCTTTATGACGCAAAAATCTCAGAAACAAAATTCATAAGCAAATGATAAATCGGGAGAATTCAATGTATGTCAGACAGAGGGTTAATATCAGTACAAATCAATAGGAAAAAGACATCTTCCCAATAGGAGTGGGCACAGGGCATGGGTATATAACTTAAAAACAAGTAGAAATGACCAGTAAATATATGAAACCATTCATAACCATGAGAGTAATAAAAGAAATGCGGCCAGCTGCGGTGGCTCCTGACTGTAATCCTAGCACTTTGGGAGGCCAAGGTGGGAGGATCACTTGAAGCCTGGAGTCTAATGCCAGCTTGGGCAACAAAACAAAAGCCTATATCTACAAAAAAAAAAAAAAAATTTTTTTTTGAAACAGTCTCACTCTGTTGCCCAGGCTGGAGTGCACTGGCACAATCACAGCTCACTGCAACCTTTGCCTCCCAGGCTCAAGTGATCCTCCTAACTCAGCTTCCCAAGTATCTGGGACTACAGATGCATGCCATCATGCCAAGCTAATTTTTGTATTTTTAGTAGAAATAGGATATCTCCATGTTGCCCATGCTGGTCTTGAACTCCTGGAATCAAGCAAGCCACCCCACTTGGCCTCCCCAAGTGTTGGGATTATAGGTGTAAGCCACTGTGCCCAGCCCTCAAAAAAAAAAAAAAAAAAAAATTTAATTAGCTGGGCATTGTGTTGCACACCTGTAGTCCCAGCTACTCCAGAGGCTGAGGAAGGAGGATGGCTTGAGTCCAGGCTGCAGTGAGCCGAGATTGCACCACTGTACTCCAGCCTGGGTGACAGAGCGAGACCCTGTCTTAGAAAGAGAAGAAGAGGAAGAAGAGGGAAAAGAGGAGAAGAAGGAGGAGGAGGAGGAGAAACAGAAAGAGGAGGAGGAGGAGAAGAAGAAAGAGGAGGAGGAGAAGAAGAAGGAAGAGGAGGAGGAGGAGGAAAAAGAAGGAGGAGGAAGAGGAGGAGATGCAACTAAAGCCATAAGAGGAGGAGGAAGAGGAGGAGGGTGAGGGAGGGAGAAGTAGGGGGAGAATGGGAGGGAGGAGGAGGAGAAAATGTAACAGAAGGAAATGCAACTAAAGCCACAGGAGGAAGAAGGAGGAGGTGGGAGGAAGGAGGAGAAGGAAATCCAACTAAAACCACAGGAGGAGGAAGGAGGAGGAGGGGAAAGGAAGAAAAGAGGAGGAGGAAATGCAACTAAAACCACAGGAGGAGGAAGGAGGAGGGGAGAGGAAGGAGGAGGAGGAGGAGGAGGAGAAGAATGAGAAATGCAACTAAAACCACAGGAGGAGGAAGGAGGAGGGGAGAGGAAGGAGGAGGAGGAGGGAGGAGGAGAAGAATGAGAAATGCAACTAAAACCACAAGATACCTCTTTTTGCCTGCTGAATCGGCAGAGATCAGAAAGATATGGTCATAATGACAGCTGGACAGGGGAGAGTTTAAGTAAACAGACACTCATCCACTGCTGGGGCTGTAAATTGGAACAACTGTTCTGTAGGGCCACAGCCCTAAAAATGTCCCATCTGTTTGCACCAGAAATTTTATTTCTAGAAATGGATCCTGAAGAAATAATCCAATGTGCAAAATGAATGCATCAATATGCATTGCAGTGGCACTCATACATGGAATATGGAAATTGCCTAAATGTTCACCCAAGAATCCAAACAACTTTCCTCTTGCTCACCCATCAGTCACCTAAGTCCTTCAGGCAAGTGTTAAAAAACAAAGCACCTGTGATTTAGCTTAAGGAGCCCATCCCAGCCTTTCCCGGGCTTAAGCCTCGCTTTGCCCTGTTGTGCTGCTTAGGCAGGGCCAGATTGAGCTCTTTGCAGTGGAGCAGGGTGTCCCATCCAGGACCGGAGAAGTGGGCAGCTGCTGAGGATGTAACTTGTGCTTTGTTTTTTGGTGTCCAGGAAGAATAGAAAGCATTTTCTGTCTCCCTAGGGACCTGTTTTTTTTTTCTCTAAAATCTGGCTTCTTACCACTCTTGGGCCCTCAGAGCCTGACATGGTTGGCTCCACCCCTCACCTCCTCACCACCTAGGAAGCCTCTTCTAAGTTCCAGTCACCCAGGCCTTCTTTCAAGTCTTCAAACTCATCATGCCTCCTCTGGCCGTGCAGTCTTTGCAGATACTATTCCCTTTGCCCAAAACACTCCTCCCTTCCTCTTCTGCCTGGTTACTTCTGAGCTTGGACTTTTCTGTCTCAGGAAGCTCTTCCTTGGCCTAAGGTTTTATAGGCTCCTTTGCTCTGCATCCCATTTGCAATTTTTACCTTAATTTATGCAACTGTTTGGTTTCCATCTCTCTCTCCCAAGATTCTCAGCACCATGTGGCAGGACCATGTATCAGCTGTAGCCCCAGTGTCCACAGGGCGTGTGATGCATGACCCCAGCCTGGGGTGACACAGCTGAAAGGGGCGGAGTGGTGCTGGCCTGAGTTCCTCCACTACCTTCCTTGGTCCTCCCGCTCTCCAACCCCAGGGGTAGGTCCTCTGTCTCTTACTTTTGTCTTGTCCACTCTGAACTCTGGGATCCCAAGAGTTGAGTTCTGTATTTTCACCTGTGATCAACATTTTCCTCTCTGACCCTCATCTCCTTAACTGTAGTTTGGAGAGAATAGTAACCACCTCACAAGGTTGTGGTGACAATTAAATGAATTAATATGTTAAGGGCTTATCACGGTGCCTGGCACATAATAAGCACTCAATTAATGTTATCTGTTAGTATTGCTATTGCTGTTATTGTTACCACAAAGCAGGAACAAACAACAGAGTATGGCTGGCAATGTGGGGGCATGGGATAATGCAGTGGTATATGTTATGAGTTGAACGGTGGCCCCCCAAAAATATATGTCCATTTCCTAACCCCGATACCCTGTGAATCTGGCATTACTGTAGATGTAATCAAGGATCTCAAGATAAGATTATCTGAGTGGGACCTGAATCCAGCAAGTATCTTTATAAGAGACAGAAAAAAAGACCTCTTGAAGACAGAGGCAGAGGCGGGAGCAATGCAGCCGTGAGCCAAGGAATGTCTGGGGCCCGCAGGAACTGGAAGAGGCAAGGAGGGGCTCTGCCACAGCACATTTCGAGGAAACGTGGCCCTGCCAGCACCTTGCTGTCAGACTTCTGGCCTCTAGCACTATGAGCAAATTTCTGGCATTTTAAGCCAACAAGGTGTTTCAATTTGTTACAGCAGCCACAGGAAAGTCACCTTCAGAGCAAAATGTTGCTGTCTAAAAATGTCCCTGGACCAGGACAGTTGACCCATTAGCCATACCTCAGGGAAGTGGGCGGGGGGAGGGGTAGTGGCCCAGCACTGCCCTGTGTTGGTGCTACAGAGGGGCTCAGGCCTGAGGACCTTCTGGAGGCCAGGCGCTGGAGGTGCCCTCTTCACTGTGGAGGCCTCAGCAAGTTCCTTCCCCTCTGTAGGCCTCACCCCTACTCCCCACTTGATGTTTTACGTGTCTCTGTGAGTCTCAGGGATAAAACACCCCCATGTGACCAACTCCTCTGAGGTCAGATCTGGCAAAGCCAGGAGCAGCCTCTGGGGTGAAGTGGATGCTTGCCCGCCGCTCCCTGCACTGCCCGGGACTTCAGGGCCAGCAGTTTCTGAGGGGGCTGCCCTCCCACACCTCCTCATTCCCACTCTAACCACACATGCGTGGTTATGGGCATGCGTGTGGGTGGGGCTGGGGAGGCAGGAGCAGCTGTTTGAGTGACACCAAGAACAACTTTGTGAACATGGACACTCCAGCTGAAAGGAAACACAGGTTCATTGAGTCCAGTGCTCTCATCGTACAGCTGGAAAACCAAGGTCCGGAGAGAAGAGGGACTAAGATTATACCTTGATCAGCACTTAAGCTGAGCTGGGAACCCAGGCTCCCTGTCCGCCCCTAGGAAGTATGTGTTTACAAAGTGCATGCTTGGGATAAGGCTGCCCTATGTGTGGGTTGAAGGGTTGCTATGAGCCTATTCATGCAATAGTTTGTGTCTGACAGCTCTGTGTGTTCATTTGGGTTCACCTTGTGGGGATTATGTTTAACCTGATGGTTAAGCCTTGAAAGCTGAGGAAGAGGAGGAAGAGGAAAGGGGGGATGGGTGAGGAAGGAGTTCTCAGCTGAGCAGGGTCAGGAAAGGAGCCTGGAGGACTACTCCTCAGTAGATGGGCAAGCTCTGTTCTCTTGTGGAGACTTTTAGTTCTTCCCGTTGGGAAATTATTCTAGGCTCCTAACATGCCTCAGACCACAGATCTAACACATACCTACAAGAGCACTCCAAGCAGAGTAGCACCAACTCCCTCCCACCCTGGTGAGCACTGCCAGGTCAGCACTGTGGGGCGAGTGCTCAGAGCCCCAGACCAGGTGAAGGACCAGCATCTGCCGGACGATGGACTCAAGTGTGCAGACATGGTGCTAGGCCCTATAAGTTCAGTAAAGGAAGTAAGGAAAAAATAATTTACCATTTATTTTTAAGTTTTTTTTTTTCTTTTCTTTTTTTTGAGATGAAGCCTTGCTCTGTCACCCAGGCTGCAGTGCAGTGGCGTGATCTCGGCTCACTGCGACCTCTACCTCCTGAGTTCAAGCAGTTCTCCTGTCTCAGCCTCTGGAGTAGCTGGGATTACAGGTGCCCACCATGCCTGGCTAATTTTTGTATTTTTAGTAGAGGTGGGGTTTCACCATGTTGGCCAGGCTGGTCTCAGACTCCTGATCTCGGCCTCCCAAAGTGCTGGGATTACAGGCATGAACCACTGCACCCAGGATAATTTATCATTTCAGTGTGTTGAGACTCCAACCCTGTGGGAAACTGCCTGATATGAAAACCTTTTCAGAAAACTGGCAAATGTATACAGATCTTCATGGCCTAAGTAATTTTCTGACAAGGAGTGAAAACGCAGCATGTAGTTTGGGTGAGGAAAGAGGAGGCAGGCTTGAAGCAGGACCTTCAGGAAGGGGAGAGGGAATGCCTGACATTAAAGAGAGGGAGGATTGTGCCTGGGAAGTACAGTGGTGAGTGCCAGGGGCCCAGGCCCTGGAGCCCTCAGCCTGCTCCATAGTCTGTGATCTCCCTTGGAGCTGTGAAAGCCTTTACTGGTCTCCACAGTGAGCCAGCTTTTTAAAAATGGACACATTGGCCGGGCGCGGTGGCTCAAGCCTGTAATCCCAGCACTTTGGGAGGCCGAGACGGGCGGATCACGAGGTCAGAAGATCGAGACCATCCTGGCTAACACGGTGAAACCCCGTCTCTACTAAAAAAAAATACAAAAAATTAGCCGGGCGAGATGGCGGGCGCCTGTAGTCCCAGCTACTCGGGAGGCTGAGGCGAGAGAATGGCATAAACCCGGGAGGCGGAGCTTGCAATGAGCTGAGATCCGGCCACTGCACTCCCGCCTGGGCGACAGAGCGAGACTCCGTCTCAAAAAAAAAAAAATAAAATAAAATAAAATAAAATAAAAATGGACACATTGTCATTGTACATAAAATGGGTACAATTTGATGTTTCAATACATATGTGCTTCGTAATGATCAAATCAGGGAGATAGCACATTTATCCCCTCATGCATGAATCATTTCATATATGCAACGAACTACTATTCAGCCATAAAAAGAACAAAATCCTGTCATTTGGAACCACATGGATGAACCTGGAGGACACCACGTTGAGTGAAATAATCCAGGCACGCATAGACAAATAGCCCACAATCTCACTCGTATGTGGAGTCTTAAAAAAAAAAAAAGTAAACTCAGGTCTGGGCAAGATGGTTCACACCTGTAATCCCAGCATTTTCGGAGGCCAAGACAGGAGGATCACTTGAGGTCAGGAGTTCAAGACCAACGTGGCCAACATGGCGAAACCCCATCTCTACTAAAAATACAAAAGTTAACTGGGCATGGTGGCACGTATCTGTAATTCCAGCTACTCGGGAGGCTGAGGAAGGAGAGTCACTTGAACCCGGAGGCAGAGATTTCAGTGAGCTGAGATCGCGCCACTACACTCCAGCCTGGACAACAGACCGCGTCTCAAAATTAATTAATTAATTAATTAAATAAAAATAATTTTTAAAAAGTGAAGTCAAGAACCACCGGAGCATTCAGTGGTACCCCGTGCAGTAAAGCAGCTGTCACATACCCTTCCCTGTGGCTTGACCTGTGCTCCCTCCCCTATTCCAGGATGTTTTTCCAGGAACAACTCCTTTTATCATTTGGTTCTGTCTCGTTTCTCGGGAGGCTGTCCTGGAGTGGATTCTCAGTCACTGTCTACACTATGTGTAGCTCCCCTCTTAGACTGGGTGAGGGAGGGACAGAGAGAGAGAGAGGAAGAAGCAAAACAGACTCCCAGCAGTGAGACCTTTTTCTATACAGGTTTTATGTATTTGAGTCAGGGAGATTTCTTTTCTAATTGCGGTGAAATATATGAAACATAAAACTTACTACTTCAACCATTTTCAAGTGTACGATTCAGCGGCATTAAGTACACTCACAGTGCTGTGTAACCATCACCACTAATCATTGCAGGACCTTTTCATCACTCCAGAAGAAACCCCACACCCATGAAGCAGCCACTTCCAATTCTGCACCTTCCCCAGGCACCGCTTGCCACTCATCTGCTTTCTGTCTCTGTGGATTTGCCTGCATGTCAAGATGTTTGATCTTTATGTTCCACTTAAAATGCAAATAACCATAGGAGAACCCATAATCTATACTTTCAATTCCATTAATTTCAACAACACCCACTCTCCACTCACCTCCATAGTTTAGAAATTACTGTTATTATAATTTCAGAGAGAGGGTCCTGCTCTGTCACCCAGGCTGGAGTGCAGTGGCTCAATCACAGCTCACTGCAGCCCTGAAGTCCTGGGCTCAAACGATCCCCCTGCCTCAGCCTCCCAAGTAGCTGAGACTACAGATGTGCACCACCATGCCT
Source organism: Trachypithecus francoisi (assembly GCF_009764315.1). Taxonomy (NCBI): domain Eukaryota; kingdom Metazoa; phylum Chordata; class Mammalia; order Primates; family Cercopithecidae; genus Trachypithecus; species Trachypithecus francoisi. Next base: position 98,018,958 of record NW_022681468.1, read on the forward strand.
GGCTAGTTTTTTGATTTTTTATAGAGACAGGGTCTCAAATTGCTGCCCAGGCTTGTCTCAAGCTCCTGGTCTCAAACAATCCTCCCACCTCAGAACCTAAAGTGTTTGGATTACAGGCGTGAGCCAATGAGCCCAGCTAGGAATAATGGAATCCCTATGTGTTATGGGGAAAACACTAGCATGGAAGTTCAGAGACCAGAGTTCTAGCTCATTCTGTCCAAAGTTACGTGCTCTCTTATGGATGAGGGTCCCTGACTTGCTTTAGGCCTTAACATCCCCATCCTGAGGCATGGAAGGTAGACTCGGCTAATCAATTCCAGGGCCCTCTGCAGCTCTGACCCTCTAATGCCATAGCAGCAGTCCCCTGACCTGGCAGAGCACAGGGTGGGTGGGACCTGCAGGACTGGGTGCCAGAGGAAGCCAGGCCTGGGGACGGGGGCAGCACTGGGGAGGGCTCAGACTTGGCCTGCCTACCCCACCACTAGGCCTGGGGCCAGCCCTGACCGCATGAGCTTCCTGGCTGGTTCAAAGCCCCAGGCAGACTCTGCAGGTGGGATGTGGCAGTCCCCATCATAATGCCTGCTCTGGGGTGAGCCTCCTGGAGGCCTCAAGCAGAGGCCTTCCTGGGCAGGCTGAGGCAGGACAGGGCAGGCCTGGGGGCACAGGAAGGAAGGGACAGAGGTTGGAACAGGGCAGCTGCAGAGTGGGATTGCAAGGTCCTCAACCCAGAGGCTCCCTAGGACCCACTTGCCCCAGCTCTTGAGAGCCTGGTTCTGAGGTCTGCCAGGACTGGGACTCAGCGCTGCCCATGGAAACAGGCGTGTCAGGGAAGAAAACCATAACCAAATATTTGTAGTCACCTCTCTCCTCCCTTCTGGAAAGAGAGGGTCCCTGGCTTGTGAGCTCTTGGCCTCCTGGACATTATTGTGTAGTGAAGGGAGAAAGGTTGAGACGCAGAGTTGGAGAAACTAAGAGAGGCTAAACTGGTTCATTTGAGGAAAGATGGGGGATCCCGGGAGGGGAGAAGTGGACACCCTGGGGAACCAGGGGGCTTCCCAGGTGGTCCAAGAAGAGGGGGGTGGGATACAGAAAGTCAGAACACGGTTTTGAGTTTTGGAGACAAGAGAAAAGAGGGAAGGATTTGGACAACTATGGAGAGGTCTGGGCTGGGGAGAAAAATGTTTAGAGATTTGGAAGATAGTGTGTCGTGCGATCTATTGTGAAAACACCTTCTTCACATCCCTAAAAAAACCACCACCGATGATTCATGATACAATTCAGTCAGTGCTTTTGCAGAGGGACTGGTGTCTTTTTAAAATAATAATAATGCATTGGCTTGGCTCCATTTGAATTAGTAGAGACAGACATCTTAAGCAGGTTTTATCAGTGTTCCATTAGCTAAATATTGGGTTTCCTATTTTGTGGCTTGCCTTAAACTGTTCTGTAGGCCCTTCCACACTGGAAGGCACCTCAGAAATCACCTCTTTGGCCTGCAGCTCCATGTCCCCAAACTCTGGGCTTTCCTAAATGAGTGGCCTCATTGGGAAGATAATACAGCATCCCTCATCCGAAAATCCAAAATCTGAAATGCTTCAAAATCCAAAACTGTTTGAGTGTCGATATGTTTGAAGGCCAGGTTCAAAGGAAATGCTCATTGGAGCATTTTGGATTTCAGATTTTCAAATTCCAAAATCTGAAAAAATCCAAAATCCGAAATACTTCTTTAATTTAACCTGTAATAGACATTGGGTCCTGACCTTCCAGCCGAGGCAGCAAGCAGTCAATAAAGGCTCACACGCACCCGTCCTGCCCCTCACCCTCCCACTGGCTTGTGCCTCGCCCCCCAGCCTCCTTTGCATCTGCTGGGAAGGGGACACAATGCTCCTGCCTTGCCTTCCTGGATCTCCAGCCACTGTGGCAATTACAGGATTCCATCCAGGGAAAGTGTTACAGGTAGAGATACTCGGTACTCTCCATAGAGAAGGTTCCAGCAATGGCATAGCAGCCCCAGGAGGGTGTGTAACTATCTCCACTCCTCTAGCTCTGGTCCCTGCCTCTTAGGGAGCTGCTCAGCACTGCCCTCAGAGTGAGAGGTGGAGCAGGTCCCAACCTCAGACTCAGGTACCTGCTTCTCCTTCTCCCCCATGACCTCCCTGTAGCCTCTGACCTCACTGTGAAATAAGAGTGTTAATGTCTCCTTCAGTGGCCTGTTGGGAGGTCAGAGAGAATGGATACAAAGTGCTGCACACAAAACCCCAGCACTGGGAGGTACCCCATCCATGGCACCTTGAATCCCAGTCCAGAATGCAGGGCATGAGGAATTTCATCTTAAATTCCTTGATTTTAAATGCAACACTTGAGTTTCTGAACTCAAGGCCCCTTTCCTGGGCAGTCAGGTGTGCCTCAGTTCTGTGTTCTATGTGAAGTCAGGGGATTGGGGTGTGGAGAGACACCTCAGTAATCCTTCCACCTCGGTCACCACTGAGACATCCCTCTTTTCTAGCCATTGTTTCTGTTCCATGGCAGGCCTGGGATCACCCAAACACACCACACTGCTGCTGCAGGTGGCAGGAAATGTCATGGGAGAGGGTCAGGGTCCCCCTGCAGCCCCCCACCTCCTCTCTCTGTCCTTCCCCTCTACTACATCCTCCCCAGCAGCAGTGAAGTTTGGAGCTGCTGCTGGCTACAATGAGGGGGAAGGGTAGGGAGGAGAAAAAAACCTAAGTTAACATCTCAGCTGGACATGGTGGCTCACGCCTGTAATACCAGCACTTTGGGAGGCCTAAGTGGATGGATCACCTGAGCTCAGGAGTTTGTGACCAGCCTGGCCAACATGGTGAAACCCCGTATCTACTAAAAATAAAAAAAAAAAATTAGCCAGGCATGGTGGCGGGCGCCTGTCATCCCAGCTACTAGGGAGGCTAAGGCAGGAGAATCGCTTGAACCTGGGAGGTAGAGGTTGCAGTGAGCTGAGATCATGCCACTGCACTCTAGCCTGGGCAACAGAGCAAGACTCTATTTCAGAACAAAAAATAAGTAAATAGATAAACTAAAAATGAAAAATAACAGGAAGATGGGACAGCTTTGTGTACTACACATCCCGAAAATGGACTGACCTCAAGAGGCAGAGATTCAAGCTCTCTAGCCTACATGGAAAACATACAGGAGAAAAAAGAAGAAAAAGAAAAAATATATAAATATAAATAAATGAAAATAACACTTCTCCCTGATTACAAAGGAAATCACGTTCTTTTGTAATCATTTGGATGAAAAAATATAAAGAAAAATCTTTAATTTTGACACTCAAAACATACTGGTTTGTTGCTTTTTACACTTTTGTATGCATATAAACATTTTAAAAAGTAGAATCATAATATATAGTCTTTTGTCACTTACTATTTTGGGCAGGTTTCTATGGCAGAAATATATCCTGGCATCATCATTTGTAATAGCTGGCTGTATATTAAGTGAATCATTGCCACCCCAGAGGTGAAATTTCTTCTATATACTTTTTTTTTTTTGAGATGGAGTCTTGCTCTTTTGCCCCGGGCTGGAGTGCAGTGGCCAGATCTCAGCTCACTGCAAGCTCCGCCTCCCAGGTTTTACCCCATTCTCCTGCCTCAGCCTCTGGAGTAGCTGGGACTACAGGCGCCCGCCACCTCGCCCGGCTAGTTTTTTGTATTTTTAGTAGAGACGGGGTTTCACCATGTTAGCCAGGATGGTCTCGATCTCCTGACCTCGTGATCCGCCCGTCTCGGCCTCCCAAAGTGCTGGGATTACAGGCTTGAGCCACCGCGCCCGGCCTCTTCTATATACATTTTTAATAGACTTGAGCAAGCATTTTTGGACTTGCTCCAAAATTTTGGAATTCATAGAAGAAGAATTTCTGGAGGAAAATAACATAAAACAGTTTGTGTTTTTAATAGAAACGTTCAAATTATCCTGCAGGAAAATTGGTTGAGTTTATACTCCCACCAACAGGGACAGAGCTCCAGGTTCCCCTTCCATTTGTCCTCTTTGCTGGCCTTTAAGCAGAAAATCTCATTGTTTTCATGACATTTCTTTGATTTCTAGTACTTTTGAATCTTTTTCATATGCTCATTGGCCATTTTTATTCTTGGAGGAAGTTCCCTTGTCTCCATTGCCCATTTTCTGTTAGAAATCATTCGTTTTTTTCTGAGTAATTTTTTTTTTCTTTGAGGCAGAGTTTTGCTCTTGTTGCCCAGGCTGGAGTGCAATGGCACCATCTCAGCTCACCACAGCCTCTGCTTCCTGGGTTCAAGGTGGAAAAAATTCAAAACTTAAATTTCCTGTTGAATGCAATTTGAAAATACAGCCAATGATTCCACTTTTCTTCTCTAGCAAGTTTGGACATTCTGATCTACTTGGTGTTTTATTATAGAACTCCTAGAGTGCCTGAGTCTTAGACTGTGAAGATCCTTTTCTAAAACTTTACATGTAAGAGAATTTACATGTAAGAGAATTTAAATGATATTGGATGAGATCAGGCTGTATGAGAACTGATACCTGTAAATATACATTTGAGATGAAATCTCCGATTGCCACTCGTTTTCTTATTTAACTCATAAAAATAAAACACTTTGGATGGAGGGTAGGAGTAGGAAGGAGATTTATGTGTTTTAATTGCATGTCATGGTTTCATATCAAGGCAGAACATATGGTATCCCTGGCTTTGGACCTACAGAAGGAAACATACCTGCTGTATGCCAGAGGTTCTTGAACACCTGGAGGGACTACTGCAGCCCTGGGGTGGTGGGAGCCCCATCCAGTTGGGACCATGACCTAGGGATCATGCCGGATACAGGGAGGCTCTAGCCAAGAGCTGAAATATTTGAGTCCTTGTTCTGCTCCTGCCATAGAATCCCCTAAAGACTGCTAAAAATCTACAAATTGAGGTCCTGCCATAGACCTGGGGAATCAGAATCTCAAGGTTAGGGTTTAAAATTTTTTTTCTTAAAGCATCATGGATGAAAATCATTATTTTATAGATTACATTTATATGGCTGGCTCACGAGTCTGTTTATTTCCTTCTGAGGTTCAAGCCAACACTTTCACTATTTCCTGGTAATAATAGAGAGTTGTGTGTTTTTTTTGTTGTTGTTGTTGTTTTTTTAGATGAGGTCTCGCTCTGTGACCTAAGCTGGAGTTTGGTGTTGCTATCTCAGCTCACTGCAACCTCCACCTCCCAGACTCAAGTCATTCTCCTGCCTCAGCCTCTCAAGTAGCTGGGACCACAGGTGCATGCCACTGCACCTGGATAATTTTTGTATCTGTAGGGACGGGGCTTTTCCATGTTGCCCAGGCTGGTCTGGAACTCCTAAGCTCAAGGAATCCACCTGCCTCAGCCTCCCAAAATTTTGGGATTACAGGCATGAGCCACCATACCCGGCCTGAGATCTCTTTAAAATTATTTCATTTTTGTTTCTAAAGCAAAGCAATTTGACAGAGATCTTTATTGACTGAGTCATACATTGAGCCTAGCCCTAGCACTTTTAAAGGCACTGTGTGGAACGGTCCAGGCTCTCCAGATTGAAACTTCTCCAGCTTTACCATCCAGTTGTCTAGCTGCTGCAAAGCCCCAGATGCTAACCAGGAGTTACAGCAGGCCATGGAAGAGCGGGCACAGCTGGAAGCATACCTGGGGCACATGAGACTTTGCAGAGGGAGGGACATGGAAGGATGATGACCCCAGGTGGCCAGGAGTAGGTGAGGACTAGTGACAGCCCTTCCTAACTTCTGTGTCGATTGTTTCAGGTGAAGGAGTGGCTGCAGTATCAACAAATGGAGAGATGAGTACGCTGAGTATCTCCATGGAGAGCATGCCATGTGTGGCAGAGGATGCAGGAGATGTTGGAGCAGGTGAGACCTGACCCTTCAGGCCCTGCCTTAGAGAGGTTGCTTGATCGTTCTGAGCATCTGTGCAATGGGAGGAACACAGCCAGAGGTGGTCATGGGTCTGGGCTTTGTGGAGGTGTGGGCAGAGAGGAAGATGGTAGCCTGTCCAGCCACCAGCCCCTCTCTCCAGGGCCCTTTCCCCCTGTGCTTTGGGCAGGTTCGCACATTGAAGGAGAAGAAGCATGACATGCATCACGTACAGGAGCTGTAGACAAGCTTGGCCAAACTGAAGAACCAGATGAGTGAGCTGGGGCTGGGGTGACCTTGAAGCAGGACCGGCATCAGAGGGCTGTGGGGGCGGCTTAGAATGCCCCAAGGAGGTGGGTGCATGGAAGGGCTTTGAGGCAGAGGGAGAGAGGTCTGTGCCAGAAGACGGCAAGTCTTGTCATCTCCATGAGCCTCAGTGTCCCCATCAGCAAAGAGGGAGGAGTGCCCGTTGACAGCCACCCACAGTGCTATCTGAAAGTGGCTTGGAAGATTGGCTACCATCGGGAGCAAGGAATCATTAGCAGGGAGGCCAAGTTTGGGGAGCCTGAGAGGAACTGTGCACCAAGAGGAGGATTTTTTGAGAATCCAGAGGCCCTTATTGTCTGCTTCCTTTCTAAGCTGAACCCCTACACCTGGAGCCCCCAACAGGACCCTCAGAGGTGGAGCAGCAGCTACAAGCCGAGGTCAAGCACCTGCGGAAGGAGCTGGAGAGTCTGGCAGGACAGCTCCAAGCCCAGGTGGAAACCAATGAGGGCTTGAGTCACCTGAACCAGAAGCAGGAGGAGATGCTGTGGGAGCGGAAACCCAAGCTCTGGGAGCAGCAGGGGGAGGCCTGCCGGTCCTCTGTGCAGAACGCCCACACCACCATCAGCCACGTGCTCTCCCACAATCACCAACTCGAGGAGCAGCTGGCCGAGCTGAAGCAGATGGTAACTCCCACCCCATCCAAGAAGGGCACCAGTCTCTGGGGAAGGGAGGTGCGAGGACAGAGGCAGCTGCAGCCTGGGAGACAGGTGACCCTAGCACCCTCCAGGGCAATGCCGTGACTGTTTCTTGCTTCCTGCCCTCTGAATTTTAGAGGTTGGTAGTCCTGGGTTCCTCCCAGGTCTCGACATCATCATCCCAGCTGGAGCCATGGAGCCCCCAGTCACAGGGAAAGAGACAGTGGTATAAGAGCCTCCTTAGATTCAAACTGAATTCCAGCCTCGGCTCCACTGTTCACCATTGAACTACCTTGCATCTCCAAGTCTTGGTCTTAAGTCTTTAAGTCTTCCACTTAAAAAGGAAGTGAGCTTTTTCCTCGCAGAGGTGCTGAGGATTAAATGAGATAATACATGGAAATATCAGGCATGCAGCACACTTAGCAAATGGTGGTTGTCTCCCTCTGCTTTTCCTCCAGTCTGTGGCCTACAGTTTAAATGGAGAGAAAAGGGTGTGAGATTTGAGGCTAGGGAAGGAGGCATGGGGCTCTAGGCAAGTAGGGGCAGTCACTTAGGCCTGGAGCAAGGGGCCAGGGACCTGGGCAGGCCACAGAGCCCCACAGTGCCCTCTCTACCCTATTAATGGGCCCAGAATTTGGAAGCCAGCCATCAGCTGCCCTCATGCCTAGGGTCTTCCTACAGGTGGAGCTGAAGAGCCAAGAGGCTCAGAGTCTGCAGCAGCAGCAAGACCAGTACCTGGGTCACCTGCAGCAGTACATGGCTGTCTTTCAGCAGTTGACCTCCAAGAAGGAGGCACTGCAAAGGTAGTTACTGCTGCAGACCTTGCTCATGGATCAGCTGCAGCAGCAGGAAGCTTAGGGCAAAACAGTGGCCGAGATGGCCCGCCAAGAGCTGCAGGAGACTCAGGCGAGGGAGTTACTGAGGGCAGGGCCCCAAGGGGGACAACCTGGCAACCTCCGTGCTTTCTCACTCTCTTTCCTGGTCCCTTAGGAGCGCCTGGAAACTAACAGCCAGCAGAAACAGCAGCTACAGGCCTGTAGATGAGCATCATGGCTCTCCCTGGGGAAGGTACGGGAGACCACTCAGAGGAAGAGGCGAGAGCCCCAGGAGGAAAGGGGGACTGTTAGCAGCATAGGATTGAGGAGTTGGAAGAGACCTTTAAGACAGCTGGTCATTATGCCTACCGGTGTCCGCACTAAGTTTGGTATCAATATGGTGACCTCCTGGGAGCAGGGGGCCATCAGATTGCCTAAGGAAGGGAGAACTGGCCCAGCTCAGAAAGGGACCAGGTCAGAACTCCCACACTGATGGCTAGTGGGACTGTGCCTGGGCCACATAGCGAGACCTTGGCTCTTAGAAAAAAAAAAAATGAAAATAGAGAACAGCTACTCATTCCTATCTGGGAAGGGGCTGGCCCAGGGTTACACAGTGAGGGTGGGGACAGAGGTGGGCCCACTGTACCTCCCCTGTTGGGTTGTCTGAGGACCCCTCTAGCCACCCCCCACAGGAGATGGACTGGGCAGTAAGGAGGAGAAGAAGGTGCCTCAGCCCATGCCGAGCATCTTGGAGGACCTGGAGAGCTGGAAGGCCAGGGTGAGCCTGACTCCCACTGCCCCACCTTTGCTGCCTCCCTCTGTGGTCCCTCCCAGACCCCCTTTTGCTCTTTATTTCCTGCCCTCTGGTTTCTCTGGACCCTTGTGCCTTCCCTGGGAGCCAGTGGTCAGACATCATTTCACCTGTGACCCACAGATGCACCCTCTGAGGCCCCAAAGGAAGAGCTCCTGTCCCCCTCCCTGCCACATTTGTCCTGTGTATCCCCCTACAAGAATGCACACGCCTTGCCTGCAGGTGGCCTTTTTAAACTCGGCTTTAGCCAGTGCCAAGGAAGAGCAGTAGGCACAGCTATGTGTGCAGCTGAAGGAGCAAAGGGTGCGCTGCCAGCGCCTGGCTCATCAAGTGGCCTTGGCCCAGAAGGAGCCAGAGGTGGCAGTCCCAATCCCAGGGACTGGGGGCGATTCTGCATGTGGGGAGATCCACTGGGTTTTCACCATGTTGGCCAGGCTGGTCTTGAACTCCTGACCTCAAGTGATCCACCCTCCTTGGCCTCCCAAAGTGCTGGGATTACAGGCATGAGTCACCACACCCAGTCCAATGAAGACCTTTTTAAAATTTGCAGTTCAGGTTGTGGAAAATTTGAGCTACAAATTAGCAAGAGTTTACTCTTCATATGAATGTTGTCAGATTCATCGTTTAATAATTGGTGTTTATATTTTCATTTAATGTCATCCACTTTTCTACAGGGTATGGACAGTGGATTTGCAGGTGGAGAAGACAAAATTTATAATGTTTATGATCAAGCCTGGAGAGGTGGTAAATAAAGATATGGCCCAGAGTATTTATAGGTCCAGTAAAAATCTGGACAAGGACATGTATGGTGATGACCTAGAAGCCAGAATAAAGACCAACAGATATCAAGCCGTATAACTCTGTTTCAGTATTTACACCAGTGAAAACAAAGTAGTTCATAGTCTTTTCTCTTGTTTCCTAGATTTGTTCCCGACAAGTTTTCTGGTTCAGATCACAGGCAGAGAGGCCAAAAGGATGAGAAGGACCAGTTCAGTCTGAGGAAGATCCTTTTGGTCTGGACAAATTTTGGAAGAAGCCAGACAGCATGGTGGCTCTCAAAGACCCTCAGCAGCAGCCCCAAAGAACATGAGCATGAAGGCAAGAAGAGGAGGAAGGAGTAGACACACATCTCTTCAAAGCAAATGAACTGTGATTATCCATAACCCTAATGATGCAAGTGCTATGGGGCAACACTTCGTGAGTGGTCAGGATACAAACCAGATCTGGATGCTACTTTTCATTATTGGAGAAAGTGGGAGTAGGGAGGGAGTGGGGATAGAAAATTCTACTTTGAATTATTTGGTTTTTTTAAAGAGTGGGTTTTATTTGTGCTCCTCCCACCTTTCAGCATTTATAGAACATGCTGGCCCACATCCACAATCAAGACCACTGCCTTTTGTGTGACACGTAGTTCGCGTTAATATTTTGTGTAAGAACAGCTGCTTATGAGTCAAGTTGCCCCAATCGCAGTGAGGTGGAGGATGTTCACATGTTGGAACTGTCCTGCCAAATAAATGTGGCCCCTGTTGCACTGTGTTTTAAGTTGGAGTGGGGAAAAGAAGCTCTTGCTTTGTTTCAAATAAAAACCTTTAGACAAAATTCTTGGTTGTGTTTCCTTTATGTAATAGGCTGGCACAGTCTCAAAAATCTTCCTCTTCATCAGATGTTTGGATAACTTTAGGCCTTTGAGTTTGAACCTGGAGCTGAAAAAAATAAGCACTGTAGGGAAGGAAAGGCAATGTCTGCAAAAACATTCAATTTGAAAATCACCTTTTTATGAGGGAGTCAGTAAAAAGAACTCAGGCAGTTTTTATTTTCACCTTGTTCTTTTATTTGTTTTCTCATCAAATTCCCTTTACCATCTTTGTTGTTCTTATGACTCCCTCACCCACCATTAAAAATTGCAAATTGGGTGAGTCCCAGTGGCTTAGTCCTATAACCCCAGCACTTTGGGAGGATGAGGCAAGAGGACAGCTTGAGGCTAGGGGTTCAAGACTAACCTGCAGCATAGAAAGGCCCAGTCATGATGAAAACAAATAAATGAAAAAATAAAGTAGTAAATCAATCTGGCCCAAGATCACATAATCAGTGGGAAAGACAAGATTTCAGCCCCAGCTCACCCGACTGGAAAAGTATGCTGCTAGGTCTCCTGTGTTCTATATATCTTGCTAACCATTATGGGTCTTCTTTTTATTTTATTTATTTACTTATTTATTTTTTGAGACAGAGTCTCACTCTGTCGCCCAGACTGGAGTGCAGTGGCACAATCTTGGCTCACTGCAAGCTCCGCCTCCTGGGTTCATGCCATTCTCCTGCCTCAGCCTCCCGAGTAGCTGGAACTATAGGCACCCGCCACCACGCCCAGCTAATTTTTTGTATTCTTTAGTAGAGACGGGGTTTCAATGTGTTAGCCAGGATGGTCTCGATCTCCTGACCTCATGATCCACCTGCCTCGGCCTCCCAAAGTGCTGGGATTACAGGCGTGAGCCACCGCGCCCGGCCTAAGGGTCTTGTACTTCTCCTTTAAAAGCGGGAACTCTTCCACCCCACCATTCTAACAAGCATGAAGGCAGCTTCAGTTACAAATCTCTCAAAGTCCCATCATTCCACATTTATGATCTATTTAATTGATACATAATCAGATAGTAGCTACATGTATATCATAGATGTATCTGGTATACAGATTGACCTTTATTCCATCTAGAATATGATTTTCCTGTTGTAGTGCATTCTGAAGTTCTTCTGAAGAAAACTGAATCCAACCCAAACCTCTGTGAAAGCCAGTCTCCTCGTCCTAGAAATTCAAAATATGGGAAAATATTAATCATGAACTTGAGAAAGTTTCCACGAGCTCCAAATCAAATTGCCAACTTTTTCATTTGCCACAATCGGGTTGATTATCTACTGTTTGAGACAGGGTCTCACTCTGTGGCCTAGTCTGGACTGCAGTGGTGTGAACATGACTCACTGCAGCCTCACCTTCCTGGATTTAAGGGATCCTCCCACCTCAGTCCCTTCAGTACCTGGGATCATAGGTGCGCACCACCATGCCTGGCTAAGGTTTTACATTTTTTGCAGAGATGGGGTCTTGCCATGTTGCCCAGGCTGGTTTCAAACTGCTGGGCTTGAGCAATCCTCCCACCTGGGCCTCCCAAAGTGCTGGAATTACAGGTGTGAGCCACCATGCCCAGCCTCAAACCGGATTCCAGACATTTAGAAATGTCAGTAACCTTGCTTCATACCCTTCCTCATTACCCAAGGCTAAATTCCTACTCTGTTTTCCTCACTGCTATTAGACAAGATATGGGTAATGAGCTTTCTATGTCATTCTAGATGCAAACCATATTAACAGTAATAGCCAAGGGAGATTTTGATCAGAACTCTTGTTTCTAACCTCATTTCTAGAAAATAGAAAATTAGGCCTCAAAACCTAGGTGCACTATGATCATTTCTGAGCCCAGTCACCCTCATCACCAGCACTATCATCATCACGCGTTTCTAATGACGAACAGACAACATTTAGCCCTTACTTAACCTAATTACAGACTTCTGATTAATTTAAACAATTGTGTTACTTTCCCTTTGTGCAAACAGAAGACTTCTTGAGATGGAGTCTCACTCTGTCGCCAGGCTGGAGTGCAGTGGTGCAATCTTGGCTCACTGCAACCTCCAACTCCGATTCAAGCTATTCTCCTGCCTCAGCCTCCTGAGTAGCTGGGATTACAGGCATGCGCCACCATGGCCAGTTAATTGTTGTATTTTTAGTAGAGATGTGGGTTTCACAATGTTGGCCAGGCTGGACTTGAACTCTTGGCCTCAAGTGATCTGCCTGCCTCGAGCTCCCAGACTGCTAGGATTATACGTGTGAGCCACCGCACCCAGGCTACATTACCACAGCCCTTACAGTGCTGCAAGGAACAAAAGGGTTTCAGTGAGGTGCGTGTAAACTCTGTGTACTCACATCACACCCTAGAAAGCCCACAGAAAAATACAGGCCAGGATAAATGTATAGACTGACTTCTAAACCCTCACAAGAAAGCTAAGGAAATGTAATTAATATAAAATAGTATTTTATTAGTTATAAATCTAAAAGGTACTCAATGAAGATAAAACTGAAAATATTCTCTGCCGATTATTAGACATCTATTAGAGATTATTAGCATACTATAGTAGGCAGAATTCTAAAATGGGTCCCGTGATCTCCACACATCCCCCATGTTACACCCTATACAATCCCCTCATTTTGAGTGTAGGCAAGACCTGACTTGTTTCTTGTTGTTGTTGTTGTTGTTGTTGAGATAGAATCTCACTTTGTCACCCAGGCTGGAGTGCAGTGGCGTGATCTCAGTTCGCTGCAGCCTCCACCTCCCAGCTTCAAGTGATTATCCTGCCTCAGCCTCCCTAGTAGCTGGGATTACAAGTGGTGGGATTAGCCATCACTCCTAGCTAATTTTTTTGTATTTTTAATAGAGATGAGGTTTCACCATTTTGGCCAGGCTAGTCTCGAACTCTGGACCTCAAGTGATCCACCCACCTCGGCCTTCCAAAGTGCTGGGATGGGAGACCTGACTTGTTTCTAATCAAAAGAATATAGCAAAAGTGATGGGATATCACTCTTGTGATTATGTTCTATATAAGATACCATCTTAGCAGACTGTAGAAGCCCTTGCTGGCTTTAAAGAAGCAAGCTGCCATGTCATAAGACAGTCTACAGATGAGCCAGGTAACAAGGAGCTGCAGGCAGTCCCTAGGTGAGAGCAGCTCCCAACTCAGAGCCAAAGGTCATCAAGGAAACAGATCTCAGTCCTACAGTTAAAGATGAATTCTGCCAGCCACATTGAGGGAGCTTAGAAGTTAGTCTTTTTCCCCAGTTTGCCCTTTGACACACTGCAGCCCCAGCTGATACCTGGACTATAGTGATGAGAAACCCTAAGGAGAAGACCCAGCTAAACTGTGCCCAGCTGTGAGACACGTGTTATTTTCTTCAGCCATTATGCTTGTGGTATTTTGTTATACAAAAATTAAAAAAGCTAACACAAATACCTATGATAAAGCTTTTTTATTTCTTAATCAATATCACTCAAAATGTTATCAATAAAGACCTTAGACCAGACACAGTAGCTCACGCCTTTAATCCCAGCACTTTGGGAGGCCAAAGCAGGAAGACTGCTTGAAGACCAGCTTGGGCAACATGGCAAGACCCCCATCTCTATAAAAATATGTCGGGCGCAGGCCGGGCGCAGTGGCTCATGCCAGTAATCCCAGCACTTTGGGAGGCTGAGGCGGGTGGATCACCTGAGGTCAAGAGTTCAAGACCAGCCTGGCCAACATAATGAAACCCCATCTCTACTAAAAGTACAAAAATTAGCTGGACATGGGGGCGCATGCCTGTAGTCCCAGCTACTCAGAAGGTTAAGGCAGGAGAATTTCTTGAACCCAGGAGGCAGAGGTTGCAGTGAGCCGATATTGCGCCATTGCACTCCAGCCTGGGCAATAAGAGCAAGACTCTGTCTCAAAAAAAAAAAAAAAACAAGTAGGCCAGGCACAGTGGCTCACAGCTGTAATGCCAGCAGTTAGGGAGGCCAAGGTGGGTGGATTATTTGAGTCCAAGAGTTCGAGACCAGCCTGGACAACACGGTGAGACCCCCATCTCTATAAAAATAGGCCAGACACGGTGGCTCACACCTGTAATCCCAGCACGTTGGGAGGCCAAAGTTGGTGGATCACTTGAGCCAGGAGTTCAAGACCAGCATGGGCAACATGGTGAAACCTTGTTTCTACAAAAAAATACAAAAATTAGCTGGGTGGCACACCTGTAGTCCCAGCTACTTGGGAGGCTTAGGTGGGAGGATTACTTGAGCCTGGGAGGCAGAGGCTGCAGTGAGCCAAGATTAGGCCACAGCACTCCAGCCTGAGGGACAGAGCTAGACCCTGTCTCTAAATAAATAAAAAAATATTTTTAATGTAGGTTGAGCGCAGTGGCTCACGCCTGTAATCCCAGCACTTCGGGAGGCTGAGGCAGGCAGATTACAAGGTCAAGAGATGGAGATCATCCTGGCTAACACGGTGAAACCCCGTCTCTACTAAAATTATAAAAATTAGCTGGGCATGATGGTACACACCTGTAATCCCAGCTACTTGGGAGGCTGTGGCAGAAGAATCGCTTGAACTCAGGGGCAGAGGTTGCAGTGAGCTGAGGTCACGCCACTGCACTCCAGCCTGGGCTACAGAGTGAGACTCAGTCTCAAAAAAAAAAAAAGAAAAAAGCAAAACATAAAAACAAACAAAAAAAAACTTTACATTTTTTTTCTTTTTAAAAAATTTTGTGGGAACATAGTAAGTGTATATTTTTATGGGGTACATAAGATGTTTTGATACAGCGATGCAATGTGAAATAAGCAAATCATGGAGAATGGGGTATCCATTCCCTTAAGCATTTATCCTTGAACTACAAACAATTCATTTGCACTCTTTGAGTTATTTTTAAATGTACAATGTACTCCATGGAGCACTTAGTAGGTGCGAGTCACCCTATTTACCATGTTATATGCACTTTTATTTTAACTTTCATGAGTTAACTTTTTTTTTTTTTTTTGAGACGGAGTCTCGTTCTGTCACCCAGGTGGAGTAGAGTGGCACGATCTTGACTCGCTGCAAGCTCTGCCTCCCAGGTTCACACCATTCTCCTGCCTCAGCCTCCCGAGTAGCTGGGTGCCCGCTACCACACCTGGCTAATTTTTTTGTGTGTGTTTTTAGTAGAGACGGGGTTTCACCGTGTTAGCCAGGATGGTCTCCATCTCCTAACCTTGTGATCCGCCCACCTTGGCCTCCCAAAGTGCTGGGATTACAGGCATGAGCCACCATGCCTGGCCAAGTTAACTATTATTAACATGCCCAATTTTTATATGAGAAAAGTGAAGCTTAAAAAGGTAGGTGATTTGTCTAAGGTCACTAAACTCAAAATTAGTAATGCAGAACCAACTCTGAGATTTTGTAGACAATTTTATACTGGGAGAAATGGTGTAGTGACTTCAGAAAGAATAGAATTCAATTGATAATTGCAAGGAGGCATAACATGTGTACATGGAGAGGTTTTACTATTTGATCTGAACATTGCATTTCAGACGTAAATATCTGATCTTTGCTGTTGGTTACCCAGCAAATGACATCATGGGACATGAGATTCTGGATACCACCCCACTTATTTAATTCTGTGGAAGTGATTAGGAAACAAAGTACAGCAAGTTCTTCTCAAAACACCATTGTCATGAGAGGTCAACACAGACCCAAGAGCTAGGTAGCAGTGTCATGGCGACCTGCGTTAGACCACGAATTTTTGTAGGTCAAGAGAGGTTGGATATTGGCAATTACATAGTTTCCCATTTAATACAACTAGATCTTCTTATTGAAAGATAACTGATATGGTTTGGATCTGTGTCCTCACCAAATCTCATGTCAGTTATAATCCCCAGTGTTGGAGGTGGGTGCTGGTGGGAGGTGATTGGATCATGGGGACAGTTTCTCATGGTTCAGCACCATCCCCTTTTGGTACTGCATAGTGAGTGAGTTCTCACAAGATCTGTTTATTTAAAAGTGTGTAGCATGCCCCCCACTTCCTCTGGCTCTGGCCATGTAAAGGTATTTCTTTATAGCAGCGCAAGACGTATTAATACAGTAGCCTCTGCAAAGCATGCAGAATGAAGTAGGGGAAATGAAAAAAGAAACCCAGTTAGAACTTTTGTGGTGCTACAGGCAAGGAAGAATGACTGTTTTCATAAAAGTGGCGTTTACCTGTAATCCCAGCACTTTGGGAGGCCGAGACGGGCGGATCACGAGGTCAGGAGATCGAGACCATCCTGGCTAACCCGGTGAAACCCCATCTCTACTAAAAAATACAAAAAGCTAGCCAGGTGAGGTGGCGGGCGCCTGTAGTCCCAGCTACTCGGGAAGCTGAGGCAGGAGAATGGCGTGAACCCGGGAGGCGGAGCTTGCAGTGAGCTGAGATCCGGCCACTGCACTCCAGGCTGGGCGACAGAGCGAGACTCCGTCTCAAAAAAAAAAAAAAAAAAAAGTGGCGTTTACAAGGAGAGGTCGAGTACGTTCCTGAATCATTTCTAAACTAAAATGACAGATTACCAAGTGGACATGAGGGACGAGAACGTGAGAATCACCAGGAAGACACTGGGGTTTGCAGGAAAAGACACTGAGAGCATTCCATGAGGTTTGACTTCTTCCAATGTCAAGAATATCAAGAAGAGTTTCTTCACACTTTTGTAGACTTTATTCTGTATGCCATAACTGGGTCCATGCTAATTTTTAAAAAATGCATTTCCATTTTAAAAACAAATGCTCAGCCGAGCGCAGTGACTCACACCTGTAATCCCAGCACTTTGTGGGGCAGAGGTAGGTGGATCACCTAAAGTCAGGAGTTCAAGACCAGCCTGACCAAAATGTTGAAATCCCATCTCTACTAAAAATACAAAAACTAGCTGGGTGTGGTGGCAGGCACCTGTAATCCCAGCTACTCAGGAGACTGAGGCAGGAGAATCACTTGAACCCAGGAGATGGAGGTTGCAGTGAGCTGAGACCACACCATTCCACTCCAGCCTGGGCAGCAAAAGCAAGACTCCATCTCAAAAAAAAAAAAAAAAAAAAAAGGCAGAGAAGAGAAGTTATACCATCAATAATTAATGAAATGAGAATGATTAAACTGGTAACAATTGAAATGGTGATATAACTGGAGAAGGAGGAGGGGGACTGGGAAGGTAGATCATAGTATGTATTGGTTAGCTACTGCTGCATAACAAACTACCCCAAAACTCAGTGGCTTGATACAACAATCATTTGTGATCATTCACCCATCTGCAGATGTACAAGAATTCAGCTGATCTAGGCTGGGCTGGCCAGATTGCTTTGCTTCTGTCTGCAAGTCTGCAAGTCACTGGGATGGTGTTGCCCTACATCTTCTATCCTTCTCCCAAGACCAGCAGGCTAGCTAGATGATGACAGAGGTACAGCAGAACAGACCTACTGCACAATCACTTTTCGCTTTTTTTTTTTTTTTTGAGACAAAGTCTCACTCTTTCGCCCAGGCTGGAGTGCAGTGGTGCTATCTCAGCTCACTGCAACCTCTGCCTCCAAGGTTCAAGCAATTCTCCCACCTCAGCCTCCCGAGTAGCTGGGATTACAGGTGCATACCACCATGCCCTGCTAATTTTTTGTATTTTTAGTAGACACAGGGTCTCACCATTTTGGCCAGGCTGGTTTCAAACTCCTGGCCTCAAGTGATCTACCCACCTCGGCCTCCCAAAGTGCTGAGATTACAAGCATGAGTCACCACGTCCGACCTCATTTGTTTTTAAAAGAACTCAGTAAGGATGCAATGGACAGGAAAAAAGATCGAATTTATAGCTGGCTAACAGAGGCCCAGAGAGAGCAGATTATATTGCTATTGTTAATACCATTGTGACTGGCCAGGCATGGTGGCTCACACCTGTAATCACAGTACTTTGGGAGGCCGAGGTGGGCAGATCTGGGCAGATCACCTGAGTCCGGGAGTTCGAGACCAGCCTGACCCATATGGAGAACCCCATCTCTATTAAAAATACAAAATTAGCTGGGTGTGGTGGCACAGGCCTGTAATCCCAGCTACTCGGGAGACTGAGACAGGAGAATCGCTTGAAGCCGGGAGGTGGAGGCTGCGGTGAGCCAAGATCACACCATTGCACTCCAGCCTGGGCAACAACAGCAAAACTCCATCTCAAAAAAAAAAAAAAACCGTTATGACTACCACTGTTTGTTTGAACCTTTATTGAGTGCTTTACCAGGCACCACACTAACAATCCCACTTAATCCTCACAAGAACCATAGGAGACAGTTACTATTATCACCTCTATTGTATAGATGAAAAACATGGGATATTAGAAGTTAAGTGCTTGCCTAAGATCACTCAGAGCTGGGATTTGAACACCAAGGTATAGCTGATTCTCTAAGCCCATTTTTTCGCTGGGGATGAGGGCACAGAGAGGAAGGGGGAAATTAAACTTTTATTCACTTTTTGAAAGGATGACTTATTCACATAGTCCAAAACTCAGAAGGTACAGAAGGGAAGTATCTCCCAGCCACGCTGTACCTCTCTCCTGAGTTTTGTATGAATGCTTGCAGACTTGTTTTATGTACATTATCATAGTACATACACATACACACACACACGTGTGCCCTCTCTGTATTCTGTGTGGGAAGAAACATATGAAAGGGTCATTCAACTTCTGGTAAGAATCTCCCAGGACGGGGTGAGCCAAGTGCTGAAGCTCATTCTAACAATCTTCCATCTCCCCAGACCTCAAGGAAAAGCCCAGTCTGAGCCTTCTCCCAGCACAGCCCCTAGGAAGGGCACTTGGCCCTAGGGAACAAGCCACCTGTGAAAGGAGAAGAGAATCCATAGTAGGTACAAGAGGGTAGCAGGCAGAGTCAGGGAGGCAAGAACCTGAGGACGATGATGAGGAAGTAGCAGTCTGGGCAGTGTACAATGTGGCTATCTGCATCTCTCCTCCTTTCCTCCCTTCCCTTCTCTATGATTCTGCAGTGGCACAATCATAGCTCACTGCAGCTTTGACCTCCTGGGATCAAGCGATCCTCCCACCTCAGCCTCCCAAGGAGCTGAGATTACAGGCACACGCCACCATGCTCAGCTAAATTTTTATACAGACGTGGTCTCGCCATCTCCCCCAGGCTGGTCTCAAACTCCTGGGCTCAAGTGATCCTCCCACCTTGGTCTCCCAAAGTGTTGGGATCACAGGTGTGAGCTGCTGCACCTGCACCTGGCTGGTCTCAACTCCTGGGCTCAAGCGATCCTCCCACCTTGGTCTCCCAAAGTGTTGGGATCACAGGTGTGAGCTGCTGCACCTGCACCTGGCTGGTCTCAAACTCCTGGGCTCAAGCGATCCTCCCACCTTGGTCTCCCAAAGTGTTGGGATCACAGGTGTGAGCTGCTGCACCTGCACCTGGCTGGTCTCAAACTCCTGGGCTCAAGCGATCCTCCCACCTTGGTCTCTCAAAGTGTTGGGATCACAGGTGTGAGCTGCTGCACCTGGCCCTGTAGGCTGTGTTTCTGACTCAGGCCTTTTCAAGGAAGATGAAGTCACCCAACTAGAAGCCTCTCTGCACCCTCTGGAGGCAAAAAGAGAATAAACTGTGGCCTCCACCCCCACACCAACCTCTTACCTCCAGAAACATCTACCCAACCAAGAAACCACCCAGGAAAACAGAGGTAAGACATCTGCCCTATGGCTCTTGGCAACTTGGAAGTTGTGGGACTTCTTACCTGGGGAATAGCAGCTGGGGACAATCCTAGGATTCAGGACTTGGGGTCACGTGGAGCCTCTCTCTTGACCCCAGTTGGACCTACCTGCTTGACCAGAGCCCCACCTAGCCTCTCTCCAGTCTCTGGCCTTACTCTTGGCCCAAACATCTGGCTCAAGAGATCTTCTAATATCCAACAGGCCAGATGGGCAGACAGTAGGAAAAGTTGGCTAATCAGCTAAGCTGGACAAGAGAAAAACACCAGGGAGCCAAGGCCTGACCAGGGCAGCTGGGTCTGGGGGAAGTGGTTACGACTCTCTTCAGGGAAAGGACTGCCTGCTCACTGGACCCTTCAGGCCTGGCCTCTGAAAACCCAAATCCACTTCCCTGCTTAGAGCAAGTGCTGCAGAGTCTGGCGGAAATGAAAACGAGCCAAGTTCTCTTTGTAACTTTACAAGTCTACTGTGACCATGGAACCTGGTGTTGACTTAACAATGTCTACAACTGAATCTAATAGGTTAGGCCAGGGGTTCAGCTGCTGGCCAGGCATGAGTCTTGAGGGAAGGCTGGAACTCCTAGCCATAGACCCTGCTAGGCTTTAGGGCCCACCTGGCATCCTGGGTTCCCACTGAGCTCTACGATTAGACACAGGAATCCTCAGAGGAGGGAAAAAAGTATTATCTTTTTAAAAATTTTCAGACCAAGTCTTGCTCTGTCGCCCAGGCTGGAGTGCAGTGGCTTGATCTTCGTTCAGTGTAACCTTCGCCTCCTGGGTTCAAGAGATTCTCCTGTCTCAACCTCCTGAGTAGCTGGGATTACAGGGACATGCCACCATGCCCAACTAATTTTTGTATTTTTAGTAGAGACAGGGTTTCACTGTTGGCCAGGCTGGTCTCAAACCCTGATCTTAGGTGATCCTCCTTCCTCGACCTCCCAAAGTGCTGGGATTACAGATATGAGCCACCGCATGGAGCTGAAAAACTATTTTTCTGAGGGCTATTCAATACACATAGCATGATTATTTTGTGAGCAACCAAGTTATTTCATAATTTGAAGTCTTGTAGCTAAGAATGGAGTTTTTAAAAAATGCCTACTTTCCTCAAAATGTCCCATCCCATCAAGATATTTTTTCTCTGTCCATTATTCCCTATATCTGGAAATGTTATCAGCTCTACTTAGGATACTTCAATCACAGGCCTGCACTCCTGGAGTAGAAAACTTACATGGTAATAAAAATGAGAAATTAAAACAAAACAGCTCATGCGTGTAATCCTGGCACTTTGGGAGGCCAAGAGGGGCAGAACACTTGAGGCCAGGAGTTTGAGACCAGCCTGGGCAACATGGTGAAACCCTGTCTCTACTAAAAATACAAAAAAAATTAGCCAGGCATGATGGTGCACATCTGTAATCCTAACTACTGAGGAGGCTGAGGCATGAGAATCACTTGAACCCTGGAGATGGAGGCTGCACTGAGCCCAGACTGTGCCACTTTACTCCAGAAGAGAGAGAGACTGTCTCAAAAACAAAAACAAAAGAGCAAGAAGGAAATATGGGGATCTGGTCCTTTGTTTCCAGAACAGAGGGACCTGGGCTGGGCACAGAATCTCGGAGCATTAGGAAACAGGCTGCAGACCCCTAATCAACTGCATCATTGGCAGAGCAAAAGCCGAATGCTCAGCTGCAGGACTCCTCTAGGCCTGTGCTCCCCACAGTACCACTCAGTGTCTCCTCTGAGCCAGCAAGGTGAGTCATAGCACCTGGACAGACCTGACTGGCCAACTGGGGGTTAGTAGGTGTGATGACTGAACAGCTCTCTAACAGCAGCCAGGGTGCTCTGTCTCAGTGCCCCCAACTACCCTCCATGCCTACCCCCAACAGGATCTGGCTCCATCTGCCCTGCTCCTCTGGCTTGGCAGGAGTCCCCCAGGCAAGTTAGCTATGGAAGAAATGCCGAATCACAGCCAGAGGAGGTCATCTCCTAGCCCCGTGTACTCCCAGGACCTGCCCCCCACCAGGATCCCTGTGCTCCTGAAAGGTACTTTATGTGAGTTCATAAAGCTGGCCATGACCTCACTGATCCCCCTGCCTCCCCCACATGGATGGATGTTGCCACCTTTAATCTTCAAGCCAGCCTCAAATGCCACCTCCACCAGCCTTGAATCCATTTGGAACCAACCTCCCCCCAAGGTGAGCATTTGGAATGTTCCAAAATTTTCTCTTGCCTCCTTCAGAGGAGCCTGCCTTCATTTAGTCTTTGCACTGTTTATTGAGCAAAGTGCCTTTGTTGTCAAGAGCCCAATGAATATGGCCAAGTGTCCATATGATTTTCAAGAGATGAGGGACAGAACATCTTGGTCATTCATCTGTTTGGTTATCCTCACATCTTTTACAGTTAGCTCCTCTGAAAAAATAGCTTCAATACTTCCAACTGTCATGTGAACTCATTTTCCCTTAACTCCGTGTTCCCTACTCTTAAACCAAAGTGAATTAATTCAAAAAATCACAAACTTCTTTTTTTTTTTTTTTTTTTGAGATGGAGTCTAGCTCTGTTGCCCAGGCTGGAATGCAGTGGCACGATCTCGGCTCACTGCGAGCTCCACCTTCCAGGTTCACACCATTCTCCTGCCTCAGCCTCCCAATCAGCTGGGACTACAGGCGCCCACCACCACGCCCAGCTAATTTTTTGCATTTTTAGTAGAGATGGGGTTTCACCGTGTTAACCAGGATGGTCTTGATCTCCTGACCTCGTGACCCGCCTGCCTCAGCCTCCCAAAGTGCTGGGATTACAGGTGTGAGCCACCGCGCCCACAAACTGATCAGTTTGTGATTTGGCCAAACTGTGGTCTACTGATCTTTGCCATTAGGGAAAAACCTAAAGGTTGGTTGGGTTTTGTTTTGTTTTGTTTTGTTTTCATCTCTTCGACTCTGAGAGCACCACACTGAGCATTCAAAAGCCCAAATCCCAGGCCAGGTGCAGTGGTTCGCGCCTAGCACTTTGGGAGGCTGAGGCGGGCAGGTCACTTGAGGTCAGGAGTTCCAGACCAGTTTGACCAACATGGTGAAACTCCGTCTCCACTAAAAATACAAAAATTAGCTGGGTGTGCTGACGGGTGCCTGTATTCCCAACTACTCGGGAGGCTAAGGCAAGAGAATCGCTTGAACCCGGGAGGCAGAGGTTGCAGTGAGCCAAGATCATGCCCCTGCACTCCAGCCTGGGTGACAGAGTGAAACTGTCTTAAAAAGAAAAACAAATGTCTGTTCATAAGAAGACATTCATGCAGCCAACAGACACATGAAAAAATGCTCATCATCACTGCTCATCAGAGAAATGCAAATCAAAACCACAATGAGATACCAGTGGCCTCATGCCAGTTAGAATGGCAATCGTTAAAAAGTCAGGAAACAATAGCTGCTGGAGAGGATGTGGAGAAATAGGAATGCTTTTACACTGTTGGTGGGAATGTAAATTAACCATCGTGGAAGACAGTGTGGCAATTCCTCAAGGACCTAGAACTAGAAATACCATTTGACCCAGCAATCCCATTACCAGGTATATAACCAAAGGATTATAAATCACGCTCCTATAAAGAGATATGCACACATATGTTTATTGCGGCACTGTTCACAATAGCAAAGACTTGGAACAAACCCAAATGTCCATTAACGACAGACTGGATTCAGAAAACGTGGCACATATATATCATGGAATACTATGCAGTCATAAAAAAGGATGAGTTCATGTCTTTTGCAGGGACGTAGATGAAGCTGGAAACCATCATTCTCAGCAAACTATCACGAGGACAGAAAACCAAACACTGCATGTTCTCACTCATAGGTGGGAGTTGAACAATAAGAACACATGGACACTCCGGGGCCTGTCAGTGGGTGGGGAGCTGGGGGAGGGATAGCATTAGGAGAAATACCTAATGTAAATGATGGGTTGATGGGTGCAGCAAACCAACATGGCACATGTATACATATGTAACAAACCTGCACATTGTGCACATGCACCCTAGAACTTAAAGTATAACAAAAAAAAAAGAAAAGAAAAAAGCCCCAAATCCCACATGCCTGCTCTGAAAGTTATTACCAGATTATTAAAAAACTTTAAGGTATGTCTCACCTTCTCCAAGATAATAAAATATGTGGGGGAAGAAAAGAAAACCAATTAATCAAGCAGGTGAAGAAGTGGACATAAACAAACTGAAGGTTAATGGCAGCAACATAAATAAGCCGGGGCAAAGTATCCCCCAAACTAGAGAAGGCTCAGGGGCATGCACAGCTAGAGAGAGCAAGCCAGAGAGGGGTCTCGGCACTGCCTCACCTTACACTTGTCTGATATGGGGAGCGCTTCCCCATTGGAATGGTTCAGGTTAGACACCATCACATTGAGATTAAATATAAATG
This sequence comes from Trachypithecus francoisi, assembly GCF_009764315.1. NCBI lineage: Eukaryota > Metazoa > Chordata > Mammalia > Primates > Cercopithecidae > Trachypithecus > Trachypithecus francoisi. The sequence goes on from NW_022681468.1 coordinate 98,043,137, forward strand.
ACTAGGAATGACCTTCAGATAGCGTTTAGCATCTGTAACCAATCTGACAATAACGTGCTCATCAGGTACCTATGGATTAAATCACATACTGGCATATTCAAACTGAATGTCAGTCTGGAAATAAATTTACTATATTAACTGAAATACCACTCTTTGTGTAAGTATTTTGTCATACATTTAAGAAAAAGCTAAAAAGAATGGAAATCCTATGATAATAACTTAAGTCTTTCTTCAAAGTGCATGCACTCTTTTGCAATACCTCATTCAGCCAAGTATTTGTTCTCTTCCTCATTCAGTACAAGGCAGCTTTCAATTTGCTTAGAAGGCAACATTAGAAGGTTAGAGTTCAGCAGAAACACAGAATTTTAAAATGTGAGTTCAAACTGAATAAATCTGAATTTCTGTAGGAGGTAAAGAATCAAAATACCTGTTTATTTAAAGATTGCAGTATGTGATAATCATTTTTAAAGTATTTGATTAAACCTGATAGGTTTTCCAGAAATGAAAAAAAAATCAATTTTAAAACCAAAGCTGATTTTCTGAAATTTTCAAAATGTAAATCAGCTCTATCCAGAATATAGTTTCTCTAAAACTTTATCTTAAGGAGTCATTTTACAATAGTATAACTATTAAAAAATGTACTGTTATTTTAATGTTTTGAAATAAATTAAAACAGTTTTTTTTTTTTTTTGAGACGGAATCTCGCTCTGTCACCCAGACTGGAGGGCAGTGGCGCGATCTCCACTCACTGTAAGCTCTGCCTCTCAGGTTCATGCCATTCTCCTGCCTCAGCCTCCCATGTAGCTGGGACTACAGGCGCCCGCCATTGCGCCTGGCTAATTTTTGTATTTTTAGTAGAGACAGGGTTTCACCGTGTTAGCCAGCATGGTCTCGATCTCCTGACCTCGTGATCCACCTGTCTTGGCCTCCCAAAGTGCTGGGATTACAGGCGTGAGCCACCGCACCTGGCCAAATTAAAACATTTTAAAATATGAATACTGTAGCATAAAAGAAAGAAACTGGAGAAGGAAAAGTAGAGAAAGAAATGCCAATTCCAGTCCAAAGCTTTGTTTGCCAAGTTTTCTTAGAATAACTTTTACCAATTTACGAATTCTTGTAAACAGAATCTATATAGAAATACTGAAAGACTTTTGCCTAAAGTGGCATTATTGAATACTGCTGTGATGCTACTGTAATGTAATAAATTATCGTTGCGAAGTGCTGTTTTTGACTTAAAATTTTATTTTGTGTGTCTTGAAAACCATAGTATTAAAGGTATTGAGATTGTGCAAATGCTGGGCACAATTGGCATGAGATAATGTTTTTATTTTTACAAAATTATAATGTAACTATGCAAGTGTTTATTAAAAGAACACAAACTGAAAAAGTTATGGGATTAAAAAAATAATGGGATTAAACAAGTTATGAGATGTTCAGCATGGTGGCTCACACCTGTAATCCCAGCACTTTGGGAGGCCGAGGTGGGCAGATCACGAGGTCAGGAGATCAACACCATCCTGGCCAACACAGTGAAACCCCGTCTCTGCTAAAAATACAAAAAATTAGCCAGGCGCGGTGGCACACCCCTGCAGTCCCAGCTACTTGGGAGGCTGAGGCAGGAGAATCACCTGAACCTGGAAGGCGGAAGTTGCAGCAAGCCGAGATCGTGCCATGGCACTCCAGTCTGGGCAACAGAGTGAGACTCCGTCTCAAAAAAAAAAAAAAGCTATGAGATTAAAAAGTTATGGGATTAAAAAAAAAAAGTTACACTATGATATTTTAAAATGTTGTGAAAAAAGCGGTGGAAAAAAATTGTGGGAAAGAAGTTGTGGAAAAAGTTATGGAAAAAAAAGTTATTCCAAAAAAAGCTTTATGAAAAGCTATGGGATTTTTAAAAAAAAAAGTAATGTGATAAAAATTAAATAAATAAAAGCAGGCCACTGTCAGCAAAGACTGGAGAAGTGTCTAATGGGCAAGACAGGTGCAGATCAGATGAAGATCACCATCATCCAAAAGCAGGGAACTAGGCCCAGTGTGGTGGCTCACTCCTGTAAGCCCAGTATTTTGGGAGGCCAAGGTGAGCAGATCACCTGAGGTCAGGAGTTCGAGACCACTCTGGCCAACATGGCAAAACTCTGTCTCTACTAAAAATACAAAAAATTAGCTGGCATGGTGGCCTCTGCCTATAGTCCCAGCTACTCAGGAGGCTGAGGCCGGAGAATTGCTTGAACCCAGGAGGTGAAGGTTGTCGTGAGCCGAGATCACACCATTGCACTCCAGCCTGGGTGACAGAGCGAGACTCCGTCTCAAAAAAAAAAAAAAGTTATGGAAAAAACTTATGAAAAAAAAGTTATAGGATTAAAAAAAAGTCATGGGATAAAAATAAAAATAAGACTGGGTGCGGTGGCTCACGCCTGTAAGCCCAGCACTTTGGGAGGCTGAGACAGGCGGATCACCTGAGGTGAGGATTTGAGACCAGCTTGGCCAAATGGAGAAACCTCATCTCTACCAAAAATACAAAAATTAGCCAGGAGTGGTGGCGCATGCCTGTAACCCCAGCTGCTCCAGAGGCTGAGGCAAGAGAATCACATGAACCTAGGAGGTAGAAGTTGTAGTTAGCCAAGATCGCACCACTGCCCTTCAGCCTGGGCAACAGAGTGAGACTCCAGGGGTAAAAAAAGGAGTGTCATGTAATGCTTCACTCATCTTCTTTAAACGGCAGTGGGAGTAAATCCCACCACTTTAGGGCAACCTCCATCTCTTACTGCAGCCAAGATTCAATCTAAGGGGGTTAGTGGGAAGAAAGGCTCAGCATAAAATACTATATGAACCCTCAAAGTCCAGTGTGAGCACAGCGTGTTTTTTGTCTTTTGCTTAACCTTGTATTATATAGCTTTTCAAACATAGAAAAGTAGGGAGAAGCTCAGCAAGGTGGCATATGACTGTATTCCAGCTATCTGGGGGGCTGAGGCGGGAGGATCACTTGAGCCCAGGAGCTCCAGGCTGCTGTAAGCTATGACTATGCCACTGCACTCCAACGTGGGCAACAGAGCAACATTCCATCTCTAAATAAATAAGTAGAATACTAAAATGCAATAAACCCCCATGTACCCATCAGCTTTAACAATTAACAAATGGCCAATCATTTTTTTATTTTTTTATAGACATGGGGGTCCTGCTATGTTGCCTAGGCTGGTCTTGAACTCCTGGGCTCAAGCAATCCACCTGCCTCGGTCTCCCAAAGTGCTGGGATTACAGGCGTGAGCCACTGTGCCTGGCCCAGTCTTTTTCCTGAGTGTTCCTTCATCTCCCCCTGGGTTATTTTAAAGCAAATCCCAAACATATTTTAGCATTTTTTTATTTTTTAAGAGACAGATCGGGCCAGGCATGGTGGCTCGCGCCTATAATCCCAGTACTTTGGTAGGCCAAGGCGGGCAGATCGCCTGAGGTTGGGAGTTCGAGACCAGCCTGACCAACATGGAGAAACCCAGTCTCTACTAAAAATACAAAATTAGCTGGGCGCATGGCGCATGCCTGTAATCCCAGCTACTCAGGAGGCTGCAGCAGGAGAATCACTTGAACCTGGAGGTGGAGGTTGCAGTGAGCTGAGATTGTGCCATTGCACTCCAGCCTGGGCAACAAGAGCAAAACTCCATCTCAAAAAAAAAGAAAAAAGAAAAGAAACGGTGTCTCACTTTGTTGTCCAGGCTGGGGTGCTGTAGCATGATCATAGCTCACTGCAGCCTGAAACTCCTGGGCTCAAGTGATCCCCCTGCCTCAGCCTCCCAAGTATCGAGATTAAAGATGCCCACCACCACGCCTGGCTATTTTTTACGTGTTGTAGTTGGCCAATCTCATCTCAAACTCCCAGCTCAAGCAACTCCCGCCCCCAGCCCCACCCCGCCACCTGGACTTCCCAAAGTGGTGGGAATTACAGGCACGAACTCCTGGCCAAATTATTTCATCTGTAAAAACTTCAGTATGTATCTCTAAGAGATAAGGACTTGTTTTTAACAGAAATACAAGCCTGTATAACATAGAAATAAAAAAAAAATGACAACATAGAAATACAATACCTGACCGGACGCCGTGGCTCACGCCTATAATCCCAGCACTTTGGGAGGCCGAGGCAGGCGGATCACTTAAGTTCAGGAGTTCGAGATCAGCCTGGCCAACATAGCGAAACCCAGTCTCTGCCAAAATTACAAAAATTAGCCAGGCATGGTGGCACGCGCCCGTAATTCCAGCCTACTCAGGAGACTGAGGCAGGAGAATCTCTTGAACCTAGTGCTGGGGGTGAGGGAGGGGGGTGGCGCGAAGCTTGCAGTGAGCCGAGATCCTCCACTAGGCAAAAGGGCGAGACTCTGTCTGGAAAAAAATGAAAAGAAAAGAAATACAATACCTGAAAAGTTTTAGTAATTCCTTAAATCAGTTTTCTTTCAATTATTATCCGAAGAAGATCCACACATTGAAACATTTAGTTGATATATCCCTTAAATCTCTTTTATTCTGAAGTGTTTCCCCCTCCCACATTTCCCCCTTTGCCATTTTTTTGAATAAGACAGATCATTTGTCCCACATAATTTCCTACATTTTGGATATGGTTGATTTCATACCTACGATGTCTTAACATATTCCTGCTAATCTCTACATAGCCTATAAACTGGTAGTCAGATCTTGAGACTTGATTAGGTAGGTGATGCTCTGTATTTCCTATGCATATCACCAGGAAATGACATAAGGATATGACTGATCAGAGTTCAGGTATTGTTAGCCTGATGCATCCATTATGTCTTTTTTCTTTCTTTCTTTTTTCCTTTCTTTTCTTTTTTCTTTCTTTTCTTTTCTTTTTTTTTTTTTTTTTTTTTTTTTTTTTTTTTTTTTTTGAGGCAAGGTCTAGCTTTGTTGCCCAGGCTGGGGTGCAGTAGCACGATCGCAGTTCACTGCAATCTCCGCCTCCCTGACTCGAGCGATTCTCCCACCTCAGCCTTTGGAGTGCTGGGACCCCAGGCGCTGCCACCTAATTAATAGACGCGTTGCCTGTGATTTTTAAATGTCCCTTTCAAGACGCCGTCCCCTTCCTGGTACGCGAAGCGCTGGGAACGAAAGGGACTTCCGGGAGATCTAGGAAGCCGCTTCTCTTTCTGGCAGGAGGCGGGGTTCTCCCCGTACGCTGCGGAGTCTCTGCGGGGTGTAGACCGGAATCCTGCTGACGGGCTGAGCGGATCAGGGAGGGAGGGTCAGGACACGGTGGCTGCAGGTCTGAGACAAGGCTGCTCCGCGGTAGTACCTCTCTTGCCTGGAGGTGGCCATTCATTCCTGGAGTGCTGCTGAGGAGCGAGGGCACATCTGGGGTCTTTGGAAGTCGGTGCCCAGGCCTGAAGGATAGACCCCTTGCGCTTCCCCTGGGCTGCGGCCGGCCTTCTCAGAGCGAAGCGCGTCCTTCCACCCCGCGGCGCAGGTCACCGCTGCCATGGCTTTTCCCCATCGGCCAGACGCCCCTGAGCTGCCTGATTTCTCCATGCTCAAGAGGCTAGCTCGAGACCAGCTCATCTATCTGCTGGAGCAGGTCAGTGCTCGCCTGGCGACTTTATCAGATCTACAGTTTAGCACTCATTGGATGCACATTTCTTCCTTGCCGTGCCCCTTTTATCTTGTTCTTGGTCCCTGGTATTTCCTTGAAGCTTCCCCAGCAGGTCCAGAATGAATCCAGGGAGTAGTAAGAGCTGTTTGGAACCTGGCCAGAGAGTTAATGGCAGTCAGCCCCCAACCCCCATACAAGCAAGGGAGACACTATTAGTGCCAGGCATCCCTAGGGACGGAAAGATGGTTAAGACATATTTGCCATTAGGGATCCTACCACTCCAGCAGGAGCTGTGTGAAGCACAAATTATCACACACAGGTGGTAAATGAGTGATAGAGTAGTGTACCCGAAGAGTTCAGAATAAGTGATCATTTCTAGCTGAGGTGATGATCTAGGAGCTTCAAGGAGGTGAGTGTGAATAATAAGCTTATTTTCTTTGGAGACTAAGCATGCTCCAGGCAGATAGATTGGTAGAAGCAAAGTTGACAAACCAGGGAAAGACAAGGCATGTACAGGGAAGACACCCATCAGCAGTTACACAGTAGCCACTGACGATTTTTTTTTTTTTTCCATTTGTGGCATGAGACAATACTTGATGATGATTCTAATAGTGATGTGTGTGGTGGGGTAAATGGGCAACAAGAAGGCCAGTTAGGAGACCGTAGATTAGACAAGTAATAAAGGCCCACACAAAACTGGTAGCAATGGGAATGAAGGGAAATGATGGATTTTTAAGTTATGGTGAAAGAAAACTCAAAGACTTACTGATTGGTTATAAAGGTTGAGGAGAAGCAAAAATGAGTGAGATTTTTAACCTGGTTATTAGGAAAATAATACTGCTACTGTGATTTTAATGGATCACTTGTGTAATCATTTAGTTATTCATTTTATGTCTGTATTCCTCATTAGATTGGAAGGTGGGCAGGGATCACGTTTGTTTTGGTCAACACTACCCAGTGAGTACCTAGCTTAGAGTCAAGCACACACCATATGCTTAATAAATATTTGTTGTATGAACATTGAATAGAAGTGAGAAAAATAATTAGAAAAAGGAACAGGTTTGGTGGGGGAAGTTGATTTGTTTGGGTTTGGATGGGGGAAGTTAAGATGCCAGTGAGAAATACAGCTTGTAACATCCAGCAGATAGAAATGTGGAACTGCAGCTCCATTGTGAGGACTGGAAGGAAGATGGATCAAGACGAGAACTGCAGGGCATCTTGGACCAGATTTTATTTCTATTTAATTTTACTTATTTATTTTTTTTGAGACAGAGTCTCACTCCGTTGCCCAGGCTGGAGTGCAGTGGCGCAATCTTGGCTCACTGCAACCTCCACCTCCCGGGTTCAGGCGATTCTTCTGCTTCAGCCTCCTGAGTAGCTGGGATTACAGGCGCGCACTGGCCAATTAGCCCACCTGGCTAATTTTTGTATTTTTAGTAGAGACAGAGTTTCACCATGTTGGCCAGGCTGGTCTCGAACTCCTGACTTCAGGTGATCTGCCCGTCTCGGCCTCCCAAAGTGCTGGGATTATAGGCATGAGCCACTGCACCCAGCCTATTTCTCTTTTATACTTAGTGCTTGCACAGTGACGTGCACATAAAAGACTTGCAACAAATGTCTGAAGAATTGAAAAGAGGTGCTAGTTAAAGCTGCTAGTTCAGGTGAGATCAAGTAGAGGAGACCAAGGAGAGAAACTTGAACCTACTGGGTTATTCAGCATGGCCAAAGTGGATTTCCAGGCAATAACGTCCTCTCCTAACTAACTTCTGACTTAATTTTTGTTAATGTGCATTGCTAGTCAGGCTTGAAATATCAGAATCATCTTTGCCTCTCCTTCACCCTGATACTTAACTGAACCAGTTGCTGAGTTCCATGTATACTTCTTTACACATAACTTTTTTATGGTGATTATCAAATAACACTTGCACATTATAGAAAATGTAAGAAGATCAAGGAAAGTAAAAAGAAAAAAAAATTACTTATGGCCCTACCATAAGTTATAAGCACTGTTAACACTGTTAATTTCTTTGAAGTATTTTTAAAAATTATATTAGGCTGGGCGCAGTGGCTCACGCCTGTAATCCCAGTACTTTGGGAGGCCGAGGCGGGCAGATCACCTGAGGTCGGGAGTTCGAGACCAGCCTGACCAACATGGAGAACTCCCATCTCTACTAAAAATACAAAATTAGCGGGGCATGGTGGCGCGTGCTTGTAATCCCAGCTACTTGGGAGGCTGAGGCAGGAGAATTGCTTGAACCCAGGAGGTGGAGGTTGGGGTGAGCCGAGATCATGCCATTGCACTCCAGCCTGGACAACAAGAGTGAAACTCCATCTCAAAAAACAAAAACAAAAAACCAACATTATATTACACATTCCATGTATCTCTTAATCTATTTTTGCTCGTACCACTACCAGCCTAAATCAGGCCCTCTTTCATTGCCACATGCTTGGGCTTCCTGGATGGTTTCATTAACTCCCTAAGTGGACTCCCTGCCTCCAGTTTCTCCAGTCTTCAGATTCATTAACATTTCCAGCTGATTGGAATGCTTCAATGCACAAAAGTTTTATTTTTCCTGTTAATTAGAGGATCAAGGTCACACTCCCCAAAGCTGGCATTTGGAGCCCTTCCTGCTCAATCCTAGCCAACTATTTCAGTCTATTTTTCACCATTCACCTACCTCAAGATTTCCTACCCTCTGTTTACCATTTTGGATTTGGGAAACTAAAAAATAAATAAACATTTAAAAAGCCCAAACATGGTGGCTCATACCTATAATCCCAACACTTGGGGAGGCTGAGGCAGGTGGATCACCTGAGGAGGTCAGGGGTTCAGGAACACCCTGGCCAACATGGCTACTAAAAATACAAAAATTAGCCAGGTGTGGTGGCATGCACCTGTAATCCCCACTACTTGGGAGGCTGAGGCAGGAGAATTGCTTGAACCTGGGAGGCAGAGGTTGCAGTGAGCTGAGATCCTGCCACTGCACTCCAGCCTGGACAACAGAGCAAGACTGTCTTTAAAAAAAAAAAAAAAAAAAACAGACCGGTAGTGGTAGCTCACGCCTGTAATCCCAGCACTTTGGGAGGCTGAGGCAGGTGGATCACGAGGTCAGGAGTTCAAGACCAGCCTGGCCAAGATGGTGAAATGCTATCTCGACTAAAAATACAAAAATTAGCCGGGTGGGGTGGCGGGCACCTGTAATCTCAGCTACTCGGGAGGCTGAGGCAGAGAATTGCTGGAATCCAGGAGCCGGAGGTTGCAGTGAGCCGAGATCACACCACTGCACTCCAGCCTGGGTGTCAGAGGGAGACTTCGTCTCAAAAAACAAACAAAACAAAACAACAAATAAGATTAAAAATAAATAAATAAAAAATTTCCTGCCCTCTATACCGTTGACCTTTTGGACTCGATCATTCTTTGTGGTGGGGGCTGGCCTGGGCATTGTTGGATGTCTCGCAGCATCCCTGGCCTCTACCCACGAGATGCCAGTAAAACCCCTACCCTGAGTCAGATAACCAAAAATGTATCTGGATATTGCCATACGTCCCTCAGAGGGCAAAATCGTCCCCTGACCACACAGCCTATGTTCTCTTTCTGATTTTTGCTGGACTGCCCTCTTCAAACATCTGTGTCAACATCCTACCCATTCATAAAGGCCTGGTTGAGAGGAATCTCCCAATGACTTTCAGCTCCCTGTCACTAACTGTGACCTCTCCTTCCTCTGAACAGACATTGAGATCTGTGTCAGGAGTGGTGGTGTAGAAATCGTATGACAGGGATTGTGGGGTGGGGGAGTGGAAGGGTGATGGGGTGAGGATTGTCCTGGGTTTGCTAAGTTTTCTGCAGTGAGCGTGCGCTATTTTATTTTGTACTTGGGAGAAAAATGCAAGGTGGGATTCTGTTGTGTTTGGCTTTGTTCAGCAGGAGACCAGGGGTGGTTGGGAGCCAGAGTGGAGGAGGCAGCAGAGAAGGGGAGTGAAATGCAGACCAAGGTCACAGGTGAGCAGAAGGGTTGAGTGACAAGGAGTTAACCTGAGAAAGAAGGTGGGATGTCTTCTTCCCGCTGGTACAGAAAACAAGAAGGCAAAACAGGTAAATATACAGAAAAGTGTCAACTGTGGATACAGATAATAAATAAGGTGCTGGGCTAGACGATGCTTAGTGCCCTCCCACCTCAGAGACTATGCTTCTGTTAGATGGGTGGCTAGGCTAGTTCTCAAGTGAGGAAGCTCGTGTGACCTGTGAGTGACCCAACATATTGTGTCTCCTTCAGCTTCCTGGAAAAAAGGATTTATTCATTGAGGCAGATCTCATGAGCCCTTTGGATCGAATTGCCAATGTCTCCATTCTGAAGGTACCATCCCTTTCCCCTGGGGGTCATGCCCCTCTTTCCTCTTTGAGCAGTTTTTCTTTTGATGAACAATACAAATTACTGAAGAGTGACTACCGTTGTAGGGCAAACATAGGGTAGCTTAATTGGGTGGAAAAGGGAGATCGATGCTGTTGTTCATATTTTTTTGTTTTGTATTTTTTTGAGGAGGGAGACGAAGTCTCTCTCCGTTGCCCAGGCTGGAATACAGTGCAATGGCACAGTCACAGCTCACTGCAATCTTGACCTCCTGGACTCAGGCGATCCTCCTGCCTCAGCTTCCCAAGTAGCTGGGACCACAGGCATGTGCCACTACACCTGGTTAATTTTTAAATTTAAATTTGTTTTTATTTTTCTGAGTCTGTTTGCTACGGAATATATGATTTTTTTTTTTAATTTTGTAGAGATGAAGTCTTGTTATGTTACCCAGGCTGATCTCAAACTCCTGGGTTCAAGTGATCCTCCTGCCTTGGCCTCCCAACATGGCTGGGATTACAGGCCTGAGCCACCGCACCTGGCCCATACTGTTTTTATTTCATTTTTGGTTTTCCTATTGACAGCTTGGGGAAAGTTCAGTGGGATGGTTGTCAGGGGAGCAGTTTGATTCCTAGAATTAGCATAATTAGGAAGCCCTCAAGAAGTCCCCTATCTTCGTATCACCCTTTGTGCTTTTCAGGCACTCTTATGTCCATTGTCTTATTGGATTCTCTCTGTAGCAACACGAAGTAGACAAGCTATACAAGGTGGAGAACAAGCCAGCCCTCAGCTCCAGTGAACAGTGAGTGTCTGGGAGAGTCTGTCCCTACTCCAAGCTGGAGGAGGTCCCTAGGGGCACATTTGCCTTTCATCTGTCCTTGTTGAGATATATGGTTCACCTCCCTGAACTTTACAATTTCATAGCTAGGTTACTCTTCTGTAGTTTTGTTTTGTTTTGTTTTGTTGTTTTGTTTTGTTGTCTGTAGTTTCCTTTCCGTGGTTTCTTGTCCTCTTCCCTCTCTAATTTATATTACAGTCTATAACCAGATTGGCTAATCTTTCAAAATTATTTTCATCGTGCTCTTCTCAAGAACCTGCAAGGCAGCCGGGTGCGGCAACTCACGCCTGTAATCCCAGCACTTTGGGAGGCCGAGGTGGGCGGATCTTCTGAGGTCAGGAGATAGAGACCAGCCTGGCCAACGTGGTGTAACTCCATCTCTACTAAAAATACAAAAATTAGCCTGGTGTGGTGGCGTGTGCCTGTTATCCCAGCTACTCGGGAGGCTGAGCCAGGCGAATCACTTGAACCAGGGAGGCGGATGAGTTGCAGTGAGCCAAGAGCACGCCACTGCACTCCAGACTGGGTGACAAAGCAAGACTCCATCTCAAAAAGAAAAAAGAAAAAAAAAAATTGAATCTGCAAGGCCTCTCATTACTTGCTGAAGATTGTCTACATGATTTGTCATAGACTCCAAGGCTGTCTGCAGCGTGGCCTCCCACATTACCTTTCCAGCCTTGTCTCTCGTGTGTCCCCTTCAAGCCTCTGTTGAGTTGTGCTTCCACCTGCCTCTCAGTTCTGTGCCTGTGCCTTCACCTTTTTCATCACTCCATTCGCTCTGCCTGAAATTCTCTCCTGTCCTCACTGCTCCTATAAAGAATGTCCGCCAGGCGCTGTGGCTCACGCCTGTAATCCCAGCACTTTGGGAGGCCGAGACGGGTGGATCACCAGGTCAGGAGATCAAGACCATCCTGGCTAACACGGTGAAACCCTATTTCTACTAAAAATACAAAAAATTAGCCAGGTGTTGTGGCGGGTGCCTGTAGTCCCAGATACTCGGAAGGTTGAGGCAGGAGAATGGCGTGAACCCGGGAGGCGGAGCTTGCAGTGAGCCGAGATCGTGCCACTGCACTCCAGCCTGGGCAACAGAGCCAGACTAAGTCTCAAAAATAAAAAAAATTTTAAAAAAAGAATGTCCATCATTCAGAGTCCAGCCACCTCCTCCATGAAGTTCTCTGTTGCCGTTCCAGTCCAGGGTGATTTTCTCCTCTGGATTGCCATGGCATTTTGTATTTATCCTGTAGTCATGTACAGCTGTTGCCTTGATTTTAAAGTGTTTCTGAAACTTAATGTACACGTTTTCTTAGAAGATAAAATTCTCCTGGATACATGGAGAATATATCCATGGACCCCAGTTTGAAAAACATTATTTTCTATTACTTTCTTTTTTTTTTTTTTTTTGAGACGGAGTCTCACTCTGTCGCTGGGGCTGGAGTGCAGTGGCCGGATCTCAGCTCACTGCAAGCTCCGCCTCCCGGGTTCACGCCATTCTCCTGCCTCAGCCTCCCGAGTAGCTGGGACTACAGGCGCCGGCCACCTCGCCCGGCTAGTTTTTTGTATTTTTTAGTAGAGACGGGGTTTCACAGTGTTCGCCAGGATGGTCTCGATCTCCTGACCTCGTGATCCGCCCGTCTCGGCCTCCCAAAGTGCTGGGATTACAGTTTTCTATTACTTTCTTACATTTTTAAATTTTTTTAATTAAATTTATTTATTTTCAGAGACAGAGTCTCACTCTGTTGCACAGGCTGGAGTATAGTGGTGCAATCATAGCTCACTGCAGCCTTGAGCTCCTGGGCTCAAGGGATCCTTCTACCTCAGCCTCCTGAGTAACTGGGATTACAAGTGTGCACCACTGCGTCCGCCTGTAGTTTTATTTTATTTTTTTGAGTAGGAGTCTAACTCTGTCACCCAGGTTGGAGTGCAGTGGCGGGATCTCAGCTCACTGCAACCTCCGCCTCCCAGGTTCAAGCAATTTTCCTGCCTCAGCCTCCCAAGTAGCTGTGATTACAGGCGCCTGCCACCATGCCCAGCTAATTTTTGTATTTTTAGTAGAGATAGGGTTTCTCTATGTTGGCCAGGCTGGTCTTGAACTCTTGACCTCAGGTGATCCGCCCACCTCGGCCTCCCAAAATGCTGGGATTATAGGCATGCACCACCTCGCCAGGCCTTTATAGTTCTTGTATTTTATTTTACGATTATTATTATTTATTTTTATTTTATTTTATTTTATTTTTTTGAGACAGAGTTTAGCTCTTGTCATCCAGGCTGGAGAACAATGACACAATCTGGGCTCACTGCAACCTCCGCCTCCCGGGTTCAAGTGATTCTCCTGCCTCAGCCTCCTGAGTAGCTGGGATTACAGGCATGTACCACCATGCCCAGCCAATTTTTGTATTTTTTAGTAGAGACGGGGTTTCTCTATGTTGGCCAGGCTGGTCTCAAACTCCTTACCTCAGGTCATCCGCCTCTGCCTCCCGGAGTGCTGGGATTATAGGTGTGAGCCACTGGTCCCAGCCTACTCTTATTATTTTTAATAGAGATGAGGTCTCACTGTGTTGCTGAGGCTACTTTCGAACTCCTGAGCTCAAGCAATCTGCCCACCTTGGCCTCCCAGAATGTTAGGATTACAGGTGTGAGCCACAATGCCCAGCCTTTATTTTTAACTGGCAAATAATAATTGTATATTTTTATGGGGTATTCTTGTATTGTTTTTCGGCACTGACTGTTAATATACTCCATATGTGCACCTTTTTTTGCCCACTGGATTGTAAGTTATTTGAGAACAGCAATTTTTGGGTCCACTATAGGGCCAGTAATGTACCCAGCTCATCACATTCTATCCATTGTATTGAGAGTATCTTCTGTGGTTGATGTATAGTGGACCAAGAGAATGGCATAGCTTTGGCTAGGATGAGACCTATAGGGCAAATGGCAAAAAAGTTGGTATTGTTTCAGTTTCTTCTAAGTTGCTATCCAACTTGATAATTTTTCTTCACTGTTTTTTTTTCTTTCTCTCTCATAGATTGTGCTTCTTGGTCAGACCCCGCATCAAGAATATGCGATACATTGCCAGTGAGTGTGCCATGGTACTATGTGTGACTGTGGGAAACGGCGGGCAAGATCTAAGGGCTTTGGCCATAAGGACCCTCTAATAAGAAAATAATTGTTTGAGTTGGCTGTAGCACTTGTGAAGGATATCTGCTTCCCTGCTTCTTTTTTGTTGTTGTCATTTTTTTTTTTTTTTGAGATGGAGTTTTACTCTTGTTGCCCAGTCTGGAGCACAATGGCGTGATCTGGGCTCACTGCAACCTCCACCTCCCGGGTTCAAGCGATTCTCCTGCCTCAGCCTCTGAGTAGCTGTGACTACAGGTGCCCAGCACCAGACTGGGCTAATTTTTTATATTTTTAGTAGAGACGGGATTTCACCATGTTGGCCAGGCTGGTCGCAAACTCCTGACCTCAGGTGATCCACCCGCTTCGGCCTCTCAAAGTGCTGGGATTACAGGCGTGAGCCACCATGCCCGGCAGCTTCCCTGCTTCTAGTGTAACTGATGGCTCATGGCTTGCTGGGCTGCATTCCTTCTCTCTGTAGGTCTTGTCAATGCTGACAAATTGGCTGGCAGAACTCGCAAATACAAAGTGATCTTCAGCCCTCAAAAGGTGAGTTTGAATCCTGGAGGAAGTGGGATAAGGTAGAACAGGACTGAGGACCAGGCAGGGGTAAGGGGCCAACAGCACTACCTCCCTGTCTCAGTTCGTTTTCTGTTGCTGTAACAGAATGCCTGAGACTAGGTAATTTATAATGAACAGAAATTTATTTAGCTCATGGTCTGAGGAGGTAGTGAAATCCAAGAGTGTGAGGCTGGCATCTGGCGAGGGTCATCCCATGGCAGAAGGGTGGAAGGTAGAAGCCAGCACATGAGACCAAGAGGCACCCAGGGGCTGGACTTGCCTTATAGCACCCCCCTCCTGCCATAAGGACATTAATCCATTCATGAGGACTCCTCCCTTGCGACCCAATCACCTGTTTTTAGGCTGCACCTCCCAACACTGTTGCCCTGGGGATTCAGTTTCCATTGCACTCCCTCAAAGCAAATTATGTATGATTGAACAAAATACCTGTCACTGTCTTTTCATTTACATATCTTCAATTGTTTAGCAGAGGGTCTGCCAGCATACTGTTCCAAATAAAGTGTTGTGGAATTGTGTGAGGAGGCCTCTACGTAGATTTTTTTTTAGTGAAAAGCTTCACACTTGCGAGGTAGAACCTGCTCTGTATCCCTTACACAAACTCTAGTATAGTAATGGTGCACAATGTTACGGCTTTCCAATGACTTTCTCCCTGTATCTCTCTTTAATAATAAATTAGATAAATCATCACCCCCCTCCTCCCATCCCCTATGCTTATAGGGATGTGACTGGGCTGCCCCTAGGTTACTAGAACCATGCCACCATGTATTGGAAAAGCCTTTTCTTGCACAGGAAAGGAGCCTTAGAGACTGTTTTACTCCACCCCAACTTTGAGCAGCTGAGGGAACTGAAGCCCATGCTCACACAGTGAATTAGCATAGCCAGGCTAGAGCTCTTCCATCTTTAACTCAATGATTGCAGTACATATTTGGAGGTCATCATAGTCTGTCCATTTTTTGATTCCATTGAGCTCCCCTCTCACCTCTGCATTAGCTACATTCATCCTCAATCCCAGTGATTGGGAGGAATGACGTTCCAGGCCTTTACCTTGCCAACCATAGGCCTATAAAGCTACAGCAAGTAGTGCATGCATACTTAGAGAAGGTAGAAACTAGACTAGGAAGAACAGGAATTTATTCCTTTTCAATCTTTCTAAGAAAATTCTAGAGAAGGCCGGGCGCGGTGGCTCACGCCTGTAATCCCAGCACTTTGGGAGGCCGAAGCGGGCGGATCACAAGGTCAGGAGATCGAGACCATGGTGAAACCCCGTCTCTACTAAAAATACAAAAAATTAGCCTGGCGCGGTGGCGGACGCCTGTAGTCCCAGCTACTCAGGAGGCTGAGGCAGGAGAATGGCGGGAACCTGGGAGGCGGAGCTTGCAGTGAGCCGAGATCGCGCCACTGCACTCCAGCCTGGGCGACAGAGAAAGACTCCGTCTCAAAAAAAAAAAAGAAAATTCTAGAGAAAATAGAAGCAGTAACTAAGGACTGAAGCCTCTGAAACCAGGCTGTCTGGATAAAATCCACCCTTGAGGCCTTATTACCTGTGTGGTCTTGGGTTAGGTACTAAGCTGTTCCATGTCTCAGTTTTCTCATCTGGAAGACAGACTTGATAATAGTACCTGTCTCTTAATTTAAGTGAGATGACTTTGAGTCTCTGTTGAAATAAGAAATCAAGTGGGACCCTAGGCTTATATTGTTTTCTCCTTCTGTAAAAGGAATAAGAGGAAAGAACCAGTGACCTTCCTTTGAATGTCACCTGAAGATTGATAGCACAATCTTACAAATATTTATCTTAAGATAATATGCTTAGGAATACAAACACGTGAAGTATTATTACCAGGGCAAGAAATTATTGAGTAGGACAACCACTCAGAATTATAGGTACTTTTGAATGCTATTAAAACAGTCATAGCAATAATTTCTAGTTCTTGGACCCTTACAAAACCATTTCTTTTTTTTTTTCAAATTATGCTTCCAAGGACAGATTTGTTGTTTTGTTTTGTTTTGTTTTTGGAGACAGTGTCTTGCTCTATCACCCAGGCTGGAATGCAGTGCTGCAGTCTTGGCTTACTGCAACCTCCGCCTCCCAGGTTCAAGCAGTTCTCCTGCCTCAGCCTCCCGAGTAGCTGGGACTACAAGTGTGCACCACCATGCCTGGCTAATTTTTTGTATTTTTAATGGAGGTTCAGTTTTGCCATATTGCCCAGGCTGGTCTCGAACTCCTGAGCTCAGGCAATCCACCCACCTCTGCCTCCCAAAGTGCTAGGATTACAGGCATGAGCCACTGTGCCTGGCCAAGGACACATTTGTATTAACAGGGAATAATCCTACAAGTTAAAATAATCCTACAAGTCTCTATATTACACAGAAAAACAAAATTGGTATTTTTATGAGTGTTCTCCACTTAACACCTTATCTAATCGAATTATTTGACCTAATTTTATATTAGGAGGCATCTCTCTCTCTTCTTTGAGACTCCTTTGTTAATTATGAAGATTGGCAGTTTTCAGACCTGGCTCTGGAATTCCATTACTTCCCACTAAAAGTTAAAAGCAGGCCTGTAGATTTCAGTTTTCCTGGTAGAAATGAGTGAGGGAGGAATAGGATTCTTCTGTGTAACAGTAAAACAAGGAGCACATAGCATTGATCTACATCTCACAGAGCTAGTATGAAGATGAAGACAAGTGATTCTTGTAAAACACGAAGAATAATGCCTAATCCATTTTAAGGGCTTACAACATTAGCTGTTAATAGTGTCATCTTATTATCAGATGTGAGTGCCCTCAGCATTCTTTCTTATTACTTTCAAATATTCACCCTTTCCCCACTTACCTCAAAGGAGGAAGAGATCGTGGCCTTTTCCCTTTGAAGATGAGCTGTTCCATGCCAGTTCTTGACCCCGTTTCTGCTTTCCTTCTCCATTGTCTTGCTTTACCAGGTAGACTTTCTCTTCTGCCTTCACCCATGTCTGTCCCTTCTAAACAATGTCCCCCATTTCATCTCTTCTCAGGACTCCCCCTTCTTTCATGGCCAGGCTTCTGTGAAGACTGTTGTACTGTCACTGCTTCTGCTTCCTTATCTCTACCTTCATCGTTTCATCAAGTCTCCCTCAGGTCTCTGTTGTCAGATCCACTGGTGTCTATTTAATGTTAATCCTACTTAACTTC
Source organism: Trachypithecus francoisi (assembly GCF_009764315.1). Lineage (NCBI taxonomy): Eukaryota > Metazoa > Chordata > Mammalia > Primates > Cercopithecidae > Trachypithecus > Trachypithecus francoisi. The sequence continues at coordinate 98,060,765 of NW_022681468.1, forward strand.
CCTGGCATTTGACACTGTTGCCCACCCTTCCTTGCAACTCTGACCTTTTCTGCCTTGACTATTGCTGTTTTCTCCTGCCCCTACCTCTCTGAGTGTTCTTTCTCAGTCTTCTCTGCCAGGTCCTGTACTCTGGCCCCCTTTCATCTTGGTGTTCCCTAGGGTCCTGTCCTTAGCTCTCCTCTGTGTGTTCTTTTCTCTTGGACAGACCATCTACTTTTTTATTTATTTATTTGAGATAGGGTCTCACTCTGTTGCCCAGGCTGGAGTGCAGTGGCGCAATCTTGGCTCACTGCAGCCTTGACCTCTTGGGCTCAAATGATCCTCCCACCTCAGCCTCCTGAGTAGCTGGGACTACAGACACGCACCACCATGCCCGGCTAATTTTTCATTGTTTGGTAGAGACGGGGTCTCTACCTTGTTGCCCAAGCTGGTCTAGAACTTCTGGACTCAAGCGATTCACCTGCCTCGGCCTTCCGAAGTTATGGGATTATAGGAGTGAGCCACTGCACCCAGCCACATCATCCACTTTAAATACAGGGTATATGCTACTTAATCCCAAGTCCTTGTCTGTGACTCCAGAGGTCCCATGGGCATGTCCTAAACAGAACTTACTCTCCCTTGTACAGATCGTTTGCTCCCATCTGCTCCTCCACAATTTCCAGAGCACTTCATGCCGTTGCTCTCATCTCTGCCTGTACAACTTACCTTTCGAAGACAGCTGAATTCCTTCTCCTTTGTAAAGTTCTTCCATTCGCTCGTGAGATAAGAAACAATTTACTCAAACATAAATTAAATGGATGAGAAAGAAATGAAGTGCTGGGCTGGATGATTCTAATGGTCCTTTCTAGATCTAAGAGTCTGGGTTCTCTTTTCTTTCACTGAGTTCAGTAATTATTGTCCTCATCAGTGACCACAGAGGAACTGCAGAGAAATGGAGAGAACAGAGAAAAAGGTGGTTACTAATCAATTTCCTTTTCTCTTTCAGTTTTATGCATGTGAGATGGTGCTTGAGGAAGAGGGAATCTATGGAGGTGAGAGGAGATGAATGTGAGTGGAAAGGGAGAGAGAACATACAGAAGAAAAAACTGTTGTTGTTCTCCACCCCCCAGCTCTTTCTTTTCCTAGTCTTATTCCTGTTAGTGTAGCAGGAGGAGAGGTTCCTGAGAATGGGAATGGGAACAGGACCACAAATTAGAACACTACTCGGGGCTGGGCGCGGTGGCTCACGCCTGTAATCCCAGCACTTTGGGAGGCCTGAGGTCAGGAGTTCGAGATCAGCCCAGGTAACATGGTGAAACCCCATCTCTACTAAAAATACAATAATTAACTGGGCGTGGTGGTGCACACCTGTAATTCCAGCTTACTCAGGAGGCTGAGGCAGGAGAATTGCTTGAACCCAGGAGGCAGAGGTTGCAGTGAGCCGAGATCACGCCATTGCACTCGAGCCTGGGCGACAAGAGTGAGACTCAGTCTCATAAATAGGCAGATAGATAGATAGATAGACAGACAGAACGAACACTATTGGGGTAGTATGAAAGTAATACCAGGGCTTAGAGTTGGAAATGACCAACCACTCTTTTCTCACCTTCCAAGGCTTCCACAGGAAAAACTGGGCCTCCCCTGTGTGCATTTCTCAGGCTATTCTCCACACAGCCCAAACCTGATCACAGCACTCCTTGCTGGAAATCTGGCAGCAGCTCAAAATAAAGCCCAGAATCCCCAACATGCCTCCTATCCCTTGCACAGTCTGGCCCCTCCTGTCCCATTAGCCTCATTGTGTGCTACTTCCTTCTCTTGACTCACCACCCTCCAGCCAGAGGGATTTTGCCCATGATTTTCCAGGTGCCCAGGATGTTCTCCATCCTACAGCTTTTTGCCTTCCCAAGTCTTACGCAAATTCTAAGCTTAATTTTCTCTTCTTGACGGAAGTCTTTCCTACACCCCCAGTTGTGGTTACAGCCCTTTAATATATGGTGCTCACAGCTTGCTGTTTGACCTCTTTGGAGCACAACCGTGATTTAACAGTTTGTGTCATAATTTGTCTGGTGTGTCTCCCCCACTAGACTGTAAGCTCCAGAAGGTTGGGAGCATGTCTATTTTGCTCACTGCTGTATCTCTGGTGTTCATATAGTCCTGCATGTAGGCAGCTTTCAGTAAATATTTGCTGAATAATGAATGAGCAAGCTGGGCATGGTGGCTCACGCCTGTAATCCCAGCACTTTGGGAGGCTGAGGCGGGCGGATCACCAGAGGTCAGAAGTTTGAGAGCAGCCTGGCCAACATGGCAAAACGCTGTCTCTGCCAAAAATATAAAAATTAGCTGGGCGTGGTGGTGCATGCCTGTAATCCCAGCTACTTGGGAGGCTGAGGCAGGAGAATTGCTGGAACTCAGGAGGTGGAGGTTGCAGTGAGCCGAGATCTCACCATTGCACTACAGCCTGGATGATGAGAGCTAAACTCAGTCAAGAAAGAAAGAAAGAAAGAAAGAAAGAGAGAAAGAGAGAGAGAGAGAGAAAAGAAAGAAAGAAAGAAAGAAAGAAAGAAAGAAAGAAAGAAGAAAGAAAGAAAGAAAGAGAAAGAAAGAAAGAAGGAAAGAAAAGAAAGAAAGAAGGAAAGAAGGAAAGAAGGAAAGAGTGAATGAACGTTTTCTTGGCACTTTTGGTCAGCCTTCTAGTAAAAACCCATCACTTACCACATTGTGTTACAGGCTGCTGTGGTCACATCTCCTTTCCTTATCAGACTGTGAGCTCCTTAAGGGCAGGGACTGTGTCTTATTCTTTGAGCCTCCATTGCTTAATGCAGTACTGGCGTGTGGCAGGCACTCAAATATTTATTGCATGATTGTGGCAGACCTTCCCTCTTAACGTGGAGCTAAGTACCTTCTACAGGGAGGCTGATGCTCTGTGTCCCCACAGATGTGAGCTGTGATGAATGGGCCTTCTCTTTGCTGCCTCTTGATGTGGATCTGCTGAGCATGGAACTACCAGAATTTTTCAGGGATTACTTTCTGGTAAATGCAGAGGCCCTTGGGTCTTGGCATCAGGGGATGGAGACACATGTGGGATGCAGAGGGCTAGAAATACCAATGTAACCTTTATCCAACTCAAGTAATTTATCACGAGTGATAGTGATATAGTGATTGAGTGCTACAGATTGGTCTTTGCGGGACTTCCCGTGGAGCCAATGAAAATGCATCCCCCAGACCCTGCCACCCTGCTCCAGGGCTTCTAGGGCTAACCACTTTCCAAAGGGTCCTATTGGGTTGATTCATATCTTTATGACTTGTGTGGTCCCTGCAGGAAGGAGATCAGCGTTGGATCAACACTGTGGCTCAGGCCTTACACCTTCTCAGCACTCTCTATGGACCCTTTCCAAACTGCTATGGAATTGGCAGATGCGCCAAGGTAAGAGCACTAGCAGTACTGTTGTCCCGGCAGACCCTGTTTCCCCTGTTGTGTACCCACGTGAGGTTATCCAAGGGTATCTGTGATATAAGGTGTATTCTTTGCTTTCATTGTTCTGGAATGGATCCTCAGAGAGGAGAACTTATGTGGCTAACAGAGAGGCAAAAGCCAGGGTCTCCTGGGTGGCATTCCTAAATCTCTTTTCATTTTGGGGACAGAGTAACACATCTTCTCACCAGTATGAAGAGTGTCGGGGAAGGATAGACACAGATGGGAGTAGATAGGGCCATATTGTAAATAATGAGCTCCTGTCTCGGGGACAAGAGGAAGTATCACATGGAAGGGGTTGGCTGCAGTAGGGACCTGGACACAAGACTGAGAATATTTTGGGCCCTGGCAGATGGCATATGAATTGTGGAGGAACCTGGAGGAGGAGGAGGATGGTGAAACCAAGGGCCGAAGGCCAGAGATTGGACATATCTTTCTCTTGGACAGAGGTAAATTATGCCCAGCGCTCCTGTCATCTTTTGGCCTTAGAAGACATGGGAATATGGAAAGCGTGGTGGCAAAGTTAAAATCCTAAGGTTAGGGCTGTGAATCCCAGCTTTGAGGAGCGTGGGTCCTTGGCCCTATGGAAGTGTCAAAGCTGCCCTTGAGCATGCTGTGTAGAAGGCTGGGTCAGAGAGAACCTTCATGGTCAGGGATCTCTGTTTCAGATGTGGACTTTGTGACAGCGCTTTGCTCCCAAGTGGTTTACGAGGGCCTAGTAGATGACACCTTCCGCATCAAGTGTGGTAAGTGCCATGGTCCTCTGCATCTTGGCAAGATGGATGTGGTCATCAGCCTTGGCACCTCCCACATGGCAGGGCTTGTGGGAGAGACCCAGACCCTGAATGAACTGCTGGCTTCCAAATAGTTTGAGGACCTTTATGGCAGTTCAAGGAAGGGTAGGAGAAGTCCTCATTGGAGATCCTAAGAACTGTCCCTCTGCTCTCAAAGGGAGTGTCGACTTTGGCCCAGAAGTCACATCCTCTGACAAGAGCCTGAAGGTGCTACTCAATGCCGAGGACAAGGTGAGGGTGTGGGTGCTAGCAATGGGCCCCCCTAGGGCCACTGCTTATACCAGGCTGTGGGCCCCAGCTCTGTGAGGGGAGGCTGAGTCTGTGGGAGAGAGGGTTTCCCCACCAGTTAAGAGCATACCCCAGAGCACGGAGTAGGCATTTGATATGGACCCATGGATCCCAGCTGAGCTTTGTTTGTATTTCTGCCAGAACACCTGAGCACCCTTCCTGTACTGTCATTCTACTGCTAAGTGATGGTTCTGATAGAGTAAGTTGTTCCTGTCTTACTCCCCTCACAGGTGTTTAATGAGATTCGGAATGAGCACTTCTCCAATGTCTTTGGCTTCTTGAGCCAGAAGGCCCGGAACTTGCAAGCCCAGTATGATGTGAGGCTCCAAGCCCTGGTCCTCTGTTTTGTTCCCTCAGTGGCTTCCCAAGGCTGCTGCTCCTTCTAATATTATGACAGGTTCCCTGTCCTTTCTCATGGATGGATGACAACTGAGGGAGGGTGGTGGTTTCTCATGTCTGAGGTTGGGGGGTTAACCTTTGGGAATTTTCCCACAGCGCCGGAGAGGCATGGACATTAAGCAGATGAAGAATTTCGTGTCCCAGGAGCTCAAGGGCCTGAAACAGGAGCACCGCCTGCTGAGTCTCCGTAGGTTTCAGCTTGAGGGGCGTGAGGGGAAGTGACTGTATCCCTCTGGGGAAGGCTCCCGAGTACCGTTACCCCAAGGAGGAGGTCCCTGTTCATCTGCCGCATATGATCTTATTTGGTGTAAAGTGGGAAGAAGTGCTTTTGGATTTTGCCTTAAGAGGTTTTTATTCTTCTGGACAATAAAGGGGCATCTTTCTAGAAACAGGAATATGTCAGCTCCCTTTATCCAACCTGCAGATATTGGGGCCTGTGAATCCATCATGAAGAAGAAAACCAAGCAGGATTTCCAGGAGCTAATCAAGACTGAGCATGGTAACTGCCACAACCTTGCTGTGCTACTGCCCACACTTCTACTTCCCCAGCTCCCAGCCCCATCCCACCCTTAAAAGATGTTCTCTGGCTCTTTCCAGCCGACACTGGCTATGTGGAATGCTGTTTCCTGCTAGAAGTCCTGGGGGTCCCTTAACCCACCCCAAGGATGGAGAAAGAGATGGGGAGACAGACATCTGTTAGCATAGATGGCAACAGCTGAGCTGGTCCCCCAGTAACAGGCTCTCCTCTGATTTCTCACAGCACTGCTAGAGGGGTTCAATATCCGGGAGAGCACCAGCTACATCGAGGAACACATAGACCGGCAGGTGCGCAGGTGGAGGGCTGCGGGGGCCAAGAATGGCGTTTAGAGGGGGGGTCAGCCTTAAGCAGAAGGAAAAGAACATGTGTTGTGAAGCCTCAGTCCTCCTTGAGTCTTTCTTCCTATGCAGGTGTCGCCTATAGAAAGCCTGCGCCTCATGTGCCTTTTGTCCATCACTGAGAATGGTGAGCCCAAAAGACTAAAGATGAGAATGTCAGATTGAGAAACTATGTCTTAGGGACAGAAGAAGTGATTTTGAAAGGCTAAGGCAAATGTCTTAGCAAACAGAATGTTTCCTTGTAATTTCATGGGTTCTTTTTTGTTTGGGGTGAATGATCACCAGGACACAGGGTAATTTATTGTTTTAGCCCTAAGTGGGACCACATCCAGGCCACCCTAGAGCCCTGTCATATCTTAGGACTGCAGGGGTGTAGAGCTGAGTGGCGTTTCTCTCATCACTCCATCTGTCCTTATTTTCAATAAGATAAAGATACATTCCAGGAAAAAGGGACAGCAAGTTAATTTCATGAACATTTATTTTATTTATTTATTTTTTTGAGACAGAGTCTCGCTCTGTCACCCAGGCTGGAGTGCAGTGGTGCGATCTCGGCTCATCACAACCCCCACCTCGTGGGTTCAAGTGATTCTTCTGCCTCAGCCTCCTGAGTAGCTGGGACTACAGGTGTGCACCACCACGCCCAGCTAGTTTTCATGAACATTTCTAAAATCCCAGATTCTGTAATCTTCGTGGCAACTTCTTTTCACTGTTGAAGTCTTGCAGTTGGTGAATATTCTTGAAGGTTGCCTTCTTTTTCTTTTTCTTCCTTTTCTTTTTTTTTTTAAGACAGAGTCTTGCTATGTTGCCCAGGCTGGAGTGCAATGGCACGATCTCGGCTCACTGCAACCTCTGCCTCCTGGGTTCAAGCGATTTCTCACCTCAGCCTCTCGAGTAGCTGGAACTACAGGTGCACGCCATCACACCAGGCTAATTTTTGTATTTTTAATAGAGACGGAGTTTTGTTATGTTGGCCAGGCTGGTCTGGAACTCCTGACCTCAGGTGATCCACCTGCCTCAGCTTCCCTAAGTTCTGGGATTACAGGAGTGAGCTACTGTGCCCGGCCGAAGGTTGCTTTTTACCCAGAGAAGTATTTTGCTTATTCTAAATCTCATTTACTATAGTTAGAATCCCAGTTATTCTTACCTCGATGGAGAAAAACATATAAGACCATGCTTTTGGAACTCATTTGAACACTTTTCCTATTTCTCAATAGTTGTGAAGCAGTTCCTAGTAGAACTCCCCCTTAGCCAGGAAGAAATGCATGAGTCTGCCAGGTGCAGTGGCTTATGCCTGTAATCCCAGCACTTTGGGAGGCCAAGGCAGGTGGATCTCAAGATCAGGAGTTGGAGACCAGCCTGACCAACATGGTGAAACCCTGTCTCTACTAAAAATACAACAATTAGCCAGGTGTGGTAGTGCATGCCTGTAATCCCAGCTACTCAGGAGGCTGAGGCAGGAGAATGGCTTGAACCCAGGAGGTGGAGGTTGCAGTGAGCCAAGATCGCGCTTCAGCCTGGGTGACAAAGCAAGACCCCATCTCAAATAAATAAATAAATAAATGAGTCATCACTTCTCCCTCCTGCTGCATCCTCCCCACATCCCACTACGATCACCATTAGTTCCAGTGTCCCCTCCTCAGCACCCTTATGTTTCACAGGTCTTCTTGGGAGCTCCCAGACCTAGGCTTTATTTTTCAGTAAGCAAGCTTAAAATGTGAACCAACTGTATACTCTACAGGATTAACATTTACTGAATCCTTCCTCCTGAAGAAGGCATTCTTTGCTGGTTGATCTGTACATTTTAGGGTGCCTCTGCCAGCCTCTTTCTCATGCACCTGTCTTATTTTCTTCACGCTTAGGTTTGATCCCCAAGGATTACCGATCTCTGAAAACACAGTATCTGCAGGTAAGGCCTGGAGAATGTATTCTTGAGGGAACTTGGTGGAGGGCAGTTACTGGGCATTTTTGAAAGAGGCAAAAGAAGTGGCCCCTTTCCTGCCTCCATTACCCTCCTGTTTCCATTCAGGCCTCCCTCTTAGAGCTACTAGGGAGAGTCACCTTTCACCACGCCTCTCTGCTCTCTACCCTTGTTTCACCCCATACACTGACGGCGCATGGCCGGTGCTGAGAATTTAATTTAAACATTTCAGCGCTGGCCCCAGAGGTGAGTTCTTACTCCTGGGAGTCTCTCTCATTTTAGCACCGTGTGAGGCATTGATTCAGCTTTCCTTCCGGGTACTTCTTAAGTCTTACTTCATCCAGGAAGCCTTTCCCATACATCCATAGGTCTCTAAAGTCTCATGCTGCTTTTTATTCTTCTTCGTTTGGTGTTTAATTATTTCTTTTTCTTTTTCTTTTTTTTTGAGACGATGTCTCGTTCTGTCGCCCAAGCTGGAGTGCAGTGGCGCAATCTCGGCTCACTGCAACCTTTGCCTGCCAGGTTCAAGCAGTTCTCTGCCTTAGCCTCCTGAGGAGCTGAGACTACAGGCACGAGCCACCATGCCCAGCTAATTTTTGTGTTTTTAGTAGAGACAGGGTTTCATCATGTTGGCCAGGCTGGTCTCAAACTCCTGACCTCAAGTATCTGCCTGCCCTGGTCTCTCAAAGTGCTGGGATTACAGTCATGAGCCACCGCTCCCAGCCCTGTTTGGTTATTTCTGATGTGAAAATTTATCTCAACTAAGTGTGAGCTCCTTCACACTGCAGCAGAGGCTACATAGTCCTTCTCTCCCTCACCTCTGTAGTGCCTGACAGTGCTAGATGCTCTTTGGACACTCAGTAAATAGTCTAATTGCATCTTCTTCAGAGCTATGGCCCTGAACACCTGCTAACCTTCTCCAATCTGCGACGAGCTGGGCTCCTAACGGAGCAGGCCCCCGGGGACACCCTCACAGCCATGGAGAGTAAAGTGAGCAAGCTGGTGACCGACAAGGCTGCAGGTAAGCAGGGAGCACAGGTGACCCCTACTCCAGCTGTTGTCCTGACTTCTCTCAACAGGCAGCATGCTGGGAGGGACAGAATGAATTGGAGAAGGTGGACTGATTCCTTCCTATTAATGTCATTACTATTATTACTACTACATCTGACAGTAAGAGCGGTTTCCACATAGTGAACACTTACCATGTGCTGAGCCCTTTAGTTTCTCATTGAATCCTCACAAAGACTCTGTGAGGTAAATTTTCTCATCCTCATTTTATGGATGATGAAACTGAGGCTTAGAGAATTAAGTGATTTGTCCCAGGTCCCTTAGTTAGTAAGTTAGGTCAGTTTAACTCCAAAGCACATACCAATAAACTTGGGTTACCCTGTGGATTGCATTTAGTAGAGACCTGGTACCCTGTGGGAGGGGGAAGACTGTGGGTGGGGAGAAGGGTGGGAGTTCCAGGGAACTGTAGTTGAACAGCTTCCGAGAGTTTTTGGATGTGATTGGTGCTGTCGTGTCCTGACTGGTGTTGTTCGTGGCAGTGTCATGAATCCATAGACCTTAGGTGAAACCTGACACAGATTTCTTCCCCAGGAAAGATTACTGATGCTTTCAGTTCTCTGGCCAAGAGGAGCAATTTTCGTGCCATCAGCAAAAAGCTGAATTTGGTATGTGGAACAGGGATGATTAGGGGAGACGGTGGGTTCATTCCATTGTGGGGTACTTTTTTTTTTTTTTTTTGAGATGGAGTCTTGCTCTGTTGCCCAGGCTGGAGTGCAGTGGCACAATCTCAGCTCACTGCAACCTCTGCCTCCCAGGTTCAAGTGATTCTCCTGCCTCAGCCTCCTGAGGGATTACAGGCATGCGCCACCACACCCAGCTAATTTTTGTATTTTTAGTAGAGACAGGGTTTCACCATGTTGGCCAACTTCTGACCCCGGAAGTTCTGGTCTCGAACTTCTGACCTCAGGTGATCCACCCACCTCGGCCTCCCAAAGTGCTAGGATTAAAGGCGTGAGCCACTGTGCCCAGCCCATTGTGGAGTACTTTGAATCCACAAAAACCTTTTTGTCATTTCATGTGTATAAAGATTCTTCTGTTTGGTAGTCTTATAGCATGGTAGATTCATTCATTTAATCAACATGTAACAAGCACCTGCCAATGCCAGAGAATATTCTAAGTGCTGCTTCAGTGACAACCATATCCCATGTCTCTTAAGGACAGGGAAAGGAGAACCTGTCCCTCCAGCCCGTTCACATTATTCAATAGTGGTGCATGGGAAGTCATTCCAGAGAACTGGCAGTTGCTGAACAGAAACTGCTATCTTCTGTTACGGATTCTCTTTTCAGGGCTATTGCTGGTTCTCCCTTTTGTTGAAATAAGAATTGTTCTTTGGGCTATGCCACTTTATCTGACCCTTTAAAGTGTTAGGGAGCTGAGCTGTCACTTGCCTAATGAAGTCCCTTTGTGTTTTTTTTTTTTTTTGAGACGGCGTCTCCCTCAGTCGCCCAGGCTGGAGTGCAGTGGTGCGATCTCGGCTCACTGCAAGCTCCGCCTCCTGGGTTCACACCATTCTCCTGCCTTAGCCTCCCAAATAGCTGGGACTACAGGCGCCCGCAGCCATGCCCGGCTAATTTTTTGCATTTTTAGTGGAGATGGGGTTTCACCGTGTTAGCCAGGATGGTCTCGATCTCCTGACCTCGTGATTCACCCGCCTCGGCCTCCCAAAGTGCTGGGATTACAGGCGTGAGCCACCGCACCCGGCCAAGTCCCTTTGTCTTATAGATCCCACGTGTGGACGGCGAGTATGATCTGAAAGTGCCCCGAGACATGGCTTACGTCTTCAGTGGTGCTTATGTGCCCTTGAGCTGCCGAATCATTGAGCAGGTGAGAGCATATTACTCTTGCTCCCATTCATATTTCATTCTCTCTGCTTTCTCTTGGTCCCTAGCCTGTCTTCACTTTTTTTGTTTTCTTTGAGAAATGGAGTCTCGCTCTGTCACCCAGGCTGGAGTGCAGTGGCGTGATCTCAGCTCACTGCAACCTCCGCCTCCTGGATGTAAGTGATTCTCCTGCCTCAGGTTCCCAAGTAGCTGGGACTACAGGCATATGCCACTGCACCCAGCTAATTTTTGTATTTTTAGTAGAGATGGGGTTTCATATAGACGAGGCCAACTATATGTTGGCCAGGGTGGTCTCGAACTCCTGACCTCAGGTGATCGCCCCGCCTCAAACTCCTAAAGTGTTGGGATTACAGGCGTGAGCCACCACACCTGGCCCTGTCTCAACTTTTTGCTACTTGAGTAATGAGCAAGAAATGTGACAGTCTGGCTGCTGTGCCCTTCCTTTCCTAAGCCTGATATTGTCTGTAGCCTTAAAAACAGTGCTTATACCTTCACAGGTGTTAGAGCGACGAAGCTGGCAGGGCCTTGATGAGGTGGTACGGCTGCTCAACTGCAGTGACTTTGCATTTACAGGTATGTGGCATCAACAGTGGGGTAGGCTGGCAGTGAGAGGTGGGCTGGATGCACCACTCAGGACTAGCATGTCAGGGAAGAGCTGAATCTGGTCTGATCCTCACAGACATGACTAAGGAAGACAAGGCTTCCAGTGAGTCCCTGCGCCTCATCCTGGTGGTGTTCTTGGGTGGTTGCACATTCTCTGAGATCTCAGCCCTCCGGTTCCTGGGCAGAGAGAAAGGTAAGAGAGAGCAGAAAGGTGAGAATTGGCCTGTATTATATCTGGGCAACAAAGTGTTGGCTGGGCGCAGTGGCTCATGCCTGTAATCTCAACACTCTGGGAGGCCGAGGCGGGCAGATCACCTGAGGTTAGGAGTTCGAGACTAGCCTGACTAACATGGTGAAACCCCATCTCTATTAAAAATACAAAAATTAGCCAGGCATGGTGGTGGGTACCTGTAATCCTAGCTACTCAGGAGGCTGAGGTAGGAGAATTGCTTGAACCTGGGAGGTGGAGGTTACAATGAGCCAAGATGGCGCCATTGCACTCCAGCCTGGACAACAAGAGCAAAACTCCATCTCAAGAAAAAAAAAAAAAAAAAACACGCAAAGTGTCCTGCATAGGAATAGTTTTCTCCTGGCCTCGGAGTACAATTTGCCATAGCCTTACTGTGGGCTGCTATAGTAGGGAGCCCAGTTATACCAGGCGTAGAAAGCAGTGGTGCCCAAGGGTATGGCACTCACGTCTCTGTCTATAAACCGGTGCTCTGATCCCATGGGGACTGTAGAAATGGAGGGGCTCTGTGGTTATCGTTGGGGCCTAAGATCTGCGCTGTCTCTTCTGCTGCTGCATTTGACTCCTTAGGCTACAGGTTCATTTTCCTGACAACAGCAGTCACAAACAGTGCTCGTCTTATGGAGGCTATGAGTGAGGTGAAAGCCTGATGTTTTTCCCGGCCAGTGTTGACATCTTCCCTGAACACATTCCTCAGTGGGAGGCAGGCATCTGGCACCCAGCTGTTATAACCAAGTGTCTACCAACTATCTGCTACGAGCCGGGAGCATGGAACATGTTGGGATTTAGAGAACATATCTGAGAAGAGAGTTCACTTCCTGCTCCCAGGATATTTCTCTTTTCTGTTTATGAAGTACAACCCATGCTGCTAAGATACAAGCAGGAAGAGGTATCCTTTGCTAAATCCTGTTTGAATATCATTGTAAATAAAGCCTCTGCTCTCAGATGTAATATGTTTGTTGTTCTGTACATGCACTTCCATCTTTATTAGTGAAAGCCCATTGGAGCTTTCTGCAGGGGCTTCCTATGCTTCTCGGCCTGGACTTTGTAGTGGCCTGGTCTGGTTCTTCCCTGTAAAAGTCACTCGACCATTCTGTACCTGAGTTTCCTCAACCATAAAATGAGGGGGATGGATGAGGTGACCAGCAAGCATGTTTCCAATTCTAAAATGTTGTGATTCATTACATTTTTGAGAAAATGACTTTGTTGTTTTAACTTAAGGAGGCACTTCAATTTTAAGCGTTTTGTTTCTTATTGCAAAATGAAAGACTGTGTGCCATTAGAGCCATTTCAGGCATCAGCAAACAGTGCTCCTGTAAATGTACCAGCACCCTCCTCATTGCTGATGCTAGTATCCTTTCTCCCTCTCTATTTACCTTTCAAAAATGATGAAATATAGGCCAGGTGCTGTGGCTCATGCCTGTAATCACTGTACTTTTGGAGGCCAAGGCAAGAGGAAAGCTTGAACCCCGGAGTTTGAGACCAGCCTGGATAACATGGCAAGACCCCATCTGTACAAAAAATAAAAAAATTAGCCGAGGGTGGTGGCACACGCCTGTATTCCTAGCTACTGGGGAGGCTGAGGTGGGAGGATCCCTTGAGCCCAGGAGGTTGAGGCTGCAGTAAACTGTGACCCTCTCTCCAAAAAGAAAAGAAAAAAGAAGGAATTACAACCACCTGTGTTAGTGGCCACTTTTCAGGCCTCTTCCAGCTTGATCCCACTGATGACTACACTTTCCTTGAAATTGTCGTATTCAGCTTCCATAATACCCTTTCTTTGTCCTCCCACAGTCTCTTAGGTTGTTCTTTGATCCCATTTGCTGACATCTCCCCTCTCTCTGTCCTTTGTTGTCATCCACTTCCAGATCTCAAGCTTTCATCTCACTCCACACAAGTATGTCCTACCTGGTCATTCCACAGGCACTTCAAACTCAGCATGTACAAAATAAACTCATGAGTGGAAGCTCTTGTCCCTACTTGAATCCTTTAATCTGCTCTTCTTCCTGTATTCCCAAACTTTGTTCAAATGAGCAAAAAATTGTATTCTTGACCTCAGATTTTTTCTTTCTATGCCCCACCTTCAGCTGGTTCCCTTGTCCTATTGGTTCTTATTTCTAAATGCTCTAGTTCATCTTCTCCTCACCATCTTCTTCAGCTGGTTCCCTTGTCCTATTGTTCTTATTTCTAAATGCCTCTAGTTCATCTTCTCCTCACCATCCCTATGATAGAGGTCTTTATTGTCTCTTGCCTAGGTTTTTGTAAGAGTGTCCCTCCCAGCTGCTCATCCTCCCATCTGTTCCCCATTCCACAGTGCTGCCACTTAATAAAAGGAAGAAAGAAAATCAAAACCTGAGTTACTAGATCATCAAAAGTATTCTTCCTATAGAATAAGGATCATTCTGGGCCCGGCACAGTGGCTCACACCTGTAATCCTAGCACTTTGGGAGGACGAGGCAGGCAGATCACTTGAGGTCAGGAGTTCAAGACCAGCCTGGCCAACATGGTAAAACTCTGTCTCTACTAAAATATAAAAATTAGCCGGCTGTGGAGGTGCGCACCTGTGGTCCCAGCTACTCGGGAGGCTGAGGCGGGAGAATCACTTGAACCCAGGAGGCAGAGGTTGCAGTGAGCCGAGATCGTGCCACTGGACTCCAGCCTGGGCAAAAGAGCAAGACTCTGTCTCAATAAATAAATAAGTAAATAAAAATAATGATAATTCTGTATAAGAATACATTCCAAGGAAAAGGCATTCCTCAAGCATCTAGCTAGAATTTTGAGTGTTATTTCAAGCTAGTGTGCAAGACCAAAGACACTGCCAACAGGGCTGTTGTTCGCAGAAAGAATAGGTGGCATCAGAAAAAGATTAAACAGTGGCAAAACATTGCACTTCCATCAAGTAGAAATATATGACCCTGTAATAGGGTTTTTGTTTGTTTGTTTGTTTGTTTTTTGAGAAAGGTTCTTGCTTTGTCGTCCAGGCTGGAGTGCAGGGGCATGATCATGTCTCACTGCAGCCTTGACCTCCTGGGCTCAAGTGATCCTCCCACCTCAGCCTCCCAAGTAGCTGGGACTAGAGGCTCATACCACCACATCTGGCTAATTTTTGTATTTTTTATAGAGACGGGGTTTTGCCACATTGCCCAGGCTAAGGTCATATATTATAAACACATATTACACAGTGTTTTACATGCAGCGTTTATGCTCTGAATGGATATCTTTGCATCAGTTCTGTGACTTTGTTAGCCTCAGCACCTCAGTGTAAAGGACGAGAGAAAAATTGTCTTATCTCTGGATACTTAATAATGCTGGCCCTAAGAACATGTATGAAGATCACAAATTTGTGAAGCTTTCTGAAAAGCTCTCCTGTTAATTTAACCAACAAAGAATGCAAGTAAATTTTAGAAGTGGTGCTGCCATCCACTATTAGTGGTGTCAGTGTTAATCAACAGAGTGCAAGGAAACTGAAAAAGTAGTGCCTGTTGTCCACTGAGTTTGTGCTGTGAATATCTGGCATGCTGCTGATAGGTTAAAAAGAACATTGAAGCCGGGCGCGGTGGCTCACGCCTGTAATCCCAACACTGGGAGGCCGAGGCCGGCGGATCACCTGAGGTCAGGAGTTCAAGACCAGCCTGGCCAACATGGCGAAACCCCATCTCTACTGAAAATACAAAAAAAGTATCCAGGCATGGTGGTGCGTGCCTGTAGTCTCAGCTACTTGGGAAGCTGAGGCACAAGAACCCGGTGGCGGACGTGCAGTGAGCCGAGATTGGGCCACTGCACTTCAGCCTGGGTGACAGAGCGAGACTCCATCTCAATTAAAAAAAAAATAAAAAGAAGAACATTGAAAGCAGCAATGAAGTTTTTCTGAAAATAAGAAAAATATGGTTCTGAAGCTGAAGCAAACAAGCATCCTTTACCTTTAGGGAAAAGGCATGTGAACGTAAGTTACAGTTGGTCAGTAAACACGAAAAATGTGCAATTTCAGTTATAATCAAGTGCCAAACAAGGAAATGCCAGTATTATTATTTTACCTACAAAATGAGCAAAGATGTTTAAAAGTACGATAGAATTCAGCCCTGCTGAGGGTAACAAAAGGAGGGTACTTTTCCGGTGAGGCTTTGTGCGGAAGGCAAATTAATAAAGGGAGCATTCAGTAATTACACCTCTAGGAATCAGCTGTACGAAAATGCAGGATGCAAAGATTTATGTATGAATATATTCAGTCCAGCCTTATATTTTAAATTATTATCTAAATATCAATAGCAGAATGGGCGAGATAGTTACACACCAGGATATTATGCCACCATGAATCACTGGGGAAAAAAATGTGATACATAAGCATTTAGGGATGTAACATGTTCATAGAGGAAAGGAGGCTACAAAAGTACTTTGATGTTTATTTTGAGTTTTAAATTTTTCATGTAACAATTTAGAAACTCATCTAATTTGAAAGAAAACCACACCTAGGTGATCTGCACTTATTCACCAATCAGGTGAGTTGGGCAAATCATTCAAATCTTTTTGAGTTTCCTCTGCAATGGTGACAATACTCGCCATACAGGATTGTGAAGGTTAAATGGGATAACTAGCGTTGAAAGGTTCCAGGCCCATGAGCAGGACTCAATGTTCCTTCCCTTCCCCTTAGTGTACGGCTTCCTACATCTGGGGAAGAGTCCCACCAAAGATCAGTTCCAAGGTTGGCTTCTTGGATGAGAGAGGGAAACTAGGCGCTAACTTTCCTATTCCTCCCCGCTCCCGGTCTCGGCAGCCGGGAAGCCACGGTGCTCTCAACTCCCCCGCCCGCGCACTTCGAATACAAACTGCGCCGGGCGGGGCGGGGCGGGGCGCTGCTCCGATGACGTAGCCGACTCGGGAGGGGAGTCCCTTGAGGCTGCCGCCAATCGAGGGAAGCGGGAGGCGCAGGCCCCGCCCGCCCACTCACGGACAGTGACGTCATCCCCCGCCCCGTTCCAGCGCTTCCCGGGTCCGGCTCACGAGTCCCCGCCCGACTGCGCACCCGCGAGCTACAGCCCGAGGGGCGGGGATTTTCGTGGAGCGACGGGACGCGACGCCAATCGCGGCAAGGCTTCGCCCCGTGGCGCGGTTTGAAATTTTGCGGGGCTCAACGGCTCACGGAGCGGCTACCCGGGGTGAGGTCGCCGGTGTTTGCGGGTGGTTGTTGCTCTCGGGGCCGTGTAGAGTAGGTCTGGACCTGGACTGACGGCTGCTTGGAGCGTCTGCCATGAGGAGAAGGTGCGGGTTGCGGGGAAATCGAGGGGACGCGGGAGAGAGCGACGCCTCTCTCGGGTTCTGGGCCAGTTCAGGGGTGCGGGGCCCGTGCGAGGTCCCGGGACTAGGGCGTCACAGCAGTCGGCGCTGAGTGAGGCCGGGGGCGCGAAGGGGCAGGGTCTGGAGGCGGCGAGCCAGTGCGAGGGCCGCGGCGGAGGTGAGACCTGACGCGCTGTCTCCCGGCGGCCCCGGGTGTCCGCAGGCTCAGACGCCCGGGTGGGAGCCGAGCGCCAGTGCCCGGACGCGGCAGGGCGGGCGAGGCCGGGGGCCCGGGTCGGCCTCCACCCAGGCGGTCAGCGCTGGTGCTCGGACTCCACCTTCCCTGCCCTCGGCGTCTCAGGTGCCGCTTCTTGGCGCAGATGACTCGTTGTAAACCTTCTGTGGTCCTGGCTTCTCTTTAAAGCTGTTAAGTTTATTTGTCGTTGTTTTGTTTTATTCTTTGTTTTTGTGGAAACGCGGTCTCCTGTGTTGGCCAGGCTGGAGGCGTGAGCCACCGCGCCCGGCCCGTTGTTTTTCTTTGTATGTGGCCAGCGGTGTTAACGTTTTGTTTGAATTGGAAAGATAGTTTTGTTTCTTTGCAAGTTAAGAAACGGATTATGGAATTCTTTTCCGGTCGTTTTAATAACTTCCTAGGCAGTGTTGGGGAGGGACTGTCCGACTTGAAATCCTGACCAGTGACACTGACACTTACCAGCCTTGTGACTTCCAAATATTAACTTTAATTTCTGAAAGTCGTAGATGAAGTATTGTGATGATACAGCGTTAATTTGTAGTTTTTGGTGGAACTGATTGTTCTAAGGCTTTGTAAGATTCTTCATTTCGTGATCACTAATTCTGATCTGTCTTTTTCAAATGCTTGCCCTCAGAATAATGAGAATTGAGTGCCAACATGGTGAAACCCCGTCTTAACTGAAAATACAAAAATTAGCCAGGCGTGGTGGTGCCCCTGTAGCCCCAGCTTCTCAGGAGGCTGAGGCAGGAGAATCGCTTGAGCCTGGGAAACAGAGGTTGCATGAGCCGACATCTCGACACTGCACTCCAGCCTGGGTGGCAGAGTGAGACTCTGTCTCAAAAAAAAAAAAAAAGGCCATTAACAGTTTATGAATTATTTAGGCATCTTCTCTATCAAGGGATTGAATGAAGCAGGAGAAAAAATTACCCTTTAGTGTTGGTTCCAGGCTAATGGATATAATTAGGCTTTTTTTTTTTTTTTTTTTTTTTTTTTAAGACAGGGTCTCACTCTGTCACCCAGGCTGGAGTGCAGTGGCGAGATTGCTCACTGCAGCTTTGACCTCTGAGGCTCAAACAAAACTCTGGCCAGAATTAATTATGGTTATCGGTCCCGGAAACAGGTTGCACAGGAGATCAACAAAACTCCTTCTCTGGAGTGCTAAGAAAAAATAGGGCAGTGGATCAGTGAAGGCTGCCTGAAGGTAGGAAATAATTTAGAGGACCACTTTGAGATTTCTTCCAGTCCAGTTATTTATGTTCAAGACTGGAAAAACTGACCCATTCTACAACCTTTGTGTCCTTGAGTGGTAGTCTTTGTATGCACTCTGAGTTTTTCAGTGAGTCTAAAAAAAATCTCAGACTTGCTCCTTTTAGGGGATTACCTGAAACAATTTAGCCAGGTAGTATTTCAGTGTATCATGATAATTGTTCATAATGATTGCTCTGAAGCATCTTAAGAACATACAACTTTTTTGAAATGTCACATTATTCATTCAAAAAGACTTCTTGGGCCTGGCACAGTGGCTCACACCTGTAATCCCAGCACTTTGGGAGGCCAGGTGGGAGGATGACTTGGGCCCAGGAGTTCAAGACCAGCCTGGGGCACCATAGCAAGACCCTGTCTCTAAAAAATAATAATAATTTATACTAAAAAAGAAAAGAAAAATAATTCTTGAATGTTATATACAAGGAACCATTCCAAGTGGTGGGGATATAGCAGTGAGCAAAAGTGACATCCCTGCCCTCACAGTTTGTATTCTAATAGCAAAAGAGGAGTGTAATAAATAAGTTAATCTTAAATGGTGATAAGTGCTATGTAGAGAAATCAAGCAGAGAAAGGGGATAAGAAGTACTGAAGGTGTAGAAAGTGGGGTTGTGGTTTTAAAGAGATGGGTCAGGAAAGGCCTCCCTGAGAAGGTGATCTCTGAGCAAAGACCTAAGGAGGAAAAGGGTGAAGCCATGCAGCATGGGGGAAAAGAGATCTAGGTAGAGGAATCAGCATATCAAAAGAAATGGCTTTCAGATGGAATGGGCCTTCATAGGGCTTTGGAAAGGCAGAGGCTTTTCCTTGGCGTGAGATGGCAAGTCACTGGAGGGTTCTGAGTAGAGGATTAGGACTTGGGGCTCCTGTGTTGACAATAGACTTAAGGAGGCCAGCATTGAAGCAGTGAGACTAGTTAGAAGCCATTGCCATACAGCAAAAAGTTGGTGGTGGTGACCTGGACGAGGGTGGGGGTGGTAGTGGTAGCAGCAGAGGTCAGGAGGAGTGAGATTCTGCCTGTCTTGTGTAGATAATGCTAATGGCGCGAATATAAGAAAGAAGTGTCAAGGATGATACAAGATTTAAGTTAAAAAAAAAATTAAGTTCAGTACAATTTGAATGTTAGGAAGAGTAAGAAATGTTAGTTTTTAATTCTTTGAAAATGATCCTGTTACAGGAACTGTCTCTAACTAGAATAATACCCATTTCCAACAGGCCAAATAAAATGCATTATATATTAGTAAAGTTTTCTTTCTTTCTTTCTTTTTTTTTTTTTTTAAGACAGTCTTGCTCTGTCGCCCAGGCTGGAGTGCAATGGCATGATCTCAGCTCACTGCAACCTCTGCCTCCTGGGTTCACCGGGTTCAAGTGATTCTCCTGCCTCAGCCTCCTGAGTATCTGAGATTACAGGCACCGGCTACGACGCCCAGCTAATTTTTATGTTTTTAGTAGAGATGGGGTTTCACATGTTGGCCAGGCTGATCTCTCGCTCCTGATCTCAGGTGATCAACCTGCCTTGGCCTCCCAAAGTGCTGGGATTACACAACGTGAGCCACCAGGCCCGGCCATAGTAAAAATCTGTAAGTTTTTCAATTAAGTCGCAAATCAAAAAAGTTTCAGATTGTGTGCCGAGATGTTTTTAATAACAGCTTTGAGATATAATCCACATACTATACAATGTACTTAAAGTGTATAATTCAGTGATTTTTAGAATATTCACAGTTGTGCAATCATCACTGCAATCAGTTTTAGAACATTTATATCACCCCTTTAAAATCCCATTAGCGGTCAATCCCCTTTCACCTCATGGTCCAAATTCTCTCCACCCCCAACTACAAATCTACTTTTTGGCTAGGCAAGGTGGTGCACACCTATAATCACAGCACTTTGGGAGCCCAAGGTGGGAGGACTACTTGAGCCCAGGAGTTCAAGAACAGCTTGGGAGACTGCCTCTACAAAAAAAAATTTTTTTTTTTTTTTTAAGATGGAGTCTCACTCTGTCACCCAGGCTGGAATACAGTGACACGATCTCAGCTCACTGCACCTTCTGCCCCCTGGATTCAAGCGATTCTCCTGCCTCAGCCTCTCGAGTAGCTGGGATTATAGGTGCCCACCACCACGCCCAGCTAATTTTTGTATTTTTAGTAGAGATGGGGTTTCACCATATTGGCCAGGCTGGTCTCAAACTCCTGACCTCGTGATCTACCGGTCTTGGCCTCCCAAAGTGCTGGGATTACAGGCATAAGCCACCGTGCCTGGCCTAAAAAAAATTTTTTTTTGTTTAAGTTAGCTGGGTGTGGTGGCTCACATCTGCAGTCCCAGCTACTCCGGAGGCTGAGGTGGGAGGATCACCTGAGCCTAGGAGGTTGGGGCTGCAGTGAGCCATGATCATGTTACTGCACTCCAGCCTAGGTGAAAGATGTCTCAAAAAAAACATACAAACCCCAAATCTACTTTTTACCTATTCTGGATATATCATATAAATGGAACCATAGCTGTTGTGGTCTTTTGTGACTTGCTTCTTTGACTTAGCATAATATTTTCCAGGTTTATTGCCAAATAATATTCCATTGTATGGCTATATACTACATTTTATTTACCCATTCATGAGTTGATGGCCATTTGTTTTGTTTTGTTTTGTTTTGTTTTCACTTTTTGGCTATTGTAAGTAATGCTACTATAAACATTTGTGTAGTTTTCGTATAAATGTGTTTTCATTTATTTTTGGTAAATACCCAGTAATAAAACTGCTGGGTTGTATGAACTCCATTAAACTGAGGGGCTGGGTGCAATGGCTCATGTCTGTAATCCCAACACTTTGGGAGTCTAAGGTGGGAGGATTGCTTGGGCCCAGAAGTTCAAGACCAGCCTGAGCAACATGGCAAACCTTTAAAAAAAAAAAACCCAAAAACGAAAATTAGCCAAGCATGATAGCATGTCTGTGGTCCCAGCTACTTGGGAGACTAAGGCGGGAGAATTGCTTGAGCCTGGGACGTTGAAGCTGCAGTGAGCTATGGTCACACCACTGCACTCCAGCCCAGGTGACAGTGAGGCCCTGTCTCAAAAAACAAAAAAACAACTGAAGAACTACCAGACTGTCTTCCAAAGAGGCTGCACTGTCTTGCATTCCCACGAGCAGTGTTTGAGGGTTCTAGTTTCTCTAGATTCTCACCAGTACTTGTTGCTATATATATATTTTTTTATTATAACCATCCTGCTGGCTGTGGTTTTGATTTGCATTTCCGTAATGACTAATATTGAGCATCTTTTCATGTGCTTATTGGCCATTTGTATATCTTCTTTGGAGAAATGTCTATTCAGATTCTCTGCCTATTGTGCTAGATTTTTTTATTCAGGAAAATGATCACTTTACCTTATAGATATGTTACAGAGATAGGCAGCCCTGCTTGTAAACCTTCGTCAGGATCCTAGAATACATAATACCTCTATTAGGTTAGGTAGGTTAGGAGCATAGGACCCTTTGGCAGGAATTCAGGGCCATTCATTTTGCATCTATTGAACAACTACTATGCATTAGGGTGTGGTAAAATGAAGATGAATAAGATGTGGTGGTCCTTGCCCTTGAGTTTATGGTCTACTAGGGGCCTGGGGGGAAAATGGCAAGTGAGTGACAAGTCCACAGGTCTCCAGAGGAGGTGGTGGCAGATAGAAGGAACTGAACGTACAAAGCACGGTGCCATCAGAAAATGAGGGCTGCATGTGGTTTATTGAGGGGCACTGTTCAGGGAATGCCCAGGAAGTTCAGTTAGCTGGAGACTTGGGGAGTGACAAGTGGCAGAGATTAGCAAACTCGGAGAGAGGTTTAGAAGGCCTTTCCACGGAAGGTGGTTGAACTATTTCCTGAGGGCAATGGGACCTTTGAAGGGGAGTAGTTAAGCAGGGAGCTGATGGGATTTGTTGTTATGAACAACTAGCTGGTCTGTGGAGATTGGCTGGGCAGGGGTAGGTCTGTCAGACTGAGGAGACTGGTATACTTAAGTAATGACCTTCAGAGCAGTGCCCCCAGCTGGCCTGTCTGGAAGCCAGGGTTTTGCATCCAGATCAAATATTGGCCACAGATTGGATCTTAAAAGTTATTTTTAATAAAATGCTAATATTAGGATTTTAACTTGTGCATTCTTGTGTCTTCAAAATGAAGTGCAAAAGGAGTGTTTGCCTGGGGAAGCTCTTTAGTTGGACTTTAGTTGAGATTATGTTAAATAAATGCCTTATGGTTAACATTTCTTTTTTTTCTTTTTCTGTTGGACTTGAACTGTTAACATTTCTAAACTGAAGGGAGTACAGTAAATTCTTTTTTTTTTTTTTTTTTTTTGAGACGTAGTCTCGCTCTGTCGCCCAGGCTGGAGTACAGTGGCTGGATCTCAGCTCACTGCAAGCTCCGCCTCCCGGGTTTACGCCATTCTCCTGCCTCAGCCTCCCGAGTAGCTGGGACTACAGGCACCTGCCACCTGCCCGGCTAGTTTTTTGTATTTTTTAGTAGAGACGGGGTTTCACCGTGTTAACCAGGATGGTCTGGATCTCCTGACCTCGTGATCCGCCCGTCTCGGCCTCCCAAAGTGCTGGGATTACAGGCTTGAGCCACCGCGCCCGGCCGAGTACAGTAAATTCTTTTAAATGTTTGTCAGTATTGGGTGTTGGTATGGCCATCTGGTATAGGCAACAGGTACTTGTGTAGAAATGTTTCTTCAACAAGAACAGGCAACCTCTAAACTGGGATTTCGTGGCTGGAGATATTTTGGATGTGAATGTATTAACAGCTTTGGAGAGACACATTGTTAGAGATCTAGGCTGGTGACTTGTAGAACCACCGAAAGCTCTGAGACAAGGGCTAATGAAAGTCTCTAGCTCCAATTGGGTGTGGACGGCACACGAACAGCTAAGTGTTTAAGTGATTTGCTGCAGGCTTCTCAGCTGACTGGAAGCAGAGAACATCTAGATTGCAGTTTCTCTGGTGCCAGGGTAGTCTTAGTTGTCCTGTTATACCTAAGAAAAGGGAGAAAAATTTCTATTCTTTAAATGTTCTGTAAATCAGACTAATGGTTCTAATTTTTAAAGTAAACTTTTCTTAAAAGATACAGAAGCCAGTTAAATTTGTATTTTAGATGAATAATTTTTTGTTAAAATAAGCTTTTGGCAATTGAATAACATACATTCAGAAACGTACAGAAATCAAGTGTAAACTCAGTGAATTTTTCACAGTTGATGCACCTGTGTAAGCAGCAACCCAGAAGCCCTTTACCAGTCACTGCCTCCCCTGAGCCAAAAGAACCACTATCCTGACTTCTGAAAGCATAGATTAGTTTGGGCTGATTTTTTGTTTGTTTGTTTTCGTTTTTCAGATAGGGTGTTGCTTTGTTGCTCGGGCTGGAGTGCACTGATCACAGCTCACTGCAGCCTCATCCTCCCATGCTCAAGCAATCCTCCCACCTCAGCCTCCTGAGTAGCTGGGACTATAGGCATACGCCACTGTGCCCAGCTAATTTTTTTTTTTTTTTTTTGGATAGACACAGAGTCTCCCTGTTGCCCAGGATGATCTCAAACTCCTGGGCTCAACCAGTCCTCCTGCCTCGGCCTTGCAAGGTGCTAGGAATACAGGCATGAACTACCATGCCTGACCAGTTTTGCCTGTTTTTGAACTTTATGTCAATGGAATCACATAGTGATACACACTTGCGTATCTGGTGGCTTTTGCTTAGCCTAAAGTGTTTTTTTTTTCTTCCTCTTCCCCTTACAACTTTTTTTAAAGTTGTTTCTTTGACTTCATTAAAAAAATGAAAAGATTTGAAGTATAATTCATACACAGTAAAACGGACTCACTTTACAGGTAGTTTCAATTGTATACTGTTATATAATCACCATCAAGATCTAGAACTATTTCATCACCCCAAAAAGGTAAAATTTAAAAATAAATAAATAAAATAGAAAAATAATAATTTGAGCTTTCCATGTCATGTGTAGTGTGTTCATTTTCTTTTTTGAGACAGTTTCGCTCTGTTGCCCAAGCTGGAGTTCAGTGGTACGGTCTTTGCTCACTACAACCTCAGCTCACTGCAAACCCCACTTCCTGGGTTCAAGCGATTCTCCTGCCTCAGCCTCCCCAGTAGCTAGGATTACAGGCGCATCACCACACCCAGCTAATTTTTTGTGTTTTTAGTAGAGATGGGGTTTCCCCATGTTGGCCAGGCTGGTCTCAAACTCCTGACCTCAAGTGATCTGCTCCCCTTGGCCTCCCAGAGTCCTGGAATTATAGGTGTGAGCCATTGCACCCAGCCGGTTTGTTCATTTTCATTGCTGTATTATTGCACTGTAGGGATGTACTATTCATTCTGTTGATAAACATCTAGGCTGTTTCTGTTTCCATGATATTATGAGTAGTGCTTCTCTAACCATTCTCATGTGTCTTTGGTGAAGGTATGTGTTCATTTCTGCTAGGTATGTATGTAGAGGTAGAACCGCTGGGTTCAGCTTTAGTAGATAGACTGCCAACAGTTTTTAAAATAGTTGTACCAATTTACACTATGCCAGCAGCATATGAAAGTTCTCACTTTTCTATATACTCACCAACACTTAATGTTGTCTTTTTAACTTTAGCCATTCTTTGAGCTGCTAGTTGTAATTTAAGAAGAATAGGCTGGGCGAGGTGGCTCATGCCTGTAATCCCAGCACTTTGGGAGGCCAAGGTGGGTGGATCACTTGAGGTCAGGAGTTCGAGACCAGCATGGCCAACATGGTGAAACCCTATCTCAACGGCTTAACTTTAGCCATTCTTTGAGCCGCTAGTTGTAATTTAAGAATACTAGGCTGGGTGCAGTGGCTCATGCCTGTAATCCCAGCACTTTGGGAGGCCAAGGCGAGTGGGTTTTTGTGTTTTTGTAAAAATACAAAAATTAGCTGAGCGTGGTGGCGCATGCCTGTGATCTGAGCTACTTGGTAGGCTGAAGCAGGAGAATCACTTGAACCTGCGAGGCGGAGGTTGCAGTGAGCTGAGATCACGCCACTGCACTCCAGCCAGGGCAACAGAGTGACACTCTGTCTCAAAAAAAAAAAAAAAAAAAAAGAACGAAAAAATAAATAAATAAAAAGGCCAGGCACGGTGGCTCACATATGTAATCCTAGCACTTTGGGAGGCTAAGGAGGGAGGATCACTTGAGGCCGGGAATTCGAAACTCGCCTGGCCAACATGGCAAAACCCCATCTCTACTAAAAATACAAAAATTAGTTGGGCATGGTAGCACGTGCCTGTAGTGCCACCTATTCGGGAGGCTGAGTCAGGAGAATCATTTGAACATAAAAGGTGGAGGTTGCAGTGAGCCAAAATCGCACCACTGCACTCCAGCCTGGGTGACAGAGCAAGACGCTGTCTCAAAAAAAAAAAAAACCCCAAAATAGTAATAAATTGCCAGATATTTTTGTAGGAGTTTCTTACCAGCAAGTTCTTGTGTTAGTTTAGTTTACCAACATTTTTATCTGGTTTTTCTTTAGTAAAAGTATTTATAATTCTGTATTATACTTCCATAGGTAGATGATTGTTGAAAGTCCAGAAGGTTGAGCTTCCATGATGTAATATGATATGAAATCTTGCCATGCTAGTGGTATTTGGTAGGAAAAGGGATGGGGAGTGGTTAAAGGTGAATTAGGTTGAATGCCTGTTTTCAATTTGTTTTTTTCTCAAGGCCACTGAGAAGCCAGTATTTTTAGTTCTTGAAAATAGTGCTGGCCGGGCGCGGTGGCTCAAGCCTGTAATCCCAGCACTTTGGGAGGCCGAGACGGGCGGATCACGAGGTCAGGAGATCGAGACCATCCTGGCTAACGCGGTGAAACCCCGTCTCTACTAAAAATACAAAAACTAGCCGGGCGAGGTGGCGGGCACCTGTAGTCCCAGCTACTCGGGAGGCTGAGGCAGGAGAATGGCGTAAACCCGGGAGGCGGAGCTTGCAGTGAGCTGAGATCCGGCCACTGCACTCCAGCCTGGGCGACAGAGCCAGACTCCGTCTCAAAAAAAAAAAAAAAAAAAAAAAAAAAGAAAATAGTGCTTTTAGTCCGGAGGCTGTGACTGATGTAACTAACAGGTCTTAGGTTTTGGTTTTCAGTGAGGTGTTGGCGGAGGAGTCCGTAGTATGTCTGCAGAAAGCCCTAAATCACCTTCGGGAAATATGGGAGCTAATTGGGATTCCAGAGGACCAGCGGTTACAAAGAACTGAGGTGGTAAAGAAGCATATCAAGGTGGGTTGAATAGTACTGGTCTCTGCATTGGACCTGGGTAAGAATGTTGGTGTCTCACCCGAGATAGCATGCAGAAGGGACATGTGATCATCGGCATTGGGATAGCACAGGCTCTTCCTGTTTGGTTTGGTTTGGTTTTGAAGTCCCTTCTTGAAATTTGAGGAGGCTGGGCACGGTGGCTCACGCTTGTAATCCCAGCACTTTGGGAGGCCGAGGCGCGTGGATTGCTTGAGGTCAGGAGTTCAAGACCAGCCTGATCAACATGGTGAAACTCCGTCTCTACTAAAAATACAAAAATTAGCTGGCCATGGTGGTGAGCACCTGTAATCCCAGCTACTTGAGAGGCTGAGACAGGAGAATCTATTGAACCTGGGAGGTGGAGGTTGCAGTGAGCCGAGAATGTGCCATTGCACTCCAGCCTGGCCAACAGAGTGAGACTCCGTCTCAAAAAAAAAAAAGAAAAAAGAAATTTGAGGAGTTTGGTATTGCTGTTGGGAGTTTTTTTTCTCCATTGCCCCAAACTTATGGACTGTTTTCCCTCTTGTAGGAACTCCTGGATATGATGATTGCTGAAGAGGAAAGCCTGAAGGAAAGACTCATCAAAAGCATATCTGTCTGTCAAAAAGAGCTGAGCACTCTGTGCAGCGAGTTACGTGTTGAGCCATTTCAGGTCCGTGGCAGCCCACAGAGTCTCTGGGGATCTGTCTAGGGCCTGATATTTAGGAAGTAGCGTTGACTTGGGCCAGCAGATGGAAGGCTGCCTCATAGGGATGGAGCTAGCCATGAGAAGTGGGGAAAACATGCTGCGTAATTAGGCCCAGCAGGGTAATTCTCAGCTCTGTAGAGAGTTGCCCTGGTAAGAGGTGAAGCAACTAATAGATCATCAAAAAGAAGCTGCTGCTTACCATAGTTTTGCTTTGTAGGGAATATTAATTTTTTTATATAAACTCTGAGAAAAAGGTAGGCATAGATGGTGCTACACTGTTCTTTCTCTGAAAGAAAATGAAAACAGGAACAAAAGTAATGATAAAAAGGAATACTACGAAAAAAACAAACCTTTGTGAGTTTTATCATACCCAGAAGCTGCATACCAATGAACCACCCAAAATAGCTACTTCAGAAGAAATGTCTCAAAAGCTGGAATATTGGGAGTGCATAGTCCAGTTCAGAGCATGCCATGACATCCATCTGGGTACGGAGCTGAGAAGTGGCTATATTGTGGTCCACTGCAAGTCAGGGACTTGAGTGAGGACACCAGAAAGGATGAAATGAATAACAGATGGGGTCCTGAAAAATCTCTGCTTAGAACCAGTAAAAACAGTGCCAGGATCATAAAAATTCAGACAGATGTGGAGCTTGGAAAGATAATGAGTACATCCATAAGGTTCTCAGGTCCCTCTTCCTGTTACAGGAAGACCTGCCTGGGTGTCTATTTGGAGTTAGCTTAGGAGGGAGACCGCCTTTAAAGGGCAAAGGATAATTCATACCTGATAGCCAAGAGCAATCAGGCAGAAGAGAACATGAAGTGGAGCTTCCTGGAGTCAACATAAATGTCATAAATATAATTGATTTTGGACATAGTTTCTCTTTCTTTTTTCACATTTGATGTGAAATTGGGCGAGAAGTGAGGTGTACAATGATACATCTCCCTTAAGTTGCCTAATATTCCTAGTTCACAATGTTAAATGAAATTGTGTAAATTTATAGGACATATAGGAAAAATATTTATGCCCTATTAAAAAATGCCACTTTTTTTTTTCTTGTTAACCAGTTAGGAGTAGAGCAGGGACTACCAGATGGGTTTTTGTTGGTAAAGTGAGACGATGTTCATAGGATTAGCAGGGTGAGTATTTAGATATGAGCTGGGCATGCAACCCTACAGCTAACCCAAAGGAAGCTTTCCAGCCAATTTACGCATTTATTTATTTATATATTTATTTAGAGACACAGTCTTGCTGTGTTGCCCAGGCTGGAGTGCAGTGGTGCTGTCTCGGCTCACTGCAACCTCCGCCTCCCAGGTTCAAGCGATTCTCCTGCCTTAGCCTCCCAAGTAGCTGGGATTACAGGTGCCTGTCACCATGCCTGGCTAATTTTTCTATTTTTAGTAAAGAGCGGGTTTTACTATGTTGGCCAGGCTGGTCTCCAACTGCTGACCTCATAATCCCAAAGTGTTGGGATTTTGGTGTGAGCCAACGCGCCTCCCAAAGTGCTGGGATTCTAGGTGTCAGCCACCGTGCCTGGCTGCCAACTTACACTTTTTATAAAAGTGCCTAGTGCCTGGAGTAGTCTAATCATAGAGACAAAAGGTAGAATGGTGGTTGCCAGGCTTGGAGAAAGGAAAAAAATGGGGACTTATTGTTTGAGTATGAAGTTTCACTTTTGCAAGAGGAAATGAGTTTTGGAGGTGATGGTCATGATTGCACAGCAATATGACTGTACTTAATACCACTGAACTGTACACTTAATGGTTAAGATGGTAAATTTTATGTTATATGTATTCCTTTTTTTTTTTTTTCGAGACAGAGTCTCGCTCTGTTGCCCAGGCTGGAGTGCAGTGGTGCAATCTGGGCTCGCTGCAAGCTCTGCCTCCCTGGTTCACGCCATTCTCCTGCCTCAGCCTCCCAAGTAGCTGGGACTACAGGTGCCTGCCACCTCGCCCGGCTAGTTTTTTGTATTTTTTTTAGTAGAGCTGGGGTTTCACCGTGTTAGCCAGGATGGTCTCGATCTCCTGACCTCGTGATCCGCCCATCTCGGCCTCCCAAAGTGCTGGGATTACAGGCTTGAGCCACCGCACCCGGCCTATGTTATATGTATTCTACCACAAGTTTTAAAATTGGAAGAAAAAGTACCCTATTCACCTTTCCTCACTGGGACCTTCCTTTGGAAACCCTCTTTATGCCATATTCTGTTGACCATGAGTTGACTGACTTGTAAGTTTAACTGAAAGTCTGTCATCCAAGCCTTCTTATGTTATCCTTCTCTTCCTTTGAAGGAATTCACTTGGAATCTTATAACAGTGGTACATTGTCTTATTCAGGAAGAAGGAGAGACAACCATCTTGCAACTAGAAAAAGATTTGCGCACCCAAGTGGAATTGATGCGAAAACAGAAAAAGGAGAGAAAACAGGAACTGAAGCTACTTCAAGAGCAAGATCAAGAACTGTGTGAAATTCTTTGTATGCCCCACTATGATATTGACAGTGCCTCAGTGCCCAGCTTAGAGGAGCTGAACCAGTTCAGGCAACATGTGACAACTTTGAGGGAAACAAAGGTACACTGCCTACATTTGTACTTCCTAAAAACCACTTTGGTTTTCCTCTAGGTATCTTGTAATTGCTTTGTTTTAAAGGCTTCTAGGCGTGAGGAGTTTGTCAGTATAAAGAGACAGATCATACTGTGTATGGAAGAATTAGACCACACCCCAGACACAAGCTTTGAAAGAGATGTGGCGTGTGAAGACGAAGATGCCTTTTGTTTGTCTTTGGAGAATATTGCAACACTACAAAAGTTGCTACGGCAGGTACTGTCTTCTCAAATTATGCCCTAGGATCTCCGTAGTATATAGTTTGAACAAAACTGACAGCTGTTTTTTCAGTCTTAAATAAGGAGACAATGTAAGATGAGAGAATGAGGGAAGGTAAGGATAGTAATATATGATATACAACCTTGATTTTTGTTTAATATTTAAAAAAGCTTTATATGTAGCTCCAAGAAAATGAAATTATAGATGAAATAACATTAGTCATTTGAATTAGATTAGTGTTTAATTAAAATTGTTTTCAGTTCTAAATTTGAATGCTAATTCTTGGAGTCCAAGATCCTGACAGCCTTACAGCTTGTGTTTAGGAGGCATGAAAACATGCTACTTTGAGTTCTCATGAAAGTGCCTCCTCTACCAGACATTTCTTTGCGGGAGGCCAGAGGGCTAGCCTCTGTGCTACTGCTTTGCTGTGAGTGACACTGGCTTTCTGTGCTATAGCTGGAAATGCGGAAATCACAAAATGAAGCAGTGTGTGAGGGGCTGCGTGCTCAAATCCGAGAGCTCTGGGACAGGTTGCAAATACCTGAAGAAGAAAGAGAAGCTGTGGCCACCATTATGTCTGGGTCAAAGGCCAAGGTCCGGAAAGCGGTAAGAAACCCAGTGGGTACTGGGTCAGAGTCTTCTCTTAGCACTTTTGTGTTAGTCATAAAGACTGTTGATTTGGCCTGGTGCAGTGGTTCATGCCTCTAATCCCAGCACTTTGGGAGGCCGAGGTGGGTGAATCATTTGAGATCAGGAGTTCGAGACCAGCCTGGACAACATGGCGAAACCCTGTATCTACTAAAAATAAAAAAATTAGCCAGGCAGTAGTGGTACATGCCTGTAATCCCAGCTACTTGGGAGGCTGAGACAGGAGAATTGCTTGAGCCTGGGAGGCGGAGGGGTGTAGTGAGCCAAGATTGCGCCACTGCACTCCAGTCTGGGCGAGAGAGTGAGGCTGTGTCTCAAAAAAAAAAAAGTGTTGATTTATAACACCTTTGTGGCTTTGCATTATAATTTTACTTAAAAGGGAGGGAACTTTTGCAAACCTTAGTGAATATAAAAGTATGACAGCCACCTTTAACAAGTTTCTTTCTTTTAGCTGCAATCAGAAGTGGATCGGTTGGAAGAACTGAAAATGCAAAACATGAAGAAAGTGATTGAGGCAATTCGAGTGGAGCTGGTTCAGTACTGGGACCAGTGCTTTTATAGCCAGGAGCAGAGACAAGCTTTTGCCCCTTTCTATGCTGGTTAGTATAGGAGTGAGGTCTTTGGTTGGTTGGTTGGTGGGTTGTTTGTTTGGAGACAGGTCTTACTCTGTTGCCCAACCTGGTCTCAAATTCCCAGGCTCAAACAGTCCTCCCACCTCGGCCTCCCAAAGTGTTGGGCCACCACACCCAGTCAAAAGTGCGGTCTTCCTGTGGCCTGCTCACTAGTTTTTAAGACATCCAGACATTCAACAGGAAGTATTTCCTCTTCTGAACAGATAAAGCCACCTTTTCAAGACATTTAGCATAATTGCCATTCCTTTTTTTTTTTTTGAGACGGAGTCTGGCTCTGTCGCCCAGGCTGGAGTGCGGTGGCCGGATCTCAGCTCACTGCAAGCTCCGCCTCCCAGGTTTACACCATTCTCCTGCCTCCGCCTCCCAAGTAGCTGGGACTACAGGCGCCCGCCTCGTCGCCCGGCTAGTTTTTTGTATTCTTTAGTAGAGACGGGGTTTCACCGTATTAGCCAGGATGGTCTCGATCTCCTGACCTTGTGATCCGCCCGTCTCGACCTCCCAAAGTGCTGGGATTACAGGCTTGAGCCACCGCGCCCGGCCTGCCATTCCTGTATGAAAAAGCATTTGCAAATATTATTGGGAAATACTCGTCTCTTGCTTTCTTTCTTTTTTTTTTTTTTTTTTTTGAGACGGAGTCTTGCTCTGTCGCCCGGGCTGGAGTGCAGTGGCCAGATCTCAGCTCACTGCAAGCTCCGCCTCCCGGGTTCCCGCCATTCTCCTGCCTCAGCCTCCCGAGTAGCTGGGACTATAGGCGCCCGCCACCTCGCCCGGCTAGTTTTTTGTATTTTTTAGTAGAGACGGGGTTTCACCGTGTTAGCCAGGATGGTCTCGATCTCCTGACCTCGTGATTCGCCCATCTCGGCCTCCCACAGTGCTGGGATTACAGGCTTGAGCCACCGCGCCCGGCCATCTCTTGCTTTCTGAAGCAGTATGTCACTGTAGCTTCTAGCTGTGAAGCTTAAGTTTTTATCAGGTGCTTACTTTTTGCAGGTTCAGTGTCAAACCCTTAATATTATTTCACAAAATCCTCATGTCAAGAGCTAAGGATACTAAAGCACATAAATACTGAATAACTTAACCCAGAAACATAGTGGTAAATGCCAGAGCCTACGTTTGGGCCAAAAGGAGCTTGACTCCTGGAGCGCAGTGGAGTTCTAGTCTGAACTGAACTAAATATAAAGATGAAGCTATCCCAACTAAATTCAACAGATATTTTTGCACATTTTCTGTGATCCACCCCTCTACTGGCTGGGCAAGACAGAAAAGAAGAATATGAAAGAAACCAAAGACAAGGCAAGAGATGATGCAGATTTTTGACGACATTATTTTAGTCTCCATCCTAGTCTCTTAGGCCCTAGTCCCTCAGGCCGATTATGACAAAGCTGGTTTTTATTAACCACTATATAACTATTACACACACACACGCCTCTTCCTGTATCAGTTTACTATAAGGAAAGAATCTATTTCCATTTTAGGGAATGGATGATTCGTAAAATTGGATACTAAACACTAGAGGAATTGTTTTAAACTACTGGGCCTATATTTTGCAGAGGACTACACAGAAAATCTGCTCCAGCTCCACGATGCTGAGATTGTGCAGTTAAAAAACTACTATGAAGTTCACAAGGAACTCTTCGAAGGTGTCCAGAAGTGGGAAGAAACCTGGAGGCTTTTCTTAGAGTTTGAGGTATTGCCCTAGTTTTTGTGTTTTAACTGTTAAGAAAGCATGCCATGTACGGAATCAGTCCAGTTAGCTTTGTTCTTTGCCAGGCTTTTGATACCCCATCTTTAAGTCTCTCTGAATTTCTGCTGACCCCTCTATTTGGTAAGCTTATCTGCAGGGTCTTATAAGAGAAAAGCCCAAAATTAATGGCTTAAATAAGGTAGGCATTTCCTGCATGAATGAAGTTCAGAGCTGGGCAGTATGGGGCAGGCATAGCAGATCTGCACAGTGAGCAGGGCCCCAGGCTTCTCCGGCCGGGGCACTCCCCCACCACTAAGGGTGGACCTTATTCTCAGGGCCAGGATGGCTGCTACTAGAGCTCCCACCCTGATGGCACTTTTTTTTTTTTTTTCCCGGAGGTGGAGATTTGCTGGTCACCCAGGCTAGAGTGCAATGGCGCAATCTTGGCTCACCACAACCTCCACCTCACGGGTTGAAGCAATTCTTCTACCTCAGCCTCCCCAGTAGCTGGGATTACAGGCATGTGCCACCATGCCCGGCTAATTTTGTATTTTTAGTAGAGACAGGGTTTCACCATGTTGGCCAGGCTGGTCTCGAATTCCTGACTTCAGGTGATCCGTCCATCTCGGCCTCCCAGAGTGCTGGGATCACAGGCATGAGCCACTGCATCTGGCCCCTGATGGCACATTTCAGACAGTGTGGTGGAGGAAGGAACAAAGAAGGCATTGCCCCTCACTCCTTCAAGAGCTCTTCCTGGCTCTGTTCACACCACCGTGGCTCACATGCTGTCAGCTGCTGGTGAGGCTGGGTGAATTGCTGCCCCAGGTAAATTCTGGTTCTGTTACTAAGGAAGGAGAGAAGAATGGATGTTGGGGCAGGCAACTAACATATTCTACCATTCCAGCTTTTGCTATTTACTTAGAAAATTGCATGGGTATTGATTCCTTCTGATAGGCAGCAAGGATGGGTTCCTTCAGACCATTTTAGAGCTCAGGGACTATGGTGAGGCAAGTGAGGCGTGTAGGGCACAGATTGAGGGACACCTTGTTCTTGGGTTCATGCTGGCCCTGTTAGAGCTCAAAGGGCCTTCAGAGAATCTGAATTCAACTCCTTCAAGTTTACAGGCAGCAAACTAGGACTCAGAAGTGGAGAGAACTATGGGATATCTTACAGCTGTTTAAGAACAGATGTCTTTGTCCTCAGTTATTCTTTACTTCTGGTTACAACAAAAAGAAGAGTAAACATAAATAAGGAGGCTGGGCATGGTGGCTCATGCCTGTAATCCCAGCACTTTGGGAGGCTGAGGCGGGCGGATCACAGGTCAGGATATCGAGTCCATCCTGGCTAACATGGTGAAACTCTGTCTGTAATAAAAAAAAAATAAAAAAAATTAGCCGGGCATGGTGGTGGGCGCTTGTAGTCCCAGCTACTTGGGAGGCTGAGGGAGAAGAATGTTATGAACCCAGGAGGCGGAGCTTGCAGTGAGCCCAGATCAAGGCACTGCACTCCAGCCTGGGTGATAAAGCAGGACTCCGTCTCAAAAAAAAAAAAAACAAATATAAATAAGGAGCTAAGGCAGCAACCTTTGTTGACATGCCGGTATTTAAGAAGAAAACAAGAAATTACCATCCTGTCTAGTAACGATTGGCTGTCACCAATCAAGCAGTATGGAAGGGAAACAATTTAATTTTCAAGAATGTCTTCTAAATTTTTCTGCTTATGTGCCCCTATTTTTGAGTATATATACCTAATTTATAATTACAAGCTATATACTTGCATTACTGTTCTGATATACTGTATATGTTCTAAAAGAAAACACATGCTGGTCCAAGAGTAGTGGCATTTATAACTCGGTGATCACAGCCAGTTACAGATTTGTTCCTCTCCCACTGCATTACTTGACTAGAAAGAAGACAGTAAAAAACAGAAAAGTTAATAAAAAGTTAAAAAGAATGAGAAGCTTTAACTATTTTTATTTATTTATTTATTTTTTGAGTCTCACTCGTTGCTCAGGCTGGAGTGTAGTGGCGCGATCTCGGCTCACTGCACGCCACTCAGGTTCAAGTGATTCTCCTGCCTCAGTCTCCTGAGTAGCTGGGACTACATGTGACTGCTACCGGGCCCACTAATTTTTTTACTCTTAGTAGAGATGGGGTTTCACCATGTTGGCCAGGCTGGTCTCGAATTGTCAACCTCAGGTGATCCGCCCGCCTCGGCCTCCCAAAGTGCCGGGATTATAGGCGTGAGCCACTGCGCCCAGCAAGAACAAAGACTCTTAACAGAAGTTATTGGTCTCATGGTGCCAGGCTTTCCACTAATTAAAATGTACTTTTCACAGAGGAAAGCTTCAGATCCGAATCGATTTACAAACCGAGGAGGAAATCTTCTAAAAGAAGAAAAACAACGAGCCAAGCTCCAGAAAATGCTGCCTAAGGTAATATTATTGCTAAGGGTTTTTGGTGCTTGGTTACAAAGATACCTCACTATTTGTACGTCTTTTTCTTTCTATTGTTTAGCCCCAAAACAATTTTCTTCAAAGCTTAGGCAGAGATAATAAGTTACATATTCAGTATACGCAACTGTGTATCAAGGCGTATTCGTTTGCTAGGACTGCCAATAATAAAGCACTACAGGCCAGGTGTGGTGGCTCACACCTATAATCCCAGCACTTTGGGAGGCTGGCGGATCACAAGGTCGTCAGGAGTTCAAGACCAGCCTGGTCTCCACTAAAAATACAAAAATTAGCCAGGCATGGTGGTCAGCACCTGTAATCCCAGCTACTCAGGAGGCTGAGGCAGGAGAATCGCTTGAACCCGGGAGGCAGAGATTGCAGTAAGCCAAGACCGTGCCACTGCACTCCAGCCTGGGCAACAGAGTGAGAGACTCCATCTCAAAAAAAAAAAAAAAAAAAAAAAACAGAAAACACTACGTACTGGGCAGCTTCGACAACAGCAACTTATTTTCTCACAACTCTAGAAACTGCAAATCTGATGACAACATGTCATTGGCAGAGTTGGTTTCTTCTGAGGCCTCTCTCCTTGGCTTTGTAAATGGTCGTCGTCTTCTCAGTGTCTTCACATGGTTTTCCCGCCATAAGTGTGGCCTGATTACTCCCAGTCATATGAGATTAGGGCCCACCTAATGACCTCATTTTAACTGAGTTCTTTTTTTTTTTTTCTTCAAGAGATGGGGTCTTACTATGTTGACCAGGCTGGTCTTGGACTCCTGGCCTCAAGCAATCCTCCCATCTCGGCCTCAGGAATGCTAGGAATATAGGAATG
Source organism: Trachypithecus francoisi (assembly GCF_009764315.1). Taxonomy (NCBI): domain Eukaryota; kingdom Metazoa; phylum Chordata; class Mammalia; order Primates; family Cercopithecidae; genus Trachypithecus; species Trachypithecus francoisi. The sequence continues at coordinate 98,097,043 of NW_022681468.1, forward strand.
AGCCAGCACACTTGGTTTTAATTCTCTTTTTAATGACGCTGTCTCCAAATACAGTCACAATCTGAGGTACTGGGGGTTAAGGCTTCAACATTTGAATTTGGGGGGAAACACAATTCAGCCAGTTACATAAGGAAAGCCTTTGACAGAGTTCTGTGGGCTTCATTACCATTTTCCACTTTGATAATACCACCATTTTTTTGAGTTAAGTCAGGGATATCATTTCAAAACACTCTCATTTAGTAATTCATCTGCTCCTCACAACATCCCTATGAGATTGGTATTATTTCCATTTTTACAGATGAGAAACTGAGGTACTAAGAAGTTAGGTAAATCTGGCCAGGTGTGGTGGCTCACTCCTGTAATCCCAGGGCTTTGGGAGGCCAGCAGTTCGAGACCAGCCTGGCCAACATGACGAAACCCCATCTCTACTAAAAATGCAAAAATTAACCAGGCGTGGTGTATGCCTATTAATCCCAGCTACTCAGGAGGCTGAGGCACAAGAATCGCTTGAACCCGAGAGGTGGAGGTTGCAGTGAGCCGAGATCGTGCCACTGCACTCCAGCCTGGGCAGCAGACTGTCCCAAAAAAAAAAAAAAAAAAAGTTATATAAATTTGCTCACTGCTTCACAGCCAGTAAAGAGGGTGATTCCAGATTGAACCCCATTATGTCTGATTTCAGAGTCCTGCTCCTAATGTTCACTGCCTATTTCATATTGCTGATCTTTCCTGTGCTGCCTCCAATTTCAGGCACCAAAACCTTAGTGGTCAAACTTTGGGTTCTTGCCATTTTCCACTCTTGTATGTTGTGTGAATGAAATGTCCCCGGGCTTTGATTTCTGGTCACTCTGACCTGTACCTATGTGGGCCCAGCTACCTGAGATGAGGCTAGTGATGCTCTGGGGAGGAGGAGTCACTCTCTAGAGAAATCATTTCATTTGGGCTTTACGCTAAAGAGTTGAAGTAATTAACATGTCCTTATTTCTGGTCTCAGCTGGAAGAAGAGTTGAAGGCACGAATTGAACTGTGGGAACAGGAACATTCAAAGGCATTTATGGTGAATGGGCAGAAATTCATGGAGTATGTGGCAGAACAATGGGAGATGCATCGATTGGAGAAAGAGAGAGCCAGGCAGGAAAGAGTAAGTGTGAACATGAACACAAATTGGGATAAGAGGAAGATGGTAATCTGAGCAGCCCAGAGTCTCTGCCAGGGACCAGGGTTTGTTGAATAGGGAGCCTGTGGCAGCTCTTTTTAGCTCGGGCTGTGGAGACATGGGCCTAGATTCCTGGTCCTGCTTCTGTTGCCATCCCAGACCTGCTCTCTTCCTGAGATTTATCACTGTTGCTTCTGACTTTCACGCAGCAACTCAAGAACAAAAAACAGACAGAGACAGAGATGCTCTATGGCAGCGCTCCTCGAACACCCAGCAAGCGGCGAGGACTGGCTCCCAACACACCAGGCAAAGCACGTAAGGTAAACACAAGGCTTAGGGAAGCACTGATTTCAAGGGAGTGGGTGAGGGTAGTCCCAGCCACCTCTTTGAACAGAGCCAGCCCCTCCATACCCGTAGGTATTTCTAGTCAGGTGGGACGAGAGACTGAGAAAAGAAATAAGACACACAAAGTACAGAGAAAGAACAGTGGGCCCAGGGGACGAGTGCTCAGCATACAGAGGACCCACACCCGCACTGGTCTCTGAGTTCCCTCAGTATTTTTTATTATTTTCACTGTCTCGGCAAGGGGAATGCAGCAGGAGGACAGGGTGATAGTGGGGAGAAAGTCAGCAGGAAAACATGTGAGCAAAGTAATGTGTGTCCCAAATAAGTTCAAGGGAAAGTACTGTGCCTGGATGTGCACGTAGGCCAGATTTATGCTTCTCTTCACCCAAACATCTCAGTGTAGTAAAGGGTAACAGAACAGTATTGCCACCAGCATATCTCGCCTCCAGCCACAGGGCGGTTTTCTCCTGTCTCAGAATAGAACAAATATATGATCGGGTTTTACACCGAGACATTCCATTCCCAGGGGCATGCAGGAGACAGAGGCCTTCCTCTTTTACTAATCCTCCTCAGCACAGACCCTTTACAGGTGTCGGGTTAGGGGACAGTCAGGTCTTTCCATTCCCACGAGGCCCTATCTCTGGCTGTCTCAGTGGGGGAAAATACCTGGACAATACCCAGGCTTTCTTGGGCAGAGGTCCCTGCGGCTTTCCACAGTGCATTGTGCCCCTGGTTAATTGAGAATGGAGAATGGCGATGACTTTTACCAAGCATATTGCCTGTAAACATACTGTTAACAAGGCACATCCTGCACAGCCCTAGATCCCTTAAACCCTGATTCCATACAGCACATGTTTCTGTGAGTACAGGGTTGGGGCTAAAGTTGCAGATTAACAGCATCTCAAGGCAAAACAATTTTTCTTAGTACAGATCAAAATGGAGTTTCTTATGTCTTCCTTTTCTCCATAGACACAGTAAGTCTGATCTTTCTTTTCCCTACATCTCTTGCCCTCGGTCCTGCAGAGGGGAAAGGGCTCTTCTGTCCCTTCATGTCGAGTCCACTTGAGAATGAATGGAAGGCTGAATAGCAGCCTATAGTGACAGTCACAGAGTGGCCAGCTTTGGTGTCTGCGCTTGAGTCCTTGCATCAAATTCGAGGGGCGGGGGGGAATGATTGCTAACATTCTGGTAATGATGAAAAGAAAGCTTCACTGGTTTTCCCTGTAAGGCCAAGAGGTGGCCATGTTGTACCATGTGAAAAACAACGTTCATGCTTACTTACTAAATGAAACATGTAATGATTCTCATCTCTACAGCACAAAGTCAGAGAGGACTTTATTTATTTATTTTTTGAGACAGTTTCGCTCTTGTTGCCTAGGCTGGAGTGCAATGGCATGTTCTCAGCTCACTACAGCCTCCGCCTCCTAGGTTCAAGCGATTCTCCTGCCTCAGCCTCCCAAGTAACTGGGATTACAGGCATGTGCCACCATGCCCAGCTAATTTTGTATTTTTAGTAGAGACAGGGTTTCTCCATGTTGGCTAGGCTGGTCTTGAATTCCTGACCTCAGGTGATCCACCCACCTCTACTTTCAAAGTGCTGGGATTACAGGCGTGAGCCTCTGCGCCTGGCCTACTTTTTTCTTTTTGATAAATAAAAGCATTATTTCTTCTCCCTACTCATATTTTGTAACATAAATTTATTCTTTTTAGACAGTGTCTTGCTCTGTCGCCCATACTGGAATGCAGTGGTGTCATAATGGCTCACTGCAGCTCAACCTCCTGGGCTCAAGTGATTCTCTAATCTCAGCCTCTACGTAGCTGAGACTTACAGGCACATGCCACCATACCAAGCTAATTTTTTTTGGGGGGGGGGTGGGTTTTGAGTTTTAGTAGAAATGAGGTCTCACTAAGTTGTCCAGGCTGGTCTCAAACTCCTGAGCTCAAGCGATCCTCCTGCCTCAGCCTCCCAAAGTGCTGGGATTATAGGGCATGAGCCACTGTGCCTGGCCTAAAATGTGTTTTTTTTGTTTTTGTTTTTGAGATGGAGTCTTGCTCTGTTGCCAAGCTAGAGTGCAGTGGCGTGATCTCGGCTCACTGCAACCTCCGCCTCCTGGGTTCAAGTGATTCTCATGCCTCAGCCTCCTGAGTAGGTGGGACTACAGGCCTGTGCCACCATGCCCACCTAATTTTTGTATTTTTAGTAGAGATGGGGTTTCACTTTGTTGGCCAGGATGGTCTCAATCTCTTGACCTCAGAAGATCCACCTGCCTCAGCCTCCCAAAGTGCTGGGATTACAGGCGTGAACCTCCACCTCCCGGGTTCAAGCGATTCTCCTGCCTCAGCCTCCTGAGTAGCTGGGATTACAGGTATACGCTACCACACCCGGCTAATTTTTTATTTTTAGTAGACATGGGGTTTCTTCATGTTGGTCAGGCTGGTCTCATACTCCCAACCTCAAATGATCCACCCACCTTGGCCTCCCAAAGTGCTGGATTGCAGGCATGAGCCACTGTGCCCAGCTCCCTAGAGTTTTTTTAATTAAAAAGAAAAAAAAAAAGTTTTGGCTGGGCGCAGTGGCTCAAGCCTGTAATCTTAATACTTTAGGAAGCCAAGGTAGGGGGATTGCTTGAACTCAGGAGTTGGGAGACTAGCCTGGGTAACATGTTGAAGCCCCATCTCTAGAACACAAAAATTAGCTGGTTGTGGTGGCACACACCTGTGGTCCCAGCTACTCAGGAGGCTGGGGTTGGAGGACTGCTTGAGCCCAGAAGGTTGAGGCTACAGTGAACCAAGATTGTACCACTGTACTCCAGCCTGGGTGACAGAGTGAGACCCCCATCTCAAAAACATTTAGAGCTCTTATTAGCATATGTTTTGACATATGTACGTTTACATAATGAAACTGTCACCATAAGTTAGATAATGAACATTTCCATGGTCCCCAAAGTTTCCTAGTGCCTCTTTGTATTACCTCCCTCCTTCCCTGGCTCCTGATTTGCCCCCAGCCTCTAGCTGTGGCAAGTAGGGATTTACTCTTTATAGATGTTTGCATTTTGAAACATTTTACATAGAATCCCGCAGTATATATTCTTTTTTGTCTGGCTTCTTTCATTTAGTATAGATTCATCTCTGTTGTTGCATGTATCAAAAGGTCACTCCTTTTTATTGCAGATCAATATTCATTCCACTGTATGAATTTGCCACAGTTTGTCCACTTACCTGCTGATGGGTATTTGGTTGTTTCCAGCTTTTGGCTGTTGCAGGTAGCTGCTATGAACATTTACATCTAAGTCTTTGTATGGATCTCTGCTTTCGTTTCTTTTGGGTAGAGACACCTGAGAGTAGAATGGCTGGGTCGTATGCTAGATGTCTTGTGCCACAGTGGTTGTACCATTTTACATTAACATTTGCTGGATATCAATAGGCTTTGAAAACTTTCCACAGGTTTCTTCAAACCTGTGCAGTATTAGACACAGCAGGCCCTTCACCATGCAAACCCATCTTCCCTGGACTGCCTCCAATAGTCATTTCTCTGTAGGGTAGAGACAGGTTGCTGGAAATGCTGAGGATGTTACTGCACATAAGTAACCCACGTGTTCTTCTCTCTAGCTGAACACTACCACCATGTCCAACGCTACGGCCAATAGTAGCATTCGGCCTATCTTTGGAGGGACAATCTACCACTCCCCTGTGTCTCGACTTCCTCCTTCTGGCAGCAAGGTTAGTATGCCCTGTGTCTAAGCACATCCTCACATGCATCCCTAGCCTGTTCACCCAGAGGCCCCACCTACTTGTTCTGGATTCTAAGATCCCTGGATTTGGTTCTTACTTACATGCTGAGAGTTGACAGATATAAGCTAGCTGACCATTAAATAATGGTCCAAAATTAATGTGCAAAAAAAGAGAACAGTCACTCTGAGCCCCACTGGTACCATGAGAAGCACTGGGATGTCTGGGAAACTGAAGATCAGGCAGGGTCGCTGTGGACTCAATTCCAAGCTGACTCAATTCCAAGCCCAGTCTTCAGCTGGTATGGAGCTAAATCCCCTACATGTGGGTTCCAGCCCAGTGAAACCAGATGACTAGACATGCCAAGTACTCAGTAGAGATGTTGAAAAGTATGTGGTAAAACACAGTCTTTCAAATATTTTATTAGACTATGCACAAGATAGGTGTTATGTAAATCAAGAATTCATATTTAAAAACATTTTTTTCTAGAGATGGGGTTCTGTTATGTTGCCCAGGCTGGTCTTGAACATGTGGCCTCAAGCAATCCTCCTGCCTTGGCTTCCCAAAGTGTTGGGATTATAGGCGTGAGCCACACCCAGCCCCATTTTTTTTTTTTTTAACTAAAAAGTATAGGATTATAGACATGAATATAAAGATAGTCTCAGCCATTGACCAGTGCAGGTATTGTATGTGCACGTTCATTAGGAGGAGGATACATGGATCTCTTTCCTTTCTCTGCAGCCGGTTGCTGCTTCCACCTGTTCAGGGAAGAAAACACCCCGTACTGGCAGGCATGGAGCCAACAAGGAGAACCTGGAGCTCAACGGCAGCATCCTGAGTGGTGGGTACCCTGGCTCGGCCCCCCTCCAGCGCAACTTCAGCATTAATTCTGTTGCCAGCACCTATTCTGAGTTTGCGGTAATTCACCTTTTCTAATATCTACCAGTCTCTGGGGAGCACACAGTTGGGGCAGAGTGGGTATCTTCCCAGGGGCACCCAGGCTATTAGCTAGGGCAGCTACCTTGGAGGCTGAGAATCCCTTTCCTGCTTTGATCATGGCGGGGTTGGTGTGATTTAAGGGGGGGGTTGTATAGGAAGGAAGTTGGCAGCAGCAACTAGACATTTAACCTGGATCCTTCTGCTTAATATATACCATTCCCTGGCTGCCAGAGGCAACCCCTCTATCACTGCCCTGGTGCTCTCTTGGTGGAGTTCTTGGTAATTGTCTCAATTCTTTGTTCTTAGAAGGATCCGTCCCTCTCTGACAGTTCCACTGTTGGGCTTCAGGTCTGTATGGCAACCCCTGCATGTCCCATGTCCCTTTTCCTAACTGATCTGTCATCTGCTGGCTTCATTCATCTGGGCACAGGGCTACACTAACCAATAATCTCGGCAGTGTTACAAAGGAAGCAGGAATTCCTATCATGGACTCAAAAAAAACACATCTGATTTACATTCACAACAGATTAATAAGAAAATTTGTTCAGACTTGAATTGGATTCTCAGCCCCTAAAGTCAGGCAGTTTTAAATCGTGTTTAACAGAAAACCTTGACCCTCCCCAATTGTGACATCAAAGGCCTGCAGTAGCTGGAAAGAATAGAGGCCCCATCACATGGGGAAGGGAGCCCCAGCTGTGTGCTGCCTACAATGAGGCTCTTGGCCTGTGTGCTGATTATTTCCTGGAGTATATGCCTTCCTAACCTCAGGGCTCAATTGCCAGCTCTGTCTGTTCTCAGCTAGCTAATGCCGATTTCCTCACCTTTGCCTCTTTCCATACATTGAGCTACTGAAGCATAGATGAAGCATTGGAAGCAAGTTTTTCCAGAATGCTCTTCACTTCCTAGTATCCTACTCTATATCTGCTAACACCTAATTACACTGCCTTTTACTTAATCTGTCTTCTCTTCTCTCAATATTTTACTAGCAAGAGGTGAGGATGTCCCTCACCCTTGAGGGGATATGTTGAGTTAAACCCCTAGCCTGCCTCCCCTCTTAATTGCTGCAGGGATGGAGAATGGAACAGTTGGCCAAGGCTGCAGCTAATTTTAATCACTGAAACTGGCTTCCTACTCCGGCAAGTTTTTCAAATTACGTGGCTGGTGGTGCTTCTACCTATAAAAGTGGGTGTCAGTCACTCTGGCAGACTGCTGGACGGAGGTCCAGCTTTCTCTTTTTTGCTTGTTCAACCAAGGCCCATGTTATCTAGTTGAGGCTTAAATGTACCTGCCTATCTCTGTGGCTAGTCCTAGGTAGGTTCATCTGGTTTGGGTTGCTATGACTGATAGACTCCACCAGGCAGCACCGAAGCCGGTAAACTAACCTCTGCTAATATCTGTCTTTCTCAGTGGCCATTCATGCTTTATCTTTTGCTGCTATACCATGTGCTCCAGCATGAGATCAAATCACCAGCAGGTTACAAGGCCTCAGCCCCAGGGATTGGTAGATATATGTTCTGGCCCACTGTTTTAGAGGGCTTCAAGAGACCAAAGCTTGTTGCCTACTTGACGACTCTAAAGTAGCTTTGTGAAGTAGAGTCATGCCTCACTTAATGACAGGGATATGTTCTGAGAATGTGTGGGGCAATTTCATTGTGCACATATCAGTGTGTACTTAACAGTCCTAGACAGTACAGCCTATACACCTAAGCTATATGGTATGGCGTTTGCCTCCTAGGCTGCAAACCTGGGCAGCATGTTACAGAAAGAATACTATAGGCAATTGTGGGTTTTTTTGATTCAGGCTGGGATACTGTAGGCAGTTGTAACGCAATGGTAAGTATTTGTGTATCTAAACATAGAAAAGGTACAGTAAAAATACGGTATAATCTTATGGGACCACCATAGTGTATGTGGCCTGTTAACTGAAACGTCATTATGTGGTGCATGACTGGATGAAGGATTTCTCTTCTCTGAGGTGTAACAGAAGGGACTGGCTGAGGAAAGGGATCACAGGCATGCGTGCACATGCACTCTGTCTATGACTAATAGAATGGTGCTCAGAGTTCTTCGCCTTTTACTCCTAACGCAGCCTATGCCAGGCTGGGGATCTCAGAAACTGCCTTCAAGGGACCTTTTGCTGACATTTAACCATACTTAGAAGGGTGGGGCATGTGTAATAGAGGCAGTATTGCCACTGATGTTATTTATTTTTCAACAGCGAGAACTTTCAAAGGCTTCCAAATCTGATGCTACTTCTGGAATCCTCAATTCAACCAACATCCAGTCCTGAGAAGCCCTGATCAGTCAACCAGCTGGGGCTTCCTGTGCCTAGACTGGACCTAGTTATATGGGGGTGACTTTAGTTTTTCTTCAGCCTAGGCGTGCTTGAAACCCTGGACAGGTTCCATGACCATGGGCCTAACTTAAAGATGTGAATGCGTGTTACAGATGAAAGTCCATCATAGGTTTAGTGGTCCTAGGAGACTTGGTTTTGACTTAAATACCTTAAAAGTTTATGGCAGGAAGTGCAAATTTTAGCATATGGGGCCTGACCTCTACCACGTAATTCTACTTGCTGAAGCATGATCAAAGCTTGTTTTATTTCACCACTGTGTAGGAAAATGACTGACTATGCCCATCCCTGGGGTAGTTGTGGCATGTATACCTGTAACTAGTAATTAACATCTTTTTTGTTTAGGCATGTTAAATTAATGCTGTAGCTATCATAGCTTTGCTCTCACCTGAAGCTTTGTCCCCACCACACAGGACAGCCTTCCTCCTGATGAGAATGTCTGTGTGTCTGAAGTTGAGATGGCCTGCCCTACTGCCAAAAGAGGTGACAGGAAGGCTGGGAACTGCTTTGTTAAATTGTGTTCAGTTCTGTTACACAGTGCAATGCCCTTTGTTGGGGGTATGCATGTATGAACACACGTTTGTTGGAATGCTTTCTTCAGCATTTGTCCCTGGCTCCCATCTCCCCATTCCTGTGCCTACTTTGCCTGAGTTCTTCTACCCCTGCAGTTGCCAGCTGCATTGGGAGTCTGTTTGTTCCAATGGGTTGGGCTGTCTTTGTCATGGAGATCTGGAACTTTGCACATGTCACTACTGGGGAGTTGTTCCTGCTCTAGCATCCACGATGAGACGCCCTCTTTACCTACCCTCTCAATCACTACTCTTCTTGAAGCACTATTATTTATTCTTCCTCTGTCTGCAGCAGTACTACTGTCAACATAGTGTAAATGGTTCTCAAAAGCTTACCAGTGTGGACTTGGTCTGTGTCAGCCACACTTGTTTATCATACAGTACGTGTCCTGTTTTTAAAATATAAAATTATTCTTAAAAATAAATTAAAATCTGTATACTTACATTTCAAAAAGATACAGTGTGGTGTTTCCTTTTTTTCCCCAGTCACTTTTTGAGTTGGTTGGTCTGTGTGTGAAAAACAGAAACAGAAAAAACTAAAAGAACCTCCTGGAAATTTTTTTTTTTTTTTGAGACGGAGTCTTGCTCTGCCCAGGCTGGAGTGCTGTGGCACGATGTCGGTTCACAGCAAGCTCCGCCTCCTGGGTTCACGCCATTCTCCTGCCTCAGCCTCCCAAGTAGCTGGGACTACAGGTGCCCACCACCACGTCCAGCTAATTTTTTGCATTTTTAGTAGAGACGGGGTTTCACCTTGTTAGCCAGGATGGTCTTGATCTCCTGACCTCATGATTCCCCGGCCTCGGCCTCCCAAAGTGCTGGGATTACAGGCGTGAGCCACTGCGCCCGGCCTCCTGGAAATTTTTAGTCAGGAATGTGATTTTTTTTTCTTTTTTTGAGTCTCACTCCATCACCCAGGCTGAAGTACAGTGGCACTATCTTGGTTCCCTGCAACTTCCACCTCCCAGGTTCAAGCGATTCTCCTGCCTCAGCCTCCTGATTCGCTGGAATTACAGGCACGCATCACCACACCTAATTTTTATATTTTTTTTTTTTTTTTTTTTTTTTTTTTTTGAGACGGAGTCTCGCTCTGCCCCGCCCAGGCTGGAGTCAGTGGCCGGGTCTCAGCTCACTGCAAGCTCCGCCTCCTGGGTTTACGCCATTCTCCTGCCTCAGCCCCAAGCACTGGGACTACAGCGCCCGCCACGTCGCCCGGCTAGTTTTTGTATTTTTTAGTAGAGACGGGGTTTCACCATGTTAGCCAGGATGGTCTCGATCTCCTGACCTCGTGATCCGCCCGTCTCGGCCTCCCAAAGTGCTGGGATTACAGGCTTGAGCCACCGCGCCCGGCCAATTTTTATATTTTTAATAGAGACAGAGTTTCACCATGTTGGCCAGGCTGGTCTTGGACTCCTGACCTCAGATGATCTGCCTGCCTCCCAAAGTGCTAGGATGACAGGCGTGAGCCACCACACCTGGCAGAGTGTGATTTTTAAAATACTCTGTGGTACATTTCTAAATTAAGAATATCTCGGCTGGGCGCGGTGGCTCAAGCCTGTAATCCCAGCACTTTGGGAGGCCGAGACGGGCGGATCACAAGGTCAGGAGATCGAGACCATCCTGGCTAACACGGTGAAACCCTGTCTCTACTAAAAACTACAAAAAACTAGCCGGGCGAGGTGGCGGGCGCCTGTAGTCCCAGCTACTCGGGAGGCTGAGGCAGGAGAATGGCGTGAGCCTGGGAGGCGGAGCTTGCAGCGAGCTGAGATCCGGCCACTGCACTCCAGCCTGGGCGACAGAGCCAGACTCCGTCTCAAAAAAAAAAAAGAATATCTCTTATTCTCACTAATTTTTTGTGAGAAATATAAAACCTAACCCCTGATGTGTAAAGACAAAGGGAGTCCTAGGAAGCTTCTGGCTTCAATGCCATTTGTCTCAATATGGGGAGGCTGCCCAACTTCAACAGCATTACTGAGGGAGGATGGATATAAACTGTACACATGTGAAGGGTAAGACAGAAAAGCCATCACTACAGTCAAGTTAACCAAGCATCTCTACCCCGGAAGTTTCCTCCCACCCCTTTCTCATTCCTCCTTCCCAGCCTCACCCTGCACAGCAACCACTGATTTTTTTTTTTGACATGGAGTCTCGTTCTTGCCAGGCTGGAGTGCAGTGGCGCGATCTCAACTCTGCCTCCCAGGTTGAAGGGATTCTCCTGCCTCAGCCTCCCGAGTAGCTGGGACTGCAGGCGTGTGCCACCACACCCGGTAAATTTTTGTATTTTTAGTAGAGACGGGGTTTCACTGTGTTAGCCAGGATGGTCTCAATCTCCTGACCTCATGATCCGCCCACCTTGGCCTCCCAAAGTGCTGGTATTACGGGCATGAGTCACTGTACCCGGCCCACCAATTTCTTTGTTACTACAGATTAGTTTGCATTTTCTACAGGTTTATTTATTAGGTTTATTTTTCACATTTGGCTTTTCTTCAGTTTTTGGCTATTAAAAGTAAGGCTGCTATAAACATTCATATACAAGTTTTTGTATGGATATGTATTTTTTTCTGGATAAATACCTAGGAGTGAAATGGCTGGATCACACCTGTGGTAGGTATACACTTTTTAAGAAATGCCAAACTGGGCTGGCATGGTGGCTCACGCCTGTAATCCCTGCACTTTGGGAGGCTAAGGTGGGCAGATCACAAGGTCAGGAGTTCAAGACCAGCCTGGCCAACATCGTGAAACCCCGTCTCTACTAAAAATACAAAAATTAGCTGGGTGTGGTGGCACACACCTGTAAACTCAGCTATTCAGGAGGCTGAGGCAGGAGAATTGCTTGAACTCAGGAGGCGGAGGTTGCACTGAGCCAAGACTGCTACTGCACTCCAGCCTGGGCAACAGAACAAGACTCCATCTCAAAAAAAGAAAAAAGAAATGCCAAACTGTTTGCCAAAGCAGTTGTACCATTTTACATTCCTACCAGTAATGTATGAAGGTTCCAGTTTCTCCACATCTTCACCAACAGTTGGTATGTTCAACCTTTATGTAATTCTAGTTATTCTGGTGTATGAAGTGGTGTCTCACTATTGTTTTCATTTACAATTCCCTAATGACTAGTGATGTAGAGCATCTTTTCATATGCTTATTTGCCATCCTTCTGGCGTCTTTGTTGACTTCTGTCCATTTTAAAAAATGGCTTGGCCAGGCGCGATGGCTCATGCCTATAATCCTAGTACTTTGGGAGGCTAAGGCAAGTGGATCACATGAGCCCAGCAGTTCGAGACCAGCCTGGGCAACATGGCACAACCCCATCTCTACTAAAAATACAAAAAACTAGCCAGATGTGGTGGCACGTGCCTGTAGCCCCAGCTACCCAGGAGGATGGCTTAAACCCAGGAGGTGGAGGCTGTACTCTAGCCTGGGCAACAGAGAGACCCTGTCCAAAAAAAAAAAAAAAACCCACAATGAAACCCACTTCATACCCATTAGGATGGCTGTTAACCAACAAATAGAAAACAAGTATAGATGTGGAGAAATTAGGATTCGTGTGCACTTCTAGTGGGAATGTAAAACGATGCAGCCTCTGTGGGAAACAGTAGGGCAGTTCCTCAAAAAAAATTAGAATTACCACACAAGCAATTCCATTCTGGGTATATATCCAAAAGAACTGAAAGCAGAGACTCAGAGTTGTACACCCATGTTCACAGCAGCATTATTCACTGTAGTGAACAAAACTATCCACCAATGCACGGATGAATAAAAAGCAATATATACGTACAACAGAATGTTAGCCTTTAGAAGGCAGGAAGTCCGGATACATAAGCTACATCATGGATGAACGTGGAGGACATGCTGCTAAGTGAAGTAAGCCAGTCATAAAAAGACAAATACTATGGGATTACACTTACATGAGGCACTTACAGTAGTCATAGAAACAGAAGGTTAGGACTGTGGTTGCCAGGGGCTGGGGAAGGGGAGAGTGCGGAGTTAAGTGTTTAATGTGCAGAGTCTCAGCATGGAATGATGAAAAAGTTCTGGAAATGCATAGTGATGGTTGCACCACAGTAAATGCATATGTCACTGAACTATGTACTTAAAAATGGTTTAAAAAATTTTTCTCTTTTATTGAACATTTTATGTTCAGTGTATTTTAACCACAATAAAAAAAAGAAAAAAAAAAAACTTAAAGACCCCATGGGTGGGAAACATTTGCTAAACCACAGACACATACATGCACAAATACAATTTAACCATATAGAAAACTACTGATGTTAAACTTACTTTATCAAAATAAGTTGATACTTGTAAAGCACTTTGAGCCTTACCTGGCATGGAGTAAGCATCACCTAAGTATCAAACAAAAATTGGTAATACCAGGAGAGACTGAAACAACAAACTACATGGTAGCAGAAGATACTCTGAATACTAACTCTCAAAAGACGTGGATCTGAAATATCCAAAAGAAAAATCACTAAGGAAAATACAGAACATTTTAAAAGGCCAGAAAACTTGAACAGGCACTTCACAACAGAAAAATTCCAAATGGCCAAGAAACATGAACTTTTCACCTCAAGCAATCACCCCACTTAGCCTCCCAAAGTGCTGGGACTACAGGTGTGAGCCACCATGCCAGCTATCCAATACACAAATGAAAAGCTACTCAACCTCATCAGTATTCAGGGAAATGCAAATTAAAACCGGTGTGCATCTACCTGACATTTCAGCCACAGCAGACACCACCCTGCTGGTGGAAAACAGTTACCTAGTAAAATTAAAGGTATCTCTTGACTTAGCAATTCAACTCAATGTTCTGCAAAGGAACCTGTGCACGTGTGCAGAAGACTGCTCAAAGTATTATGTGGAATGACCGAAATCAGAAACAAAATGACCATCAACAAAACTGTATCACTTGAGGTATTATTCATACAACGGAACACCATATAGCATTAAAAATGGAAGAACTCCAGGACCCAACAAGGATGGATCACACAATGCTGAGTGACAAAAACGACACAAAAGCACATATACAAGATTCCATTTATCTAATGCTCAAAAGCAAACAACTATGTTGTATAAGGATGCATGCAAGGCTGGCAAAATGCAAACGAAAGCAGGAAAGTGACTGACAAAGGAAGATGACCTGGAATGTGCCCCAATCTCAGCTACACATCAAATTACCTGGGGTAAGGTGGGCGGAGCTTTGAATCTACCAGTATCTAGGCCACACACCCAGAGGTTCTGATTTCATTGTTTCGTTGATTTCATTGTTTCATTGATGCTGATCTTAGGCAGACGGGGTTGTCAATGTTCTCCAGGTGTTTCTAAAGTGCAGACAATTTTAGGATGGTGCTTGAGGGTGAAAGGCAGGACTATGATGGGAAGGGGCAAATACAGGGCCCTTGGGGTGCAGGCACTGGTTTTCCTTGACCTGAATGGGGGTTTCACAGGTGCTGTATATACATATACATACACACGTCAACTCTTCCCTTTCTCCACAGCATACACGTAGGTGTTCCAGGGCCCACAGGTGACAGCCTTTACTTGGAGTTGCTCATCTACAAAGTATTCCACACGGCGGGGCCAATCCAAGCTGGTGGTGTCCTTGTGGCCCAGCTGTCCATATTTACCTAAAGTGAAACCAGCCCCTTTGCCATAGTCTCCACTGGGTCTTGCTGCTGCTTTCCCTCCACGAAGGGGCCCAGACTATTAAATGAGGTGCTAGGATTATGCCCCACTGCTCTGTGAATCCGGGAGACCCAGAGCCAGGCCAACTTGGGTATCCCCAAGAGGCTAGTGGCGACCAGCCACTCCAGGCAAGACGCTCCTCCAGACTTCCCTGCTACCCAAGCTAAGATGTTCAGAGCACACATTTCCGTCATACCTTTTTATCCACCCAGTGTCATATCCACAAAAAGCTGCTTTGTAAATGCTGGTTGGATACTCCCTTAAGACAGTCTTTCAGAGAGGTAGGCAGGTGGTACCAATATCCTCTCCATGTCTCCCCCGTCTGGGCTCGGACTCTGTGCCTGCGTCTGTTCCAACCCCAGGGAGGGAGCAGTCCTGATCCTCCCAGTGACCTGGCCGAGGCCCCTGCTTCCTCTAGTCTTGGTGGCTTTGTCACCTGCCCTATACTCCCAGGTCTTTCTTCCCCTTGGTTTCAGGGTCACAAAAACAATCCATTTACTTACCCCAGCCCCAGGTGTAGAGCTCCCCTGTTCCTGAAAGCAAAAGAACAATCAATAGTTGTCACTACTGTTCTTTGGCAAGGCATTTATCCAGCCTGGCTTGGCACAGCCCACCGCTAGCACATTACAATCGTCATGAGATGTGCCTGGCGTAGAACAACATATTCTCAACAACTGGCTGATCACATGTGGCATGGCAAAGGATCCCAACGGAAAAAGTGGCGGATCTTCCTGTGTGCCCCAACTACCGAGCGCCACAGTCTTCCTCCATGCCGGACTGGACAGACCCTGCTGTCAGAGGTGGCGGCAGGCAGGGAATGTGTCTGTGGGCATGCACGGAGGACAGAGAGCATCACCCTCCCACCAGAAGGAAGAATCTTCTGAGCTTGACAGGCTGGGGAACTACTGTGAAACAACATGGGGGTTGGGGCTTATCCACTGAGCAAGGTAGCTGCTCTGTATGAGCCACAGAAGCCTTATAACAGAAGTTTTTCCGTCAACCACACCCCTTTCCACAGCAGCTCGAGTGGCGTGGAGTGCCTTCCTGCTCCATCCCAAACCAGCCTGCCAGCCCCACTCACGTGTCACCACAGCTGTGTGCCGGGATCCACAGCTGACCTTGACTGCATCTGAGCCCAAGGGGAGATCCAGTAATGCTGGGAAGGGCTGGACAGCTATGAAGGGGGCAGGGGCTCCATCCTCAACCCGGCCCGTTCTCTTCACCTGAGAACCATCTTCATTCAGTCCTGTGGCTTTAGAATTATAATAATAATGATGTGAACGCCAACTGAGCCCTGAGCTAAACCTTATTCATGCTGTCACTTATTACCACAACAGCTCTGAGGCACATGACTATCTAGCTCCAAATCTGGTGCTCCCAACCCCTACATTCTACAGGCAGGGTTGGCACTACTGCACAAGTGTGTTGTGCCAAGACCGGCATCAGCCTTGCCAGTGCTCCCTCCCGTAAGGGGTTCACATGCTCCATCTGAGCAGTGTAGCTCTGAGGCCAGCATACAGCCAGGAGTTAGGAATGACAGCCACATCCTGGGGAGACAGCTGTGGGAGCCGAGTTGACCCTCACCTTCCCTTGCGACAGTCTCTCCATCCTCTGCCAGGTTCCTGGTGGGCAGGGCCAGCTGCCCCGATTCATTCCAGCCCCAGATATAAATATCCCCAGTCTCTGAAAGAAATCAAGGGGACACATGAAACAGACTGTGAACCCCCTGCATACATCCAGACTCCCTTCCCCATCCCATCCGCTCATGGGGACAACTAAAGCCTGCCCTGCCCAAGGCAGCGCTCCAGGCCAAGGTGCTTCCTCTCAGGCCCCGGGGTCTTGTCTTAGGTCCCATCTCCCTCAATGCCTTCAGATCACCCTTTAAGACCCTTAGTGGACCTTCCACTTCCATTCTTACGCTGCCAAATTGCCCCTCATTTTAGAAACGTATCCCTGGAAGTGCCGCAGTGGCCTCCCTTTCAAAACCACAGGGCCGGGGCCAGGTGTGGTGGCTCATGCCTGTAACCCAGCACTTTGGAGGTTCAGATGGGTGGATCACTTGAGCTCAAAAGTTCGAGACTAGCCTCAGCAATATGGCAAAATCCCTCTAAATAAATAAATAAAACCACCACTGGGCCGGCCTGTGCCCCTTTTTCAACTGCACCCGCAGCGGTCCTGTTGAAAGCCATGTACAGCTCTCCCCTTCCTGGCCTCCCACAACACTAGAGCTTTTTGGTTGGAACAGCTGCCTAATTCTAAAAATGTCTAATAGCTGATTTTATGAAGTGCTTCATCCATGCTGATGTTTCATGTGCTTTTCAAATATAATCACTTAATTCTCACAATAGCCCTGCAGGTGGTTTTATGACAGTATCGCCATTTACGCAGGATCCCTATTTTATTCACGACAACTGAAGCACAGAGGGGTTAAAGTACCAGGCCCGAGGTCTCAGGGCCCCAGCAATGATCTGAAACTAGGAAGTCTGGCGGGATGCGTCCATGCTTCAATCTCTACACTAAAGGCCTCAAACTCCTGCTGGGCCTTGAGTGCAGGGTGTCTCAGTGGGTTGTTTCCAGCCGTCTGGTCTCTCTTCTCTCCAGCCCAGGGTTTGTTTGTTTTCTTTGAGACAGTCTCACTCTGTCACCCAGACTGGAGTGCAGTGGCATGATCTTAGCTCACTGCAACCTCCGCTCACGGTTCAAGTGATCCTCCAGCCTCAGCCTCCCGAGTAGCTGGGACCACAGGCACGAGCCACCATGTCCAGCGCATTTTCATATTTTTGTACAAAGACGAGGTTTTGCCATGATGGCCAGGCTCAGCCCAGGGTTTCCTGAGCTTGGCAACCAGCCCAGGCTGGTTCCATGAGAATATGGTGCAGGGGAAGGCATTAGTAGTTTTTTTTTTTTTTTTTGAGACTGAGTCTCACTCTGTTGCCCAAGCTGGAGTGCAATGGCATGATCTCGGCTCACTGCAACCTCCACCTCCCGGGTTCAAGCGATTCTCTTGCCTCAGCCTCCTGAGTAGCTGGGACTACAGGCACATGCCACCACGCCCAGCTAATTTTTGTATGTTTAGTAGAGATGGGTTTCACCATGTTGGCCAGGATGGTCTCTATCTCCTGACCTCGTGATCTATCCATCTTGGCCTCCCAAAGTACTGGGATTACAGGTATGAACCACCGTGCCCGGCAGGCACTGGTAGTTTTTTGTTTTTGTTTGAGACAGAGTCTCACTCTGTCGCCCAGGCTGGAGTGCAGTGGCTCGATCTCAGCTCACTGCAACCTCCACTTCACAGGTTCAAACGATTCTCCTGCCTCAGCCTCCCGAGTAGCCGGGACTACAGGTGCGCACCACTGCACCCAGCTAATTTTGTATTTTTTTTTTGAGACGGGGTTTCACCATGTTGGTCAGGCTGGTCTCAAACTCCTGACCTCGCGATCCGCTCGCCTCGGCCTCCCAAAGTGCTGGGATTACAGGCATGAGCCCCTACGCCCGGCCCCCCTGGCATTGGTAGCTTTTTAAGATTCCAGGTAATCTAAGTAGCAGCCAGAATTGAGAGCCCCAGACACAGGCAAAGATCATCTGTTCCCAGCCTCACCCTCTCTGCATGGGCTCTAACAGCCTAGGAAGGAGCTGCACCTGGATCACCAAGTGAAACTCCTCACTCCGGCCAGCTGTGGCACCACCACAGGGACACACTCATCACCATCCTGGTACCTGCTGGGCACCCCAGTATCCACTCTGTGCCACATGTCTTAGTCCCCTAGGCAGCTTTCTCCCTTCTCCTTGGCTCGGCTGCCCCCTCACACTCCATACTCCCTCAGGACCACTGTTAAAAGACAGTCCTCACTGGTAGCAGGTGGCGAGAGGAGAGGAGGGGCAGTGAGACCAGTAACAGAGAAGCTAGGAACAAACTTCAGGGTCCAGGTATGAGTGGGCGATGGTGCAAGCAGAGGCGGCCCAGGGTGAGAGGTATTTAGGAGTCATAACTGACTGGCGATGGATGGATGAATTTGGAAGGAGGCCTGGGTAGGCCACCCACTCAAACTGGAAAACGAGGAGGAAGGTTTGCACAAGATCATGAGCTCCTCTGGAGAAGCACTAAGTCACTCACCACTCACACACACAGAATGCCAGCCCCCCGCGGCCACCTCAGCCATGGTTAGGCCCTGCAACGCCTCCAATAGCCGTGGCTCCAGCTCTGCCTCCAGGGTCCCATGGCCCAGCTGTCCGTGCCTAAGCAAGGGAGACCCTCGTCAGCTACAGTCACATTAAGGGGTCCCCCTCCGCTTGCTTCTCCAATCACCAGCCCTCACCTGCCCCCGGCCCCGCTCACCTGCCCCCGCCCCAGGAGAACACCTGACCAGCCACGTCTAGCAGCAACGCGTGCTCGGCGCCCAGCTCCAGCTGGCGCGCCCGCAGCTCCGGAGCCAGAGGCCGGTAGAAGGGAGGCCGCGGGCTCACGTAGGCACGGGCGCAGGGCAACAGGGGTAGCCTCCCAGTCTGGGCCTCACCGCCCGGATCGTCTTCCCCTTCGGCCTCGGGCACCACATTGTGGGCCCACAAGGGCTCCCCACGCAGCGCCGAGTCGGGCGCCCAGGCCTGCAGTAACGCCTCCGGCCCCGGCCCAGCGCGCAGCACCAGAAGGAGCCCCTCCGAGGCCCACGCGTCCCTGCAGCCGCCCGCCGCGCCGCTGACTGAGCCCGACAGCTCCACGCAGCCTCCACCTGCGGGACGGAGAGAGGGCTAGGGAGGGGAAGGGACACGCACCGAGGGCCTAGAATTGGGGGCGGAGCTGGGGGCTGGTCTAGATTGGAGCAGGGTGGCCAGAATGGAGGCGAGATCGGGGGGGGGGGGGGGGGGGGGGGGGGGTGTTCCTGGGAAGGGGCCGAATTGGGGACCAACCCAGAATGTGGGGCTGGCGGCCTGAACGGGGAAGACAACCCGGACTGACCACAGCGGTGCGGGGAGGCGACTGGAGACTGCTGCTGGAATAAGTGGGGACGGGGCGGGGAGGCTCACGAGTCACGAAGGCGGTGTAGCTCCAGCTCGCGCTCACTCGGCAGACGTCGACGCCCGCCCGCAGCGGACTGGGGCTGTGCACCTGGTGCTCGCGTCCGGAGCCCAGCTCCTGCCCGAAGCCGCAAAAACCGAAGCCGAACCAGGCCCCTGGCCGCTCCTCCGCCATGCCCCAGCAGCGCCCTCTGCACTCCGCCACCTGGCTGCGGCGGGCCCAGGAAGATTCTTGTAAAAGAGCCCGCTAGTGGGACACTGGCAAGTCCTGGCCTTCCAGGGGCTGGAGTTGCCTTATCTATAAAATAGCGAAACTACCATTCTCCTGACCACAAAGGCAGAGTCCGTGCCACAACGTTTCGCTGAACAGGCGCCCTAGCTAATGCCCTACCGGATTTACAAAGATTCTCAAATATTTAGTGAGGCACTTTCCCTGTCCTCCCTTTTGGCTCAAGCTCAGCGTGCCACAAAGTGGGTACGAAGTGGCCTGTCCTTTAGGCATTGGACTAGGATCCGAGCGCCCCCGACACCCCCACCCGTCCCGCAGCTTCCCAGCATCTGGCACTTTATCCCATGTAATCTTGGGAACCAAAATGGTCGTTTTACAGAGATTCCCAGAGAAAATAACCCTTACACACTCATAGCTAGACAGAGACGGGCAGAGGACTGAAATCAGGTCCCACCAACTCCACACACAGTGCTCTGCCCCTCACCCCACAGTGGAACGCAGAAGAGCGTTTGGGAGGCAGTGCCTCTGCAACTTAGCGGGGCCTTGTGACCTTAGCCAATTAACTTGAGTCCAGTTGCATTTCTTCAGTTTACAAAGGGAAGTGGGGGCGGTGCTGTTTGAACCTACCTCACAGAATTGTAATAAATGCAAATAAAGGGTTTGGTGCGAGTACATGCCATAATAAACACACAGTATGAGCTTATTGAATCCAGTATTTAGCGTTGACAAAAAAATTATCCCTGGACATCTTGTTGGTTTTGAGAAAGGTATACAGACACGATTTCAACTGTACCTTATCTAGTCGTTTATTCGTCCAGCAAGAATTTACTGAGCGCTCCTCCTCTGTGCCAGTGAGGACAGTTGCCTGCTCCCAAGGAGCTAACCCTTAAATGGGGAGACAAACACAGTCTGGTGGTTACAACAGCAACGCCACTTCAAGCAGATTCGGCTGGAGCAGGTTTTTTTGTTTTTGTTTTAATAATTTATATAATAGAGACAGAGGTCTCGCTATGCTGCCCAGGCTGGTCTCGAACTCCTGGGCTCCAGCGATCCGACCACATCGGCCTCCCAAAGTGCTGGGATTACAGGCGTGAGCCGCCGCACCCGGGCTGAAACAGAATTGCACTGGCATTTTCAGGCCTCTGAAGTCAGATCTTGGGTCTCTCCTGCGACCCCAGTTCCTGCGCTCCTAACCCCTTCCGTGTCCTCTCCCAACCTAATGGGGCCTCTGACCTTGATCTTGACCCTATGCCCTCCACCCTCTCGGACAGGTCCTTCCGGTAGGCAGCCTTGGAGGAAACGCCAAGGCGCAGAGCTGCCGCCTCCGAATAGGCCTCTCGCCCAGCGGGCGCCGACAGCCACGGGGAGAAAAGGTATGAAGGGCGCGCGACGCGAGGCGGCCAATCCCCCGCAAGGGCGGTGACGTCGCTGCCCGGGGCGCGGCGGCCGCAGCCCTGTTCACCTCCCCGCGAGGGCCGATCAGGTCCCAAGGCCTACGCCGGGTCTGTGAAATGGACTGAAACCTCCGGGAGGCGTTGGACCAAGGCAAAGGTTGGACCAAGTGGTCCCGCCCCTGCAGGAACCCGGGGTGGTAGAGCTCGGATTAGAACCGCCGAGAGGACATTCATTAAGACCCGAGCTAAAGGGTTGACGAGGAGTGACCCCCAAGACGGGGGGACCCTGCCACCTACCTCAGTCCGAAACCACAGCAGCTCCAAACCAGACCCGCCGGGGACTGATGCCCAAACAGGAAGCAGCTTTTACCTTCCACGGATTGGCTCAGGACCCGTCACGTGCCCCTGTCGACCCAATGAGCCTCACGCTGGGCTTACCCCTCCTTGAAACAGGCTAGGGTGGTGGGCGCGGCCCAAACCGCCCTTCAACCAGGCTCAGCTGGCCACCAATCCCAAACCCCCAAGCGCCCTCTCCGCGGAGGCCACAGACGACTTCCAATATAAAGACAAAAGTGTTGAAGGCCCAGCATATGGGAGTCTGTACCCTAAACGATTTATTTATTAGGATAGTTTAATGTTTTTTGAGATAGGGTCTGGCTCTGTCACCCAGGCGACACTTTGGGAGGCTGCGCTCTTGGCTCACTGCAGCCTCTGCCTCCCGAGTAGCTGGGATTACAAATGCGCACCACCACACTCTGCTCAATTTTTTTTTTTTTTTTTTTTTGGTATTTTTAATAAAGAAAGGGTTTTGCCATGTTGCCCAGGCTGGTCTCAAACTCCTGACTTCAAGTGATCCACCTGCCTGTCTCCCAAAGTGCTGGGATTACAAGCTTGAGGCACCACGTCTGGCGAGTTTCTTATTGATTGGCTTCCTAGGCTTACTCTTTGTCCCTCCAATAGGATTAAGAAGCAACTCAGTGGGCCCTGGTTGAGGAATCCACTGGATTCCTTCCATGGAGGTGGCTTTGCCACTGTGAAGCTCCATTGCACACTCACCCACGCCCAGCTCACACCCATACTCATCCACACTCAGAGACTCCCACCCACAGCAGCCCTCCCTGCCCAAGGACAGGGCACACAGTGGAGTTCTACACACTTTTATTGGACGGGCAGGCCTGATAGCAGGCTCAGGCCATGCTCACAGCTGGTGAGGCTGCTGATGTGTGTGCCCTTCCGGATGCCTCACGATCCACAGGCTGTGTTGGGATGCACCTTCCCCATTCCCAGCTGACTACAGTAGTACAGAGAAAGGGCCCCTCGCAGTGAGGCTGCAGGCTGTGCTGGCCAAGCAGGGCTGTGTGACTGAACGTGGCTGCTGACTCAGAACAGAGGACATCCTAGGGCAGCAAGCGAGCAGGGGCGAGAGTATTGGGCATGCCAGCCACCACCAGCCAAAGCTGCTTCTGTCCTTGCTCTCTGTGCCACAATAGGTAGCATGTGCATGAGCCTTGGGCCCAGGGACAGCCCCCTCACTCTCCATCTTGGTTGGGTTGGATAAGCCCATATTCCACTGCTTTGTCCAGGCAGGCTGCAGCAGCCCTTGTGACAGGGCTCTGGTCACCCTTAGCTAGCACTGACAAGATCTCCATCATCTCACTCTCCATCAGGGTGCTGGCAATCTGCCTCGAGGCCTCCACCATGTTCAGCACCACCACGGCACCCCGGTGCTGCAGCTCCTGGTTAGAACTCAGAAGCAGGGCCTGCAGGATCTCCAGCCAGTGTGTGGTCTGTGAGAAACAGGGTAGATATGACCCCCAAGCAACAGGCTCAAACTTGGCAAGGGACACACCCACACACCCTAGGACTGTCCCCTTCAGCTGCCACCATGCTGGGAGTTCCTGGTCCATCCCCACTCCCCCACTGAGAAGAGGCCACTGACCACTTGGGGAATGCGGCTGCAGAGCGTGGGCCGCATGGAGGTGAGCATGGCCAAGCCCCCGGCAGCCGCCCGCTGTAGCAGCTCATCATCCTCTCCACTGTACAGCACCAGCAGCTTCAGCCGGTCATTGCCCTGGGCTTCGAAGAGGTCCTGCACCTGTGGCCAGATGTGGTGAGTGGACTAAGTCAGTTGGGTGCAAAGCCCAGCCAGGGCACAGGTACTTCTGCATCCCTACCTGTCATGAGCACCCGGACCAACCCTTACCTCCTTGCTCATGGCCAAGTTACACATGCACTCTGTGGCTGCCCGGCGGATCATCTCATGCTCCTCAAACATGTAGCCTTCTATCATGGGCACAGCCTTCTCCTTCAGGATCTTCTGCCTGCAGGGCCACAGGAGGAAGCAGCAGGGATACAGTTTGGATGTTGTCCCTTCTAACCCTCATGTTGAACTGTAATCCCCAGTGTTGAGGTAGGGCCTGGTGGGAAGTGACTGGGTCATGGGATGGGTCCCTCATGGCTTGGTGCTGTCCTCGTGATAGTGAGTTCTCATGACATCTGGTTGTTTAAAAGCGTGTGGCATCTCGGCCGAGTGTGGTGGCTCACACCTGTAATCCCAGCACTCTGGGAGCCCGAGGCAGGCAGATGACTTGACGTCAAGAGTTCAAGACCAGCCTGGCCAACATGGTGAAACCTTGTCTCTACTAATAATACAAAAAAAAATTAGCTGGGCGTGGTGGTGCACACCTGTAGTCCCAGCTACTTGGGGAGGCTGAGGCAGGAGAATCGCTTGAACCCAGAAGGTGGAGGTTGCAGTGAGCCAAGATCACGCCACTGCACTCCAGCCTGGGTGACAGCGGGAGACTCCATCTCAAAAAAAAAAAAAAAAGTGTGTGCCATCTCCCCCCACTGTCTCTTCCTCCTCCTTTCACCAGGTGACGTGCCTGCTCCTGCTTTGCCTTCTACTATGAGTAAAAGCTCTCTGAGGCCTCCTCAGAAGCTAAGCAAATGCTGATGCCATACTTATACAGCCTATAGAACCATGAACCAATTAAACCTCTTTTCTCTATATATTACCCAGTCTCAGGTATTCCTTTACAGCAATGCAAGAACAGACTAACACAGGCAGCATCATCAGAGTTTCTACATTCGCTCCACCCTTGCACCCACACCCTCATGCAATCAAGTCCTGGGCTGAGGATTTCTCTTGGCAATGTCCAAGGACCCTCTTGCACCAGACAGGAACTACAGTGCTTCTTAGCCTTCTAACCAGGCCTAGGAAATAGCATAGGATTGTGGAAAATACTGAAAATTAGGAGGCAGAAGACCAGGGTGGTCTTCAAACGCCTAACATTTGAGGGTTTTTGCTTTTGTGTTTTTTTGAGGCAGGATCTCACTCTGTCACCCTGGAGTACAGTGGCTGGAGTACAGTGGCATGATCACAGCTCACTGCTGTAGCATTGATCCCCCAGGCTCAAGTGATCCTCCTGCCTCAGCCTCTCTAGTAGCTGGGACTACAGGTACATGCCACCACACCTTGCTAATTTTTTTTTCAACTGTTAAGTTCAGCGGTACATGTGTAGGATGTGCAGGTTTGTTACTTAAGTAACCGTGTGCCATGGTGGTTTACTGCACAGTTCATCCCATCACCCAGGCATTAAAAGCCCAGCATCCATTAGCTATTGTTCCTGATGTTCTCCTTACTTTCTTTTTCAAATAGGGACGAGGTATTGCTACATTGCTCAGACTGGCTTGAACGTCTGGGCTCCAGTGATCCTCCTGCCTCATCTTCCCAAAGTGTCAGGATTACAGGCGTGAGCCACCGTGCCTGGCCTCATCTGAGTATTTACCCTGACCAGGCACCTGGATCATCTTACTTAATCCTCACCATGGCCCTACGGTAAAGGTGCTAGTGTGATCATCATCACTACTGTTCTGCAGAACAGAAACGGGCTAAGTAATGAGTAATATGTTCAAAGTCACAGTTAGTAATAAAACTAAAACATGCTGGCCGGGCGCAGTGGCTCATGCCTGTAATCCCAGCACTTTGGGAGGCTGAGGTGGGCAGATCACGAGGTCAGAAAATCTAGAACAGCCTGACCAACGTGGTGAAACCATGTCTCTAGAAAAATACAAAAATTAGCTGGGCGTGGTGGCGCGTGCCTATAATCCCAGCTACTCAGGAGGCTGAAGCAGGAGAATCACTTAAACCTGGGAGGTGGAGGTTGCAGTGCGCTGGGATTGCACCACTGTACTCTAGCCTGGGCAACAGAGCAAGACTCCGTCTCAAAAAAAAAAAAAACTAAAACATGCTGATATGGTACAACGCTAGGGGCCAGGTACCCATGTAGTAAGTACTTTTAAGTGTATTTTCTCATTTTATTCTCCTCATACTAGAATCATCCCATTTCACAGAGGGAAAAACTGAGGCAGAGCAGTTAAATAACTTGCCTGAGGTTACCCATTTGCAATCAGGGAAGCTAGGCAGTCTGACTCTAGAGTCTGCCGTGCCATGCTGCCTCTCGGCCTGTCTCCTCCTCTCTAATGATGCAGAGGAGTCACTGTGAGGCTCACAGAAGCTAATGACCGAGGAGCATTTCCCACTGTGTAAACTGCTGTGGGGAATATTCCAAATCCTGATGCCTGGTCCAGGCCCCGCAATCCCAAGGGACCTTACCGGAGCCTCTCGCTGATCCCCGCCAGGTTTGTTAGGGCCATGAGCGCCTCAAAGTTCTGCAGGCCTGAGCAGTTGAGGTGCAGCAGGGAGACAAGGGGCCGGACCACCTCATAGATCTGCAACATGCACCCACCTGTCGGGTACTTGCCACAGGCCCCACAAGCCCCACCAACCCTGCAGGGAGGAGCCCGCCCCCAGGAGAGTACTAATGTCTCAGGCTGTCCTCCCTGCCCCAGGGTTTGGCAAGCTGAAACTTCCTGCTGGTCCCAAAGAGGAGCTACAGCCCAGCCCACAGGCCATCAGGGACAGAGGGAGTGGAAAGGCCGGGGCAGGAAGATACGCACCCGCTCACCAGGGAAGGTCATCTCGGGGTTGGAGGTGATGGTGAGCTTGGCAAGGGCCTGGGCTGCCTTTGTCTGCCCCACGTCCGTGCCTTCCAGGGCCAGCGGGATCAGTGCCTGTAGGAACAAGCCTGTCACTGCTTAGGACGTGCCTGGGAGTGTAAGACCCCAATCATCAGGCCCTCAGTCCCTGACCATGCCACCTTTACCCTCCTCCCTCTCCCCAGGCTTGACTCCCTGTGCAGACCCTCTGCACCCAAACACTTCCTGAAACACCTAATAAGGGCTGGACGTGGATTGTGCTGGGCACCAGGGCCATGGAGGTAAATGAGACAAAGGAATAGTAGAGCCTAGGACCAGTAGAGCCAGCCACCAGTGTGGAGGGGCCAAGGAGCCTGCCCGCTTCCGTGTCACTCTCTCAGCAGGAAAATGTTCCTCTGGCCATGAATAATGTTTTTCTGTCCCACATCTAACACCCAGCTCTAGCGTGGCAGCTGCTGACTCATGTTTTATAGGCTGACGGCTCAGCCATCAGGAAGGGGGGTGTAAACCAGCTTACCCTGCCGCCTCCCTGGGCAACCACAGTGCCTCGGTCCTCTACCTCTTCCACCAAAGCCAGGAAGACCCTGTGGGGAGAAGGCAGTGGTGCGCAGGCGGCTCTGGGACTCTGGCAGGCAGACGCTCCACTTCTGGGCTCAGCAAGGACAGCAGCCAGGCAGGCAGCCCCTGTCGCTCTAAGAGGCCCAAAGCACTGGAACCTGCACCCTCTGGAGCCACATCCACAGCCCTGAGGCTCAGGAGTTGGGAAAGGTTGGCTCCCACCAAGGCTGGCTCACCTGGAGAGCAGCTCTCTGCAGGAACTGGTCAGCACAGGGCTCTCCGTCTTCACCATGCACACCACGGCGGACACCACACCCGCCGCCAGCAGCTTCTTCACCCGAGCCCGCACGAAGCTCGGCTTGTCCTGGGGGAGGAGACAGCTTAAGAGAGGGGCCTGGACTGACTCACAGAGAAGGGGACCCTTCTCACAGCAGCAGTTGAGGAACTGGGAAATAAAACAGCCAGACAGGCCAGGCACGGTGGCTCATGCCTGTAAACCCAGCACTTTCGGAGGCCGAGGCAGGCAGACCACGAGGTCAGGAGATTGAGACCATCCTGGCTAAAACAGTGAAACCCTGTCTCTACTAAAAATACAAAAAATAAGCCGGGCTTGGTGGCAGCCACCTGTAGTCCCAGCTGCTCAGGAGGCTGAGGCCAGAGAATGGCGTGAACCCGGGAGGCAGAGTTGCAGTGAGCCAAGATCGCACCACTGCACTCTAGCCTGGGCGACAGAGCGAGACTCCGTCTCAAAAAAAAAAATAAAAAATAAAAAATAAAATAAATAAATAAAACAGCCAGACAAAGGGAAACAAACTGGCTTAAAAGGGAGGCTGTTGGCTGGGCGCAGTGGCTCACGCCTGTAATCCCAACACTTTGGGAGGCTGAGGCGGGTGGATCACGAGGTTAGGAGATCAAGACCATCCTGGCTAACACGGTGAAACCCCATCTCTACTAAAAATACAAAAAAATTAGCTGGGTGTGGTGGCGGGCGCCTGTAGTCCCAGCTACTCGGGAGGCTGAGGCAGGAAAATAGCGTGAACCCGGGAGGCGGAGCTTGCAGTGAGCCAAGATTGCGCCACTGCACTCCAGCCTGGGCTACAGAGCGAGACTCTGTCTCAAAAAAAAAAAAAAAAAAAAAAGAGAGAGAGGTTGTTCTGCTGTGGATACCCTGGGTTAGCTGGTCCCCATGGTGGTGAACCCTCCAGCCCCTCTGGCAGCCCCTCACCTTGGGGTGCTGCTCGGGCACGTGTTGCTTGGCATACTTGGCCAGCTCCACCATCTTGGGGTCAGGCTCCTCATAGTCGTAGCTGTTGGTGCAGTTCACCAGCGCCGAGGCCACCGCAAAGAGCACTGACCTCTCCTCAGACTGCCAGGACAGAGAGGCATTCACATGGGCATCCCGGGGCAGAGCAGCACTCAGATAAATGCTGTCCAGGCCCAGGCCCCCAGTTCCACCCTCAGCTGGGACCCCTGGGTACAGGATGAATTCAGGAAGCTCCTCAGGCCCCAGATTTTGGGAGCTTACAAACTTGACCTCCCCAGCTCCTCCAAGAAGAATGTCCTTGCTAACACCACTGGTGCTGGCCAACGTGCCCACACTACACAGAGAAGCCACTCAGTCACCAGCCCTCCTCCCTGGGGTCAAAAGACCCCATTGGCCAAGCCCTGCCAAGAAAGCCTGATAAGCTCTAATCCTAGACAGTGTCCCCAGGCTGACAGCAGGAACCACAGAGCTACCCTGCTGAGCTGGAACAGAGCCTTCAGAGCAGCCGCATCCTCCACAAACTCTTCCTTCACGTCGGCATCAAAGGTCAGGTAAGCCAGGCCCTCCACTGCCCAGCGCCGAGTGCCTGCATCGATCTGGTCATTGCACAGCCACCTGGGGACATGCAGGATAGTGGGCAACCCTCAGGATTGGGGGTAGGGAGGAGCACACCAAGGCCAAGGGGGAAAACCCAAGGGTTTGGGCATCCCCTCAATGTATAGAAGCAGTTCACGTACCAGGATCCAGACTGCAGCCCCTGCCTGAGCCAGAGAGCAGGACAGGGAGGAGGCCTCAACTCCCACCCAGACCCTCGTGTCTTAAGATCTATCCCACAGGTGGGGGACCACAGCAAGGCCAGACGACTCACTTTCGACACTGCTTAGCCAGTTTGAGAGTGGAGCCTTCAGCAAACTGCTTCATGCTGAAGTCAGTCCCTCCAGCCGAACCAAGCTTACAGAGTCCCTGGAGGAAGAGGGCAAGACCAGTTGGCCTGGGGAAGGAGGCAGGAGCTAAGCTCCTCCACATTTGGCTTGGACTCCCTCCCTGGCACTCTGCCATGGCCCGCTGGAGGCTACACAGACAAATCAGCACCCTCTCCCTCCAGACCACCACTTAGAGCATGTGGCAGCAAAATCAGCTAGTGGGTGGCCGCATGACACAGCATCTGCAGACACTGACGTGCTGGCTACTGGACCATCATGGGCCCAACCCCTTCCCAGGCCACACTGAGAATGGCTCTGTTTCCTTCCACGTTGCACAAAGAAGCCCTCTGCAGGTGGAGTGGAGAGGTGTGTGGGGAGAGGACAGGTACTTCAGCCACAGCCAAAATCCTTATGAGATGGAGAAATCCAGGACTGAGTGCCCCATGGAGGAAGACCAGCTTCCACAGGGTGCACAGCCACAACAGGCTCATGGAGGGCCAGGTAGTCCCCAAACCCCCAAACCACCAGCTCCCGGGAATGCTGCATGACCCCTGTAGGCCCAGCCTTAAGCCCTGTGGTGGGAGGAGCCATGCCCACGTCTCTGGCCACAACAAGGCCCAGAATTCATTCATTCATTCATTCATTCATTTTAGAGAGGGTCTTGCTCTGTTGCCCAGGCAGAAGTGCAGACATGGGTGGCTCACTACAGCCTCAACCTCCTGAGCTCAAGTCCTCCTGTCTCAGCCTCCCATGTAGCTAGACCTACAGGCATGCACTACCAAGTCTGGCTAATTTTTTTAGAATTACAATATTGCTTATTTTCATCTAGAGTGTGCTGGGACCGCACCCTGCAACACCAGCTGGACCAGGACCCCTGCCTGGCTGCCTGCCCACCCACCCCAGGCCCACCGTCTCACCACCAGCGCCCGGATGCGGATGCTGTCCTTCTCACTGCGCTTATATAGGTCCTTCAGCAGTGAGACACCATTGGCAGTGATGAATGAGGCCCGCTTAGCCTTGCCAGCTGCGTGGATCAGAGCCTCCACAGCCACCAGCTGCTCCTCCTCCTGCTCAGAGGCACACAGAGCAATCACACTCTCCATGACACCGCTCAGCTCCAAGGCCCGGTTGCCAGCGTCACACGGGCCCTGCAGGAGGCAGGACACCGTCTGGATGGCCCGTAGCTTCCCGGCCAGCCCTTGGCCCTCAAACCAGCTCCTGAGGGGCACAGGGTGACAGCTGTCACACCAAGGCCAACATAAAGGGACTCTTCTTTCCTCCCTTCCCCTCCACTGGCCAGGCACCTGCACTACTTGGGCAGAAACAGCAGGAAAGTTGCCAATGGGAGGACTAGGACGTTTCCACCTGGACAATACTGGCTGATTTTCTTTATCGACACTTTCACTCGAGCCTTCCCTGATATCGTATCTAACACAGGTTACTCCCACATCACCATTGATGTCCCTTCCTGGACTTAAGCTCTGAAATGATTCTGCTTATTTCATAATTTATCATCAGTTTTCTCCCCAACAGCTGTAAGTTCCTTTGATTTTTTTTTTTTTTTTTTTTTTTTTTTTTGAGACAGAGTCTCACTCTGTCCCCAAGGCTGGCGTGCAATGGCGTGATCTTGGCTCACTGCAACCTCCACCTCCTGGGTTCAAGCGATTCTCCTGCTTCAGCCTCCCAAGTAGCTAGGATTACAGGCATCCACCACCATGCCTGGCTAATTTTTTTTAGTTTTAGTAGAGATGGGGTTTCACCATGTTGGCCAGGTTGGTCTCGAACTCCTGACCTCAGGTGATCCACCTGCCTCCACCTCCCAAAGTGCTGGGATTACAGGTGTGAGCCACTGCGCCCAGCCTATAATCTCGTTTAAGAATAAGGACTGTTGCCCAGGCGCAGTGGCTCACGCTTGTAATCCCGGCACTTTAGGAGACCAAGGCAGGCAGATCACCTCAGGTGTGAGGTCAGAGTTCGAGACCAGCCTGGCCAACATGGTGAAACCCCATCTCTACTAAAAATACAAAAATTAGCAGGGCGTGGTGGTGAGCACCTATAATCCCAGCTACTTGGGAAGCTGAGGCAGGAGAATTGCTTGAACCTGGGAGGGTGGAGGTTGCAATGAGCCAAGATCATACCATTGCACTCCAGCCTGGGCAACAAGAGCAAAACTCCATCTCAAAAAAAAAAAAAAAAAAAAATCCCAGCACTTTGGGAGGCCAAGGCAGGCGGATCACCTAAGGTCAGGAATTCGAGACCAGCCTGACCAACACGGAGAAACCCCGTCTCTACTAAAACTACAAAATTAGCTGAGTGTGGTGGCGCATGCCTGTAATTCCAGCTACTCAGGAGGCTGAGGCAGAAGAATCGCTTGAACCCTGGGAGGCAGAGGTTGCGGTGACCCGAGATCGTGCCATTGCACTCCAGCCTGGGCAACAAGAGTGAAACTCCGTCTCAAAAAAAGTAATAAGGACTGTCATGTTTCACCTGTGTGGGAATAGATGCGTAGGAAGTGCTTGGTAAACCCAGTACGTGCTTGATGGCATTTGTTGCATTACTGGAACATTGATTTGAGAAAGAACCTCCCTGGGGAGGCCACTTTGGAGCAGGAAGTGGGCCTTGGGGCCACTTTTCCTTCGTCCAGCCCCCAACTAGTCCTCCCTAAGACTACTCTTTCTGCTGGAAACCTTTCATTTCTGCCCCTGCTCAAGGAGTCAGAACTTTTTTGCTGGAATCCCTGGCAACAGGAGGTGAAACAGACTTCCTTACTTGATGTAGTTTTCACAGAGTCGGTGGAAATTCTCCCTCTCCGCATCACACTTGAGGTCATCAAAGAGCTTGCTGAGGAGAATGGAGGCGCTCATGCGGCTGTTCGCGGTCACTGCAAGCTCCCCAGGAGGGTCCTGTAGAGAGCCCCCAACTTCCAAAATCTTTTTCAGACCTGAAAAGACACCCCATTTAGAAATTAGAACACTAGTTCCAACCCCTACAAGTAAAAGGAAGAGGCTTCATAGGAGATGCGGAGAAAAGCAAGACAAGAAAGCTACAGAGTTCTGACAACTGCGTCCAGGGCAGCCCAGAGAATCTGCTTAGCTGATCTGCTACCTAAGGGAGGCAGCTATAGGATCAGGAAGGACCTCAGAAGTGAGGCCTGCATGCCAACCCTTCCCCTGGGGCCAAATGCTCTGGAGCTTTGAGGTTCCTCATCTGTAAAACTAAGGGGAAAGGAATATCCACACCTCATAGGATCATTGTGAAAGGCCCTGCTCATGCAGGGCCTTTGCAGAACTTTTCTTATTTATCTTTTTTTTTTTTTTTTTTTTGAGACAGTCTTGCCCTGTTGCCCAGGCTGGAGTGCAGTGGCGCAATCTCGGTTCACTGCAACCTCCGCCTCCCGGGTTCAAGCGATTCTCCTGCCTCAGCCTCCAGAGTAGCTGGGATTACAGGTGCGTGCCACCATGCCTGGCTAATTTTTTGTATCTTTTAGTAGAGATAGGGTTTCACCATGTTGGCCAGGCTGGTCTCAAACTCCTGATCTCGTGGTCCGCCCGCCTCGGCCTTCCAAAGTGCTGGGATTATAGGCACGAAGCACCGCACCCAGCTCTTATTTATGTTTTAGGGGAAAAGAGAGATGAATTGATATATCTACCTTTATTTTTTCCTCTGAGTATGTAAGTAATACATGCTCACTAAAAAAAAAAAAAAAAAAAAAAAAACAGGGGCCGGGCGCAATGGCTCATGACTGTAATCGCAACACTTTGGGACACCAAGGTGGGCGGATTGTTTCAGGTCAGGAGTTCGAGACCAGCCTGGCCAACATGGTGAGATTCCATCTCTACTAAAAATACAAGAATTAGCCGGGCATACTGATGCGTACCTGTAATCCCAGCTACTCGGGAGGCTCAGGCAGGAGAATTGCTTGAACCTGGGAAACGGAGGCTGCAGTGAACTGAGATCGTGCCACTGTACTCCAGCCTGGGCGACAGAGTGAGACTCCATCTCAAAACAAAAAAAGATACAGAAAGCTAATCCAGCCTCTCTGCTAACCTGCTTGCAGGCCCATTCAATGTGCATGTATCTGCACACACATATGATAGAAGAGTCTAACTTTGAGCCCCCTAAGGGTAGCTCCTGTGTCTAGCAGGTGTTGCAAGAGCTGAATCCTATTGCTCTGGAAGATCTTCTCAGTTCCAGCATCCTCCTGGGCCAAAGGACGCACTTCAGTGCAGACACATGGCTGGAGATAATCACAACTTTTCTTTCTTTCTTTCTTTTTTTTTTTTTTGAGACAGGGTCTCCCTCTGTTGCCCAGACTATACTGCAGTGGTGCAATCATAGCTCACTGAAGCCTTGACCTCCCAGGGTTAAGTAATTCTCCCACCTCAGTCTCTGGAGTGGCTAGGACTGCAGACGCACACCACCATGCCCAGCTAATTTTTTAAATTTTTCATAGAGACAGGGTCTCGCTATGTTGCTCAGGCTAATCTCAAACTCCTGGCTTCAAGTGACCCCCTGCCTCCCAAAGTGCATCATCCACCATGCCTGGCCCCACTCACAACTTTTCTTATTACTCCTAAGGATAAACAAACTTCAGCTGCCCAAGCAAGTTTTTGTGAACTATATCACCTACCTTGGTCAATGACCCAGAGGGTGAGGCTGTTGTTGGGGTCCTTGAGAGACTTCCGGGGCACTGCTTTAATCAGGAGGCTCAGGGCATTGTCTCGGCCTTGGCCAGAGACCCCCACCTCTGTCAGCAGATCTAAGAGGTTACTGATGAGGACCTTCAGCTCCCTGGCGGGATCTGGCAACAAGAAGATATCAGTGGGCTCCACAGCAGCCCAGCCCTGTTTGACCCTTGAACTTCAACAAACCAGGGAGACACAGGGAAGCGGGGAGCCACATCCCAGGCTCCAGACTGAGCTCCAGCTTTGTCCTGAGACACCTTGGCTGCTGAGAATCTAGAGTAAAATAATGTCACCAAACCGTATTCCAAGCAACCTGCAGCTCCAAGTCTAGTCCCCAAAAAACTGGCTTGGCTGGCTCAGCCCCATCCCTTCCATGACAGTAACGTCCAAAAGACCCCAGACCTGCTTCCACTCACCCACGATGATGGCGCCTTCTTTGCCCTGGAATCCTTTTTTGACACCTTCCTTGAGGGCATCAAACATAACCTGCAGTAGGTGGCAGGCAGCCAGGGACACAGCCTGGTTTTCCACACCCAGGATGGAGACTACTCGCCGAGTTCCCAATATGCTCAGGGTTGCCACTGTCTGGGGTGGGAGAGGTGGACAGAAGCTTCCAGTTGGTCAAGGGCAGCCACAGATATCCCTAACTGTAAGTTAGAGAATATGGCCAGAAGGAGAGAATTGGGTGGAAGGTGCAGCTCCAGGTGAAAACAAGACAGAACAGATGGCATGACCCAGGGTAATGGCAGGATAATTTTGTTAGAAAGACTTCCTAAAGGAAACATTCCAGAGCAATGCCCTACTACCTCTCCTTGGCGGCAGAGAAGACACAGTATACTGTGGCCCTGGGAGCAGTTGCTTTAGGTCATGTCTCCCCAAGAAAAAGACCTAAACCTAGACAAAGCTACCTGACCACAGGCTTAATGGTCTAGTTCTTCCCCAATCTAAACCCTGAGGTTCTTTCCACACCCTGGGGATGTGGATGTGCACGGAATGGGCCCATGAGACCTCTCCACCCCGTTTCTAAGCTGGAGAACCCTAGAAGGCCTGCTTGGTCCACTGAGCCCTGATCCTGACTGCTTCCACTTAGCAGCTGAGTGTCCTTGGCCAAGACTGTGAACTGGGATGGACCAGAAGGCAGGAGGGAACAGAATGCATATGCTTTTACCAATCTTAGCCTTGTGAGACCCAAAATGCAGCCCAAGCTCAGCCTAAAGAGATTTCATTGACTATTTCACAGTTCCACTCCTATCTAGGAATTGTGGGCTCCCCTAAAAGCAACCAAGGGGTCTAGTCTTTGGTTCCCTCTCCCCTGGAGCAAGCCAGCTCAGGTAAGAGGGGGACATGGACTTCACCACACTGGCCCAGAAGCAGGACTGTTCTTGCTGAACTGTCCATGCTGGGCCACCACCATCTGTGCTGAGAATCGTGTTGGGGCCAAGCCCTGCGTGTCTGGTCACTGTCTCAATGGTAAAGAGATGCTGTGGTGGCCAGGCGCAGTGACTCACGCCTGCAATCCCAACACTTTGGGAGGCCGAGACAGGCGGATCACAAGGTCAGGAGATCAAAACCATCCTGGCTAACACGGTGAAACCCCGTCTCTACTAAACATACACAAAAATTAGCCAGACGTGGTGGCGGATGCCTGTAGTCCCAGCTACTCGGGAGGCTGAGGCAGGAGAATGGCGTGAACCCAGAAGGCGGAGCTTGCAATGAGCCGAGATTGTACCACTGCACTCCAGCCTGGGCGACAGAGTGAGCCTCCGTCTCAAAAAAAAAAAAAAGATGCTGTGGTGACATCACTGACCACATCACTCACTATGAGGACTCTCTGCTCCAGAGGAAATGACAATTTGATCTTTAGAGCAAGGACAAGTGCCCTTTTCTGGGCAATGAGCTTGCTTGTGCCATATGGACATTGAAGGAGTCAGTGACCAATGTGTTTTTGGGAGTTGGCTGCAGGAAAGCTGGGGCTCACACTTGTTAAGCTCCCAACAAAGCAAGTGCTTCGGGTACCCCAGGGCTGTTTTTGCTCTTGCCAGCCCCACTTCATCCTAATTTATGTTGGTCTTTTTCACCCCATTTTTATTTTTTCTGTCTTGTTACACGTATCTCCTTGTACTCTGCCTTAAGTTCTTTTTGTTTGGTTGATTTTTTTTTTTTGAGATAGTCTCACTCTGTCACCCAGGCTGGAGTGCAGTGGCATGATCTCGGCTCACTGCAACCTCCACCTCCTGAGTTCAAGCAATTCTCATGCCTCAGCCTCCTGAATAGCTGGGATTACAGGCGCACGCCACCACGCCTGGCTAATATTTTTATTTTTAGTAGAGATGGGGTTTCTCCATGTCCCCCAGGCTGGTCTTGAACTCCTGACCTCGAGTGATCCACCTGCCTCAGCCTCCCAAAGTGCTGGGATTACAGGTGTGAGGCACCATGACTGGCTTAAGTTATTTTTAGAATAAGATAAGGGGTAGAGGGTGGGTGGAAGAGTGGATGGATGGATGGATGGATGGGCAGATGGGTGGATGGGCAGATGGGCAGATAGGTGGACGGAGGGACGGATGGACAGACAGACAAAGGGACTGAAGCAGTAACCAGCCTCTCCACTCCACCTACCCGTGACTGATGCTCAGAGCAAATGCCAACCAGCGTACGCAGAGCTGCCAGCATGAGGTCAGTCTCTCCTGTGTCCAGCAGACGTTGCAAGAGCTGAACCCCATTGCTCCGGAAGATCTTCTCTGCTCCAGCATCCTCCCTGGCCAGCACCACCAGGTTCTGAGAAGCCTACGTCAAAGGAAGTACATTATAACGTTGACACTGCACGTGGCATAGGACGCAGCACTGGTGAGCAGGGGCCCCGAGCCCCAGACCTCACTGCTTCCACTTCACAGTTGAGTGATTATGGCCAAAAAATAACCTCTTTGAAGTTTAGCTTCCTGTGTAAGTAGAGGGAAGAGCCTTCTCTCAGAATTGATGGTTAGAGCAAATGAGTCCCCAGCACAGCCTGAGGGACTGGGACAGTGCCTCAGTTATCTCCGTACACCCAGCTCCTGGCACAGGGCTTGGTCAACAAGGCACTCTGTGAACTCCTTGGCTCACGCTAAAGTCCCAGACCCTCAGACCTCCCATCCAGGCCCTATGAGCCCAGCTGCACGATTGGAGGAGCTGCAGAGCAGGGCAGCAGGGGCTTCTGGGGCCTACATGGGTGAAGGGTACTATGGATGGGTGGCTCTTGTGGGAGCTCACTTACTGACTCAGCCCGGGGCCTATACCTTTTGCTTTTTCTCAGTGCCTTTCTCTTCTGGGTCCAACAGTATTTGAAACATCTGTTCCACTTTGGCATCCGTCGAGGACATGTATCGCACCTAGACAAACCAACAAAGCATGGAAGAAATCATGGCTCTTGGCCAGAGACATCATATTCCCTATTCATTTGCCTCTAGCTCCTCACTCTGGGAGGCACAGTGAAGATGTCTAGGCTCAGGGCTAGCACCTAGCTACCCTGGGCAGGAAGAGACATGCCTGGCAGTGCCTCCTAAATTTCCCGCAGTTGTTTTTCTTTCTGAGCGATTTCCTGCTTGGGCAGCAGGGGAACTGCCCATGCTGTAGTGCCTTTCGGGAGGGGAGGCATCCTGTCAGCTACAGAACAACCCAGTCACAGTGGTGCCATCTACGTTGTGGCAGAGTGAATGGGCTGCCCATGGCACTGAACTAAGCATTTATAACTCCTGCCAGGGAGCTGGCAGATTGTGAGGTAGTTGCTAACACTTCCTTTAGCTCCAGAAATCTCTTTGGACTGTTTTAAAAACAATCTGAACTGGGCACAGTGGGTCACGCCTGTAATCCCAAAACTTTGGGAGGCCAAGGCAGGCAGATCACCTGAGGTCAGGAGTTCGAGACTAGCCTGGCCAACATCGTGAAACCCCGTCTCTACTAAAAATACAAAAATTAGCTGGGTGTGGTGGCAGACGCCTGTAATCCCAGCTACTCAGGAGGCTGAAGCAGGAGAATCACTTGAACCTGGGAGGCAGAGGTTGCAGAGAGCAGACATCCTGCCACTGCTCTCTAGCCTGGGTGACAGGGTGAGACTCTGTCTCAATAATAATAATAATAATAATCTGAATGGGCAAGATCATCCTAGGCCTACCCCCAGCCCCCAGAGTTCCTGGGCATAGATGGTGGCACGAGCCTAGCATGTGGGCCACCTGCCTTTCTCTCTCGCATCCATGGCAGCCATGACTAACCAGTCATGGCATGTTCCCCTGCTCAGCTCAGGCAATCTGCTTCCTAATTCTTCTCAACATAGGATTCTGGGCAGCCACTGCCAATCAGAGTTGGCACTGAGAGAGAAAACCTATTTGCTTTCCCAGGTTTCAACATTTCAGTGAGGTGTCTGCCATCATGTTATCTGCTTCCACTGTGTCAGCATTTTAACATCAAATTATCTGGTGAATTTGAGCTTGGTTATAGTTCATAATGGTCTTTAGATTCTTTTCTCCTAATTTAAAAACATATATATTTTAGGCCGGGCGCGGTGGCTCAAGCCTGTAATCCCAGCACTTTGGGAGGCTGAGACGGGCGGATCACGAGGTCAGGAGATCGAGACCATCCTGGCGAACACTGTGAAACCCCGTCTCTACTAAAAAATACAAAAAACTAGCCGGGCGAGGTGGCGGGCGTCTGTAGTCCCAGCTACTCGGGAGGCTGAGGCAGGAGAATGGCGTGAACCCGGGAGGCGGAGCTTGCAGTGAGCTGAGATCCGGCCACTGCACTCCAGCCCCGGCGACAGAGCAAGACTCCGTCTCAAAAAAAAAAAAAAAAAAAAACATATATATTTTATAGAACTTCTCTTTATTAAAAAAATATGAGCAGGTGATGCAGTCTCCTTTGGAAAGTCCTCTCAATCCCATTCCTTTCCCCAGGGGTTGCAATGTTACCATTTTATGTATATCTTTTAAAATATTTTCCTAGGCCCGGCACGGTGGCTCATGCCTGTAATCCCAGCACTTTGGGAGGCCAAGGCAGGTGGATCATGAGGTCAGGAGATTGAGACCATCCTGGCCGACATGGTGAAACCTCGTCTCTACTAAAAATACAAAAAAATTAGCCAGGCATGGTGGCGGGCGCCTGTAGTCCCAGTTACTCTGGAGGCTGAGGCAGGAGAATGGCGTGAACCCAGGAGGTGGAGCTTACAGTGAGCTGAGATCACGCCACTGCACTCCAACCTGGGTGACAGAGTGAGATTCAGTCTCAAAAAAATAAATAAATAAAGTAAAATATTTTCCTGAAAAAATAAAGAAACAAAAATGCATATTTGGCCCGGTGCCAAGGCTCACACCTGTAATCCCAGCAAGTTGGGAGGCTGAGGTGGATAGATCCCTTGAGCCCAGGAGCTCAAGACCAGCTACCTGGGCAACACAGTAAAACCCTGTCTCAGCCGGGCGCGGTGGCTCAAGCCTGTAATCCCAGCACTTTGGGAGGCCGAGATGGGCGGATCACGAGGTCAGGAGATCGAGACCATCCTGGCTAACACGGGGAAACCCCGTCTCTACTAAAAAATACAAAAAACTAGCCGGGCGAGGTGGCGGGCGCCTGTAATACGAGCTACTCGGGAGGCTGAGGCAGAAGAATGGCGTAAACCTGGGAGGCGGAGCTTGCAGTGAGCTGAGATCCGGCCACTGCACTCCAGCCTGGGCGACAGAGCGAGACTCCGTCTCAAAAAAAAAAAAAAAACCCTGTCTCTACCAAAAATATAAAAATTAGGTGAGCGTGGTAACACGCATTTGTCCCAGCTACTTGGGAGGCTGAGGTAGGAGGATCGCTTGAGCCTGGGAGGCAGAGGTTGTACTCCAGCATGGGTGACAACCCTATCTCAAAATACATAAACAAAAAATAAAAATAAAAATAAATTTTAAAAATAAAATATTTTCAGCTGGGCGCAGTGGCTCACACCTGTAATCCCAGCACTTTGGGAGGCCGAGGTGGGCAGATCACGAGGTCAGGGGCTCCAGACCATCCTGGCCAACACAGTGAAACCGTCTCTATTAAAAGTACAAAAAACTTAGCTGGGTGTGGTGGCACGCCCCTGTAGTCCCAGTCCCAGCTACTTGGGGGGCTGAGGCAGGAGAATTGCTTGAACCTGGGAGGCAGAGGTTGCAGTGAGCTGAGATCACGCCACTGCACTGCAGCCTGGGCAACACAGCAAGACTCCATTTCAAAAATAAATAAATA
The DNA here is from genome assembly GCF_009764315.1 of Trachypithecus francoisi. Taxonomy (NCBI): domain Eukaryota; kingdom Metazoa; phylum Chordata; class Mammalia; order Primates; family Cercopithecidae; genus Trachypithecus; species Trachypithecus francoisi. The sequence goes on from NW_022681468.1 coordinate 98,137,105, forward strand.
TATAAATAAATTAATTAAATATTTTCCTTTGTATTTACATACCCAAGTGTACCCACAGAAAAAATATAGCATTATTTTGCTATGCAGGGGATCATTAACATAAATAATACCATATGTGTTACCACATATTTTTCTTCTTTTCTTTTTCGAAAGAGACAGGGCCTCACTCTGTCAGCCAGGCTGGAGTGCAGTGACACAATCATAGCTCACTGTAACTGCAAAATCCAGGGCTCAAAGGATTCTCCTGCCTCAGCCTCACAAGTAGCTGGGACTACAAGGGTGTGCCAACACACCCAGCTAACTTTTTAAGTTTTGGTAGCAACAGGGTCTCACTATGTTGCCCAGGCTGGTCTCAAACTCCTGGCCTCAAGTGACCGTCCCGTCTTGGCCTCCCAAAGCACTGGGATTACAGGCATGAGACAGCATGCCCTGCCTATTTTGCTTTGTTTATTCAACAAGTGTCCCAGAGCTTTCCATTTCAATATGTGTGTATCTACCCATTCTCAGTAACTATGTAAGAGTCTGTAGTGAGGACATTACCCAATTTATTCAGCCATTCCTCTATGGCTGGGCATTTAGGCAAGTTCCAAGCTTTTCTTACTACAAAAAAGGCTGAAATAAACATACACATGTCTACTTGTGCACATGGGCAAGGTTTCTCTGAGAGAAACAGCAAGAAGTAAACATATGGGATCAAAAGATACGCTCATTTCAAATTTGATATGCTAAAGTACTCTCCAAAAGAGCTGTACCAGCCTCACCACTGATGTGTCTGCCTCTCTCCTTCTCGAAAAGTATACAAACTTTTAAATGTCTGCCAAACAGACCTCCAAATCAACAGTAACACGCTGTCATCTTAAATTTGCTTTTCCCTGGCCACAGGCAAGGTTAACCAGAATTCTATATGTTCACTTGCCATCAGTATCTCTTGTCTGGAGAACTGTGTCTGCACCACTGGCCCAGATCCCTTCACCACCGGTCAAGCTTCCACCTCTCTGGGTCACTCACATACCTTCTCCTGAATCTGGCCCCCGATGTTCCGCAAGGCCTCCTGGAAAACTTTGTTCTTGGGCTCCAAGCTCACACATCTTTGCAGGTCAAGGACAGCCTGGTCGAGGCGGCCCAGCTTCTCTAGGGCTTGGCTCCGCCGGTAGAGTGCTTTGACATCCCCACCATCCTTTTCAATGGCTGAGCACAAACAGGAGCGCTGTCAGCACCCATGAGGCCACCATTTCCAGGCAAGAGCAGTAGGGAAAGATCTCGAGGAAAGGCCAGAAGAAGGTAGGGGGACGAATGTGGGACTCGGTGCTTCAGCCTCAGAAAAGGTGAGGGTAGCTGCAGAAAAGGAAAGGCCCGAGGCAGTGGGAAAGAAAGAAGGCAGACGTGTCTCTGGGGCCAAAGGAGGAGAATGTGATGGTGCAGCGGTCCCAGAGTCCTTGCCCACCACAGAAGCCCTACAGCTCCACACAAGGGTCCACCATTCCCCTACCTTTGGATGCCTCTGTTTCTGCTTTGTCGTAATCTTCCTGTAAGAGAAAGACAGGAGCCTGAAAGAATGGTCATCTCCCTTTCGGGGCACTAACCAGGCAGCAGGGGTACTCTCGCTGTCCAAGGTCACCCGATCCCCCTTCACACTGAGGTGCAAAAGACATCTGGCAAGCAGGGATGGCCTGGGAGCTTGAATTCCCAGCTGGGGCCCAAGCATCAGCTGAGATGGGCGAACCCGGGCCCAGCAGGCGAGGGGAAGAGCGCCAGGCTCCCTCACCAGCTTGAGGTGGCAGGCGGCCCGGTTCCGGTGCAGAATGGCCTGGTCCTGGGGCGTAGCGTCCAGACCCAGGGCCTGAGTGTAGGCCCCCAGGGCGCCCTCGTAGTCTCCACATTTGAACAGCTCGTTGCCCTCTTTCCGCAGCTGCTCCACTGAGCTGGCCTGTAGAGAGAAAGGGGGCGGAAACGTCGGAGGGGGTTCGGGGCAGAGCCCTGGAGCTAAGGGAAGAGGAGAGGAGGGATGGGCACGAGCCTCATGGATGGGGAGAAGGAGGCCGGGGATGGTTAGGACGGGTGCGAAGGGGTGATGGCGCGGAGACTGGGTACGCACCCCGGAGGTGGCCGGCCGGGGCTCGGGGGTCCCTGGACCACTCACAGTCATCGCGGAGAGGTTGTCCCGTGCCCGCGCAGGCGCAGTCTCTGGGGCGGGGCGAGTCTGGCTCCGGACGCTGCCGGGAGCTGCCCCGCCCCACTCTTGCGTCGGAGGTGGAGTCAGAGAGGGGCAGGGCTAAGGAGTTAGCGCGCCCGGGCAGGGGCGGGGCACTCGACTCTGGATCGCAGGTGCAGGCAAGCTCCCGGCGCGCCTAAGCTGTCCCCGCGAAGACCTGCAGGGAGTTCGCGGCGGAGGACCTAGAGGGGGGCCTGCGGTGGCTCCAGCCCCGACCCCGGCCCCGATCGCAGCAGAAGTGCACAAGGTCTGCGGTCATCAGGGTCAGAACCAGTAGGCTGTAGAGGCCCAGCACTAGGAGTTGTCCTGGGCCCCTGCGGGAGAGAAAAGAGTATCTGGATCCCGGCCCTGGCCGCGCTCTGGCTGCTGCGCTCTGTGGCAGTACAGAACCCCTGGGAGTCCGGAGAAAGCTCCGGACTCCACCCCCAAATAAATGTAGTCTTACATACACACATTTGCATACGAATTTAGGAGCTCATCCTAGAGCCACCCATGGGCAGATTCAGGATGGCTCCCCATTATCCGCTTGCACAGCCCCCTGAACTTCTCCCTTGTAATTGTAATCATGATCTACATGATTTTCTGTTGGGGTCTGTCCCTTTACTAGTCTGTAAGTTACAAGCCTCCCACCCCATAATTTAGGAACAGAGCACCAGATACTGGAACACCCTGTCGATGTTCCAGTGGCTCTGGGGTTGGAGATCTCACCTGAGGATGGGCGGGGGCGGAAGAGCGGACAGGTTGACCTGGTACAGGGCCTCAAATTCAGCCTGGGTGCAGCAGGAGCCCCCTGCAGCCTGCAGGTGGCAGCAGTAGGCTTCCTCTGGAGAATCAGAGAGACGAGGGCAAAAGAAACCAGGGTAGTGGTGGCCACTGACATCCCGGGTGGTCTGGCACAAGTGAGGGTGGTGGACCAGAGCTGAAGAGAGAGGTTGGGGGGCTAGAAATAAGCAGGAGGGATCTTTCCACAGCCCACTCCACCCCTACTGGAGAGTAAAAGAGATCAGCCCCCACTGGAAGAGCAGGCGCCCTTCCATTCATCCCCATCAGTTCCAGTTCCCAGGAATAGCCCATAGCAGGAAAGGCAGGTGGGCCACAGGGGTAAGTGCTGTACCTGAGAGAGAGGTTGACTGGACAAGGGTCACCCAGCTGAAGAGCAGCAGTAGCCCCACGGATAGGCCTGTCAGCAAGGGGCCTGACCTTCTTCTCCGGACGCCCATGAGATTTCACCACCACCTCTGTCCTGGTCCTGGGAACCCTAACATCTCTCTTTCTAGGCCATGACTGCATACAATAAAGAAATAAAAATCAAAGCTCCAAGGCCCTCGGGCACCATTAATACAAGTCTGAAGCTTCTCTATCACAGGCTTTTAGAGAGAGATGACAGGGACTGGGTTTCTATCTCCTGTTGGAAAACATGGGGACTGCATTGCCAAACTGCTGAAGGAGAGAAGGCTCAAAGGACTAGAGGACAGAATGAGGGATGAGAGAGCAGCTGAGCCATTAGTATGAAGAACAAACAAGCATTTAGAGCCAAATATGTTTCTACCCATTCTCCAACTTCTAGGCTGCCATGGAAGCTCTGGGAATTCTGACCCTTCTATTTCAGGTGTCAAAGACCTCACTTCCAGCATGTGGGGCTTCCCTCCCTAACCTCTGCTGCATGGCAACCACCAAGACTAGCTGAAAACCAAGGGTGAGTCCTTTATTAGCTTTTCCCCTGGGCCTCATCTGCCCCAGCTACCAGCCAGAACACAAAAGCTACCTGTCTGATTACAGTATACTTAGCTAATAGGGAACCCCCTCTCACAGAGGAGTTCCATAGGGACCATCAGGTCTCTCTTACCCCTCAGCTGCCCTAAGACAGGGAATTTCTCCAGAAGGCTCAAGGCCACCAGCCAGCAGAATTAAGTGTTATTCCAGTGCCTACCCAAGCCTGACAACATCATGCTCCCAGAACAGCAATGACAACACTCATCACCTCAGGGGCCCACAGAAGGTGCCTAGAGACTGAAATAGGAGCTCTCATGGCATAAGAAGGCAATGCAAATTTCATCTGCAACATTGAGAACAAAGGCAGTTCCTGCAGAAACGTCACAGCTACCTGGGAGCCTAAGTCTGAAGCAATTAGGCAGGGCTCCCAGTGAAGGCTCTGATTTTTCAGGTCAGGCCCTAGGGTCTCCTGGGTCCAAAGGTGAGGCTCCCCTGCCCACAGAACCTGGCCCATCCCTGCAGGGAGAACTATTTTTAGAACACTTGGAGAGTTTTCAGAGCTTTGACGGGTTGAAGATTGTTCATGGGGGGAGCTTCTGGGAGAAGCTGTCTCTGACTCTGAGGGTAGGTGGATTGTCCTTTCTTCCCGCTCCCGTAGTCCCCTGAGCCTTCCCACCCTGGATTCAGCACACTGTGAGACCACTGCCTTATTTCTTGTCTGTCTTCCTCTTTTCCACAGACTGTGGGCTCCCAGAGAGCCAGGCTTATGTTCTTTTTGCACCTCCAACAGAGTACATTGAGCTGGTGGCTGCGAAGCTGAAGGCAGCTTTCCACATCACTTGCTCTCTGCGCCGGGCATGTCAGCTCCAGGGGAATTCATCTGGGGCAGGCCCAACTCAGCCCGCTGAATTAGCCTCCACGATCCCCGGGCCTCCCAGGAGCCAGGGGGCGCTGTAAACGTTCCGTCCCGGCCCCCGCTGCCGCCGTCGCCCGCCCCATCCGCGCGATGGGCTCCGAGGCCGCCCAGCTGCTGGAGGCTGCCGACTTCGCTGCTCGCAAGCACCGGCAGCAGCGGCGGAAGGACCCCGAAGGGACCCCCTACATCAACCACCCCATCGGTGGGCTCGTCGACCGCGGAGCTCCGGCTGCGGCACCTGGGGGGTGGGGACTGGGAAGGAAACGTGGGGGTGCGTGCACCTCATTGAGCACCTATTTTGTCCCAAGCTTAGTGCGATATACCGTTTAAGTCTCATAACAATTGGAGCGGTAGGCTTGATCGTTCCCTTTGTCGGTTGACACCCAGAGGGTGAGGGACTTGACCAAGATCACCCAGCTAGTGAGAGGCCAGGAGGGGCCACATCTGGCTCTCCAAAACCCACAACACACCGCCTTGGAGCTATCTCCGACCTGACTTCCTGCTTTGCCCCTCCCCATCAGGTGTGGCTCGGATCCTGACCCACGAGGCGGGAATCACTGACATTGTGGTGTTACAGGTAACTTTCCCCTTTCTCTGCCAGGAGTCTGGGATGGGGATCAGGGGCCGCATTCAGCAGTGGGCATCCCTTCGCTGACATCTCAGGGCTGAGTGGGATCTTGTCCCCAGGCGGCCCTGCTCCATGACACGGTGGAGGACACAGACACCACCCTGGATGAGGTGGAGCTACACTTTGGGGCACAGGTGCGGCGCCTGGTGGAGGAGGTAACAGATGACAAGACTCTGCCCAAGCTGGAGAGAAAGCGGCTGCAGGTGGAGCAAGCGCCCCACAGTAGCCCCGGGGCCAAACTGGTGAAACTGGCAGACAAGCTGTACAATCTGAGGGACCTGAATCGCTGCACCCCAGAGGGTACGCTTTCCTATGGGCTCTAAGGGAAAGGGTAGGGGGGTACCGCCTTCTGAAGACACAGGTTGATCAGTTCCCCTGAAAAACCCTGGGCATTCTCAATTCCCAAATTAATCCTACTGGATCACTATTTACTCTTCTTTCATACGGTAAAAATACAATAGCTGGGCCAAGCGGAAGTTTTCAGGACAGCTCATCCCATCAGGAACTCACGGCCCTGAACCAGGCTTGCCAGGAAGTGGGGAAAAGGCAGTGCTTTCCTTGACATCACGCTAGCAAGTTTCTGTGGACTCTTACGCAGGATGGTCAGAACATCGAGTCCAGGAATACTTCGAGTGGGCAGCGCAGGTGGTGAAGGGTCTTCAGGGAACAAACCGGCAACTGGAAGAGGCGCTAAAGCATCTGTTCAAGGAGCGGGGGCTGACACTCTGATCAGTGCTTGAAGCTATCCAGAGGCACAACTCCAGCCTCATTCAGGCCGGACAGGATTCATACACCATCTTTTCTGTGCCTCCCAAACTCCCTCCATCCTTCCCAGATACTACAGGCCAAAAAAAGACTTGCATTTTTTCTCAATCTGAAGGTCTCCTACTAACGAAGCTGAGCCCCGCGTATGGGAATCAGATGTACCCATCCATTTGTGATGCACTCACTGCCTCTCCCCAAGTCTTGGGTCTGTTTGCTATTTTGCATGGTGGGATCTCTGGCCCCTCAGGGACTTGAGATTATGTAAGTACTAGTTCCTAAGACGTTATGGAAAATAAAAACTCTGGGTTAAGGTTTAAGCTGCTGCTGCTCCTTCTCCAGTCTCCTGAATGGGGGACTGTTGGGCTGCATATCTGTCCTTCAGCAAAGCAGGACTAATTGTGTGTCCCTGAGTCACCTCCCTCAGGTTGGGGGCCTCAACCCCTCCGAACCTGGCTTCCTTATCAGTGAGATGGGTTGTGTAATTATCAGGTTAGAGTGTGACGTGCCTGATGGAGCCTGATACATAGGTGCTCAAGAAATGGTAGCAGCCTTCCCCGTTAAGAAAGTTGGAAGGGGGCCGGGCGCGGCGTCTTTCACCTGTAATCCCAGCACTTTGGGAGGCCGAGGCGGATGGATTATTTGAGGTCAGGCGTTCAAGACCAGGCTGGCCAACATGGCAAGGCCCCATCTCTACTAAAAATACAAAAAAAAAATTAGCCGGGCGCAGTGGCTCGCGCCTGTAATTCCAGCTACTCAGGAGGCTGAGGCAGGAGAATCGCTTCAACCCGGGAGGTGGAGGTTGTAGTGAGCGGAGCCGGAGTGTAGTGAGCACTTGAGCTTGGGTGACAGAGCGAGACTCCATCTCAAAAAAGAAAAAAGTAAAGACCTATTGGAAGGGAGTGCCGCCCGCTTACTGACAACATTACTGGGCACGGGAGAGACCCCAGCAGCAACATGACTGGGCCGGTGGGGGACGGCGGTTCCCCAGTACCTCAAGCCGCGCCGGAAACTCGGTGACTCGCAATCCCTTCGCCCTTCCGCATTGCGGTTTACTTTGGTTGTTAAGCTAGAGGGACTTCCGGGAAGGCCCGGAAGTGGCCCGGGGCTGTCCGAACTCGGGAGCCCAGCAGTAGTTGGAGTGTAGGAGAGGTGGTGGAATTTTGCTCAGTGGCCATGGGGAGGGATTGCCCGCTGGTGGTTTTTTTAATCGTTGCTGAGCAGCTGAGGTTTATTTTTATTTATTTTTTTCTGCATCCAGTCATCCATTAAAGCCAAAGTTTATTAAGTTGTCTGGAAAAGCGATCATCTTGGGTACGAGGAAATTGTTAGGTCAAAGCTGTTCCACTACGTTAGTTGTTTGCCCGAGTGAAGGCCCCAACGGAGGACTCTGGGAAAAAGTAGGTGAAGGGCAACCAAAAAAGCCGAATTAAAAGAAAACAAATGAACAAAGTTCAGTGTAATCCCCAGGGTATGGTACATTTTGGAGAACTTTGTACTTAATTTTTTTAAATTAGTTTTGCGGGAGTAGGATTACAATTTTTTTTTGTTACAAAAGATGGCTTTGTTGTAGTCCACTTTATATATTTTGTTGCCCGTGTTTTTAGTGTCATAGCTAAAAAATTCTTGCCAAATCTAATGCCATGAAGTTTTTCCCGTTTTCTTCTAGGAGCTTTGTCGTTTTAGTTTTTTGGTTTGGTTTTTTTTTTTTTTTTTTTTTTTTTTTGCTTTGCTTTGTTTTTTGAAACAGAGTTTTGCTCTTGTTGCCCAGGCTGGAGTGCAGTGGCGCGATCTCGGCTTACCACAACCTCCGCCTCTGGGGTTCAAGCGATTCTCCTGCCTCGGCCTCCCGAGTAGCTGGGATTACAGGCGTGCGCCACCACGCTTGGCTAATTTTTGTATTTTTAGTAGAGATGGGGTTTCGCCATGCTGGCCAGGCTGGTCTTTAAGCCCTGACCTCAGGTGATCCACCTGCCTTGGCCTCCCAAAGTTACCGTTTTAGCTTTTAAAGGTAAAGTCTTTGATCCATTTTGGGTTACATTTCTTTTTAAATCGATTTAATTTGGCATAAGGTATACAACATGATATTATGAGGCTACATACAGGTAGTAAAAAGGTTACTATAGTGAAGCAAATTAACACATCCATCATTTCACATAGTAACCCAATTTTTTGTTTTTGTAGCAAGAACATTTTGGGTTAATTTTTGTATATGATGTAATTTTTTGTATATACACCATATACAAAATATATGATGTATGGTTTTGCTTGTGGATGTCCAGTTTTTCTAGCACCATATGTTGCGAGGTCTGTCATCTTAGTACCTGTTTTTGGATTTTTTTATTTTTTATTTTTTAGTAGAGATGGCGTTCCACTATGTTGGCCATGCTGGTCTTGAACTCCTGACCTCAGGTGATCCGCCCACCTCAGCCTCCCAAAGTGCTGGGATTACAGGCCTGAGCCACTGTGCCCGCCTGAATTTTCTGTTTGTTTTTGAGACAGAGTCTTGCTCTGTCGCCCAGGCTGGAGTGCAGTGGCACAATCTCAGCTCACTGCAACCTCCCCTTCCCAGGTTCAAGTGATTCTCCTGCCTCAGTGTCCCTAGTAGCTGGGATTACAGGTGCACACCATCATGCCCAGCTAATTTTTGTATTTTTCGTAGAGATGGGGTTTCGCCATGTTGGCCAGGCTGGTCTCAAACTCCTGACCTCAGATGATCCGCCCTCCTCAACCTCCCAAAGTGCTGGGATTATAGGCGTGAGCCACTGCCCCGCTGGCTTTTTTAAGTATGTTGAAAGTACATCTCACTCTGCAGCTTCCTTTACCCTCACCAATATTTTTGAGATTTATGTTGATACATGTATATATTTACATCATTCCTTTAGTTTACTTAATAGTATTTTATTAACAGATAGTATTTTATGTGTGCATTCTCTTTTGACAATTAGTTGTTGTTCATTTTTCACCACACCAAATAGCGCTGCAGTCAACATTCCCATGTTTCTTTGTGCATATGAATCACAAGGTGTGCTTATATTCTGAACAAGAAGAACCCCTTGGATAAGTCTTTTTTTTTTTTTTTTTTTTGAGACAGTCTTGCACTATCGCCCAGGCTGGAGTGCAGTGGCACAATCTGTGCTTACTGCAACCTCTGCCTCCCCAGTTCAAGATATTCTCCTGCCTTAGCCTCCCTAGTAGCTAGGACTACAGGCGTGCACCACCATGCCCAGCTAATTTTTTGTATTTTTAGTAGAGATGGGGTTTCACCATGTTGGCCAGTCTGGTCTTGAATTCCTGACCTCGTGATTCTCCTGCCTCGGCCTCCCAAAGTGCTGGGATTACAGGCGTGAGCTACCGCACCCAGCCTTGAATAACTCTTAACAGTATTGCTATCTAGAATTTTAGTTCCTGCCTCTTTTTAAACTATAAAATAGTATTACATGTATAGCCAATATTTAGGTATACCCTCCCTCTCATCAGTTCATGCCCCTAGACAAATTCTCTTTTTGCTTAAGTACACCTATTTTCTTCCACTAAAGTTTTGTACATTACAAACTCTTGAGTCTTTGTGTGTCTGAAAATGTCATTTCCCCCTTGCTCTTGAATGGTGTAGCTGAGAGCAAATTCAAGGTGGAGTTTTCTCTAGGTTTGAATGGACTCTAGGTGTCTATTGTAGCTAACTAGATGTCTGCTATCACTGTGACTGTCTTTCCTTTGTAAGACTTTTCTATTTTCTTTTCTTTTCTTTTTTTTTTGAACAGCATCTCCAATTTGCATTCATAAAATTATTAATCCAAATTGCAAAAGTAGACTTTTACAGAGTCACAGGTCAGTAACAAATCAGGACATGAAATGTTTCAGAGATTTTTTTTTTCCTTTTTTTTTGAGATGTAGTCTCACTCTATCGCCCAGGCTGGAGTATAGTGGTACAATCTTGGCTCACTGCAACCTCTGCCTCCTGGGTTCAAGCGATTCTCATGCCACAGCCTCCCTAGTAGCTGGGATTAAAGTGCACACCACCATGCCCAGCTAATTTTTGTATTTTTAGAGTCTAAAATACAACTAAAGACAACTTTGGGATCTGGCCTCCCAAAGTGCTGGGATTACAAGCATGAAGGCATCACACCCAGCCTCCAGAGACATTTTAATAAGTTCCAAAGAAACACACTAGGCTAGGCCGGGCGCGGCAGCTCACACCTGTAATCCCAGCACTTTGGGAGGCCGAGGCGGGCGGATCACGAGGTCAGGAGATTGAGACCATCCTGGCTAACACGGTGAAACCCCGTCTCTACTAAAAATACAAAATAATTAGCCTGGCATGCTGGCAGGCGCCTGTAGTCCCAGCTACTCAGGAGGCTGAGGCAGGAGAATCACTTGAACCCGGGAGGCGGAGGTTGCAGTGAGCCAAGGTCATGCCACTGTACTCCAGCCTGGGTGACAGAGTGAGACACCGTCTCGGGGGGGGCGGAAAAAAACAAAAAAAACCACTAGGCGTAAAATCTACAGTTAAACCATGGTTGTATAACAGGTTATATTCATTCCTGCAGTTTCTCAATAAGTTCTTATATTTGCCTTTCTCTTTTGAGAGGGAATTTCACTCACTGTATTGCTAAGGCTGGAGTGCAATGGTGCGTTCTCAGCTCACTGCAACCTCCATCTCCCCAGTTCAAGCTATTCTTCTGCCTCAGCCTCCTGAGTAGCTTCGACTACAGGCATGTGCCACCAGCCCAGCTAATTTTTGTATTTTTAGTACAGACAGGGTTTTGCCATGGGGGCAGGCTGATCTCAAACTCCAGACCTCAAGTGATCCGCCCACCTTGGCCTCCCAAAGTGCTGGAATTACAGGTGTGAACCACCGCGCCTGGTCTTGTTAAGGTTTTGTCTTACATAATTTGCAATATATCTACATGAGGTTATTTTTATTTTTATTTTTTTGACACGCAGTTGTGCTCTCGTCACTCAGGATAAAGTGCAGTGGCATGATCTCAGCTCACTGCAACCTCCATCTCCCGGGTTCAAGCGATTCTCCTGCCTCAGCCTTCCAAGTAGCTGGGATTACAGGCTATAGGTGTGTGCCAGCATGCCCAGCTACGTATTTTGTTTTGTTTTGTTTTTTGTTTTGTATTTTTAGTAGAGACAGGGTTTCACCATGTTGGCCAGACTAGTCTCAATCTCCTGACCTCAAGTGATCTACCCGCCTGGGCTCCCAAAGTGCTGGGATTACAGACGTGAGCCACTGCACCTGACCCGTTTTTTAAAATGTACCTTTCTTGGAACTTAATGAGCTCTTGGATTCTGAGATCTCACATCATTCTTCAGTTCTGAAAAATTCACCGTCTTTGTTTTTTCTTCCCTGTATTCTCACTAGTCTTTTTTTCTAAAACTGCTATGAAACATTATGCCAAAGCTTCTCAGTCTATCGTCCATCTGTCTTAGCTTCTTTTTTATATTTCTTTTATCTCTGTGGTGCATTCTGGGTGATTCCTCAGTTGTTTTCCAGACCTGCTAAATTTTTATGTCATCTGCTTCCAGTCTAGGGTTTATCCCATAAAGCATATTTCAATACTTGTATTTTTACATTTCCAGCATGTATAATTTGTAAAATCTTATTTGCTTTTCAGTCATTTTCTCATTGCAAGACCATCTTCCTTTAGCTCTTTGGTGATTGCACATATAGATATTTTAAAGTATTATTTTAAATTGCTTGCATGTCATCCTGTTTTTGTTTACAGCTTACATTTTTCCTGCCTGTGTTCCTCTCAGAGTCTGGTTCTGGTCCCCTGACGTTACACTTGGTTACCTGTCCCATGTGGACTTTGAAGTCCCAGCACCTACCATCCTGAACTAGTCTCTACTTCTCTCAAGCTGCATAGGTTCAGCCTCTGCTAATGGCTGTATTATTCTCTCCATTCTTTGTCAAAGATGATTTCCTTTGAGTTTGACTGTTTTTGCTTTTTTTTTTTTTTTTGAGACGGAGTCTTGCTGTGTTGCCCAGGCTGGAGTGCAATGGCTAGATCTCAGCTCACTGCAACCTCTGCCTCCTAGGTTCAAGCGATTCTCCTGCCTCAGCCTCCCGACTAGCTGGGATTACAGGTGCCCACCACCACACCTGGCTAATTTTTGTATTTTTAGTAGAGACAGGATTTTGCCATGTTGGTCCGGCTATTCTGGAACTCCTGACCTCAGGTGATCTGCCTGCCTTGGCCTCCCAAAGTGCTGGGATTACAGTCGTGAGCCACTGCGCCCGGCCTGTTTTTACATTTTTAATGTTTGTTTAGCAATTTTTGGCATTGGGAGTTGAGAGGGAGAATTATAGGTGTGCTTGCACCTCTAGTTGGAATGCAAGTCTCTGGGTATCTTAGTCTGTGCTGTTATGACAAAATACCTGAGACTGGGTAATTTATAAAGAACAGAAATTCATTTTCTTACAGTTCTAGAGGTAGGAAGTCCAAGATGAAGGTGCTGGCAGGTTCTGGGTCTAGCAAGGGCTGCTTTCCTCTTCCAAGGTGGTGCCTTTGTTACTGCATCCTCACGGTAAAAAAGGCAGGTTGTGTGAAGCCTCTTTCACTAGAGGCTTAATCCTATTCACGAGGGAGAAACTCTCATGATCTAATCACCTTCTAAAGGCCCCACCTCTTAATATGCGGCATTGGAGGTTAAGTTTCAGTATGAATTTGAGAGGGACACAAATATTCAAACTCGCAGGAGGCATGCTGATTGTGAAACACCAGTGCTTCCTCCTCCACTGAGGGGCCTTTTCCAGGTCTCCACACTCAACCCTGTCACATTCCGAATGCTGGAGAGTCCGCATCTCCAGCTCCACTTTGGTTTCCTGTGCCCAGACTACCCAACTACATAGATTTTTAGTTCAGGTTTATTCTTTTTTTTTTTTTTTTTTTTTTTTTTGAGGCGGAGTCTGGCTCTGTCGCCCGGACTGGAGTGCAGTGGCCGGATCTCAGCTCACTGCAAGCTCCGCCTCCCGGGTTTACGCCATTCTCCTGCCTCAGCCTCCCGAGTAGCTGGGACTACAGGCGCCCGCCGCCTCGCCCGGCTAGTTTTTGTATTTTTAGTAGAGACGGGGTTTCACCGTGTTCGCCAGGATGGTCTCGATCTCCTGACCTCGTGATCCGCCCGTCTCAGCCTCCCAAAGTGCTGGGATTACAGGCTTGAGCCACCGCGCCCGGCAGTTCAGGTTTATTCTCAACTAGGGAGATCCAAAGTCAGGAGCCAAAATGAAGGGAGATTGCAGACCCAGTTCGTCCTGGTGACTGTTACCATCTGAATTGATTTCTCACTGACCCTAAGTAAAATTGAGGGTCATTGTGAAGGATCTGGTATCTTATCTCTTCTCACTATGAAAATGAGAATGACCCCTTGAAGTGTTTATCCTTCACACACTTTTTTGTTAGGGAAGAACAAAGATTTTGTTCAGAGATCTCTATTGTGGATGGTAAGCCTCATTCCCACCATCCTAGACTGATTTTCCCCCTCTGTGAGTGCACAGATGCCTCATTACTAACCACAGTGACAGAGCAAGGTAAGCAAGCCAGGTTCAGGTCAAATTAAAGATGCTGCTCTCTCTGCACAAGTGTTCAAAGTTTTACGTTTTACCTACCCCGAGGCAAGCCATATGAGGACACCGTCTGGGTTGGCTCACCCTACATGGGAGGACCAGCTCTTAATGGTTCAACTGGAGCCTTTCTCTCTGTGGTTCCAACTGGCCATATAGCCCTTCCTTCTTCATGAAAGCTAGACGGTTCCAAGTAAATGTAGGAATAGAATCCGATCCATTTCCAGTGGTTGAAATGGCTTCTGTCATGTCTTGGTTAATTCTGATGGTAACCCTCAGAACTGAGGCTGGCCGGGCGCAGTGGCTCACGCCTGTAATCCCAGCACTTTGGGAGGCTGAGGCAGGTGGATCACTTGAGGTCACGAGTTCAAGACCAGCCTGGCCAACATGGTGAAAACCAGTCTTTACTAAAAATACAAAAATTTAGCCAGGTGTGGTGGTGCACGCCTATAGTCCCAGCTACTTGGAAGGCTGAGGCATGAGAATTGCTTGAACACCAGGAGGCAGAGGTTGCAGTGAGCCAAGATTGTGCCATTGCACTCCATCCTGGTCAACAAAGCAAGACTCTGTCTCAAAAAAAAAAACAAAACTGTGAGGTCTCAGTGCCACAGCTCTGTGGTAAAGGGTTGCTGCTTGCTTTAGAAGTTGGGCCATTTCCAAATTATGCACGCACAGGAATCACCTGAGAGCTTGTTGAAAATGCAAATTCTTTGGCCTCTACTCCCAGAGACCAGTTCAAAGGTTGTACCCGGGAATCTGCCTTTATACCCCTGTGCACTGAAGTCAGCTTTTGTTTCTTGCTTCTGTTACAAGGCAGTCTCAGGGCAGCTGTAGCTCTGCCCTACACATCTGCATTGCAGCCTCCAGGCTGAAGGAGAAGCTCTAGTCAGACCAGAAATCTGTACTTTCAACAGCAATTCTGGTGATTCTGAATCACACCTTGAGCCACACGGCCTTAAGTCATTTTATGTTTTTGTTTTTGTTTTTTTTTAACAGAGTCTTGCTCTGTCACCCAGGCTGGAGTGCAATGGCGCAATCTTGGCTCACTGCAACCTCTGCCTCCCGGGTTCAAGCAATTCTCCTGCCTCAGCCTACCGAGTAGCTGGGACTACAGGCACACACCACCATACCTGGCTAATTTTTGTATTTTTTTGGTAGAGATGAGGTTTTGCCATGTTGTTCAGGCTGGTCTCCAACTCCTGAGCTCAGGTGATTCACCCACCTTGGCCTCCCAAGGTGCTGGGATTACAGTCGTGAGCCACCACACCTGGCCTGCCTTAAGTCATTTTAAAGGCTAGTAAATAGAATTAAGCACTCACTTCTGTCAGACAAATAATTTCATTGCATATCTAAAGCCTCCAAAGATAATATCCTTTTTTTTTTTTTTTTTTTTGAGACAGAGTCTCGCTCTGTCGCCCAGGCTGGAGTGCAGTGGCGCAATCTTGGCTCACTGCAAGCTCCGCCTCCCGGGTTCACTCCATTCTCCTGCCTCAGCCTCCCGAGTAGCTGGGACTACAGGCACCCGCCACCATGCCCGGCTAATTTTTTGTATTTTTAGTAGAGATGGGGTTTCACTGTGTTAGCCAGGATGGTCTCGATCTCCTGACCTCGTGATCCGCCCGTCTCGGCCTCCCAAAGTGCTGGGATTACAGGCGTGAGCCACCGCGCCCGGCGATATCCTTTATTCTGCTAATTTTCTAGGTGTTCATAGATTACCCTCCTGTTTGATTACAAATTCTACTAGCAAATGACACCTGCCACAGTGGAACTGCTTAGCATCCTTTACTAATAGGATTATAGCTCACATTTGTGGAGCTCTTGTATATACCAGGCACCATGCTAAGCAGTTCACATTGATAATCCTATTTCTTCTGCTATGATATAAACAGGGTTCCACTGTGTGGCCTAATAGGGGCAGCGACAACTCTGATGACCTGGAAGAACTCAGCTCTGTCACTCTTGCCTTTAGACGGCTGCTTGGCAGTCCCCAGTGACTTTCTCTAAGGACCCTGAAGCAAGCTTTTCTCCTAAAGTCATTGTACTCGATTTTTCTATGTGCTGCAAATATTTTCTTCCATATCTGTCATTTGTTAAACCTTGATATTTTCCATCACACAGAGACTTTTGATATTTTTTGGTGCAAAATCTGCTTATCTTTTCCCTTATTATATCTTTTAAGTCTCATGTTAAAGTTTAGAAAAGACTGTCCCACACCAGAGGTATAAAATTTTTTGAGTAATTTTGTATATTACTTATCTTTAAGTAAGTATATCTTCCCTCTGGAACTAATTTGTATGGACATTGTGAGGTAGAGACCTAACTTACTTTGTGGTTTTTTTTTTTTTTAGATGGAGTCTTGCTCTGTCGCCCAGGCTGGAGTATAGTGGTGTGATCTAAGCTCACTGCAACCTCTGCCTCCCAGGTTCATGTGATTCTCCTGCCTCAGCCTCCTGAGTAGCTGGGATTACAGACACATGCCACCATGCCTGGCTAATTTTTCTATTTTCAGTAGATATGGGCTTTCGCCATGTTGGCCAGGCAGGTCGAACTCCTGACCTCAAGTAATCCACCTGCCTTGGCCTCCCAAAGTGCATTGCAGGCGTGAGCCATCGCACCTGGCCGAGATCTAGCTTTGACAGCTAGTTGTCTCAAAGTACTGTTTATTAAATAATCCATCTTTTTCCCCACTTAAAACATCCCTCTTACCATATACTAAATTCCTGTAGCCCTGGGTCTGTTTCTGGACTCTCCTGTCTGTCTGACCCCCTCCACGTCACACTGAGGTAATGGTGGCATGAGAGTTCTCTGGGAATCTGGCAAGACGTGTGCCTTTTCCCCCTCAGCAGTCCACCCCCTACTCATTATCATCCAGAGTAGTCTTAGTGTTCTCACACATTCACTCTCCCAAATGCACTTTAGAACTGTCAAATTCCAAAGTACCAATCTCACTGGAATGACACTGAATTTATCAGCTGATGTGGGGAAAACCAGTATGTGGACAGGAACATGATGTGTATCATTGGGTCGACTTACAGAATACTCTTAACAGGTCTTCAGTTGATTCTTAGGTTTTACAGGTAGGCAGTTTTATTGTCTACAAATAATGACAATTATAATTCTTCCTTATTCTCCTTATTTGGCTTGTTGCAGGGATTAGTAGTGCTGGGACATTGCTGAATAATAGCATGCCCTTGGCTAGTTTCTGACTTTAATGGGAATGCCTGTGGCGTTTGACTCTTTAGAATGCCAGTAACTGTTGGTTTCTGAAACAGACCTTTATCTAGATTAGGGTGTTTCTTTCCAGACTTAATTTACTAAGAGTTTTAATAAGGGATGGATTTTAAATCTTACCAAATATCTTTTCAGCATCTATAGAGCTATCGTAAAATTTTCTTTATTAATTGAAGCTGAAATGAAGGCTCCTGCGCAGCCATACTGCCTCCTCATATACTCTACATACCCCTAGTCCCCCGTGCCAGTAACTGAATACCTCTGCAGGATAGACCAAAGGTGAAGCTTTAAGGCCTGCCTGCTAGGCGTGGTGCTGAACGCCTTCTCAAGCTGCCCAAGCACATAGGGTCTTGGAGGCTTTCCTTTCCAGAGAAAGAAAGCAGGACCAATCCCCACCCCCTGCCATAATAAGAGCGAGCTCTTGGGGACAGCAGTGTACAGAGCATAGAAGCCAAAGAGGATTCAGGCAGGGCGGAGGACCCCATGCTCCTGCCACCACCCCACAAATCAGTACATAGGCCAAGTGCCTACTTTGCCAGGGGTCTTGCTACCCCAACTGACCTATGACCTCTGGCCATGACAATCTCTAGCGAGTCCTTCCTGCCACTCTGCAGCCTCTTAGCCAATGCATGCAGGCCAGGCGGCACTTACAGCAAAGCCATCACAGAAAGCAGCGAGGCCTTCAGACTCATAGGAGAAACAGTGATTCCTTCTACTGCTCCACCCCCATTGCTAACTCTGGGTCCCCATCCCTGTCCTCCCAGAGTCACTCTGATCCTGCTCATCACACCAGGACATGGAGTTTCTACGTAACCACAGGATTCCCCTAGAGCTGGCTGTTGCCCACAGTGACCCTGATGCCAGGCTGTTACCCACTTAGCCTCCCTTACGTCTTCTGTCTGCTTCCACTTCTCCTATATCCCCTTTTGGAAAAAGGATGGGTGCCTGAGCCTGTGCCCAGTTGGGTGTCCACTCACAACCTGAAGCAGAGCCTGGCACTGCCCACTCTGACCAAGGGCCTTCTCTCCCTGATCTCACTGACATCTGCCCTATTTACCCATCACTGGGTTTGTGGGTTGCCCCCAAAACACAGCAGCAGCAATAAACAGAAAATGAGGGCAGAGCCCAGTGTGTCACAGTTCTGGGAGGCAGATCAGGATGGGATACCCGTGTGGCCTGTCCAACGATCTTCATGTTAAGAGGCCATCTCTGTAAATGAACTTTCTCTTCAGGCCACAAGAAGCCCTAACCCAAGCGGAGGCGAAAGGTAGCAATCTCCATGGGCTCCAAATAGACGTCAGTGCTGTTGGATGGGGAGGCCAGAGGGTACAGCAATGTCAAGGAGGTTGGCTGAAGGAATACCATATCCAGGCCATGGAAAAGGCTCCCCAGGGCTACCTGTGGAGAGGAGAGAAGGTGCAGGGTTGTGCTGGGTGCCGAGACACTAAAGAATGCAGCTGTTCATCTACAATTTGTTACCTCTTTAAGAATCTCAGCCAGGTGCAGTGGCTCACACCTATAATCCCAGCACTTTGGGAGGCAGAGGCAGGTGGATCACCTGAGGTCAGGAGTTTGAGACCAGCCTGGCCAACATAGTAAAACCCAGTCTCTACTAACAATACAAAAATTAGCTGGGCGTGGTGGCAGGCGCCTGTAATCCCAGCTACTCGGGAGGCTGAGGCAGAAGATCCCTTGAACCAGGAGGTGGAGGTTGCAGTGAGCTGAGATCATGCCACTGCACTCCAGTTCCGGCTGGCCCCTCTCAGCAACACCACGGCTTCTCACACATGAGTGTGCATCCAGTATCATGGGCTTGCTGAGATTTGCTCAACCCTAAAGCCTGCCTACAGATCTCCAGGTAAGAACCGTTCCACTGAGCTGTGAGCTCTGTGAGAACAGTGACCATGTCTTGGTTCACTTCTGAAACAGTGGAGCCCAGCAGAGGACCTGGTGCCCGGGGACATTTATCAGTGCCGGCTGATAAGAGCTTACAAAGTAACTAACAGGATGGGTTCTGGTTTTCTATTTCTGGTGTTTTCTACTTTGCCTGACAGAGGTCCCTGCTCAGGGAACAACAGTTCTCAAGCGATCTGCCTTGTCTAGAACTTCCCCTGCTCGGCCTCGGGAGCTCTGAAAACATGTCCACAGCTTCTCCCCTTCTCTCCAGAAAGCCCTGGAGTGACACTTTCTTCTCCCAGCCTGTCACCGAATCTCAGCCCAGTCTTACCAAGCTCACGCCTGCCGTTCCCAGGTGTTGTTTCCCCACCCTACTCACCTTGCCTTGGCTTGTGGTGCAATTGAAGCCCAAGTTCTTGGCCTCCAGGCCGCAGTCAAAACCCTTGCGGTGTAAGATGAGTGCCATCTCCGCTGAGGGCAGGGTGTCCTCCTGGATGACAGACAGTGCCCAAGGAAGTGGGTGCAGGGCTTTCAGAGATTGGAGATGCAGCAGCACCTTTGCCCAAAGGCAGTGCTGGCACAGGGAGGCATGTGGGTAAGGAAAGACCAGAACCTGGTCCTGGAGGTTCAGAGCCGAGTACCTGCTAAGGGGTCTGGACTTTATCCTGGAGGCTAAGGAAGGAGCTGAGCAGGCAAGGACACCATCAGAACTCTGCTCTCAGCGTGTCACACTGAGGGACACTCACCTCAGCCTGTAGTGTACGTAGGTTGAGCAGGTGGAAGTCACAAGGTAGTGAGGAAGCCAGAGGATGAAATGAGCGCAGACCAGGGCCTGGGAGCTGCGTCCTAGCTACAGGCAGAGCAAGCGCCGGGGTGTTCAGGTACATGGAGGTCAGGTGGCTGAGGAGGGATGGGTAGCTGGTAGAGTGGCTATCTTGGACCTGCAAGATTGACCCAAGATATTGGTGAGGGACTGAAGCCAGGCTGAGGGGAGAGGATGAAGCAGGATCAGTTCCTTTGGAAAGAGCTTTCCTGGTGTGCCTGGACTCAAGGGCATGCCTGGCTCCAGGCGAGGTTCCCCTGACCCTTCAAGTGTGGACATTTGCCATCTCACCCAACTCAGAGGGCTATTTCACTATGCCGTTTCTTTTCCACATTTTAGTTTATTGTTCACATAACACTATCATGAGCAACCCACTCCCATCAGCCATATCTCCCCTCACACACAGATCCACAGTGCAGGGAGGATGGCAGACAGGCAGACGCAGGCCTCACCATGGAGCATGGGCCTCCAATCCAGAGTGCTCCGGGTAATTCTGTGGCTTCACGCGTGACACCACATCCACAGTGCCAGCCAGGCTCTCAGGCCCAGCGCTGCCGGGGCTCTGCCAGCAGGGCTACTCCTTAGCAGCTCACCTGGACGTCAGACTCACAGGCCTGGGCTGAATATTCTGGACTTCTGTCCTGGGCGTCCCCCTCCTTCCAAGCGCCCAGCATCTCTCACTTCCCTCTGCATTCCCACGTAATGCTAAACCCTCTTCCATCTCACCTTGGCAGTGTCCTCATAGCCACCTGCAACTTCTCCAGCCTCTGGCCTAGTTCAAGCAGCCAGCATGTCCTGCCTGAACAGCCTCCCACTGTCACCCTCCTCCAGTCTCCCTTCCCACAGGTCCAACCTGCTCCCTACTGTCAGCGTGACATGCTGAGAGCAGAGTTCTGATGGTGTCCCTCCTTGCTCAGCTCCTTCCTTATCCTCCAGGATAAGGTCCCAACCTCTTAGCAGGCACTCAAGGTGCTCTCCCATCTGCCCTGATCTCCCCCCAGCACTCTAGCCCAGCACCAGCCAAGAGGGCATTCTGCAAGGATGGAAATATGTGACACCACATGGTCTAATACAGCAGCCACTTAGCCACCTGTGGCCACTGAGTATTTGAAGTGTGGCCAATGGAATAAGAAAGCAAATTTTTTACTTGATTTAGTTGTATTTAAATAGCCACAATAACACTACTGGCCACCGTACTGGACAGCATAGTTCCAGTGTAACTAAGGAACTCATTGCTGTTCCCCAGCCTGCTGTCTTTCCTGCCTCCTACCCTGTGCCCTGGTTCACATCTTCAAATCACACCCCCATTCATCAAAGCCACACCTGGGTGACACCTCCTTGACCTCAATCTCCTTAGCCCACATTATTACCTTGCTCCTCGGGATCAGTGAGACAGAGTCCTTTTCTACTTTGCATTTTTATACACATGGCTTCTCTGCCACCCCTACTCACGAGTAAACTCCTAGGAGAGTCAGCACTGTCTGCACTTATGTCCCTCTGGGTCCTCACAGTAAACCAGGTGCTCAATATCTATCTGATGCACGAGTGACTGAGCGGCGGGCTCTGTCACCTGGGCTCCGGCGCAGCTATGCCTTGCTTGTACTAGTTTCCCGCTCCCAGAGCCGACCCCTTACCTCTCGGTTACCGCTCCTGCTGCTGTGAAAGATCAAGCCCCTAAACATGGCTGCCAGTTTGGAGAAAAAGTCAGGCTGGTGGGGCAAAGAAAGCCATGAGATGAGCAGGGTTGGAGCACAGGCTTAGAGAATGCTGGGACAGGGCAGAGGAGGGCAGCACAGAGGAAGGTGGGAGATGAACATGAGGGGCACAGGCAACAGGGCGCTGCTAGGAAACGAAGGTGCCAGGCTGCGTGACATGGGACACAAAACGCCAGACTGCCTCCCCCAACCCCAGGAATTCAGCCCTACTCTCTCTCCCTTGCCCACCTCTAGCTACGTTCCTCGAGCCCTAGGCTGGACCCCCCCGGGCCACCCCCAGGGACTAGCTAGACCTGGCTCCCTGTGTGTTAGCCCCAGGTGTTACCTCGCTGCCCACGGTTCGCCGCTCTAGCAGGAGGCGGAAACGGTTGCAAGTTCTCTTGTTGTCCTTCAGCCCTTGGCCTAGGCCCCTGTTGTCATCCTGCATTAGCCGCCGGTCCAAGATCACCTCCAGCTGGCCTGGGGAAGCAAACAGTGAGTGCTGGCCTGCCCCCACCCCCAAGCAGACACTGACCTTTAGGAGAATCCCAGCCACAGACCCTGAGGGAAAAGCCCAGCTCGAGAGACAGAAGCTGAATCACTCAGGAGAGGAGGTCACGGGTTCCCACAGCTGGGAGGGAACCTGATGAGGGGCTGGTCCTGTGCAGCCTTATTTTGCAGATGAGGAAGCATGAGGCCCAGAAAGGGGCAGGCTGGCCCTGGCAGTTTACCCCCAAAGCTCTGGGATTCAGGACTAGGGACCGGGCCTAGGGGCCCAGGCAGGAAACCGAATCAGGATGGGTTACATACAATGAAATAAACCAGAAACGAAAAACTTTGATCAACAGCCACTGATAGTGTTGCTGCATACCTCCGTAATCTGGGGCAGGTTTGCTCAGGTTGGGCAGGTTTTGTTGTGACTAAAACACAGGCTCTCCTGCCCTTGTTCTACACTGGACAGCCAGACAGCCCCAGCAGGCCAGATTCAAACTCGGACTGCCTGTGTGTTAAAAGTAGGGCTATGGAAAGGACAGCCAGATGGCAAGTCAGGCAGAGGCTCATATTAAGTGTCATCTGAGGTTGCCCCCGGAAAAACAGATGGCACGTGACCATCTTTGCTTTCTTTTCTAGAGTATGCTTGGAGCAGGGGCTCGGTGCATGGCTGATGTGTTGGGGACAGAGGCCCCCGTGTGTGCAGGTGTTGGAGGTGGGTGCAGCTGTTCATATACAAGATCTCGAGGGAAACCACACCAGCTGCCCCACATTCCACCGGGACATATGGCCCTATTCTCCCTTTCACCTCTCCAGTCCTTACTGACTTGCATAGTTGCTCAGTCTTTTTACCCAGAACAATCACAGAAAGATGTCTGAAAATCCTAAAATGGATCCCTTGTATAGAAGACAGTCATTTTTTCACACACCACATCCCAGAGGGGTAGAAAATCCAGTCAGGGATATTGGGGCTGTTAGGAGTCATAACATAGATGGACCAGGGGCTGTTACTGGCAGAGAAAGGCACACTCCTCCCAGCAGGGTCAGGCCCCTGCACTCGCCAGCCATCAGACCACGCCTAGCCTTGACTGGGTGCTCTCAACTCAGCCCTTTGAAGGGCTCTTCCCCGAGATAGATCTCAAGGGCCTCAGATGCCACCAAGTGCAAACTGTTCATTTTGCCCTGAGGATATGGGGGCCACACAGAGATTGCCAGCATGACCAGCTGCCCGGGTCTGACTCCAGGCCAGTGCTCCCAATGCCCATATTTTGATTCTTAAGAACATCAGTCTTGGCCGGGCACGGTGGCTCACACCTGTAATCCCAGCACTTTGGGAGACTGAGGCAGGCAGAGTACAAGGTCAGGAGTTCAAGACCAGCCTGGCCAGCATGGTGAAACCCCATCTCTACTAAAAATACAAAAATTAGCTGGGCATGATTGTGGGCGCCTGTAATCCCAGCTACTCAGCAGGCTGAGGCAGGAGAATCGCTTCAAACCGGAAGGTGGAGGTTGCAGTGAGCGGAGATCGCACCACTGCACCCCAGCCTGGGCGAAAGAGTGAAATTCCATCTCAAAAAAAAAAAAAAAAGAGAAAAAAATGTCAGTCTCTCTTTTAATGATCACTAGTAGGAAAACAATATTTTTCTCATTTCCTTAATATTTCATAACACTGAGTGCACTTTACAAGCTGTCCCTACTCTCATCCCTGCCCAGAAGAGGGTTGTACACCTCAGCTGAGAATCACTGTTCAATACCCTGATGCTTCTTGCCTTTTTTTTTCAGACTGGGTCTTTCTCTGTCACCAGGCTATATAGTGCAGTGGCACATCTTGGCTCACTGCAGCCTCCAACTCCCAGGCTCAAGCAATCCTCTCATCTCAAGTCTCCTGAGTAGCTGGGACTACAGGCATGTGCTACCACATCCAGCTAATTAAAAATTTTTTTTTGTAGAGCCTGGGTCTCGCTTTGCTGCCCAGGCTGGTCTCAAACTCCTGGCCTTCTGCCTTGGCCTCCCAAAGCGCTGGGATTACAGGAGTGAACCACTGCGCCTAGCTTTACTTTTTGACTTTTTTTTTTCTTTTTCTGGCCCCAAGAGTTGTAACCCTGACAGTTCTTCAGGGGATCCAGTAGGACACTCCACCCAGTTGCCTATACTGCTGCCTCTACCAGGGGACAGGGGGACAGCAGGTGCCTGCCTCATGTGCCAAGAGCTCTGAATGGCTCGCCCCCTCTCCAAGCATGGAGGTGACGCAGACCAGAAAGAGGCAAGGGAGGCAGAGAGGGGAGCCCTTGAGGGTGGGGATGGGCTTCTTTTTGTCTGATACCTTCTGCAGAGCTCTGGGCCCTACTCACCATCTTTGAGGCTAGAGACACCCAGGGCCTGGGCAGTGTGCAGTGTGAGGCGCTTATGTGCGTCCTGGATATAGGCCATGACTGGCATGGGATAGAAGTTGGCCTGGAGCGGGAGCTTCTTCAGATACCGTCGGGGCTGCACCTGTGGGGGCAAGGTCAGCAGATCAAGGGCACCATGTGGGCCCCAAGCAGACCCCAGATGGAAGGAGTCCCTGATCACTCTCGCCTCTCATTCCTCTTTCTCCATTAGGGCAGATCATCCCCCAGGGCCTGTGATAGGGTCAAAAGCACAGTCCAAGTTCTACTCTGTGGGGTCTCCGAGACCCAGGCCCAGGAGTCACCTGAAAGCCATTGAGGTCTGTGAAGAAGATACCCTGGCTGTCGATGTCTGTATGGATGCGCAGGGCCAGCTCCTTGTTGACGTAGTCCCGGATGTCCACCAGGGATGATATGTCCAGAGATAGCCCCTCCACCCCTGGGCACAGGAACAAAGTGGTGGCATGGAGAGGTGGGAGGCTGAACCACAGCTAAGAGGCTGGGCTGGGGGATTAGAGCCGAGCTGGGGAGAGGCTCTGTCCACCCTCCCAAGAAATTCCCAGGGCATTTCTGGATGACTTTTTCTCCAAGAGAATGGAGCATCCCTGTCTCAAATGATACGGAACAGAGGTATGAACAGAGAAGCAGCAGAAGGAAGAACACGCCACAGCTGTAGAGCCCACACCTCCTTCCAGATAATTCCTCATGGGCGGGGCTCACCTGGCAGATTGTAAAGCCGGACCACCTGGTGAACATGCTCATAGTACGCAACCACCTCTGAGAAGAAAGGGCCTTCAGTGACATGCAGCACAGGGGGCTCCTTGGGGACATAGGGCTGGGGAAAGAGCAGATTGCTATTGAAACTGTGGCACAGAGGGCAAAGCAGGGAGGTGCCAGCCCAGGGATGGGCAAGAGAGCACCTATTCCTAGATACCCCTGGGCTGAACAGGAAAGACAAGGCCCCTGGCAGGCAGCAATAAACCTGTGGGAAGGCCTGTGCCCCCTCCTGCCCTCCCTGCTAGTGAGACCTCCCAGGGCCTGCCAGGTTGTTCAAGGCATCTTTAGGGTACCTTGGCCTCGCCATCGGGCAGGAAGAGGTAGGCTCCACTCTTGTCTTTGGACGTACGGGTGCCATAGACTAGGAATTCCATGTCCACCTGCTGCTCCTGCTCCTCATCCACCCTTCGGATGCTCTGCCAAAAAACACAGCCCTGACCCCTGGCCCCACACCAGCATGTCAGGCCTGCCTCCTGGGAGGACATGGACTAGCTTCCCCAAGGAGCCACGGCCAGCTTCCCCATGCTGTCAGTCTGGAGCTGAGATGTCCCAGGCCCGGGTCCACTGTGGGTCAGGTGGCAGAATGCTCACAGGGCCGGGAGGCCACTCTGCACAGTGCCACCACCACACATGCCCTGCTCTGGCCCCTGGCCCTTCCCCACCACCCTGGCCTTTTACCTTGAGGAGCCCAGTAAGGCCTGAGAACCAGACCTGCATGTAGCGGTTGCTGAGGGCGAAGTCACTGCTGCCAGAGTCAATGACGCGGAGAGGGAATGCTTCGTGCCTGCTGACAGACAGCTGCCGGCCGTGCAGGTAGACACGCACAGAGGAGGGCAGCGTGCGGTGCCCATCCAGGCCCAGCTGTAGCTGCAGCACGCCCAGGCCCAGGGCTGGCAGGCGGACAGGCACAGACACCTGTAGGCACAGGAGGGGTGAGGAAGTGGGTGGCATGGCATTCGCCACAGGGGTGCTGGGGCATTCGCTTACTAACAGAGGGCTTGAGCAAGTCCCTGTACCCACTGGGGCCTCTGCCCTGCCTCCAAAGTGGAGGTGATATGATTTGCCCTTTCTTCCTCTTCAGATGTTATGATTCTCAAGTGATATTTGAAGAAGTATGAAGTGGTAACCACACATTAAGCTTTCGATATACACCGATTGACTGAATGATGAGGCATTATAACTGCTATTTTTACCGTTACTATTACCATACCAACCTTTCCCTTCTTTTCAAGGACAGACTCAAATCCCAAGAGTACCTGTCGGCTGGACAACTCCCTCCCCAGCACACCTGTCCTCAGCCTGGAGAGTAAGCAGGGCCACAAGCAGGAGGGTGGGAAGCTGGTGTCGCCAGACGGGGAGGGGCCCATGATGGGCAGAGGGCCAGGCCCACCTGATGAGCCTGCACCTCACCTGGTAGACATCAGGGACCACCTCGGTGGCAGAGCTCCAGTGTGCGCTGATCTGCACGGCCAGGGGCTGACCCTCCTCCGAAAGGACGCGCACACGGGGCGAGTTGACCAGCAGGGACACCATGCTGAACCGCTCCTGTTCCAGCGGGTTGAATAGCACCACAAACCTGTGCATAGAAGGTGGGCTGACCCAAGAAGCCACTGCTTCCAGTCAGGGCAAGTGCCCTGCAGTGGTTCAGCACACACTGGGGCAGAGGGGCCTGAGAGCCAGGGAATGGCTCTGCCTCTCTGCACCTGGTGTAGTCCAGCTTACCTGGGCGAGGAATCCAGCTGGATCACCGTGCGCTCTGGCAGGGCATCGTGACTTAAGCGAGTGTCGTCCTGGAATTCAGTGGGCCAGAAGGGAAGAACCATCATGGGCTCAGCCTCCTCCCACCCCGCCTGCCCCGGGTGCGGACCAGCAGCTGCACTGGGCACAGAACTCATTCAGATGGGGAAGGAAAAAGAGGAGTGGCACCCTCATCCAGTAGCTCTTGGGATGCCACCTGCACACAGCGGGGGGTCCCCATGCAGACCCAGGAGGGCTCACCACTTGGAGGAAGGGCGCCTCAGGGTCAAAGTGGTAGGTCTCCTTGTCCCCCAGCACCAGATAGTGAGCTGCATGAATGATGACCTGCTTCAGGTTGACAAGGGAGCGCAGAAGCCTGTGGGTGGTGCAGGAGAGGGAAGGAGAGATGATCATAGGGCAGCTGTCTGCTTTGTCAGCAGGACAAGCCCTAGGCCGACCTACCCCCTGACCACCCAACATCCCTTCTTTGGGACAGTGAGCGGGGGACCTGACAAGGGAGAAGAGAAGGCTCCCACCTGACCCCATAGTCCACCACCACGGCCTCCTTGGCGGTGCCAGTGATGGCGTCGTGATGCTGGAAGAGCCCCAATGTGCGCCGAGCTTCTGTCAGGAGGGTGAAGTCAGACAGCGGGTACCGGCCAGCCAGGCCAGAGTGGCGGGCATGAGCTGCAGCCAGGCTGTACAGAACCTCTGCCCCCCTGCCCAGAGAGAGAAGTTAGCTGCCAGCCTGCACCACTCCCCAGGGCCCACCCATGCTCTGCCAGTCCAGCCTCCTTCCTTCCCACCCCTTCTCTACCTGCCCTGTCCTCTGGGCCTAGCTATTCCCTTCTGAGCCGATCCAGCCCCTCCTTAAATCCCAAAGGCTGACTCTCCCCCTCCAGCCTGGAAGCGGGGACAGGGTCTCACCGCAGGTGGGCTTCCAGGACTCGGTCTAAGCTCTTGTAGAAGGGCCGGGAAGTGTAATAGCCTGTCCAGTAATGATCCTCCCGGTCCGCATAGGAGAAGAAATCCCCGCTCAGCACAGGAAACCCTGGAGGCCGGGCCCCTGGCTCCACCCCTGTCCTCTTGTACAGGGCATCAAAATAGTCAGAAAGTGTGCCAAACTGGGCCTGTGGGAACCCCAAAAACCCACTCCCATCAGTTCTAGAGCCTCCTGGAAATTGTGGCCACAGTGCTGCAGTCAGGGGTGAGGCAGGGGCTCTGGGCTCAGAAGCAGGAACTGTACATCTTGCCATTCTGGACTTAACAGAAGTAGGGGAGCCTGGGAATTAATTCTGACACAAAAGAGGCACCTTGCCCAAGAGTTGGGAAGGAACCCCTGCTTTGGAGTTGGGAACCCAGGGCACGGTCTCACAGGAAGGGGTGGGCTGCAGCACTGCGAGGTCCCCTCCCCAGACAAGTTCCCCTCACACCTGTACATGGAGGTTAGGCCTGCTGTTGAAGAAGTCAAAGAGCCGCTGGTAGTTGAAGAACTGGGCATCCCACTCCTGGGGCTTGTCATATCGGAAGTCATCTCCAAGAGGCACGAGGAGGACGTTGCTTCGGAACAGCCGGGACTTCTTCCGGTATTGGTCCAGGAGCAGGGCTGCCCTGGGGCAGGAAAAAAACATGGGCCCAACATGAAGTATCATCAGGAAAAGAGCGCCACGCACAGCCATCCCGCCAGCAAGCCCCTGGAAGACATCCCGTCCATCAGGGAGTGGTTCAGTGCAGACGGACACCTCCTGCACATGAATACCAGCCCCAGGGAAATCCGGTGTTCTCTGGGCAGTTCTGACAGCCGGCATGTTGTTTTTTATGCTTAGGCTGTTGAGCTCTTTTGGGATCCTTGTTCTGACGCTCCTGCCTCATTTTGCCCACAAGTTAGTGATGCAGCACCAGAGTTAAGAGTCTGGATCCCGGAGCCACATCACACCAGCTCCGCAAGTACTAGCTGAGTGACTGTGGGCAAGTAACCACTCTGAGCCTCCAATTCTGGCAAAATAAGGATAACATCAGTAGGTACTCATATAATGTTATGAGAATTAAAATGGATTGAATGGGCTGAGCGCAGTGGCTCACCCCTGTAATCCCAGCATTTTGGGCGACCAAGGCAGGTGGATCACCCGAGGTCAGGAATTCAAGACCAGCCTGGCCAACGTGGTGAAACCCCGTATCTACTAAAAATACAAAAATTAGCCAGGTGTGGTGGTGCACACCTGCAATCCCAGCTACTTGGGAAGCTGAGGCAGGAGAATCACTTGAACCCAGGAGGCGGAGGTTGCAGTGAGCCGAAATCACACCACCGCACTCCAGCCTGGGGGACAGAAACTCCGTCTCAAAAAAAAAAAAAAAAAAAAGAAAAGAAAATGAATGGAATGAATATTTGTTAAACACTTAGAATAGTGCCTGGCACATAATAGGAACTATATATAAACATTTATTTTCTTTTCATCCCAATTATTGGCAAAATCAGTAGAAAAACAGCCCTGTAGCATATCAGCAGAAGCCCTATTCCTGCTTTAATTGGCGTGTTATAAATATCACAACCCAAAGAGTCAACTAATTTACTTAGCAGCACTGGCCCAGCTTGTACTTTTCTACTTTGTTCTCATGAGAGGATTCCTCAAATACTACTTTCCCCTAACTTATCAGTCTAGTAAGCCTTTCAAAGGAGAAAATGGTTACCTTTCAGGGCCTGTTCTTATAAACCTAGGCCAGCCTCACTGATCACAACTGCCGCTTTAAGAAACATCATGCCTTCATAGCCCTAGACTCTTACCTGGAATCAGCATTTAGACTTCTGGAAACAAAAGACCACTTTATTTCCCTTTTGGTCACGTGTTTCCACTCTTGGACATCAGGGAGAAATCAGAGCATTGCAACATAAAAACCAGTCCAACTTGTTGTATTCTTAAGGTTCTGACTAAATTGCCGTTTGGATCAACTCTTCACCAACACTTTTGCCTGGGCCCTGATTTCAACAAGAGTGGTATCTTTAGGGGTCCCTAAATTCTCTCAAAGGGGATAGGTCTGTTTTCTCAGAGGCTGGAGGCTATCTTGCAGGACTGAATATGGATCTGAACAGGATTCTCGTGGTTGACTTAAAGCCAAGTCAGAACACTGGCACTAAGTGAAGGCACAAGAGTCTGAAGTTTGTAAGCTACAATGCCTAACCAGGGAATCATTCACCTCTAAGCTGTCACCTGGCCCTGGCAGTTTGTTAGGGCACCAAAAAGTAGTCACATGAGAAAATAAAAGCATTCTGTGAAAAGTGGTTTGCTAGAGCCATTCCAGTTTTTCAGGAGACTTAGTAAGGAGCTGCTGCAGATGCTGTGAGCCTCAACTCACCACCTGAGCCCACCCTCCATGTGGCATGGCCCAGACCAGAGCCAGGCTTCCTGATTCCTCTGTGAAGTGAAATGGCTGGAAGCAGATACCTCTCTGCCACATTGGCCTCTGTAATGGCCCGGGGTGGCACCTTCCAAGGGCAGTTGATGCGCCCACCAGGCAGGCGTTTGAAATCAAATTGGCAGCAGATCTTGGGATCCGGGCCACAGGTATGGGGGACGTCATAGCTGTAGAAGGGCATCATGTGACAGAAGATGTCTGTGCTGGAGTCCGAGTCTGCAGAAGACACACCACGTGGTCACCACCAGCAGGCAGCCTTTGGATGTCAGGAGGGCAAGGTTCTGCTTGGGCTAAAGGCAGCCTTGATAGACCATGAGGCTATAACTGGACCTAGGGCCGGAGAGTGTGTAGGCCAGGGGGAAAGACATGAGGGGCTCCTTCAGGGGATGGGCACACAGGGCACGCTGAAGCCCTTGGGACAGCAGGCCCTGTAGAGGCCAGAGGTCAATGTGACCCTCCCCTAACCAGAGGGTGGGACCATTTCTGGCAGTCCACACCAGTGCCTGCAGGTCTGCTCTGAAGAACAGTGGGGGTCTTAGTTCTGATATCCCTGCTCTTCCCCAGTGCAGACTATGCTGTGTTGACCCCCTCTACCCTACCTGGCCTTACCCCATGTCTGCCTCCACATGAACTCTAGGCTGTGGGTGGCAGCAAAGTGCTTCTTGATGGCATAGTGTACTCTCTGAATCAGCATGCTGGTGAGATTGGCACGGCGCAGCAGGTAAGGCATGGTGGAGCTGTATCCAAAGGGGTCCACTGCCCAGCCAGAGCGGGGGGTTGCACCTGGGTAGGGCATGGAAGCCAGAGAGGCCCTGAACACACCTCAGGGCCTGGTCTCTCAGCCTCCCAGGTGCTGGGACCCCAGCTCTTGTCTTGGTAGTCAGTGGACAGATTACATCACACCAGGCCCACATGATGGGATCTGCCTAGAAAAGAACCACCCCCTGCTGATCCCTGTGCCTTACAGCCACCTGCCATAGCACTGTGGGCCCAGTCCAGGAGGCAGACCCCCATGCCTGGGCCTGGACTCACCAAGATTTCTCTCCAGCCACTGGTGTCCTTCAATGAGCTGGTCAATCAATGCAAAGTAGTGGGAGTTGGCCTCATCTGGCATCACCCAGCCTCCTGTCGCAATCTCCAGCTGCCCATTTCCCACCAGCCTATAGTTAAGGACTCACACTCAAGATGGAGCAGGACGCTTTGCCCAGTCCTGGCAACAAGAAAATGTCAGGGCCTGTGTGCACTGGCCTCACTGAACCAGTTCTCCCAAGCCCAGGACCAAGAGAACATACACTTGCCCTCCTTTCCTTGCAGCCAACCTCCCTGCTGTTCTGGCCCTGCTTATCTCAGAACCTCTATCTGTTGTTGCCTTCCCTCCCTCCACCATCACTCATCTGTGCCACAGCTCCCTGGGTCTCTCCCTGCCACCTTGGCACCCACAGCTTAAGGCAAGACCCATCCACCCAGCCTAGGGCTCAGACAATCCCACGCCTCTCCGCCTGGCACTGGCCTTCGGACTGCCGCTCTCTTTTGGGCATTGATGTTGTCCCACCACTTGGCGAAGAAGGAGACCTCTGCCCAGAGGAAGCGCCGCCGGGGGTCCTCCTGCAGCTTAGACACCATGCTATTGAGGATGTGTTGGGTCTGCTCTGTGTAGTACTTGTCAAAGGTCTTGATCCAGCCTAGGGAGCCAATGTAAGATCCCCTGAGGATGCCACCATCTTCTTCGACATCTCTCCCTTGCAGTGGCCATCAGAAATCCCACTCCACACTCCAGCTCCCAGGAGTCTGCGGGGCCCTCACCTGGGTCATTGTGAGAGTGGGGCACCACAAACACCTGCAGGTCTTCAGCATCCCAGTCGTGCGGGTCATAGGAGATGTCAAAACCTTGCCTCCACACGCCACCATCCACATTGTCAAACGGCAACTCCTCCGACACAGTGAGCATCTGCCAGGTCAATTGCAGCTCAGTGCCCCAATTGTGGCCGCTGTACATCCCTGCCAGCTCTGACTCTTACCTGCAGCTCTGGCTTCTGGCCCCGGCCCCCTAAAGCAAACTGGCAGTCCTGGGGGGAGATGGAGAAGAAGCTGGGCCGGGGCTCCGGTGGCACCACCCAGGAGCCATTGACCATGTAGTAGGGCAGCATGGCAGGCGGGCCCTCTGCATTGGCTGTCAGCTCCAGCACGGAGTCCTTGATATGGCTGATAATTTCATGGTTCTCCTCCAAAAGCTGCTCCAGCTGCTCAATGCGGTTCTGCAGCACAGAAATTTGGCTCTGCCAAAAAACCAAAAAGCAATCACACACAGCTCCTTATGCCACAGGGAGGGTCTCTGCTTGGGGTTCACCAGCTAAGGGCTAACTACAATTCTTCCCTCATCAGTTAAAGCCAGACCATGAGCCTACAGGGATAGATGACACCATTCAGGTAAAGGGAGCTGTGCACATCACCACTGAAGACTACACTCCACTTGGGTTGGGAGAACCTTCACTGTCTAGCTCAGGGATGGCAAAGATTTCCTTTCACATACCTGTTCTCAACAATCAGTGTTGCCTGTGCTGAGAAGGATTTCAGTGGGGCTTAATGGCAAAGAACGCTGCAATCAATTAGCAATGTCTGCCAAGAATTCAAGAGGGGCTGGGCACAGTGGCTCACACCTGTAATCCCAGTACTTTGGGAGGCCGAGGCAGGTGGATCATCTGAGGTCAGGAGTTCAAGACCAACCTGGCTAACATAGTGAAACCTCATCTCTACTAAAAATACAAAAATTAGCCAGGCATGGTGGCAGGCTCCTGTAGTCCCAGCTACTCGGAGGCTGAGGCAGAAGAATCACTTGAACCAGGGAGGCGGAGGTTGCAGTGAGCCAAGATTGCGCCACTACACTCAAGGCTGGGCGACAGAGTGAGACTCTGTCTCAAAAAGAAAAGAAAAGAAAAGAATTCAGGAGAACAGAGCGACAATACTCATTGCCATTGACATTTTTTTCTTCCTTCCTTCTTTTCGCCATCACTGTTTTTAGCTGAGGTTTCTACAAAACCTGACTATTGCTCCTGTCCTGTACTGACATTACCCTCCAGCGGGATGGTGGGGGGTGTCGGCGGGGGGAGGGGGGCGGGCAATACCCTGAACCCAGGTGACTTGTATACAAAGCAATTAGCAACCAGGCACGACTCACCCGGGGGAAGTTCCCACCATTCTGGTGTCGAGTGGGATCATGCTGCACTCGGTCTAGCATGAGGTAGAGCGAGAAGACTGCCACACAGAAGATAGCAGCTCCACACACCGTCACCTGCTTTTTCAGCTTCATACTGGCCTCCACATACACCTGGCAAGAAGGACACCATCTGTAGCTCCAGCATGCAAAATCCCCATGGCAGTCTTTCCACCAAATGCCCCAGTGAGTTCCTAAGGGCTGTTCCCAAGGAACACCCATTTGCCTGGCTGTAATAAAAAACCAGCTTTGAAATGCCAAAACCCAACACCAGTTGGGGATCCTGACCCAGCTTTGATTTTATTGTCTTGCTGAGACTCAGAGCACAAGTAGCACATCTGGGGCTGGCCCCACCTGGTCCTGGTAGCAGCTCTGCCCCTAGGGTGAAGAGCACGCTCTCCTTTGGCTGGTGCTATGAAAAATGGGCCCAGGATAAGAGACCCAGCTCTGACTGGAGTGTGCACACAAGCTCCTGATTACAACAGCTTCCCTGCCTAGATAGGAGGTGCCTGTTGAGGCTCCTCGGCCATGTGCTTCTAGTTTCAGGTGAATAAGCTGGTTTCTATTTTGTTTGATTTAAAAGTTTAGCCAGAACCCAAAGAGACTAATAGGAAAGTCTTTCTCAGTGCCCTTTAGGGTCAAACTGGCGCTCACCAGAAACAGTGCCTGGCAAAAATCCTTTCTCAGAAACACAGAATGCATTTCTTTCTAATAAAGAAGAAAGATGCTTGTGTTTCTAGCATAAAGCAAGCCCTATGTGTTCTCCCTGTTCGTATACTGATTCCTGCAGTGGGAAACTTCCAGCTGCGGTTTGCAGAGCACTTAGGGGACCCCTAGGAAGCCTACAGTGATGCCGAAGGACCCCTGGGAAGGGAGAGACCGGGTCCAGTGCTCGGTTGCGAGGCAACTTCAGCGGACCCGTGCCCCCAGCCGCCACCGCCCTCAGGCCCGGCTTGCCTGATCAGGAGGAGGGAGGACGCTAACTGCCGAGCCGAGCGTGGGCGGGACGGCGCTCGGGAGTCTGCTCCGCGGGCCCTGGGGCCGAGGAGCTCTGTCGCCTCTGCGTTGTGCCCTACTTAGCGAGATCTGATTCTGCTCGGGAGCCTTCGGGCAATATTTTTAGCCGTTAGAGACTGGGTCCAGGCCAGTGTGGGTGGAGCTGGGGAGAGAGTTGGATCACAGAAGACAGGCACCTGCCGCCGCGTCTCCGACAGCCCGCGCGCCGGCCTGGCTGCCTCCCCACCCGCCCCGACTCCGTCGGCCCCGGGGACCGCAGAGACAGGCGCCCGGTCCGGGCCTCAGGCCGCCTCCAGCCCGGCCCCTCTGACGCCGGAGCCCGAGCCCGGCCTCGGTCGGGGCAGCCAGAGCCCTCCCCCGCGCGCACCCGGCCCGTTACCGTCAGCGCCCGGCCTCCGAGCCGCTCCGGGCCCCGTCGGCCGAGCTGCCGGCCCTCACATGCCCGGGGACGGCGGCCCGCGCGCAGGCAGCGACGCTGGCGACGGCGGGTGCCTGCCCACCCGTAGCCCCCTGCTCCGCGCGCCGCAGCAGCGATCCCGCTGGACCCAGGGCCGCCGGCGCGCTCCGCTGCGCCCGCCCCGCGCGGGTCCGCCAGCCTCTGAGGCTGCCGGGCAGAGCAGCGTGCGGGGCGGGGACAACCGCGCCGCCCGCCCCGGCCTGCGTGCGCCCGGCGCAGCTGACAAGAGCTCGGGCTTCCCGGGCCCGCTCGGCTGGGCCGCAGTGCGCAGCCGCAGCAGCCCGGGCCGGGCCTGGCGAGCTGTGAAACCTCAGAAGGGACGCGCGACTGAATTTTTTCGGAATCCTACCTGAGTAAGCGCATTGTCGGGCAGTGGTCGAAACGTCCGCCTCCGTCTCGGCAGGCGCCTAGCGGGGTGCGTTCTCCGCGGCCTCACCCAGCTCCGGTCCAGGTAGCCTTAGGTTTCTGTCGTTGCGCCTCTCGGGCAAAGAGGTGCTGCCTCCTGTTGGTACAGCGCGTTCCTCGAGTCCCTTTCCTTTCCGTGCCTGCTCTATGTTTCCTGCCAGCGCGTGAACAAGACACAGACTTTTCTTGGTGGTTTCACTTTTACTGGGCATTTAGGTTGTTGACAGTTTTTCAGTGTAATCCATACTGCCCTGAACATCTCCATGAATTCCACATTTTTCTTCTTTTTAAGTTATATATAACTTATGATCTGAATGTGATCCCCCAAATTCATGTTGAAATCTAACCCCTCAAGGTGATGATGGTATTAGGAGGTGGGCCTTTGGAGGTGAACAGAGTTTGAAGGGAGAGCTCTCATGAATAGGATTAGTGCCGGTATGAAATGACTCGAGAGTCGGCTCCTTCAACCACATGAGAACACAGCTAGAAGGCACACTGTGCACCACAGGCAGGCCCTCACCCGACACTGAATCCGCTTGTGCCTTATCATGGACTTCCCAGCCTCCAGAACTGTGAGAAAATAAATTTCTGTTGTTAATAAACTACCTACTTTATGGTATTTTGTCCTAACAGCCCAAACAGATTAAGACGTTATTTTATGATGAATTTGCAACAATGAGGTTACCCGGGCAAAAGATAAGGACAGAAATGACTGATGACACTATTGCTCCCCCAAAAGACTGTACCAGTTTACACCATCAATAATAAACTGTTGGATATTGCTTAAACAATGTTTTAGTTGATTAATCAGATATACAATGCCATCTCATTTTTTAAAATTTTCCTTTAAGTTCTGGGATACATGTGCAGAACATGCAGGTTTGTTACACAGGTATACATGTGCCATGGTGGTTTGCTGCACCCATCAACCCATCATCTAGGTTTTAAGCCCCACATACATTAGGTGCTCTCCCTCACCTTGCCCTCAACCCCCGACAGGCTCCGGTGTGTGATGTTTCCCTCTCTGTGTCCATGTGTTCTCATTGTTAACTTCCACTTATGAGTGAGAACATGTGGTGTTTGGTTTTCTGTTCCTGTGTTAGTTTGCTGAGAATGATGAATGCTATCTCTTATTTAACGACCATTTTTTTTTTTTTTGAGACAAGATACTGTTTGCCAGGCTGGAGTGCAGTGGCACCATCTCAGCTCACTGCAGCCTTGACCTCCAGGACTCAAGTCATCCTCCCACTTCAACCTCCTGAGTAGCTGAGAGTTACAGGCATGTGCCACTACACCCAGCTAATTTTTTGATTTTTAAATTTTTTTTTATTTTTATTTTTTGAGATGGAGTTTCATTCTTGTTGCCCAGGCTGGAGTGCAATGGTGCGATCTTGGCTCACTGCAGCCTCTGCTTCGCAGGTTCAAGCGATTCTCTTGCCTCAGCCTCCCAAATAGCTGGGACTATAGGCACACGCCATCATACCTGGCTAATTTTGTGTTTTTAGTAGAGACAGGGTTTCACCATGTTCTCCAGGCTGGTCTCGAACTCCTGACCTCAGGTGATCCACCTGCCTCGGCCTCCCAAAGTGCTGAGATTACAGGCGTGAGTCACCGTGCCCGGCCCTACTTTTTTGATTTTTTGTAGAGTGGGTGTCTCACTGTGTTGCCCAGGCTGGTCTCCAGCTCCTGGGCTCAAGCGATCCTCCCACTTTGGCCTTCCAAAGTTCCAGGATTACAGGTATGAGCCACAGTGCCCAGCTTTTTTTTTTTTTTTTTTTTTTTTTTTTTTTTTTTTGAGACGGAGTCTCGCTCTGTCGCCCAGGCTGGAGTGCACTGGCCGGATCTCAGCTCACTGCAAGCCTCCCGGGTTCACACCATTCTCCTGCCTCAGCCTCCCGAGTAGCTGGGACTACAGGTGCTCGCCAACTTGTCTGGCTAGTTTTTTGTATTTTTTTTAGTAGAGACGGGGTTTCACCGTGTTAGCCAGGATGGTCTCGATCTCCTGACCTCGTGATTCGCCCGCCTCAGCCTCCCAAAGTCCTGAGATTACAGGCGTAAGCCACCGCACCCAGCCTTTTTTTTTTTTTTTGACAGGCTCTTGTCTGTCACTCAGGCTGGAGTGCAGTGATGTGATCATGGTTCACTGCAGCCTTGAACTCCTGGCCTTGATCCTCCTGCCTCAGCTTCCCAAAGTGCTGTGATTACAGGGATGAGCCACTGCACTCAACTGCCATTTCTTTTATCACCATCAGGAACAGCTTTCCAGGTTTGTTTACTCACTGGAATGCCTGTTATTAGGGTGTTAGACCTAGACTGGGCTCATCATCCTCTTTGTCTTTTCATGGGGAGATTTATTTTCCAGCCCTTCTATTGAATTTTCCATTTTGGTGATAATTCTTTTTTTTTTTTTTTTGAGACAAAGTCTCACTGTGTCACTCAGGCTGAAGAGCAGCGGCGTGATCTTAGCTCACTGCAGCCTCTGCCTCCCAGGTTCAAGTGATTCTCGTGCCTCAGCCTCCTGAGTAGCTGGGATTATAAGCGCACACCACCATGCCCAGCTAATTTTTGTATTTTTAGTAGAGATGGGGTTTCACCATGTTGGCCAGGTTGGTCTTGAACTCCTGACCTCAGGTGATCTTCCCACCTTGGCCTCCCAAAGTACTGGGATTACAGGTGTGAGCCACTGCGCTCAGCCTCATTTTGGTGATAATCTTAATTTTCTTTTCTCTTTTGAGACGGACTTTCGCTCTTGTTGCCCAGGCTGGAGTGCAATGGCACGATCTCAGCTCACCGCAACCTCTGCCTCTGGGTTCAAGCGATTCTTCTGCCTCAGCCTCCCAAGTAGCTGGGATTACAGGCATCTGCCACCAAGCCCGGCTAATTTTGTACTTTTAATAGGGATGGGGTTTCTCCATGTTGGTTGGGCTCATCTCAAACTCCCAACCTCAGGTGATCTGCCCACCTCAGCCTCCCAAAGTGCTGGGATTACAGACATGAGCTACCACGCCCGGCCTGATAATCTCAATTTTCAAGAATTCTTGTTTGTTCTCTGGTGGTTCTTTTTTAAAAACTGAGGTACAGTTTACACTAGGTGGCACAAATCTTAAGTGTACAGCTTGATGAGTTTTGATAAATACATACACAAGCACAATCACCACCCAGATCAAAACGCAGGACATTCCCATCTACCCAAAAGGTTCCCCTATGTCAAGTGGTCAAGCAGTCCCTAAGCACAGCATAGTGGTTGTCAGACTGTCGTCCAGCTTTGCCTATGTGGCCCATGTAGAGACGTACATGGTTGTAAGGGCACCATGGTGAACCTTTTCCCCTACATCTTCTCACACCTTTCCATCAGTACCCTCCAGACATAAGCACTGCTTTGACTTCTCTGTAACTTAGTTTTGCCTGTTCTTGAACTTCATAAAATAGAATAATAAGTATGTACTCCTTCATGTCCGGCTTCTTTACTCAGTATGTCTTTTTTTTTTTTTTTTTTTGAGACAGTCTTGCTGTCACCCAAGCTGGAGCGCAGTGGTACGATTTCAGCTTACTGCAACCTCTGCCTCCTGGGTTCAAGTGATTCTCATGCCTTGGCCTCCTGAGTAGCTGGGATTACAGGCACGTGCCACTACACCCATCTAATTTTTGTATTTTTATTAGAGACAGGGTTTCACCATGTTGGCCAGGCTGGTCTCGAACTCCTGGCATCAAGTGATTTACCCACCTTGGCCTCCCAAAGTACTGGGGTTATAGGTGTGAGCCACTGTGCCCAGCCACATGTCTTTGACATTCATCAATGTTGGTGTATATATTAGTGTTTTGTTTTTTATTGCTGTATATATGTTTGTGTCATTTTCTGCTTGTTCTGGACCTAAGTTTTCTTTTTTTTTTTTTTTTTTTTTTTTTGAGGCGGAGTCTAGCTCTGTCGCCCGGACTGGAGTGCAGTGGCCGGATCTCAGCTCACTGCAAGCTCCGCCTCCCGGGTTCACGCCATTCTCCTGCCTCAGCCTCCCGAGTAGCTGGGACTACAGGCGCCCGCCACCTCGCCCGGCTAGTTTTTTGTATTTTTTTTTTTTTAGTAGAGACGGGGTTTCACTGTGTTAGCCAGGATGGTCTCGATCTCCTGACCTCGTGATCCGCCCGTCTCGGCCTCCCAAAGTGCTGGGATTACAGGCTTGAGCCACCGTGCCCGGCCATTTTCTCTCCACTTCTTCTGTAACTTGAATTACTCATATGGTCCCATGTGTCTTAGCTTCCATTCTCTTTTTTCCTCTCTGTACTTCAGTTTAGGTACCTCCTATTAACCTATCAAGTTCACTAATTCTGTTTTCTGATATGACTAATTTCCAACTGCGATTGTGATTTTATCCTTTACTTCTATCAATGTTTATGAAATCCATCCAATAAGTTTGTAATTTCAGAGGTATTTTTCAGTTCAATAGGCTCTTTTCATTCTCTTTTAATAGATTCCAATTCTGTTGACATTCTCTACATTTGTTTCTTTTTGTCCATCTTCTTCTCTATTTGACATATTAACCATAGTTATTTAAAAATCTTTGCCAGTTCCAATATCTGGATCATCTATGGGTCTGGTTTTATTGTTTATTTTTTCTCTTGTGTATTAGCCCCATATTTCTCCATTTTTTGCATGCTTTATGATTTTTAATTGTATGTCACCTCGATGCAATTAAGTACTAAACTGGGTTGGTGCAGTGTTGCAGTTCCAGTAAAACTCAATCCCCTCCTGGTTGTCCTTGTTCCTTAGGAATGACCCTCTTGATTTTGGATTGAAAGACTGGTCAGTTTCTGTCTCTCTCAGATCTTAAAGTTCTGCTCTTCAGAGATTTATGTGAGTGTTGTACATATCCATAGTGTCAGCTATCCTTAGCTTCCCAACCCACACAGGTGCAAAACCTGGCAAATACTTTATGTTGGGGAGGCCAGCTATTTGTTCGCTCCGGGCCTCCTCTCTAAACACTGCAAGACTGTGGGACTTGTCTTCTCAGTCTCCTGCACTGCCTCAGAACTCAGCAAATGCCCCATGGGGAAAACGCTCTGCATTTTGTGCTACTCTAGGTCCTAATCCATAGCAAGTCCTTGCAACCACCAAAAACTGTTCCTTTCTCTCTTCCCCAGTAGAGTCTCTCTGCTTGGGCCAAGTCTGATCCTCATGTCCCAAATGGGCAAATGTTTCAGGGAAGAAAATAGCTGCCTATCACTAGTTCAACTTGGAAGGGCTCTTTCCTCCTTGAAATTTTAGTCCATTCAGTCTTTATTTCTGTGACCACTCTTCATTCTTTTTAAAAATAAAACATTTTCGGCCAGGCGCGGTGGCTCATGCCTGTAATCCCAACACTTTGGGAGGCCGAGGTAGGCGGGTCACTTGAGGTCAGGAGTTTGAGACCAGCCTGACCAACATGGTGAAACCCCGTCTCTACTAAAAATACAAAAAGTAGCCACGTGTAGTGGTATGCGCCTGTAATCCCAGATACTCAGGAGGCAGAGGCAGGAGAATCACTTGAACCCGAGAGGTGGAGGTTACAGTGAACTAAGATTGCGCCACTGCACTCCAGCCTGCACAACAGAGCAAGACTCCATCTCAAAAAAAAAAAAGACATTTTCATCTTAGCTTTTTCCCCAGCGGTTGCAATGGGAGTGGTGGCGTGCGGAGATCTACCATATCCTACCCAGCAGAAGTGTTTCAGTTCTGCTTTCTACCATTTCCATTGGAGGTATTATTTCACTTCCTAGTATTTTTACTTAATTACATGACAACACAACTTCCTCTTGTTTAAACAAGTTATAGGGCTCTCTCTCATCTCTTTCAAAATAGATTTTTGTTTTGTTTTGTTTTTTTGAGACAGAGTTTTGTTCTTTGCTCTTGTTGCCCAGGCTGGAGTGCAATGGCGCAGTCTCAGCTCACTGCAACCTCAGTCTCCCCAGTTCAAGTAATTCTCCTGCCTCAGCCTCCAGAGTAGCTGGGATTACAGGTGCACACCACCATGCCTGGCTAATTTTTTTGTGTTTTCAGTAGAGACGGAGATTTACTGTGTTGGCCAGACTGGTCTCGAGTTCCTGACCTTAGGTGATCCACCTGCCTCAGCCTTCCAAAGTGCTGGGATTATAGATGTGAGCCACGGCGCCTGGCCGATGTTAACTATTTCCTGAACTTTCTTGAGGGATGGCCATTTTACTTCAAGTTGCTCATTTCCCTGTTCTTCTGTATTACAGATACTTCCCACTTTCTGTTTTTTAGTATGTTCACACTTCCTTATCTTCTCAAACTTTGCTTTTGGTGATATTAATATTTCAGATGACTTTATAGGTTTCACTGAGACTTAGGGGAGGAGGTGAAGGCTCCCCAGTCTGCCATCCGATTCCTCAATAAATTCTTCTTGAGAAACAACTTCCTCAAAAGCATTTTCTTCATCAGCTACATCGGTCTCCTTTGAGTGGAACTCTCTTCTCGTCTCCTCCTGAATTTTATGTGAGTGTTGTACATATCCATAGTGTCAGCTATCCTCTAATATTCGTAAGCCAATGATTCACATATCTATGACGAGCCTTCACCTCCATCTGGGCTTCCAGACCTATTCATCTACATTTTAATTATTTATTATTTTTATTTATTTATTTTTGAGACAGGACCTTGCTTTGTTGCCCAGGCTGGAATGCAGCAGTGTGATCACAGCTCACTGCCGCCTCGACCTCCCGGGCTCAGTTGATCCTCCTACCTTAGCCTCCTGAGTAGCTGGGACTATAGGTGTGTGCCACCATAATTTTCTTTTTTTTTGTAGAGACGGAGTTTTACCATGTTGCTCAGGCTGGTCTCAAACTAGGCTCAAGCAATCCACATGCGTTGGCCTCCCAAGTACCTGGGACTACAGGTGTCTACTCCACACCTGGCTTCACCCACACTTTTATCTCCAATAAAATGCAACATCTCTAAATTCACATCCTCCTCAAAGCTCTGATCCTCTTCCTATAATCCTATTTCTGGGGATGATACCGCCATCTGGCCATAGCCTGTATTATCATCCTGATCTCTCCCCCTCCCCATGTCTCACATCCAGTTGCTACTAAATCCTGTCCCATGCATACTGCCTGTCCTCCTCCTTCCCCACGGCCACCATACCAGCACTCATGCCTTCTGAGACCTGCCTTCCAGAGGAGTGCACATGCCAGGAGCG
The DNA here is from genome assembly GCF_009764315.1 of Trachypithecus francoisi. Taxonomy (NCBI): domain Eukaryota; kingdom Metazoa; phylum Chordata; class Mammalia; order Primates; family Cercopithecidae; genus Trachypithecus; species Trachypithecus francoisi. The sequence goes on from NW_022681468.1 coordinate 98,179,634, forward strand.
TTCACTGGGCACAAGTGGTTTTATTGTTTCTGCCTGGAAGAGGAAGCCCTGGCAGCAGCAGGGACACAGAGAAGACATGGAGCTGCATCCTGCCAGCAGCGTGGATGCTGGTGGCAGGAGTCCATGACTGTGAAGAGCTGTCAGCGTGTGAGCTGGAGCCACTGAGGAGCTGCACCTAGGCCTGCAGAGGTCACCAGCTTGAGAAGGGGGTCCCAGCCTCACCGATGCCGCTTTCGGATGCTCTGCAGCTCCTGGTAGATGGTGCTGAAGCTGGGCCGCTGCCCAGGCTCATAGGCCCAGCACTGCTCCATGAGCCTGAACACGGCATCAGGACACAGCTCTGGGCAGGGCAGACGGCCCCCTGTGAGGAGAGGCACAGCACACCAGGCATGAGGAGGGAGTTTGAGGGTGCTCAGCAGACTCTGAGGGATACCATGAGCCATAGGAGCTGCTTAAGATGCACTGTTCTGAAGGACGCACTGTTCTCCACCAAGGGCCCAAAGGACAAACAGGCCTGGCTTCTGATCCCAATCCCACCACATGCTAGTTTTGTGTCCTCTGCCAGTCTGTTTTTCCATCTGAGAAAGGGACATATTAATCCCTACCACACATGTAGTGATGAGCAAATTAAATAACGTGTGGTCTAGCACAGAACAGGTGCTTACTCAGTAGTAGCTACAGGGATATTCTATTTATTTTTTATTTTTTATTTTTTTTGAGATAGAGTTTCACTCTGTCACCCAGGCTGGAATGCGGAGGTGCGATCTCAGCTCACTGCAACCTCCACCTCCCAGGTTCAAGCGATTCTTGTGCCTCAGCCTCCCAAGTAGCTGGGATTACAGGCTTGTGCCACCATACCTGGCTAATTTTTTGTAGTTTTAGTAGAAACAGGGTTTTGCCATGTTGGCCACGCTAGTCTCAAACTCCTAGACTCAAATGATCCACACTCCTCAGCCTCTCAAAGTGTTGAAATTACAGGCGTGAGCCACTGCGCCCGAGTTTTTTTCTTTTTTGAGTCAAAGTCTCTCTCTGTCACCCAGGTTGGAGTGCAGTGGCATGATCTCAGCTCACTGCAACCTCTGCCTCCCATGCTCCAGTGATCCTCCCGCCTCAGCCTCCCGAGTAGCAGGGACTACAGGCACATGTCACCACACCCAGCTACTTTTTGTGTTTTTTGTTTTTTTTTTGAGATGGAGTTTTGCTCTTGTCGCCCAGGCTGGAGTGCAGTGGCACAATCTCAGCTCACTGCAGCGTCTGCCTCCTGGGTTCAAGCAATTCTCCCATCTCAGCCTCCCAAATAGCTGGGATTATAGGCACGTGCCACCATACCTGGCTAAATTTTGTATTTTTTTTTTTTTTTTTTTTTTTTTGAGGCGGAGTCTTGCTCTGTCGCCCAGGCTGGAGTGCAGTGGCGGGATCTCAGCTCACTGCAAGCTCCGCCTCCCGGGTTCCCGCCATTCTCCTGCCTCAGCCTCCCAAGTAGCTGGGACTACAGGCGCCCGCCACCTCGCCCAGCTAGTTTTTTGTATTTTTAGTAGAGACGGGGTTTCACTGTGTTTGCCAGGATGGTCTCGATCTCCTGACCTTCTGATCCGCCCGTCTCGGCCTCCCAAAGTGCTGGGATTACAGGCTTGAGCCACCGCGCCCGGCCAAATTTTGTATTTTTAGTAGAGACGGGGTTTCACCATGTTGGTCAGGCCTCCCAAAGTGCTGGGATTACAGGTGTGAGCCACCGCGCCCAGCCTATTTTTGTATTTTTGGTACAGATGGAGTTTCACTGTGTTGTCCAGGCTGATCTCGAACTCCTGGGATCAAGTGATCCACCCAGCTCAGCCTCCCAAAGTGCTGGGATGACAGGCATGAGCCACTGGCCAGGTTATTCTTATTCTGCCTGGTGGGAAGGTTGGCATTAAGGGATTTTGAAGAGTCTGGCTGGAGCATCTGGAAGAGGGTGCAGCCTGAGGCTGCTGTCATCACAGGGTGCTTACCCTTCTCCACGAACTCCCGTGTCTGCTGATTGCTAAGGTTGGGATAGGGGGAAGCCCCCAGGCTGAAGGTCTCCCACAGCAAGATGCCAAAGCTCCACACGTCGCTCTCGGAGGAGTAGCGGCCTGCAGAGGAGGCCAGGCAGCATGAGTAGACCCTCCCTGGGACCAGGGCGAGGCAGGAAGCAGGACCCAGGCCTTGCCTCTGGCCATGCAGTCCAGGGTGGACAGGGACTAGGTACCGTAGTTAAGGGCCTCAGGTGCAGTCCACTTCACAGGGACTTGTCTGAGGCCCCCTGAGGCCGCGTAGACCCCATCAGCTTCCTCTCGGGACATCCCAAAGTCACTGATCTTCAGGACATTCTTCTCTGTCACCAGGCAGTTCCGAGCAGCCAGGTCCCTGGGTGAGACAGGGCAGGGGCTCATTTGGCCAATAGTTGCCTGCCCAGCCCTGGCTGAACACTCTAGAAAAGCCAAGGACAAAAGCTGCTCCCAGCTCCGGGCACCCCTGTCTACCGGAGAGGCCCACTCCCCCTCTGGAGCTGATGCCTGATAGTCCGGCAGGGGCCCTAGAGGTATAGGTACTTCTTGACTCTGGTCGGAGGTGTTGGCAGGGCCCCTGGCCACCACCCACTCACCGATGTATGCAGCACTTGCTCTCCAGGTACTCCATGCCAGCAGCTGCATCCCCCACCATCTGCAGCAGAGTCTTCACCCGCAGGCGGGCCCCCTCCGTGCGGAGGAAGGTCAGGAAGTCACCCCCTGCAGGTGGGGAGGACCCGTGCTGAGCCTCCTGCGGTAGGGGTGCCACCTGGCCAGGCTGCGTGCCCTACCTGGAGCTCAGCACCCCATGCTCACCCTGCACGAGCTCCATGACGATGTAGATGGGCTGCTTCTGGGTGCAGACACCAATGAGACGCACGATGTTGGGGTGGCTGTACTGCTTCAGGATCCTGGAGGGCACTGCTGCTCAGACTCCATGTGGCCAGGCCCATCTCCCCAGGGCCCCTCAGGGATGATGGGAGAAGAGCTTGGCCTCCAAGGCCAGCAGACCCGGACGTGTGATCTGGGGCAGCCTCTACCCCTCGGCATTATAAGGGGATACTACCCGCAATGGGGGGGCCTCGAGGATTAAACGCCACCACAGAGGTCAAGCACTTTACACTGTGCCATGCAGTGTAACCTCTGTGTATGCGGGACCTGTGGAGATCATTAGTTTATCACCCACCTCGCTTCCTGTAGAAACTTGGCCTTGAGGTCAGGTGGGAGCGTCTCTCGACAAGACTTCACTGCCACCAGAGTGTTGTCGGCTCGCAGGCGTCCGCTGAACACTTCGCCAAAGTTCCCCTGAAACGGTCTTGGGCTCCTACCACGGCCTTCCCAGTCCCACAATTCTCTTCTCTGCTCCCCACCCATTCTTTACTCAGCCCCCGTGCTGGGACACCTCACACAGGCTCTCTGGGAGTTTGTCCCTCGCTGGGGAACCTAGAGAGCACACGGGGCAGGCAGGGAAAGTTGCCTCCAATGTGCCACCCTTCCTGACAGAAGTGACATGGAAATGCAAAAATCACTCTCCCTTGGGTTTGAAAAGCATTCTGATTTTTAGGAAAGTGATTTCTTCCCTAAATAGGTATCTTATGGTTTACAGTAACAGGGTGTCTCCCTGTGTGCACATAAGAGCTCGAGGGGGGCGGCCTGGGTGGGGGTAATGAGGTCAGGGTGCTGGCAGAGCTGTCTGCTGGGAGTTTTCAGGGTAGGTACTATCCCGTTTCCTGGAGGACGGTGTGTGGTGGGGGCTGGGCAGGGAGTTGGGGTACAAGTGGGGAATCAGATGGGGCATGGAGGTCTCTGGGTGGTAGCACAGGGGGCCCAGGCGTGACTCGGGAGAAGCTGCCAGCGACAAGGAGACCAGCAGAGGTGCACTCACCCGTCCAATCTGCTCGCCCAATACCAGGTCCTCATGGTTCAGCACCCACTTATCCTGGGGAAGAGAGGAGTTAGGGGATCAGAAGTCTGAAGAAAAGGGGAGCTGGGCCCTTAGAAGGGCTATGTCCTCCATTTCTTGACGCCTCCATATGTGACCAGGGGTGGGACCACACGGGAGCACACTGAAATGATACGGGGTCCAGGCAGGTACCCTGACCAGGTAAGCACCAGCCTGGTATGTACAGCCCATGGTGTAGGAGTGGCCCTGACATTCCAAACCTAGAGCGAGGCTGGCCCCGAGGGTCACTCACTCTGCACCTTGTATGTACATGGAAAGCCTGGAAAGCCCTTTCTGCTCAGACGCTGGGTGGGCCTGACCCACACTCCCCAAGCCCTGCCACAGGTGGCATGGGCCGGGCTGGGTGCAGGCTCACCTTGGGCACAGCCCTGTGCAGGACGACACCACTCTTCTTGGTGAGGGGCTGCTGGGTGCTCAGTAGGTGGTCGATGAGCAAGGGAATGCTGGGAAAGCCTTCCCCTTCCAGTCGGTACAGGTTCTGCAGGGCAGGGGACCCGGGGTCAACAGCCTCCATTCTGAGGGGGCCTGAACCCTGGGAGGGGAAAGGGAGAGCAGCAGGGGAGAAATGGCCTGCCCAGGACCAGGGGCAGAGAGACCTCCAGAAAAGATGCCATCTGATAGCGTATGACATCCTCCTGCCCCACCAGGAAGGACTCACACTTAAGCCTCTATTTTGTTGCAGGGACTGGGTGGTCTCTGTGGCCCTTTCCAGCCAGCCCTGCTAGGGAGGCATTCAACACCTGACAGCTACCCCCTACCCTGAAAGGTCATTCCCCCTGGAGAAGGGAAGGGAGGGGAAGAGTGAGGCCTGGAAGGCTCGGGTCCCAGCCCCACTCACGTCCAAGGACTGGATGATGAAGTGCCGGGGCAGACCATCCCACAGCACTGACAGCACGTACTCCTGCTTGCCCTGGCTCTCCCGCACCAGGAAGTCCCCAGAGTGCACCAGCAGCTCAGCCACCTCTGCCCTTGGGATGGCCCCGTGGTACCACAGCTGCTCATGCAGGGGCTTCTGCACCTCCGGAACAAGCTGCAGCGGTGGAGGGAGCTGGGCAAGGGAGGATCGAGGAGGAGTCACTCAACCAGCTTGTTGAAGAGGCCATGGGGGCAGCCAGGGTCTCTCTCTCCCCTCTATATGCCCTCAGCCCTCACAACCACAGAGTGGCATGCAGAGCCATCCACAGGCCCCTGGAGTGGGCAGTGGACTGGCCCAGGCTCATGCTGGGCAGAGACGGGAAGGGAAGCCCAGGCAGGAAGACCCCAAACCAAGCTGGTGCCTCCTCCTCCAGGCCACAGGCCCCCAGCCACTCCTGGAACAGGGAGAGCCATGGAATAGTCAAGGTTGCTGGTCCCTTTAGCACACAGGGGCAATGGAGAGGGAGGGGTCACAGGGGTGGCAGGGTTTGGGGACATGTGCAGCCTGGAATCCCAGGGAAGAGAGGAACTTCCCAATAAAAGCAGCCTGGGCAGAGCCTCCTCCCTAGGACATCCCAGTGACTAAATTTGAAACACAACAATAGGGGGGTCCAGGCTGGGCGTCACTCACCGAGAACTTGGGGCGGAAGATTCCTGAGATGTGGCTCTTAAGGATCTCCAGTGTGGGCGTCCTTCCCCCCTCTCGCTCCTGCTCCTGAGGCCAGGGACAGACGTCAGCAGGTGGCCAGGCTTAGGGAGGGGGAGGGCGAAAATGAGGAGCACAGCCCCAGGTGGGCAGGCCGGTGGCGGGGCAGTGGCGTGGGCTGGGCAGCTCACCGAGGACGATGTGGAGTGGCGGTCATCCTGCAGGAGCAGCACGGGCGGGGGCTCGCCGGGGCCCAGCTGCTCCAGCTTGGTCTGCAGCAACTCCTGCTGGGCCTGCAGCTTGGCCTGGTTGCACCGTGCTACCTGCAGCCCCTGCAGTGCTTCCTGCAGCGCCTGCCTCTTGCCCAGCAGCTGCACCCTGCAGGCAGGGGTGGGTGGGAAGGTGGGTGAGAAAGGGCTCAGTCTGCGGCGGGTAGCTAGCAGCAGGTAGGGTAGGTAGGAGGGAGGGAGGCCCAAGAGGCTGCTGCAGGCAGGGGCCTACTCACCGCCCCCGGGGGTGGGTGTTCTCCTCTTCATTCCGGAGCTCCTGTTGCAGCTGTGTAACCATCTCCTGCCGCCTGAACACCATCTCAGTGGCCACAGCCAGCTCATCTGTCACTGAGGTCAGCCTGTACCCAAGAGAAGGGCAGCATTAGAGCCAAGCCCTCCTGCCCCCTCAACCCACGTCCAGTGCATCCCTGTAGAGCCAAGCAAGCCCAGCCACCTGGTGACAGCTCTGTGTGGGCAGTGTCCACGACCTAGCCCTGCCTACATAAACACCCACGGTCTGCTGGGAGCCCCGCCACAGCCCAGGTGCGAAGCCACCACCCACGTGTGCTGCACGCTCTCCACAGTCAGCTCGTTCAGCTGGAGCTCCCCAGGCTCCAGTGGTTCACCCTCCTCAAGCAGTGACTCATCGAATGTGACACAGGGTGGGACGTCAGGTGCAGACCTGTGGGGGACAGCGCCCCATCAGTGGACAGGCCGGCAGCCCTGGGCCCAGCAGGAACAAGAACGGGGCTTACCCATACTGTCGAAGGAAGCCTTGGTACTCAGCCTCAGGCTGGATGCGGGCAGCAGCTGCAGCCATCTCCCGGTGAATGGCTACCACCTCATCCTGCACCAGGCTGCTAATCTCCAGGTATTCCTGCAGGATCTCCTTCCTGCCCCCCAGATGGGATCCCCAGTCAGGGAGGCCTCAGGCTGGGCAAGGCTGGGCAGTTCAGGCCTAGGACCCTGGGTTTGGAGTCAGGGCTGGGGTTGATCCCCACCTCACTTGGTGCTAGCCATGCCACTCTAGGCAAATTATTTAATTGCTCCCTAATCTTCTATTTCCTGATATGTATAAGAGGGACACTGGCAGTTGTAATAAGAATCCAGTGGGCCGGGCACAGTGGCTCATGCCTGTAATACCAACACTGGGAGGTCGAGGCGGGTGGATTGCCTGAGGTCAGGAGTTTGAGACCAGCCTGGCTAACATGGTGAAACCCCGTCTCTACTGAAAAAAAACAAATACAAAAATTAGCCGGGCATGGTGGCACATGCCTGTAGTCCCAGCTACTTGGCTACTTGGGAGGCTGAGGCAGGAGAATTGCTTAAACCCAGGAGGTAGGGGTTGCAGTGAGCCAAGATCGCACCACCGCACTCCAGCCTGGGTGACAGAGTGAGACACCATCTCAAAAGAAGGGATCTAATTGGGATCCTGTGTGCAGAGTGTCTGCTGTACAGGGAGTGCTCAGTAAACATGAGCTACAGTCATCCCTGGCCTGGTTAGTTAGCTCTGCATACCCACTACCAAATAAGCCATCAACATGCTTCCCACCCCCGTCCATATCTCCCAGCCCAGGCACCTACCCTGAGCCCCAACCTCATGTACTCTCTCAGCTACTCAAAATGTCCCATTGGCTAGCTCTAAGACACCCCAACCTCTCCAGTTGAAAATTGAGGCCGGGCACAGTGGCTCATGCCTGTAATCCCAGCACTTTGGGAGGCTGAGGTGGGTAGATCATGAGGTCAAGAGATGGAGACCAGCCTGGCCAACATGGCAAAACCCCATCTCTACTAAAAATACAAATATTAGCTGGACGTGGTGGCATGCACCTGTAATCCCAGCTACTCGGGAGGCTGAGACAGGAGAATCGCTTGAGCCCGGGGGGTGGAGGTTGCAGTGAGCCAAGATTGTGCCACTGCACTCCAGCCTGGCGAAAGAGTGAGACTACATCTCTAAATAAATAAATAAATAAATAAATAAATGAATGAATGAATGAACGGCTACCCTAGTATCCTAAACGTCTTCCTCCCACAGCCTTCCCTACGTAAGTTAACAGCCACTCCATCTTCCAGCTGCTCCAGGCCAAATCCCCAGAGTTACCCCGACCGACTCCTCTATTTCACACTCCACTTCCAATCCATAGGGAAATCCCACCGGCTCCACCTTCAAATTAGCCCCAGGACCTGACCGCTTCTCACCTCCATTGCTACCTCCCCGTCCTAGTGGCCAAAAGTTTGGATATGGATTACTGCAAGAGCCTGCTCTCTGGCCTCCCAGCTTCTGTCCTTGCCCCCTGAAGTCTATTCGCAGCATAACAGCCAGAGTGGCCTTATTAAAACAGAGGTCAGGGCTGGGCATGGTGGCTCATGCCTGTAATCCCAGCACTTTGGGAGACAGAGGCAGGCAGATCACTTTGAACCCAGAAGTTAGAGACCAGCCTGGGTAACATGGTGAAACCCCATCTCTACTAAAAATACAAAAATTAGCTGGGTGTGGTGGTGCATGCCCATAGTTCCAGCTACTCGGGAGGCTGAGGCAGGGGAATCGCTTGAACCTGGGAGGGGGAGGGGGAGGTTGCAGTAAGCCGAGATCATGCCACTGCACTCCAGCCTGGGCAACAGAGAGAGACCTGACTCAAAAAAAATTAAAACAAAATGAAACAAAAAAACAAGAGGTCAGATCATGCCATTCTTGTTCGCCCAGAGCCAAAGTCCTCACCATGGCCCTGCTGAACCCTCTATCACCCAGTAGCCCTTGATGCCTGACTCCTCTAGCCTCATGTATGACTCTCCCCCTCCCTCACTCTCAGAGGCACCACTGGTTCCTGGCTATTAGTCCCTGGTACTCTTCTACCTCAGGGCCTGTGTACTTGCTGTCCTCTTTTCTGGAATGGTCTTTCTCCAAATAGCCCCAGGATTCACTCCTGTGCCCCTCTCAGGGGCCTCTTTGAATGTCACCTCTCAAGAGGCTTTTCCAGACCACTCTGTGGACAACTGTCACCTCCTCCCTTGCCTCCATGCTCTCAGGTCCCAATCCACTTCTCTTACTTTATTTTTCTCCATGGCTCTTAGTGCTCCTCACATCCTCACTCCACCAACATGAAAGATCCCTAAGGATAGATGTTTTTGTCTACCATTGTTCTCTGCTATAATCCAGAGCCTGGCACAGTGCTCAATGAATGTAATAAAACCCTGGAATAATGGGACCCTGGAACAGTGTAATTTGGAGTTAAGTTGCCTGTTTCCAGTCCTTGGCCCAGGTCCCATTCTCATGTGGTTACATGGCCAGCACTTTCCCAGCAATGGATTTTCTGGGTCCTGCCTCTGGGCCTGATGGCTGGGCTTAGGGCTGCTCAAGGGTGGGGGCCAGGGGACGGGGCTGCAGGCTTACAGGATGCAAGCCATCTCCTCGTGCAGGTCCTGCAGTGACCGCAGCAGGCCGGGCAGTAGGAGCTGGTGGTGGTGCTGGTGGTGTAGCTGTGCAGCCCGCACGCCCAGCACATAGCGGTTGTGGTGAGCAAAGAGCTTCCACAGGCTGCGCACATACTTGTCCTTGGCCTTATCACGGTCCTTGTCTGCCGGATGGGGGGCAAGGGGTATAGATGACTGCATGGAGGCCCAGGCAGCCCCCACTCTCTGGGTACCCAAGGACAGGTCAGCACTGGCTTCGGATTCCCTCCCTGCCAGCAAGGGAAGCCACGAACCTTTGCTGGCCTCCTGGTACTTGCGCTTGGCTTGGGCACTGTCCCGTGCCAGGGCTCGGTACTGGCTCTTCAGCTTCTCAATGTCCTGGCTGTGAGTCTAGGGAGAGAGAAGAAGCCAGTGTGGGGCAGCAGGTCCCCAACTGTGGAAGATTCTTGCCTGGGGTGAAGCCCTGGAAAGGTCCTGTCGTCAGGCAAGGAGCACCTGGAGACTTCTGGGAAAGCTGGCTGCTAGTGTGAGAGTCAAAGATCAGAGGGCCTGTTAAAGACAGGCCCCTTGGGGAGGCAAAGAGGTAGACTACAGGCTATAACGGTCCCTCCTTGGACTGAGGATGGTAGCCTGATGGCAGGCAGGGCCAGTTGCAGGTGTGTGCGGCCTATGCAGTCACACGGGGCTCTACATGTAAAAGGGCCCTGTGCTTGGTTTCATGCTCCATTATTACCACCTTGAAATTCTTAACAATCTTTTAACAAAGACCCCCACAATTTCATTTTGCACTGGGTCCTGCAAATTATGTTCTTGGCAGTAGGAATAGATGACAGCCCGAGATCCGTGTTCTCGTCCCTGTTCTCCTGTTTATGTGCTGGGATATATTGGGCAAGGACCCAACCTCAGTTTCCACATCTGTAACTGAGCTAAATTCCTCGACTAGATCCGTCTTTTTCTTAAAGAGCCAGATAGTAAATAAATATTTTAGGCTTGTAGGCCATATAGTCTCCGTCACAATTACTCAACTCTGTCATTGTAGTCACAGACAATATGAAAACAAAGGGGCATAGCTGTGTTCCAGCAAAACTTGACAAAAATGGGCCCACCCTTGAATTAGATGATCTTTTGGGGAGAGGAATGGGGCCAGGGTGGCCACCAGGGGCCGCTGTGGGTCCATGGCTAGGCTGGGCTCTGCACTTGAGGAAGGGGTGTGGTGCAGGGAGGGTGACCAGCACACTGAATGGGGGCACTAGGCTCCCAGATAAATAGCCAGCTCCAAATCACACAGCCTCTAGACCGAGGAGCTCAGTGGGATTCAAACCTAGGCAGGCTGACTTCACGGCCCAAGTCCTTGACCTTCAGGAGGCCATGCTGCTGCCCAGTCTCTGGGGCCCTGAGAGGAGCCTGCCTAGGTGGAAGGCAAACAGACTGACCCTCATTCCTCTCCCTGACTCTCAGAGCCCAGAGTCAGATGGCACAGTGCGGAGGCGAGTACCGATTCTGAGCTTCTCCCAGGCAAATGACCGGTCACTCATCCTTACATTCCCAGCACTTTGCCCAGGCACAGAAAAAGCACAGAGAGGCCTTGCTGCAAGCCAGCCCAACGTAGGGGAGGAGGAGAGGAAGCTGCATCAAGGTTAGAGCAAGCCAGGCCTACGGTCAGGGACTTCCACTTCCCCAGTGAATCCAGTGCCTCTTGTGTAAAACAACCCCTTGGAGGCTCAAAATTTAGATGGAAATGACTGAAGCCCCATTGCTGCCCGCTCACCTTGGTGAGCTCCTGCTGCAGCTGCTGCCACTGCTCGCTGTAGGTCTTGCGAAGCTGCTGCCGTTCCCGGATGAGCAGGCTCAACTTGCTCAGAGGCCCTGAGTTCAGATCCTCTGCGTGCTGCCGCAGCAACCGGCTCAGGCCCTCAGTTTGGCTGGTGATCTCCATCCAGGACTATACAGCACAGATTGGGGAGGCAGGGAGGAGGGGACAATGGCTCCCAAGGCTGGGCCTGCCAAATCTCCAACCACTGCCCCAGAGGGCCCCCAGGAGAGGAAGGAGAAGGCAGTTACAGTCAGCACCCACCAGAGTCCCACGGAGACCCACCTGGCTGATGGGGCTGTCGGGGCTGATGCCCCGGCTCTGGCCCCCACTGTCCTGCACAGACATGTGATGAAGCAGTCCTGCATACTCCCTGTCACTCTTGACCCGTTGGGCCATCCACTTTCTCATGCCCTCCAGTAGACGAAGCTCGGCCTCCTGCATCTGCTGCAGGACCCCGTGGCCCTGGGGGGTGCACAGCTCCGAAGAGAAGCCCATAGTGCTGTCCTGGGGACAGAAAGGGGGCCATCCCTGGGGGCAAGGCAGCAGCTGGAGATGGAGGCATGGGAAGAGGAGGCTGGAGACTATAGGGTCAGGATGGGCTACAGACAGGGAGGAGGTGGGGTCCTGCCTCTCTCACAGGCAGCCATGGGTACCTAGCAGCAGCCTGGCCTGGGGACTGGCCCTCATTGCTTCCTTAGTGTCAGGGTTCCCTCCCCCGTTCGGGAACAGGAGCCAACCTGGAGCCTCTCTCCCCAGGCCCTTCCACCCACCGCCCCTTACAAGGACACCCTTGCCCAGGTCCTTGACAGGCCAAGGCTGCCCCAGTTGAAGCCTCAGGCTGCCATGGCCTGAGCCCTGCTCCTGCGGCCATCCCCGCCCTTCCGCGGCCCCTACCCCCACCTGGGTGGGTCTCCGGCCCTCGGAACGCCTGCTCTGCCCCTGCCTGCTGTGCCCCCTGCTCCCACCGCTCCTCCAGGCCCCGGGGCTAGAGTTACCCGCGCGGGCAGCTGCTCCTGGGGCGGCCTCGGACCGACTCAGGCCCGGTGCCGACCCCGGCCAGTTCCTGATTCCGCGCTTCCTCCTCCCGCGGTTTCAGTTGGCCCAGGCCCCGGGGCGGGCCTGTGGAGGGGAAGGGGCGGGCGGGACCGGCCCGACGGCCCCGACGCCTGCCAGCCCCCCTGCTCCGCGCTGGGCCGCAGCCTCCAGCCGGCCGCACGGCCACGGAAACGGAAGGGAGGAGGGGGCCGGCAAAGAATGGCCCAGCCGAGAGCCGCCTGCGCCCCGCAGCCCCCAGGGCCCGACAGCGCCCGGGGAACACCGGGAAGGGGTGCAAAGTGGGGGTCAGGAGGGGGGGCGCAGGGTGAGGCCCCAGGCAGATGCTGGGCCCAGGGAAGCCCAGGGTGTCCCCGGGGAACTGAGGAGAGGTGCGCGGTCCTAGCACCAGGCCAGGGGCACTGCAGAAGAGAAAGAGTGGTCCCAGCCCTCCCCACCTCACGGAATTCCCAAAGGAGAGGCTCAGGCGCCAGCTTCCATTTGAATAAAATTTCCAAGTAAATATCCCGAACAGAGGCTGCTTCTCAGGGACAGGTCCTAGTGGCTCTGTCCCCATCCTCCTACCCCCAGGCAGGGGCTTCCTGTCCCAAGGGAGACCTGGGGCAATCAAGGGGCAGGGGTTGGGGAGTGGAGATGTGTGGAGTTTTCCATTTGGGACTCAGGCTCCTCACAGCAAGTCATCTCGATTCAGTCCGGCCCCCACCTTAGGCCTCAGCCCTATAGCCCGCAGCGGCCAGGTCACTTCAGCCAAGGAAGACACAATAGGCCCAGTTCTTCACACTGCTGGAAACCAGGACTTTGGGAGTGAAGTGCTCAGCTCCTGAGGACCAGGGGTCACCAGCCCCATCCCAGGGGGCTGGCCTCCAGCCACAGTCTCCTTCCACTAGGGGCTGGCACATCCTCCCGCCCCTTGGAGGACTTTGGCCTTCTGACTGGGGCCCACATCCAGGCAGGCAGGCCACTGTGTGGGCCTAACTGGCCCCCATCCTCAGCTGCGATGCAGGAGCAATGGTACCACACTGGAGACTGGGCCTGGTTTGCATAGTCTGCACGTTTAATCACTTTAAAACCTCTAACATTATCTCGTGTCCATTAAATAGAACCAACAATGCTGGGCCTGTTTAAATTACAAGAAAAAAATCACTGTGCACCAACCCAGTATCTTACAAAACCAGCCGGGCTGGCCACGAGGGTAGGGGGATGGGAGAGGAGGGGGCACCCCTGGGCAGGTGGCTGGGTACCAGGAATGGCTAGGGGAGATAAAGAAAAGGAGGCTCCCAGATGGGAGGGGACTGATTGTCCTAATGGGAGGGGTGCAAAAGGCACGTCAGAAGAGGAGGTTTGAGGGGGGCATGACAGGTCAGTGCTTTCTCCATCAGGGCACAGTGTTGGAGGGGGCTAAGTGCCACCACCTGCCTACCCCTGGCACTTGGAGAGCCAGTGACCTATGAGCCCCTGGCATGGTGAGCCCCACTTGAAACACAGGTGTCAGCCTGCCCCTCCCACTGGGACCCCCTTTCCTTGAGCCCGCCTGGCTGGCCTGCCTCTTCAGGACTTGGGGCTCAACTATTCCTCACTCCTCAGCAACATGCTGCAGCCCCCACACCTCAGGGCCAGGGCAGCCAGGGAGGAGCAGGGCGGACGGTGGGTGTGAGAAGGTGGGTAGTCCAGCTGCTACCCCCATTAAAAATACAAAAACAAATCATCAGCGTCTAAAGTGAAATAATCACAAAGTGAAAATATATCCTCAAACAGCCCCTGAGATCCCCACAGGGGAAAGCAGCATTGGGTGGGAGGCCAGAGAGGCTGGCTGGGCCACTGCCCCTCCCCACCATCCACCCAGGGGCTCCAGGTCTGTGAGTGCCAACAGCCCAGGCAGCCCGGGCTCAGAAAACAGGGACTTGGGCCCTGACAGGAGAGGCAGGTGCAAAAGAGGGGAGGATGGTCAGGACACCAGCACAGGCTTCAGCCAAAATTTCAGCCTTGGCTGTGCCAGCCTGGTGGCCAGTGGTGGTGGAGGCACGGAGCACAGGGGTGGGTCATGGGACACAGGCCACAGGCCAACATGCCACTTGCACACCTGGAGGCACCTGCCTTGCCTTGGTCCCTTCGTATGATGGCTGCCGCCGCCAAGACTCACCAGAGCTGGGGGACAAGGTGGAGGGTGCAGAAGCCCTTGGAGAGGTGGCCTCCTCCCTCAGATACCTCCTAGGCCAGCCCCCGACTGCCTGGATGGGACCATTATTGCTTTAGAGGGACAGGGAAGGGCAAGAGCTGCGGCCTGGGTCAGGAATTCCAACAAGCAAAGGCTGCCCCTCTTCACTCCGCAGGAACCCTGGCTGGGGCCGGGGCCTGGGCCGGAGCCTGGGCAAGCTGCCCTAAAGGTTTCACTCCTTTCTCCACATGGAGGGGGTGCTGAGGGTGGGGTACGGCCCTCCCCGCACCCCAGCTGGTCCTGGGCCCACCTCAGGTGGCCAGATGGGCCCGGGGGTAGGAAGGGAAGCAGTCTCCACCCCTCTTGCCTCCCAGCTGGGGTCCAAACCCAGTCCCAAGATAAAAAAATACTTTGGTGAATTAAAAAGTGCCCAAGGAGGGGATTGGCTTGAGGGGGTGGGCAGTGGGCTCATCAGAGGGCGCTCTGGTCTTTGATAAAGGCGGTCCTCTCGCCCCGGCCCTCATCCTCTTCTGAGTCGGACGGGCACTCCTCCTGCCAGGCTTCAGGGGGCAGCCCCTTGTAGGAGATGAGGCCACGGTCCATGGTGTACACCTTCACCCCCCGGAAGCTAAAGCCAGAGCGCAGCTGCAGGACCAGGAAGACAGTGACAAAGACCAGCACGATGAAGGCGCAGCTGAGGCCGGCCACCACCTCCGGCAGGTGTGAGGGCAGCAGCCCTGCCCGCAGCCGCGGCCCCGCCTCCATCTCTGGGGGCAGCCGGGGTGGCTGCTGCTGTGGCGGGGACTCTCGGCTGCTCTGGCTTTGCCGGGAGCAAGTCTGCTCCACAGGGTCCAAGGAGGCATGGCTGGGGCAGCTGAGGCAGTCTGTCGGGGCCGGCCCCTGGCATGTGGCACATGAGGCGTGGCAGGGGGCGCAGACGCTGGCCCGGATGGTCTCCACATCATTCTCGGTGCTATAGTGTGTATCGAGGACTTGGGGGGCGAAGCCTGGAGGGCAGTGCTGGACACAGCTCTTCTGGTGCAGGGAGAAGCCTTCCTCGCACACTGCCGGCGTGGGAGAGAGGGCGAGTGTGTGTCAGTTAAACAGACTGTAGCCCCAGGACCATAGCAGCCCCAAGCCAAGTCACCACATCCCCAAGATCCCCCAGCCCCAGAACTGTGGTCATCCCAAGAGCCCCAGGGGCCCTAGGTCTCTTGAGACTTTTTTCTCTTAGAGCTGGGCTTCAGGACAGGCATCCACCATCCCCCCAGACTCAGGCCCCCAAAGCCCAACAGCACCCACTACTGACCCACACAGGCCTGACTGGATGTGAGGGTCTTGCAGCCACTGCTTTCTGGAGGTATGGGCAGCCCATCAGGGGCAGTGCCATAGAGTACGAGGGTGAACTTTGTCAGTGTCCCTGTTGCAGAGTGGTGAGGAGGCAAGAGTTGGACAGTGCTGGCACCATGCCCAGTGCCCTAGATCCTGCCAGCCCTCCACCTCGTACCCCTACCCAAGTGCCCCCAGTACCATAGTTGTTGGCTTCGCTGGTGTTTTCAATCTCTAGGACCCACTCGCCAGAGGGATCCTCATCCCAGGAATGAGTTGTCATGAAAGCCCAGTCATTAAACCCATCTGCGGAGTAGTCATGTGGCCTGGGGAGGGGAGTGCATACAGCCCTGAGGCCTCTGGGGGACCCCAAGCTAGGGACATCTAACCCATAGCACATGGGCCACACACCCTTCCCCCACGCAGACCAACCCCATGGGGCCAGAAGTGCCTGCTGGCTTGTTTCCCAGCAAGCCAGACATGCTCAACCAGGGGATTCTAGAAAGATACACAGGCACTGCACAAGGTGGGGCACACTACTGACATTAAATAGGTGCAAGCCAGGGATTTCTGCAACATGGGACAGTCCCACAGGACAAAACTGTCCCTCCCAAAATGCCAAGAGTGCCCCACTGAGTAGCACTCAGCGCCCCCTGGGCCGTGTGAGCGAGCAAAGGCAAGCACGCGGGCTGTGAGAGGAGGCGATGGGCAGGGCGGGCAGGGACAGAGCAAGCACCTGGCTGCCAGCAGGGTGGAACGGGTGCCCATGGGGCTGACCAGGTGGATGGCCAGGTCGCCACGGCGATTATAGGACAGGGTGAGCCGCGCCTGAGCGTGCTCCAGCCGAGTGATATGGTTGGGCTCGCCCAGGCACGCGGTCACGGTCTTCCGCACCTCGAGCCGTTTCCCGATGTCTCTGTGCAGGAGAGCACCATGATGGTCAGCCTGGCCCAGAGGGACCAGCAGGCACCCCCTGCGACTCTGGTCCCACTGGCCCCCTCCCAGCCTGGGTCCAGCCCTCACTTGGGCTCCATGAGGATGTCGATGATGCACTTCCGCTGGGGGCCCACTGTGGTCCAATTCTGGGCCAGGGCCACCATGGCGCCTGCATCCAAAAGCCCGTAGCCATACGAGTGGCTCACTGTGGGAACAGGGAAGGTGAGGTCAGCTGTGAGACACAGAGTGCCTTCCATCTAACTCCACATCCAGCCTGCCGGGCCAGCCTGTCCTCACCTTTCCGGCCCACACCATTGGTGGCCCAGTCATTGGCGTTGAGGTGGGCTGGCTTCGAGGTCTGTACCACCAGGTGCTGCATGTCCCGCCATGTGAGGTTTTTACTGCAAAGAAGGAAGGGAGAGGTCAGGGATCAGTCTTTTTTGGGAGCAGCTGGAGACTAAGGGCTGCCCTACAGAGAGTGCTGGTAGGGACAGGGTTGCCCCTGGCCCCCACCCACTTACTTGGCCTCCAGGGTGAGAGCAATGATGCCAGCTGCTAAGGGGGCAGACGCTGAGGTGCCCGTGTGAGACTCTGTGCACTTCTGCCGCAAGTCAGTCGTCACCTGCCAGGAAGATAATCATATTGGGGCCTATGATGGGTGGAGGGGGCTAGAGGAGTCACTTGCCTACCCTCCCTCTGCATACAGGCCCTGGGCACCACAGATGGTATGAGAAGCCAGGGCCAAGACCCCTGGGTCCCAGCTGCTGCCCTGCTAACTTGCTGTGGACAGGCTAATGATGAGCCCCTCCTGGGCCTCATTTTCCAAAGGAATAAGGGGGTTCAACTAGCAGTTGGAGATGAATAAGAACAACGTATGTTTTTAGGGAGAGACTAGGCTTTTCAAAGGCTTCAGAGATGGCTCCACCGCCTCCAAGAACTTAGAGAGCCTCAGAGTTCATGTTCCATGATGCCTGAGCCACTATCACCCAGCCACATGGGGGTGGAGGCAGACAGCCTCCAAAAGAGGGTGCTGGGCAAAGCCAGCCAGCAGCCCCATTTCCCCAGCCCCCAAGCCCAGGTAAGACTCACGATCTGCTTCTCATTCTGGTTGCCACTGCTGTAGGTCGTGGCCAGTGTGGATGAGCAGGCCTCACTGTACCAGGGCACGTTGCCAAACTGCGTAGCGCTGCTGATGGACAGCGTGTAGATACTGTTGGTGTAGCCGTCGCAGTTGCAGCTGTCATGTTCCCGGCCCCCGTTCCCCGAGGCCCAGACAAAGATGGAGCCCAGCCCCCCTCGGCCCTGTGGACAGAGTGGGCTGGGGTCATTCAAGATTGGGACTTGAGGGAGGGTTGGCAGGAGGACACTGCTGGAGAACTGGGAAGGCTGGGGCCTCATTCTCTGGGAACCTCCTGTCCCCTGTGAGATCCCTGGTGGATCAAGTGTGTATCCAAATATGTCTATCTAGACACACAAAAAATCAGACCAGAAGACCAAGGTGGGAGGATTGCTTGAGGCCAGGAGTTCAAGACCAGCCTGGGTAACATAGCAAGACCTCATCTCTAAAAAAAATCTGTTTTTTAATTAGCCAAGTGCAAGTGGTATATGCACTTTACTTTTCTTTTGTCCCTTAATGTTTCAATAAAGATGCTTTGTGTAAAGTTAAACATGAGAATAAATAAACCAAAAAAAACACCCAGCCTGCCCCCATGGGCTGGACCGATCCCCACCTCACCTGGCTAACCCCACGGAAGAAGGCCTCCTCAGCGAGGCGGGCTGGCCCATCCACTGTCTTGCCGTCATCCTCGGGGCCCCAGCTAGCACTGTAGATGTGGATGTGGTTGGGGTTCAGGCCCAGCGAGCGTGCCTCCACTGCATCTGTCACCTCGCCATCCAGCATGCGCACCCCTGGCCATGAAGAGGGGGCATGAAGAGGGATGCTGCGTGGGTCCAGCTGTCGGGGCTCCCACCCCAAGGAGCACACCCAGCCCTGCACCCCAGGGGATGAGCAGGGGAAGGTGGAGGCTGATGCTGGGAAACCCTGAACCCCCAACTACCCGTCTGCCTCTGCCTTTCAAAGACAAGACCCAGAGAAGGGAAAAGAGAACACCTCCTGCCCCCAACCACACCTTCTGAACCAGAAAGAGTCTCCGGTTCCCAAAGGAGCCTGGTGATCAAGGATCTGCTACATGAGGACTCACAATGGGTCGTGAGGATTTCAGGAGACTCCTGCTAGGAAACCCTCACTCCACAGGAGTCCAACTCTTTCAGTCTTTGACCCTTTGAGAACCCTCCATAGAACAGCCATGTGATCAAAGGATCCACAGTGGGAAAGTGGCAGGCATTAGCCAGATGGGAAGCGGGCAGGGAAAAATCCCACTGAAGGGACCTCCCAAAGACAGGGTGGCCCAGGCCCACACTTACCTCCAATGCGGGCGTTGTAGGCCACACCTACACCACAGACACCATTGTTGGCCACCGCAGCCACTTCCCCCGCACACCGTGTGCCATGCCTGCCATGGCCAAGTGCATAGCATGAGTAGGACGAATGGAGTGAACAGGGCCCAGCAGATGTGGCCTGAGGAGCACGAGGGATCTGCACATCTGACACCCATCATCCCGAGTGCCCAGCCCGTCTCCCACACTCCACTGGGCCTGTGGCCATCTCCACTCTGACCAAGCCCTCCCTCAGAGCCCTAGGTGGGCCAGGACTGTGGAAAAAGCCTCACCCTTTTAGGCAGGGCACATCTCACCCAGGCTCAGCCCTGTTCCTCAGTGGAATAAAGGAGAAGGGAGGCAGAGGCCAGGAGCCTGCCACTTCTTACCTGTTGTCATTCATCTGTGTGTAACGAGGCTGGGGGTCAGGGTCCTGGTCATTGACATCAAAACTGGCCCCAGGATCCTAAGAAGGATTTGGCCACCATCAGGAGAAGGCTGACCTCACTGATAGGACAGCCCCTAGACACACCTCACCACAGATCACGGCCTCCCTCCCCCACTTCCTCACATAATTGCCTGCCAAGTCCGGGTGGTTCTTCTCGATGCCATCGTCCAGAATGGAGACCACAATGCCGTGCCCTGTGTAGCCCTGCGCCCAGGCCTCCTTCACATTCAGGTCCCGCTGAGTGACACCAGACTGCAGAGACACCCACCCCATCACTTATGAGAGATGATTGGTTTTGTGAGGCTAGGGGCAACTTGAAGAATCCCCTTGCCACCCTAAAACCTCCTCCTCTACCCATCCCTGCTCCTGAAAGGCTGCCACTGACTGTTTGGACTCCATGGGAATGTAGAGGACTCTGGGAGGGCCACCCCCAGGATTGCTTATTAGGATAGGCCCAGAAGAGACTGCCCAGCAGGAGGAAAGGAAAAGAATCAGAGGAGGCCTCGAAGTCAGCCTCCTCTGTCCAAGAGCTCATGGTGGGTGGATGGTGCATCTGGGGAGGAGGTCCCAGCAGCTGAGAAGGCCGCATACCAGGTACCACTGCTGAGGAAACTTGGGGTCTGTGGGCTCCTGGTACAAGTCCCGTTTAGTCCGTCGCTTTGCCACCTGCTGTTCCAGCCACTGTACCTGCGGGGGAGTGGAGGAGAGATGGTGTGGGTGGAGCAGGAGACGAGAGGGGCTCCTGAGAGCAGGAGGGGGAGGGTGGCAGCAGGAGGGGGCTGGGGCCACTCTCACTTGAGGCTCCCGCTGCAGCCGGCTGTGCCGCGGGCGGTGAGGCGACAGGGACCGCTTCGTCACTCCTCGATGCCAGAAGTGGTAATAGTCCCCGAAGATCTGCAATAAAGCAGGGAGACTGAGCTGGGCTTTCCATCTGTCAGTCCCCAGGGAGGCGGGGGACGGGGGTGGACAATGGCTTCACCAGAGGCTCGCCACGGTCGGGGGTGCGGGGCATCTGCTCTCTGTCCAGGACCCAGCAACATGCAGGGACCGTGAGGACTCACTCTCACTGGGATATGCTGCTCGCCTGAACCACCTGTGCTTTCCTCCTGGCCACCCAGAACATGCCACCTACCCAGATGCCCCTGAGCAAACAAGGCCAACAGTTCCTGCTCCCTGGTACCAGAATCCCTGTCTTCTCTGGTCCCACCCCCTGGCAATGTCCTGTGCCTAGGCCAGCAGCCCAGGTAAGAACACCTACCTGGCCCAGGTTGAGGAACCCATGCTTCCGTGCCACGCTGTTGGCCACCGCTGGGCCTCCAGGGATGTGCACAGCCCACGTGTTGGTGAAGACCTTCTGGCCCTGAGCATCAGCTGCTAGCAGGACCAAGGTTCCTGTTGCTGCTACCACCCATAGCAACCAGGACCTCAGCTCCATGGAGGGGACAGGTGGCTGGGATCCTGGAGCGCCCGTCTCCTTGGCCTGGTCACAGGGCCTCGGCTCCCAGGTGCCTGCTCACTGCCTGTGGCCCGGGGCTGACTGGTGGGGGCATGGGGACGAGATGGGCAGGGCTCGGGAGGGTGAGGAGTGCCGACTCTGAGAGGAATAAGAAGAGAAAAGCGGGGAGAGGGTCAGTTCCTCCCCTGCCATGCACTAAAGCTGCCCTGCCCACCTCAAGTTTCAACTGGGGCCTGAAATGAGATCTGGGGGAGAAGGGTAAAAAAATAAGTACTCCCCAGAAGAAATCTAGCACCCGAGGCCAGTCAGATAGATGGACAGATGGATGCCCTCACAATCCCACCCAATCCTTTCTCCATGCAAGAATGTAAGAAGTGTAACAGAAGGGCCAGGCATGGTGGCTCACTCCTGTCATCCGGCACTTTGGGAGGCTGAGGCGGGTGGATCACCTGAGGTCAGGAGTTAGAGGCCAGCCTGGCCAATGTGGTACAACCTCATCTCTACTAAAAATACAAACATTAGCCAGGTGCTTGCAGTCCCAGCGACTCGGGAGGCTGAGGCACAAGAACTGCTTGAGCCCAGGAGGTGGAGGTTGCAGTGAGCCAAGATCGCGCCACTGCACTCCAGTCTGTGCAACAGAACAAGACTCCCTCTCAAAAAAAAAAAAAGTGTAACAGAAGCAGCAGGATGAAGACTATCAAGCCCTGAGTCACTCAAAATCTGAAACAACAAATGAATAAATATTCAACTGATCAAGGTAAAAAAGATGCATTATAAAGCAGTATGTACACATAATCCCATTTTATTTTTTAAAAACTATTTATACATGTATATTTATACAAACCAAAACAAAATCTGGAAGGACACATGCTATAAAACCTTAACAGTGGTTATCTCAAGATGGTGAGAATTACAAGTAATTGTTATTTTCTTCTTTGTGTCACTGTATTCTCCAAATCACCTAGGTACATTTTACATAGGAATAAGATGTTGGCTTTTCAAGGTTTTTAAATTAATGGCATCTATACAACTCACTAGGGTTTCCTAGTTCAGCAAAGCAGATTCAGCCATAGGAGTTATTTGCAAAGCCCCACAGCTCCTAGGAAGAAAGAATGGGTGACCCTAGGTGGGATGGTACTTTTATGGGCCACGTCCTGAGGGGGTGCGGGGTGGCGATCACAGGGGCTTCACCTCCCTCTACGGCTGAGATGGCTCTATCAGCAAAGTCAGGGGCCCAGGCTCGTTTTTACTGTTTCCTGGGGAACGCTGGGGCCACCAAGCCCTGCCCCGCCTGGGCCTGGAGGCCCCCAGCTGCCCCTTTGCTTGCTCCACGCCCACCAGTCTTGCGTCATCCGAGCCCAGGCAGCCAGGGCAAACACTGGCTGCTGAGCCAGGAGCGCCAAGGTGAGGCTGAATCAATAGTCCGAGTGTTGTTTTTCCTCCTTCAGCAAACAGACGGCGGGACCTCTCTGCCCGGGGCCACATAACTGTCCCCACATAGAGCCCCTAACTAGCCAGAAGCCAAGCCCCTGGAGGAAGGAGGGAAGCTGGGGGAGGTCCCAGCAGTGCTGCTGGGGGTATCCCGTATCAGTGCCAAGTTCCATTAGCAGCGGCAGGTCCCTGGATACCCTTACCACTTCCATAGCCAAGGCCACTCTTTGCCGGATACCAAAAGAAAGGCACCTTTTGCCTCACGTAGGTCCTGGGGAGCTAGAGAGGCAGGCTCACCATAGAGAACTCTTTACTTCTCCAGAGGCTGCCCTTAGACACAACCGGCCTCCCTGACTGCTGCAGTCCCACCCTGCAGGCTGGGGGTACTCCACACACAATTCCTGGAGTATTTTCAGTTTGGACCAAAATAACCTGACAGCTGATGGCAGGAGATATCTACAACACAGCTCCTGCACATCCCTGTGGGCAGACTCCACAGGGCGCCAGGGCAGGCCTGGGAACCACAGCCCCATGGTGCCTTGGGTGGTTGGTTCCAGAAAGCTGGCCTGATCAATGGCTGGGCAGCTAGGCGCCACAGCCCTAGGGGATGGAGGGACCTCCTCCCAAGTCCCTCATTTAACAGAGGATGTGGGACCCTGGGGGCAGAGCCTCATAGGAACAGGGCCTCATCTCTCTCCTCCTGCCACCACAGCTGCCTCTTGGATCCAGATGTCACGCAACTATCCCCCTGCCCCCACCACCACCAACCACAGTGCTGTGAGTCCTGCTGGAGCCCCCAAATCGAGGCTGGGTTCATCTGGGTCTAGCCCAGATTCCAGCACACTGTAGATGGAGCCGCAGCTGCTTGGCGTTAAAAGTGATTAACCAACTATTTAATTACCTTGCAGCATTCGGAAAGAAAGCAGGCTTCAGGCGCAATTGAACAGTCCCCCCAAAGAAAGAGGGCCAGCCTCCCTCTATCCAACAACCCCACCCATGGTGAAGGGTGGGGATGGCTTCCAGAAAATGAGACCCCCACAGACGGCTCTGCCACAGCATGCGGGACAAGGGAGGATCCCCGAAAAGAGTAAGAACTGAAAACAATGAATGAATGGGTTTCTCCCCACCCCCATCCCAGACTCTGACTCACCCTCTAGTCCCAGTTTGTCTCAAACCTGGAGGCTTGCTGTATTTCTCATGATCTTGTTTCACATGGGACTCTGCTCCAGGCTGTGGCCAGAGAGAGCTGTGGGTGCTCTTCCTGGCTATGTTCTTGGGCAGAGCCCTTTTCTCCAGCTCTAGAACCTCCCGACACAGAAAGCCACTCTGGGTCACTTAAACTGCGCCTTACCCCAGGACCCACTGCTGTTTCCCAGACACTGGGGGTCTGGTTCTGACACAGCCACAGAGCAGGCCACGGGAGGGCCACTCGGACACCCAATCAGTCTCTTCCTCTAGAAGAGACACCACGCAGGGTCCTGTTACCCGCCCTGGGAAGCTCCCGTGAAATTATAGCTCCCAGTCCCTGCCCACTATTTGCTAGATGATCTTAACAAGTCACTTCCTCTCCCTGGGCCTCAGTTTCCTTGGTGGTAAAAACTGCTAGACCAGCGGCTTTCAAACTTTTTTTAAAAAGCCACAGAATCCTTTTTAAAATCAAATGCTCCAGTATAGGAAATAGTAAAAGGAGGGCTGCTCTGCTTGAGAAGAGGCCAGGCTTGGCTACTCTCCTATGCTGTGTCCACACCTGCTCAGCAGCCGCTCTCATCAGGCCACATCACCTGGGTTCCCCTCGCACTTCCCAAGTCAGAATAAGAATTCCAACACCCTCCGGTGGATGAGGGTCTGCACCTCAGGGGCCATGGGGTAGAGGATGATGGGAAAGCGGGTTCTGACCAGACAAGTGACTGCCGTCAGACCTGTCTGGCAAGCAGGCCGCCCCTCGGTTCAGCCACCCCGCGGAGGCACAGGGGCCTCGGCCAGGCCGCGGCAGAAGGCAGCCCCGGGACCTACCTGCGCCGGCCGCTGGCGCCCGCGGATCCCGCACCTTAGTCCTCACCGCACAGGTGTGCGGGCGGGGGCGAGGCCCGGGAGAAGGATCCCCCGCCTCGCCCCCGGCCGCTCCTCCCCTCCTCGGGCGGAACGCAGGCCCTACGCGGCCGCGGAGTGGGCGAGCCGGCTGCAGCCCCCAAGGCGGCGGGGAGGCGGGAGCACCCGGCGCCTGCGGAATTTTCTCCCCATCCCACCCCCAGCAAGGGCCCCGCAGGCGCTTCCTGAGGTCAGAGGGCTCGCCCTGGCCTCACGCGGAAAAGTACCGGCCAGGGCCGGGGGTCCGAGACGGGCCCGACACACTCAGGTGGGCTGCGGAGCGCCCTGTCTGCTCCCGGCAGCTCCACCCTCGGGGCCGGCCCCGGAGCCAGTTCCCGAAAGCGGGCGGGCAGCCGGGCCCCGGGGGACCCGGGTCGGGGCTGCACCGGCGCCAGTGCCCTGACCCTCCCCGGCCCGGGCACCCGGGCCGCGGAGCTCGCTCCTGGGGCAGAGCGGCCCGGCCGGCCGGCTCCCCTCCGGCCCGGCTCCCAGGCGCGCTTGCCTTCCCCGGGCCCTGGGCCCCGCGCCCTCGCTGCTTACCCTCGGGAGCCCGGGCGGGGAAACTTTTACAGGCGAGCGCCGCGGCGGCTCGGGCGCCTCTCGGCCGAGCGAAGAGCCCGGCGGCGGGGGCCTGGGCTCGGCGCGGTCCCCGCGCCCGGCGGCAGCGTCACGGCGCGGAGGCGGGGAGGCGCGGCGGCGCGGCCTCGGCCCGGCCGGCGACCAGGGCAGGGCTCGGCCTGGGCTCCAGCTCCGGCGCGGGCGGGGGCAGCGGCCGGGCCGCGGCGGCGCGGCTTGTTTACTCGGGCCGCTGTCAGCGGCGGCGGCGGCGGCGGCCGGGGCTCCTCCTCCTCCGCCGCCGCGCCCCTCCCCCTCGCGGCGCCACCTCCGCGCTTCCCCGGCCGCCGCCACCGCCGTCTCCGGCTCGGCCGCCTGCCGCCCATGTCGCCCGGCCCCGGGCCCGCGTTCCCAGCGCCGTGCGCCCCAGCGTGTCCGGCCCCGAGCGGCGGCCCTGCAGGGCCTTCTGGGGCGCCCGCTGCCTCCGACTCCCAGTAGGGGCAGGTAGGAAGTGGGGCAGGCGATCCCAAAGTCCTCGCGGCCGCCCGGCACGAGGCGCCGCTGCAGTGCCCCCGTCCCCGGGCTCGGCTCTTCGCCCCGCGAGCTCCCTGGGAAGACGGCCGCGGAGACCCGAACTCGGAACCGAGGGGAAAGGCTTGGGGGAGGCACTCCGAGCCCTGCCTCGGCCGGACTCTTGGGGGGCCGACCCTCTCCGCCCCCCTCTTCCCCACTCCTGGGCCACGAGTTTGAGCCTAACCGGGTTAAGTGCCCAGGGACGGCGGACCTGGGGTCCTCCAGTCCAAGGTCGAGGGAGGACTGCACAGCGGCAGGGCCAGCCTCCTCTGGGCCTACTGTTAGAGGAGTCACGACTTCGTCTGCATTTGTATAGACAGGTGGATATATGAGCAGAAGTAACCCACCCCCTTTTAATATTTTTAGCTTTTTGTTTTTTTTAAACACCAACCGCTTGCCAGGCACCAGGCCAGTCACTTTATATTATCTCCTCATTATGTACATGATTTGATTCACATAATCCTGTCAGGCTGACATTATTAATCCCATTTTACAGATAAGGAAACTGAGGCGCACAACGTTTAAATAATTTGCCCAAAGTTCCACAACCAGCAGACCTCAGATCCTGCAGGAGACTGGGGTGTTTGGCAGAACCTGAATCCAAGCTACTTGCAATATACTAGCCGGAGCCTCTCCCTCCCTGGGCCCTAGAAAACGTTTGTGCTACTTGGCTGAGGCCGACGCTGCTTGAGCTGAGAAAGAAAAGAAGGAAAATGTGGCCAAGAGCTTCCAAGCTGGGTTATTCCAAGGTCGCAGAGCAGCCTGTGCCCAACTCTTTTCGCTTCCTGTGAGATAACCTGGCTCCACAGGATCAGCCTGTGGCCTCCTGAACACAGGTTCCCGGGTAATGGAAAGAAAAAAAATCGGCCGGGCGCGGTGGCTCAAGCCTGTAATCCCAGCACTTTGGGAGGCCGAGACGGGCGGATCACGAGGTCAAGAGATCGAGACCATCCTGACTAACATGGTGAAACCCCGTCTCTACTAAAAATTACAAAAAACTAGCCGGGCGAGGTGGCGGCGCCTGTAGTCCCAGCTACTCCGGAGGCTGAGGCAGGAGAATGGCGTAAACCCGGGAGGCGGAGCTTGCAGTGAGCTGAGATCCGGCCACTGCACTCCAGCCTGGGTGACAGCCCGAGACTCCGTCTAAAAAAAAAAGAAAAAGAAAAAAAAATCCAGAGTGTTTTCTGTGAGCCAGGCACCATTGAGAACTCTTTTCCTGTGTCAACCCCTTCTATCCTCACCACATGCCCCATGAAGTGGGTACAGTACATTTTCCTTTAAGTACCTTTGGTGTATCACTGTCTACATTTTATGTAGGAGGAAACTGAGGCCCAGAGAGGTTAAATCATGGTAATTCTTAAGGCAACTGATGAAAATCAGCAAACCGGTTCAAATCCCTGGGGCACTATTTTTTACTGGGACACCTTAGACAAGTTAATTTATCAGAGACTTCCTCAATTTACTCCTCTATAAAATGGAGATAATATTTAATGAATGCCGATCCCATTCATTCAAAGGTACGATTCGGGCACCTTTAGAAACACTGCAAAAACTGGAAACTGGAGGAACAATGCCAGATCCTCAAAGTTGAGCTGGAAGGTAAGTCCAGTTGGCCTTGTCCCAAAGTGGGGACTTCCCCTCCACCAAGGAACTAAGACTTGTAGGGGCCACACTGGGTAGTGCCAGCCACAGTTGGGAGAACAATACTCCAGCAGTCAGACTGAGGCAGGAAGTGAGTCACGCTTCTTCCTTAGGCTGTGAGCAAGAGAACTCCATTGAGGGGAAACAGGGACAGGGCTGGCCCCACCTATCTTCCCACTTGTCCTCAGGCCTAGAAGAAAGGTCAGCCCAAAAAAAAGCAATACTTGCTGCTTCAGGTGCCCCACCCATTCTGGAGGCTGGCCCCAGGGGAGCCCGCAGTGGGTCTTTGGAGGGGGAAGGGCTAGCCTAGGCTCAGATGGCTGCCACCCAGGCAGAGGCGGTGGGAAGTGCAGCTTCCCAGTTTCTCCCAGCCAGCTTGCCTCTTCAATCCTGACTTTGGCATAAGGCAAAATTCTCTAAACTGGGTTCTCGGAGGTGCATCCCTCAGAGGGAGGAATGAGGACAGGATTGAGCAGGTAAGCACCTCTCTCTGCTTCACCCAGAGTGTCTCATATTTTAGGGTTTCACATGAGATTGTATTTTACAACAACTCTGCTGCTAAAAAGAATTTGAAAGCCACTCTCCGTGAGACCTCACTGGAAAAAATCCCATTTGACCACAACTGGTGACTTCTGCCTTTATCTCATTGCAACAAGTCCTGTGGGCAGGTATTGTTCTCTTTATCACTCTCAACTGGCCCTGGAGCCCAGGTCTCCTGACTTGGGGCCCTAGGGGCCCAAGGTCCTCTGGATCCCACCTTATCAGTTTTACACAACAGTTAGCAGGACTTGGGCATGTGACAGAAGTCTGGAGATGAGTGGGAGGAGCAGGGCCTGATGGGTAAGTGGGGGCTGCAAAGGGGCTCCCATTTTCCCAGCAGGGCTCTGGGAGGAAGAGTTCAGCTAGGCCTCTCTTTATCCTTGATTTGGGGCTAATCCAGGGAGGCTCCTGAGAGTAACATAGTCCTAAATCCACCCAGTCATCCTGACTCCAAGTGCTCCTGTTGTCTCCTTGGGGTGCTCTGGGAGTCCTCTGTGAAATCTCTGGCCCACCTCAGGCACAGCAAATAAAGCCTCCGGCAGCAGCACCCACACCTCGTTTTAAGCAGAATGTCTACACAACATTCAGACTTGCATAGAAGGATGCCCAACAAAATTCCACTGGTGTTCTCTCCGAGTGAAAGGGTCACATTTGCGATCTTTGTTTTCTTCTTTTTGCTTACCTGCATTTTTCAGGAATGTCTACAAGAACTCCTAAAATAATTAAACCTTTAAGTCAATGCGAAATCGAATAAAGCATATCCATACTTCACCATCCAGCTCTAGAACACCTGGGATTCATCCTGGCCGCTGCTGCTTCCCCACCACAGGCTGCAGCTGCAACAGTCAGGCTCCTATCCCTTCACAGGGCGGGGCTCTTCCAGTTCTGGCTAAACCACTTTGGGAAAACCTTCTTTATATGACAGGCAAATAGGGTGTCTGTGGGTGGGGGGAGGAGCTAAAAGTGATGTGGTGGTGACATATCTGGTCGCGCTGGGACTGGATCCTAACATGGCCAGCCCTTCTCATTTTCCTCACGTACTGGGGTAGGTCTGCGCTTACCTTCTGCCTAGCTTTGCTGCATCCCAGCCACTGGCTGACTTAATGGCTTCCTCCCACCAGCTCCAGCTCCTTGTCTTCTGCCTTGCCTTCCATGGCCAGCAAGTGCTGCCACAATTATGTACCTAATAAATGCTTTGGGTGCGGTCTCACCTGGCAGACATTCATTGAGCAGCTGCTGAACGCTGGGCTGTGGTGCGCCATAGCTGGATCCCTTAGAGCTTGTCCACAGGAAGCCAGAGACCACCTCTAGTAGGGTTGCATGGAGGTACCTGGGACACACCACGATCTTCTTCAGTCTGCGACCTCCCTGACCTTCCAGCTTCAACAAGCCTGCTGCCCTTCCTTCTCTCTGTTGATTCAGAAATGTGAATCACTCAATCCTCATAGTTTCTTTTTGTTTGTTTGTTTTATGTTTTTTTTTTTTTTTTTTTTTTCTGAGACAGAGTCTCGCTCTGTTGCCCAGGCTGGAATGCAATGGCCTGATCACAGCTCACTGCACTCTCCACCTCCTGGGTTCTGGCAATTCTCATGCTTCAGCCTCCCGAGTAGCTGGGATTATAGGCGCCTGCCACTTGTATTTGTGTGTGTGTGTGTATGTTTTTAGTAGAGAAGGGGTTTTGCCATGTTGGCCAGGCTGGTCTCGAACTCCTGCTCGAGTGATACACCCACCTCGACCTCCCTAAGTGCTGAGATTATTAGGCGTGAGCCACCGTGCCTGGCCCCCTTGTTGAGTGTACAATCGGTTTGTCATCCTGAACAGGGTTTCTCTACCTTGGCATTATTGACATCTTGGGTCGGATACTCTGTAGGGGAGACTGCACTCTGCATTGCAGGATGTTTAGTTGCATCCCTAGTCACTAAACATTAGCTGCTAGTAGCCCTCCCGCTCCCATGATGACAACCAAAAAGATCTCCAGGTATTGCCAAATTTCCCTTGGGAGACAAAAATCACTCCCAGCAGAGAACCACTGTCGCAGAGTGAGGAGTGGGAACGTCACAGGATGGTGGTTAGTGTGCCAGGGTTCGAGGCAGCAAGAGTTGTCTGCTGGGAACTAAGCTCTAAGACAGCTGACAGCGAGGGAGAAAACTCCCAAACTTGAAACCGCCCAGTATGCCAGCACAACAATGGGCCATTTAGTGAGGGCAGAAAAATCATGCATCCTCATGACATCTTAGGACATCACTTTCCATCGTGTTGGTGATAATGCTGAATCAAGGAAAGGATCAATCATGTTGATCATACTCCATTTTCTAAGGAAGGGAGGTATGTGGGCCCTTGTAGCATTAAAGACGTATTTGGAAAACAGATCAGTGGTTGCTTGGGGAAGGGGGCCGGGAGGGGTGGGAGGAAACTTTTGGGAATGATGGACATGTTCATTATCTTGATTGTGGTGATGGTTTCATGGGTGTGCCCATATGTCAAAACATATCAAGTTAAATCCATGCAGTTTATAGTGTGTCAGTTATACCTCAGCGAAGCTGTTTTGAAGGTGTGTTGTTTAAAGTTTTAGTGCTTGAAGGGCATTATTTTGAAAATTCACTACTGTGGAGTAGTCCATTTCTTGACTGTGCTAAATAAATAAGGGGTCACTATAGTACTTAAAAAGGAAACAGGAAGAAAAAACAAAAAGAAGAAAAGCGATCATGGGCTGTAAGGTCGTCCTAGGCAGGGAAGGAAAGGAATGGCGTGAAGAGTTGGCTCAGTCACCCCTGAGTGTGGCCCGGAGAGCCTGTCCTCTGGCCTACAGCAGGCCTCAGAGAGTCTTTCCGTTGACTGATGCCATCAAACCAACATGTCTGGAACGGTATTATCAGGGACTTGGGAAAATAGAGTAACAAATGTGCTGGCTGCCAGGAAAGGAACAGATGATTCTGGAAATTATAGGCTCCTCCGCAAACTTTAATCCCTAAAACAAACATTGCTGGGGAAAAGTCGGTTAATACCTGGAGGAGGGTAAGTGCTGTCCTTCGGTAGGGCATGGCACACCTGGGAGCAGAGAGCATTTACAGAAGCCAGACGCCGTGTGCCAACCTGTGTGTTACAGGCTCATGCCCAAGGGGCTGCACCTGGCAGGAGGGAGCACTGCGAGCAGCAGTCAGGGGCCGTCTCTGACTGTGCAGATGCTTTTTGGCTGATGGAGACCTCTACGGAGGTTCTCAGGAGCCCCTCAGCGAGGCGGGGGAGCAAGGAGAGGGACTGTGACAGGGATGAGTTATATGTGAAAAGAAAAACTGCTTTCGTGGAGGTTGATTGTGCACCAGGCATTTCATTCATTCATTCCTCAGATACTCAGTGAGTGCCACTGGGTTCAGGACCTCTTCCAGTGCTTCAGTTATAGCGAGGGAAGCAGGCAGTTCGCAGGTGAATAAGCCAGTTTATGAGAGAAGTTCAGATCATCCTAAGAGCTCTGGAAGAAAATGATAAGGTAATGTGGGAGTGCCTGGGGGAAGGGGAGGGCTGCTATCCCTGGGGTGGTCGGGGAAGACCTCTGGGAGAAGGTGATGCTTGAGCTGAGGCTGAAGAAAGAGGCAAAAGTGTAAAGATCTAGAGGAAGGGTGTACCAGGCAGAGGGAAGGGCAAGGACACGGGCCTGGCGCCATGAGCTTATACACTTCGGGAGCAGACACTTCTTGGAGCATGACGGAGAGATGAGGTAAGAGGTAGGTAATGGGCTGGATCACAGCACTTGCCAAGCTGGGTCCAGATGTTGAGTTTAATTATCAGAGCTATGAGCTCTGGATTCTCAAAATTCTTTTGGAAATTTGACTGATTTACCCTTTAATAACAATTATTTATTTATTTAGAGATGGAGTCTTGCTGTGTTGCCCAGGCTGGAGTGCAGTGGCGCGATCTTGGCTCACTGCAACCTCCAGCTCCCTGATTTAAGCAATTCCCCTGCCTAAGCCTCCTGAGTAGCTGGGATTACAGGTGCACACCACCATGCCCAGCTAATTTTTTTGTATTTTTAGTAGAGACAGGGTTTCACCATGTTGGCCAGACTAGTCTCGAACTCCTGACCTCAGTCAGTCCACCTGCCCTAGCCTCCCAAAGTGCTAGGATTACAGGCATGAGCCACCGCACCTGGCCGTTTTATTTTTATAGTTTTAAATTTAATTTAAAAGATGGGCTTTCACTCTGTTGCCCAGACTGGCCTCAAGCAATCCTCCTGCCTCCGCCTCCAGAGGTGCTGGGATTACAGGCGTGAGCTACCGTGCCCGGCAAATTTACCCTTTTTAAAGGCTCTTCTGACTACCATGGGGAGTAGAAATACAGGGAGTTCGTGTGGGAACCCACCACAGCCCGACCCAGGAGGCACCATAGGTGACCTTCCCGATGTGAAATGTAGGGGACTAGTTTGGGAGAGTCCAGTGACTTTTTTTTTTTTTGAAACAGTCTCACTTTGTCACCCAGGCTGGAGTGCAGTTTCGCGATCACAGCTCACTGCAGCCTGTGCCTCAGCCTCCCTGAGTAACTGGGATTACAGGCATGTGCCACCACACCCGGCTAATTTTTTGTATTTTTAGTAGAGACAGGATTTCATTTGCTATGTTGGCCAGGCTGGTCTGAAACTCCTGACCTCAGGTGAACCACCTGCCTCGGCCTCCCAAAGTGCTGGGATTATAGGTGTGAGTCACCGCCTTGAGTGACTATAAGCACCAGCCCTTGAATGACTTACAAACCAGTAAGCAGGTGGTAGGCTCCTGCGCAGGCCTGGGAAGGCTGGACAGGAGGTGAACCACACATCTGACCTGCAAAGTGGGGGCCTCTGCAGGACAAGAGCTGGCAGGGTAGCCAGGCCTGCGATCCCCCAACCCAACTGCTTAGGTGGGTTCAGGTGCTTCTCTCTAAACCATAGCCCTTGGGCATCTTTAGCCAGAGACTTGGCAACAAAAAACTGCTTTGAGTTAGCAGCTGAAACTCACAGCGCATTTACGGGCTCATGCTCTCAGGCTCTGTGCTCAATGCCTTATAATGATTGCTTCATATATTGCTCACGACAACCCTTGAGGCAGGTGCTGTTATGATCCCTGTTTCACAGATTGGGAAGCTGAGACCTGGACTCACAGTCACTAAGGAAAATAAAGATCCAGGATTTGAACCTGGAACATAAGAATAGAAAGCCTACACACTTCAACCACTCTGCCTTCTGCCTCTACAAGAGTGCTGAACTGTGGCTAAATCAGACACAGATTCACTCAGCCATCATGATGTGGGTGGCTCAGCTGTGATTCACATTTGACTTTTTCTTGGACAAGAATTGTTCACCTATGTTCTCACAGTAGTACATGCTGATTTTTCTGGTTTCCTTTGTTTTTGTCTGAAACAGTATTGTTCTGTTGCCCAGGCTGGAGTGTAGCAACTCTTCACAGGTGCCATCAGATCATACTACAGCCTTGAACTCCTGGGCTCAAGGAATCCTCCCACCTCAGCTTCCTGAGTAGCTGGAACTACAAGCACGTGCCACCATGCCTCCTGAATGTTTTATTCTTTCATAAAGACAAGGTCTCACCATGTTGTCTAGGCTGGTCTAGAACTCCTGGTGTCAAGTGATCCCTCCCTCCTCAGCCTCCCAAAGTGCTGGGCCTACAGGCATGAGCCACTGTGCCTGCCCTGATTTTTATTTTTATAATATTCATGCTACTGAAGTGCTGAACTCCCCTTCCCCTCCACAGACTTGTTGGGAGGCTGCAGTGTTGGTGGTCCGCCCAGCCCTCGATTCAGATTCAGCTCTGAAATGCTCTTGAATGTCCCTAGGCAAATTATTCAACCTCCCAGGGCCTCAGTTTCCTCCTCTGTAAAATGGGGTAAAAGCAGTACCCCATCATCAGTGACAGCTGTGAAGTGTGCAGCACTGTGCCAACCAGCACCAAGGGCTGCTGGGGTTGTGTTCTACCCTCCCTCCTCCTGAAGCAGGAATGCACTTCCAGTTGGCTGGCCCGCAAGGCTTTTCTGACCCTTCTCTGTTGGCTTAGTTTCATGGCTGAGCCTCTGCTCTGACAGCAGCTTGGTGCTGGCAGGTGATTTTTCTCTTGGGAGAGAGCTACTAGTCCCCTTGCATGGCTGTGTACTTTCAGTGCAGCCTTTGGTGTGGCCTGGTTCCTGGGTGGCCCACGAGGTGCCCTTGTACCCATTTTGTAAGATTTCTGCTCCTTTGACCTCTTGCCCTGAGGTCAGAGGTCAGCAAACAATCCTCTGAGGCCAGTACTTCCCAACTTGTTCACATGATGCCACACAGATTACATGGGCAACCCGCTGGGGCCCGTGGACCAGGCTGACTGAGGCTGGCAGAGCCTTGCTGGCATTGGTCGCCCTGGACCCTGGCCTGCTTGGGGGAGGAGAGGATCTAGAGCCCATTTCAGGCACACTAGTGGGCAGTGCTCTCTAAGGGACCCTGGTGGCCTGACCACATGGGGGACAGGTGGGAAAGCTGCTTCCCTCTGACAGCCACTTCATTGGGCTTGCTAAGTTCTCTCCTCAAGAGATCCTGGCAGGGCCGATCTCCCTGATCTTGTCAGTTTTAGAGAGAAGGAATAATTTCTAAGTAGTGCTCTAGGAAGATTATTTTCCTGAGAAACGACAGGGCTCTGTCTGGTCATGGCAGTCAGTCTCCAAGCCACGTACATTATTTACGGGAAAGAGACTCCTGCAGTGCCCCACCCCTACTCGCGCCCCAATATGCTGATGTCAGTTATTTTTGTGATGTCAGGTATACATTTCTTCTTATAGCCCCTACGCAAACATCAATCCAAGATGAATAGGTAATACATGACTTGAAGGTCAAAACTACATGGAAAAATACACATAAAACAATCTTGCTTCTACCTTCGTTCCTTCTGTGTAGTCCCTCTCCACACTCAAGTACTAATTTTTATGAGATCGGATTGATCCCTCTGTTGTCTCTTTTTGCCAAAAGAAAAAATATATAGACGCATACATATACATGCATATAGAGTTATCTATATTTTTATACTCCTTATTTTATTTTATTTTATTTTTGAGGTGGAGTCTCACTCTGTCACCCGGCCTGGAGTGCAGTGACATGATCTCGGCTCATGCAATCCTCCTGCCTCAGCCTCCTGAGTAGCTAGGATTACAAACATGCACCACCAAGCTCAGCTAATTTTTGGATTTTTAGTAGAGACAGGGTTTCACCATGTTGGCCAGACTGGTGTCGAACTCCTGATCGCAGGCCATCCACCTGCTTCAGCCTCCCAAAGTGCTGGGATTACAGGCGTGAGCCACCGTGCCCAGCCTATACTCCCCCATTATTTTATTTTATTATTATTATTTTTTTTTTCGAGACGGAGTCTCGCTCTGTCACCCAGGCTGGACTGCAGTGGCACAATCTTGGCTCACTGCAACCTTTGCCTCCTGGGTTCAAGCAATTCTCTTGCTTCATCCTCCCAAGTAGCCGGGACTACAAGTGCGTGCAACCACACCCAACTAATTTTTTGTATTTTCAGTAGAGACAGGGTTTCATGGTGTTAGCCACGATGGTCTTGATCTCCTGACCTCGTGATCCCCCCCACCTTGGCCTCCCAAAGTGCTGGGATTACAGGCATGAGCCACCATGGCCGGCCTATTCTCCCCTTTTTGATCAAAAGGCAGCATATTACAATTTTTTTTCACTTAGCAGTACATGTACATTGGAGAAATGTACCTAGTAAATATAAACAAAACTGCAAACCCAGTAAAATTTAAAGTAACAAGATCTGTTTAATGAGAAGGATAATGTTTGCCTGAAACCACATTGCTACTTTTAGCGACATAGGACTGACCACTCAGGGCGGATCTGCTTTTGAGCTTGACATGTATATGCATGCTACCATGCACTGGGGAATGACTCAATTCTCCCCAACTTTACTTGAATTACTGCAATATTTTTGTTTGCACAGTGGGCTGTTACATCATTTGGCCTTCACTTGGCTTCAACACATCATTTATGCATTAAATCCGCCTCTATTCTTTTCTTGTTAGCCAGCAGCAATTAAAAAGGACTGCTCGATGCCAACACAATCATAAACACAAATGCAAACTTGGGCAGTGAAATCCTATGTCAACAATAAATTGTAAGGTGGTCAAGCCAATGGTGATGCTAATGAAAATAATCGTAATGGCCAACTTGCTGTGTGCTGGCACCATGCTGAATGTTTTACATGCAAGGTTTTATTTAATTCTCCCAGCAGCTCTGTAATGAAGTAAGCACTACCCATTTCACAGAAAAGAACATTTAGTCTTAGCGGGATTAAATAACTTGCTCAAGGTCACATGTATAGGAAGTGGTAGAGGCAGCATTTGAACCCATGTCTGTCTGACCCCAGGGACCAGTAAGGGTTTGTTATGGGAACATGGACCTTACTAAGCTTTTTGCCATCAGTTCCTGGCCATAATTGCTCTCCTTGGCCAGGTCTGCTGGGCTGGACAAGGAAGGTATGTGGAACCTGGGGCAGAGAGTGGAAAGGGAGTGTGGTGGTCACAGTCCCTGTTGAGACCTGGACTCCCAAGGACCTCTCTCCCTGAAGTCCTGGGAGAAATTGCACCAAACCTGGCCTTGTGACCCTGATTCCTCTCACCCAATATCAAAGTGAATAAATACACACACGCCAAAGATACCATTTAGAAGATAATGATCTATGTCTATGACTGTAACAATGCCACTCTGTCAGGTCTTGATGAAGGACTAAGAGTTCCATATGTTCCTGCGGTGTCCCTGGCTGACCACCCTAGGCTGGAGCTGGGCAGTGTTCAAGATGAAAGCACAGCCAGGCGCGGTGGCTCAAGCCTGTAATCCCAGCACTTTGGGAGGCCGAGACGGGCGGATCACGAGGTCAGGAGTTCAAGACCATCCTGGCTAACACGGTGAAACCCCGTCTCTACTAAAAAATACAAAAAGCTAGCCGGCCGAGGTGGCTGGTGCCTGTAGTCCCAGCTACTCGGGAGGCTGAGGCAGGAGAATGGCGTAAACCCAGGAGGCGGAGCTTACAGTGAGCTGAGATCCGGCCACTGCACTCCAGCCTGGGCAACAGAGCGAGAATCCGTCTCAAAAAAAAAAAAAAAGATGAAAGCACAGGGCCAGGCATGGTGGCTTCTGCCTGTAATCCCTGTGCTTTGGGAGGCTGAAGCAGGAGGATCACTTGAGGTCAGGAGTTCAAAACCAGCCCAGGCAACAAAGCATGACAATTCCTCTATAAAAAAATTTTTTAAAACGATGAAAGCACGTGCCGGGCGCAGTGGCTCACACCTGTAATCCCAGCACTTCAGGAGGCTGGGGCAGGTGGATCACCTTAGATCAGGAGTTCGAGACCAGCCTGGCCAACATGGCAAAACCCCATATCTACTAAATACAAAAATTAGCCTGGCGTGGTGGCGTGTGCCTGTGATCCCAGCTACTCGGGAGGCTAAGGCAGGGGAATCACTTGAACCTAGGAGGCAGAGGTTGCAGTGAGCTGAGATTGAGCCACTGCACTCTAGTCTGGGCAACAGAGTGAGACTCCATCTCAAAAAAAAAAAAAAAGAAAAGAAAAGATGAAAGCGTAGACTTGTGGCCAATATCTCTCTCTGGCCTTTCATCCTCCTCCCGTCCTCCCCTGTCTTACTTCATCTCCCACTTCCTCTCCTGTCACTGCCGTTTGTTCTTTCCCTGTCCTGGGCCTGTCTTTAATCCCTGTTGGAGCTGGAATCTGTGGCTCCAACTTTGTTTAATAAGAAGGGTGAGATAGGGTGGCCAGGCAGGCCTGGAGTCAGAGGCTCAGCCCAAGCTTAGTTACCAAGTCACGGAGCAGGTCTGAGCTTCCCACACCGCTGGGGCAACAGATGTGTTAAGTGTACCAGTCCCAAAATGATGACGGGAGTGTCCTGTGGGGACCTGGTTGCCACTCTCCTTAACAACAGCTCCAGGGTGGGAGTTTGGCCCTCAAGGATCAGGGCAGCTGAGGCCAACCGGGCTCTTGGGGGCTGACTCACACTAAGGCATTTACATAACAAATGCCCAAACCCTCTCCAATGCCCAGGTACTTCCAGGCCTGCCAAAGCCCCTGTCCCCAGAGAAGGTACGCACACACCCAAGCCAGCAGCCAAGGGTGACACCATTGCGTCTCTGCACCCACTTCCTCAGATCCAGGCCCAAGAACACAAACACCCTTCCCCCTCCCCACCAGGACCAGACAGCCCAGCACTTTCTGATAAGCCTCTTGCCCCATATAGTGATTTGGTTTCAGTTTTCCTAGATCAATACAATTGATTGTGAAAACCCAGTTCCCCTGTCCCTTTGGCTGCAGGTGCTGGGAACTGTTAGAACTCCAGCTGTGTGCTCCGGTCATGCGGCTCCCAGGATAGCCTTCACTTGGCTCCCCATGATTGGATTTGAGTATTCGCAATCTTTTTATCCGGGTTTCAGCTTCTACTAGAATTCAACCCTTCCCTATTAAAAAAAAATGTAGTTTCTTACATTATGAAAGACATTTCTGTCTTTCTTTTTTGGAGTTTCACTCTGTTGCCCAGGCTGGAGTGCAGTGGCGCGATTTCAGCTGACTGCAACCTCCACCTCCCAGGTTTAAGCAATCCTCCTGCCTCAACCTCCCGAGTAGCTAGGATTACAGGTGCCTGCCACCAAGCCTGGATAATTTGTTTTTTGTTTTGTTTTGTTTTGTTTTGTTTTTTTTGAGATGGAGTCTCACTCTGTCATCCAGGCTGGAGCACAGTGGCATGATAGCCCACTGCAGCTCTGTCTCCTGGGTTCAA
The DNA here is from genome assembly GCF_009764315.1 of Trachypithecus francoisi. Lineage (NCBI taxonomy): Eukaryota > Metazoa > Chordata > Mammalia > Primates > Cercopithecidae > Trachypithecus > Trachypithecus francoisi. The sequence continues at coordinate 98,218,122 of NW_022681468.1, forward strand.
GCGATTCTTTTGCCTCAGCCTCCCGAATAGCTAGGATTACAGGCAAGTGCCACCACGCCCAGCTAATTTTTGTATTTTTAGTAGAGATGGGGTTTCACCATGTTGGCCAGGCTAGTCTCAAACTCCTGACCTAGTGATCTGCCTGCTTCAGCCTCCTAGAATGCTGGGATTACAAGCATGAACCACTGCGCCCAGGCAAAATCCAGTTCCTTGTGTTATGAAAGACATTTCTATGAAAGCTCCATCGGCCTTCCTTATACATGCACACGGTCCACCACCTGGCACATCCAGCTCAGCCACACTGGCCTTCCTGCTGTTTCCCCCTCCCTCCCACCACACTGCTGCAACAGCACCTTTGCACTGGCCATCCCTCTGCCTGGACCTCGCTTCCATGACACCTGCTTGTCCTAGCTCCCTCATCTCTTTTGGGACGTTTCTCGACTATCACTTTTGCTGACTGCAGGATGCTGAAATGCAAACATAGCACTCCCCGTCCCCCATCCTTGTGTCATTTCTCTCCATAGCACTTTTTGCCATGGGACATCCTCAGTATTCTCACTTATTTATTGCCTTCCTTCCCCCATGGGAACGTCAGGCCTGTGTGGTGGGCAGGGATTTCTGTGTTTTTCTCACTGCTATATCTCCGATGGCTAGACAGTGCCTGGCACCTAGTAGGTGCTCTATCAACAGTTGTGGAATGAATGATTTCACTTTAGAAAACTTGAATTTACATAACACAAAGAAGAAACACACAATATCTATAACCTCCATCCTTTCCAACTGAGCTCCCCGTCTCTGGAGACATTCGAGTGGAAGCTGGCCAGCCATTTGGTGAGAGGCTGTGGAAAGAATATGTGCACTGGGCAGAGGTGGGATTATGGGACCTCTAATTTTCCTGCTTTCAGGAAAACTCTGGGCTCCTGAAAAATACTTTTTGTCTTTCCCCGCACTCAACTCATTGTCTGGGAATTTTGGAACCACTGACTGACTCTTCGAGCACCAGGCTTTTCCTTTGGTCCTCAGCACTGGGTGGGGAGCCCTACATCCCAGAAGGCTTGGGAAATAGCATGGAGCAGAATCACCTATCACAGCCAAATAAGACTCTCCAGGAGGAAATACAGCAGAGACCTGCTTAGGGCTTAGCAAACAGTGACAAAGGTGAGGTGAAGCCAGTCGGGACACACACCAGCCCAGGATGATGTGAGGAATGTCAGGCAATCCCTATATCCTCAGATGTGTCCCCATCCACCTGGCACATGTCTGGAACTTCACCATTACAGAGACTTCAGTGTCTGCTTTTTTTTTTTTTTTTTTAATTTTTAATTAATTATTTATTTTAAAAAATAGAGATGGGGTCTTGATAAGTTGCTCAGGCTGGTCTCAAATTCCTGGGCTCAAGCAATTTGCCCACCTCAGCCTCCCAAAGTGCTGGGATTACAGGCGTGAGCCACCACACCCAACCCAGTGTCTGCTTTTAAGATGCACTGTTTGGAAAGTCAGTTGATTCAACATTGCAGCCACATAAACCAGGTCTGAATTTGCATGTCACCCCTGACTGGGTCAGGAGTGGGTGTGAGTTTTGGTAATGGGGGCATTTAGAAGCAGGGGCACTGCCAGGAAAGGAGGCAGCCTGAGACCGCTGTACTATGTGATAGGAGTCCTCAGGATCAAAGGCCTCAAGACAACAGATGTGACCTCACAGATAAACCCCAGAACAGACACTGGGGCCAGGTATCTGGGACAGGAAGTGACTATGAGAAGCAGAACCAATGTAAAACCCCTCAACAGCCACAGCATTTCCAAGGGCTCAGTCTTCATAGAAATGGGTTATTAGGACATATCACCTATGTCCTATGAAGGGGAACTCCCTCAGGGTCCACGTGGACAGGACATTTGGGGGTTCACATTTATGGCAAACACACAGCACAGAAGCCACCACTGCTGCCTCCTAGCCCATGGCAGACACGAACATTGCCAATCTACTCACCATACATCTGTGGAGCCCTTCTCCCCACAGTGACCCAAACAGTCACTGCCAATCTATCAGAATTAGCATAAGGCCGGGTGCCATGGCTCATGCCTATAATCCCAGCACTTTGGGAGGCTGAGGTAGGCAGATCACTTGAGGTCAGGAGTTCGAGACCACCAACGTGGTGAAACCTCATCTCTACTGAAAGTACAAAAAATAGCTGGGCGTGGTGGCACAGGCGTGTGATCCCAGCTACTCGGGAGGCTGAGGCAGGAGAATCCCTTGAACCCAGGAGTCAGAGGTTGCAGTGAGCTGAGATGGCACCACTGCACTCCCCTCCCACCTGGGCGACAGAGTGAGACTCCATCTCAAAAAAAGAAAAAAAAAAAGAATTAGCACAAGAGGTGAAATGGTGTGGTGTCATGCACCTGTAGTCCCAGCTACTCAGGAGGCTGAGGTGGGAGGATGGCTTGAGCCCAGGAGTCAGGGGTTCTGGGCTATAATGCACTGTGCTGGTCCACACTAACTTCAGCATCAATATGGTGACCTCCCAGGAATGGGGACCACCAGGTTTTCTAAGGGGGGGTAAACTGGTTCAGGTAGGAAACAGAGTAGGTCACAACTCTTCTACTGATCAGTAGTGGGATGGTGCTGTGAATAGCCACTGTACTCCAGCCTGTGCAACATAGCCAGATCCTCTTTTTTTTTTTTTTTTTGAGACAGAGTCTCGCTTTGTCACCTAGGCTGGAGTACAGTGGCATGATCTCGGCTCACTGCAACCTCTGCCTCCCGGGTTCTAGCGATTCTCCTGTCTCAATCTCTCAAGTAGCTGAGACTACAGACGCCTGCCACCACACCTGGCTAATTTTTGTATTTTTAGTAGAGACACAGTTTCACCATGTTGGTCAGGCTGGTCTCAAAACTGCTGACCTCAGGTAACCCACCCGCTTCGGCCTCCCCAAGTGCTGGAATTACAGGCATGAGCCACCGGGCCTGGCCGTCAGATCTTATCTCTTAAAAAGAAAAAGAAAAGAAAGAAATGTGTTTTTACTGTCCCTCCCCTTCAGGAATCACAGGGTTAGGATTCCACAGAAGAGAAGAGCAACTTGGACTCAGGGAGGGAGTGAGACCGGGCCCAGGTCACACAGGGCATCGGCGGGGAAGGCAGGTCTGGAGCTCTGAACTTCCCACGGGCCCAGGTGCTGTCGCCTGTGACTGGACAGTTGGGCCAGGACTCAGAGCACATGTGTCCATTCCCATGCCCACACGCCCAGTGGAATAAGCCATTCCAGCCCCACATGTCAGCAAGCACAGAGTGTGAAGACCCAGGGTGCTTGGGGTGACCTTCTACAGTTTGGACTTTCTGGACTCCAGGAGTCACCTGGGTGCATTGGGAAGATGTTGGGGAGGCCTAGAGCCCAGGATCTGGCAGCTGACCCGACATGTCCATATAAGCCTTTGCCCCTAGCCTGTGCCCTCAGAGGGCAAACTCCCCAGTGCCCTCTAAAAGAGGCAGCCGGGCCTGGCCCAGCAGGACAAACCTGGCCTTTGGCTGGTCCCCAGTCTGGACAGGCCATCTCCACTCTCTTGGCTTCAGATGCTTGATCCATCCATGAGGAAGTAGGCCTGTGGCTTAACTTTGCAGGGCCTCCATTTCTTCATCCATTAAATGGGGATACTGATACCTCCCCTGCTGAGGTATCGCAGGAATGGGATGAACTAATTCATAAAATGTTTGGCATGGCATCCTGCACACAGCAGGTACTCAGGGAGGACAACTGGGATTCTGACTTGGCCTAGGGACTTTCCCAGCTCTAAGAGCTCAGCCTGTGACCCACACCTTCCCATGGTAACCGTCCACCCCATACCAGCTCTGTCGTCACTGGAACTGAAATATCTTGGCTGAGCTTGGAAGGTAAGAAACTTGATTTCTGCTGATTTTGGAGAAGGACAAGGAAGATGAGAGTGCTCTCTTTTTCCAAGAAGCAGCTCAGAAATTTCCAAGCAGTTGCCCACAGTGCCTATGTTCTCTGTGGTTTCTCTCTCTCTCTCTCTCTCTCTCTCTCTCTCTCTCTCTCTCTCTCTCTCTCTCTCTCTCTCTCTCTCTCTCTCCTCTCAAGTGACAGAGGCTCCTCCCCTTCATGGAGGGGATTCACAGTGTGGTTGGGGACCCAGGGTGGGTAGATCAGTGAATCTCCTGCTTGGAAATGTGTACCCGTGCCCAATTCTGGCTTCCCAAGGGTCATTCCATGAGTCCTCAGCCCCGATGTGTGCCCCCCACTCCCCACGGACAGAGGAGCACTGGATGGGAGGAGGAAGAGTTGAGTTTGCTTGGTCTACAGTGGTTTTGGTTTTTGTTTGTTTTTTTGAGACGCAGTCTTGCTCTGTCGCCCAGGCTGGAGTGCAGTGGCACGATCTCAGCTCACTGCACCTCCCAGGTTCAAGCAATTCTCATGCCTCAGCCTCCCGAGTAGCTGGGATTACAGGCCTGTGCCTCCACATCCGGCTAATTTTTGTATTTTTAGTAGAGACAGGGTTTCACCATGTTGGCCGGGCTGGTCTTGAACTCCTGACCTCAGGTGATCTGCCCACCTTGGCCTGCCAAAGTGCTGGGATTACAGGCGTGAGCCACCGTGCCCAGCCTGTTTTTTTTTTTTTTTTTTCTTTTTTTGAGACAGAGTCTTACTCTGTCACCCAGGCTGGAGTGTGATGGCATGATCATGGTTCACTGTAGCCTTGACCTCTCTGGGCTCAGGTGATCCTCCCACCTCAACCTCCAAGCTCTAGCAGGGAATATAGGGGCATGGAGCCATGCCTGGCTAATTTTTTTATTTTTGGTAGAGACATGGTTTTGCCATGTTGCCCAGGCTGGTCTTGAATTTCTGGGCTCAAGTGATCTGCCCACCTCAGCCTCCCAAAGTGCTGGGATTACCAGTTTGAGCCACCACACTTGGCTGGTCTACAGTGTTTTAAAACAAAAAACAGCCCATCATTGAGAATTAAAAGAAAAAAAGCAGCTGGCTATAAAATAATATATATAAATAAAGTTTATATACATATACTGAAAACAGACTGGAGGGAAATACACCAGCCAACTAGAATGATTGTTCCTGGGGTGACAGACTTGAGGCTGGATTCTTATTTTCCTTTTTTTTTTTTTTTTTGGAGACAGGGTCTTGCACTGTTGCCAGGCTGGAGTGCAGTGGTGCAGTCTTGGCTCACTGCAACCTCTGCCTCCCAGATTCAAGCAATTCTTCTGCATCAGCCTCCCAAGTAGCTGGAACTACAGGCGCACACCACCACGCCTAGCTAATTTTTGTATTTTTAGTAGAGATGGGGTTTCACCATGTTGGACAGGATGATCTCGATCTCTTGACCTCATGATCTGCCCGCGTCAGCCTCCCAAAATGCTGGGAATACAAGCGTGAGCCACCATGCCCGGTCACCTTTCAAACTTTTTGATAGTGAATACAACTTGCTTTTACCATCAGATACAATAATAGCAAACATCATTTTTATCCAGGGGAAATGAAACCTGTGGTTTGGGCTCCAGCGGTGAGCGGGGCCGACTTTTCTCACTTCCCCTGCCATGGGTGGTGACCCACAGACTGGGGTGGGGCCGGGTCCACCTCTCCTGTTCCCCAGTCTTGAAGGTGGCAAAGGCCCTTTGAGCCACCTTGCTGGCCCACTAAGGAGCTGTGGCGAGGAACACGCCCCATCAGGGCTGACTCCTTGCTGGGAACTGGGTGAGGCAGATGGACGTGGTGCTGAGTGACAGTGAGGTTCCCCCCACATCCTTTTGCCTGCCCTGCTGCGTCTGCTGCTGAGTCAGGATCCATCTGGGGAGCCACCGTGGGATGTACTATGATGCGCTGGGCTGCCTCCGAGGGCCAGGCAGGCTTTGAAGAGAGGCAGGAAGCTCAGAGGAAAATCAAAGGCATTCTGTTTCTATCTGCATCCACTGCTCGGTCCCAGGGGTCATTCTTTGCCAGTCTCAGACCTTGCCACAGTGCTGTGGCCAAAGCACCCCTTAGGCACTCCTCAGAGACTCCAACATGTCCTTATGCCAGGCGCTGGCCTGGGTATATCCCCATGCTCCCTGGCACAGCCCTACAAGGTGGACGTGGCAGGAGTAAGGACTGGTGCCTGACCTGCATCTATCTCAGCCCTTCCCTACTCACTGCCTCCACTTATGGAGGCTGGAGTTTTTCAGTGGGGTATGGACATTTTGGCATTTGGATGGGACATTTTTTTTTTCTAGGGCTGGACAATTCTTCATGTAAGACGGTTCCATTTGTTGCAGCTAAATCATTGTGACAACCCAAAATGACTCCACACATTTCCAAACATCCCTTAGAGTTCGCCCCAGGTTGAGACCCACTGAGCAAATCTTGGATCTGTGTAGCCGGCAGGCTGGTTGCAAGGCTTCCCTTTGGCCGTGACATTGAGAGGAAGTCTTCAGGTAAACAGGTTTTTCTAAGAAAAAAGACAAAGATGATGAATCCTCTCTGACCTCCTGAACCAAAACCAGCAACCACACATGGCTGAGCTTTTTGAGATGAATGAACAAAGCTGCTGTTTGCAGGAGGCTGGAGCTTTGCAGCTACCTGCAGCCAAATGCATTCCTAACTGCTATAGGTGAGGAAACAGGCAGAGAGAGATCAAGTCACTTGCCCAAGGTTGCTTCGCTGGAAAGGAGGGAAGCCTGGATTCACACCCGGACATTCTATGATGCTGCCCTGACTCATTCCTCTCTTTCTCTCTCTCTCTCTTTCTTTCTTTCAGACAGACTCTCACTCTGTCACTCAGCTCTGTAATCCCAGCACTTTGGAAGTCTTAGTTGGGCAGATCACCTGAGGTCAGGAGTTTGACACCAGCCTGGCCAACGTGGTGAAATCCCATCTCTACCAAAAATACAAAAATTAGCTGGGCGTGGTGGTGCACGCCTGTAATCCCAGCTACTTGGGAGGCTGAGGTAGGAGAATCGCTTGAACTCCCAGAGGCAGAGGTTGCAGTGAGCCGAGATCACAGTACTGCACTCCAGCCTGGGCAACAGAGCAAGAGTCTGTCTTAAAAAAATAAATAAAAATAAAAATGGCCACAGAAATATTTCCAGTCCCATGTGTTCTTCCAGAACTTTACCACTCTCCCATAGGGGAAAGAGTCTTTTTCCCCTCTCCCTTGGGCAGGCTTTTGTGGCTGCCTTGATGAGTAAAATATGGCCAGAAGTGATGCTGTTTGGCCTCCAAGTCATCAAAGGTGATGACGTCTTTCTCTGTCTCTCAGGATATTTGACCTCTGAAGTCATCTGCCATGTCGTGAGGAAGTCTAGGCCACATAACAGGAGCCATGTGCAAAAGTTCCAACCAATGCCCAGCTGAGACGTCGGCTGCTCAATCACCAGCATCGGTAGCCAGTGAAGTGAGCAAGCAAACTTCACGATTCCAGCTCCAGCCTTCCAGCTGAAGCCCCACTGGGCTCTGTCCAAATTCTTGGCTCACAGAATCTGTGAGCCTCATAAACAGCTCTTTTACTCCTTTGAATAGGAGGCTACTAAGAGTTTGGACTTTGAGTCAGGAGCTGTGGGATGTTTTCAAGCAGTGTGACTGCGGCGCTGGCCTCTCTGAGCTCCTGAGCAGAGTGGAGACCCAGAAGATAGGGAGGCCAGTGAGGAGGCTACACTACACCAGTCCAGGCCCCAGTAAGGAGGGGCCTTAGGGCAGAGAGGAAAGGAAGGTGGGGGGTGGGAGGCACAAGAGAAAGCACAGAGGCCAGGCAGGGTGGCTCACACCTATAATCCCAGCACTTTGGGAGGCCAAGGTGGATGGATCACTTGAGGTCAGGAGTTCGAGACCAGCCTGGACAACACAGTGAAACTCTGTCTCTACTAAAAATAGAAAAATTGGCCAGGCATGGTGGCTCACACTTGTAATCCCAGCACTTTGGGAGGCCAAGGTGGGCGTATCATCTGAGGTCAGGAGTTTGAGACCAGCCTGGCCAACATGGTGAAACCCCATCTCTACTAAAAATACAAAAATTAAGGCTGGGTGCGGTGGCTCACGCCTGTAATCCCAGCACTTTGGGAGGCCACGGCAGGCAGATCATGAGGTCAGGAGATTGAGACCATCCTGGCTAACATAGTGAAACCCCATCTCTACTAAAAATACAAAAAAGTTAGCTGGGCATGGTGGCGGGCCCCTGTAGTCCCAGATACTGGGGAGGCTGAGGCAGGAGAATGGCGTGACCCCCCTGGGGGGCGGAGCTTGCAGTGAGCCGAGATTGCACCACTGCCTGGGTGACAGAGTGAGAGTCTGTCTCAAAAAAAACAGAAAACAAAACAAAAATTAGCCAGGCAGCTGTAATCCCAGCTACTTGTCCTGTAATCCTAGCTGTTTGGAAGGCTGAGGCAGAAGAACACTTGAACCCGCAAGGCTTGCAGTGAGGTTGCAGTGAGCCGAGATTGCACCACTGCATCACTGCATTCCAGCCTGGGCAACAGAGTGAGACTCTGTCTCAAAAAAAAAAAAAAAAAAAAAAGCTGGGCGCGGTGGCTCACACCTGTAATCCCAGCATATTGGGAGGTGAAGGCAGGTGAATCATCTGAGGTCAGGAGTTCGAGACCAGCCTGACCAACATGGAGAAACCCCGTCTCTACTAAAATACAAAAATTACCCAGGTGTGGTGGCACATGCCTGTAGTCCCAGCTACTCGGGAGGCTGCGGCAGGAGAATCACTTGAACCGGGGAGGCAGAGGTTGCAGTGAGCCGAGATCGTACCACTGCACTCCAGCCTAGGCAACAAGGGTAAAACTCCATCTCAAAAAAAAAAAAAAGAAAAGAGAAAGAGCACAGAATGGCCCAAATATCCAGTTATCATCTCACCTTGGTTACCAACTTGGCAAGTCCTTTTCCTTTTTGGAGCTTAACTTTTTTACCTTTATTTATTTATTTATTTATTTATTTATTTATTTTTGAGATGGAGTCTCGCTCTGTCGCCCAGACTGGAGTACAGTGGCCGGATCTCAGCTCACTGCAAGCTCTGCCTCCCGGGTTTATGCCATTCTCCTGCCTCAGCCTCCCGAGTAGCTGGGACTACAGGCGCCCGCCACCTCGCCTGGCTAGTTTTTTGTATTTTTTAGTAGAGACAGGGTTTCACCATGTTAGCCAGGATGGTCTCGATCTCCTGACCTCGTGATCCGCCCATCTCGGCCTCCCAAAGTGCTGGGATTACAGGCTTGAGCCACCGCGCCTGGCCTTTTTTACCTTTAAATAAGACTTTTTTTTTTTTTTTTCTTTCTGCATCAGTTCTCTCTAGTGCTCAAGGCCCAGCCCGTGTCTCACTTCCCAAAGGTCAGCCGTTTTGGAAGAAGGAGTTCCTTCTCCTCTGAAAGACTCTGGTCTTGCTCCCAGCTCTCTTACAGAGCCTCTGCAAACTTTTCCTGTTCAGTATAGCTTTTTTTTTTTTTTTTTGAGACGGAGACTCACTCTGTCACCCAGGCTGGAGTGCAATGGCAGGATCCCAGCTCACTGCAACCTCTGCCTCCCGGGTTCAAATGATTCTCCTGCCTCAGCCTCCCGAGTGGCTGGGATTACAGGTGCACGCCACCATGCTTGGGTAATTTTTTTTCTTTTTTCTTTCTTTTTTTTTTGAGATGAAGTCTCGCTCTGTCGCCCAGGCTGGAGTGCCCGGCTAATTTTTGTACTTTTAGTAGAGATAGGTTTTCACCATGTTGGTCAGGCTGGTCTCGAACTCCTGACCTCAGGTGATCCTCCCACCTTGGCCTCCCAAAGTGTTGGGATTACAGAGATGAGCCACCACCTGGCTCCCTCTATGTTGTTTTAAGCCACTAAGTTTATGGTGGATGCAGGTGGAAACAGAATGCCTCTGATTTTCCTCTGAGCTTCTTGCCTCTCTTCAAAGCCTGCCTGGCCCTCGGTGGCTGCCCAGTGCATCATAGTACATCCCACAGTGGCTCCCCAGATGGATCCTGACTCAGCAGCAGACACAGCAGGGCAGGTGAAAGGATGTGGGGGAAACCTCACTGTTGCTCTTCACCACGTCCATCCGCCTGCCCCAGTTCTCAGCAAGGAGTCAGCCGTGATGGGTGTCTTCCTTAGCCACAACTCCTCAGTGGGCCAGCAAGGTGGCTTGAAGGGCCTCTGCCACCTTCAAGACTGGGGAACAGGGGAGGTGAACCTGGACCCACCCCAGCCCTGCTTGGTGTATCTTACTGATAATTCACTTTTATGTTGTTTCTTTTATTTGTCAGGCCATTTTCCATTGTATGAGTGTATCATACCTTGTGTATCTCCTTGATGACGTTTCCAATTCCTTCCTCCTGCGTTACTCATAGAGCTTCTGTAGAGTCTCTGCCTGGAAGAGGAATGCTCACAGATGTGCTCACCTTCACCCTGACCTTGACCTGACCTTCGAGCTGCCATTTTGTGTCCCTTCCAAGTGACTTTACCAATCTTCTCCAGAGCTGGTGGGTTTTTGTTTGTTTGTTTGGGATGAAGTCTCACTCTTTTGCCTAGCCTGAAGTGCAATAATGCGATTTCAGCTCACTGCAACCTCTGCCTCAAGCAATTCTCCTGCCTCAGCCTCCCGAGTAGCTGGGACTACAGGCACGTGCCACCACGCCCGGCTAGTTTTTTGTATTTTTAATAGAGACAGGGTTTCACCGTGTTAGCCAGGATGGTCTCAATCTCCTGACCTCGTGATCCGCCCACCTCGGCTTCCCAAAGTGCTGGGATTACAGGCTTGAGCCACTGCGCCCAGTCCAGAGCTGGTGTTTTTAAGGAGTCTCATTTGGGTCTACATTTAAAAATATCAGCTTTGGCCGGGTGCGGTGGCTCCAGCCTGTAATCCCAGCACTTTGGGAGGCCGAGACGGGCAGATCACAAGGTCAGGAGATCGAGACCATCCTGGCTAACATGGTGAAACCCCGTCTCTACTAAAAAATACAAAAAACTAGCTGGGCGAGGTGGCGGGAGCCTGTAGTCCAGCTACTCGGGAGGCTGAGGCAGGAGAATGGCGTAAACCCGGGAGGCGGAGCTTGCAGTGAGCTGAGATCCGGCCACTGCACTCCAGCCTGGGCGACAGAGCGAGACTCCGTCTCAAAAAAATAAAAATAAAAAAAAAAAACTAAAAAATAAAAATATCAGCTTTATTTTTTCTTCCATTTTAAATTGTCTGATGGGTGAGACATAATATTTCCTTGTTGTTTTAGTTTACCTTTCTCAGCCAAGCACAGTGGCTCATACCTGTAATCCCAGCACTTTGGGAGACCGAGGTGTGTGGATCACTTGAGGTCAGGAGTTTGAGACCAGCCTGGCCAACATGACGAAACCTCATCTCTGCTAAAAATACAAAAATTAGTCAGGTGTGTTGGTGCACACCTCTAATTCCAGCTACTCGGGAGGCTGAGGCAAGAGAATTGCTTGAACCCAGGAGGTGGAGGTTGCAGTGAGCTGAAATTGCACTACTTCACTCCAGCCTGGGCAACGGGGAGAGACCGTCTTAAAAAAAAAATTTACACTTCTCTGATACCATTGAGACAGAGCCTTTTTTTTTTGTTGTTTTTGAGACAGGGTCTCACTCTGTTGCCCAGGCTGGAATGCAGTGGCATGATCATAGGTCACTACAGCCTCCATCTGCTGGATTCAAGCCATCCTCCTGCTTTAGCCTCCAGAGTAGCTGGGACTACAGGCACGCACCATCATGCCCGGCTAATTATTTGTTTTCTGTAGAGATGAGGTCTCATTTTGCTGCCCAGGCTGTTCTCCAACTCCTGGACTCAAGTGATCCTGCCACCTTGGCCTCCCAAATTGCTGGGATTATTGACATGAACCACCATGCCCAGCCCAGAGTCTCTTTTTCATATGATTATTGGCCATGTAGGCTTTTTTTTCTTGTAAGGTGTTTGTTCATAGCCTGTGCCGAGTTTTCTGTTGGGTTGGTTGTCTCTCTTCTTGATTTGCAGAAATTCTTTTTTTTTTTTTTTTTTTTGAGACGGAGTCTGGCTCTGTCACCCAGGCTGGAGTGCGGTGGCCGGATCTCAGCTCACTGCAAGCTCCGCCTCCCGGGTTTTCGCCATTCTCCTGCCTCCGCCTCCCAAGTAGCTGGGACTACAGGCGCCCGCCTCGTTGCCCGGCTAGTTTTTTGTATTCTTTAGTAGAGATGGGGTTTCACCGTATTAGCCAGGGTGGTCTCGATCTCCTGACCTTGTGATCCGCCCGTCTCGGCCTCCCAAAGTGCTGGGATTACAGGCTTGAGCCACCGCACCCGGCCAATTTGCAGAAATTCTTTACATATTCTGGATACTAATCTGCTGATTATATTGCAGCTATTTCCTCCATATTGTGCATATCTTTTATTTATTTATTTATTTTTGAGACAGGGTTTTGCTCTGTCACTCAGGCTGGAGTGCAGTGGCCCAGTCTCAGCTCACTGCAGCCTCTGCCTCTCAGGTTCCAGTGATTCTCCCACCTCAGCCTCCCAACTAACTGGGACTACAGGCATGCACCACCACACCTGGCTATTTTTTGTATTTTTTGTGGAGACAGAGTTTTTCCGTGTTGCCCAGGCTGGTCTCAAACTCCTGAGTTCAAGCAATCTGCCTGCCTCAGCCTCCCAAAATGCTGGGATTACAGGTACGAGTCACGGTGCTCAGCTGTGCATATCTTTTAATCTTGTGGCATTTTTTTGTTGAACTTAAGATGTAAATGTCAATATCATCAGACTCATCAATTTTTTTTCGTTGTAGCTGATACCTTTTGTGCCTAAGATATTCTTTCCTGTCAAAAGGCACAAGGAGCTGGGTGCAGTGGCTCGCACCTGTAATCCCAGCACTTTGGGAGGCTAAAGCAGGTGGATTACTTAATGTCAGGAGTTCGAGACCAGCCTGGCCAACATGGTGAAACCCTGTCTCTACTAAAAATACAAAAATTTTCTGGGCGTGGTAGCACACACCTGTAATCACAGCTACTTGGGAGGCTGAGACAGGAGAATCACTTGAATCCGGGAGGTAGAGGTTGCAGCGAGCTGAGATCACGCCATTGCATTGCACTCTAGCCTGGGCAACAGAGTGAGACTCCATCTCAGAAAGAAGAAAAGAAAAGAGAAAACAAAGGCCAGGTGCAGTGGCTTATGCCTGTAATCCCAACACTTTGGGAGGCTGAGGTGGGCAGATCACCTGGCTTCGGGAGTTTGAGACCAGCCTGACCAACATGGAGAAACCCCATCTCTACTAAAGAAAAAAATTAGCCGGGCATGGTGGTGGATGCCTGTAACCCCAGCTACTCTAGGGAGGCTGAGGCAGGAGAATCGCTTGAACCCAGGAGGGGGAGGGTGTGGTGAGCTGAGATTGCGCCATCGCACTCCAGCCGGGGCAACAAGAGCGAAACTCCGTCTCAGAAAAAAAAATTAAAAAGAGGCTGGGTGTGGTAGCTCACGCCTGTAATCCCAGGCTTTGGGAGGCTGAGGCAGGTGGATCATGAGGTCAGGAGATCGACACCATTCCAGCCAACTGGTGAAACCCCGTCTCTACTAAAAATACAAAAAGAATTAGCCGGGCAGGGTGGTGTGTGCCTATAGTCCCAGCTACTCAGGAGGCTGAAGCAGGACAATTGCTTGAACCCAGGAGGCGAAGGTTTCAGTGAACTGAGATCATGTCACTGCACTCCAGCCTGGGTGACAGAGCAAGACTCCGTCTCAAAAAAGAAAAAAAATGGCATGTAGGGGCTTTGGAAGGTTGGTCTGGATGCTGGGTACACAGCTGGGGTCACTGTGAAATTTCATCAAGCTCAAGCGGCACCCTTATGACTTGTACACTATGCATATTGCAATCAGACAAAAAGTTTACTTAAAAAAGAAATTGTTCCTTACCCTGAGGTCACAAAAATATTCTTCTACATTTTCTTCTAAATGTGTTAAAATTTTGTTATTCACATGTAAGCCCTGAATCCACCTGGAGTTTTGTGTGTGGTGTTAGGTGGGGATCTAATTTTACTTTTCCCATATGGATCACCACTTGTCCCAACACCATTTATAAAAGAGTCTATCTTTTCCCCACTGGTTGATGATGCCTCTCTGTCATACGGCAAATTCTCATTTATGCAAGGTTCTGTCTCCGGGGCTCCTGTTCTGTCCTTTTTTTCCTCTTTATTTTTTGTTTTTAAATGGGCTCTCACTCTGTCACCCAGGCCAGAGTGCAGTGGCATGATTTCAGCTCAATGCGGCCTCAACCTCCCAGGCTCAAGTGGTCCTCCCAGCTCAGTCTCCCAAGTGGCTAGGACTACAGGCATGTGCCACCACACCCAGCTAATTTTGTTTTTGTAAAGACAGGGTCTCTCTATGTTGCCCAGGCTGGTCTCAAACTCCTGGGCTCAAGGGACCCTGGCCTCCCAAAGTTCTGGGTTTACAGGCATGAGCCGCTGCATCCGGCCCTTCTTTATTTATAGCCAGATGCCAAAGCCATTCTGTCTTAATTTCTTTAAAAAATTTTAATATCTGATAAGACCCTTTTGAGGACTTTAAGATGAGAAATGGTCAGAATGATGCTGGGATGAGGTCACTTTGATGAGAGGAGAATGGGTTTTAGAGACCAAAGCCAAAGGGTCAGGAGTCCAGCTGTTGGTAGATACGGTGACCAGGCAGAAGGTGAGCAGCCTGGCCTGGGAGGTGGCTGGGAAGTGTGCTGAGCACGCTGCTGTTGATGTGCCAAGGTAAAGCAGATGGGACTCACTGAAAGGTTGGATGTGGGGGTGAAGCAAAAATTGGGATCCAAGATGACTCTGTGGTTTTGGCCAAAGTAACTAGAGGATAGTAGAGCCACTGGCTGAGATGGGAAAGCCTGGGGTGATGCTGACGGGTGGGCACTTAGAAAGTGCTCAATTTGGCCGGGTGCGGTGGCTCACGCCTGTAATCCCAGCACTTCGGGAGGCCGAGGTGGGCAGATCATGAGGTTAGGAGATCGAGACCATCTTGGCTAACATGGTGAAACCCTATCTCTACCAAAATACAAAAAATTAGTCGGGCGTGGTGGCACGTGCCTGTAATCCCAGCTACTTGGGAGGCTGAGGCATGAGAATTGCTTGAACCCAGGAGGCGGAGGTTGCAGTGAGCTGAGATTGTGCCACTACATTCCAGCCTGGTGACAGGGCAAGACTCCATCTCAAAAAAAAAAAAAGAAAAAGAAAAAGAAAGTGCTCAATTTGTCAGGCACAGTGGCCCACACCTGTAATCCCAGCACTTTGGGAGGCTGAGGCGAATGGATCACCTGAGGTCAAGAGTTCTAGGACAGCCTGGCCAACATGGTGAAACCCCCGCCTCCACTAAAAATACAAAAATTAGCCGGGCATGGTGGCGGGCGCCTGTAATCCCAGCTACTCGGGAGGCTGAGGCAGGAGAATCACTTGAACCCAGGAGGCGGAGGTTACAGTGAGCCGAGGTCATACCACTGCACTCCAGCCTGGGCAACAGAGTGAGACACTGTCTCAAAAAAAAAAAAAAAGAAAGAAAGAAAGTACTCAATTCACCAGGCATGGTGGCCCACACCTGTAATCCCAATACTTTGAGAGGCCAAGGCAGGAGGATCGGTTGAGCCCAGGAGGATGAGGCTGCAGTGAGCTGAGATCATGCCACTGCACTTCAGCCTGAGCGACAGAGCAAAACCCTGTCTTAAAAAGAAAAAAGAAAAGAAAATACTCAATCCACGCTTGTCTGAATGAATGAGCAAATGGGTGGGTGGGCATGAGTGAGTGGAGAGGCTACCCCACTGCCTGCAGCCCACCTGTCTGAGTCCTCAGGGTGGATTAAGTAAAACCCCCCTTGTTCACATGGTTCCGTGTCTCAGTGAGTGTGTGCCACGTCCCCCCAGCAGGACTGTCATTGCTGGGGGCATCTTCCCCAGTGTGGCAGCACTACTACCTCCCCACCAGGTACATCGCTGGGCCCCCCAGGCTCTTGGTCCAGACCACAGGTTCATGGAATGCTCCCAGGCCCAGGGGAGCTAGGGAGGGTGCAGCCAGGCCCTTAAGGCTGCAGGTCTGGCCCTGTCACTCATCTGCCTCCTCAGTTAAGGAGGTAGCATGGGTGAGCCTCCAGGTCATTTTGGGAGCCTGTGCTATTTGCCAGCACAAAGCAGCACCAGTGTGGAGAAGCCACAGCCTCAGAGGCCCTGCTTGTGGGTGGGGGCTGAGACCTGGGTGTTCAGGACCAGATCACTGCTCTGTTTACAGCCTGCCTCTGGCTCATCGTCACCAGCTGTTATGAAAGCACCTTCAGTCCATAAAACGTGGAAGTTGCATCTGAGCACTCAGGCTGAGTCATTTCTCTGAGCAAGCCTTCAGCTGGAATAGCATTTTTTTCGACCACGCCTGGAGTGGGGCTCCATGTGGTTCTGTGTTTACCCTATGGGCAGCCCCAGGGGGCCTGGCAGGCCCTGGGCACAGGCTTCATTTACTCACTCATTGAATCAAGGACCCTTTTTAGGCTGGGCACGGTGTCTCATGCCTTTAATCCCAACACTTTGGGAGGCCAAGGCAGGAGAATGGCTTGAGTCCAGGAGATCGAAACCAGCTTGGGCAACATAGACTCCATCCCTACCAGAAAAAAAAAAAAAAAAAAAAAGGCCAGGCACTGTGGCGTGTGCCTGTAGTGCCAGCTACTCAGAAGTCTCAGGGGTAAGATTGCTTCAGCCCTGGAGGTCAAGGCTGCAGTGGGCAGTGTTTGTGCCATTGCACTACAGCCTGTGGGACAAGACAAGACACTGTCTCAAAAAAAAAAAAAACACCAGTTTTAGCCAGGTGTGGTGGTATGTGCCTGTGGTCCCAGCTACTTAGGAGTCTGAGGCTGGAGAATTGCTTGAGCCCAGGAGTTCAAGGTTACAGTGTAACTGTGATGACATCCAGCCTGGGTGATAGAGTGAGACTCTGTCTCTAAAAAAGAATTGTTAAAAATTATTTTTTCTTTTTTTTTTTGAGATGGAGTGTCACTCTTGTCGCCCAGGCTGGAGTGCAATGGCATGATCTTGGTTCACTGCAACCTCTGCCTCCTGTGTTCAAGCGATTCTCCTGCCTCAGCCTCCCAAGTAGCTGGGATTACAGACATGCTCCAACACACTCGGCTCATTTTGTATTTTTGGTAGAGACAGGGTTTCTCCATGTTGATCAGGCTGGTCTCGAACTCCTGACCTCAGGTGATCTGCCCGCCTCGGCCTCCCAAAGTGCTGGGATTACAGGTGTAAGCCACCAAGCCCGGCAAAAAAAATTATTTTTTCAAAGGATCATTTTAGAGCCCCTTTTGTGTGTTGGGAGTCAAGCACTATCACCAGGATGGACAAGGAGAATAAGGGAGGGAGAACCCTGAGTTCTTACATCCACAAATAACCTGGAGATGTGCAGAGAGGTCAGGTGCAGGTTCAGGA
The DNA here is from genome assembly GCF_009764315.1 of Trachypithecus francoisi. Classification (NCBI taxonomy): domain Eukaryota; kingdom Metazoa; phylum Chordata; class Mammalia; order Primates; family Cercopithecidae; genus Trachypithecus; species Trachypithecus francoisi. The sequence goes on from NW_022681468.1 coordinate 98,235,518, forward strand.
AGACTGGGAAGAGAAAAGGAAGGGAGGAGCTGAACTGCAGGGTGGAAAGATTGAACTGCAGGGTGGAAAAAGATTGGGCTCAGCCTGGGTCTGCCCTGCACCTCCACCTGGGGGTCCTTGGCCTGGAGCTCTGTCTGCCCTGCCATAGCCTCTGGGCTGAATGGGAAGGAGGGAGGAGGGAGGTGTAGTAGAAACCAGTCTTTTTTTTGGAGACAGTCTTGCTCTGTTGCCCTGGCTGGAGTGCAGTGGTGCGATCTTGGCTCACTGCAACGTCTACCTCCCAGGTTCAAGCTATTCCCCTCCCTCAGCCTCCCGAGCAGCTGGGATTACAGGCAGGTGCCACCACACCCGACTAATCTTTTTGTATTTTTAGCAGAGACAGAGTTTCGCCATGTTGCCCAGGCTGGTCTGAAACTCCTGGCCTCAAGTAATCCTCCCGCCTCAGCCTCCCAAAATGCTGGGATTGCAGGCATGAACCACTGTGCCCAGGCCAAACCAGTTTTTATTGAGCACCTACTTCATGCCAAGCCCTGGGCTAGCTTGTTCTCTTAAGGCCTCACACCTGGTCCAAGAATTCTGACCACTTGCTGTCTGCAAGGATTTGAGTTAGTGACTTCACCTCCTATGTGTTATATCCTCTTAGTCCTCTGCCTCATCTTCCTCACCTGGCCTTGTGGTTGTGCGGGTCAAGCAAGATGACACAAGCAAAGGCGTTTACTCCATAAATGGCAGATGGTGCTTTTATAAAGCATCATGCTGTGGTTAGCATTTATGAAGTGCACATTTTACCAGGCACGACGCTGAGTGTTTTCCTCACAGTAACTCAGTGAATCCATCGTCTCTGGTCCATTAAAAAAAAATTGTTTTATAGTCAGATAAGGAAAACATGGAAACATCACATTCTCCCTCCGGGGGAATTCCTGGGGCACTTGAATCTATTAAAGGCTCTTAGCCTGGGCGCAGTGGCTCACGCCTGTAATCCCAGCACTTTGGGAAGATGAGGCAGGAGAATTGCTTGAGCCCAGGAGTTCGAGATTAGCCTGGGCACAGTGGCTCACGCCTGTAATCCCAGCACTTTGGGAGGATGAGGCAGAAGGATTGCTTGAGCCCAGGAGTTCGAGATTAGCCTGGGCACAGTGGCTCACGCCTGTAATCCCAGCACTTTGGGAGGATGAGGCAGGAGGATTGCTTGAGCCCAGGAGTTCGAGGCTGCAGTGAGCTGTGATTGTGCCACTGTACTCCAGCCTGGGCAACAGAGCAAGACCCTTTACTATATATTACAGGGACTCAGGAGTCCTGTGGTTAAACGGAAATAAAAGCAAAACCCACCTATTTGTGTTTAGCTAGAATTTCCCATGTTTGTTTGCTCCCTGAGCTTCATTTCTGAGGAGCCCTTATTAAGATTGACATTGAAGCCTGTCCGTGTTCACAGGTACACATGCAGACCTTCAATAGCTGCCTCGCCCGTCTTTTACGGGCTTATGGGCCCCGTGTACCACTTTGGCTTTAGGACCCTGTATTGTTCATTTTTTCTCTCATTCATTCATTCTTTCAACCATGCATCCCTTAATTCTCAAAGGCACAGTGAGAGATGGGTAAGACATAGCTTCTGTTTTAAGGATCTCATGGATCAGGCCAGGCACAGTGACTCACACCCGTAATCCCAGCACTTTGGGAGGCCGAGGCAGGCAAATTGTTTAAGCCCAGGAGTTCGAGACCAGCCTGGGTAACAAAGCAAGACCTTGTCCTGACAACTTAAAAATTAGCTGGGCATGGTGGCATACACTTCTAGTCCCAGCTACTGGGGAGGCTAAAGATCCCTTGAGCCCAGGAGTTTGAAGTTGTAGTGAGCTATGACTATGCCACTGCACTCCAGCCTGGGTGACACAGTGAGACTCTGTCTCAAAAAAAAAAAAAAAAAAAAATCTCATATATCTGATGGAGGAGACGGAACAGTGTGATCAGAAATTCAAGGCACTGAGAGAGCCCAGGGGCTGGTACTTAACCCAGTCTGGGCATCAGGGATGGCTTCCTGGAGGAGGTGTGAGTTAAGTTGACCAGGTAAAGGACGTCGGTGATCAGAGTTGTACATATTTGTACATCTTGGAAAATATTTGTACATCTTTGAAAAACTGTGCATTATCTAGACTCTCCAGGACCTCCCTTGGATTATCTGATTCCATTCTATGAAGACTACTTACAACTCTTTAACTTGTAGGCTAGTGATAGCAATGCAAAATTTTGCTTGTCTGTAGACCTGCAGATTCCAAACTCCAATAGGAGACTAGTTGACTCTCCCTTCCCTGGCTGTGCCCCATTTGCATGTTGTTGTTGTTGTTGTTGTTTTGAGATGGAGTTTTGCTCTTGTTGGCTAGGCTGGAATGCAGTGGTGCAATCTCAGCTCACTGCAACCTCTACGTCACAGGTTCAAGCGATTCTCCTGCCTCAGCATACTGAGTAGCTGGGATTACAGGCATGTGCCACCACACCCAGCTAATTTTTTTTTTTTTTTTTTTTTTTTTTTTTTGGTGGAGACGGGTTTTTACCATGTTGACCAGGCTGGTCTGGAACTCCTGACCTCAGGTGATCTACCCACCTCGGCCTCCCAAAGTGCTGGAATTACAGGCATGAACTGCTGTGCCCAGCCCCCATTTGCATGTTCTTTTCCATATTCCTGATTATTAAATGTATCTGTTCTTTAGATTTCATTTGAACCAGTTGTAACATCTGCCTGGTTTCCTTAAATTGGTTTAGGAGTAGAATAAAATATTTAACACATGTTCTTTTTTTAATCTATGTATGGAAGTCATGATTTTGCCTCTTTTTGAAGAGTCTTTTAAAAGGATGATAGTGAGAGGCTCACCAGGCAGAAGGCATGCGTGCAGAGGCCTGGAGGCTTGCTCTTCTCCGCTGTTGAGCAACCGGTAGCCTGATGCAAATGCTTACCAGAGCGTACCACCAGGAGCTGCTGCAATAGACACATTTTTCAGCCCCCACTCATGAAGGGTGGAGGGAGCTGGAGGAAAATGAAAATGTGCTAATGACCAGTGGCTAGGCATTGATGTGTCTGCATAACCAGGGATTTCAGGACTCTGTGTCACCTTCCAGTTATGTTTGCATTTGAGTTAAATGCGCTTCTGCAGTGGAATCCATTGCATCTCAGTCAGTGCAATTGAAGTGGTCGTTTTAGAGAGCCAGCACTGGGCAGGGGCCACTGTGTTTAATGAATTCACCTTGTTCACTAACACAAGCAAAACTCACCAAGAACAGAAGTGAGTTGGGACATTCACAGCCTTGGTCTGAAACCAGTGAGATTCCACAAAAGCTTATTAGTATTGCTATTCCTAGGCACAAGAGCCCTTCAATCAATTAGCTTAAAAAACTTCTGAAGTGCACACACAAAAAAAGCAAAAGAAACTGGACTTTCCATCTAAGAATGTTGTGTAATATACACAGCATTGGAAGGAAACTGGCTTTGGGCTCTTCCAGGCTGGCCTGGAGCGTGAGGCCCAGCATGACCTGCGTTAGCCTCAGGCTGTGTTGGGAAGCATCTCACACTTCTCTTCTCCCTCTTTCTTGTCCATTTTGTTGGCTGGGCTAACAGCAAAACCCCTGTTCCATCATCCTCAAGAACAAGTCTAGGCCAGGCACGTTGGCTCATGCCTGTAACCCCAGCACTTTGGGAGGCCGAGGTGGGTGGATCACCTGAAGTCAGGAGTTCAATACTTGCCTGGCCAACATGCGAAGCCGTCTCTACTAAAAATACAACAATTAGTCGGGCGTGGTAGTGCTTGCCTACAATCGCAACTACTCAGGAGGCTGAGGCAGGAGAATCATTTGAACCCAGGAGGCAGAGGTTGCAGTGAGCCAAGATTGAGCCACTGCACTCCAGCCTGGGTAATGAGTAAGACTCCATCTCAAAAAAAAGAGCAGCGCCTGTGTGGGTGCCTCAGCCAGGCACCACTTTGTTCCCTGAGGACCAGCTCCCCATGGATGTGGTGCTGTCAGGGGGGTTCGTTGGTGTAGGAGCACTGGGCATCTGTGATGTGCCAGGCACTGTGCCAGGCACTGGGGAGACAACACTGACCTAAGCACACTCTGCTCTCATGGAGCTCACAGCTAAGGAGATAATACAATGTGGAGGGGCCGGACTGAGAGGAGGTGCCCAACGGGGCATGGGCACAGAGACACCCCAGGGGACGTCCCTGCAGTGGAGGGGCGCCTAGTGGTAAAGGGAAGGAAAATGGCCATCACATCACAGTACCTGTTGGAACCGGTTCTGAGCTCCCATCAGATCCTCTGGAGAACTCGTAGGAATGCGGGAGGTGGAGCTGAGGGGCAGAGGCCAGAGCTGGACTCTTTTCCCTGTACTGGATGGATAGCGGGCCCTTTCCTGAACCCCAGGCCTCCTGCAGGGCCTAAGTAGGGGCTCCTACTGCAGCTTCTTCCCTGGTAGAGCCCAGCAGGAGCTCCTCTGCTCCCCTAGCTCTGCTTCCTCTTTTGATTTGCATAACAATCTGCCCAGACTAGCTTTGTACCTCTGCATCAAGGCTGGAACCTGGCACTGAGCTCTGCCAAAGGAGGAAAAAAAAGAAGCTCTCACAATAAGAAAGCCCGATGGTGGTTCCTGGGCAGGCTTCCCAGGGAATCAGCTCTGGACGACCTGCTGCCTTTGGTGTGGGTTTGGGTCCGACCCAGGTGAGGGGCCCTCTTTGAATCTTCCCCTCCTGGCATAAGGCCCAGAGTCCTGTTCGTGGGGCCTGCTGGAGCCTGGTGCCCAGAACATTTATCCTATACACACCCTGTATAGGATATGCCAAGATGTAGGATAGTGTAGTCATCACAACACTGCTTGTCTTAGCAAAAGACTGGAAATAACCTGCATGTCCATCAGCAGGGGATTGGTGATTCTGGACATCCATACAATAGAGTGCTGGGACCCCATAAAAAGAATGAGGTCTGGGGCCTGGCGCAGTGGCTCACGCCTGTAATCCCAGCAATTGGGGAGGCTGAGGCAGCCGGATCACCTGAGGTCAGGAGTTCAAGACCAGCCTGGCCAACATGGCAAAACTCCGTCTCTACTAAAAATACAAAAATTAGCTGGGTGTGGTGGCTCATGCCTGTAATCCCAGCTACTTGGGAGGCTGAGGCAGGAGAATCGCTTGAACCTAGGAGGCGGAGGTTGCGGTGAGCCAAGATTATGCCATTGCACTCCAGCCTGGGTGACAAAGTGAGGCTCTGTCTCAAAAAAAGAACGAGATTCCATGGGGTGTGCTGGGCATCAGTTCTTGCACCCCCATGTGGGCACTTTGCCTATTCCATGCCCCTAGAGGCTTCAACAAATGCATCAGCTGGGGGTGGCCCACATGCTCCAGAGACCCAGCATCCCTGCTTTCCGTGGCTCTAGTCCTTGCCTGGCACTGGGGCTGAGGAGTCTGCTGAACCCAATGGGCCTGCCAATCTCCGCTGTGTGGCCACGAGTGGCCTCTTCTGCACTTCCTGCCTCCGCTCCCTCATCTGTAAAATGGGGACAATCCACCGACCTTGCATGTGTGGTGAGTGCCTGGTGTACAGAGTGGCTGTGCAATAAAGGTGACTCTGACGTTTTGCCTCGTGGGAACTGTAGGGTGGGGGACTGTGCTGACCAGGGAGAGCAGGGACAGAGTCCCAGAGATGCCCTGATCGGTCTTCAGGGAGGAGCGGGGGCTCCAGGACTTGGGCCCTACTTGTCACCTGCTATGTGTGTGTTGGGGGCCTGAGCTGCCTTCATAACAGACAGCGCTCTGGAGGGGAAGAGTTCACCTCACAATTTCCTGAACTGGGGAGGAGGGTGCGTCAGGCAACACCGTGGTGACAGCCCCCGCCCTCGCCCCCGCCTGCCCCGAGATTTACCCAGCCCTGCTGGCAGTGGCAGGTGACCTCAGCTCACCCACCAGTCTCAGGAAGGGGTGAGGTTGTGCTAGGGGATTGCCCTGAAGCTGCATTTGCTGCAGTGCCTAGAGGGTATGATTTGGGGGTGATTTTGTAGGACCTGGTGGAGATGGTGTGGGATGACACTTTCCAAGGCTCTGCAGGGGCACGGGGACCTGAGCTGAAAGAGAAGGGGGCTGAGCCGGGCGCGGTGGCTCACACCTGCAATCCCAGCACTTTGGGAGGCCGGGACAGGCAGATCACCTGAAGTCAGGAGTTTGAGACCAGCCTGACCAACGTGGTGAAAGCCCATCTCTACTAAAAATACAAAAATTAGCCGGGTGTAGTGGCACATGCCTGTAGTCCCGGCTATTTGGGAGGCTGAGGCAGGAGAATCACTTGAACCTGGGAGGTGGAGGTTGTAATGAGCCGAGATTGTGCCACTGCACTCCAACCTGGGTGAGAGAGTGAGACTCCGTCTCAAAGGAAAAAAAAAGAAAGGGGGCTGAGAAGGGAGGCCCCACTGGGCCTGGAGGTCTGGGCCCAGTCCTGTCCAGCATCTCTCAGTGTCTGACAGTGCCCCCGTGACCCCCACAGACCCTCAACTGGCTCCATAGGGAGCCTCTGTCCTCCCAGGAAAGTTAGGGTTTTTAAATTTCCATTACAACTTTTTTTCACATTCTTCCCTTACTGACTTGATTTCCCCTTTTCATTCCCCCTTCCTGTAAGCTCATGTCTCATTGTCATTCTTTCCAACAAACCTGAAACTAAAAATAGCTAACATTTCACACATGATCTTCTTGATTCCTATCAAGCAGCTTGTGATGCCCCTATTTTTCCGATGAGGAAACAGAGTCATCCAGGGCAAAGGACTTGGCCAAGGTCATCCAGTGGGCAGGGCTTGTGTGCCTTCCTGCCTCCTTGGTGCAAGGCCTCAAGGCTTTGCCGGCTCTGAGCCTCTGAGTCACTGGACCTTGGCAGAGCCAGGTGGTCTGGCCTGTCAGGGCAGCCTTCCAGAAAAGGAGGCCTGGAAGCCTGGGAGCGAGGGAAGCAGGGGAGGGAGGAGATTCTGGTGGAGGAAAAAGCACCTGCAAAAGCCAGAAAGTGGTTGGCTGGGTGCGGTGGCTCACACCTGTAACCCAGTACTCTGGGAGGCTGAGGCGGCAGATCACTTGAGGTCAGGAGTTCGAGACCAGCATGGCCAACATGGTGAAGCCCCGTCTGTACTAAAAATACAAAAATTAGCCAGGCATGGTGGTGCACACCTATAGTCCCAGTTACTCGGGAAACTGAGGTAGGAGAATCACTTGAACCTGGGAGGCAGAGGTTGCAGTGAGCCGAGATCATGCCACTGGCACTCCAGCCTGGGTGACAGAGCAAGACTCCATCTCCAAAAAAAAAAAAAAAAGCCAGGCAGTGGGCAGGCCTGTATGGCCAGAGTGAGGGCACAGTGGACGGGGCAGGAGTCAGGGCCCCGCTTAAGAGATAGGTGGGTGATGAGGGGGAGGAAGTGGATGGGGCTTGGGGAGCTCACCAGTGCCAATGAAACAAGGGCTTAGTTAGGATCAGGACTGGGACAAGCATCTCTGGCAAGAGGGCCTCAGGAGACAGGCTGGATGGTTCTTCCTTCCAAGAGGGGCTGAATACCCAGGGGAACCAACTTCCCTTTTCAGCTCTTCCCAGGGTCAGCTGCTCCGCAGGGAATCTTATCTTTAGCTGGGACCTCCAGAGACTCTGGGTCCCCACGCTGTCTTCCTGAAAACCCTGTTTACACAAGAGTGTCAATGACTCATCCAGCTTCAAATGTAGTGGTTCTCAACTCCAGCTGTTCAGAAGAATCATCCTCCATAGATGTGTGTGTTTATGTGTGTGTGTGAAGGTAAATAGTTTTCTTTTCTTTTCTTTTCTTTTCTTTTTTTGAGAAGGAGTCTTGCTCCATCGCCCGGGCTGGAGTACAATGGCATGATGTCGGCTTACTGCAACCTCCACCTCCCAGGTTCAAGCAATTCTCCTGCCTCAGCCTCCCAAGTAGTTGGGATTACAGGCACCCACCATCACACCTGGCTAGTTTTTGTATTTTTAATAGAGATAGGGTTTCACCATGTTGGTCAGGCTGGTCTCGAACTCCTGACTTCAGGTGATCCACCTGCCTTGGCCTCCCAAAGTGCTGGGATTACAGGAGGGAGTTATTGCGCCCGGCCTTTGTTTTTATAATAATGATATATGGCCGGGCGTGATGGTGCATGCTGTCTCTACTAAAAATGCAAAAATTAGCCAGGCATGGTAGTGCATGCCTGTAATCTCAGCTACTTGGGAGGCTGAGGCAGGAGAATTGCTTGAATCCAGGAGGCGGAGGTTACAGTGAGCCAAGATCACACCACTGCACTCCAGCCAGGGCGACAGAGTAAGACTCCATCTCAGGGCCGGGTGCGGTGGCTCAAGCCTGTAATCCCAGCACTTTGGGAGGCCGAGACGGGCGGATCACGAGGTCAGGAGATCGAGACCATCCTGGCTAACATGGTGAAACCCCGTCTCTACTAAAAATACAAAAAACTAGCCGGGCGAGGTGGTGGGCGCCTGTGGTCCCAGCTACTCGGGAGGCTGAGGCAGGAGAATGGCGTGAACCCGGGAGGCGGAGCTTGCAGTGAGCTGAGATCCGGCCACTGCACTCCAGACCGGGCGACAGAGCAAGACTCCGTCTCAAAAAAAAAAAAAAAAAAAAAAAGACTCCATCTCAGGAAAAAAAAAAAAAATTATGTATGCTGGCTGGGTGTGGTGGCTCACGCCCATAATCCTAGCAGTTTGGGAGGCCGAGGCAGGTGGATGACTTGAGGTCAGGAGTTCGAAACCAGCCTGGCCAACATGGTGAAACCCTGTCTGTACGAGAAAAAAAAAAAAAAAAAAAAATTAGCCAGGCGTGGTGGTGTGTGTCTGTAATCCCAGCTACTCAGGAGCCTGAGGCAGTAGAATTACTTGAACCTGGGAGGTGGAGATTGCAGTGAGCCGAGATCATGCCACCACACTCCAGCCTGGGTGACGGAGACTTCGTCTCAAAAAAAAAAAAAAAAAAAGATAGGTGCTAACTCTCAAACAAAACAAACAATACAGAAAAGTACAAAGAAGGAAGTAACAAATTCCTCCCATTAGAATGACATCTTCAGGCTGGGTGTGGTGGCTCACGCCTGTAATCCCAGCACTTTGGGAGGCTGAGGTGGGTGGATCACGAGGTCAGGAGTTCAAGACCAGCCTGGCTAAGATGGTGAAACCCTATCTCTACTAAAAATACAAAAATTACCCGGGCATGGTGGCGGGTGCCTGTAATCCCAGCTACTCGGGAGGCTGAGGCAGAGAATTGCTTGAACCCGGGAGGCAGAGGTTGCAGTGAGCCGAGGTCGTGCCACCACACTCCAGCCTAGGCGACAGAGTGAGACTCCATCTAAAAAAAAAGAATGACATCTTCATGAAGGCAGGGGTTTCATCTGCTCTGTTCTCTGCTGCACCTAAAACCTCTGGTGCTCAGTACATGCTTACTATAGCCTATTATTCGTGTTAACCTTGGGGAATGCCATCTACACAGAGAAGTTTGCAGAAATGAAGAGGGATAGGAAGGTTGGGACTCAGAAAGTGATACCCAAGACTGGTGCTCTGAATGCGGAGAGGCCTGTGAAGCTGCCTAACCTTGTCTTGTACCCTCCCATCCTCCCTACCCCCGACTGGAGGGAGGGACTCTTCCTGGAATTCCTTATCTGAGTAAGAAAGCTTCTTTCCAAAACAATTACAAAACCAGGTACAGCAGCATGCACCTATAATCCCAGCTATTTAGGAGGTTAAGGCTGGAGGATCACTTGAGCTCAGGAGTTTGAGACCAGACCCAGCAACGTAGGGAGACTCCCATCTCAAAAACAACGACAATAAAAGAATTGTGGTTGTCTGGGCTGGGCACGGTGGCTCGTGCCTGTAATCACAGCACTTTGGGAGGCCGAGGCAAGTGAATCACCTGAGCTCAGTAGTTTGAGACCAGCCTGGCCAACATGGTGAAACCCTGTCTCTACTAAAAATACAAAAAATTAGCCAGGCATGGTGGCGCATGCCTGTAGTTCCAGCTACTTGGGAGGCTGAGGCAAGAGAATTGCTTGAACCTGGGAGGCAGAGGTTGCAGTGAGCCGAGATCACGCCATTGCACTCCAGCCTGGGCAACAAGAGCGAAACTCTGTCTCGAAACAAACAAACGAACAAACCCAACTTTTGTTCCTGTGCAGTTCCGCCCTCACCTTCACATAACTTGTCCCATTCAGCTCCCAGAAATCATTTGCTAATCACTGTCTGAGCACTGAGCCATTCATTTCTCTGTTTTCCTCTCTTCAACCTTTTGACGCCTCTTAGAGTTCATATATTGTATGTCTCATGTGCATGTAATAAGCCTGCTATTCTTTTCTCTTGTTAACTTGTTTTTTGTTATAAGGGTGCCGGTCATGACCCTTTACATGGGGAGGAAAGAGATCACCCCACTTCTGCCCCTGCAGTTCAGAGAAAGGTAAGTCCAAACAATTTTAGAAGATGAGATTTCACCGTACCAGTTCTATTTTAAACTAAATATATTGTGTTTTACTTGAGTTTAACAGAAAAAAAAAAAAAAAAGATCAGGGGCTGTGGCTCACACCTGTAATCCCAGCTCTTTGGGAGGACAAGGTAAGAGGATCCCAAGAGTTTGAGACCAGCCTGGGCAACATAGTAAGACCCCCGTCTCTACAAAAAAATTTTAAAAACTAGCTGGCTGTGGGAACATGTGCCGCCTGTAATCCTAGCTACTCAGGAGGCTGAGGTGGAAGGATCACTTAAGCCCAGAAGTTCAGAGCTGCAGTGAGCCATGATCGTGCCACTGCACTCCAGCCTGGGCAACAGAGTGAGACACTGTATCTGGAAAAAAAAAAAAAAAAAAAGGAAAAAAAAGAAAACCCAGAAAAATTGCTGAATCTTAAAATATTTACTTTCACAAGAGCTATTACTTCATAACGAATTTCTCATGGTTCACAAAAAAGATTACGAAATTCATTAAGACATTGGAGTCTTGAGGGGAAAACCCAGATGTTTCACTTTGAGCAGGATCAGTCATTTCTTGGGATAAAAGAGGGGACCACTCCCCTCAAACATCCTCCTTCTTCCTCTTGCCCACCCCAGCTCTGATTTTGATGCTGATATTTTTACTTTGTCAACGTTTATTTATTTATTTATTATTTTATTTATTTATTTTTGAGACAGAGTCTAGCTCTGTCACCCAGGCTGGAGTGCAGTGGCATGATGTCAGGTCACTGCAACCTCTGCCTCCTGGATTCAGTCTGGTCTCGAACTCCTGACCTCAGGTGATCCGCCTGCCTCAGCCTCCCAAAGTGCTGAGATTACAGGTGTGAGCCACTGCGCCGGATTTTGTCAAGGTTTGTAACACTTTTACTTTACAACCGTAATTCTCCCAGTATTTAGTCTTTTTTTTTTTTTTGAAATGGAGTTTCGCTCTTTCTGCCTGCAACCTCTGCCTCCCAGGTTCAAGCAGTTCTCTTGCTTTAGCCTCCCAAGTAGCTGAGATTACAGGTGCACACCACCACGCCCAGCTAATTTTGTATTTTTAGTAGAGACGGGGTTTCACCATTTTGACCAGGCTGGTCTTGAACTCCTGACCTCCAGTAATCCACCCACCTCAGCCTCCCAAAGTGCTGGGATTATAGGCGTGAGCCACCACGCCTGGTCGTCTTTTTTTTTTTTTTTTTTTTTTTTTTTTGAGATGTAGTCTTGCTCTGTCGCTCAGGCTGGAGTGCAGTGGTGTGATCTTGGCTCACTGCAACTTCTGCCTCCCAGGTTCAAGCAATTCTCCTGACTCAGCCACCTGAGTAGCTGAGATTACAGGCACTGGCCATCATGCCTGGCTAATTTTTGTTTGTTTTTTTTTTTTTTTTTTGAGACGGAGTCTCGCTCTGTCGCCCAGGCTGGAGTGCGGTGGCCGGATCTCAGCTCACTGCAAGCTCCGCCTCCCGGGTTCACGCCATTCTCCTGCCTCAGCCTCCCGAGTAGCTGGGACTGCAGGCGCCCACCTCGTCGCCCGGCTAGTTTTTTGTATTCTTTAGTAGAGACGGGGTTTCACCGTATTAGCCAGGGTGGTCTCAATCTCCTGACCTTGTGATCCACCCGTCTCGGCCTCCCAAAGTGCTGGGATTACAGGCTTGAGCCACCGCGCCCGGCCCAATTTTTGTATTTTTGTACACAGAATTTCACCATGTTGTCCAGGCTGGTCTCGAACTCCTGAGCTCAAGTGATCCACCTGCCTTGGCCTCCCAAAATGCTGGAATTACTGGCATGAGCCACTATGCCTGGCTATCAGCATTTAGCCTTATATTGAAATTGAAATAGATTTCATTCCATTCTTTTTTTTTTTTTTTTTAAACAGAGTTTTGCTCTTGTTGCCCAGCCTGGAGTGCAGTGGTGTGATCTTGGTTCACTGCAACCTCTGCCTCCCGGGTTCAAGTGATTCTCCTGCCTCAACCTCCCAAGTAGCTGGGATTACAGGCATGCACCACCACACCTGGCTAATTTTTGTATTTGTATTTGTATTTATTTATTTATTTTTGAGATGGAGTTTTGCTTTTCTTACCCAGGCTGGAGTGCAATGGCGCAGTCTCCACTCACAGCAACCTTGCCTCCCAGATTCAAGCGATTCTCCTGCCTCAGCCTCCCCAGTAGCTAGGATTACAGGCCTGTGCCACCACACCCGACTGATTTTGCATTTTTAGTAGAGAGGGGGTTTCTCCTTGTTGGTCAAGCTGGTCTTGAACTCCTGACCTCAAGTGATCTGCCCACCTCAGCCTCCCAAAGTGCTGGGATTACAGGCTTAAGCCACCACGCCCGGCCTTCCATTCCATTCTTTCATGGCATTTTGTCCGGGTGCCTGAAGAGTTTTTTTCTTTATCCTTAAAGTTCAGTAACTCGGCCAGGCACAGTGGCTCATGCCTGTAATCCTAGCACTTTGGGAGGCCAAGGCAGGCTGATTACCTGAGGTTGGGGGTTCGAGACCAGCCTGACCAACATGGAGAAACCCTGTCTCTATTAGAAATACAAAAATAGCCGGGCGTGGTGGCACATGCCTGTAATCCCAGCTACTCGGGAGGCTGAGGCAGGAGAATCGCTTGAACCCAGAAGGCAGAGGTTGTGGTGAGGCGATATTATGCCATTGCACTCCAGCCTAGGCAACAAGAGCAAAACTCTGTCTCAAAAAAAAAAAAAAAGTTCAGTAACTCAGCCAGTATGTTCTGATGTTGCTCATTCTGAATTTGCTTCCCTGCAGTAGTCCCTCACAGTCTGTAGACTTGAGTCTTCGTTTCAGAAAGGCTTTCTCTAAATAGCCTTTTGTTTTAGTTGTTGGATAATCTACTTCAGGGAGTCCAGTCACCCTGAGATTGGAAGGTCTGGGACCCATAATGACCATTGTCTCTCTAATTGTTTTAATTTATTTGTTCTTTTTCTCTAAATTCATTGCAATTATTTCAAGTTTCTCTCCCACACTATTCCCTTGCTTTTCAGATGCATGTGCTATGTTCTAACTGTTTTTAGATGTGTCATGGTCCTGTTTTGGTTAATATGTTTCCTCCCCTCTGCAGTTTCTGTGCATTTCCTGATAATGTTTTTTTGGTCATCTCTCCTTTTTTTTTTTCTTTTTTTTTTGACACAGAATCTCGCTCTGTCACCTAGGCCAGAGTACAGTGGTGCAATCTTAGCTCACTGCAACACCTGCCTCCCAGATTCAAGCGATTCTCCTGCCTCAGGCTCCCGAGTAGCTGGGATTACAGGCACCCCCCACCACACTGGGCTAATTTTTGTATTTTTAGTAGAGACACGGTTTCACCACGTTGACCAGGCTGGTCTCGAACTCCTGGCCTCAGGTGATCTGCCTGCCTTGGCCTCCCAAAGTGTTGTGATTATAGGCATAAGCCATGGTGCCTGGCCTGTCATCTCTTCTTTGTGCTCTTTTCATTCAACTTTTTTTTTTTTTTTTTAAAGAAATGGGGCTTCACAAGGTTGCCCAGGCTGGTCTCAAATCCCTGGGCTCAAGTGATCCTCCCGCCTGGCCCCCCTAGCAGGTGGGGTTGACAGGCGCACACCACTGCACCCGGCTTGTGCTTTTTATACCTGGTTCATATTCTCATTCACTTTTGTCTAACGCGAAACTATCAGTTCCAGGAAAGCCACTCATGTCCTTGGCTCTACTGGCTTTCAGCTGTGCCCCGTGCAATTTCCTTCCCTTTCCTGGCACTTGCATGTAGGGTGGCCTTGCAAGCTTTTTTCATCTTGCTCGGTTAGCTAACTCCTGACGTTTTACTCGTTCTGTTACAGGAACCTGCCTGTCTTGCCCACAGAAGGGCAGTTTTGAGGCTGCATCGTTTTCAGTTGGGTAGCCTGAGTGTGTAGAGGTGGGTGGGAAAGTCTCCCCGACTGAGGCCACCCTGTTGAGGGCCACAGGTCTTCTCTGTCCTGTCATCCCCTAAACACCCTGTGCCCAGCCCCTTCTGCCCTACTCCTCACCCCAGCAGCTGAACACGACAGCCCTGGAGGCCCCCTCTCACTCTGTCACCCAGGCTGGAGTGCAGTGGCAAGATCTCGGCTCACTGCAACCTCCGTCTCCTGGGTGCAAGCAATTCTCCTGCCTCAGCCTCCTAAGTAGCTGGGACCACAAGTGAACCATCACAGCCAGCTCATTTTTGTATTTTTAGTAGAGATGGGGTTTCACCATGTTTGCCAGGATGGTCTCCGACTCCTGACCTTAGGTAATCCACCCACCTCGTCCTGTTGGCTCACTCTTTTCCCAAAAATTTGTCTTTGTTGCTCATGTGGTCAGGTATTGGGGTGGGAGAGTCTGTGTTCTCCCCTCATCCTGCCTTCTAAAGTCTGAACTCCCCTCCTCAGCAGTCTCTGCAAAATGCAAATCTCCAGGGCCTGTCCACCCCAAGAGCAGAGGTCTGTGGGTCTGGGTGGGACCTCTCGTTCCCGCCCAAGTGATGCGACTGAGCAGGCTTGGGGTTAAGTGCTGACTCATCCGCCAGGAGCATTTGCATTTTACTCAAATTAAAGAAATGCAGCCCTGCTTATGTAAGTCCACATGGCACTGAAATTGAACAGTCCTGGAATGTCCACGTGGGTGGGCGGATTTGATTATCAGCTTCCGATGAGGATCATTCTATTGGTGAGGCCTCTGAGGCACAGAGAGGTGAAGTGACTTGCCCAATGTCACCCAGCATGTCAGCAACAGGCAGGTTTGAAGAATTGGAAATGCTGACTCCAGATCTGGGGGCTGGGATCAGGGTGGCCCACTTCAGGAAGCAGGAAGGTCTTACTTTTTTTTTTTTAATTTTTTTTTGACACAGAGTTTCACTCTGTCTCCCAGGCTGGAGTGCAGTGGCATGATCTCGGTTCACTGCAACCTCCGCCTCCTGGGTTCAAGCAATTCACGTGCCTCAGCGTCTCTAGTAGCTAGGGCAACAGGCACATACCACCACACCTGGCTAATTTTGTATTTTTAGTAGAGATGGGGTTTCACCTCACCATGTTGGCCAGGGTGGTCTTGAACTCCTGACCTCTAGTGAGGTCAGTGCTGGGATTATAGGCATGAACCACTGCACCCGGCCAGGAAGCTCTTTGTCTTTAGTATGAGGAACCCATTTCCATTTCCGGGCCTCACAGAAGAAATGGTTGTGGCCTTCCTATGGGAACTTTGGTCTTGAACCTCATGGAGGGAGGGTGGCCAGACCAAGAGCTCACTGCCAATCCCAGCCCTCCCAGGAGCAGTGACCCCCACCTCCCCTCGTCCCTGCCCTACCCCCATCCACGCACTGTCCGGGCAGCAGTGTCCAAGCAGAGCTGAGCCCAGTGTGAGTGTGGGCCGAGCAGTGGGTGGAGAGGTCCGGGTAAGGAAGCAGCATCAGAAAAGGTGGGGAGGCTGGGATTAGGTTGGGTCAGGTCTTCCTGGGAGGATCCCACATCCATCTGGGGAAGAAGCTACAGGCTACTTGGGCCATGACTAGTAGCAAAGCTTGGCCCTCTGACCGGGACCCTGGGCCGGGACCCAGGAGGGCAGTTGGGCCAGGATATCCTGCTGGGGCGCCGTGGGTGTCTTCAGCCCCGGCCCTGTTCTCATCTTGCCCCACTTTGCAGTGACCTGGCGGGACCAGCCTGGTGAATGTCAGGCAGACCCTCCTTTACTTGTTTCATGGCCTTGGTGATTCAGCTGCTTTGGCTGTGAAAAGGGAAAAATTACTGGACCTCCCCAACCCTCTACGGTTGTGAGGATGAATTCATGTGAAGAGCTGAGCTGAGGTACAAGAATTGCAGGCTGGGCGTGGTGGCTCACACCTGTAATCCCAGCACTCTGGGAGGCCTAGTTGCGTGGATTATTTGAGGCCAGGAGTGCAAGACCAGCCTGGCCAACATGGTGAAAACCCACCTCCACTAAAAATACAAGAGTTAGCCAGGCATGGTGTCATGCACCTGTAATCCCAGCTACTTGGGAGGCTGAGGCAGGAGAATCACTTGAATCCGGGAGGCAGAGGTTGCAGTGAGCTGATATCATGCCACTGCACTCCAGCCTGGGGCGACAGACAGAGCGAGACTCCATCTCAAATAATAATAATAATCACTTGAACCCAGAAGGCACAGCCTGGCGCACACTAAGCATAGGAGCTCAGGAACTGCGAGGGAGCTCAAAATAGATCTATGACACAAGGTGGCAAAGATTGTATTGGAATTTTTCGGTGAGGATATGGGAAAAAGGACTCTCACTGTTCACCACAGAACTGCAATTTAATTTCTCTCGGGGACGTTTCTGCTCTTTCCTTGCTAAATTTCCCCCCTTCCTCCTTTCCCACCTCTCACCTGGCCCCAACTTCCCCTCTATTGTCCAGCCCCAGCCTTCTGCTGACACAGCCCTGACCAAAAGCGGGGTGTGAGGGGGTGCCCACAGCGGCCCCCAAGCGTCCCCAGGGAGCGTGAATCCTGACAAGGGCTACAACTTGCCAGGTTCCCAATGTGCACAAAGCACGTTTGTACATTGCAGACTCTGCATCCCTGTGGCAGGGACTGTCACCACCCCTTGGACCCAGGAGCCCCCAGGAGGAAGCGCTGGTGCGGGGTGTCAATGTGGCTACCCAGCACCCGCTGCTTCTGAAGTTGACCTCAAATGAGTCGCCCACATCCATGGCTTCTGGGCTCTTCACAGCAACCGTGGAGGAAGGTGGGCTAGGTGACTGCTACCCATTTTCCCTGGAATCCCATTTCTCAGGTGAGAGAGAGAAGCTCAGAGAGGCCAAGGGCTCGGGGCAGCCATGGTGTCGCCTCTGGCCATTTGGTCTGAACTGCCCCGTGGGCTGCACACAGGTCCCATGTCCTGTGTCCTGTCCCCTGCCGACCGACTGCCTCCTGAATCCCTTGCTGTTTGTGATGACGCAGAGCCCTTCTGTGTCCTAAGTCACAGGCAGCCTGTCATCACGGCTAACTGGAATGATGCTTGCTCGCCAGGGGTTCACACTTCTGAGTGTGTGCTGCTGTCCGATTTTGTTGTTTTCTCCTGGCTTTGGAGAGGGCTTGGCTCTCAGCAAAGGAGACGCGGAGTGAACCACTCCCATCTTTGTCCCAGCGTTTTGATGCCTGGGGATGCCCAGGGTGTCCCTGGGAGTGTCTGTGCTGTTCAGGATACCTGCTGAGGCCTGCATCAGCTTTCCTGAGGCAGAATCTTACAACTTTTGGGGGTTGCTGGCTCCTTCGACAACCTGAGAAAAATTGTGGTCCCTTTCCCAGAAATCTGCAAAGACACACAAGAATAATACATGCCCTTGAGGGATTTAAATACCCTCTGACATCTATTTCAGGATTTTCCAGGCGTTCCTAGAGCCTGGATTGAGACCTATATTATGGGGTGCTGTCTACCTGTTCTGCAATTTCCAGAGCTCCAAAATCTGGATGCTTACATTATGGTTGGATAGCTGGGTGTAGCCATGCCTGAAGGAGGCTTCTTTTTTGAGACTGATTCCATAAAAGGATTAGGTTGAGATTGTCTGAGCCCCACTGAGTGAAAATAATGTCCTGTTTATCCACCAATCAACTTCTGCACAAATATATGCGGCAAGCAATGAGTACATACAGTGTGGGTCTGCATATTACGCTACAATAACCTTCACTGAGAGCCAGGCACTCCGTTATGGGCTGAGCAGGCATTATCCTGTTAGTCCTCATAATCCCCCAGTTGACCCTGTGGGGGATTAGAGTGGTGGGAAAAACTATAGGGAAAGGATGCAAACCTTCTGAAAGGTCAGAAGGTTTTGTAGAGCCCCGGGGAAGAGTAGCTGAAGGCAGCTGTTCTATAACCCTGAGGCAAAGGGCAAGGAGTAGGTACAAGGAAGTGTGGGGAAATTTATCTTAAAAGGCTTGTTTACTTATGTTGACCAGGAACTGACCTTTGATCATGCACATGTGAGGTTCTCTGAAAGGGGAACAATAATTTTTTTTTTTTGAGATAGAGTCTCACTCTATCACCCAGGCTAAAGTGCAGTGTCACTATCTCAGCTCACTGCAACCTCTGCCACCCTGGGATTCAAGCAATTCTCCTGCCTCATCCTCACGAGTAGCTGGGATTACAGGGGCCTGCCACCACTCCTGGCTAATTTTTGTATTTTTGGTAGAGACAGGGTTTCACCATCTTGGCCAGGCTGGTCTTGAACTCCTGACCTCGTGATCCACCTGCCTCGGCCTCCCAAAGTGCTGGGATTACAGGCGTGAGCCACCACACCTGGCCACAATAATTGTTAATTACCTGCAGGTCGTGTTGGCTCCAGGTTTTCGGTATTGTGCCTTCACTGAATAAAAGCAAGCAGCTCCAGCTTCTTGGGGCTGCTCTCTGGCCACTAGAGCCAGGCAGTCACCTAGCTGCTCTTACACTGCATACCTGTGTCTGAGTACTCATTTCATCCATTTCCCAGGGTCTATGGGACAGATCTGGCACGACCTCACAGTATAGTTCTGTTATGAGCTCCCTGAGGCACAGAGAAGTTAAATAACTTGCTCAAGGGCTCAAGGTCACACAGCAGGTGGTGAAAGTGGCCTTTGACCCCAAGCAATCTGACTCTGGGGCCATTCGATAGTCTAAGAAATTGGAGGCCCAGCATGGTGGCTCATGCTTGTAATCCCAGCACTTTGGGATGCTGAGGCAGGCAGATCACCTGAGGTGAGGAGTTCAAGACCAGCCTGGCCAACATGGTGAAACTCTGTTGCTGCTAAAAATACAAAAATTATTTTGTATTTTTGGTATTTGGGCATGGTGGCTGGCACCTGTGGTCCCGGCTACTTGGGAGGCTGAGGTACGAGAATCGCTTGAACCCAGGAGGCAGAGGTTACAGTGAGCCAAGATCGTGCCATTGCACTCCAGCCTGGGTGACAGAGCGAGACCCTGTCTCAAAAAAAAAAAAAAGAATAGAAAAGAATAGAAAAAATAGAATAGGCCGGGCGCGGTGGCTCAAGCCTGTAATCCCAGCACTTTGGGAGGCCGAGACGGGCGGATCACGAGGTCAGGAGATCGAGACCATCCTGGCTAACACGGTGAAACCCCGTCTCTACTAAAAAATACAAAAAACTAGCCGGGCGAGGTGGCGGGCGCCTGTAGTCCCAGCTACTCCAGAGGCTGAGGCAGGAGAATGGCGTAAACCCGGGAGGCGGAGCTTGCAGTGAGCTGAGATCTGGCCACTGCACTCCAGCCCGGGCTAGAGCGAGACTCCGTCTCAAAAAACAAACAAACAAACAAACAAACAAAAAAATAGAATAGAATAGAACAGAATAGAATAAAAAAAAGAATAGAAAAGAAATTGGTTTACTGTCCCCCATCCTGTTCTGGGACTTGAGTCTATTTCCCGCTCAGGCCGTTGGATCCTGCTGGGGCCCAGGCAAGAAGAGCGGGCTCTGAGCAAACCCTGCAATTGAATTTTTCTAGAAAGCCTTCGTCACATGTTGGAGCCTAAGGTCCCTATCTAGGACTTCTCAACAGACCGTATCTTGAAGTGGCATTTGCTTGGCCCAGCAGGGAGACAGGACTCTGTTCTTGGACAGATTTGGGTGGTAACGTGACCTCATTTGACTCCCAGGCTGGCAGGGCCTGGGAAATATCAGTTTACGCTTGTTTCCAGAGTTTTAAAGGAGGTTTCCTTTGCCTCTCGTATACTGCAAAATGCCTGCTGGGAGTGGTGCTTTTGCTTCTTGCTTCCTGGTTGCTGAGTCTCCCTTTAAGTTCCGAGTCTCTCTCTAAGAGGCCCTTCGGTGTTGGAAGGGGCTTAGAACCCTGGCTTTGTCATGAGTCCCTTTCCTGAACATGGCTCCCGTGCAAGGCTGTTCCACTTCCACATTCTCAAACGCCCTCCCGCCCATGGATCCCCAGCCCACCCCAACAGGCCTGTCCAACTTGAGGATGGAGGTGACAGTCATCACGGAGTCTAATGCCCTTACTTTTTTTTTTTTTTTTGAGACAGGGTCTCACTCTGTTGCCCAGGCTGACGTGTAGTGGTATGGTCATGGCTCACGGCTCACAGCAGTCTCAACTTCCCGGGCTCAAGAGATCCTCCTGCCTCAGCTTCCTGAATAGCTGTGACTACAGGAGCACACCACCAGCCGGGCTAATTTTTTAATTTTTTTGTAGAGACGGGGGTCTTGCTATGTTGCCCAGGCTGGTGTCGGACTCCTAGGCTCAGGTGATCCTCCCACCTTGGCCTCCCAAAGTGCTGGGATTACAGGTGTAAGCCACTGCGCCCTACTCCGTCACTCTTGCAGATGGGAAACCAAGGATGAAGGAGAGGAGAATGCCTTGCCCAAGACCTCAGAGCTAAAATTCCCAGCAGCTGTGGTTTGTACTCACCTGGGGCTGGCAGCGTCGGGACCACCAGGAGGCCAGGTGGAAATGCTCACCCTTGGGGTGCACCCCAGACTTGCTGCATTGGAAGCCGTGCCACAACCAGCCCTCCAGGTGACCGAGGCTAACACAAGTTTGAGAACTACTGCCCTGGCCCTTGCTTTCTCAGCTGGGACTGGAGTTCTGCACAGGTAGGACCCACTGACAAATTTTTACCTCCCAACTGCTCCATGCACCTTGGTCCCCATAAAAGCCTTCCTCACACACAGGTAAACTCTGGAAGCACAGGATAGGAAAGAGAGCTAGAAGCAGACACTGTGGTTACGAAAATCTTCACATGATAAACAATGCAGCCCAAAGTGAGGAAACTGGCTTGCTCTTTCAGCACAAATAAGACGCCAACCGGCCAAAAACATTAGTACACAAGCAAAAGAAAACCTAGGCCAGGCACCATGGCTCATGCCTGTAATCCCAGCACTTTGGGAGGCTGAGGTGGGTGGATCACCTGAGGTCAGGAGTTCAAGACCAGCCTGTCCAACATGGTGAAAACCCATCTCTACTAAAAATACAAAAAATTAGCTGGGCATGGTGGCGGGCACCTGTAATCCCAGCTACTTGGGAGGCGGAGACAGGAGAATTGCTTGAACCCAGGAGGCGGAGGTTGCAGTGAGCCGAGATCGCGCCATCGCACTCCAGCCTGGGTAACAGAGCAAGACTCTGTCTCAAACAATAACAACAACAACAATAAAAATAAAAAACAGAAGAGAAAAGAAAACGTAGGCCGGGCACAGTGACTCATGTCTGCAATCCCAGCACTTTGGGAGGCCGAGGCAGGCAGATCACCTGAGGTCAGGAGATTGAGACCATCCTGGCTAACACAGTGAAACCCCGTCTCTACTAAAAAAAAAAAAAAAAATACAAAAAACAAAATTAGCCAGGCGTGGTAGCGGGCGTCTGTAGTCCCGGCTACTCTGGAGACTGAGGCAGAAGAATGGCGTGAACAGAAGGCAGAGCTTGAAGTGAGCCGAGATCGCGCCACTGCGCTCCAGCCTGGGCGACAGAACGAGACTCCACCTCAAAAAAAAAAAAAAAAAGAAGAAGAAAATCTAAGTGAAAACTGAAGCCAGCTGGAAAGCAGCTTCTACTTATCCAGATGAAGCCAGCAGAAGTAACAAGGGAGCCTTCGGTGACCTGGGACACTGTTCCCACTGGCCTGGTGCTGGCCAGGGGGCTGTAGGATTTTAAGGCCCTGCAGCCTGAGGCCCCGTCTCCTCCTTGTATCTTATCCTCCCATGAGAAGGCAGTGAGACAGATGTCTTCACAGCGCCCCTGCACCCACTCACCCACCCATCCGCTCATCTATCCATCCAACAAGCTGTTTTTAGGCACCTGCTGTGTGCCAAGTCCCTGGGACTAGAACCCAGATGTGGGGCAAAGGTACAGACCCTAAGCTGAGGCCTGTGGAGAGAGTGGCAGGCCCTACGGGGGAGGGGTCCTGGCATGTGTGCTGGGGTCACACATGCTGGGGTCACCCCCATTATGCCCACTTGCTGGGCTGGAGCTCATACACCCAGCCCGGGGTGCGCATGTCCTCACAGTGAGGTGGTGGCCAGGCTGGCACAGGGCGCTTTCTGCTCAGGAAGGGTGTCCCGTGGGTGGGCGCTGTGTCCTTTCTGCTCTTCCTAGGTGAGGAGGGGACCACAAAGGAGAGCACAGGGTGGCTTCAGCGGGAGTGGCTGGACACTGGGATGGTCAGCCTGGAGGTCACTTGGCTGCTTCAGCCCCCTGGGCACCGTCCCCCAATCCCAGGGGCCAAGGTGCCCTGGGGTCTTCACCCCCACCCCCACATACTCCAACACTGCTCTCTCCTCTCCCCGGGCGTTTCCCTCCCTGTCTGTGCCCTGGTTGAGGCTGAACCATGCCTGGAGCACTGCTCTGGCCAAGAAATGTTTGTGGAATATCTGACCAAAAGGATGCTGCGGCAGCCCTGGAGGTCAGGACCAAGTGGCATGTTTATGGTGCAAATGAGACACTGGGACTCAGAGAGGCCACAGAACTTGCCAAGGGCACTCGGTGGCTGAGGAAGGGGCCGGGTGCCCACTCCAGACTGGCTTTCATTTGGGTGCAAGGGACCTGTGGCGACGATGGCCGCACGGGTCTCTGTCCTCATATTAACATCCAGCCTTGCAGGTGGGTGTCTGTGGTGGGGCTGGCATGGGCAGACCTCCGATCTCCCTGGTGCTAACTGCTGAGTTCATCTCTGGGGTTAGCAGGGTTAACTGCGTCCCCGTCACAACGTCTCAGTGCTTCCACAGCTGTGAGGGCCACAGCGGAGGGGGCCATCCCTTTCTGAGCCCAAGCAGGGCTCTGGGCAGAAGTCCCAGTGTCTCTCAGTGTCTCTGATGTCCTTCCTTCCAGGCGGGGGTTTCAGGTCTGGTAGTGGTGGCTCTTCAGACCCTTCCTCCGCGTCAGCAGTTCCCGGGACACCATTGCCACCTCCTACCCTAAGGGTCCCTGCTCCAGGTTCTATCCCACTGAGGAGAGTCTTCTCTGCAGGAAGCAGGGACCTGAGCTCTCCGCTCCACTCCTGGCCCAGGCATAGTGCCAGGGCCTGACCTTCTTGGGGCCTTGTGGCTCCTGGCAGGGACTGAGTAGATGGGGCTGGGACAGGCAGACGCCTGTGGCCTGTGTGTGTGGCAAGCCCTGTGTGTGGGACCCATGGGGACAGACAGGCTCTCTGGGGTGAACTCCCACATCCTGAATAGACCCGAGCCTAGACACCATCAGAGTGCCATCCCGGCACCTTGCCAGGGTTCCCCGAACCCTCTGGGGGCCGTGGAACCACACAGTTGAGCTGTGATGATGCCAGAACCCCAACCTTCACCTTGATGAGCTACAGGGACCAGCCTCAGGCCTGTTCCGGGATGCCTCGCCGTGACTGGGGCTTTCTGGACTCTACTTCTGGCTTCTGACTTGTCCTGTCCTTCTTCCCAGTGGTGACCCCGTGGGGGAGGGTCCACAGCCCACCCCAACCAGGGAGGGTTTTCTCCCTTCCTCCTTCCTCTCCTGCCAACAGGGAGCGTGGGCCAGCTGAGGAGCCTTTCCGGGGTGGGAGGAACAGCAGCGTGAGTGCATTTTGGAAAGCAGGAGCCTTCTGCAGGCCGAGGGGCTTGTCCCCGAAGTCCTGGGTCTGCCCTGCACAGCTGCAGAGTTGAGCCCCTGCCTACTAGTGGTTGCTGCACTCATGAACTGGAGCACCTAGCAGGCTCTGGGCCAGGCTCGGGTCCCCTGGGTGTGCCCCACCAGCTGGCTTCTCTGAGCCCTGGCTTTGAGGCCACACGGGGCTGTGGCAGCTGCACTGAGGGAGAAGTGGCTGCTGGAGCCACTGGGGATTTCACTCCAGCTGCCACAGAAGACCCATCAGCCATTGTCTCTGCCCAGAGGCCTCTGCAGCAGGGGGTCCCAGGCTGGGGGAGGTTGACAGCTGCTGCCTGCTGCTCCCCACCCAGGCAGCAGCTCTGAGCCAGAGAAAGAGCCGGGCTGGGACTCTGGGAGCCTCCAAAGGACAGGGTGGGCCTCGGGGCCTCAGAGCAGTTCCAGGCAGCTGCAGGAGTGGGAGAAACAGCAGTTTCTCAAGAAGAACGAGAGGGCCTGGACCACAGCCTCCGCTTCCTCTTCTGGAGAAAAGCCGCAGCTCAGCGATGCTGGCTGATAATTCTGCAGCCTCTGTCCCTGGAGCCTGCAGCAGAGGCCAGGAGTTTCGAACAGGTGACAGCAGGTGGCCCCTGAGGCTCTGGCTGGAAAGTGGGGTTGGGAGAGGAGGTTGGATAGTTCAGGGAAAGAGCTTAGATTCTTGATGCCACTGAACTTGTCTGAACTGGAGCACTTCTGAGAATGAAAGTGAGCTGTGTTAATTATCACACCAGGACAACGGATGTAAACTGGGACTCTTCAGGGCAAATCGAGATGTGTATTACCCTACTTACTACCACTTACTAGCTGCGTGGATTTGGGCAAGTTACATAACCTCTCTGAATTCTGGTTTCTGCATAAAAAAGGCCAACATCATGTGCCTGCCTCCCAGGGCTGCGGGAGGGATGGAAGAAGTGAATTACCTGAGTTCCCGAAACAGCCCTTGGCACAGTGCCGGTGGGGTGGGGGCTCTCCGTGCGTGTTCTTTTCCTCTGAGAGTGGTTGGTTCTGTGTCCCTGGAGGTGAGCAAGGGCCTGCCTGCCAGCGTTCTGCAGTGTGAGGGCCTCAGCAGAGCGTATGTGCAGCTGCAGAGCCAGATTCCAATCCTGCCTGTGCCCTCCAGAAGGGTGACAAGTGAGTGTGGGAGAGTCAGGCCTTCCCGTACCTAGGGGAGGATGGGCCCGTGATGGGTCCCAGGCTGGCACTCCCTGGTGGACTTGTGCCCTCTCCTATCCCAGGTGGTGGCAATTTGTGCCCATGGAGGGGCACCAGCAGGGCCCAGCCCAGAGAAGCTTTGCTGTCACCGTGGACCTGTCTTTGGCTTCAAGGCCTTGGCATCGGTTCAGAGAAAGTTTGCCTGCTTCTGCCCTCCTGGGGTTGTGCTGGGCAAATGCAGAGCCTTCCCTGGGGGTCTGGGAGGGCTGGAAGATGAGCTGGAGGAAGGAGGCTGCTTACATTTTCTGTGCCTGTTCCCAGGTCCTGAGAAACTGAGAAGACCCTGTTCCAACCCAGAATGTTTTCTTTTTTTCTTTTTTTTTGAGACGGAGTCTCGCTCTGTCACCCAGGCTGGAGTGCAGTGGCCGGATCTCAGCTCACTGCAAGCTCTGCCTCCCAGGTTTATGCCATTCTCCTGCCTCAGCCTCCTGAGTAGCTGGGACTACAGGCGCCCGCCACCTCGCCCAGCTAGTTTTTTGTATTTTTTAGTAGAGACGGGGTTTCACCATGTTAGCCAGGATGGTCTCGATCTCCGGACCTCGTGATCCGCCTGTCTCGGCCTCCCAAAGTGCTGGGATTACAGGCTTGAGCACTGCACCCGGCCCCCAGAATGTTTTCAAGAGTTGGGTGTGGGGTCTGGCTCTGCCACTTGTGGTCATTTGAGCTTACGCAAATCCGAGGTCTGTAAGCCTCAGGTTCCTTGCTGGGAGGCAGGGGCGAGCCACCCTGTCATCTTCCCAGGGCCTGGGGAAGGGCTATAGGTAGTGTGGGCCCCACATGGCCTCTGCTCTCCAGCTTCAGGCCCCGCACATGTTATTTTCATCTGTTCCCCCACAGCCCTGGGAGCCCCTGGAGGCACAGCCTGCGACCCTGAGGGATAAGCTCCATCTCCAGAAGGAACGAGTGGATGAGATCAGAGCCCAGCAGTGACCTGTCTGTGCTGGGGTCCATCCCCACCAACAAGGCCAGAGCTGCTGCAGCAGGTGGAACGGACATGCCTCCTGCCAGATGCGCTGGCTGGATCAGCAGCTCTCCAAGGTGGCCTCATGCTGTGGACATTAACCCAGATGCCTCAACTTCTGGCTACTTTGTCTCCTTTCCATTCCTCATCCCCAGAGAAGGTTCTTCTGGCCAGAAGGACGGCCTCTGAAAATGTCAGATCCGGAAGGCATCCGTGCTAATGGTGCTCAGCCCTCAGTAAAGTCGCCTGGCCAGTCAACCCCATTAAATGCGGAGCCAAAAGCCCACAGGCGGCAGTTGGGGCTCACAGACAGCCCAGGAGGCAGTAAGTCAGTGTGCTACCACAAGGATGGGTCCTCAGGGTGGGTGCAGGGTCCCTCTCAGGATTGAGTCACCAGGCGGAGGCCACATGGCTTCTAATCAACCCCTTCTTCACACCTTTGGCTTTGGCACAGGCAGGGTCTTCCCAGCTATACCCTCCTGAGTGAGGTCACAGGTAATACCACACAAGGGGCAGGCTGAGGTGTGTGTTTCACGACTTACGCCACTTCCTCGCTGTGTGGGACCCAGACAAAGGTAACCTATAGCTGAGAAACGCATGTCTGCAAAAACGGGGCCACTGGAGTTCAGGCAAGAGAGGCCAAAATCCTACCTAGGATGCTGGGGCCAATCAGCCCATTATGGAGCATCCTGAAAAGCGAGGCCACCACAATACCAAAGGACTAGAGGAACTGCCACACACACCACCCAAACAACCTGCCAACCTTTCTCACTGACCCCAAATACTGGGATATTATCCAGTGTAAATTTGTAGGCAAAAGAATGAACTCACGTGGTTTTATCATATTTTTATTCATGGAGATCGACCATTTTCACGTATTTGCAGAGCATGTGTATTTCTTTCCTTCTTTTTTTTTTTTTGAGACGGAGTCTCACTCTGTCGCTCAGGCTGGAGTGCAACGGCATGATCTTGGCTCACTGCAATCTCCGCCTCCCGGGTTCGAGCGATTCTCCTGCCTCAGCCTCCCGAGTAGCTGGGACTACAGTCATGCCTGTACACCACGCCTGGCTAATTTTTGTATTTTTAATAGAGACGGGGTTTCACCATGTTGGTCAGGCTAGTATCGAACTCCTGACCTCATGATCCATCTGCCTTGGCCTCCCAAAGTGCTGGGATCACAGGCGTGAGCCACAGTGCCCAGCCATGAGCATGTGAATTTCTTCTTCTGAGACTAGCCTGTTCACATCCTTGGTTCACTTGCCCACTGGGATGTTTCTGACTGGTTCACAGGTATTTGGTATATGATGGATACTAATCCTTTGTAATATATTTTCTCCTCTTTTCCCCATCATTTGTCTTTTCATTTTGTTTGTGTTGTCTCATACAAAAAGCTTTAGTTTCACAAGGGCCCACATGTGGCTCTTCCTTTGGCTTCTGGGTTTCGTGTTATGCTCAGAATCTCTTGCAAGGAGATGATTCAGCTGCTGCCTCAGACGTTCTGAGAAATAACGGCCACAACACTTGCAGCAGCAGCAAAACATGCTTATTCAAAATAAAATGTTTATTTTAAAAAGAAGAACTATCACCCCCAGCATTTATTTAAATATTAAGAGAGACGAGTAAAAATTTCAAACGGTATAAGAAGAATAACAGCTTTATAGTCACAGATGGTCAGATGCTGACAAACAAGAAGGAGGGTCTATGTACACTGAGATTCGGTTGTTATGAGAATGCATACGAAGGCTTAAGAAATGGCCTATTTATAGGCTTCGGTGGAGCCATAATCCCCAATTTTCTATTGGCTCCTGATGTCACTTGAGAAGTATGTGAGGCTGAACTGGATCCAATGATGCTGGAGGATTTCGTTTTGGAAGGTATCTTTCTACATGTGGCAGAGCCCCTGAAATGTGACAAAGAAAAAATCAAAATGTTAAATGAAACCAAAAGTGAATGACCTTCTTCCTCTCAACCTGAACAGAGCTACAATATGACTTTCCTGGGCCTAATGTGTCCTTGTGCATTTTCTGCCTACGAACCCCCTAGGTAAGGTAAGTTTCCTTTACGACTTAAGGAATAAAGGACCGCTGCCCTTCATATACATTTGTCCTGGATTTGTCCTTCTGAAATGTGAAGGACTGTTTCTTAATTTTCTGACTTGTGAGCAACCCACCGCCCCTCTCTCCACCCACACCTTCGGCAGCCTACAACCAGAGCCCTACAACAAGAGGAGTTGAGGTTCACATGCCCTCATCCATTCCGACCAAATAAAGGAAGTGAAACACCTTGCTGTAAGGCCTCAGCTCCCAGCTGACAGGCACCCCGGAATGATTGGATTTGTACAGTCCAGAGCAAGGCAGCTGTGGGGTGAGCACGTGTGGCGTGGAGCTGGGCGTCTTCCTGGCCAGCCCCAGGAAGCCCCAGGAAGGCTGCAGATGCAGCTTCCTGGGGAGGGCTGAGCTGCCTTATCCAAGGGTGTGGCCTGTCTCTGTCAGGGCCGCGTCCTGCAGCTCCCTGGCTCACCTGCCTACACCCGGAGATCTGCCCGCTCTCCCTCCCAGTCGCTGCCTTCTAAAGCCAAGGAAGAAGCCACCACAGCCGATTACAAAGTCCTTCCAGCATCTCACTTTCCTTGCAGACCTTAAGATAACAGCTTCCTTCCCACCCCTAAATGAAATAAAAAACAAAACCATGAGGCCGGCATGTTTACAGCGATGACTGGTGGGCAGCATTACCCACAGAAGCCTTTCCTGCTGCTTTTAACCAGGCTGATGTCAGGCCCAACATTAATCCCATGGCACCAGGGCATGCAAGTAGCCTCCCATCTGAATTGAGGGTATAGGGCCACAGCCTGTGGGTAATGACATTCTGGGGGAGCTCCATGACTTCAACTCTGGCTCCAGGGCAATTTTCCTGCAGAACTGGCAGAGATCTGCTAAACCGGCAGAGATGCAGCCTGAAGTTTCCCTATGCTGATTTCCTGCTGAGAAATTAAGCCCGAGCGAAAACCTGCTGTTTATGTTGATTTACAGAATGAATCTGCCAACAGCAGCCTCCATTTCACCTGGGCCATCTATTTACTCCCACTCAGAGAGTCCAGAACACAACTGGTTCATTGTATGTTGTTCTGAAGATGTAAAACTCTGAGGGTAGGGTGGGGAGGTGAGGTTGCTGGCAGAGAGCCACATTTATTCTTTCACTGCACAGGGACTCTCAATCCAGGGAGCAGACTGGGTTGGTGGAAAGGAGAGTGGAGCACAAAGAGGCTGCTCCAAGGGTAACACAAAGTCATACAGCGCACTGGCTTTAGCTGGTAGGGCTTAAAAAAGAATCCCATCTTGGCCGGACACAGTGGCTCATGCCTGTCATCCCAGCACTTTGGGAGGCTGAGGTGGGTGGATCACCTGAGGTCAGGAGTTTGAGACCAGCCTGGCCAACATGGTGCAACCCCATCTAAAAATACAAAAATTAGGCCAGGCGCGGTGGCTCAAGCCTGTAATCCCAGCACTTTGGGAGACCGAGACGGGCAGATCACGAGGTCAGGAGATCGAGACCATCCTGGCTAACACAGTGAAACCCCGTCTCTACTAAAAAATACAAAAAAAAAAGCTAGCCGGGCAAGGTGGCGGGCGCCTGTAGTCCCAGCTACTTAGGAGGCTGAGGCAGGAGAAAGGCATAAACCCGGGAGGCGGAGCTTGCAGTGAGCTGAGATCCGGCCACTGCACTCTAGCCTGGGCAACAGAGTGAGACTCTGTCTCAAAAAAAATAATAATAAAAATAAAAATTAGCCCAGCATGCACCTGTAATCCCAGCTACTTGGGAGACTGAGGCAGGAGAATAGCTTGAACCCGGGAGGCAGAGGTTGCAGTGAGCTGAGATAGTGTCACTGCACTCCAGCCTGGGTGACAAGAGCGAAACTCCGTAACAACAACAATAACAACAACAACAAATAATCCCATCTTAAACACCCAGGCTCACTGAAAACAAGCATGGAAATTGCTACTGGCTTTTGCACGAGTGTGAGCTTTACTGCTTCTTATCAGTTTAGGTTCCAGGTGATGCTGCAAAGTGTTTCACTCTTACAAGCAAAAGTTGTGAAAATTAAATAAGGGAGCCAATAGCAGTGAACACTGGAATATGGTTTGCTTTGTTCTAATACATAAAAATGAGATGGGAGACCATGTGTGTTTTTTAGGAGTCTCCACAGGCAACATGCAGAAGTGGACATGCTCCAGGCAGGTGTGGGCAGGCCAGTGTCCGCTTCTATCTTTGAAATTGATACTAGGCAGGGTTGGCCTCCGATAAGCCCTCCCCAGGCCAGGCCTCAGCTTCCTCTTCAAAAACCCAGGGTGTTGAGCCAGATGCCTTTTAAGGTCTCTGGCTCTGTGTGAGTTACGGAGGAAATGAGTATTTCCCAAAGTGGAGGAATAAATGATGGAAATAAGAAAACGTCTTCACTTAAGAACATTTACTGATCACTTGCACACTCAAAGCCACAAAATTAAACTAACGTTTTCTAATGCCTTTAATTTCAGTACTCTGGCAGGAGAATTAGCACATACAAGATGTTTGTTTATGGACTTAACAAGAAAATGACAATTTGGTAATGTCTGCCTTCCTTTCTCTTCCCCCACTCAATTT
Source organism: Trachypithecus francoisi (assembly GCF_009764315.1). Lineage (NCBI taxonomy): Eukaryota > Metazoa > Chordata > Mammalia > Primates > Cercopithecidae > Trachypithecus > Trachypithecus francoisi. The sequence goes on from NW_022681468.1 coordinate 98,266,354, forward strand.
TTGTTTTTTATTACCCAGAAGGACAAGAGGTAGAAAAACTGCAAAAGAAAACACAACAGCTTGCAAAGTTGACTGGACTTTTTTTTGGTTTCTTTTTTCTGCAAGCAATTCTGTTACAATATGCAGTTACTTTGGGGTCACATTCTCAAGACTGATGGAATGGTCTCCCTCCTGCCAGGCCTTACCTACTAGCCAGAAGGCAGTGGGTGCCCTGGCAGAAAACCAAAAAAGGGCTGTCGGAAACAATGCAATTATTTAGAAAGAAGGACACTGCCAAGATCATCACACAGATCAGACCGTGCTATCTTTGTTGTTCCCCTGGTGTGCAGAAAGCACCCAGAACAGACATGTCCCAGACGAGCGGCCCAGGTAAACGTGGGAAGGGGAAGACAGAAGCCATTTATGCAACCCTAAAGAGGCCTGGCTTGACTGAACTTTTGGTTTCTCTGTTGTGGCTTCTTCTTGCTGCCCCTGCAAAGGCTGGGAGGTTGATTCTCCCAGGTGTTAATGAAAGGCAGGGAGTGTGCACACGCCTCAAGGTGGAGATCCATGGGATTCTGCAGCAATAAAAGCAGCAGAGCAAGTACTGACAGAATCGTAAAAGTTACGAGGACATAAAACCCTTTGTTATTTATTCAGCTAGTATATGATTTATAGTATTTTAGGTGGAAAAGTCTCTTAAGAAGAGCCATCATTCCAAACAAGCAAACAAATATCTAAGGGAAGATCAACATGGAAGACATCTTTGCAAACAAGAAACATTAGTCAGGCTGAGTGCGGGGGCTCACGTCTGTAATGCAGCACTTTGGCAAGACCAAAGTGGGCTGATCACTTGAGCTCAGGAGTTTGAGACCCACCTGGGCCACATGGGGAAACCCCACCTGTACAAAAAATACAAAAATTAGCCAGGAGTGATGGCATACACCTGGAGTCCCAGCTACTCAGGAGGCTGAGGCGGGAGGATCACTTGAGTACAGAAGGCAGAGGTTGCAGCCAGCCGAGATTGCGCCACTGCACTCTAGCCTGGGCAACAGAGCCGGACTTTGCCCCCGAATAAAAAAACAAAAAGAAAGAAAGAAAACTTTAGTCATAACTATTAGTCAGTAGATGTTTTAAACATCTGAAGCAAATATTTTTTGTTGTTTCTTGAAGCAAATATTTTTGCTTTGGATCAAACCTTAATTGTCACTGTATTAACTGGGGAGGCAATATTTATTAATGGCTTATTTTAATAAATACTTCAAAGCAAGGCAGAGCTGTTACATTTTTGTTCCTTTTTTCTCTTGTTCCCTATATTGCAAAAGATGTCACAAAACCTACCCCTTTGCCTTGGAACCACTGGAAGCAGTTTTTCTCCTCTTAGACCTTTGGGAGGCTGGCATCTTTTTCCTCTTCCTTTCATTTCTGGTTTTACTTGTAAAGTAGTGGGAAGATACAGGTATTTCCTCGTTGAGCTCCTCAGCGGTACTTCTTCCGGGGCCTCTGCTGCCGGACAGGCTCATCCCTGGGGAACTGTCTTCAGCTACAAATGGAAAATGCAGATGTTTACAGGTGATGTCGCACTGGTCCACGCGTTTTTAGTCTATATGAAGAGACACACTGCAGGAGCCTGTTTTAGCAGATAACCTGGCTTCCTCCCTGCCATACGGATTCAACAGTTCAGCAAGATCCAAACCTTTTTTTACTTCACAAAGCCCCAAAGTATTCAATGGCAATTCATTTTTAACAAAAGAGAATCAGAATTCATTTAAAAAATTTGTGATAGTCTTGAAGTTAACTAGAGACATGAGGTTTAGCTCATACTGTCGCATATGGCCTGTATTCCTGTTGTTGATCGGGCAGTTAGTTCTCGAGGCAATTCAAAAAATATCAAGTGCTATAAAGATGGCAGGCAATTTTACTTATTTTAAGTGTGCTGAAAAAATTAGCTCAATATAAGGGAAACAAATGGTTCTGTATCTCATCTTTGAACAATAGTTTCTTAGTAAATGAGCATAAGAAAATTCTAGACCCTATTTTACTCTTTACAGACAAAAAACTTGTCTTTGCACAATGGTTGAACATGTCACACATTATGCGGGAGGTGGGACTGCATGAAAGCACACATTTGCAAAGAAGATGGTAATTTCCATAAGTATTTGCATCCCAAGGCACCCAAAAAGCATGAAACCTCCCTATAGATAGGTCACACGGAGACCCAGTCTCCATTTCCTGGCTGGTCTGGTTTGTCCTACAGGCCACCCTACAGGAGCAACATGGAGGGCACAGGACTCCACCATGGCTGCTCCAAACCTGGCTCACTGTCAAAATGTATTCAGAACAAGGCTTTTAATGGACGAATTACCATATAGAAGAATTTATAAGAACCTGACCAAGTGTGGTGGCTCATGCCTGTAACCCCAGCACTTTAGGAGGCTGAGGTGGGTGGATCACTTGATGTCACAAGTTTCAGACCAGTCTGGCCAACATAGTGAAACCCCATCTCTACCAAAATATACAAAAATTAGTCAGGTATGGTGGTGCGTGCCTGCAGTCTCAGTTACTGGGGAGGCTGAGGTGGGATAATTGCTTGAACCTGGGAGGTAGAGTGAGCCAAGACTGTACCACTGAACTCCAGCCTGGAGTGAGACTCCAGACAGACTCTGTGAAAAAAAAAAAAAAAAAAGGTGACTGGGGAAAGAAAGAACTTGAACCATCTCATCCTGCTCATCATTTCCATCACCCTTGGGAAGACCCCCACACTGCCTGTCTGGAAGCAGGAAGAACACTGAATTGGGCTTGTCTGTTGTGTCCTATTACATGGTGATGTTATCAGAGGGCAGAAGACTTCTGTGCTCTCAATATCGCCTGCAACAAAATACTTCGTTGTTCTCATTCCCCCCTGGTCAATGATTTCTAAAGCTATAATGATGATGAAGCTCATGATTAGAGGTGCCACAGGACAGGCCTAACGTGACTCTGGGAACGTCTGATAATGATGCACTCAGGCAGGTTCTGTCAATGACTAACAATAGTAACATTCTAGTTTCATGCTCATTTCTCCAAAACATTTAAACACTAGTCTTAAATTTTATCTTTAGACATGTTTGTCAGATAACATGTTCCTTCCTTGGTGGAGGAACCTGATTCACAAAGAGGCTATTGGTGGCCTGCCAAAGATCACACTGCATGACACGGTGGCAGATCTGGCACTGGCACCCAGGGCTCTGATTCCTCGAGCACTTGCATTACAGGAACTAGCAACCCCTGGGCCCAAAGGTCCCCTTTTGGATCCTATGAGTAAGTTCAGAAGTGGCACCCGCAGGGGGCAAAAGCACTAGTGTCCTCTCAGAGGTGACTGGCACACCACTGGGGGCTGACTTGGATGTCAGTGTGACAAGGTGTAGGAAGCATTCACACAACCCGGAAACTGCATCATTCTAATTCAGTGAGATGCGTCGCTTCACATTAAACAGGCTTTTAGAGAACACACATGGCTGTATACTAACCTGGCGATGTCCACTCAGAGTATTTCTGTAATACTGAAATCACTTCCGCACCATATTTTTCCAGTTTGTCTTCAGTAACACCATCAATTTGAAGCAAAACCTCAGGATCAGAAGATAAAGATTCTGTGCAGAGGCATAAAATTAGGAATTTAAATTATCACCCATAGAAAACCCACTGAATTCATGCTCATTCACGCATTCAGCACATGTCTGCTAAGTGCCAACTAACTGCAGGGTACTGGGAACACAGGCCAATTTTGTAAAAGGCAAAGTTAGCACCTCAGAGGCAGCAGACGGGCGCAGAGGGCAGGAACCCACCATCCAATTCCAGCGGCACAGGCCAGGGCAGAGCAAGGGCAAGAGCCAGGGCAGGAGGAGGCTGAGGGTGGGACCTGTGCCATGTGTGCAGAGTGGAGCAGACTTGCTCTTGCCCACTATTCCCATGGCCAATACTCATCTAACTGAGACTGGCATGCCCTGTCTTTACTGAGAAGGCTCCATTTCTATTTCTAGCTCCAGCCTCTTCTCTGCACTCCAGACTTGTACACCCCACCCTAGATGGCATAACCAAATTGTTACTTCCTCCAGCACAAACTTTTCTTCCTCCACTCTTCCCCACGTGGGGTGAGGCAATAAGCAGCCAGCTGAGTCCTCTGCATAGAGATTGCATATCAGTCTTGCAGCTAGACAAGCCTGTCATTTAAAGGTCACCCTGGCTGCTGTATAAGAAATTGACTGTAAAGGAAACAGTAGAATCCAGGAAACAGTAGAATCCAGGTGGAAGCCATTGCAGGAGCGAGTGAGGATGGAGTGAACTGGAGTGCAGTAGTGGAGACACAGTGAAGCAAGGTTTGGGTGAGTTTTGGAGGCTGGCTCTGGAGGACTGACTGATGCACTGGCTCTGGGTAGCGAGGGAGTAATCATTCCTATGGATCTGAGCTGAGCAAAGGGGAGATTTCGAATCCTTTCCCATCTGTGATTTTCACATCATTCCCATGTTTAGAGGAAAAGCAACAGACTGTGGACAGAACAGAAGGTTTATGAAGGGTGTTTAATGGAAGATAAAGTGGGAGAGGCAGGAAGAAATGTAGACCCTTGATAAAATGTATACTTTATCTGGGCAGCTGCTGTAGTTTTACTAGTTTTTGAAAGATTAAAATGTACATCACATTCACAGCTGGAGGTAACGAGGACAGTTAAGAAACTACACTAATAGCCTAGAAATAACATACCAGAAAATACCATATTTCATCAATGCCAAGATACACACCTTTTCACAATTTAGCATTCCTGAGGTCAAGTTGTGTCTTAGAACTGCTGATGGCTAAATGGCAGCTGCCTTACGGTTGTTACTGCTCACGCTTGTGAGAACTTAGTCACAGCTATTAGTAATACTGTCAGCATGTCAACAAAGTCACTGCACTGTTTGTACCTCACATATTGAGTCTAACTGCCATGACATGTCTTCAAAAAGACTATACTGTGATGGCGGGCGCGGTGACTCAAGCCTGTAATCCCAGCACTTTGGGAGGCCGAGATGGGTGGATCACGAGGTCAGGAGTTCGAGACCATCCTGGCTAACATGGTGAAACCCCATCTCTACTAAAAAATACAAAAAAGCTAGCCGGGCGAGGTGGCGGGCGCCTGTAGTCCCAGCTACTCGGGAGGCTGAGGCAGGAGAATGGCGTAAACCTGGGAGGCGGAACTTGCAATGAGCTGAGATCCGGCCACTGCACTCCAGCCCAGGCGACAGAGCGAGACTCTGTCTCAAAAGAAAAAAAAAAAAAAAAAAAAAAGACTGTACTGTGATTAGCATTAAAAAAGTGATTGTGAATGCAGAAAAATTCTGAAACAGAGTAGCAAGGAACACATTTGGCATTAAGAAAAGCACTATCTGGCTGAGCGCGGTAGCTCACACCTGTAATCCCAATACTTTGGGAGGCTGAGACAGGGCGGATTGCTTCAGCCCAAGAGCATGAGACCAGCCTGGGTAACAGTGAGGCCGTGTCTTTTCAAAAAAATGAAAAAGCTAGCCACGCATGGTGGTACATGCCTGTAGTTCCAGCTACTCAGAAAGCTGGGGTAAGGGGGATCACTTGAGCCCAGGAGGTCTAGGCTGCAGTGAGCCGTGTTCAACCACTGCACCCAGAATAAGATCTTATCTCCAAAAAAAAAAAAAAAAAAACCAAGCAGTATTTGTCTCTGAGGACACATGCCCACAATTCCACAGTTTCTTGCAAGTACAACCAAGTGCTTTACATGACCTAAGAAAGAAGACACCTAAAGTAGATGAGGCAGCATTACATCTTTGTTACTGAGAGATGTACAACCTTCTGTTGACACCTTCTGGTATCATCAAGAAACCACCACCTTCAAAACAGAACTGATAACAGAGGTTTCAATTAAATCCTGGGGAAAATAGTGGAACACTCTGGAAATGCCTTATGGCTAATGAGAATGTTAGTGATGACACAGGGAAAAACAAAGACATGGACAACTCAGTTAAAAAGTGACTCAGAAGAGTCAGGCTTTGAATGTGAACTTTTATAGGTACCTAGAGTAATTTGATTATATGTATTTTTCATATAGGCACAGAGCTGTGGATAATAAAAATCAATGTCTAAATCAGTAAAAAACAGTTCTTTCAATAAAAGCACTGTGTCATAGTTTAATTAGCAGAATTTTTTCTTCCTTAACAGTCCATAAAGTAACAGTATCTTAATATAGCTGGCATCTTAGAGTCAGTGAAATATTGTAATGATCGATTATGGTAGAATAGGGAATGAAGAAGAGAGAAGGTGATGATTATGAGATTTTATGAAGAAGAACATGGAAAGTAATATAGCCCAGTTGGTCAACTATATGAAGACGTTGTTTTCCAGGAACTCTACTACTGAAATTCTGGGTTGGGCTATCTGCCCATGGAAATAACTCAGACCAGTAAGTATTTATTAACTAAAGACATAGCAGTGTGCTAGATCCAGATGCAAAGAAGCATAAAACACAATCTCTTCACTGCAGATTTTTTTTTTTTTTTTGAGATGGAGTCTCGCTCTGTCGCCCAGGCTGGAGTGCAGTGGCGTGATCTTGGCTCACTGCAACCTCCACCTCCTGGGTTCAAGCAATTTTCCTGCCTCAGGTTCCCAAGTAGCTGGGAGTACAAGTGTCTGCCACCACACCCAGCTAATTTTTGTATTCTTAGTAGAGAAGGGGTTTTACCATGTTGGCCAGGATAGTCTCTAACTCCTGACCTCAGGCAATCTGCGCACCTCAGCCTCCCAAAGTGTAGGTATTACAGGTGTGAGCTACGGCACCCAACCTATTACAATATTACAGTTGGTCATTACAATATTTCACTGACTCTAAGATGCCAACTATATTAAGATACCGTTATTTTATGGACTATTAAGGAAGAAAAAATTCTGCTAATTAAACTATGACACAGTGCTTTTTTGAAAGAATTGTTTTTTACTGATTTGGACATTGACTTTTATTATCCACAGCTCTGTGCCTATATGAAAAATACATATAATCAAAGTAAACGGTGGGCGCATGCCTGTTATGCCAGCTAATTGGGAGGTTGAGGCAGGAGAATCGCTTGAACCCAGGAGGTGGAGGATGAAGATATTTGTATATAATACAGCTAAACACTATAAGGCAGGCAAATAATCAGCACAAATAATGAAGTGATGTCTCGTTTTAGAAATTACAATAATCCGGCCGGACGCAGTGGCTCACGCCTGTAATCCCAGCACTTTGGGAGGCTGAGGTGGGTGGATCACCTGAGGTCGGGAGTTTGAGACTAGCCTGGCCAACATGGTGAAATCCTGCCTCTCGGGTTCAAGTGATTCTCCTGCGTCAGCCTCCCAAGTAGCTGGGATTACAGGCACCTGCCACTACGCCTGGCTGATTTTTTTGTATTTTTAGTAGAGACGGGTTTTGCCACGTTGGGCAGGCTGGTCTTGAACTCCTGACCTTGTGATCCACCTGCCTTGGCCTCCCAAAGTGCTGGGATTACAGGCATGAGCCACTGCATCTGGCCGGATCATTGTAATTTCCAAAACCAGACATCACTTCATTATTTGTGCTGATTATTTGCTTGCCTGATAGTGTTCAGCTGTGTTATGTACGAATATCTGCAACCTCCGCCTCCTGGGTTCAAGCTATTCTCCTGCCTCAACATCCCGAGTAGCTGGGATTACAGGCATGCGCCCACAATTTACTTTGATTATATGTATTTTTCATACAGGCACAGAGCAATAATTACAATTATACCATATATAACATATATAGGGTACCATTATACCATATATAACAAAGTACTGTATATATGTTAAAGAACATATTTTATCTTAAGAATGAGTTTAATATTCAACAGTCTTAGATGTCCTTAAAAAAAAAAAAAAGAATAAGTTTCAGCCGGGCGTGGTGGCTCACGCCTGTAATCCCAGCACTTTGGGAGGCTGAGGTGGGTGGATCACCTGAGGTTGGGAGTTCAAGACCAGCCTGACCAACATGGAGAAACCCCGTCTCCACTAAAAATACAAAATTAGCTGGGCATGGTGGCGTATGCCTGTAATCCCAGCTACTTGGGAGGCTGAGGCAGGAGAATCGCTTGAACCCGGGAGGCAGAGGTTGTGATGAGCTGAGATCGCGTCGAAACACCGTCTCAAAAACAAACAGAAAAAGAATAAATTTCAATTGTTTCTCTGAGATTTTAATCCAGAGATTAAATAAAAACAACTGAGGCCAGGCTCAGTGGCTCATGCCTATCTGTAATCCCAGCACTCTGGCAGGCTGAGGCGGAAGGATCGCTTGAAGCCAAGAGTTTGAGACCAGACTGGGCAACATGGTGAAACTCTGTCTCTACGAAAAAATACAAAAACTAACTGTGCATGCTGGTATGTACCTGTAGTCCCATCTACTTGGGAAGTTGAGGTGGGAGGATCACTTGAGCCCAGGAGGCTGAGGCTGCAGTGAGCCATGATCACACCACAGCACTCCAGCCCGGGTGACACAGCTAGATCCTGTCTCAAAACAAACAACCCCAAAAAGAAACAAACCACTGAGATATATTTATCACTTAAGGAGTTCCCTAGCAAGATTAACTTTCGGCCTATTAATCTGTGCCACGTAACAAAGGATACATGCGTACTCACCCGCAAGCTTCTTGAGAGTGACGGTATTAAAAATATTGAAGTAATGGACACCAAAAACTTTCCCCAGAGATTTGCAGACTTCTGTAAGTTCTCCAAGACATTTTTTAACCATCTCTTCCCTCTGAGATACTTTTGCTACTAATGCTTTTTGTTTTTTCACACTGCTGGAATTTTCTGTTTCCATAAAGTCTACCTTTTATGAGAGAGAAACAAATGACAGGAGTGGGTATATGTGCACTTGTACGCATACAGGGGCTTTATTTAATGCATAATTGCATTTTTGGGGGTAATTCTATTCTGTCATGCAGACAGTGAGCCCCCTGGGAACAGGGGCTGTGTATTCTCCATCTTCGTATCTCTACTGTCAAGCAAAGAATAGCCTCTTGATAAATGTTTCTTTAATGAATATATAAAAATGTAGTGACCTGATAACCCATTAAATTACTTTTGACATTACTTGGGTTGAATTTTAAGATCTCTTTCCAATTTAAGAAGAACAGAATATGTTCATATAGAACAGTACATATAAATTCAGTATCTATAAGCTTGGACAAAGACACTATACTTCACAGTAATATATTTTGGTTCAACTCATTGTGAGATAATAAAATAAACATGAAAAATACCATACCTTTAAATTGCCATTTAGTACAGTTTGGGCTTTATTTCCGAGCATCACATAAGCGATTGCCTGGTCATTGGCATTGATATATAAATCTTCATCCAAAATCTTGTCAAGTATCAGCTTTTTAAAAAGTCTTTCGGCATTGTGTCGTGAATAAGCAGATCCTTTTCCAAATATACCTGACTGGATTTTTGCACTCTTACTCCCTGAAAAGAAGGTACAGGAAGTAAGATGAATAAATGTAGGTATATCATCACCCTCAAATAGAAGAGGCTAAAAAGTCATTTATGGACAGGTTTGGATAGATGTAATAGATCACAAACCCCTGGCACAGACACTCATTTCTGTAAAATGAGAATATTTGAGTAGAACGCTAAAATTTCTATGGTTGTATGTATTTTTCCTTATCTTTTTACAATACACATGGACAAAAAACAGCAGCAAAATTATATTGGAGCAAATAAATCAAAGAAAGAGTTTACATAAACCGTAGTAGCTTTCTATCACTGTGCTATGTATTAGGGTAACTGTCCATTACTTATCTAGTCACAGTATTTTTTTTTTTTTTTTTTAGAGAGAGGTTCTCACTCTATTGTGGAGGCTGGAGTGCAGTGGTGCAATCATGGTTCACTGCAGTCTCAAACTCCTGGGCTCAAGTGGTCCTCCTGTCTCAGCCTCCTGACTAGCTGAGATAACGGGTGCAGTCCATCACACCCATTTATTTAAAAATTTTAAATATTTAAGTGCATCTAGTATTTATCAATTTTTTTAATTTTTGTAGGTACATAGTAGGTGTATATATTTGTGTAGTACATGAGATATTTTGATACAGGCATACAGCGTGAAAAAAGCACACCATGGAGAATGGGCCATCCATTCCCTCAAGTATTTATCCATTGAGTTGCAAACAATCCAATGACACTCTTTATGTTCTTTTATAATATTTAATTTTTTTGGCAGAGACGAGGGTCTCACTATGTTGTTCAGGCTGCTCTCTGTAACTCCTGGCCTCAAGCAATCCTCCCACCCTGGTTTCTCAAACTATTGGGATTACAGGCATGAGCCACCGCACCTGGCTACAAAAAATTTTTTACAGTTTTATAAGTACTATCCCTGGTCCTGTTATCAAAACTGCTACTAGTTGATAATCCAAGTATTTAAGTCTATTCTTTTTGTCACCCTCACTAATGAAGCCTATTCAAATTCTCAAAGAAAAGCACAACACCCTGTAAGGTGCTCAAGGGGAGAGATGAAGACAGGAATATGAACACACACCTCCCTCTTTTACCAGCCGAGAGCCACAGTTGGCTGGATCCTTTGTTTCATTCACAAGCTGCTGTAACTGCTAATGTCTTCATTATAAACACAATTTTATTGTAACAATCTACTTAAGAGACCTTGTGACATTTATAATAATCAGAATTAATGGTTATTATGTAAAACTTTAGCTCTGTTTTTAAAGAGTTCCAAATAATTATATTATTGTCAATTTCAAATGGCTTCTGGCCATATATCCTGAATTATTCAAATTTTTCTTTAAGTAATGTATGTCCCTGAAAGGTCACATTACAGAAACAGGACTACTGTTCTGCTAATGAAAGGCTGAGTGGCATGGACCAACCTTACTGCTAAGGACAACTAAGAAAGCTGGCTGAAATACAATTTTTTTTTTTTTTGAGTCAGGGTCTTGCTCTGTTGCCCAGGCTGGGGTACAGTGGTGGGATCACAGCTCACTGCCACCTCAATCTCATGGGCGCAGGTGATCCTCCCACCTCAGCCTCTGGAGTAGCTGGCACTACAGGTGCGTGCCACCATGCCTGACTAATTTTTGTATTTTTGACAGAGACAGGGTTTCGCCAGGTTGCTCAGGCTGATCTTGAACTCCTGGGCTCAAGCAATACACTTGTCTTGGCCTCCCAAAGTGCTGGAATTACAGACATGGGCCACTGTACCCAGCCAGAAAGGTTTATAATTAAAAGCAATATTCCCCTGACTCATCCTTCCCTTCCCCAAGGGAATCACTTTTTAAACAGTTTTTTTTTTCAGCTCTTCAGGTGGTTACTAACACACAGAAGGACCTGAAATCTTGCCTTCTGTCCAATAGCCTGACATTTATCTATTGCTCTTGCCCCTTTACTATGAAAGATGAGGATTTATCTCATTCATACCACCCCCACTTTGTTTCATTCTTCTCTGAATTTTGCTAGTTATATGACACTATTGGGTCATGTACTAATTATGTTTCTAACTTGAGACAGAACTTCTGACCACTACCCCTCCCCACAATGTGAGATGTTATTAGTACCCAAGCCTTCCCTGTATATGCCGTCTTTTATTTTTAGTGATTGTACTTTTACTTTTACATCATCAATATTAACATTTACATCTGTTCTGTCCTGCAACCACGTTTAGGTCTATATGTAGATTTCAATCGTTGTTTACATGATGACAAGTTTCCTTCCCTAATTGGAACAATGTCATGACTCTTATGGAACCAAAAGGAGAATGTTTATCACATCCATGTCAAATGGATTTTTTTTGTACATTTTACTAATTCTTCAAAGTCATGTTACAATTTTTTTTTTTGAAATGGAGTCTCGCTCTGTCGCCCAGGCTGGAGTGCAGCGGTGCGATCTCAGCTCACTGCAACCTCCGCCTCCCAGATTCAAGCGATTCTCCTGCCTCGGCCTCCTGCGTAGCTGGGATTACAGGTGCACACCATCAGTCCCGGCTAATTTTTGTATTTTTTTGTAGAGATGAGGTTTTGCCATGTTGGCCAGGCTGGTCTGGAAATCCTGACCTCAAGTGAAACACCCACCTTGGCCTCCCAAAGTGCTGGGATTACAGGCACGAGCCACTGCACCTGGCCACAACGTCCTTTGTTTTATATTTGATCTTGCTCTCTTGTATAATGTTTTCCCTAGAGTTTCTAAGGGCCTCTCTCGTTTTTTGTTTTTTTGTTGTTGTTGTTGAGAAGTAACATTTGCATTCTTCACTGTTACCAATAAAACCATTCCTTTCTTACTCTCTCTGTATGTTGGGTGGGTCCTGTTCCTCCTGATTTTTTTTTTTTTTTTGAGATGGAGTTTCACTCTTGTTGCCCAGGCTGGAGTACAATGGCGCAATCTTGGCTTACCACAACCTCCACCTTCTGGGTTCAAGCAATTCTCCTGCCTCAGCCTCACGACTAGCTGGATTTCTGGCACGTGCCACCACACCCAACTTATTTTGTATTTTTAGTAGAGACGGAGTTTTTCCATGTTGGTCAGGCTGGTCTTGAACTCCTGACCTCATGATTTGCCCGCCTCAGCCTCCCAAAGTGCTGGGATTACAGGCGTGAGCCACCATGCGCAGCCTCCTCCTGACTTTTGTTAGTCTGCATGGATTGCTTACTGGCCCTGCTGCCTGACTGTGACGATGGACCCGTGGGTGGGTTCTTCACTGGACCCGTGGGTGGGTTCCACTGCTTATCAAATCATGATGTGCGCTTACTTTCTTTGCCTGCTGGTCTCCAGGATTGCTGATATTAAGCTGATGTCAGTCTGGTTTGGGTTCCTGTTTTCTTTCCAGAGCTTTCAGGATTGTCTCTGAAGGGGTCCAGAATATGCCACTGTGGCATAAAAATTATTTTGAGCAGAAGGCATCTGAAATCTCTTATCTGCCAAAAAGCAGGGCCTCCCAAAAGAACTTAGTTGTCATAAATTCCCTCCCTTCGAAAAATCAGGGAAGGCTGACCCTTTTAAACAGAGATAAGACTTCACACCACACTTAAACAGACATTGTCATAAAAACCTTGTATCTCCCATCTGGTCTCCTAACAGTCCATCTGTCTTTCTTTCCTAACAGTCATTTGTTTTTCTGTTAAGTGCCCCCCTCCTCCTCCCCTTCCTCTATTAAGATGGTATATAAGCCCCACATTCTAACTGCCCCTTTGAACCACATTTTTCTGTGAACTCCTATCCACACATGACTAAATCTGACTTTTCCCTTGCTAATCTGTCTTTTGTTGGTTTAATTTGCAGGCCCCATCAGTGAATCTAAGAAGGGTTGAGGAAAAGGTTTTCCTCTTTGACATGTCTTTAACTCTTAGTATTCTCAAATCTCACGGCCATACGTCTTATTTTTTTTTTTTAACAGGCATCCTATTTGGCATTCAGTGAACATTTTAATCCAAAACTTTTATCTCTTCCACTCTAGGAATTTTTCCTATATCATTGGTTTGATAATTCCCTTTATTTTCTATTTCCAAAATTTTTGTCAGATTTTACATCTGCTGAGGATTAATCCTTTCCATGCTTTCTCTATTTTCCATACATCATTTTGATCAGTTTCTAAATTTTCTTGACTTTATTTTCCAACCTCTCCACTAAATTTACTTTGTCAATCATTTAAAATTGACAGCTCTTTCTCATTTTTGTTTCTTTTCCATTATTCAATTATTATCTCTTTATTTTAAAAAATCTTTAAGACGATACTAAGGAGTCTTCTCTCCCCTCTCTCCCAAACTACTATATTCAATGATCTCTATTACCCAGGGTCAAATATTCTATTTATTTGGTCTTCCTCTTTACTGTCCATTTCTTTCTTTCTTTTTTTTTTTTTTGAGATGGAGTCTTGCTCTGTGCCCAGGCTGGAGTGCAGTGGCTGGATCTCAGCTCACTGCAAGCTCCGCCTCCCGGGTTTCTTTCTTTTTTTTTTGAGACGGAGTCTCACTCAGTCGCCCAGGTTGGAGTGCAGTGGCGCGATCCCGGCTCACTGCAAGCTCCGCCTCCCGGGTTCACGCCATTCTCCTGCCTCAGCCTCCCAAGTAGCTGGACTACAAGCGCTCGCTGCCACGCCCGGCTAATTTTTTTGCATTTTTAGTAGAGACAGGGTTTCACCGTGTTAGCCAGGATGGTCTCGATCTCCTGACCTTGTGATCCGCCCGTCTCGGCCTCCCAAAGTGCTGGGATTACAGGCTTGAGCCACCGCGCCCGGCCTCGGGTTTCTTTCTTTTTTTGAGATGGAGTCTCACTGTCACCAGGCTGGAGTGCAGTGGCACTACCTTGGCTCACTGCAATCTCCATCTCCTAGGTTCAAGGAATTCTCTTGCCTCAGTCTCCCGAGTAGCTGGGACTACAGGTGTGCGCCACCATGCCCAGCTAATTTTTGTGTTTTTAGTAGAGACGAGGCTTCACCATGTTAGCGAGGATGGTCTCAATCTCTTGACCTCGTGATCCGCTCGCCTTGGCCTCCCAAAGTGCTGGGATTACAGGCATGATCCACTGAGCTCGGCCTTTACTGTTCATTTCTAAGTAAATTTCAGGGACTAGGTGAAACTTTTTAGGTGGGTTTCTTCTGTTATTTTCTATCTAGATTTATTTCCTCCCAAATTCCTTCCCTGAATGGGGATATTTAATTGTCAGGTTTGCTTTAGGGTAAGTAGGTGGGACCAGACTTTAGGTAGGCCAGGAAGTTCCCAAAGGCCACTTAGGGGCTCTGACCCCTAATTCAGCTGCCCTTCTACTCTTTAGGCAATCACTTCATTTACTGTTGTTCTTGAGTCAATTCCAGGCATTCTATGCAGTTCTTTTGTGGGCACATTTTCTAATTTTCTTTTTTTTTTTGAGACGGAGTCTTGCTCTGTCGCCCAAGCTGGAGTGCAGTGGTGTGATCTCGGCTCACTGCAACTTCCTCCTCCTGGGTTCAAGCGACCTACCTGCCTCAGCCACCTGAGTAGCTGAGACTACAGGCATGTGCCACCATGCCTGGCTAATTCTTGTAATTTTTTTTGTAGAGACGGTATTTTGCCATGTTGCCCAGGCTAGTCTCGAACTCCTGGGCTTAGGCAATCCTCCTATGTTGGTTTCCCAAAGTGCTGGGATTACAGGTGTGAGCCACCATGTCTAGCCCTGCTTCGTAATTTTGGCTCCCTTGGTTTCACTCCTATCCTCTTGTACCTCTAGACTTCAAGACTGATGCTTAGTGTTGGGGTTTTGCCTGGCTGATAGTCCCTTTTCTGTTATAAATCTTCCCTACATTCATTTTGGGTTGTGGCTTTATTGCATTTTGTTCTATTTGTCAACATGCTTCCATCCATTTCCTACGTCTTTTTTTTTTTTTTCGAGACAGAGTTTCGCTCTTGTTGCCCAGGCTGGAGTGCAATGGTGTGATCTCGGCTCACTGCAACCTCTGCCCCCTGGGTTCAAGTGATTCTCCTGCTTCAGCCTCCCTGGTAGCTGGGATTACAGGCGCCCACCACCATACCCGGCTAATTTTTGTGTTTGTTTGTTTGTTTATTTTTGAGACAGAGTTTCACTCTTGTTGCCCAGGCTAGAGTACAATGGTGCGATCTCAGCTCACTGCAACCTTCACTTCCTGGGTTCAAGTGATTCTCCTGCTTCAGTCTCCCGAGTAGCTGGGATTACAGGCGCCTGCCACCATGCCTGGCTAATTTTTTGTATTTTTTAGTAGAGACAGGGTTTCACCATGTTGGCCAGGCTGATCTCGAACTCCTGACCTCAGATGATCCACCTGCCTCGGCCTCCCAAAGTGCTGGGATTACAGGTGTGAGCTAATATGCTCAGCCCCTAAGAGATTTTTAAAGGCTCTAATCTGATAATAATTTCTCTCCTATTCTCTATGCTATTATGGGTCTAATCCTCATTTTATTTCTTTACTAACATTTTAATAGTTACATTCCACTCAGATGAACTTACATAAGCTTTATTATTTTCTTTTTTTGTATGTGAAACCATCTCAACTTAGTGACATATACATTATATAAAATATTATAATTAATAAAATTGACTTCCTTTTGTTACTCAAAAGTTTTATTCAGAAACTCAAGTTTTATAAGAAAATAGACAAAAGTGATTTTTTTCTACGTACTTGTAATAAATTCTTTAGATGCTCAATTTCAATTAACGTGACTCAAACATTCAAAACAGATGACTTACCCAAGAAAATGTCAACCAGCATATTCATAGTAAATCTTCCAGAAGGACCTACATGTTTTATATTTCTTGTTCCTTGTGATGAACTATGTTCTTGAACAAATCTTATAATACTTTTCACATCATCAGTCACATCTCTTGTTTTATAATCCTGTGAATAAAAAGAGAATACTTTCTGCTATAATTAAGGTAACAATGCCTAGATAGGGTTTAATATTAACTATGGTAGATTCATCATAACCCATTTCCAGAGCAATACCAAGACTAAAAACTACGGAAATTTCAAATGTTCATTCTTATCTAAGTTCTAGAACAATTACCACTCTATGTTGTTACTGTTTCACAGAGATATAGCTTGTCTTTCAACTACCTGATAGCACTCTGTGGGTAGATGTTTAGCTAATGATAGGCTGAGTGGCATGGACCAACCAACATATATAACATACAGACATACACACACAATTTAAATCCTTCATACCTCCTAGAATAGTGCTCTGTTATATACTGGGTGGCAACCTGTGGGATGAAAAATACTGTCCAGCCACGTATATCCACGAATTCTAACCCCTCTGGGGTCTTTGGTGCCACAGTTAATGCTCCTTCATCATCTCCTATGAGTTTCCTTTCTCATTTCCTTCAGCTATCCCCAAACTTTGCCCACTTTTTAGAGCCCCCATTACTAGATGACTTTGCCTTTCTCTCTCCTAGTTCTCTCTACCAGCAATACTGACCACTCACGGGTGTAAAAAGTTGCATCATGCTTGGTGCGTCTGTGCATGCAGTTCTCCCTACCTTCTAATCCTTGTCATTTGCACACACCAATAACCCGGAGATGAACAGGTTTCTGGTCTTAAACTAACAACTGGAAGCGATTCTGAGGCCCTATCTAGAATCATTTTAAAAAGTACCCTGTCATTCCATTCCTACCTTAATTTTTTTTTTTTTTTTTGAGATGGAGTTTTGCTCTTGTTGCCTAGGCTGGAGTGCAATGGTGCAATCTTGGCTCCCTGCAACCTCCACCTCCCAGGTTCAAGCGATTCTTCTGCCTCAGCCTCCCAAGTAGCTGGGGTTACAGGCACCTGCCACCATGCCAGGCTAATTTTTTTGTATTTTTAGTAGAGATGGGGTTTCACCACACTGGCCAGGCTAGTCTCTAACTCCTGACCTCAGGTGATCCGCCGGCCTCAGCCTCCTAAAGTGCTGGGATTACAGGTGTGTGAGCCGCTGCACCTGGCCACCTACCTTAATTCTTGGTGATTGGGTATAGAGAGCTGATCCTCCTACTTTCACCTTTTGGTTCTTGATCTCCTCTGCTCCAGTGATCCTATCCTCCACATACATCAGCCACTCACACTTCCTACCTTAAGCTTGCTAATAATGGCAACTCCTTCCTTCTCAGAACACCACATCATATCTTTCCAACTCATGCCATCTGGTATTCAGACTCCAACAATCCCCTGGGAATGCCCATCTGCTGACCCTCACCCTCAGATGTCCTCCTAACTCAGCTGAAATTCCACAGTCAATCATTATAATCACTATCTCTCATAGAGCGTCAGCTCTCTTGCCCTTAGGTCACTTCACCCTATTACCTGGCAAAACATAGTGGACCCAATTCTCCATCTACACTATCCCTGTACCTATGTGGCTGAACTTGGCATTTACACGGTCAATACGTGGTCAAAATGGACTGTTAACTCGAATGGACTGTTAATGCTATAGGCAATCATTATCTTTATACTTCCCTAGCCTATCATTCCTCCATTCTCTCACAACAGAAGTCAGCAAACTATGGCCCAGGAGCTGGATGCCTGCTTTTGTGCGTAAAGTTTTATTGGAACACAGCTATGGAAGATGACTGGAAAATCGGTGTATTTATTGTTTATGTCTGCATTTAGCCTACAATGGCAAAGGTGTGAGTCGTTGTGACAGAGACTATGGCTGCAAAGTGTACATTTACTCTGTGACCCTTTAAAAGCAAGTTTACTGACCCCTGTCCTAGACAACTATTTCATACTTTCTCCCTTCTTTTCTGTCCCTTCTCTTATCCCAACTGTCAGCTAATGGCCATGCTTTAAATATCACCCATGTGCCATCAGTATCTTTTCAGAATTTTTGAATCTAATATATAACTCAATATTAGATTCCCAATTTAGGTAACCCAAACCAAACTCCTGATCTTCTCTGCCAACCAGCCTTCTGCATCGTAGCCAAGGAAAACTCCACCCTTCCAGTTACTCAGGCCTCCAGTTACTCTGGGACTCTAGCCCTCAAGTGACTGCTCTGGCTCTCCATCACCTCTTCCTCTCGCTGGCTCTTAATCCTGCTCAGCCACATGGGGCTCCCCTGCTATCTCTCGAACACACCAGGCACACCACCACCTTAGGGCCTTTGCTCTAGCCAATGTTTCTTCCAGGAAAGCTCACATCCAGAGAGCTGCCAGCTAACTCCCTTCTTCAAGATTTTGCTCAGCTCCCATCTTCTCAGTTAGACTTCCAACGACCACCCCGTCTAATACTGCATACTACACTCTACCCATTCCTCCCGTCTTTTTACTCTGCTGTGTCATTCACCACAGTTCTTATCCTTTCACATATATTTATTGTGTATATTGTTTGTAACTGGCCTCCCTCTGCTAGAGTGTAAGCTCCGCAAGGGCAGGGATTTTAATTTTGTTTAGTGATGTATCCCAAATTCCTACAACAGTGCCTGTTACACAGCCCAACAAATATCTGTTGAATGAGGGAAGTGATTAGCAATGTTTACGGGATTGCGTGGGGTGGGAGGAGATGGCATGAATTTGCCAATTCCACACTGAGAGAGATGACCCTCTGCTCTGCCTTGTGCTCCGTCTTTTTTAACTATACTTACTGAGAGTATTAAACATTTTTTTTTTTTTTGAGATGAAGTTTTGCTCTTGTTGCCCAGGCTGGAGTGCAATGGCATGATCTCGGCCCACTGTAGCCTCCTCCACCTACCAACTTCAAGCGATTCTCCTGCCTCAGCTTCCCAAGTAGCTGGGATTACAGGCATGGGCCACCATGCCTGGCCAATTTTGTATTTTTTCAGTAGAGACAGGGTTTTACCATGTTGGTCAGGCTGGTCTTAAATTCCTGACCTCAGGTGATCCGCCCGCCTCGGCCACCCAAATGGCTGGGACTACAGGCATGAGCCACCGTGCCCAGCCAGAGTGTTAAACTTCTATGAACACATGTATGTCAGTCTCCACTCCAGTCTATGAATTGGTGTACACCATGTTCACTTGTGGCTCTCCAGCATCTTGCACATATAAGTTTAATACTCCCAGATAGGTAAATAATATACCAAATGTGAAAATGCTCAGTAAGCAGTAAGTTACAGTAGACATTAAAATGTAGAATTACCATGATAGGCAAAATAAGTACCTAATGATTGAATTTAACAATTCCCAAGGGTATTTTAGGACAGATAATAGTGAATTTACCCACAAGCAGTTACTGTCATAGTTAAAAAAAAAAAGAGTAATGTAGGCCGGGCACAGTGGCTCACGCCTGTAATCCCAGCACTTTGGGAGGCCGAGGCGGGCGGATCATGAGGTCAGGAGATCGAGACCATCCTGGCTAACACGGTGAAACCCTGTCTCTACTAAAAATACAAAAAATTAGACAGGTGTGGTGGTGGGCGCCTGTAGTCCCAGTTACTTGGAGGCTGAGGCAGGAGAATGGCGTGAACCTGGGAGGTGGAGCTTGCAGTGAGCCGAGATCATGGCACTGCACTCCAGCCTGGGCGACAAAGCAAGACTCTGTCTCAAAAAAAAAAAAAAAGAGTAATGTCATTGATTTGAATTCAAACATAAAGTATGCTAGTTATTATTCTTTTGAGAATGAGCTCTTTTAGTATATTAATTAAATATTAAAAAATTAAATACTAATACATCAATCTAAATATATTAGTTTAATCAATTAAAATTTTAATATAATGTAATATATTAATAACATCAATATATATTAAATTTAAAATATTCTATCTGCTCATGTTGAATCTTTTTGGGTGTTTGCATATTAATATTTCTAAAATATTTTGTAATCATCAGTGCACATATATAAACTCAGTATTTTGGATATGTAGATGTCCAGTATATTTTTTAACACGGTTCTAATTATAAAGAAAAGATACTGCATGAAATTACTTTTTAAATGTTTGCATTCCAAATTACTACTGGAAGGAAGCTGTCTTTCCCCTGTTAATCTGTCAGAGACCACCTTTTGCAATCTAATTTGTAGCTACATTTTTAAAATTAAAAAACATTTTAATTATAAATAATTTTAAAACTTTTTTTTTACCTTTGTTTTACAGCAGTTATCACAAGAAACATCTGGGTGTTTCTTACAAAAATCAGGATTAAATCCATTTTCACCAAAATAGGCCAAAAGCTGTATTCTCCTGCATTCCGTTATATTTTCACAGTAATGTACCATGCTATACAAATTATTGAAGTGAGTTTCTCTTGTATGATGGTTTCCATCTTTTTCCACTAAAAGAGATGAAGAGTATAGTAAGATATACTTATAGGGGAAAAATAGAGAACATCACAGAAATATTTAGAATAGATTCATATAACTTTAAATATTAAATAAGAAAATTACTGTTAACAGCATTATGTCAACATGGCATTCTATATTATAATTAACTGAGTATTAATGTTCATCCTCAAGATTTTAGTATTATAGGAATAAATGTTAGATTTTTTTTTTTTCAAATCTTCATTATCCCCAATAATGATGGTTTGACTTATATTTGCTGTATTTATCAGGTGAGCATGTACTGAACTGAACATCCCGAGGAAGCAGAGCCTGAGATTATGGCAGCGGCCATGCACTTCTCTGAGTATCTGAGGTCAAAGTAGTTACACCAATGGTTCCAAAATTGTGCGCTAACAAGCCCTGGGGTGCTGTGGTGAACTCACAGAGGCAGAATATTTTAAATTTAAGGGAAACACAGCAATGCCTAACATCTGTTGAACATCACCCAAATTATTAGCTTGAGGTAGTTAATGGTATTAACATTAGATTGTGCTATATTCCTATTAGCAATATCTTATCTTTGCAAAGCTGGGTTTTTGGTAGTTGTTATGATAAAAAGAAGTATCTCAAGAAAATCAATGTGAAACAGGAAATGAGGGTGGCAGTGTCTGATTTGATTCGAATGTGTGAGAACAGCAGTGGCATACTTTCCATCAGTAAGCAACTGTCGTTCGTTACTTAAGAATTTTAACACCAGGTATGGTGGCTCATGCCTGTAATCCTAGCACAGAGGCCAAGGTGGGCAGATCACCTGAGGTCAGGAGCTCGAGACCAATCTGGCCAACATGGCAAAACCCTGTCTCTACTAAGAATACAAAAATTAGCTGAGTGTGGTGGCACAAGCCTGTAGTCCTGCTACTCAGGAGGCTGAGGCTGGAGAATCACTTAAACCCAGGAGGTGGAGGTTGCAGTGAGCTGAGATCACGCCACTGTACTCCAGCCTGGGCGACAAGAGTGCAACTCTGTCTCAAAAAAAAAAAAAAAGAAAAGAATTTTTTAAAAATATTATTTTTTCTTCCAGTTTATGAGTATTTTCCCCCCAAATAGTTGCTGTCATCAGGACTTAAATATCTATTAAATTGTCTGGGCCTAAATTTTTTTTTTTTTTTTTGGCCTTGGCCTCCCAAAGTGCTGGGGTTACAGGTGTGAGCCACCATGCCTGGCCATGTTTGGGCCTAGCTTTAATATAGATTTAAAAAAAACACAAAAATGGGCAAATCAAGTGTAAATATTTCATTTTCTTCACTGAGAATCACTTTGGTATAGTGCAAGGAAATGGACTTTGGAATCAGATGAACTTGGGTTCTGTCAGGGCTCTACCATTTACTAGTTTTGCATTTCATTTTCCTCCTCTGTAAAATGAGGAAAGCAAAGGTCTTATCTCTGAGGGTTATTGTGGAGATGAAATTAGTTGATGATGTATGTAAGGCATTTAGAACGGCACACAGGAAGTGCTAAATAAATACTATCTATAATAATCACCATTGTTATACTACTACTACAACTACTCCTATTGCTCCTGCTACATCAGTCATCTTGAGGAAAAGTTACAAAACCTTTCTGAAGCTCACTTTTTATGGGAGTACCTCTACATCACAAGTTAGTTGTTTTGAACAAATAAGGTAATGAGGTGATATATGCAGTGTTGGGCACAATGCTTGGTAAGTGCCATTTCCCATGCTCAGTACTTCTGCCAGAGTTAATTTAAAAGTGGTCTTGGCTGGGCATGGTGGCTCATGCCTGTAATCCCAGCACTTTGGGAGGCTGAGGCAGGCAGATCACTGGAGGTCAGGAGTTTAAGACCAGCCTGGCCAACGTGGTGAAACCCTGTCTCTACTAAAAATACAAAAATTAGCTGGGCGTGGTGGCGGGCACCTGTAATTCCAGCTACTCGGGAGGCTGAGGTAGGAGAATTGCTTGAATCTGGGAGGCAGAGGTTGCAGTGAGCCGAGATCACGCCACTACACTTCAGCCTGGGCAACAAGAGCAAGACTCCGTCTCAAAAAAAAAAAGAGAGAGAAAAAAAACAGTGGTCTCAAAAGAAATACATATATTTATGAAATATATTTAACTCTCACAACCCAGGAGAAAAATGAGCAAAGAATGTAATAAAATTTTAAAATATGTATTCACTTTCACCCAGCAAGTTTAAGTTTAGAAATTTATCCTATAAGGCCGGGGGTGGTGGCTCACGCCTGTAATACCAACACTTTGGGAGGCTAAGGTAGGCAGATCACCTGAGGTCAGGAGTTCGAGACCAGCTGGGACAACATGGTGAAATCCCTGTTTCTACTAAAAATACAAAAATTAGCTGGGCGTGGTAGCACATGCCTGTAGTCCCAGCTACTCTGGAGGCTGAGGTGAGAGAATTGCTTGAACCCGGGAGGCGGAGGTTGCAGTGAGCCAAGATTGTGCCACTGCACTCCAGCCTGGGTGACCAAGTGAGACTTGGTCTTAAAAAAAAAAAAAAATTATCTTGTATAAATAATTGCAAAAATGCCCAAAGATATTTGTATAGGGATGTTCAATACTGCATTGTTGATAACAGTGAAAAACAATAAACAAGATCTAGTAAGAGGGGACTAGTTTAATAACCATGGAATAACCACACTATGGAATTCTAGGTAGTCAGGCTATATGTATTCATTGGAATAATTACATCCTATTGTTGACTGACAAAAATCGGATCATTATATAATTCCATTTATATTTTAAAAGATGTGCATTTGGAAAAGGTACATACCAAATACAAGATATTGCCTGCCTTTAATGGGAGAGGATGGATGAGACAAGACAGACTATGGGGTGGTGGGGAGGGGTTTAGCTCGATTGATTGTGTTTTATTTCTTAACCCAGATGGTGGTATATGACAGCTCATTATTTTCTCCTTTTTATCTTCCTGCATGTTTGAAATATGCATGTTTGTTACATGCAAGAACGGATGCAGAAATTGGGTCTGAAAGGATACAAAGGAAACCAATAACTAGAGTTATTTTTGGGGCAAAACTATAAGGCATAGTTTGTAAATTTTCTGCCT
The DNA here is from genome assembly GCF_009764315.1 of Trachypithecus francoisi. Taxonomy (NCBI): domain Eukaryota; kingdom Metazoa; phylum Chordata; class Mammalia; order Primates; family Cercopithecidae; genus Trachypithecus; species Trachypithecus francoisi. The sequence continues at coordinate 98,290,160 of NW_022681468.1, forward strand.
TGTACACATCTGTATCATTTGAGTTTTACATAATAAGTACTTACCACTTTTACAATAAAAATGAACTAAAATAAAATTGCCAATCTGTATAAACACCTCTATTTTTCTACGATTATTTAAGGAAAACTGGACCAGAAGTACCACAATAGCAGGAGTAGATTACTATCATGAGACCAAAGATGATAGAATGTCTCTGCAATGGAGCCCAGCTTACTCATTATAAGTCTTTTCAGTCTGGTCACATCATGATAGGTATAGAAAAGCAGGCAGTGAGATATTTCCCCATCTCTTCCAGCTCTGCCAGATTCTTGGTAGTAACCCTCCATAGATTTAGGGAGAGATGCATGAATCACAAATCGCACGTCCGGTTTGTCAATCCCCATTCCAAATGCAATTGTCGCACAGATAACCTGATATAAAAGCAAAAGCTTATTAGATTCATAAGGCACAGACTTGAAGGAACATTTTTAATAACAGATGCTTCTAAAAGCTCTATCATTTGTTTACTTTAAAATGCACACTACATAACAACCTAATATCTTAACTTGGTCCCACTATTTAGTATAACTAATATGAGTTTTTATGTTGATAACCTGCAATTCCATTAAAACCCAAGAAGGTAAAGAGAAGCTTAGCATGGCAGGCACTTTCTTGTATGACTCGGCATTCTCGTGTAAGAGAGCCAGAATCAACTGCAGTCAGCCCACGATGTGCTGCCACTGTTCTCTGTTTTTGCTACTGAGGTGTGGGGGGTGTTGCTCACACAGTCATGATATCCAGGTCACTGATCATAAGCAACATGTTGCTCAGGAGCTCCAGGGTGTTCCCAGGGCTCCTCAGAGGTCATTGCTGCTAGTTCCTCCAACGGCTCAGGAACAATGTGTTCTTACCTGCTCCACTGCTTATCATCAGTTTTCCCAATGGCACCAGCTGATCACACACCAACTCCTTCGATTCATCAGCTGATTTAAAGTCAAAGCTTGTGCAATTTTAATGGAAACTCATGTGGGTAAAAGTCTGAGAGCTACTTATACCAAAAAAAGGAAAAACACCAGGAACTGTGGATCTTAGCCCATACAAATTACTTAGTGGAAGCAAGGTGATAGTTCACTCTCAGGAGCTTGATAAATCAGTTTTCAAGGATATCCATTTCAGTTGCAATAGGAGCTATTTAACCCAGACCAAAATGTTATATCTCCAGGCAAAATTACATTTCACAAATAAAACTGCAAGTTTTTTTTTAGCACTTAAAAAAATGAATTGCTACTGCAAGAACAGTATTTCAAAGGCATCTGAAATATCTGGCAGGCAGACTGAGGCTAATGACATGATTTCAGTAACTGTGAGTACCAGCGGAAGGAACTGCAAGCTCTGGAGTATGTGGACAGTAAAGGGGTACATTTATCAACACCAGGAATGGCGGTGAGTGGCCTGTGCTCTCAGTTAGTCATCCACCTACATTTATGGCACTCTGATCAAAGGCAAATCTCCTTGGAAACAGAAAGACTATTGTAGCTTCTAGTGAAGGAGAGCAGGTGGAGAGGCTGCACAGCAAGATGTCAGCCAACAGGTCCGGAAGCATGACCCACAGGGTTCCATGAAGTCCAGGTACATCTCCCACTATCAGGGCGGGCACAGGGCTGTGAGGCACTGCCTGCAGCCTCCAGGTGAGGATGCAATGCTGGCAGCTCTTTCTGAAAGCTCTTATTTCTTGAAATTGGGAAAAGTGGCTTTGTTTAACTGTGATTTCCTTTTTTATTTCTGTGCTTTTAAAACTTCAAACCACATCATTCTTTGTGAAGAATAATGGCCAAGTTTTATTCTATCTCATGAATCTAACAAGATCAAGTCTGTCGAGCTGGTGTAGGCTAATACTATATTCTGACTGTAAGGATTAATTAGTCTGAGAGCAGAAATAATTAGATTTTTATAAACCCCTATTTTTAAACCATATTTTTGATCAAAGTTATATGTATATCTCCACTGTAGATTATTTATACTATACATAACCATTTAAAGGACTTGAAAAATATCTTTTTTTTTTTTTTTTTTTTTTTGAGACAGTCTCGGTCTGTTGCCCAGGCTGGAATGCAGTGGTGCGATTTTGGCTCACTGCAACCTCCACCTCCAGGGTTCAAGCGATTCTCCTGCCTCAGCCTCCCGAGTAGCTGGGACTACAGGTGTGCACCAGTATGCCAGGCTAATTTTTGTGTTTTTTTGTAGAAACAGGATTTCACCACATTGCTTGGGCTGGTAGCGAACTCCTAGGCTCAAGTGATCTTCCCACCTTGGCCTCCCAAAGTGCTGGGATTACAGGTGTGAACTACCATGCCTGGCCTTTTCCTGAAAACTTTTTCCTTGTCATACATTGTTTTTATATGTTTTCTGGTCAGTTCTGTTCCACTGATCTGCCTATAATGTATTGCAAACTAGTGTTCCTGCGTTATTAGTTGTTTTGTTTTTTTTTCCAAACTCTTATTTTCACTTGAATATTCTTCCAAGCAAACTTTAGAAAAAGTTATCAAAGGTGGGGGGGGGCGGAAACACTGGCATTTGGGTTAAAATATAAACTAAAATATAAAAATTTGTCAGTGAAGACAAATGAGTGATATATTTCTGAACTTTTTGCATATCTGAAAATGACCTTTTTAGTTGGGCGAGGTGGCGGGCGCCTGTAGTCCCAGCTACTCGGGAGGCTGAGGCAGGAGAATGGCGTGAACCCGGGAGGCGGAGCTTGCAGTGAGCTGAGATCTGGCCACTGCACTCCAGCCTGGGCGACAGAGCAAGACTCCGTCTCAAAAAAAAAAAAAAAAAAAGAAAAAAAAGAAAATGACCTTTCATAATGAGCTGGGTATGAAATTCTTCAGTCCCAGTCTTCCTTCTTCCAATTCTGAAGACAGTCTTCTATTATTTTTGTTATATATTTGTTATGTATTTATTTATAACGCACTTATCTGTTTCAATTATCCTGCTTTCTTGCTTGGGTACACTCACTGTTCTTAGGCTGAATCCTTACCTCCTTTTGTCAACAAAGATAATTTCTACCCCCACCCCATTTTAATCTTTTTTCCCTTGCATTCTCAAGTAATTCACTACATCACTGATTCTATTGTCTCCACTGAGTCATTCCATTTGTGTCTTAATATATAATTCTGCTCTTAGTTTTGTTTTTCTTATATTTGGATAAACCGAATTTTTCTTTCTTTTTTTTTTTGAGATGAAGTCTCGTTCTGTTCCCTAGGCTGGAGTACAGTGGCATGATCTCAGCTCACTGCAACCTCTGGCTGCTAGGTTCAAGTGATTCTCCTGCCTCGGCCTCCCGAGTAGCTGGGACTACAGATGCCCGCCACCACATCCGGCTAATTTTTGTATTTTTAGTAGAGAAAGGGTTTTACCATAGTGGCCAGGCTGGTCTCAAACTCCTGATCTCAGGTGATCCGTCCACATTGGCCTCTCAAAGTGCTGGGATTACAGACGTGGGCCACTGCACCTGGCCATAAACTGGATTTTTATTTCTCCCTTCATCTCACCCTGTGATCTTCTTATGGAAGTTGTTGCTAGTTCATGTATTTCAAGTCTTCTTATATCTTTCTCAGGATGCTAAACTGATATCCTCTAAAATTTTGTTTTCCCAGAGAAAACAATTTTGAGAGATATTTTTCCTCTGAATCTTCAAAGTAAATACTTTTAGCCACACCAAAACTTTTCATTGGCTTCAAGTAATTATTAGTTGTTTTGCTCAAATTCATCCTTACATTTAGAGGGATCTATCCAAGGCTGGCATTTATCACAATAAGAGATGCCTAAAGTATTCTCAGGATTTCCTCCCCACCCACCTGGGTGATGGAAAATTTCTCATCTCAGAAACAGATGCCCAATATTGTTAGTTACTAGGGAAATGCAAATCAAAACCACAAAGAGGGCCAGGCACAGTGGCTCACACCTGTAATCCCAGCACTTCGGGAGGCTGAGGTGGGCGGATCATGAGGTCAGGAGTTTGCGACCAGCCTGGCCAATATGGTGAAATCCCATCTCTACTAAAAATACAAAAATTAGCTGGGTGTGGTGGCACATGCCTGTAGTCCTGGCTACTTGGGAGGCTGAAGTAGGAGAATTGCTTGAACTGGGAGGTGGAAGTCGCAGTGAGCCAAGATCGCGCCACTGCACTCCAGCCTGGGTGACAGAGCAAGACTCTGTCTCAAAAAAGAAAAAAAACCCACAAAGAGATGCCATTTCCCACCCACAAGGATGAACACATTAAAAAAGCTGGATAGTAAAAAATATTGGCAAAGATGTGGAGACACTGGCACCTCATACATTGCTGGTGAGAATGCAGAACTGCAGAGCCACTTGGAAAAGCAGTTTGACAGTTCCTCTAAAAGTTAAAGAGTTGCCATTTGACCCAGCAAGTCCACTCCCAGGTGTCTACCCAAGAGAACTGAAAGCATATGTCCATGGAAAAACTTGTACATGATGCTCACAAAGCCATTATTCATAGTAGTCAAGAAGCAGAAACACACCGGGGATGGTGGCTCACACCTATAATTGCAGCAATTTGGTAGGTTGAGGCAGGAGCATCACTTGAGTCTAGGAGTTCAAGACCAGGCTGGACAACACAGGGAGACCTCGTTTATACAAAAAATAAAATTAGCTGGGCATAGTGGTGCGCCTGTGGTCCTAGCTCCTTGGGAAATGGGAGGATTGTTTGAGATATGGTCTGCAGTGAGCAGAGATCATGCCACTGCACTCCAGCCTGAATGAAAGAGTAAGACCCTGTCTCAAAAAAAAAGAAAGAAAGAAAGAAAGAAAGAAACAAGCCAAATGTCTAACCAGCTGATGAGTAGATAAATAAACTGTGTTATATCCATATAAGAGAATATTATCTGACCATAAAAAGGTATGAAGTACTTATATATGCTTAAATACGGATAAATCTTGAAAAACTTATGCTAAATAAAAGCAAACAGACTAGGCAAGGTGGCTCGTGCCTATAATCCCAGCAATTTGGGAGGCTGAGGCAGGTGGATCACTTGAGGCCACGAGTTCAAGACCAGCCTGGCCAACATGGCAAAATCCTGTCTCCACTAAAAATATTAAATACAAAAATTAGCCGGGCATGGTGGTGCGTGTCTGTAATCCCATCTACTCAGGAGGCTGAGGCAGGAGAATCATTTGAACCTGGGAGGTGGAGGTAGAAGTAAGTCGAGATCCCTCCACTGCACTGCAGTCTGGGAGACAGAGTGAGACTCTGTCTCCGGAAAAAAAAAAAAAAAGAAAGAAAAGTTACAAAGACCACATATTGTATGATTCTATTTACATGCAATGTACAGAGTAATAAACTCTAGAAACAGGTTAGTAGTAGTTAGTAGATTCGTGGTTTCCAGGCATTGGGGGTGCGGGAAGTGACTGGGTATGAGGTTTCTTTTTATGGTGATCAAAAATTCTGGAATTAGATAGTGATGATGATTGTACAACTTTGCAAATATAGTAAAAAGTACTAACTTATTTGCTTTGAAAGGATAAATTTTATATGTGAATTATATCTCAAGCAATATTTTTTTATGAAAGAAAAGGAACTTTAGAAGTATCAAAAGAAAATCCATTTTTAAATTTCAGTCTTATTTTGATGTTTACTACCTTCAAGGTAAAAGTTTGCATTCTACATATGCATGTTTGGTTATATGCTATAAAATATTATTTCTATTATTTGTTTATCTTTAAAAATGTTACCTGACAGCCATCCTGATTAATCCACTTCTGCTGCACTTCATCTCTGGCAGAATCACTGAGGCCAGCATGGTAAGCAAGAGCAGCGAGCCCATCTCTCTGTAATGTGTCAGCCATGGTGTCACATTCTCGCCTGGAGAGGCAGTAAATTATCCCTGAGTCATCTGCCAAGAAACCAAGAGTACTGAGAAACAAGAATTTGTAACATAAACAACAACACAATTTACACTATGTTTTTAGAAATATATGAACCATAAATAGATCTCCCATAGTGTTCTTATACTGCTGGAAGACCACACACGTGAATAATTCAAGCAAGGAATTCATGTGCACTAGAAATGAGATGTGGCTTTTCATCCTGTTGCTGCTAATGACTTGTGAGTTGGACCTGGACGAACTCTGGGTTCTACTTCACACTAGATACACGTGGGCATCAAAAAGCCACCCTTGGTCGGGCGAGGTGGCTCATGCCTGTAATCCTAGCACTTTGGGAGGCGAAGGAAGGCAGATCATTTGAGGTCAGGAGTTCAAGACCAGCCTGGCCAACATGGTGAAACCCTATCTCTATTAAAAATACAAAAAAAATTAGCCAGGTGTGGTGGTGGGCGCCTGTAATCCCAGTTAGTCAGGAGGCTGAGGCAGGAGAATCACTTGAACCTAGAAGGCAGAGGTTGCAGTGAGCCAAGATCGTACCACTGCACTCCAGCTTGGAGATAGAGCGAGACTCAGCCTCAAAAAAAAAAAAAAAAAGCCATCCTTGCACAAACTTTGTCAAAAGCATATGGCAGTATGTATCAAGAGCCTTAGAAACACCTTTGACTCAGTTTCCTTCTAGGAAATTAATCTAGGAAATAAAGTGATACAAGGACATAAACAAAAGTTTTACTTCAAACTTTAAAAATTACAAAGATTTTAATGAGCAACATTAGGGAAATAAATAAAGGGAACTGTGAAATAAAATATACTATAACTATCAAAAGTGTTTTCTAAATTTTTAAAAGACATGGGAAAATGCTCATGATACAAAGTAGATTAAGGATAGAAACGTATATAGTATGCTAGTGGAAAAAAACGCATAGAAAAATACTGGAAATTAATAATAACATGATAACAGTGATTTTGCTCATTGAATGATGTTTGTCTTTTGTTTCTTCTTTTTGTTGCTTTCTAAATTTTCTTTTTTGTTTTTTGAGACAGTCTTGCTCTGTCGCCCAGGCTGGAGTGCAGTGGCACGATCTCAGCTCACTGCAACATCTGCCTCCCGGGTTCAAGAAGTTCTTCTGCCTCAGCCTCCAGAATAGCTGGAATTACAGGTGTGTGCCACCATGCCTGGCTAATTTTTGTAGAGGTGGGGTTTCACCATTTTGGCCAGACTGGTCTTGAAATCCTGACCTCAAGTGATCCACCCACCTTGGCCTCCCAAAATGCTGAGATTACAGGTGTAAGCCACAGTGTCTGGCCATCTAAATTTTCTTTAATGAGCATGTATTATATTTATTTATTTATTTATTTTTTGGTGTTTTTTTTTTTGAGACGGAGTCTCGCTCTGTCACCCAGGCTGGAGTGCAGTGGCACGATCTCGGCTCACTGCAACCTCTGCCTCCCAGGTTCACGCCATTCTCCCGCCTCAGCCGAGTAGCTGGGACTACAGGGGCCCGCCACTACACCCGGCTAATTTTTTTGTATTTTTAGTACAGACGGGGTTTCACCGTATTAATCAGGATGGTCTCGATCTCCTGACCTCGTGATCCTTCCATCTTGGCCTCCCAAAGTGCTGAGATTACAGGTGTGAGCCACCACACCTGGCCATGTGTGTTGTTTTTAGAAATGGAAATTAAAAGATATTAAAGGAAAAGTCATCTCTCTGTGACTGAGCCAAAGATCTAGATATACATGTGAAGCTATTGACATTAGCTGCCTGGGAGAGGTGGGCCTGAGCAGGGAAATCACTGACTTTTTCTTGGTGGATCTCTACTGACTGATTTGTCCACACAAACATGTACATTAATTTCTAAAAAATAAAATAGAAATAGCAAAAATATTCTCCATGGAAAAGTGGAAAGGGGGTTACATGGAAAACTACTATGAATTCAGAATCTCATTTTAGTTAATAAAACTCAAAGGCAGACAGGCTTGGGACAAGGAACTAAAACAAAAAGCTGTATAATTCAAACATTGATTGAAGCCTGAGGAAAGACATTGAAACCAAAAGTTATAATACACGTGTGCAGGAGGGAGTATTTAATATATTTTTGTTAGAATTTCTTGTTATCAAACCAAATGAGATTTTACAATTTCCAGAATTGAGAGAGTTGCAATAGTCTGCTCTATAAATAGCAAGTGAGTGCTGTCATAATGCAAAAAGGAATGTTTAATATGCAATTTTATATATCTTATTGTGGTACTAAAAAGACATTTATTTGTTACTTCTAGACAGTTAATCACATGGCTGTACTCACATGGGTAGTGTTTTCTGATCCATTCTAGGCAGTCAAATGCCACCTTTTTAGGCTTTTTCGGTAATACATAGTATTTCAGATTATGTCTGTTAAAGCTCATGCTAAACCTAAAAAAATCCCAAACATAAAATTTAGTTATTATGAGAAAGTATAACTTTCAGTATTGTTATAGACTACATGTGTCCCCCTAAAATCCTAACCCCCAATGTGATAGTTTTAGGAGTTGGAGCCTTTGGGAGATAAGGTCATGAGGAGTGGAGTTATGAATGAGGTAAGTGCTCAAAAATAAGTAGAGACCTCGCTGGCTCTCCCCACCCTCATATGTGAGTATACAAAGAGAATACTGCCATTTACAAACCAGGAAGAGGGACTTCATCTGATACGGGATCTGCCAGCATCTTGATCTTGGACTTCCTGGCTTTCAGAACTATGAGAAATACATTTTTATTTGAGCCACCCAATCTACAGTATTCTGTCTTAGCAGCCCAAGCTAATATCAAGTGATTTTTTTTTTTTTTTTTGAGACAGAGTCTCGCTCTGTCACCCAGGCTGGAGTACAGTGGCGCAATCTTGGCTCACTACAACCTCTGCCTCCTGGGTTCAAGCCATTCTCCTGCCTCAGCCTCCCAAGTAGCTGGGATTACGGATGCCCACCATCGCGTCCGGTTAATTTTTGTATTTTTAGTAGAGATAGAGTTTCACTATGTTGGCCAGGCTGGTCTCGAACTCCTGACCTCAAGCAATCCACCCGCCTCAGCCTCCCAAAGTGCTGGGATTACAGGCATGAGCCACCGGGCCCAGCCTATCAAGTAGTTTTCAGCTGAATACTGTCATTAGCAGCTTACATAATAGAACACTGAAATGGAAGTTAGGCTAAGGGTTAAAGAAAAGAATGGTGATAAAGAGGGAATGTTTATGGGACTAGATGACAAAAAATTAGGATTGTAGAAGAGAAAACACATAAAAAAGACAAAGTAAGTCAGGAGCCCAGTCTCTTGACTCCAAGATGAGGCTGACTAAAAGCAGAGATGGTTAGAATATTATTTAAAATATTAAGGAACTCATACAGGAAATACACATTTTTTTTTTTTGAAACAGAGTCTCGCTCTTTGGCCCAGGCTGGAGTGCAGTGGCACGATCTCGGCTCACTGTAAGCTCTACCTCCCGGGTTCACACCATTCTCCTGCCTCAGCCTCCCAAGTAGCTGGGACTACAGGCACCCGCCACCACACCTGGCTAATTTTTTATTTTTAGTAGAGACGGGGTTTCACCGTGTTAGCCAGGATGGTCTTGATCTCCTGATCTCGTGATCCACCCGCCTTGGCCTCCCAAAGTGCTGGGATTACAGGCGTGAGGCAACACACCCGGCTGGAAATATGCATATTTTTAGGCCATCAATATTCCCAAATTTTGCCCAGGTACTCAAGCTCATCCAACCCACAGCCCACGGGCCACATGCAGCCCAGGATAGTTTTGAATGTGGCCCAACACAAATTCATAAGCTCCCTTAAAACAGTGATTTTTTGCAATTTTTTTATAAAGCTCATCAGCTATTGTTACTGTTAGTGTATTGTTATTATTTTTTTGAGAGGGAGTCTCGCGCTTGTCACCCAGGCTGGAGTGCAAGGGTGCAATCCTGGCTCACTACGACCTCCATCTCCCGGATTCAAGCACTTCTCCTGCCTCAGCCTCCTGAGTAGCTGGGATTACAGGTGCCCGCCACCACGCCCAGCTAATTTTTGTTATTTTTAGTAGAGACAGGGTTTCACCATGTTGGCCAGACTGGTCTCAAACTCCTGACCTCAGGTGATCTGCCCACCTCGGCCTCTCAAAGTGCTGGAATTACAGGTGTGAGCCACTGCACCCAGCCAGTTAGTGTATTTTATGTGTGGTCCAAGACAATCCTTCTTCTTCCAATATGGCCCAGGGAAGCCAAAAGATTGGACACCCCTGGGGTAAATAAAGAGCTAACTGCAGGACAGCAGAAGTTGCTAAAGCCCTACTGATCATGGTCACTTTATTTTTGTTCTTGACCCCAAATAAAATGTGGCTAACTCTGAGACAGATGGGCTCCTCCTCTTCCTCTGATCTACTATTCTTGTCCCATTTCCTCCCTCCCACTTCCTCAGTGAGCTTGTTCTCTCCATTATCTCCTTTTTTGTATTTTCAGTCTGTTCTGTGAATTTTTCTTCTGTCTCTGAATATGTTCTAGGACCACCCTTTCCAACAAAAGGCTCTGTTGATCTATCTTCTAATCAACCTCTCTCTTTTCCTCCAGTGGCAAGTTTCTCAGAAGATACTTATGTTCCCAACCAACTAACTACACATTTAATTTCAATTATCATTATTTTCTATTCTCAATTTTGCCTCTACCATTCTACCAATTTTTTCCCCAAGGTTTTTAAAACTAAAGAAAGGTGACAGAATTGTTATAGGGTCCTGCCCTCCAGGTACCTCCACTGCTCCACATTTCTTTTTTTTTTTTTTTTTTTTTTTTTGAGACGGAGTCTCGCTCTGTCACCCAGGCTGGAGTGCAGTGGCGTGATCTCGGCTCACTGCAAGCTCCGCCTCCCGGGTTTACGCCATTCTCCTGCCTCAGCCTCCCGAGTAGCTGGGACTACAGGCGCCCGCCATCTCGCCCGGCTAATTTTTTGTATTTTTTTAGTAGAGACGGGGTTTCACCGTGTTAGCCAGGATGGTCTCGATCTCCTGACCTCGTGATCCACCCGTCTCGGCCTCCCAAAGTGCTGGGATTACAGGCTTGAGCCACCGCGCCCGGCCTCCACATTTCAACTATATCCAATCCACAGGAGGAGAGAGAACACTGTGGAACATGGTAAGGATAGAGCACAAAGACATCTCCATGCCTGGGTAGACAGAAGAAAGGATCATAAACTGCAGTAATCTGTGTCACGAGGGCTGCCTATATACAGGATCGGAGGAAGAAAAGATGAGGAATAAAACCACTGGCTTTCTGTTTTTGCGTCTAAATCCAACTAGATGGGCCCACACAATAGGCAGCAGTGATCTTGCTGCATTTGGTATATGCAAAGATGGGTCTTCTTTCAGACTTCACTCTCTCTGGCCTCTCTGTATTCTACTTTTTTTTTTTTTTTTTTTTTTTGAGACAGTCTCACTCTGTCCCTCGGGCTGGGTGCAGTGGCATGATACCGGCTCACTGCAACCTCTGCCTCCCAGGTTCAAGCAATTCTCTTGCCTCAGCCTCCCGAGTAGCTGGGACGACAGGCACTCACCACCACGCCCGTCTAATTTTTCATATTTTTTAGTAGAGATGGGGTTTCACCATGTTGGTCAGGCTGGTCTTGAACTTGCGACCTCAGGTGATCCTCCCGCCTCAGCCTCCCAAAGTGCTGGGATTACAGTTGTGAGCGACCGCGCCTGGTCTGTATTCTACATTGTTGGCTACCCTTACTGAAAATTCTCTATTATGTCTTACAACTTTATATTCCCATGGGATTTTCTCCCTTGCATCTCTGGTTTCTCCACTTCCACCTCTTCTTCCTTTGCTCACTCTTTAAGTGAGAATCACCCCACAGACATCTGGCTCTCTTCTCTTCTCTTCCATTATCTCCTTCAGCACTCTCACTGCCTTAAACAGCACCCAAATTTCAGTCCCATGTGTTCCAGCTTTTGCCCTTAGACCAGTGGTCTAAAATTGGGAAGCATACGTTCCTAGGGGTTCACAAAGACTCTCTGTGTATACATGAGCAAAGATCGTCTTCAACAAATTCAGACCCTCAATTTCCGCATCCCTTGGTTTCCCATGGGGCACTGGTTCTAGGGCCTCCTCGGATACATAAATCCAAGGATGCTCAAGTCCCTGATATAAAATGGTGTAGTATATGTATATAACCTATGCACATCCTCCTGTATACTTTAAACCATCTCTAGATTACTTATAATACTCAATACAATATATTAAATACATGCCATCTAAATAGTTGCTACACTGTACTGTCAGTAATTACGTAACATTTTTCTTCTGTCATGGCGGCAGGATACAGCAGAGTATGCCTACACATCACTCCATTCATGTGGACACAGCATAGCACTTGGTGCTCAGCAAATTCAAATCTTGCATTTTGAAACTTTCAGAAACTATTTTCCTTTCAAATGTGTTTGATATACAGTTGGGTCAATCTGCAGATGCAGAAACTGTGGATACGAAGGGCTGGCTGTCCTTTTCCCTAAGACTGATCTGAGAATGCTCCCACAGACAAGACATCCTGGTCAGGGGCGGTGGCTCACATCAATAGTCTCAACATTTTGGAAGGCCAAAGCAGGAGGATCACTTGTGCGCAGGAGTTAAAGACCAGTTGGGCAACAAAGTGAGACTCCTGTCTCTGTTAAAAAAAAGACATCCTGGCTGGGCGCGGTGGCTCACGCCTGTAATCCCAGCACTTTGGGAGGCCAAGGCGGGCAGATGACAAGATCAGGAGTTCGAAACCAGCCTAACCAACGTGGTGAAACCCTGTCTCTGCTAAAAATACAAAAACTAGCCAGGCATGGTGGTACATGCCTGTAATCCCAGCTACTCAGGAGGCTGAGGCAGGAGAATCCCTTGAACCCGAGAGGCGGAGGTTGCAGTGAGCCGACATCACGCCACTGCATTCCAGCCTGGGCAACAGAGTGAGACTCTGTCTAAAAAGAAAGAAAGAAAGAAAAAAGACACCCTGCTTGTCTCACCTTTCCCATTTTTCCCTTTTACAATTGTCTCACTTTCTGAAAACAAACAAACCAATCCTACTTTTCATCCATTCTGAATTTTACCACTGTGCACTCTTCCAGGATGTAAAAACCTCCAGGACACCCAACAAAGCAAAATGAAATATAGTATAGGTGTAGGTGAAATTTTCTTTAATTAAAGCACTAGAAATCCTTGGTAGGAGGGCCTCATATCTTTAGGTGTTTTACTTATTTCTGTTAAGGGTGAAGAGTAACTAGGAACAAAGTATTTTGACCCTTACTAGGATGTTGTGAATTCAGATATACTGAGAATAAGGTGGTGGGAATGAAGATGGCCTTCACTTTATGATGTTGTTTCTTTCATCTCTATAATCACAGAATGCATTACCCTGAAAGTCTTTTAGACTACTGTTAAAAAATACTTTGATACCACCTCTCTTATGACAGCATTTCTTTGCAAAAAACACCTAGAGTCCTTTTAGTGCTTGAAACGGAAGAATGTAGGCCGGGCGCGGTGGCTCAAGCCTGTAATCCCAGCACTTTGGGAGCCGAGACGGCGGATCACGAGGTCAGGAGATCGAGACCATCCTGGCCAACACGGTGAAACCCCGTCTCTACTAAAAATACAAAAACTAGCCGGGCGAGTGGCGGGCGCCTGTAGTCCCAGCTACTCGGGAGGCTGAGGCAGGAGAATGGCGTAAACCCGGGAGGCGGAGCTTGCCGTGAGCTGAGATCTGGCCACTGCACTCCAGTCCGGGCGACAGAGCAAGACTCCGCCTCAAAAAAAAAAAAAAAAAAAAAAGAAACGGAAGAATGTGTAGCAGACTGTGGCAAAAAAGGTAGTAGATTTAAGAACTGTCTAGGAATACAAATGATAAAGAAAATCTTAAAATTTATTTGAGTCGATTTGGGCTTAAGTTAGAAATGGTGCATGAGTCTCCCCACCAATAGGAATGCTATTGTGACTAGGCACAACAATGGCCTTATTGCTTTTTCCCACATTAAAAAAATATACTGTATTTTCAGAAAAGTGTTTTATTAATTTAAAAAAATCTTTGGGTCAAAAAGAGAGACAAAAACAAGTATTGGGGAGGATATGAAAAAAGTGGAACCCTCGTACATCACTAGTGGAAATGTAAAATGGCACAGCCACTTTGGAAAACAGTGTGACAGTTCTTTAAAAGGTTAAACATAGGCCAGGCATGGTGGCTTATGCCTGTAATTCCAGCACTTTGGGAGGCCAAGGCGGGCGGATCACAAGGTCAGGAGTTTGAGACCAGCCTGGCCAATATGGGGAAACCCCCATCTCCACTAAAAACACAAAAATTAGCCGGGTGTGATGGTGCACACCTGTAGTAGCAGCTACTCAGGAGGCTGAGGCAGAAGAATCACCTGAACCGGGGAGGCGGAGGTTGTGGTAAGCCAAGATTGCACCACTGCACTCCAGCCTGGGTTAGAGTGAGACTCCGTCTCAAGAAAAGGTTAAACATCGAGTTACTATATGACCCAATAATTTCACTCCTGGTGTATATACCTAAGAGAAATGAAAACATAAGTCCACACAAAAATTTATGCATGTATGATTATACCAGCATTATTCATAATAGTAAAAAATAAAAATGGAAATAACCCAATATCAACTGATGAATAAATAAAATGTCGCATACGTATACAATGGAATATTATTCACCAATAAACCGTGAAAACATTATGCTAAGTAGACAGTCACAAAAGATCACATATTGGATGATTCTGATTCTGTTTACACAAGATACCCAGAGTAGGCAAATCTATACATAGAAAGTAGATTAGTGGTTGCCTAGGGCTGGCAGGGTGGAGATGTGAGGGGAAAAGGAGATTGAACTGTAATGGGTTTGGGTGTTTTTGGAGGGTGACGAAATGTTCTAAAACTCTGGCAATGGCTGTACAATTCTGAATATGCTAAAAGCTTTGAATTGTACTTTTTAAATATGGGAATTGTATGGTATGTGGGTTATACCACAACAAAGCTGTTACTAAAAACATCTGGCATATGATCTGAATTTCTTAAAATTTGTAGACACAATTGAAAAAGCTCAGAACTGTTTACCAGTTAATTTAGTCAAACAAATTACTTTTACTAAAAATAATAAAAATGACATGAGATTAGAACATAAAGTTGTAGATCACAAATCCAATTAAAACCAAGACAACTATCTCTACTGCAAAAGGACTGTGGGTAACTAACTAAAAGCAATATTTACACAATTTGTTATAATGAAAAAGTTAATAGACCCTTGGAGTTTATTACATGTAACAAATCTTACTCTGCCTGTTGGAAAATAAGATGTTTGGAATTACCAAATATCTAGTTACAGACAGTTCCCATCAACTGATGAATGGATAAATAAAATGCGAAACACTCATACACTGGAATATTATTCAGCTATAAAAATGAAGTACTGACCAATGCACCAACATGGATGACCCTTGAAAACTATGCTCAGTGAAAGAAGCTAGGCACAAACAAGAGGGAGAGGATGGGGAGCAGCTGCTAAAGGATACCAGGTTTCTTGCTGGGGTGATAAAAATGCTCTAAACTTAGATATTGGGGATGGTTGTACAATTCTGTGAAAATACAGAAAAAAACCAACCTACTAAATTGTACTCTTTAAATGGATGAGTTTTATAGTGTGTGAATTACATTTTAATAAAGTTTTCTTAAAAGTTAGATTCTATTGTTTCTTGTCTAATGTTCTGCTGGATATTACCATTAAAATCATAAATATTATGTTTGAGGTGTCAAACTCATGTCTTTTCAAAGTGTTGTGTGAGGAAACAAAGTCAACTAGAGTTCAGCTTGCTGCTTTTGGAATTGACAATAGTTGTCATGTGATGTATACTAAATAGTTTTTTTTTTTTTTTTTTGAGACGGAGTCTCGCTCTGCCGCCCAGGCTGGAGTACAGTGGCCGGATCTCAGCTCACTGCAAGCTCCGCCTCCTGGGTTCACGCCATTCTCCTGCCTCAGCCTCCTGAGTAGCTGGGACTATAGGCGCCCGCCACCGCGCCCGGCTAATTTTTTGTATTTTTAGTAGAGACGGGGTTTCACTGTGGTCTCGATCTCCTGACCTTGTGATCCACCCGCCTCGGCCTCCCAAAGTGCTGGGATTACAGGCGTGAGCCACCGCGCCCGGCCATACTAAATAGTTTATGTGAATTGAAAAATGAGGTCAGGTGCAGTGGCTCACGCCTGTCCCAGCACTTCGGCAGGCTGAGGTGGGCAGATCACCTGAGGTCAGGAGTTCAAGACCAGCCTGCCCAATATGGCGAAACTCCGTCTCTACCAGAAATACAAAAAATTAGCTGGGCATGGTGGTGGGAGCCTGTAATCCCAGCTACTCGGGAGGCTGAGGCAGGAGAATCACTCGAACCCAGGAGGTGGAGGTTGCAGTGAGCCACTGCACTCCAGACTTGGCGATAAGAGCAAAACTCCATCCTCCCCCCAGCGCCTCTCCCCAAAAGAAAAGAAAAATGAAGTCATCCAGGCATGGTGGTATGTGCCTGTAGTCCCAGCTACTCAGGAGGCTAGGGCAGGAAGATCACTTAAGCCCAGGAGTTCAAGACCAGCCTGGGCAACATAGTGAGAATAAGACCTCATCTCCAAAACAAAAACAAAAACAAAACAAAACAAAACAAAACCCACAAAGAAAAGAAGTCTAATTTAGCAATAAAGACTGGCTTTACCAATTAGGTTATATGGTAGTCATTTCCCATTTTTGGAAAGAGCTAATCTATAGCTACAAAGTTTTGACAAAACTGTATTTAAAAGTATATCACACAATATGGTTGGGAATGGTGGTCCACGCCTGTAATCCCAGCACTGTGGGAGGCTGGGGCAGGCAGATCCCTTGAGCTCAGGAGTTTGAGACCAGTCTGGGCAAGATGGTGAAACTCTGTCTCTATGAAAAAACAACACAAACAAACAAACAAAAACCATAAAAATTAGCCAGGTATGGTGGTGCACGCCTGTAGTCCCAGCTACTCAGGTGGTTGAGGCAGGAGGACAAATTGAGGCTGGGAGGCGGAGGTTGCAGTGAGCCGAGATCGCACCACTGTACTCACTCCATCCTGGGTGACAAATTGGGACCCTGTCTCAAAAACCAACAACAAAAAAGTTATTAGAGAAGCGCATCACACAATAAAAGTATTTTGTCAAAAATATCATATTGGAAAGGTATACTGAAACTAACAGTATTCTGATTTCCCCAACTCTTCCAAACATATTGGATACAGGGAACAGGATTCTTGTTGAAAGAATAATACTACTACTAAATAGTCATTAGGTAAGTATTGGTAAAGCTTTTTTTAGGGTATTTTTCCTAGAAAAAATAAAGTGAATAACCATTGATCTTGCTTATTTTCTCAGTCAGAGAGTTTCCAATTCTTTGCTTACCACAAATTTGAAGGACCTAACTGAATTAGGTTGACAGATAATTAAAAATAATTTTTGATGACGGATCATTATGTAATCTTGGTATATACGTCAGAAGGAATTCAAATAATTGTTACAGCTACAAAAAATGCCTTCCATTCTCATCTACATGTTTATGTGAGCAATGTTTCTTAGTGCTTACATCCATAAAAATAAGAAACATGAACCGACCCAATTCGTCCAGACATGTGAACTAACTGAACAATAAAAAGTCCTAGCTGGGTGTGGTGGTACTCACCTGTAGTCCCCACTATTTAGAAGATTAAGGTGGGAGGATCACTTGAGGCCAGGAATTCCAGACTAACCTGAACAATATAACGAGACCTCATCTCTTAAACAAACTAAAGGCCTATCTCATTAAGAGATACCTTCTCAATCAAAATGTTTGCTTATGGCCAGGTGTGGTGGCTCACGTAATCCCAGCATTTTGGGAGGCTGGGGCGGGCGGACCACCCGAGGTTAGGAGTTTGAGGCCAGCTTGGTCAACACGGTGAAACCCTGTCTCTACTAAAAATACAAAAATTAACCAGGCATGGTGGCAAGTGCCTGTAGTCCCAGCTACTCGGGAGGCTGAGGCAGGAGAATCACTTGAACTTGGGAGGCGGGGCTTGCAGAGATTGTGTCATTGTACTCCAGCCTGGGCAACAAGAACCAAACTCAGTCTAAAACATATATATATCTATATGTATGTATGTATACAGGAGGTATATAGTTTTCCAGGATTCTTTCAGGAGGTACATGTGACCAAAGAAGGTTGGAGATAGCTATCTTGGTCATTCACTCATCCCTTAAACATCCCAGGCACCATGCATCTAAAATCAAATTTATTACCCATCTTACTTCCTCCATTTCCATTTATGGTCAATGGTACTAGTCACCTGCCCCAGGAACTACTATAAACTTCAACTGTATCCACTTTTCTCATTCCATTTAGTTGCCATTCCTGCCCTCTCTCTTGACTCTGTTTCTTCCTTCCACTTCTGCTGTTACCACCAGCATCAGCTCTCCTCAATTACTGCAACAGGTTCCTGAAGGGCTGCTCTACCTCTAACTTTCTGTTCTCCCACTCATCCTCTCCTCTATTCTCTTGCCAGGGTTATCATTCATCCACACAGTTCAGATCAAGCCACTTCCCAGGTTAAAGTGCCAAAAGAATAAAGTCCAAACATTTTACCATCGTTATATGCAAGGCCCTCCATGATCTGGCCTCAAGCCACCTTGTCAGGGTCATCCCTTCTCTATGTTTCTCCACTTATCCAATGGATTATTCACCATTCCTTGGGCATGACCTGTACTTTTTTTTTTTTTTTGGCTGGAGTGTACTGGTGTGATCTTGGCTCACTGCAACCTCCGCCTCCCGGTTTCAAGCAATTCTCCTGTCTCAGCCTCCCGAGTAGCTGCAACTATAGGTGCATGCCATCACGCCCGGCTAATTTTTGTAGTTTTAGTAGAGATGGGGTTTCACCATGTTGGCGAGGCTAGTCTCCAGCTCCTGACCTCAGGCGATCTACTCGCCTGGGCCACCCAAAGTGCTGGGATTACAGGCGTGAGCCACCGAGCCTGGCCTGGCCTGTATTTTTATGAGCCTGGCCTGACCTGTATTTTTATAACAGAAACGTCAGCCCTGAATTTTCACTCTTTGCCTGCTAAAATGCCATTCACCTACCACTTCACATAGCTGTAATAAAAAAAAGACAGTAACAAGTGTTGATGAGCATGTGGAAAAATTGCAACCCCCATACACTGCTGAAGGTAATATAAAATGATAGAGGCGGCCAGGCGCGGTGACTCACACCTGTAATCCCAGCATTTTGGGAGGTCGAGACGGGTGGATCACCTGAGGTCAGGAGTTTGAGAACAGCCTGGCCAACATGGTAGAACCCCGTCTCTACTAAAAATACAAAATTAGCCAGGTGTGGTGGCACCTGCCTGTACTCCCAGCTACTTGGGAGGCTGAGGCAGGAGAATCGCTTGAACCCAGGAGGTGGAGGTTGCAGTGAGCCGAGATTGTGTCACTGCACTCCAGCCTGGGTGACAGAGTGAGACTCCGTTTCAAAAAAAAAAAAAAAAAAGATGGAGGCACTTTGAAAAACAGTTTAGCAGTCCTTGAAAAGGTTAATCATACAGTTACCACAGACCCAGCAACCCAAGAGAAATAAAACTTATGACCACAGAACAACTTCTACACAAATGTTCACAAAAGCATTATTCAAAAAAACCAAAAAATTGAAACAGCTTGAACACCCATCAAATGATGAATGAGTAAATAAAACAGAGAGTAGGATCCATAAAATGGAGTATTATTTGAAAATAGAAAGGAATGAAATACTGGAACAGGCTACAACATGGAGGAACCTCAGTGAAAGGTCAGTCACAAAAGGCCACATGTTATGTGATTCCATTTAACTCCATTTATATGAAATGTCCAGAATAGGCGCAAATCTACGGAGACAGAAAGTAGATGAGGGGTTGCCTAGGAATGGGGGAGTGAGAAAGTAGGAACTGACTGCTACTGGGTGTGCTCTCCCTTTCAATGGAGACGAACATGTTCTAAAATTAGATAATGGTGATGGCTGCACAACCCTATAAACAAACTAAAAAAAAGGCCACTGAAGTGTCAACTTTAGGTGAATTTTATGGTATGTAAATTGTATCTCAATACAGTCGTTTAAGCTTTTGTTGTTGTTGTCTGTTTTTGAGATGGAGTCTTGCTCTATCACCCAGGCTGGAGTGCAGTGGTATGATCTCGGATCACTGCAACCTCCACCTCCCAGGTACAACCAATTTTCCTGCCTCAGCCTCCCAGGTAGCTGGCATTATAGATGCCCACCACCACGCCTGGTTAATTTTTATATTTTTAGTAGAGATGGGGTTTCAACATGTTGGCCAGGCTGGTCTTGAACTCCTGACCTCAGGTGATCTGTCTGCCTTGGACTCCCAAAGTGCTGGGATTACAGGTGTACAGGTGTGAGCCACTGCGCTAGGCTGCTGTTTACGCTTTTATTTATTTATTTGTTTATTTATTTATTTATTTATTTTTTTAGACAGTCTTGCTCTTGTTGCCCAGGATGGGGTGCAGTAGTACGATCTCGGCTCACTGCAACCTCTGACTCCCAGGTTCAAGCAATTCTCCTGCCTCAGCCTCCCCAGTAGCTGGGATTACAGGCATGCACCACCAGGCCCGGCTAGTTTTGTATTTTTAGTAGAGACGGGGTTTCTCCTTGTTGGTCAGGCTGGTCTTGAACTCCTGACCTCAGGTGATCCACCTACCTCGGCCTCCCAAAGTGCTGGGATTACAGGTGTGAGCCACCATGCCCAGCCTACACTTTTAAATAAATTACTCCTCCTACAATGCCCAGTTCCTTTACGAAACTTGATGTGACCCCTCCTCATAACAGGTGTTACTTGGGGTTCTAGCTTATCTTGTCTTCTTCAGTTCCTGCAGTTGTAATTTACATCTCAAATCACTGCTTTCTTCTTTCTGCAATTTGACCTAGTATTTAAAGGATTCTGAAACCAGCTTTCTGGGGTTTTAAGTTCTCATTCCAACTCTTGGTAGGCATATGAAGTTATGTAATCTCTTTGTGCCTCAATTTCCTCACCTGTAGAATGAGGAAAATAGGAGTACCTACCTTGCTTCTGTGTGGACAAGGGGGTTAATACACATAAAATGACAACAGTGCCTGGCACACTGAGTAGGCTGGATATGTAAGTGTTAGCTATTATTATTGTTCTACTATAGTTAACTCTATATGCCTGTCTCTTTGCTCTCTTCCAGTTCATATTTGAAGGCCCTAAGGAAATGGAATAAAGCCTTTCTTATGTGCCTTGTATTTCCCAAAGAGGAAGAATATTATTATAGACTGGCAGGAGGAGAGCAGCACAGGGGCTGTGGCTTCAGCCTTAGGAATACCTGACTTCACCAGGGTCACGACATAGCAGCAATTGAGCGAATTTAATCCAAACCAGGGGCCTACCGGCAGAAAAGATCAGGAAACAGAGTCCCAGAAAGTGTTCCTTAAAATTTCCTACTTCCAAATGCAGAGAAGTGCCAAACACATTAAGGAGTCAACAGACATGCCTAAATTCTTACATTTACCCAAATTCCTCCATGTTTTTCATTTATTGATTACTACTGAGTACCAATTATGTACCAAGTGCTGGAGACTAGAAATCCACAACCTTGCTTTCCCAGGCAGATCTCTTCTCCACAGTACTAAGAAAAGAGATTCAAGGTGTCTGCCTCTAAATAAATAAATAAATATGTGCACTCTTTACTCAAACATAAATCACAAATCCTATACTTACAAAAAGTCATTCAAAAGGAAAATAAATTTTTTTATCATTTAACTATGGGCATTTGCCATTAATGTAATTGATCCAAAAGAACAGTAGATTGCATCTGGCATAAGCAGACAGAAAAATCCCAGCACTTAGGAAGGCTGAGACGGGAGGATTGTTTAAGCCCAGGAGTTCGAGACCAGCCTGGGTAACATGGCAACATGGCAAGATCTGTCTCAAAAAAAAAACAAAAAAAAATTATGGATCAATGTATTACTTATAGAAAAAAGTTCTTGCAAATAGGCTATTAGAGTCTAAAATATAATATAAATTTTTTGTTTTCTGTGTTTTTTTTTTTTTTGAGACAGAGCCTCACACTGTTGCCCAGGCTGGAGTATAGTGGCATGATCTTGGCTCACTGCAACCTCCACCTCCCAGGTTTAAGCGATTCTCCTGCCTCAGCCTCCTGAGTAGCAAGTATTACAGGGGCACGCCACCAGGCCTGGCAAATTTTTGTATTTTTAGTAAAGATGGGGTATTGCCATGCTGGCCAGGCTGGTCTCGAACTCCTGATCTCAGGTGATCCGTCTGCCTTGGCTTCCCAAAGTGCTGGGATTACAGGTGTGAGCCACTATGCCCAGCCTAATATGACACATTAAATATAGCATTATAATGCTTATCAATTATAGAAGCAAAATATTTTCCCCCAAATTTTATACAAATACTCCTCTGCAAGTGAGATTAAATTAAAATATTCCATTCCAAACTTTGTGATCACACACGCAAAATTCTGAGGACTCTAAAATCCTTGCACTTGAGTATGGTCATTAGTGCTATATAACAGTGCTACTAGCAATAAAATATTCTAGGCCAGAACCAAACAACTTAAAGGCTGGAAGAAACCCAAAATGTTGGAATTCCTTGATTTAGATCAGGTAATTTAGAAGCTGCCAATTTAACCTGCAAAAGCCTTTGTAGCTATCTTAATCTAATGACCCATTCATATCCTTCATAAGGAACCTTCAGTTCTTGTCATAATTCTCTAAGAGATACTGTTGCTGTTCTTACTGCTTATAATATTTATAGAACCAGCTTGTCTTTCTTTTCTTTTTTTTTTTTTTTTTTTTTTTTGAGATGGAGTCTGGCTCTGTCACCCAGGCTGGAGTGCTGTGGCCGGATCTCAGGTCACTGCAAGCTCCGCCTCCCGGATTCACGCCATTCTCCTGCCTCAGCCTCCCGGGTAGCTGGGACTACAGGCGCCCGCCACCTCGCCCGGCTAGTTTTTTGTAGTTTTTAGTAGAGACGGGGTTTCACCGTGTTAGCCAGGATGGTCTCGATCTCCTGACCTCATGATCCGCCCGTCTCGGCCTCCCAAAGTGCTGGGATTACAGGCTTGAGCCACCGCGCCCGGCCGTCTTTATTTTCAAATGAACAAAAGCTGTGCTTCAAAAATTCACCCCAGTATCCAGGTCAGTCATTACTCCTTCAGGCATACCATGTTAATGTTTACATCTCAAACTAAAGTGCACACTAACAAATTAGAAGAAAAAAATACTTTAACCTTGGCACACAACGGTTTTTTTTTTTTTTTTTTTTTGAGACGGAGTCTCGCTCTGTTGCCCAGGCTGGAGTGCAGTGGCCGGATCTCAGCTCACTGCAAGCTCCGCCTCCCGGGTTTTACACCATTCTCCTGCCTCAGCCTCCCGAGTAGCTGGGACTACAGGCGCCTGCCACCTCGCCCGGCTAGTTTTTTGCATTTTTTAGTAGAGACGGGGTTTCACCGGGTTAGCCAGGATGGTCTCGATCTCCTGACCTCGTGATCCACCCGTCTCGGCCTCCCAAAGTGCTGGGATTACAGGCTTGAGCCACTGCGCCCGGCCTCACAATGGTTGTTAAATAAGTATTTGCTGAGTGAATAAACTTACCAAAAATCCGTATCTCTACAAACTCAGGTAGAAGTATAAAATAATCCAGTACAGCCTAGATACATATGTGGGGATTTCTTTTATAGGTTTTGTTACTGAAGAGTTATGGATTTGGTGGCAACAAGAAGCATTTTGTTGTTGAGAAGAAAACAAAGTAAAAAAGCTATTCGACATAGTATCTGGACCATTTTCAACATCCTGGATTCAATTGGGACCTTAGGGGGAAATGACAAAGCAGGGTCATCTTTCACTTCACGGAATATACTCTAGGATATATGGACGCCAAAATTAGATAAGTAAAAATTAATTTATTGCTGGGACTATACCAGGGATGATAGGTATGGTATGCAATTTATCCCTATTTCCAAAGTAGGTACTGAAATGGAGTTTTAATTTCAGTAAGTGAAGAAAAGTCCTAGGACTCTGGTTCCCAAACTCCGCTGCACATTGTAATCACTTGGGGATTTTGAAAAAACTACTGGCTCTCAGCCCCAAACATTCTGATTTAGCTGCCATCAGGTACAACTTGGGCATGGGGGTGGGGTGGGGTGGTGGTGTTAAAGCGCCACAGGTAATTCTAACGTGTAGCAGCTCCGGCAATCACTGCTCCAGGGTTCTCAAATACATGACATGCAACAACTTACACCTGAGGTCTGAGAATCTTCAGCTGAGTGAGGATGTCCTTCTGTACCCTGGGATTAGCTGTGGCCGTAAGAGCCATCACCGGAACAGAAGGAAATTTCTGGCGAAGCATATTCATTCTTTTGTAATCTTGACGAAAATCATGTCCCCACTAGTTGAAAAAAAAAAAAAAATACTGCTTTTCAGACTATTTGGAACTTCCCTCTATAAAAAGCCAACACTGCTCAATATATTAAGAACCACCTTACTTTTCAGTAAAATAGCAGACTAGTTCACTCAACGTGGGTTTTTCTTCAGTACTGAAAATACATATATTGTTCGTAGTATGTATTTATTGGTATTTCCGGATATAAAAAACAGCACTTACCTGACTGACACAATGTGCTTCATCAATAACAAAACGTGCCAACAGCTTCCTCTCATAGAGATTCTCCAGCATAGAAATGAGTCTGTTACTTGCACAGATCTAGGCCAGAAATATATTAGACATTTAAAAACACTGAAACACATCACCTTATGATTCTGTTGTCTTCGAATTCCATTACAACTTAAGCTGTATTAAAACCTCCATATAAGGCCGGGTGCGGTGGCTCACGCCTGTAATCCCAGCACTTTGGGAGGCTGAGGCAGGCAGGTCATCTGAGGTCGTGAGTTTGTGACCAGCCTGATCAACATGGGGAAACCCCGTCTCTACTAAAAATACAAAATTAGCCGAGCGTGGTGGTGCATGCCTGTAATCTCAGCTACTCAGGAAGGCTGAGGCAGGAGAATTGCTTGAACCCGGGAGGTAGAGGTTGCGGTGAGCCGAGATCATGCCACTGCACTCCAGCCTGGGCAACAACAGCGAAATTCAGTCTCACGAAAAAACAAAACAAACAAACAAAAAACCTCCATATAAAATTGGTTCTTATTTCAATCTATGAAGAGAACAGCAGAAGTAACAGAAAATAGCAGATCACATTTTAGAATGTTCACCAACATTAAGCAAACAGCTTATTTAGCAGGTTAGTGGTTCTAAAACTTTTGTCTGCTTCAAGACATCTGAGGGCCACCACACATTTACACTGGCAACAGGGTTCCATATCTGGGCTATATGGATGCATGTCGGCTGGGAAACAAATTATATATTTTATAGCTCTCTTCATAACAGGGCCTACAAGCAATGACATCTCAGTAGCAACGAGCACATGTAGCACTCACATCTTGACGGACATGTCAAAAGGACAGAGAAGCCAGCTTCATAGAGATGTCTCACTGGTCACATCTAGGATAATTAGAACATCAAAATACTTGATAATTGATTGTAACTCATTGAATAAATTAAGAAGTCATGAGTTCATGCTGGTATCAATAAATATGTGGGCTGGGCACAGTGGCTCATGCTTGTAATCCTAGTACTTTGGGAGGCCGAGGTGGGTGGATTACTTAAGGTCAGGAGTTCCAGACCAGCCTGGCCAACATGGCAAAACCCCATCTCTACTAAAACTACAAAAATTAGCCAGGTGTCGTGGCACGCACCTGTAGTCCTAGCTACTTGGGAGGCAGAGGCAGGAGAATCGCTTGAACCCAGGTTGCAGTAAGCTGAGATTGCGCCACTGCACTCCAGTCTGGGTGACAGAGTAAGACTCCACCTCAAAAAAAAAAAAAAAGTGTAATCAACGGGAAAATTCTTTTTACGGCAAAATGCCAACTACATTTTAAAAATAATTTTATATATATTATAGTAATAATTGATTTGGGGAAGAATCATCAATGGATGCTAAAAGATGTGGGTAAAATTCTGATCACTGACAGGGTATTTACATAGTCTCAAAGCATCCCACAACAGGATATCTACTAATTACAAAGGCCGAAAAGAAAGGATAACTTTGTAGCAGAGAAGTCTATCAGACACTCCCATAACCAAGCGATCAGTTAACTGACATTGTCAGTAATGGGACGAATCAACGCCAAGTGCCTCCTGACAGTGGGCATGAGAACGTATCACCGTTTCTGTGATATTCAAGGAGTAACAGGAATCTAAGCAGGAGGAAGCAAGATAAACTCAAATTGAGGGATAGTTCTCAAAATGGCCTTCAAAAATGTCAAAATCATTAAAGACATTAAGAGAGAGAAACTGTTTACAAGATTACAGAGAAGGACAACTGAATGCATGCATGATCTGGGATTTTCTTTTGCTATAAAGGACATTATTGGGACAACTAGTGAAACCGGAATAAGGTTTACAGATTAAGTAATAGTACTGCATCAATATACATCTCCTAATTTTGATCATTATACTGAGGTTATATAAGAGAATACTTTGTTTTTAGGAAATGCACAGTGAAGTACTTAGGGTTTAAAAGGATACCATGTCTGCAATTTTCAATCAAATGTTTCAGGAAAACATATGCAGAGAGAATAACAAAGCAATTATAGTAAAATGCTACCATTTGGGGTTTCTGGATGAAAGTTATACAAAAATTCTTTGCACTACATATAAAAAATGTTGTTAAAATTTTAAAAATATATGTATTCTAGTGGTCTTTAATATATTTTAAAATAATGATATAAATACAAACCTTTTCTGGAGTGACATATAGAAGTTTTATGATTGGGACTTTTTTTGATAACTGGAGGTAAATATTTGTAGCTTCTGAGTCAGTCTTATCACCTGTCAGATATGTAGCTGGAATCTAAGTATGAAAGTAGTAAACAATTTCAATTTTATACATTAACCCGACAAAATTACATTTGTCTTTAGGTTTTATAAATATTTTATTAGTCACATATCAAACCTATCAAAGGAAACACATATCTCAATATAACAAGTATGTAAGTACATACATTTTTTAAAAACCCTTATTAAGTGTAACTCAGGCAGGGCGTGGTGGCTGACACCTGTAATTTCTGCACTTTGGGAGGCTGAGGCAGGTGGATCACTTGGGGTCAGGAGTTCGAGACTAGCATGGCCAACACGGAGAAACCCCATCTCTACTGAAAATACAAAAATTAGCCTGGCGTGGTGCTGGGTGCCTGTAATCCCAGCTACTCAGGAGGCTGAGGCAGGAAAACTGCTTGAGCTTGGGAGGCAGAGGTTGCAGTGAGCCAAGGTTGCACCACTGCACTCCAGCCTGGGCGACAAAACAAGACTCTGTCTTTAAAAAAAAAAAAAAGAAAGAAAGAAAGAAAAAAAAAAAGCATAACACAAAATGGTCTTCTCACTGTTTATTTCCTTTTCTTGCTTTATTTTTCATCTTTGTAAATAAGATAAATATGAATTAGGTATACAAGATATTCCAGTCCTACTGTATGGTGTCATTTTTTTTTTTAGATAAATGATTTCAGGGTTTTAAAGATTAATGACAAGGAAGGGGCCATAATATCACAAATGGTTGAACAATGGCTACCATCACCGCACTAAGACATTCTTTGGAAGCAAACCAAACTAGTGGTCTTATTGAGGAGTGGTGACTTTAATTCCTAAAACAGTTCTTCTTAATCACAATGTGAAGACTGAGTCGGGGTCTTGCTTTCACCAAGGCTAGACTGTAGTGGCATGATCATGACTCACTGCAGCCTCAAACTCCTGGGCTCAAGCGACCCTCAGCTTCCTAAGTAGCTGGGACCACAGGTGTTCACCACCATGTCCAGCTTATTTTATTTTTCTGTAGAAAAAGTCTTGCTGTGTTGCCCAGGCTGGTCTTGAATTCTTGGCCTCAAGCAATCCTCCCACCTTAGCCTTCCAAGTCACTGGGATTACAGGCGTGAGCCACCACCCCCACCGACATTGAGAAGAGTTAGGTAGAATGCATTCATTTACTTCGTTAAACTCAGCCATGAGGAAAAAAGACGCATGTGTGCAGGCATACATGTGTGTATGCATTTTAAGATATAAGGGAAAGAGAACTACGCTGACCTGGCAGTAATGAAAAAAGAAATGATTTTCTATTAGTTAAAAAAAAAAATTACATCAGCAAAAAATAGCATTGGTTAAAAGTTCTTACTAAAATATATTCTTGTAGAATACAATGAGATTGAACTACAGGTTATCTGTATCAAATTTTCAGACTTCTGTTTAATTGCACAACTTAATTTAATTGCTGTGCTTTATTTTTACAAATTATGAACTATTTAATAAAAAGGTTATCCAGAGGACTGAAATTTAATTGTTTCTAAGGCATGTTTTTATTAGTATTTTTATAACTTACATCCAAGGAAGTCAGCTTTTGGACTTGATCTACTATTAGTGATCTCAAGGGAGAAATGACAATAGTGACCCCAGGAGAAACACAGGCGGGGAGCTGGTAACACAAACTCTTACCACCTCCTGAAAGAGAAACAATGAAAAAATATCTGTCAGGTTCTGTCTTGAGAGCATGAATATAAAAGTTACAAAAGAAATCATATCTTTAATAGGACACCAAGGCATATTGTCCCTGGTGTCAACAATTTGCCATACTCAAATGACTCCAACTATTACATTTAGGCAATTTAAAAATGATTTTTTTTTAAAAAAAGGTTTTTCGTTTTGTTTTTTTTTTTTTGACAGAGTCTTGTTCTGTTGCCCAGGCTGGAGTGCAGTGGTGCCATCTGAGCTCACTACAACCTCCACCTCCCGGGTTCAAGCAATTGTCATGCCTCACCCTCCCCAGTAGCTAGGACTATAAGCGCCCACCACCACACCCTTCTAGTTTTTGTATTTTCAGTAGAGATGGGTTTCACCATGTTGGCCAGGCTGGTCTTGAACTCCTGACCTCAGGTAATCCACCTTCCTTGGACTCCCAAAGTGCTGGGATTACAGGCAAGAGCCACTGTGCTTAGGACATCTTACACAGACATATATAATAGCAAAGGCAAGAATTAGCAGGAAACTTAAAATGTAATGGAATACAGTAAACTTTTTATTTCTAGTAGTAGAAGAGTCTCTAAAAAGGATGCTAGGATTAAAATAATTACTTTCCATATAATGTTTATTTATTTTTATTATTTATAAATCCCATCACTTTGGGAGCCTGAGGCAGGCAGACTGCTTGAGCCCAGGGAATTTGAGATCAGCTTGGGCAACACAGTGAGATCTCGTCTCTACAAAAAATTTAAAAATTAGCCAGGTGTGGTGGCACATGCCTGTAGTCCCAGCTTCTTGGGAGGCTTAGGTCGGGGGGATTGTTTGAACCCAGTTGAAGCTGCTGTGAGCTGTGACAGCACCACTGTATTCTAGCATGGGTGACAGACCAAGAGACCCTATCTCAAAAATAATAAATAAAAATAAAATAAACCTTATTTGGAATATTTATACACACACTATATCTATATTATAATTACATATACTAGACATATTATCTATAATACAATATACATATTATACATAATTATATTTTTTATATGTATATATCTCAAGTGGTTGAAATGGGGGTAGGACCTTAAAAATGCCCTCTTGAAACCCTAAAGGACAATGGAAAGCCCTGAAAAAAAATCAACGGATTAGATCATTGCCAAGGTTTCTTCCAGCTTTAGAGTTCTGCAACACCAAAATAGGGTTGAAAGGAAGGCACAGAGTGATTAATAAATTAATAAAAATTGAAATGCTGATTATTAAGCCAAGGCTATCTAAATCTAAAAACCAGGTTGAAAAAGTTCAGATGCCCAGTCAACATTATACAATAATGACAGCACTAGCTAGCTTGCTAAAGGTCACAAGTCAAGTGATAGACAGAGGGAGGACTAGACACGTAGGTACTGAAACTGCAAATTCTCCATGCGCTCTGCCCTGTTTATTTAATATTCTCATGTGAATGACTATAAATCATTGAACAGCTATCATAAGCTTTAATAGCACAATGAATGTCCTAGACTCTTTAAAGTGGGGCCAACACAATATTGTGGTAAATGATTTTCATTTAATTCTCATGCCATTCTGTGAACCAGGTACTTTACTGCTATCACCATTGCACACATGAGAAAATGGGTCCAGGGAGTAAAGCGCCTTGCACGTGGCCACACTGCTGTGAGCAGCAGAGCTGTTCTTTAAGTTCAGGCCTTTGGTCCACAGCTGATGGACCACTATGCACGTACGCATACATGATTTAACCATTATGCAACACTAGATTGTTGCAAATAGACTGCCAGAAATGGTCATGGTCTCTGACAGTGATTTTTCTGTTTGATTTCCAAAATTGCTTAGACTAGAAAAAAGAAAAATTCCCAAAGAAAAATTCTAGATCAGTTCAACACAGTGAGCTTCAAGTTGAAAATCTTACAGGAGGCCGGGCGCAGTGGGTCACGCCTATAATCCCAGCACTTTGGGAGGCCGAGACGGGCGGATCACGAGGTCAGGAGATCGAGACCACCCTGGTTAACACGGTGAAACCCTGTCTCTACTAAAAATACAAAAAATTAGCCGGGCGTGGTGGAGGGCGCCTGTAGTCCCAGCTATTCCGGAGGCTGAGGCAGGAGAATGGCGGGAACCCAGGAGGTGGAGCTTGCAGTGAGCAGAGATCTCGCCACTGCACTCCAGTCCGGGCGACAGAGCAAGACTCCGTCCCCCCGACCACCCAAAAAAAAAAAAAACAAGAAAATCTTACAGGGCTATAAACTTCATCATGTCAACAACCAGAACAGAGGATATAAAGTAATACACTTTCTTACTATGGTATGGGAGGTTTAAGAGGTCCCTAAATGATAGAAATACTGTGTAGGTGGTCTTTTTATTTCTATTAAAGAGCTTTCATTTAACATCTGCCAATGGATTCCTGCCCATTCACTTCTAAAAATACATACCAGTCGGCATCAGGATAAAACAGTCTTCACCAAGCAGTGCAGCATTGATCGCCTCTAGCTGATTAGTTCTAAAATTATGCAGGCCAAATTTTTTATGAAAAATCTTCATCATTTCCTTTGTATGAGGAAAACTAAGACTTTGGAAACGCTCATGTTTCAGATTTCTGGATGTTAAATTTTGTGCTGACTTGTCTAGGAAAATAATCAACATTAAGAAAAATCAGTGCATGAATACAGTGAAAGTACAGCTTTAGCATTTCCCTTGGCCTGCAGAATCACTGGCACACGTTTCCCTGCAGCACAGTTCCTAAACTGTTTACTGGCTTTCCTTCCCTACAAGTCTCAAAGCCACCAAAGACTTGCCAAAGGCCCAAATCAAGTATTTCCTTGACTTTTTCTACAGCACCTACCACTACTTTTATTCCTTCCTTCCTCTTCTCCCTTCCTCCAACCACGACCATCAAGACAATCACGGTTTTCTACTCACTTTAAATTCCCTTTCCTGGCTCTACTTCCTCCATCGGCCCCATAAATACGGGAGTCTTTCAGATATTTGAGACTGGGCTCTGTAGACATTCTTTTTTGGAGCTTTCCTAGTCCTATGATCTTAAACATGACCTGTGTGCAGCAAATGTGTACACCTCTCTTCAGATCCAACTGATACCCTCCAAAAAGTTCCAGTCCTGCGCACAGCTCCCGTTGTCTTCAAGGCATTGGTACCTGAATGACTTACCAGCACTTTAACCTCTAGTCTTAAAATAGCCCTTCTCAGCTTTTCTCCAAATCTGACTCTGCCTCCTGACTCCCCTGTTTGTGTTACTGGTGTCACAGTTTTCCCAGTCATCAGTGTCTGAAACCTTGGAGTCATCTGAGCTTCCTCAGACTCTTCTTTCATAACATCTCTCACACGCGCCCCTGCTCTGCAGCCTGGCTGTCGCAACTCCGGTTCAGCACAGAGAACAAGAGGTACTCACTCAGCTCTGGCAGTTACGCTAACCCCAACACTCAACTGTCTCAAGATAATTGCAAATATCAAGTATGACACATTCTAACATGATACAAAAATAAATCCATTAATGGTTGTTTTAAAGGTCAGTAGCGTAACTGTAAGAACAACCTCCGTGGTATTAAGTCATCAATGACAAAAATAGGGAGGGCTGTACTTTACAAACTTTTTTCAGCTAAAAAATACTTTTGATAACTTTATATGGTTGACGTAAGGTTTTAAAATTATTCTTGGCTTTTCTCCGGAGCCTTAACAGTGGCTAATTTCATTCCTCTCAAAACGTCTCTCTCACTAAGCTGTGAGCTCCAGGAGGGCAGGAACTACTGAGTATTTGTTATTCATCTTTAAATGACCAGTGCCCAGCATAGCACATGGCATGTAGTACGCACATAGGCCCAAAGAAGTAGTTTGACTGATTTAAGACACTTCTGACTTCATATCCTTTTTAGACCGCCCTATATTTTAACCTTTTAAGACATAAAACATGCTTCCCTACTTTGTATTAATTGATTCTCATCAGTACAGAATTCTAAAGTACATTTTTAGCAAGTGAATTCATTTTTGCTTTTGCTCACCCCAAAATCATTAAAAACTTGGCCCTCATGAGTTTATTGTTTTAGGAACTAAAAAATGTTAATTCAAAGGCAAAGCACATTTGTAATGACTTTAGAGCCTTACTACAATAGGTTATAATTACACATTTTATAAAACTACAGCTGCTATAGAGACAAAAGAGCAACTTGCTTTTGAAATTGTGATTTGTAATTCATATCATCAGTAGAAATTTGCATAGCAACAATGTGGTTTTCAGGCAATCATGATTTGCTATGGTTTTTCTTATATAATTCCTATTTGGGGACAGTTTTGTTTTCATATAAGCATTCAATTTATTTTAAACTTACCAGTGTAATTCTGAATTGACTCCGAGAAGTTTATATTTTGAGCAGTAGATGCCACTGGAAGACAGTTTGTCTTGGCTGAAGAAAGTCCTTCCGATACTGATTTAATTGGCCGACCTTCCTTGATGGGTTGATAGGCAGCTGTGGAAGATTTGTTGGCTGCTAAATTATGCATTATGTTTTCCCAGTCATCATCATCATCAAAGTCATCTATGTCAAAATTATCAATATCATACGAAGGCTGGGTTTCTCTTTCTAAGTCATTTATTGAAGCAGTATGTTTATTCTGATCTTTCACAGCAGTGCTTGTGAGAACATTTCCTGGGAAATAAGAGCTTTCATTTTTTTTTCCTAGTCTTGGTGTTTCAGCCCAGTTGCTACTTACAAAGGACTTCTGTAAAGGGGTATTGAATGAAGGCCTTTCAAAAAGATTCTCCCTGGTGGCTGAGAATCCTGTCTTTCCTAGGGTGGTAGTCAGGAAACAGTCCTCAGGGGAAACAGAATTTGAGGGAAGGTGTGAAAAATTTAACTCCTTCATAGAATTCCCTGCAGAGCAGGAATCACCCTCCACAGGGCCATCAAGTGAATCAGGCCTGCATCTCCACGCGGAGCCAAGAAGACTGGCATCACTTTTATTAAAATCTACTTCTGTTAGAAGTTTCCTTCTGAAGAGAGAAAAGAGAACAACGTATTAAATATAAGTAGTTTACTCTGGTAGGCCACAAAAGCAAATCTTTAGTTTTCATACCAAATAGAAATTGTAGCAAAATATATTCGTTTTTTTCTAACTTAAAAATATGAATATGAATGGTAAAGGAGTGGTTTGAAAAGTAAATGAATTTAAAAAATAGTTGCATGATGAGCATCTTTATGCTATTTCCAGGCCAGAAAGCCTGAACATTTTGCCCTGTCCATTTTTTTACTTAAGAGTGGTAAAAATATAATCAGATATATTCCAGAAGGAGGAAAATCAAGATACCTTATGTTCCGCTGCTGAAGCAGTTCGTTCCCACAATCCAAAAGTTTCAGTTTATCAGCAGGAATAGTATCAATTAATTTACAGATGTGGTCCATCACATGAATAAGCTGCTGCTGTAAATTTATCTGTCTAGCTATAAAATAATTATGTTGTTAATATTTTTCTTTGAAAAAAAAACAAAAAACAAAAAACAAAATGTCTTGGCTAGGCATGGTGGCTCATGACTGTTTTCCCAGCACTTTGGGGAGGCCAAGGCAGGAGGATTGCTTAAGTCCAGGAGTTCAAGACCAGCTTGGGCAACACAGTGAGACCCTGTCACTAAAATGAAAAAGAAAAAAAAAAAAAAAGTCTTAAGATCTTGATTTTTTTTTTTTTTTATAGCGTGGGCCGGGCACGGTGGCTCACGCCTGTAATCCCAGCACTTTAGGAGGCTGAAGCAGGTGTATCACCTGAGGTCAGGAGTTTGAGACCAGCCTGGCCAACGTGGTGAAACCCCGTCTTTACTAGTAATACGAAAATTAGTTGGGCGTTGTGGTGCGTGCCTGTAATCCCAGCTACTTGGAAGGCTGAGGCAAGAGAATCGCTTGAACCTGGGAGGTGGAGGTTGCAGTGAGCTGAGATCATGCCATTGCACTCCAGCCTGGGGGACAAGAGTGAGATTTTGTCTCAAAAAAAAAAAAAAGAAAGAAAGAAAGAAAGTAAGTAAGTGGGTCTGGCTCTGTTGACCAGGTTAAACTGCAGTGGTGCAATCACTGCTCACTGAACCCTCAAACTCTTGGGCTCAAGAAATCCTCCTGCCTCAGCCTCCCAAGTAGCTGAGACTACAGGCCTATGCCACTGTGCCCAGCAACACAACACATCTTTTTTTTTTTTTAGTTAATTATTTTTTGTAGAGACAGTGTCTTGCCATGTTGCCCAGGCTGGGCTCAAACTCCTGGGCTCAAGTGATCCTCCCACCTTGGCCTCCTAAAGTGCTGGGATTATAGGTGTGAGCCACTGTGCCCAGTCAAGTCTTAAGATTTTGAAAGTCACATATGTAAAATGTGAAGCAGTGTAAAAACAAGATCATAAACAACTATATATTGTCCTATTATCTTCCTGTAAATTAACTTGAAATTAGGTTGTCTCTATGCTTTATCATAAGAGCTCATAACTGTTTTCATTTAATTTAATAGTCTTTAATAAACATTTCTTGGGATAAGCAAGGTCATTGGCTGGAACAAAGGTTTATCAGTTAACTATGATTTTTTTTTAAAACTAACTTCATGTGCAAAGCTCACTGTGCCAACACAAAGTGCACTGTTAAGCGTTGGACAGGCAAGAGCCCTACCCATTATTTTGATCGGCCTGGAATCCAGGCTTCCCTTTAATGGTAACAGTATAGCATCGAGATTTCCTATTAGACCTACCCTTCCCACTCCCTCAGTAGGCATCTGACATAAGGCAGCCCAGTGAAAATTAACTCTGGAAATACTTAGGACTGACTGGGAAAAAGTACCTCTCTTTTTCCAAGTTTAATATGATTCTGGTGGCCATTTCTGTCACCTTATAAAGAAAGACAGATTTCAAATAAGACTGATATAAAGGAAAAGTAGAAAGCAGATAGAAAGAAATGGAGGCTTGACCCGCAGAGATGGGACAGAAGAGAGGAGAGAGAAGGCAAGTGAGAGAGAGAGCAACTCCTGATACGATGTTTGAACAACTGAATCCTGCCAGCCCACTCCCATTTTAAAAATTAAGCCATAACTGATAAATAGAATTTCAAAGTAGTTGAGGTTTTATTTTATTTTATTTTTTGAGACAGATTCTCGCTCTGTCTTCCAGGCTGGAGTGCAGTGGTGCAATGTTGGCTCACTGCAACCTCCATCTCCCAGGTTCAAGCGATTCTCCTGCCTCAGCCTCCTGAGTGCCTGGGACTACAAGCACACACTACCACGCTCGGCTTTTTTGTATTTTTATTAGACATGGAGTTTTGCCACGTTGGCCAGGATGGTCTTGAACTCCTGACCTCAAATGATCCACCCAGCTCGCCTCCCAAAGTGCCGGGATTATAGGTGTGAGCCACCGTGGCGGCCCTTTCCTTCATCTAAAATCTCAACCGTGGCTGGGCATGGTGGCTCACGCCTATAATCCCAGCACTTTGGGAGGCTAAGGCTGGAGGATCACCTGAGGTCAGGAGTTCGACACCAGCCTGGCCAACGTGGCAAAATCCTGTCTCTAATAAAAATACAAAAAAGTTGGGCATGATGGCACACGCCTGTAGTCCCAGCTATTCAGGAGGCTAAGGCAGGAGAACCACTTGAATCTGGGAGGCGGAGGTCGCAGTGAGCAGAGATTGCACCAGTGCACTCCAGCCTGGGTGACAGAGCGAGGAAAAAAAAAAAAATGAAGAAAAGAAAAAACAAATGGCAACAGGAAGCAAGGACAAAAGATGCCTGTGTCACCTCTCAGGCCTAAAGTCTGCGGGAGCAAAAAACAGTTTGGGTGGGCTGCAGGGGAAACAGTGCATATTCTCAGAAAATGATTAGAGAAAGAAGGGGAAGAAAATGATCAGAGAAGATGATGACGCTACCGGGAAGTTGTCGATAGAGCAGTCAGTTAAATGGTTTACAAGCCAGGAAGGACAGGAAGTGAGGACAGAGCAGGAAGTGAAGATGGCAGGGTGGTGAAGGGCATCTGCACAAGAATGGCCTGGGAAATTTGGACTTCTGCTGGTGACTGAGAGAAATGTGAGGTATGAGATGTAAAACTGGAATTGCTGAATTCCTGTTACTTCTGTTTTTTCTGCAAGGAAAACAAGCATCTGATTGGAAAGAGAATACACAATGGTCTGATGGAACTGAAAGCCAAGGCTCAGAGGGAGATAAAAGAGAGTACCTAGCTATCAGAAACTAGCTCAAGACTCCTTGTCTAGACAGATTATACCTCAGAGTACAAAGGAAACCTGCAAACAGGATCTCAGAGCCCCTGTCACTGACACGTGTGTGAGGCATCTAGTGAATAAGAGAAATGATGGAAAGTGAGGACAGACAAACATTGTTCGAATTTTCAAAAAATTTGAAAGTGATTGACAAAAACTACAGGCTGGTGATTTGATGTAAATTCAAAGCAAAATTCTAGAGTCTGTTATCAAATAGCTGCTTTGTGAGCTCTAACGGGGAGGAAACAATTACAGAGTCAGAAAGAGTTCATAAAAACAAACCATCCATCTTAATGTACTTCCTTCTTTAACAGGATTACTAGACTGGCAGATAACAACAGCTACCATTTATGAAAGGCCTGCAGTGTACTCGGCACTTTACCTTGAATCCTGACAACTACCCAGCAAGGTAGATATCATTCTCCTCATTTTACAGAAGAAAAAACTGAGGTCCAGAGAAGTTTAACTATTTGCCATAGTCACACAGCCAAGAGTAGGAGGAGACAGGTTTCTATCACAGGTCTGTAGCACTCTAGAGTCAATGTCCCACCCATTCCTTCCTGCTGCCTCACACCTCAAACTTTTTGGAGTCACATGGCCAAGTCTTTTGTGTCTCCATGGATAAAGAACAGAAATGTGGTCTGAAGACAGATATGTAACTAGCTGAACAAGAAGTGGTAATGAATGGACTGATGTAAGCCAAGAGGGAAGCCTCTACTGACATGCTGGAGAACTCTGTCCCTGCCCCTGTTCTGGCTAACCATTTTATTAGTGAAACTTAATGATACAGAGACAGTATAATGCAGTTGTTATCAATGAAAACTCAAAAGCCTCAAGACTGCTGTGTTCAGATCCTAGCTCTGCGGCTAATTCTATGACGGTGTGTAATTATTTAATGCTCCTGTACCTTAGTTTCATTATCTGTTAAATGGGGATAACAGAAACTACCTTAAAGTGGGCCGGGTGCCATGGCTCACGCCTGTAATCCCAGCACTTTGGGAGGCCAAGGTGGGTGGATCATCAGGTCAGGAGATCGAGACCATCCTGGCTAACATGGTGAAACCCTGTCTCTATTAAAAATACAAAACATTAGCCAGGTGTGATGGTACACATCTATAATCCCAGCTAATCGGGAGGCTGAGGCAGGAGAATTGCTTGATCCTGGAAGGCGGAGGTTGCAGTAAGCCAAGATCCTGCCACTGCACTCCAGCCTGGGTGATAGAGCAAGACTCTGTCTCAGAAAAAAAAAAAGAAATTACCTTAAAGTTTGACGTAGTTTATTGTGATGAGTAAATTAGTTAATATTGTAAGGCACTTTATAAGACTGCCCAGCACATCAGTTATTTCATGAATATCTCTAAAATAAATTGAATCCAAAATAAACAACAAAAAAACTGGAGGAAACAAAAACAACAGAGAACACTACACACATGACCTGCACATGCATGCAGACATCGCTAAAAAAGCCCAGCAGCCCTCAGACTCGAACGCATGACAGAAATATTCAGAGAACAAAAAAGAGCTCTCGGAAATTGCCTTGATAGAAATTTAAAAATTCCATAGAAGAGTTAAAGATAAAATCAAGGAAATAAGTATAATAATAATAAAAAAAAAACGAAGACACTAAAAAAAAAAAAAAAAAAAAATCAAGGAAATATCCTAAAAAGCAGAAAATCAAGAGATGAAAAATAGAAAAGATAATTAATGTAAGTCTAACATGCAAATCACAGAAGTTCCAGGAAGAGTGAAAAAAAGAAAAAGAAAGTAAAAAGAAATAATGCCAGAAAAATGTCTACAAGAGGATGTAAATTTTCAGACTAAAGGTGCCTCTGAGAAGTAGACACCAAGGGTGGGAAGGGGGAGTGTCGTCTGTCAAAGACTTGCACTGCTATCCGATTATTTACACTAGATATTTAATAAAAAATAAAAAATGAATTAGAAACAAAGCAAACAAGTATTTAGCTTTAAATGAACATCAAGACCCAGACCCAGACTCAGACTCAGAGTATATATAAAGGAGAACCGGAGGATAAAAGGTCAAGAAAGCAATTTCTAGCAAGGAGAGTTAAAAGACCTAATAATATTTGGTCAAGGTGGGAAAAAACTCTTATTATGATGAGATTATGCTCTGTGGTCCATGTTTCTGAAACACATGATTTTGTGGAAGTTCTCATTTGTGGAAGATTAAATAAATAAATAAATAAATAAATAAATATGTAAAAACCTCCTAGAATTTAAAGTTGAGTATGAGAGATGATTTCTAACAAGTAGCGTTTTCAAAATATGGAATGAACGCCCTTGTGAGAGCATGAGTTCATGAGTTCTTCAGGCAAATGCTGGCTACCCAGTGAACAGGGTTATAACATTAGAAAAGACTACAAATCTGCCATTTTGTAACATACAGCCACAGGTTGAAAACACAATCTTTGTGTTACGTTGTTTTCAAAAGTAAGTAGTTGAAATACATGATATGTCTAAAATATTGTTTGTACCGTCACAGTCTGTGCTGGTTTCTGGATTCGGCTCCTGTGTACTCATTTTCTCAGGTTTTGACAAAAGATCTTTTGATGTGCTAAGAACATCCTCTTTTCTGTCAGAGGTGTCAAGGTCCTTTAACATACTGCAAATAAAAAAATGTTAAGCCAATCATACTACAGGCTAGACCCAATAAATGTATAATTTCAAAACCCTTAATATTTTTCTACAACTGATCAGACAATATATAACAGAAAAGAGAAGTAGTTTTTTTTTAATTTTCTCAATTATAAAACTTCCTTAGCTGGTCCTCAAAGTTGTCCCTCTTCTGGTCCCAAGAGCTCTTTTCAACTTTATCTCCAATTATGTCCTTTCAGTAACCCAAGGCTTCAATCATACTTTACCACTTACATTCTTCATATAAGCCCTGCATTGCCTATTTTGGGGATTTTGCCAC
Organism: Trachypithecus francoisi; assembly: GCF_009764315.1. Classification (NCBI taxonomy): domain Eukaryota; kingdom Metazoa; phylum Chordata; class Mammalia; order Primates; family Cercopithecidae; genus Trachypithecus; species Trachypithecus francoisi. Next base: position 98,329,868 of record NW_022681468.1, read on the forward strand.
TGATCCCCTCAATTTGGAAAACCTGCCATTCCAATCTCTTTTTACCCAAATCACACCTGTTCTAGCCCCAGCCCAAGCGTTACTTCTCCAGCAAATGATCATTAACGTCTCTTTTTTCTGAGATTTCAAAGCACTTTTTCTGGACTTCTCTTATTATGCAAATATATGTATATGTGTTTGTGTGTGTCTGTATATATAATTACCTCACCACACAGATTATACAAAAACATATTGACATACAAACCTGGTCAGTCTGATTAGACAGAAAAAATACTTTACAAATAACAAAATAAATTAGTACTGAATGAGTGTTAAAGAGAGGATACTGTGGAAATCCAAAGAAAGGTAACATTTTTTGGAACTTAAGAAGGCTTTGCCAAGGAGATAAGATTTAAGCAAACTTTGAATGACAAGTATGGGGAAAGTGCCAGACTATGAAAGAAAGATTTTAAAAAGAACAATTCTATTTGTTTGGCATCTGGGAATCAACCGTATTTTCCTAAAGCAGAATTTTGGAATGCAACTTTCTAACTAAATCAAAACAGTGTAAATTTTTTATATTGGTTTTTAAACAATAACACTATAATTAAAGAAAATGATAATGCTTTCTAGATTGTTGGTTTGACTCATTAAGACCATTGGATTATTGCAAGAGCATAAGTGGAGATAAAGCTGAAAAAGGTAAATTGTGGCCAGAACATGCAGAATCTTGAGGGCCAGCTACAGAGGTTTTAGAAAAGAGGAGACTGAAAAACAGGTCTCTCTTCTCTGTTATATACTGTCTGACCACTTGATTTCTGAAATTCAGAGGATACAAGCAGTATTTTTTAAAACTGAAATAAAATGTAGCACAGAATTTAAGCTGTGCACTGCACAAAAAATATTGTGAAAATTCTATTTCAGTTTTATAATATATACACATATGTATACTAAGTTACAATGGGAAATGTACAAAGAGAGTCTACCTTGGAAATACTTTGCAAAATAAGCTTTTTTAATTGTTAAGACTCTAGGTAAATTTATTTATGGTATGAGAATTTGATAAATTATGTAGCCACTAAAAGGAATTAAATATAAGCAATTGGAAAATAATTTAGGAATAATGCTAAGAGAAATAAAGCAGAATATAAAATTATAATTACATGTTGATTACAACAATGCAGAAATCAAACACACATGTACAAAACGATCAAAACTGGCTGGGCGTGGTGGCTCACGCCTGTAATCCCAGCACTTCAGGAGGCCGAGGTGGGCGGATCATGAGGTCAGGAGATCGAGACCATCCTAGCTAACACGGTGAAACCCCGTCTCTACTAAAAATACATAAAAATTAGCTGGGCGTGGTGGCGGGCGCCTGTAGTCCCAGCCACTCGGGAGGCTGAGGCAGGAGAATGGCATGAACCTGGGAGGCAAGTTTGCAGTGAGTGGAGATCACACCACTGCACTCCAGCCTGGGTGACAGAGAGAGACTCCATCTCAAAAAAAAAAAAAAAAAAGAAAAGGATCAAAACTGAAGATGGATAAAGAAAATAGTCAGAATTGTGAGACTACTAGTATTCCTTCTCTCTCTCTCAATTTTTTTAGAGATGAGGGTCTTGCTATGTTGCCCAGGCTGGGGTGCAATGGTTACTCATAGGCGTAACCACAGCATGCTACAGCCTTGAACTGCTCGGCTTAAGGGATCCTCCTGCCTCAGCCTCCTGAGTAGCTGGGACTACAGGCCACTACCACACCACCACACCCAGCAGTGCTCCTTCTTTCTTATTTAGAATCCTTGTTAAAATGATTATATTATTTGTGTAATACATATTTTTAATAAGTAAAGAAAAAAGCTAGGCATTCAGCAAGGAATCAGTATGACACCAGGAAAGCACTACACTGGATCTGAGTTCATCTCTCATTCATTTTATCATCCTGGGCAATTCCTTGCTCCTCCCTGGGCCTCAGCTCTTCCACCTGGTAAATGAGAATGCTGGTTTAGAATTGAGACCCCATACAAACTTTTGCTCAGTTTAGTATATATTATACTCTAGCACTCAACTGGTCTGAGAGTGAGACTGGGATGAGGATGAAGGTAACATTGACACTTAGCAATTTAAGCTATTGATGAGTCATATGGAGTATCTATTTTTCTCGTAATACTACCAATTATAATCATGTCACCAATTTGCTAAAATTGAGTGAATAACAAATACAATGGACAATTCTATCCTGTAGGATTTTTTAAAAAAGTACTAATGTCCCAGTTCACTTCCCATATAATGGGTTAGCTTTGTGTCATTTCAGGTCAGGTTTGGAAATATAATATTTTCAGAAATATATTCCTTATGTCAAAATCAACTATATAAGGCCAGGCAAGGTGGCTTATGCCTGTAATCCTAGCACTTTGGGAGGTCAACGTGGGAGGATTGCCTGAGCTCAGGAGATCAAGACCAGCCTGGGCAACATGGCAAAACCTCGTCTTCACTGAAAATACAAAAAATTAGCCAGGCATGGTGGCGTGTGTCTGTAGCTCCAGCTACTTGGGAGGCTGAGGCACAAGTATCACCTGAACCCGGGAGGTTGAGGCTGCAGTGAGACGAGATCACACCACCTCACTCCAGCCTGGGCGACAGAGTGAGATTGTCTCAAAAAAATTAAAAAAAAAAATCAACTACATAAAATTGTTTGGAAGGTTCATGTAATTAATCATAATGGAACTTCATCTTTAGAATGCAACCAATTAAATGTATAAATAGGGTTTTATTTATTTATTTATTTATTTATTTATTTTTGAGGCGGAGTCTCGCTCTGTCGCCCGGACTGGAGTGCAGTGGCCGGATCTCAGCTCACTGCAAGCTCCGCCTCCCGGGTTTACGCCATTCTCCTGCCTGAGCCTCCCGAGTAGCTGGGACTACAGGCACCCGCCACCTCGCCCGGCTAGTTTTTGTATTTTTAGTAGAGACGGGGTTTCACCGTGTTAGCCAGGATGGTCTCGACCTCCTGACCTTGTGATCCGCCCGTCTCGGCCTCCCAAAGTGCTGGGATTACAGGCTTGAGCCACCACACCCGGCCAAGGGTTTTATTTTTTTGAGACTTTCACTTGAATGTAAAATAATTATACAAAGCATAAAATACTTTTATATAGAAATGATATTATATAACTAAATTAAACTATTTAAAGTATCTCAGAAACAAATAATAATGCTAATTATTTAGCTAGTTTACCTAAGGCATTTTGAAGAGGAATAAGAAGCAGAAATTTCTTCTGGAGAAGGTGGAACAAAATCTATATCATAATCATCATCATCAAATTCAATACATGGAACTTTCTCAGTTGAATGTAATTCAGCTTCTTCCAAATTCTTCTTCTTTTTGCTATTATCTATAGTAAAACAGTTGATAAACGTAGATTTGTTAACCACTAATGAGACAGAAAGAACAGGGCATGAGCGCGTAAGAATGTGTGCTTCCAGCAAAAGTGAACAGGCAACCTACAGAATGGGAGAAAATTTTTGCAATCTACTCATCTGACAAAGGGCTAATATCCAGAACCTACAAAGAACTCAACCAAATTTACAAGAAAAAAACAAACAACCCCATCAAAAAGTGGACAAAGGATATGAACAGACACTTCTCAAAAGAAGACATTCATACAGCCAACAGACACATGAAAAAATGCTCATCATCACTCGCCATCAGAGAAATGCAAATCAAAACCACAATGAGGTACCATCTCACACCCAGTTAGAATGGCAATCATTAAAAAATCAGGAAACAACAGGTGCTGGAGAGGATGTGGAGAAATAGGAACACTTTAACACTGTTGGTGGGACTGTAAACTAGTTCAACCATTGTGGAAAACAGTGTGGTGGTTCCTCAAGGATCTAGAACTAGAAATATCATTTGACCCAACCATCCCATTACTGGGGATATACCCAAAGGATTATAAGTCATGCTGCTATAAAGACACATGCACACGTATGTTTATTGCGGCACTATTCACAATAGCAAAGACTTGGAATCAACCCAAATGTCCATCAGTGACAGACTGGATTAAGAAAATGTGCCACATACACACCATGGAATACTATGCAGCCATAAAAAAGGATGAGTTCGTGTCCTTTGTAGGGACATGGATGCAGCTGGAAACCATCATTCTCAGCAAACTATTGCAAGAACAGAAAACCAAACACCGCATGTTCTCACTCATAGGTGGGAACTGAACAATGAGATCACTTGGACACAGGAAGGGGAGCATCACACACCAGGTCCTATTGTAGGGAGGGAGTAGGAGGGAGGGATAGCACTAGGAGATATACCTAATGTAAATGACGAGTTAAGGGGTGCAGCACACCAACATGGCACATGTATACATATGTAACAAACCTGCACGTTGTGCACATGTACCCTAGAACTTAAAGTATAATTAAAAAAAAAAAAAAGAATGAGTGCTTCTGGCAAGTCACAAACAATCATACCACTTTGTATGGATCCTCTCCCTTCACACGCTAATGCTGGCTTATTTATTCATAAATGATTATTATTGAGTCAACTGGATTAAGTCTAGTGAATGCTCGACCGAGGCCAAAGACTTGCTTAGGGATTTTCATGTCTGTCTCTGGTTAATTACGAGATACATATTTGGTATCAACGTTTCTAGTTTTCAGCTTTTCACTCATATTTAAATAAGGGTAAAGTGTAACAGTTAAGTCTGATAATAACATAAACATGACTGCTTGTACAAACCACCTTTACCACAAAGTTTCCTAGTTATTTAAGTCTCTCTTTTGGACTATGGGGGAAAACACAACCCAAATCGTTGCTCTCTATCTTTTAACAAATTTTCCCTTCAGAAACAGAAGCATCATTGATGAGACTATAGTTTTGCTTATCATCAATCACTTTTCAGTGCTCTCTCACCCTAGAGTAACCTTAACGGGATTCAGGTGTTTAAAAATTTTACTCTCATATTTGCAACTGCTTCATAAGGTGGTTACTTCCACATGTGGGTAATCTCAGTCATTCAATTTTGGACATTTAATAATTACAAGATCTGGCCAGGAAAAACTTTGAATGTAATTTATAATACTTTAATAGTGCAATTAGTGTACATTATTCATCAATATTAGGTGGCAACAAGCCATAAAGGAATTACAGTAGAAAGGCTTAGTTTCATTTTCCAATTTACCACTGACCACCATTTAACCTCTATGGATCTTACAACAGCACCCCCCTTTTCCTCGGGAAATATGTGACAAGACCCCTGGTGGATGCCTGAAATCTCGGACAGTATCAAATCCTATAAGTATTGTGTGTTTTCCTATACATACATACCTATGATAGAGTTTAATTTATGAATTAAGCACAGCAAAAAGATGAACAATGAAATAGCACAATTATAACAATATTCTGCAATAAAAATTACGTGACTATGGTCTCTCGCTCAAAATATCTTACTGTACTGTACTCACCCTTCCTCTTGTAAAGATATAAGATGATAAAAAATGCCTACATGATGAGATGAAGAGAGGTGAATAATGTAGGCATTGTGATGTAAATGGAAAATCCCAGAAATAAATTAATTCATAAAGTTTCAGTTTCAAGCTGTTTTGAGTAGTGTGATAAAATCTTGCCCCGACCTGATCTGTCCACCTGAGTTGCTGTTAATCACTTAGTAGTGGTCTCAGTTATCACACTGACTGTCGTGGTATTGCAGGCTTGTGTTTTCTTAATAATGGTTCCAAAGCGCAAGAGAAGATATGCAGTATTTTCAGACCTCGGCTGGCTGCGGGTAACTGAAACCTCAGAATGCAAAGCTGTGGACAAGGTGAAACTACTGTATTTTCTTCATGTATAAAATCACAGAGCTATCCTGGAAATTATATTAGCAGACTAAAACCTTCCATTTCATCAGTATGTCCTGCCTTACATATGTGGCCAACAGATTATTCAAAAAGCACCACTAAAGACCCTAACAACCTTAAGGGCAAAAACTCTGTATATTCATGACTATTCCTAATGGCTAGCTTTGAATAAAAAAGTACAATGAACATACTAAAATGAAGATAAAATAATTGTTACCTCTTTCATCTTCCAAATGAGTTTTCAAAGAATCACTTTCCTGAGCATCTTCATTTATATGCACTTCACCAATGGGGCCATCATCGATGCAAATCACATCGCTGCTTAACCATTCTGAGTCATCCTTCTGTTCCTTAGTCAAATCTATTTGCTCGCTTTCAGAGAAGGATGGAGGCAAATAAGCCTTTACTGTGTTTGTTGTATAAAGCTGTGCTTTAAAAAAGTTTCTCTTAGCCTTTTTTGATTTCTGAGCAGTGCTTACCCTTACAAAGTGACTTTGGGGTGGTGTAACAAATGCTTTTGAAGTCCCAGAAGTATCAAAGTCATCCATATCATCCCAATCATTGATGGTACTGAAAGAATCTGGTGAAGAACTAAATTCTAATTTCTTGAGAGCAGTATCCCGGGATTTCTTTACAGCTAGTGTGTTTTGGGTAGTGCATAAAACTTCCTTCGGAGTCTGCAAGAAATCTGGCAATAATGGTTTTGAGCCAACTCTCTGTGTTTGCTTTCCTGCTGGAGCATTTTTAAAGAAGTCCTTGACCCTTTGCTGATTTGTGGTGTCAGGTGGAGGTTCACTGAAGGAAAAGTCTTCGGTAACATTAACATCTTTATTTCTTAATACAGGTGTTTTTGCTACTGACACATTAGTTACAGACACATTGTTATCTGAAGATGTTTTCTTTTTAAAAGTGAAACCTCTGAAAAATAATGGAAAAACTTGATTAGATAGATCCATATTAACAAACCCCTCAACTGTACAAAACAAAACTGTAATTTTCTAAACTAATTCACACAGGTTACATTAATTGTATCCCAACTCCAACTGAGCAAAGAATCTCTCTCTCTTGATTTTAAATTTATCAAGTAACTTAAATTCTATTTGTTCTCTGGTCCTTCCCATTCAGAGGCTAATTATTTGGCTTTGAGAGTCCATTCCCACTACTTTATTTCTTAGGCTAGTAGTCCTTAGTCAATAGCATCTCCAGAGCGGGGTGAGAGCATAAATGAAAAAGGGAAGAGGTCGGGCACAGTGGCTCATGCCTGTAATCCCAGCACTTTGGGAGGCCAAGGCAGGTGGATTGCTTGAGGTCAGGAGTTCGAGACCAGCCTGGCCAACATGGTGAAACCCCATCTCTAATAAAAATACAAAAAATTAGCCAGGCATAGTGATGTATGCCTGAAGCCCTAGCTACTCAGGAGGCTGAGGCAGGAGAATCGCTTGAACCCAGTAGGTGGAAGTTGCAGTGAGTCAAGACTGTGCCACTGCACTCCAGCCTGGGTGACAGAGCAAGACTGTCTCAAAAAAAAAAGAGAGAGAGAGAAAGAAAACGGGAAGAGAGTCAAATGTGGCTACTTTTTGCTACTCTGATAAGAATTTCAAGGGGAAAAAGAGTTAAAAACTGCTAACTCTGTTAAAATCTGCAGGATAAGTAAAAGAGGCGGGAATCGTGGCTGTCTGCTGGATTTAATGATCTGAAAATCAGTGGTGACTTCAAAGCCAAGCACCCCAGAGTCTACAACCTAGTAAAAGCATCACTTATAATATAAATTATTATCAGGTATCATTAGGAGTCTGGAGGATAGCTTAGAGGAGAGGCAGAACTGGAGAGCTGTAGTTTCCTTATAAACTGTTGTATGAAAGGATGTAAAATTATATTAAAATACTTGGCCGGGCGTGGTGGCTCATGTCTGTAATCCCAGCACTTTAGGAGGCCAAGGAGGGCGGATCACTTGAGGTCAGGAGTTCGAGACCAGCCTGCCCAACATGGAGAAACCTCATCTTTACTAAAAATACGAAATTAGCCAGGTGTGGTGGCGCACACCTGTAATCCCAGTTACTGGGGAGGCTGAGGCAGAAGAATCGCTTGAACCTGGAAGGCAGAGGTCGTGGTGAGCCAAGATTGCACCACTGCACTCCAGCCTGGGCAACAAGAGTGAAACTCTGTCTCAAAAAAGAAAAAAAAAGGCCGGGCATGGTGGCTCATGCATGTAATCCCAGCACTTTGGGAGGCCGAGGCGGGCGGATCACGAGGTCAGATTGAGATCATCCTGGCTAACACGGTGAAACCATCTCTACTAAAAAGTACAAAAAAAATTAGCTGGGTGTGGTGGTGGGCACCTATAGTCCCAGCTACTTGGGAGGCTGAGGCAGGAGAATGGCATGCACCTGGGAGGCGGAGCTTGCAGTGAGTTGAGATAGCGCCACTGCACTCCAGCCTGGGCACAGAGCGAGACTCTGTCTCAAAAAACAAAAACAAAAACAAAAGCAAAACAAAAACACCTACAAAACTTAAAAAATACTTGTCTGCCCAAATTTACTAGATTATTCATTTACTCAACAAATCTTTATTGAGCAAACATTATGTGCCAGGAACCATGCAAAGGTGAGACACAATCTCACCTGGTGCTGCTAAAACATACTCTACCATTAATTGACAAACTGGGAAAATCAATGAATCTCTCAGCTTCATTTCCTCATCTGTACAATGACAGAGTTTAAAGAGAAGATATCTCATGTGTACAATGTGGTAAGTTAGTGCTTATGTGACAGCAAACCAATCAAAACACTTACGAAAATTTTGGTTTTGAAAGACTTAATTTATTATCAAGCGTTCTGGCTGAATGACGTTCTAGTTGCTCCTGTAGATTATTCTGAGGAACAGCAGCCATAATCCTAAAAAGTGAGGGGAAAAAAAATTCAGTGGAGTTAGGTATTTTGCATTAATCACAATGTTTATTAAGGGGAGGAAGGACTTGATTCAAACAGGCATTGTTCCAAGTGTGCCCAGAGCAATAGGACTTTTTTTTTTTTGGGGGGGGGTCAATAGACTGTTTTGACACTTACAACTAGTGACACTTGAAATATATAATCTTCAACTAACTGAAGGCTCACTTGAATAACGCAATAACCAGGTTCCCCCTCTCTTCCTCCACAATACTAAAATAAGTACAAAGGACATTAGGGAGAGGATTATTAGGAAAGGGCTTTTAGAAAAATGGGACCTGGCCTAGAAGGATAAATGGAAGCTGGAAGGGAGCGAGATGGGAGGAAATAATCAAAGTACACGGAAAGCCCAAAGAACAAATGAATAACTGAATTCTGTGCAAGGGCAAAATTGGGGAAAGGAGGAACGCCACCACCAATGAGAGCAAAGGTTTACCAGCAAGATACTATGCTTCATAATCATCTAGTTTCAACCTGAAAGAATACGTTTACCAAGCACATTTATATCTCTGTGTAACAAGGTGTGGTAATGCTGAGCTATAGCCCTCCTGGGCTTAACCACTTTAAAATTACTGGGGCTAAAGGAAGATCCTAACTGTAATCCATGCATTGAAAAATCCTCACTTTAGCTGATAGCTGTAACCCCATAAACTCTTTTCCCTACCTTTACCAGACATCTACTTTTATTATTTTATAGCATATATCTTAGGAGGCAGGGTTAACGCTAGATGATATTTCTAGAAATATGAAGTTTCACATAAGCCATGTTCCACTCATTAACCTATGTCTATCAACCATCTTGACTTTAGATAACAGTGAAAAGCAGAATTTAGAAGAAACTAAGTTACACTCAATTGAGAAATCTTCATGTTTATAAGCATGATCATAATACAACTTTTGTCCCACCTTCTCCAGAAGGAATTATTTCTGCTGCTTTTTCCTCTTTAACCTGCTTTAGGTAATGTAGCTAGTTATTTAATAAACATTGAATAACTCACATTGGCATGTGAATTATATCTTAATTGTTACCCCAAAAAAAGTAGATGGAAGGAATAAATCCCTACATACCTATCACCCAGATTCAACAATTATCAACTCATCCAATATTGTTTCAGCTATACATACACCCTGAGTTCCTTACTCCACAATTTTGGAAGGCCACCTCCCAAAATAGTGACATTTAGATTCTGTTATTACTTCTTTCATTCATTAGCAGGAATACTTTTTGTTTGTTTGTTTTCTTTCTGAGACAGGGTATTGATCTGTTGTTGCCCAGGATAGTGCACACTGGCTCAATCACAGCTCACCGCAGCCTCAACCTCTTGGGCTCAAGTGATCCTCCCACCTCAGCTTCCTGAGTATCTGGGACTACAGGTGTACACTACCACAACCCAGCTAATTTTTAAATTTTTAGTAAAGACAGGGTCTCACCATGTCGCTCAGGCCGGTCTTGAACTCCTGCGCTCAAGTCATTATCCCACCTCAGCCTGCCAAAGTGCTGGGATTACAGGTGTGAGCCATGCCTAGCCAGCTGTAAGACTTTTATCATAAGTTTCAAAATAATGATGCAGTACACTAAAAGCCCATACCTCACTACTATATAGTATATGCACGTGGCTGGCAGCAGCGGCTCATGCCTGTAGTCCCAGCACTTTGGGAGGCTGAGGTGGACGGATTGCTTGAGCCCAGGAGTTTGAGACCAGGCTGGGCAACATGGCAAAACCCTGTCTCTACAAAAACTACAAAAAAATTAGCCTGGCATAATGGTGCAGGCCTGTGGTCCCTAATACTCAGCAGGTTGAGGTGGGAGGATTGTTTGAGCCTGGGAGGCAGAGGTTGCAGTGAGCCGAGATTGTGCCACCGCACTCCAGCCTGTGCAACAGAGCAAGACTCTGTGTCAAAAAAAAAAACAACAACAACAACAAAAAAGAAGTCTACACTTGTATCCCTTAAATATATTATTAATGATAAATAAAAAATGATATTCATTCTTTCACCACCTTCAAACAGTGAATTTTTTTTCAGTATCATTATGAACTCATGGATTAAACATATTAGGTGTGTTTCAATCCAATACAGTGATCATCCTTATTGATTCTCAAAATTGACTCATGTTTTGTCAGTGGGAGTTTTCAGGTGGGCTCTTCAGTCCTTATGACTTAACCTTATGAGTCATTGAGAGCTTCCTTCCTATATGGCATGAAAAGATGTTCCAGGCTTACCTTGTGCATTTTTTTTGCACGATTTGGAATCGGCCATTTCTTCAAGCATCCCTAATTCTTGTTTTCTTTTTCTTTTTTTGAGACAGGGTCTCACTTTGTTGCCCAGGCTGGAGTGTAGTGGTGGCTCACTGCAGCCTCTGCCTCCCCAGCTCAAGTGTTTCTCCCACACAGCTGAACCACAGGTGCACACCACTATGCCCTGCTAATTTTTTTGTATTTTTGGTAGAGATGGGGTTTCACCATGTTGCCCAGGCTAGCCTCGAACTCCTGTGCTCAAGGGATCCTCCTGCCTTGACCTCCCACAGTGCTGGGATTGCAGGTGTGAGCCACCGCACCTGGCTTCCCTGATTCTTTTTAATGGAGAATATTTTAAGACCTTGATCTCTGCAGTTCCTAGGGCACCTCACCATTTGGAATCCAGTTTAAAAGTACTGATCTTGGCTGGGCAAATGTAATCCCAGCACTTCGGGAGGACGAGGTGGGCGGATCACAAGGTCAGGAGATTGAGACCATCCTGGCCAATATGGTGAAACTCCATCTCTACTAAAAATACCAAAATTAGCTGGGCATGGCGGCATGTGCCTGTAATCCCAGTTACTTGGGAAGCTGAGGCAGGAGAACTGCTTGAACCAGAGGCGGAGGATGCAGTGAACCAAGATTGCGCCACTGCAATCCAGCCTGGCAACAGAGCTAGACTCCATCTCAATAAATAAATAAATAAATAAATAAATAATAAAATTACTGATCTTTTGTTAAGGTGTCCTCTCTCCAAGGTGCCGTACAATGTGGAGGTCTTTCCCACATTAATAAATGATGTGAAGTGATAAAGAGTGAAGTCAGACTACTGCCCTCTCAGAATTTCAACATCAACAAAGTAGACTACTGACAAGGAGGCAGAGGTACACAGATCTTCAGTCTTATGACACTAAGCAGAACAAAGTGGTCCATGGCATCATCACTTACCCTTTTCTCACATTCCTTCCATAACTTATTTATTTTTGGATCAAAACTGTCATGGTATTCTAATAACAAGAGATTTCCTACATTACTGCACAGCATGGTTTTATGTTTATTTAGCCATCCCAGGAGAACAATTGTTTGATTAACTATTTTACAACTGTAGTGATTACACTATGGATTCACAGCTAGCATGCAGTCAACCTTAACTCTGAGTGGACCTCTTCCTGCTTTTGATATGCACTGCTCTTTGGTTATTCCTCAAGAGGTAGCACCCTCCAGCCAGAATCACATTCTGAAGTATGGTAATGAGTACATAATTTTCTTACTCAAAATCCTCAGTGGGAATGCTTTTAAGAAGTTGGTGAGTACTAAGAACTATAAGGGTGTCTCTTCTGTACATATTCCATTAAACTATCAATACAATTGTTTGACACAAAAAGAACATGCCTGTACGCTACTCAGGAGAAGAGAGAAAGAACTCAGGAGAAGAGAAAGAACGCTACTCAGGAGACACACCAACATGCCTGTAGTCTCCGCTACTCAGGAGACTGAGGCAGTCTCCGCTACTCAGGAGGACTGTATGAGCCCAGGAGTTCAGGGCTGTAGTGCACTATGATCGCACCTGTAAACAGCCACTGCACTATAGCCTGGGCGACACTGTGAGACCCCATCTCTTTAAAAAAGTGTTCATCCACAATAACAAAGATCAGTGATAAAGGAGAAAAAATAACTGAAAACAAATAAATTGAGTCTAGTGAAGTTTCACAATATTAAAAAAAGGAACAATTTCTGGGTACAATGAGCACTCAGAAACCAAAAAAATAAACCTATGAATTAGAGTGACCACAAGAATCACAAATTCAATCTAGAAAACGATTAAAATTTTCTCCTACATATATGAAAGAAGCTATCATGCCATTACAAAAGCATATAAATAAGCAGGCCAGGAGCGGTGGCTCACGCCCATAATCCCAGCACTTTGGGAGGCTAAGGCGGGAAAATGGCTTGAGCCCAGGAGTTTGAGAATAGCCTGGGCAACATAGGGAGATCCTGTCTTTAGCCAGGCACGGTGGCACACACCTACAGTCCCAGCTACTCAGGGAGGCTGAGGCGGGAGGATCCCTTCAGCCCAGGAGTTTAAGGCTGCAGTGAGTAATTCTGTGCCGCTGCTCCAGCCTGGGTGACAGTGAGACCCTGTGTTTAAAAAAAGTCACAGGAAATGTAAGCTTCAAGCATTACCTTCAAAACTGGCTATTAAGAATTTTTCGGCCAGGTACGGTGGCTCAAGCCTGTAATCCCTCGCTGAGACGGGCGGATCACGAGGTCAGGAGATCGAGACCATCCTGGCTAACACAGTGAAACTCCGTCTCTACTAAAAAATACAAAAAACTGGCCGGGCGCGGTGGCTCAAGCCTGTAATCCCAGCACTTTGGGAGGCCGAGACGGGCGGATCACGAGGTCAGGAGATGGAGACCATTGTGGCAAACACGGTGAAACCCCGTCTCTACTAAAAAATGCAAAAAAAAAAAAAAAAAAACTAGCGGGGCGAGGTGGCGGCGCCTGTAGTCCCAGCTACTCGGGAGGCTGAGGCAGGAGAATGGCGTAAACCCGAGAGGCGGAGCTTGCAGTGAGCCGAGATCCGGCCACTGCACTCCAGCCTGGGCGACAGAGCAAGACTCCTTCTCAAAAAAAAAAAAAAAAGAATTTTTCAAGTAGGCTGAGCACAGTGGATCACACTTGGAATACTAGCACTTCGGGAAGCCAAAGCAGGAGGATCACTTGAGCCCAGGAGTTGGAGGAGCAGCCTGGGCAACAAAGTAAGACCTGTCTCTACAAAAACTACAAAAATTAGCTGGGTGAGGTGGCACGTGTCTGTAGTCCCAGTTACTCAGGAGGCTGAGGTGGGAAGGATCATTTGAGCCCGGGAGGTAGAGGTTTCAGTGACCCATGATCACCCCACTGCACTCCAGCCTGGGCAACAGAGACCCTGTCTCAAAAATAAAAAAAGAATAAAAGTAAACACAATAACCCTTTAAAGAGAGAGAGAGAGAGAGAGAGAGAGAGAGAGAGAGAGATGGGATGGAGAAAAACATAGTGAAAAAAAGTGCCTTTTCTTTGAAATAAGTGACACTAAAGTTACTGGTTGGGGATCTATCAAAATTAAGACTAGGTCAAACCTGACTTTTTATTCATTTTGTTGTCAAAGATGGCTATTTCAGTCTATCAAGGGATAGACTGCCAAAAAGACTACTCTAAGACATTCAGTGCCAAGTAACATTTAGATGTTTCTGTTTCCAGTCTTCTGCTAAAAGTGGAGATTTTAGGGGGTGGTTCCTGAAAAACAGAGCCTCGGCTCTGTAAGCCTCACTCAGTGACTGTTCAAAGGGGAGGAGTTACTTTCCCTGGGGCAAAGGTGGTGAGCCTAACTAAGAACAATCAAAAAATCTAATTTTTGTATTTTTTTAAGTTGAGGTATTTATGAACCTCAACTTCATCTTAACTGGGGAACTAGGGCAAGCAACTTTCTGTTCTCTGATAAAATTAAACATCAAACATAATTTCTTTTTTTTTTTTTTTTTGAGGCGGTGTCTCGCTCTGTCGTCCGGACTGGAGTGCAGTGGCCGGATCTCAGCTCACTGCAAGCTCCGCCTCCCGGGTTCACGCCATTCTCCTGCCTCAGCCTCCCGAGCAGCTGGGACTACAGGCGCCCGCCACCTCGCCCAGCTAGTTTTTTGTATTTTTAGTAGAGACGGGGTTTCACCGTGTTAGCCAGGATGGTCTCGATCTCCTGACCTCGTGATCCGCCCGTCTCGGCCTCCCAAAGTGCTGGGATTACAGGCTTGAGCCACCGCGCCCAGCCAAACATAATTTCTAAACAAAGATTTTTGACAGAATTTTATGTCATATGTGCTCTTCGTTCATTGTTTCTCAAACTTCTTGATTCATATAAATAGAATCATACAGTATGTAATATCAATGCATTTTTGAAAAGGCATCTAATAAAACTCAAACCATGTCTAACAAACACATTAAAACACAAAATTACAAGTATTTAAAATCTGGAACCAACAAATACCACATATTTTACACTAGGGGTGAATCCATTAAAAACAACAGCAAAAACAATATTGTTCTCTCATTTTCACTCCTATATTGGATGCTCTTGCCAATGCAAAAATATTCGAAAAACAAAATACTAGAAGAGATGAGATTATCATTACATGTAGACAACCTGATTATATACCAACACAATCCAAAGAAAATCAGGCATAACAATAGATAATTAGAACTTCAGAAAAGTGGTTAAAGATAAATATAGCTATAAATGTAGGATAAATGTAGGGTAAAATTTCAGACCCTTCATAGTTTTTGACTTAATAGATGCACACAGAGAGAGAGAGAGAGAAAACAGATGGAAAATATGAGAAGTTAACAGATATAGAAGACAGAGTAAGAAAGTCTAACATAAATCTAGCCAGGGTTCCAGAAAGAAGAGAAAATTGGTAAGAATTAATATTTGAAAAGATAACAGCTGGAACTTTTCCAGGACTAATTAAAGACACTAACCTTCAGATTTGAGAAAGTCAAAAAATTCCAAGCAGAGATAAAAAGAAATCCACATCAAAATATATCACTGTGTACCATATGGACAAAAAATTGATTTCTCTTTAGCAAAAATGAAAATCTAAAGACAGTGGAATGATAACTTCAATGTGCTGATAGAAAATAACCCAGAATTATTTTCCCAGAAAAAATATCCTTCACAAATCAAGGGCAATGAATTGTACACTAGGTTTTTAAAGGTGAATTTCATGGTATATGAATTATATCTCAATAAAGCTGTTATTTTTTAAAAGTAGCTATAATAACAGCAACAGGTAAGTGTTGGCAATGATGTGGCGAAATCAGAACCCTCATATACTGCTGGTAGGATTCTAAAATGGCACAGCCACTTTGGAAAACAGTCAGGCAATACCTCAAAAAGCAAAACGTAGTCACCATGTGTACTAGTCCATTTTCATACTGCTATGAAGCAATACTGAGAGTGGGTAATTTATAAAGAAAAAGAAGTTTAATGGACTCAGTTCCACATGGCGGGGGAGGCCTCACAATCATGGCAGAAGGTAAAGGAGGGGCAAAGGCACATCTTATATGGTGGCAGGCAAGAAAGTGTGTGCAGGGGAACTGCCCTTTATAAAACCATCAGCTGTCGTGAGACTTACTCTCACAAGAACAGCATGGGAAAAACCCATGTTCAATTACCTCCCACAAGGTCCTTCCCATGACACATGGGGATTATGGGAGTCACAATTCAAGATGAGATTTGAGTGGGGACACAGGCAAACCATATCACCACGTAACCCAGCACTTTCACTCCTAGCTATATATGCAAAAGAGTGAAAAATGGGTATTCAAAATAAATACTTGTACACAAATGTTCACAGGAGTATTATTCACAATAGCCAAATTCAGAAACCACTCAAATGTCCATCAAGTGATGAACGGATAAATAAAATGTGTATATCAACAAAATATTATTTGGCCATATAAAAAATATAGTACTGATAAATGCTACAATAATGATGAGCCTTGAAACCCTTATGTTAAGTGAAAGAAACCAGTCACAAAAGATGAAATAGTGTATGATTCCGTTTATATGAAATGTATAAGAATAGGCATATCCATGGATACAGTGTAGATTAATGATTGCCTAAGGTTGGGAAAGATGAGAGGATTTGGGGATGATGGCAAGGGGTATGCAAGTTTCTCTGTGGGCTGACGAAAATGTTCTAATATTGATTGTGGTGATGGCTGCATAACTGAATATACTCACAGCCACTGGATTGTACAGTTTATGGGTGAATTTTACATGTGTAATGTATTTCAATAGACCTGTCATTCAGGCCGGCCACAGTAGCTCATGCCTGTAATCTCAGCCCTTTGGGAGGCTGAGGTGGGGGGATCGCTTGAGCCCAGGAGTTGGAGAGCAGCCTGGGCAACATGGTGAAACCCCTCATCTACCCAAAATACAAAAGATTAGCCAGGAATGATGGTGCATGCTTATTGTCCCAGCTACTTAGGAAGCTGAGGTAGGAGAACAGCTCAACCAGGAGGTCGAGGCTGCAGTGAGCTGTGATTGCACCACTACACTCTAGCCTGGGCAACAGAGCAAGACCCTGTCTCAAAAAAAAACACAAATGCTAATTTAAAAACAATACAGCTGTTATTTAAAAAGCAACAAGAAATAAAGACACTTCCAGATTATCAAAAAAACAAGTTTGTCATCAGCTGACTCATACAGTATGGGAATCATACTATATTCACACTGTAAGTGGAATCACACAGTATATGCCTTTTTGGGACTGGCTTATTTCACTCAGCACAATGTCCTCAAGCTTCATCTATGTTATGAGACATGTGTCAGAATTTCCTTCCTTTTTTGTGCAGTGGCAAGATCAGAGCTTGCTGCAGCCTTAAACTCCTGAGCTCTAATGATCCTCCTACCTCTGCCTCGAGTAGCTGGGATTACAGGTGTGAGTCACCATGAGAGGCTCCTTCCTTTTTTATTATTATTACTAATATTTTTTGAGGTGGAGTCTTGCTCTATTGCCCAGGCTGGAGTGCAGTGGCGCAAATCTCGGCTCACTGCCACCTCCGCCTCCCAGTGATTCTCCTGCCTGAGCCTCCTGAATAGCTGGGATTACAGGTGCCCACCATCAAGCCCAGATAATTTTTGTTTTGTATTTTTAGTAGAGACCGGGTTTCACCATGTTGGCCAGGCTGGTGTCGAACTTGTGACCTTGTGATCTGCCTGTCTCGGCCTCCCAAAGTGCTGGGATTACAAGTGTGAGCCACTGCGCCTGGCCACTCCTTCCTTTTTAAGGCTGAATAATCTCTAACTGTAGATACATACCACATTTGCTTATCCATTCAAGGACATTAGAGTTGCTTCCACCTTTTAGCTATTGTGAATAATGCTGTTATGAACATGGGTGTACAAATATATTTTCGAGAATTGCTGAATCATATGGTAATTTATTTTTAATTTCTAAGGAACCACCATACTGTTTTCCACAGTGGTTGCACCACTTCACATTGCTATAAATAATGCACAGGGCTTCCCATTTTTTCACATCCTAATTTCTCCACATCCTCAGCAACACTTGTTATTTTCTGGTTGCTTTGTTGTTTTGTTTTGTAACAGGCATTCTAACAGGTGTGAGGTCTTATCTCCTGGATTTGATTTGCCTTTCTCTAATGATTAGTGATAATGGGCATCTTTTCATTTGCTTATTGGTCATTTGTATATCTTCTTTGGGGAAGCGTCTATTCAAATCCTTTCTCCATTTTCTAAATGGGTTATTTGTCAAGCTGTATGAGGTTTTTTTTTTTTTTTTTTGGAGACAGGGTCTCACTCTGTCACCCAGGCTGGAGTGCACCAGCTCATAGCTGCCTCGACCTCCCAGGCTCAAGTGATCCTCCCACCTCAGCCTCCTGAGTAGCTGGGACCACAGCAGTGTACCACCACACCTGGCAAATTTTTAAATTTTTTGTACAGACAGGGTTTCACCATGTTGCTTAGGCTGGTCTCCAACTCCTAGGCTCAAGAAATTCTCCTGTCTCAGCAGCCTCCCAAAGTGCTGAGGAGGAATTCTTTATATATTCTGGGTATTAACCCTTTATCAAATATATCATTAATTGGAAGAGTTTGAGGAAAATTGGGGTTAATTCTTCTTTAAATATTGGTTAGAAACGACCAGTGAGGCCATCTGGCCCTGAGCTTTTCTTTGTTGGGTGATTCCTGATTACTAACTGAATCTCCTTACTAGTTAGTTATAGGTCTGTTCAGATTTTCTGTTTCTTCATGATTTTGTCTTGGTGGTTATGTGTTTTGAGGAATTTATCCATTTCTTTTATGTTATCAAATTTGTTGGCATACATTTGCTCACAGTATTCTCCTATAAATCTTTTTACTGGCCAGGCACGGTGGCTCAAGCCTGTAATCCCAGCACTTTGGGAGGCCGAGACGGGCGGATCACGAGGTCAGGAGATCAAGACCATCCTGGCTAACACCGTGAAACCCTGTCTCTACTAAAAAAAATACAAAAAACTAGCCGGGCGAGGTGGCGGGCGCCTGTAGTCCCAGCTACTCGGGAGGCTGAGGCAGGAGAATGGCGTGAATCCAGGAGGCGGAGCTTGCAGTGAGCTGAGATCCGGCCACTGCACTCCAGCCTGGGCGACAGAGCGAGACTCCGTCTCAAAAAAATAAAATAAAATAAATAAATCTTTTTACTTCTGTAAATCAGTTATAATGTCCCCTTGTTCACTTTTGATTTCAGTAACTTTTCTTATTTTTTCTTCATCTGGCTAAAGTTTTATCAATTTTTTTTATCACTTCAAAGAATCAGTTCTGTTTTGTCAGTTTCTCTGCTGCTTTTCTATTCTGTTTTGTTTATCTCTGCCCTAATATTTATTATTTCCTTGTTTCTGCTAGCTTTGGGTTTGGTTTGTTCTTTTTATAGTTCCTTTAAGTGTAAAGTTGTTGATTTCGGGTCTTTCTTTTTTAATGTAAGCATTTGTAGCTATAAATTTCCTTCCTAGTACTGCTTTCACTGTATTCCATGAGTTTTGGCATGCTGTGTTTTCGTTTTCATTTGTCTCAAGATATACTCTAATGTCCCTTGTTTTCTTCTTTAACCCATTGGTTCCTCTGCCCTTCCCATCAGGCACTTTCTTACTACCTGGCACAACATTCATGGTCTTCCTGTACTTTCCCTGCTTCAGCCATAATCACCATTTCCCCAAATAGCCTTCATTTACTTTAATGAGGAAAAATATTTAAAATCTAAGACCTGGCCATTAGATATGATCTGCTACTTGCATATCATCGCTCCTAGGCCCTTTTAGTAGACAGATCTAGGAAATATAAACACTTCTATCTATTTCTGTATCTACATCTATACATCCATTGATGTATCCATCTATCTTAAAACTCATAGAAAAAAACCGATCATATATTTATTCATTTATTTAATCTGAAACTACAGGAAGTAATTTCAAATTGCTACACTCCTGTCACTAAAAAAAAAACCTACTAAAAAGAGTTCAAAATTCAGTTGCATTTCTTTCTTTAGATTAAGGGTATATAATTAAAGTACTATATTCAAAAGTTACTTGATTGGTCATCCCCACCTCACCTTCAGGGTGATTACATTCATCATTTGAAATAGATTAGCTTGTGTTTGTACTGTTCTTGTGGATTTGATTTTTGAATATATAAAACATTTACATAGTTCTAAAAGTTAAAACTACATAAAAGACTTTTTCCCCACAGAGAAGCGTTCTTCCAACTCCATCCTTTTGCCATCTACCTCCTGTGGGTTATTAATTTCAATAATTTCTGATTTATCTTTCCTGTTTTTCTTTTTGCAAAATAAGCAGACATAAGTCTCTTTCCCTTCTTTCTTACATAAAAAATAGCACACTGTATGTACGCTTTCCATTCATATATTAGAAATCACTCCATACCCGTTTGTAAAGATTTTCCTCATTCTTCTTTACAGCTGTACAGGACTCCATTGTGTAGATATTTATCAACAAATTTCCTGTATGGACATTTGAAGTATTCGCTGATATTTTACAATTACAAATAATGCTGTAACAAATAACTTTGTGCATTCATATTTCCCTACTGTTGAAAACGTAAGGCCGGGCATGGTGGCTCACACCTGTCATCCCAGCAATTTGGGAGGCAGCAATGGGATTGCTTGAGTCCAGGAGTTCAAGACCAGCCTGGGCAACATGGTGAGACTCTGTCTCTATAAAAAAAAATTTTTAAATTAGTAAGGTGTGATGGCATGCACTTGTAGTCCCAGTTACTCCAGAGGCCAAGGTGGAATCAATTGAGCCTGGGAGTCTGAGGCTGCAGTGAGCCAAGATCACACTACTGCACTTCAGTTTGGGTAACAGAGCAAGACCCTGTCTCAAAAAAAAAGAAAGAAAGAAAGAAAAGAAAATGTATCTTTAGGGAATATTCCTACAAGTGGAATGGTTGGGTCAAAGGGCTAATGCATGTGTAGTCTGCTGGATTGCCAAATTCTCCCTCAAAGGGGGTTTTACAAGTTTGTCTTCCTCACAGCCTCACCAATGGGGCTTCTTGTGAAGCTTTCTAATTAGTGCAGAGCTGATAGGTGAGAAGTGGTATTTCAGTGCAGCTTTAAATTTATACCACCTATTTTAGGTGAAATTGAATATTTTCTTCATATATTTAACAGACAGAGACACTTTATTCAGTTTTTAAATATTTTTTTAAAATTGTATCTGCTCATGTATTCTGCCTTTTTAATCGAATTGTGGTATTTTTTTCTCTCAATTTAGACTAGGGATAGTAGGTCTTTAAAATGTATTTTGCAAATATTTTTTCCTGGTTTCTCATCTATCTTTTAATTTTGCTTATGGTGTTTTTAATTTTTGTAATCAAGAATTTGCTTTTCAATGTAGCCAATTTTTCCCCCCTCTTTTATTGCCTTTCCCCACATTCAGGTTATAGAAAACTCATCTATGTATGCTTCTAGTAGGTAATTTTAAAAAAATTAGATTTCTGGTTCATTTGAAATTTATTCCTGTATCTGATATAAAGTACAGATATAATTTTGTTTTTTCAAGTGGCTAACAAGTTGTCCCAGCACTATTTATTAAAAAGTCCATCTCTGCCCTAATAATTTCAGTACCACCTTTATCATACACTAAATTTATGTGTTTAGGAGACTACTTCTTGACTTTCTATTCTATACCATTGGTCTATACCACAATATTTTCATGATAGAAGCTTTGCAATATGTTACAATATCTGGAAGCCTACTTTCTCTTTGTAGTTCTTCTGTTTTCCTAGCTATTCTTGTATGTTTGTTTTTCTATATGAACTTTAGAATCAACTTGTCTAGTGCCAGAAAAAAATCCTGTTGATATTTATATTGAGATTGCATTAAATTTATATATTAACTTAGGTATAACTGGCACTTTTATGATGTTGTTGTCCTATCCTAGAATAAATGATTCTTTTCATTTGTTTAAGGCTACTTTTTTTATTCAGAGGTGTTTTAAAGATTTCTTCACTTAGATTTTACATGTTTTTAATCTTCTAAATATTTTCTCTTTTTCTTGTTGCTGTAAATGGGATTTTACCCTCCATTATATATTCAAACTTGTTATCTGTGTATATGAAGACCACTGATTTTTGCATATTCTTATAAAATTCCTTTTTTGTTTTAGTTTCATTATTGATTTTCTGCAGTATTCCAGATACACTACCATATCACCTGCAAGTAGGGACAATATAACTTTTTATTTTCCAAATCTTGTGCCTCTAATTGATTTATCTAACTGCACTGCCTAAGCCCCCAGTACAAGGTTAAATACAAGTGGAGTTGGTGAGTATCTCTGCCTTTCTCTCAATCTTAGTAAAAATGCCTCCAGTATTTTCCTATTAGATAAAATACAGGATTTAGGAATAAAGTGTCTCTGTCTGTCTCTCTCTCTTCACTCTCTCTCTCTCTTCCTCCCTCCCTCTCCCTCTCCCTTTCCGTCTCTGTGTGTGTGTGTGTGTGTGTGTGTGTGTGTGTGTGTGTGTGTGAGAGAGAGAGAGAGAGAGAGACAGAGAATACCATCATTAAGAAGTATTGATTGGCCGGGTATGGTGGCTCACATCTGTAATCCCAGCACTTTGGGAGGCCAAGGTGGGCAGATCACTTGAGGTTGGGAGTTTGAGACCAGCCTGGCCAAGATGGTGAAACCCCATTTCTACTAAAAATACAAAAATTAGCCAGGTGGGCGCCTGTAATCCCAGCTACTTGGGAGGCTAAGGCAGGAGAATGGCTTGAACCTGGGAGGTGGAGGTTGCAGTGAGCTGAGGTCATGCTACTGCACTTCAGCCTGGGGGACAGGGTGAGACTCTGTCTCAAAAAAAAAAAAAAAAAAAAAGTATTGCTTATAATATAATTTCTTAAGAGTTTTTACTATATATTGGTGTTGAATCTTGTCAAAGGTTTTTCAGCATATATAAAAGTAAATATATGAGTGTTCTCCTTAGGCTAAATATGGTGAATTACATTGATGATTCTAATGTTACACCATCTTTGCATTCCTGGTATACATCTTGGTGATGAGCTAATATTTTTATAATAGAGTGCTGGATTCTGTTCTGTTTGGTGGTAGTTTATTTAGAACTTTTACATAATTTTTATATATAATATTCATCTGTAATTTTCTTTGTGCTACCTTTAATCTGTATGTTAAATATTTGTTTTATACTTGCTTCATAAAAACCAATATAAAATAATTACGCTGTGTAAAAGAAGTGAGATACAAAAGAATATATACTGTATTATTACATTTATTAAAAGTCCAAGAACATGCTTATTATTCTACAGTAACAGAAACCAGATAAGCGGTTGACTGGCAAGAAGAGAGCAAGAAGGCAGAATTAAATGGGCATCAGAAAGCTTTTGAGAGTGATGGATATGTTCATTAACTGGATTATGGTGATGATATATGTATGTCAAAACTGCACAAATTATATACTTTAAATGTGTGCAGTCTATATCAATAAAACTACTTTAAAAAAGAGGGTCTAAGAACTAAAAAGTGTTTTAAGATGTTTTACTTTATTTCACTTTAGCCCTTCAACAACTGGAGACAGACAACTAAATCAGCATTTACAATACCAAGCCATTTAGAAAAGAAAGAATTTGGAAGTTTTCCTTCTTTTCTATGTTCTTTTTTTTTTTTTGAGACGGAGTCTTGCTCTGTCGCCCGGGCTGGAGTGCAGTGGCCGATCTCAGCTCACTGCAAGCTCCGCCTCCTGGGTTTACGCCATTCTCCTGCCTCAGCCTCCGGAGTAGCTGGGACTACAGGCACCGCCACCTCGCCCGGCTAGTTTTTTTTTTTTTGTATTTTTTAGTAGAGACGAGGTTTCACCATGTTAGCCAGGATGGTCTCGATCTTCTGACCTCGTGATCCGCCCATCTTGGCCTCCCAAAGTGCTGGGATTACAGGCTTGAGCCACCGCGCCCAGCCCTTTTCTATGTTCTAAAACAATTTATTTAGCATTAGGATTATTTGAACTCCATAAATGTAGCAGAATTTTCCTGTTAAACCATTTGGACTTCAAGGTTTTTATTTTTCAGTGAGATAGTTATTTCATAACTTCAAAAACTTATTCAATGGAAATTGTGCTGTTTAACTTCCAATATCTACTTGAGTCAATTTTGGTAAACTATATTGTCACACATAATTATCCATTTCATTTTAGTTTTCAAATTTGTTTACGTAAAGGTATGTAAATTAATCTTGTTATAAAAACTACCCTATGTCAATGGTTACTTACCACTTATGATTTGTTATTCTGTATATTTGTAATTTCTATTAGGTTAATTTATTTGCTTCATTAAACAATTCAAGATACACATCTTTTTTTTTTTTTTTTTTGAGACAGAGTCTCGCTCTGTGGCCCAGGCTAGAGTGCGGTGGCACGATCTCGGCTCACTGCAAACTCTGCCTTCCAGATTCAAGCAATTCTCCTGCCTCAGCCTCCCGAGTAGCTGGGATTACAGGCACATGCCACCATGCCCAGCTAACTTTTTGTATTTAGTAGAGATGGGGTTTCACCATGTTAGACAGGATGGTCTTGATCTCCTGACCTCGTGATCTGCCTGCTTCGGCCTCCCAAAGTGCTGGGATTACTGGCGTAAGCCACAGCGCTGAGCCAAGATAAAAATCTTAATTTTTGAATGAGATGTTTTTCTGTTCTCTTACTAATTTCTCTTTTTATCTTTATTATTTATTCTCTTGTGCTTTCCTTTAATTTACTTGTTTTTCTTTTTCTAACTTTCTAAGTTTGGAATTCACTTATTTCCTTTCTTCACTTATAATATGTACTGAAGATTATAAATTTTCCCCCGATTAGTGCCTTACCTTTTTTTTTTAAGAATCTGATATGCTGTGTTTTCATTTCGTTAAGTTTCAGAAATCCTTTATTTCAGTTTCTATTTTCCTTACATCCAATAGTTGTTTTCAGTTTTCCAGATGGAAGGATCTTTCTGCTTTTTTATAAATTCATTTTTAATTTCTAGTTTTGTTGCATGGTGATCATAATTATAATATTTCTACTTTATGAAATTACTAATTTTTCCTTGTGACCTAATATATGAACTATTTTTATGAATGTAAATTGTTTACTTGGGAAGATGATATACTACACTAATTCTTCAACTTTTCTGTAGGGTTTTTTTTTTCTGTAGATTTTTAAAACTTCAAAACAAAGAAATGAGATCTAGAGAATCCCTTTGCACTGAAAATAAAGAAATATACTTGTGAATAAGCCATCGGTCAAGTAAGATATCATAGTATTCAAATATATTTTAAACTGAATAATGGAAGTCTACACATAAAAATATGTAACATGCAACTAAAGAAGTAGTTACAAGAAAATGGATGATCCAGGCTGGGCCCGGTGGCTCACACCTGTAATCCCAGCACTTTGGGAGGCCGAGACGGGCGGATCACGAGGTCAAGAGATCGAGACCATCCTGGCTAACACGGTGAAACCCCGTCTCTACTAAAAATACAAAAAAATTAGCCAGGGGTGGTGGCGGGCGCCTGTAGTCCCAGCTACTCGGGAGGCCGAGGCAGGAGAATGGCGTAAACCCGGGAGGCAGAGCTTGCAGTGAGCCGAGATAGGGCTACTGCACTCCAGCCTGGGCGACAGAGTGAGGCTCCGTCTCAAAAAAAAAAAAAAAAGAAAAGAAAAGAAAAAAAAGAAAATGGATGATACTAATTACTAGAAAAGAAAGAAACTGAAAAAATAAGCCTGATGAAAATAGAAAGGAGGAAATTGTAAAGATAAGAGGCTCAGGCGCAGTGGCTCATGCCTGTAATCCCAGCACTTTGGGAGGCCAAGGCAGATGGATCGCTTGAGCCCAGGAATTCAAGACCAGCCTTGGCAACATGGTGAAACCCCATCTCTACCAAAAATACAAATATTAGCCAGTTTCATAAACCAGTCTCAAAATAAATAAATAAATAGATTTTTAAAACATTTAAGAGTTGGCCGGGCGCGGTGGCACAAGCCTGTAATCCCAGCACTTTGGGAGGCTGAGACGGGCGGATCACGAGGTCAGGAGTTCGAGACCATCCTGGTTAACACGGTGAAACCCCGTCTCTACTAAAAATACAAAAAACTAGCCGGGCGAGGTGGCGGGCGCCTGTAGTCCCAGCTACTCCGGAGGCTGAGGCAGGAGAATGGTGTAAACCCGGGAGGCGGAGCTTGCAGTGAGCTGAGATCCGGCCACTGTACTCCAGCCAGGGAGACAGAGCCAGACTCCGTCTCAAAAAAAAAAATAAGAGTTGCCGGCCGGGCGCGGTGGCTCAAGCCTGTAATCCCAGCACTTTGGGAGGCCGAGACGGGCGGATCACGAGGTCAGGAGATCGAGGTCATCCTGGCGAACACAGTGAAACCCCGTCTCTACTAAAAAAATACAAAAAACTAGCCGGGCGAGGTGGCGGGCGCCTGTAGTCCCAGCTACTTGGGAGGCTGAGGCAGGAGAATGGCGTAAACCCGGGAGGTGGAGCTTGCAATGAGCTGAGATCTGGCCACTGCACTCCAGCCTGGGCGACAAAGCGAGACTCCGTCTCAACAAAAACAAAAACAAAACAAAAAAAAAATTTACGAGTAAAAAATAATAGATATAGAATAGAGAGGATCAATAAACCAAGTTTGTTCTGTGAAAAGACATAAAAAGAAGAGATTGAGCTCGAGCCCGGAGTTGCTCGGGGAGGGCACCAGGTCACTGCAGCCAGAGCGGTCCAGAAGAGAGGGGAGGCACTACCTCCACTATAGCAACTGCACCCACGATGCGGAGCATCAAGTGCGTGGTGGTGGGTGATGGGGTTGTGGGCAAGACGTGCCTGCTCATCTGCTACACAACTAACGCTTTCCCCAAAGAGTACATCCCCACTGTGTTCGACAATTACAGCGCGCAGAGTGCAGTTGACGGGCGCACAGTGAACCTGAACATGTGGGACACTGTGGGCCAGGAGGAGTATGACCGCCGCCGCACTCTCCTACCCTCAGACCAACGTCCGTCATCTGTTTTCTCCATTGCCAGTCCGCCTTCCCATGAGAAGGTGCGGCACAAGTGGCTTCCAGAGGTGTGCCACCACTGCCCTGATGTACCCATCCTGCTGGTGGGCACCAAGAAGGACCTGAGAGCCCAGCCTTACACCCTACGGCGCCTCAAGGATCAGGGCCAGGCACCCATCACACCGCAGCAGGGCCAGGCACTGGTCAAGCAGATCCACGCTGTGCGCTACCTTGAATGCTCAGCCCTGCAACACGATGGTGTCAAGGAAGTGTTCGCCGAGGCTGTCTGGGCTGTGCTCAACCCCACGCCGATCAAGTGTGGGCGGTCCTGCGTCCTCTTGTGACCCTGGCACTTGGCTTGGAAGCTGCCCCTGCCCTCCCCCACCAGTTGCACCTTGGTGCCTTGTCCACCCCAGCTGTGCCTTAAGGACTAATTCTGGCACCTCTTTCCAGGGGGCTCCCTGAATGCTTTTTTCTCTGGCGCCTTTTTCCCTTAAGGAGGCCTGCAGAGAAACGAGCCTTGGGGTCTGCCCCTCTCTGGTTGGGAACACTGGGTATTCTCATGAGCTCATCCAAGCCAAGGTTGGACCCCTCCCCAAGAGGCCAACCCAGTCCCGCCTCCCATTTTCCGCTGCTGACCAGTTCATCCAGCTTTCCACACAGCTGTTGCTTGCCTATTGTGTTGCCTCCTCAGGTTAGGGGCTCTCAGCCATCTCTAACCTCTGTCCTGGCTGCTCTTGGAATTGCGCCCCCAAGATGCTCTCTCCCTTCTCCAATGAGGGAGCCACAGAAGCCTGAGAGGGTGAATGTGCCCTAACCTGCTCCTCTGTGCCCAGGCCTTATGCATTTGCTGACTGACTCAGCCCCCATACTTCTGGGGGCCTTTCCTACCCCCATCAGCATCAATAAAACCTCCTGTCTCCAGTGGAAAAAAAAAAAAAAGAAGAAGAGATTGAAAGATGAGATTTAACTACCCATGCCATAGACATTAAAAGATAACATTAGGCTGTTATGAACAACTTTGCATCAATAAATTTTAAAATTTAGATGAGATGGACACATTCTTTAAAAATTAACTTATCAAAGCTCACTCAAAAATAAACAGAAAACCTAATAGCCTTATAGCCATTAAAGAAGTCCTATTGATGGTCAAAAATCCACCTACAAAGCATCAAGACCAGAGAGTGTCGCAGGTGAGTTCTTCTGAGCACTTATGGCAGTAAAATACTCCAATTTTACATAAACGATTCCAAAATAGAGAAAGAAACAACTCCCCAACTCATTCTGTGAGGCCAGCATAACTCTGATACTGAGTCCTGCAAGGACAGCTCATCAGTGAAAAATTCCAGGCTAATTCTTATTCATAAATGTAGATGCAAAAGTCCCAAACAATATGTTAGCAAACTAAATCTAGCCATGTATAAAATAAACCAAGAGCCACGGGCATGGTGACTCACACCTGTAATCCCAGCACTTTTGGAGGCCGAGGCAGGAGGATTGCTTGGGCTCAGGGTTTTGAGACCAAACTGGGCAGTGTGATTAAATCTCATCTCTACAAAAATTTATAAAAATTAACTGGGCATGGTGACACTTGCCTATAGTCCCAGCTACTTGGGAGGCTGAGATGGGAGAATGACTTGGGAGATCGAAGCTGCAGTGAGCTGAAGTCATGCCACTGCATTCCAGCCTGGGTAACAGTGAGACCCTGTCTAAAAAGATAAATAAACAAATAAAATAAAAAATACCAAGACCAAGTTGTGTTGTCTCAAAAATGACTCAGAAGTGGTTCAACATTTAAAAATCAATTAATATAACTCACCACAACATTAAAGCTGAACAATCATATCATTGTCTCAAGAAGTCCAGAATAAGCATATGATAAGATCAAACATCCATTCACAGTCAAATCTATTCACACTGAAAACTCTTACCATGCCGGGTGTGGTGGCTCACACCTGTAATCCCAGCACTTTGGGAGGCTGAGACGGGCAAATCACAAGATCAGGAGTTCGAGACCAGTCTGGCCAATATGGTGAAACCCCGTCTCTACCTAAAATACAAAAATTAGCTGGGCGCGGTGGCGCAGCCTCTAGTTTTAGCTACTTGGGAGGCTGAGACAGGAGAATCACCTGAACCCAGGAGGCGGAGGTTGCAGTGGGCTGAGATTGCGCCACTGCACTGAGCCTGGGTGACAGAGCAAGACTTCATCTCAAAAAAAAAACACAAAAAACAAAAAAACCACAACTCTTATCAAACAGGAATAGAAAGGAACTTACACAACCTCACAGAGAGAATACAGTAAGGTGAAATTTAGGAAGCTTTTCTTTTTAGATCAAGAACAATTCCAGCGGCCGGGCGCGGTGGCTCAAGCCTGTAATCCCAGCACTTTGGGAGGCCGAGACGGGCGGATCACGAGGTCAGGAGATCGAGACCATCCTGGCTAACACGGTGAAACCCCGTCTCTACTAAAAAATACAAAAAAAGAACTAGCCGGGCGAGGTGGCGGGCGCCTGTAGTCTCAGCTACTCCGGAGGCTGAGGCAGGAGAATGGCGTAAACCCGGGAGACAGAGCTTGTAGTGAGCTGAGATCCGGCCACTGCACTCCAGCCTGGGCGACAGAGCGAGACTCCGTCTCAAAAAAAAAAAAAAAAAGAACAATTCCAGAATGCCACTATTACCACTTTTACCTGATATACACTGGAAGTACAAGCCGGAGCAGTAGAGCATGAACAATAAATAAAAGGCGTGTTAACTGGAAAGATGTAAAATCACTAATATTCACAAAGGCTATAATTTTGTGTGTGGAACATCTAAAAGACTCTTCAGATTAAATTATTAAAATTCTTGGCCAGAAGCGGTGGCTCAAGCCTGTAATCCCAGCACTTTGGGAGGCCAAGGTGGGTGGATCATGAGGTCAGTAGTTCGAGATAAGCCTGGTCACATAGTGAAACCCCATCTCTACTAAAAACACATACACACAAAAAAAATTAGGTAGGCATGATGGTGCGTGCCTGTAGTCCCAGCTACTTGGGAGGTTGAGGCAGGAGAATCGCTTGAACCCAGGAGGCGGAAGTTGCAGTGAGCCAAGATAATGCCACTGCACTCCAGCCTGGGCGATACAGCAAGATTCTGTCTCAAAAAAAAAAAAAAAAAAAAACTTAAGTGAGTGCAGGAGGTAGAATAATGTGACCACCACCACTATCCCCGTCTCCCACACCCATCCAAAGATGTCTATATCCTGATCCTTGGATGTTGTGAATATGCTTGGTTACATGACAAAGGTGAATTACTGTCATATGGAATTAAGACTGCTAATAAGCTGACCTTAAAATAGGAAGATTAGGGCCGGGCGCGGTGGCTCACGCCTGTAATCCCAGCACTTTCGGAGGCCGAGACGGGCAGATCACGAGGTCAGGAGATCGAGACCATCCTGGCTAATATGGTGAAACCCCGTCTCTACTAAAAAAATACAAAAAACTAGTCAGGCGTGGTGGCGGCGCCTGTAGTCCCAGCTAATTGGGAGGCTGAGGCAGAAGAATGGCGTGAACCCGGGAGGCGGAGCTTATAGTGAGCTGAGATCCGGCCACTGCACTCCAGCCTGGGTGACAGAGCGTGACTCCGTCTCAAAAAAAAAAAAGGAAGATTATCCTGGACTAACCAGATGGACCCAATGTAATCACAAGTGTCTTTTTAAGTGGAAGACGAAATAAGATGACAGACCAGAAAGATGGCAACTTGAGGAGGACTCAAAGTTGCTGGCTTTGATAATGGAGGAGGAAAGCCAGGAGTCAAGGAATATGAATAGTCTCTAAAAGCTGAAAAGGGGAAGGAAATGGATTCTGCCCTTGAGCCTCCAGAAAGGAACTCAGCCTGCCAACACCTTGACTTTAGCCCAATGAAACCCATTCAGACTTCTGAACTACACAACTGTAAGATAATAAATCTATGTTGTTGTTTTTTATTTATTTTATTTATTTATTTATTTTGAAACTGAGTTTCATTCTTGTTGCCCAGGCTGGATACAGTGGCACGATCTCGGCAAACTGCAACCTCCGTCTCCTGTGCTCAAGTGATTCTCCTGCATCAGCCTCCTGAATAGCTGGGATTACAAGCACGCACCACCATGCCTGGGTAATTTTTGTATTTTTAGTAGGGATGGAGTTTCGCCATGTTGGCCAGGCTGGTCTCAAACTCCTGACCTCAGGGGATCTGCCTGCCTCAGCCTCTCAAAGTGCTGGGATTACAGGCATGAGCCACCTTGTGTTGTTATTTTTAAACAGAGATGGGGACTCACTGTGTTGCCCAGGCCAGTCTCGAATTTCTGGGCTCCAGTGATACTCCCACCTTGGCCTCCCAAAGTGCTGGGATTACAGGCATGAGCCAATGTTCCCAGCCTCTGTGTTGTTTTAAGCCACTAAGTTTATGGTAATTTATCACAGCAGCTATAGAAAATACAGTGAGTTTAGGAAGACTGCTGGAGACAAGGTCAACATACAAAAATAAATTGTTTTTCTATAACACCAATAAACAAAAAATAAAATGTCAGAAAAGTTATTTATGATGACATCAAAAATTTAAATACCCAGCCGGGTGTGGTGGCTCATGCCTGTAATCTCAGCACTTTGGGAGGCCAAGGTGGGTGGATCATTTGAGGTCAGGAGTTTGAGATCAGCCTGGCCAACATGGTAAACCCCGTCTCTACTAAAAACACAAAAATTAGCTGAGCGTGGTGGCAGTAGTGGCACGTGCCTGTAAGCCCAGCTGCTCGGGAGGCTGAGGCAGGAGAATCACCTGAGCCTGGAAGGCAGGGGTTGTGGTGAGCTGAGATCACACCACTGCACTTCAGTCGGGGCGACAAAGTGAGATGCTGTCTCAAAAAAAAAATTTTTTTTTTAAATATTATATAGCCAAAAATACATCTAACAAATTATGTCCATGATATCTATTCAGAAAATTGGGCTGGGCACAGTGGCTCATGCCTATAATCCCAGCACTTTGGGAGGCCAAGGTGGGAGGATCACTTGAGTCCAGGAGTTTGAGAGCAGCCTGGGCAACACAGCAAAACCCCGTCTCTACAAAAATACAAAAATGTGTTGGTCATGGTGGCACGTGCCTATGGCCCTAGCTACTTAGGAGGCTGAGGTGGAAGGATCACCTGAGCTCAGGAGGTCGAGGCTCCAGTAAGCTATGATTGCACCACTTACCCTAGCCTAGGAGAGAGAGCAAGACCCCGTCTCAAAAAAAGAAAAGAAAATTGTAAGTTGTTAAGAGAAGTCAAGGAGGGAGGAAACAATCATATGAACCATATTCACATTGGAAGACAATATTGAGATGCTAATTCTCCCCAAATTCATCTATAACTTAATGCATTTCTAATCCAAATTCCAGCTTTTTTTTTTCTAGAGGAAGTTAATAGCTAAGTTCAATACTTTGCTAGAAGAACTCATGGGACTCAGCGTACAGTTGTACTCACAGCTAACATTTATTATATCATAAACACTTTAAGGATACACAGCCAGATCAGCAAGGGAAAAAAAACACCTCAGGTAGTGTCTGTAGGAATTCATGTGCAGGCTTCCCATGCTCTCCAACTCCTGAGAAAGTGCACGCTCTCTCAGTGAAAATGCAGCTATGCATGTGCACTGTTTCTGCCCCAAAGAAGCTGGATAGAGACTCCGAATCTAGGGGTTTTATTGAGGGCTGGTCACTTAGGCACCTTCCTCCCTTCCTCCCACCAAAATTTCAGACTCCCATAAGGAAAACAGGTATTAGCGGCTACAGTGGGCAAAACAACCTGATCAGTGTAGGAAAGGTTTCCAAAGCCAAGTTCCCAGACACAGCCAGGGACCAATTGTGCAAGCAGGCTTTTCTGAAGGTACCAGTTTCAGGCCTACTATATTAGCTCATTCATGTACAAGTTATGTCTATGAAATATAACATACAACAATTCACAATAAAAGATGTTAAAAAAAAATAGTGCAAATCAAAAACACAATTAGGGCCAGGCACAGTGGCTCATGCGTTGAATCCTAGCACTTTAGGAGGCTGAGGCAGGAGGACTGCTTGAGACCAGGAGTTCAGGACCAGCCTGGGCAACACAGCAAGATTCCATCTCTACAAAAAATTTTAGAAATTAAGAAAACAAAAAACAAACAAACAAAAAAAACCACAATGAAGTCTCATCCTACCCCAGTTAAGATAGCTATTATCAAAAAGACAGAAAATAACAAATGCTGGTGAGGATGCAGAGAAAAGAGAACTCTTACACTTCCACTGCTGGTGGGAATATAAACTACTACAGCCACTATGGAGAATAGTATGGAAGTTCTTCAAATAACTACAAATAGATCTACCATATGACCCAGCGATCCCACTACTGAGCACTTATCCAAAGGAAAAGATATCAGCATATCAAAGAGACATTTGCACCCCCATGCTTACTGCAGCACTATTCACAATAGCCAAGATATGGAATCAACCAAGGTGTTCAACAAGCGATGAATGAATTAAAAAAAAAAATAGTACATATGCACAACAGAATACTATTCAGCCATAAAAAAGAATAAAATCCTGTTATTCACAGCAACATGGAACCTGAAGACATTATGTTAGGTGGAATAAAGAACAGAAAGTTAAACACCACATGTTCTCACTCATATGTGGAACCTAAAAATTGTTGCTCTCATAGAAATAAAACGTAGAACAGAAGGCACTAGAGGTTGGGAAGGGTAGAGGGAAAGGCGTAGGGGGAGACTTGTTAAAGAATACAAAATTGGTTGGGTGTGGTGGCTCATGTCTGTAATTTCAGCACTTTGGGAGGCCGAGGTGGGTGGATGATCTGAAGTCAGGAGTTCGAGATCAGCCTGACCAACATGGAGAAACCCTGTCTCTACTAAAAACGCAAAATTAGCCAGGGGTGGTGGCACACGCCTATAATCCCAGCTACTTGGGAGGCTGAGGCAGGAGAATTGCTTGAACCCAGGAGGCAGAGGTTGCAGTGAGCCGAGAACACACCATTGCACTCCAGTCTGGGCAACAAGAGCGAAACTCCGTCTCAAAAAAAAAAAAAAAACAAACAAAATTACAGCTAGATGGGAAGAGTAAGTTCTGGTGTTCTGTAGCACTACAGGATGACAGTTAACAATAATGTACTATACAGTTTCAAATAGCTAGGAGGAGGATATTGAATGCTCCTAACACAAAGAAATGATAAATGTTTTAAGATGACAGATATGCTAATTACCCTGATCTGATCATTATACAGTATATGTATCAAAATATCACTATGAACTTCATAAATTGTTGGGGTACAATTATGTCAATTTAAAGAAATGTAAAAATGAAAAAAATCATTGACCAAAATTATGTTAAATCCATTTAAAAAGCCAAAGTAGAAGATATTTGCTATACATGTGTATGTATGTACATAAAAAAATGTAGATAACTATATATAAATGTTTATACATACATAAAACAAAGACAACTCAATAGAGAAGACAGAAAACTTAAAAAGGGACTGTAAAAAAGAGGAAATAGCCCATAAACACATCAAGGTACTCATCTTCACTAACAATCAGAGAAATTAAAGTTACCAGAAAAATACTACTATACGTGAATATACCAGATTGGAAAATAAAAATATATATAATATAAAGCATTAGCCAGCATGAAGAGCAACGGAAAATCTAATACACTGGTGGGAGTGCAAGCACTTTTGAAAACAATTTAGTATTACATAGTAAGGTAAAACATATATACTTTTTGACCTATCAGTTTGTAATTAATTCAATAAAAACTTCCTCTGGGGGCCGGGCATGGTGGCCTTCGCCTGTAATCCCAGCACTTAGGGAGGCCGAGGCAGGGAGATCACCTGAGGTCAGGAGTTCGAGACCATCCTGGCCAATATGGCAAAACCCTATCTCTACTAAAAATACAAAAATTAGCCAGGCATGATGGTACACGCCTATAATCCCAGCTACTCAGGAAGCTGAGACATGAGAATCTCTTGAACCCAGCAGGTAGAGGTTGCAATGAGCCAGTATCACACCACTGCACTCCAGCCTGGGTGACAGAGTGAGACTCCTCCTCAAAAAACAAAACAAAACTTCCTCTGGGGAGGACAGAGGGGCTGGGGAGTGACTTAATCACCAATGGCCAATTATTTAATCAGTCATGTCTAGGTAAGGAGGCCTACATAAAAATCCAGAAGGATAGGGCTTAGGGAGCTTCTGGGGTGGTGAGAACATGTAGAGATGGTGGGAGGCTGGCGTGCCTGGAGAGGGCATGGAAGTGCCACACCCCTTCCCACATACCTTGTCCTATGTATTTCTTGCAGCTGGCTGCTTCCGAGTTGTTTATAATAAGCTGATAATCTAGTAAGGAAACTGTTCTGTGAGCTGAATGTGGAGGACTTACCACTTGTGATTGTAGTGTGAAGTAGGGGGTCTGGAATGGGGGTGGACAGGGAGGAGTTAACATATGGGGTCTGCACTAACTCCTGGCAGTTAGGGTCAGAACTGAGCTAAATGTAGGACACCCAGTGTCTGCTAAAGAACTGAACTATTGTGGGGAAAAAAACACCACACATTTGGTGACAGAAGTGAAGAATTATTATATGGGTACAGAGTACAGAGGAAATGGAGTTTTCTTTACAGTGGTATACACATAAAACGAAATATTCAGCCTTTAAAAAGAAACAAATCGACTAGATGCAGTGGCTCATGCTTGAATCCCAGCACTTTGGGAGGCCAAGGCAGGAGTATTGCTTGAGCCCAGGAGTTCAAGACCAGCCTAGGCAATATAGCGAGACCCAGAATCTACAAAAAACAAAAAAGTTAGCCAGGCATGGTGGTGCACTCCTGTAGTCTCACCTTCTTGGGAGGCTGAGGCAGAAGGATCACCTGAGCCCAGGAGTTCAAGGCTGCAGTGAGCTATGATCATTCTACTGCACTCCAGCCAGTACAGCTGAGCAAGACCCTGTCTGAAAAAGTAATAAAATACAATTAAATAAAATAATAAATTTTTTTAAAAAATCCTGCAACATGAGATGACACAGATGGACCTTGAAGCCATCATGCAAAGTGAAATAAGCCAGTCACAGGACAAATACTGCAAGATTCCACTGCAATGAGGTATCTAAAATAGGCAAACTCATAGAAGCAAGGAGGGCCACAGTGGTCACCAGGGTAGGGGCTTTCAGGAAATGGGAAGTTGTTAATCAAAAAGTATAAAGTTTCAGTAATGCATTCTAGAGATCTGCCATACAACATTGTGGCTATGTGGTACTGTACATGTAAAACTCTGTTAAGAGGTTAAGGAAAACAATTAAAAAAAAATTTTTAGAGACAAGGTATCGCTCTGTCACCCAGGCTAGAGTGCAGTGACAAAACTATAGTTCACTGCAGCCTCAAACTCCTAGGCTCAAGTGATCCTCCTGCCTCAGCCTCTGGAGAATCTGGAACTACAGGTGCATGCCATCATGCTCGACAAATTTTTTAAAATTTTTTGTAGAGATAAGTCTCCCATCGTTGCCAGGCTGGTCTTGAACTCCCGGCCTCAAGAGATCTTTCTTCCTCAGCCTCCTAAAGTGCTGGGATTACAGAAGTGAGCTACCATTCCAGCCAAAATTACTATTAAAAAAAAAGAAAGAAAAACTTTATCTACAACATGGAAGAATCTCACAAACATAACGATGCAAACTAGAAAGGCTCAGTAGAATACATATAGTATCATCCCATTTATAGAGCTCAAAATCATGCAAAACTGAACTGTATTATTTACAGATGCATAGATCAGGGCAAACTACGAAGACAAGAAAAGCACTATCATAAAAATTGGGACAACAGGGCCCAGCGCGGTGGCTCATGCCTATAATCCCACTACTTTGGGAGGCTGAGGCGGGCGGATTACCAGAGGTCAGGAGTTTGAGACCAGCCTGGCCAATATGGTGTAACCCCGTCTCTACTAAAAATAGAAAAAATTAGCTGGGTATGGTGGTAGGCGCCTGTAATCCAAGCTACTCAGAAGGCTGAGGCAGAAGAATCGCTGGAACCCAGGAGGCGAAGGTTGCAGTGAGCCAAGATCATGCCACTGCACTCCAGCCTGGGCAACAAGAGCAAAACTCCATCTCAAAATAAATAAATAAATAATTGGGACAATAGTTATCCCTAACATAGAGAGGAGGTATGAAGAGAAAGATACACTTCTGGGGTCCTGGGATCCTGGTAATACTCTATTTCTTTCTTGATCTGGATGATGATTATGTGTAAGTATAATTTTATACTGAGTCTTCACGTTTACTATGGATACAATATAATTTTTATGCATAACTAAACTTCATAATTTCTTTGTAACTATTCTTTAAATTATGTAAGTTTTTTTTTTTTGTTTTTTTTTTTTTTTTGAGACGGAGTCTGGCTCTGTCACCCAGGCTGGAGTGCAGTGGCCGGGTCTCAGCTCACTGCAAGCTCCACCTCCCGGGTTCCCGCCATTCTCTTGCCTCAGCCTCCCGAGTAGCTGGGACTACAGGCGCCCGCCATCTCGCCCGGCTAGTTTTTTGTATTTTTTTTAGTAGAGACGGGGTTTCACCGTGTTAGCCAGGATGGTTTCCATCTCCTGACCTCGTGATCCACCCGTCTCGGCCTCCCAAAGTGCTGGGATTACAGGCTTGAGC
Source organism: Trachypithecus francoisi (assembly GCF_009764315.1). NCBI lineage: Eukaryota > Metazoa > Chordata > Mammalia > Primates > Cercopithecidae > Trachypithecus > Trachypithecus francoisi. Next base: position 98,367,652 of record NW_022681468.1, read on the forward strand.
CACCACGCCTGGCCAGTTTTTTTTTTTTTTAATTTAATTTTTTTGAGACAGAGTCTCACTCTGTTGCCCAGGCTGGAGTGCAATGGCATGATTGTGATCTAGGCTCACTGCAACCTCCGCTGCCCAGGTTCAAACGATTCTTGTGCCTCTGCCTCCCGAGTAGCTGGGATTACAAACATGGGCCACCATGGCCCGCAAATTTTTGTATTTTAGTAGAGATGGGGTTTCACCATGTTGGCCAGGCTGGTCTCGAACTCCTGCCCTTAAGTGATCCACCTGCCTCAGCCTCCTGAAGTGCTGGGATTACAGGTGTGAGCCACTTTAACTCTTGGTTTCCGGCCAAATTATGTATATTTTTACAAATGTATCTTGGTCTCATAATAAATTTTTTTTTTTTTTTTTTTGAAATGGAGTCTCGCTCTGTCGCCAGGCTGGAGTACAGTGGTGCAATCTCGGCTCACTGCAATCTCTTCCTCCTGGGTTCAAGTGATTATCCTGTCTCAGCCTCCCAAGTAGCTGGGATCACAGGTGTGTGCCCCATGCTCAGCTGACTTTTACATTTTTAGAAGAGATGGGGTTTCACCATGTTGGCCACACTGGGCTTGAACTCCTGACCTCATGATCCGCCTGCCTAGGCCTCCCAAAGTGCTGGGATTACAGGCGTGAGCCACCGCCCGGCCAATAAAAATATATATATATTAAAAAATTAGGCTGGGTGCAGTGGCTCATGCCTGTAATCCCAGCACTTTGGGAGGCCGAGACGGGTGGATCACGAGGTCAAGAGATCGAGACCATCCTGACTAATACGGTGAAACCCTGTCTCTACTAAAAAATACAAAAAAAACTAGCTGGGGGAGGTGGCCGGCACCTGTAGTCCCAGCTACTCAGGAGGCTGAGGCGGGAGAATGGCGTAAACCCGGGAGGCGGAGCTTGCAGTGAGCTGAGATCCGGCCACTGCACTCCAGCCTGGGTGACAGAGCAAGACTCCGTCTCAAAAAAAAAAAAAAAGAATATCCAGTTCCACTGAACAAATGTTCAGGGAATATAAACACAACAGCTCACCGGAATATATATACACTAAGTAAACTTATGAAAAAATTGTCAAATTTTTCTAATAATTAATAACATGGAGCATCATTTCATACCTATTAAGCCAAAGAGAGAGGAATATTGCGAAAATTTATAAGATAAATGACAAGCATGAAGACTGATTCGTTAAAAGAAATAATTTGTTCAGATTTTTATTTTATTTTTTGGTAGACATGGAGTTTTGCCATGTTGCCCAGGCTGGTCTTGAACTCCCGGGCTCAAGCAATCCCCTACCTTGGCTTCCCAAAGTGCTGGGATCATAGGCATGAGCTACCGCACCCAGCCAAGAGATGATTTAATATTGAAAAAAGCGGCCGGGCGCGGTGGCTCAAGCCTGTAATCCCAGCACTTTGGGAGGCCGAGACGGGTGGATCACGAGGTCAGGAGATCGAGACCATCCTGGCTAACACGGTGAAACCCCGTCTCTACTAAAAAAATACAAAAATACTAGCCGGGCGAGGTGGCGGGCGCCTGTAGTCCCAGTTACTCGGGAGGCTGAGGCAGGAGAATGGCGTAAACCCGGGAGGCGGAGCTTGCAGTGAGCTGAGATCCGGCCACTGCACTCCAGCCCGGGTTACAGAGCGAGACTCCGTCTCAAAAAAAAAAAAGAAAAAAGCAGGCCAGGCGTGGTGGCTCACACCTGTAATCCCAGCACTTTGAGAGGCCAACGTGGGCAAACTGCTTGCGCCTATGAGTTCGAGATCAGCCTGGACAACATGGCGAAACCCTATCTCTACAAAAAATCAAAAGCCCATCTCTACAACAAATACAAAAATTAGCCAGGCGTGGTGGTACACCCCTGTACTCCCAGCTGGGGTGAGAGGATCACTTGAGCCCGGGAGGTTAGAGCTGCAGTGAGCCTGAAAGAGATCAAATGAAAGACTAAGAGGCAGAAATGAAGTCCACAGGCAAACAGCCCGGGCGGTGCCTTAAGCCTAGTTAAAAGTTGACGCCGGACCTAACCGATAATGTTATCTATAGATTCAGATGTTGTATAGACAAGCAATGTGAAAGTCCCTGTCTTGTTCTTTTTCTGTTCTAATTACTAGTGCTTGCCATATATCTCTCACTTCCTGAGCCCAGTATAAACATATCCCACCATAGTCTCCCCTCCATATATCCCTCAACTTCCTGGGCTCATCCACCATATGTCTCCCCACCATATATCTTTCAATTCAAAGACTACCATATATCTCAACTTTAGAAGGACACCACCTGAAAAATCCCCGATAAGAACACAGCCGTTTGTGAGAGCACGGGAACCAATAAAAAACTGCTAAATGTATAAACTTAAAATGTTAACCAATGTAATGCTGTAACCTAGAGAATTCCCTCGTTCCTCTGCAACTTTACAAGTCCTGTTTACATTAGGCTATAAAAGGCAAGCGCACGCATTGTTCAGGGCCCTCCTGTATGTTGTGGAACGGAGGGACCAAGTTCGAACTTGCATTAAAGATCCTTGCCGCTTGCTTTGACTCTGGACTCTGGTGGTCTTTTTCGGGGAACAAACGGTCTGGGCATAACAAGCCCTGTCTTAAAAAAAAAAGAAAAGAAAAAAAAATTCCTCAAGTGTCAGGTTAAAAAAGAAAGAAAAAAGAAAAACACTAAGTTATGAATACATTAAGGCTATAGCTACCTAAGAAATCTGTATAACTAATTTTATAGCTGAAATTTGGAAAGGACTCATGGAAAATAAAAGTAGTTCAAGTGTTTGAAAGATAGTATTATGACTGGAATATTTTTCTTGACATTGAGAATATGTTTCAATAAAATACAGGAATTTTTAAACAAAGTAAACTCAATAGTTCCCTGTCATTCCACAGAACAAAGTCCGTATGTCATAACTCCAAGAACTTTCATTCTCAGTCTTCGACTTGTCTTTTTCATTCATTTAACATCTACAGTGACTACTCTGTGCCAGCCATCATGGTAGGCACCGAGGTACAGAGATGGGCAAGTCATTATTACTGCCTTCAAGGAGCTTATAGACCAGCAGAAAATAGACATGTCAACAAATAATTACAAAGCAATGAGATAAGTCCGACAATCAAGTCTTTTCTTAAAAGACTATGGCTTCCCGGATTAAGGAAAAACAGACAAAAGATAGAGAAGCTTTTCAAAGAACACTGAATTGGATCTTGAAGGACAAGTGGAACTTTACAGATAGGACTGAGGTTGTGAAGAAGAGTAGTCTATGAGTGGTAAAAGGCTGAGGTAGAATAGTATGTGTTAGAGAAACAGAATGCTCAAAAGCCTCAGGTATCATACTAAGGAGTTTAGATTTTTATCCTACAGGTAATGGAGACCCTCACGGCCTTTCAGCACTGAAGTCCTAGGATTATTCCACGATTATCTTGGACCTCTTTTATTCTATCCATTTTTTTATCTTAGAAAAAAATATGTAAATTAAAAGATATATATATCTTTTAATTTTTAATATTTCTTACATGAAGATACAGAAAATAGAATTACACCCATGTACCCACTAACCAAATTTAAAAAGTTAAATTGGGCCCTATTCCCTCTCTTTTAAAGGCATAAAACATTTCAGAATGATTGACGAAGTCTCACTCTGTCACCCAGGCTGGAGTGCATTGGTGCAATTTTGGCTAACTGCAGCCTCCTGGGTTCAAGCGATTCTCGTGCCTCAGCCTCCGCAGTAGCTAGAACCACAGGCGCACACCACCACTCCCAGATAATTTTTATATTTACTGCAGAGAGGGGGCTTCATCATGTTGGTCAGGCAAGTCACTAATTCCTGGCCTCAGGTGATCCGCCTGCCTGTCTCCCAAAGTGCTGGGATTATGGAGAAAGCCTGATGTTGTGGGATATGCTTTAAAATCAGGCGCTCTTAGTTCAAATTCTGTATCTCTAGCACTCAATCGCCAAATGCTCTTTCTGTACAGAGACAAGCTCTTTATGCTTCAGATTTTCCATGTCTAAAATGAGGACAATTTCATCCGCTTCTCTGGGTAATAATAACAGAACCCTTACTGTGTACTATGTAACAGGTAGTCTTCCAAGCATTTATTATTGCATACATTAAGTCGTTTAATCCTAACAAAAACGCCAGGAAGTGGAAGAGACCATTTCCCCCATATGATAGACGAAAACCAAGACACTTAGTGTTTCAGTAACGTGCAGTAGACACAGCTAAACGTGAAGGGGCTAGAATTCGAACCCAAGCAATCTGATGCAGTATTCCTATTCACTTCGTTTTGCTGGGATATCCTGAAGCTACAGTTGTAAGATCATGGGTGCCAGGAACACGGCACACAGTAGACACTCAAAAACAAGAGTAGCCCAGCTCGTGATTATGGAAGGCCATAGAAAAAGTACAAAGTGTTTTCGTTGTTCCTCAGGAAGGACACGGAGGTAATAGTGCCAGAGGTCTGGGCTGGGATTACCCCGTGCGGGGCATCATGTTAGGCACTGGAGTACATGGGCAAGAACATGCCGGGTCCTAGCCCATGCTCGGCCTCTGACGCCCCGGGAGACCTTGGCAGAGTTCGCCCCTGCCCCGGGCCTCTATTTTCCCATCTGGAACGTATTATGTATCTGCTGTCCTCCCAGGATGTTCGCAAGACTAGTTGACTCAGCGGGGCGAGGCGAACCAGCGCAGGAAACGGAAGAACTGGTGCGGCCTCCAGCTCCGGGCTGGACCGCCAGAGCAGGGTTAGGTCAGCGCTGACCGACCCGTAGTTATGCGCGCGGCACTCACCTCGCACGCAGACTCCTAGCGGGCGGAACCAGGATCCAAACTCCCCGCGGCACGACCACGGCTGCCGCGCAGATATCTCGCTCACTTCGCGCCGGAAGCCTGCCTATTCCGATTGGCTGCTTTCTGGGGAAACCGACTAATACTGTCGTACTCCCACATCTGTTCCCGCCCCTCAGGCTGCTGGGGCGGGGTCGCCGTGCGGCGCTGGGAGGGGCACGTATCTCCAAACCCCAATCAGAGTCCGAACGGGAGGGTCAGGTGACTACGGTTACATCCCGGCCTTCCGGCGCTAGTTGGGTCTTTGTTTTTGGTGTTTTAGAGTCAGTGAAGGCTTTAAAGGAAGTAGGAAGCTAGAACCCGGCTGTGGCGGGGTTAAAAAGCTCGGGCGTCTGAGAGCTGAGACTTGCCAGTTCCCACAGGCCAGGCCAGGCGTCTTCACCCCAGTCTCTTGGTTCCGACTGTGTGTCTCTGCGAGGTTTTGGCGGTCTTGCCTCTCCATCCCCTTAATAATGCTGGTCTCTTCACCCGTACCCCTCTACACGAGCAGGTGCAAATTGTCATTGAACTGGGAAAGGGGGCGCACACTCAGATGCCTCCAGGGACACTTGAGAAGCCATGCTTCTGTTTCAGCCTATTGCTGACACGCGGGAATGTGGGCCCTGTGGTGCCAGATCTTTCTTTCCTTTCTTCCTTTCGTCTCCCCTCTTTACTTCCTTTTCTCCTTTCCTCCCGCCCTCCCTCCTCTTTGTGTGTGTGGTAAAATGTATCTAACATAAAATTCACCATTTTTAAGTGTACAGTTCAGTGGCATTAAGTACATTCACATTGTTGTGAAACCATCACCACTATCCATCTCCAGAACTTTTTCATTATCCCAAATAGAAAATCTGCCTATTACACAGTATCTCCCCATTATCCGCTTCTCACAGCCCCTGATAGCCAATATTGCACTTTCTATCTGTAAATGCTAGGTAAGGCATATAAATAGAATCATACAATAATGGCTTTTTTTTGATTGGGTTATTTCACTTAGCATAATGTCTTCAAAGAGCATCTATGTCGTAGCGTGTATCAGAATTTCTTCCTTCTTGAGACTGAATAATATTCCATTATACATGTATACTACATTTTGTTTATCCATTCATCCATATAAATGGATGCTTGGTTATTCCCACCTTTTGGCTATTGTGAATAATGCTACTGTGAAATTTGGTATACAAATAATCATTCTCCACGTAATACGCAGAAAGACTTTTCTAAAATGTAAAAATCTGTTCAAGTTACTGCCCTCCTGAAAATCTTCTATTGTAAATTGAAACCAAAATATGATGCTATTAAACACTCCATAGAATAGCTGAAATGAAAAGACTGACAATTCCCTTAGTTGCAAAGATGCAGAAATGGGACTCTCATACAGTGTTGATGGGAGTGTAAAATGGTACAACCACTTTGGAAACATCAGTCTCTACCGAAATTAAATTTACTCCTACCCTATACCCCAGAAATCCCGTTTCTAGATATTTACCCCAAAAAATGAATGCCTTTGTTCACCAAAAGACTTATAGCAGCTTTATTCATAATGGCCAAAGGGAAAGAACTCAGATGTCCACCAATAGATGAATAGATAAATTGCGGCTTATTCATATAACTGTATACTACTGTTGAGTAATTTTAATATCAAATATAATCATACAGATATAAAATAAATGTTAGACATTTTATTTAACTCATTAATGAATGAGAGATCCAGAAAGATTATAACTGCTTCAACGGAAAATTCAAAGTACCTCACACACAGTCAAATGAGGAATAATGAAATAGCTACAAATATGTACAAAAACTGGCAGAACTGATCAAATCCACAGCTCAGTAATCAATTGCATTCTACTGAAAACAATTTGCATTTCTATAGACAAGAAGTGTCTATAGTTTGTAAAACCTCTCAGTTGTTCTGTAGCTCAAAGACAGTGAAAGGTTTAGAGTCCTCATAGAATCAGACATCCTAGAAAGGTAAGCTGGACAGCTGGGCACCTTGTTTTTCAATGACACCCAGTAATCATTTTTTTGTTGTTTGTTTTTAGATGGAGTCTTGCTCTGTCACCCAGGCTGGAGTACAGTGTCGTGATTTCAGCTCACAGCAACCTCCACTTCCCGTGTTCAAGCGATTCTCCTGCTCCAGCTTCCCGAGCAGCTGGGCCTACAGGTACGTGCCACCACGCCTGGCTAATTTCTTGTATTTTTAGTAGAGATGGGGTTTCACCATGTTGGCCAGGCTGGTCATGAACTTCCGACCTCAGGTGATCTGCCCGCCTTGGCCTCCCAAAGTGCTGGGATTATAGGCTTGAGCCACCATTCCTGGCCCCAGTAATCTTTTTTAGACCATTTCAAAGCTTTTCTCAGTTTTTTTCTGTATTACAAAGTAATAGGAGAACAAACTACTGGTACATACAATATAGGTGAAGCTCAGATACTATGCTGAGCACAAAAAGAGGCAGATAAAAGAGTGTATAGTGCATACCAGGTTACCTCTGGAGGCAGAGGTACACTAGGAAGCTCTACAAGGAAATCTTATGCAGTGCTGGAAATTACATATCTATCTTATATAGACATTTAGTATATTTAAAGTAATATATAAATCATTTATATATAAAATCATTATGTACATATAATCATTGAGATATGTATTTTTTCAATTTTTTAAAATTTGTTTTTATTTTTTGAGACAGGGTCTGGCTCTGTTGCCCAGACCAGAGTGCAGTGGTGCCATCTTTGCTCAGTTCAACCTCCACCTCCCGGGCTCAAGCAATTCACCCACCTCAGCCTCCTGAGTAGCTGGGACCTCAGACACATGCCACCACGCCTGGCTAATTTTTGTATTTTTAGTAGAAATGGAATTTTGCCATGTTGCCCAGGCTGGTCTTGAACTCCTGGCCTTAAGCGATCTGCCAGTCTCAGCCTCTAAAAGTGCTGGAATTATAGCTGTGAGCCACCTTGCCTGGCCAAGGTATGTATTTAAGATTAATATGAGTGCACAAGCCTTTCATCACCCTACGCTAACATCCACAGAATCCTTCCAGATGGGAGGTAAAGGTTGCAGTGAGCTGAGATCACACCACTGCACTCCACCCTGGGCGACAGTAAGAATCTATCTCAACACACACACACACACACACACACAGAATCCTTCCAGCAGCTCCCATTTGCCTTCAAGGTGAAGACCAAACTCCAATTGAGTCCCTGCTTCCTCTCATATGTCATCTGTCCCTAATACCCATTTTCCTGACATTTCCTCAAGGTGTTTTATAGTCTTTCCAGTTTCCTGGCCTTTGCCTCCAAATCATACCTCTCATTCATCTCAGGTCTCAGGACAACTTTTCTGCAAGTTGTTGGAGAAGTTGAGAAGTTGGAAAGCCTTACCTAATCCTTCAAAACTGCCTGTGTATCCCTCCTGGGTTTTCCCATAACATCAGTCAGCATTTGTATTGGTTGTATTGACGCTATTAGTGTGCCTGTCTTCCTCTACAGAGTATGCTGTCCATGAGGGTGTTCTTCAGGGCCTACCACAATGGCTGGCACTAGAGAAGGGCACAAAATTGAAGAACAGTGAAGACAAAAACAGTAAGATAATTAAGGCCATGTGCGACAGCAACAATATTAGCTGAGTGTCACCCTTTATTGAGTTGTGAGTATCCAACCTCTCACTTTGGGGGATACTGTTTGAGCCTAAATAACATTAGTGACTTTATTCATTTGGTAGATTGTTTGTATCTTTGCGTTGTCTCTATCCTGCTTTTTCCTTGGCCGTTTTGCTATTAAAAATCTGCTTGATTTACTCTTCGTTTTCCCATAGAGAAGGGTAGCCTGAGGAGTTATTTAACAATGATGTGTTTTGGCCAGGCACGGTGGCTCACGCCGGTAATCCTAGCACTTTGGGAGGCCGAGGCGGGCGGATCACAAGGTCAGGAGATCAAGACCATCCTGGCTAACACGGTGAAACCCCATCTCTGCTAAAAATACAAAAAATTAGCCGGGCGTGGCGGCATGCATCTGTAGTCCCAGCTACTTGGGAGGCTGAGGCTGGAGAATGGTGTGAACCTGGGAGGCGGAGTTTGCAGTGAGCCAAGATCACACCACTGCACTCCAGCCTGGGTGACAGAGTGAGACTCCGTCTCAAAAAAAAAAAAAAACAAAAACAAAAACTGATGTGTTTTGTTTTTGCAACAAGTAAAAATTGACATATTTCACCCACATGTTCATTAACAGATGAATGAACAAACAAAATGTGGTATATCTAATATGCTGGGCATGGTGGCTCACAGCTGTAATCCCAGCATTTGGGGAGGCTGAGGTGGGTGGATCACTTGAAATCAGGAGTTCAAGACCAGCCTGGCCAACATAGTGAAACCTTGTCTCTACTAAAAATACAAAAAAATTAGCCAGGCTTGGTGGCATGCCCCTGTAACCCCAGCTACTTGGGAGGTTGAGGCAGGAGAATTGCTTGAACCTGGCAGGTGGAGGTTGTAGTGAGCTGAGATTGTGCCACTGCACTCCAGCCTGGGCGACAGAGAAGGGCTCCATCTCAAAAAAAAAAAAAAAAAGGTAGTATATCCATACAGTGGAATATCATTCGGCCATGAAAAGGAGTGAAGCTCTGACACATGCTACAACATTCTGAGTCAAATATGCCAGACACAAAAGAAAAAATACTATCTGACTCCATTTATATAAAATATTTTGAATAGGCAAATTCATAGAGGCAAAGTAGATTAGAGGTTTCAGGAACTGACAGTAGGAGGGAGGGAAGAATGAGAAGTTATTGCTTACTGGGTTCATAGATTCCACTTGGGGGGATGAAAAAGTTTAGAAATAGTGGCAATGGCTGTACAGCATTTTGAATGTAATTGCTACCATTGAGTTCTACACATAAAAATGTTAAAATGGCAGTTTATTTCATACATATTTTACCACACACACAAGCAGTTGCTGTGAAAAAAAAAACACAACATATTTTACGCACACATGAAAGCCCCAGTCAAAACAGAAATAGATTTTCAGTTTTTCTTAAAAAAGATGAAAGAATAAAGGGTGGGAGGGTGGGAGGGAAGGAGAGAAGGAAGGAAGGAGAGAGGGAAGGAAGAAGAGAGGGAAGAAGAGAGGAAGGAAGGAAAGAAAAGAAAGTAAGATCTAGCATCATCACAGGGCCCACATTCCCTTGAACCAACAATAGGCTGAAACAAGCGTGGCTTCTGACGTGTCCCTGGAGGCATCTGAGTTTGTGTCATGTTTCCCCCATCAATGACAATTTGCACCTGCTCAGGTAGAGAGGTACATGTGGAACAGAGGCCAACATTAATAAGGGGGTGGAGAGGAGAGACTGCCAAAGCCTTGCAGAGACAGACAAAAGAAAGTGTGGTTTTCCAGGACTGAAAACTCAGTCACAGCAGCCCCTGTCTCAGTTGTACCTGTGGGATTTTAATTTATAGAGGCGACTGAATGATGACAGACTAGTGGCATTGAAGGAATGATTTACCACATTTCCTGAGAGGAGGGGCACACCACGCCATGCAGGGCCACATGGAGAAGAAGCACCAGGTTTGGTCAGGAAGCAGAAAGGAATGAAGGGAAAGCTTAAACCAGAACCTTTATTAGCATTTCAGCAGGAAAGGCAAGGCAGTGCAGGGAAAGTTGGGGACTGGCTGGTTTGAATAATTCTGGGAGGTTTTGGAGATTAGCAGTATCTCTAGGGGTTCTCTAGTACCTAGCCTTGGGTTAATTTAGGGCAGGGGAAGTATTGGCTTTGTGTTCGATAAAGGGGGTAGTTAGAGGTATGGACTTGGGACCAGTTAGAGGATTTGTAATGTAATTTTTTGGGCGCCCACAAAAGCAAGATCATAAGAAAGATGTAAACAACTTTCGCTGTTCATTTGGTCCTGTATGGCCTGAGCCACAAATGCGTTTGGCATAATAGCAGCTTCTGGGCATGAAAGAGCCAAAAAAAAAAAAAGACATCAAAAACACTACCTTTTGCAGTAGACATCTGTAATCTTTGCCTGGGGAAAATCATCTACTTACAGCACCCTGACACGGCTTTGGAGAGCCACCTTTCTCAATTCAGCCAGGAAATTCATGCCAATGTGGGACTGACTTCTCAAGCCTGGAATGCTAGGGGTGGCCATGCGACTTCAGCCTGGCCAATCAGTATATCCTACTGGCTTGGCCTAATGACTCCAGCTGGGCCGATGAGAGCCCTCCGCAGGACTTTGGCTAGAATTTACCAGGAATGTGGTAATAGGTGTGCCCTTTCTGTTGGAGTTCCCAAATTGTTAAGATGTCATCCTGGATGTGGGACTGGGAGGGGAGCCTGCCTGAGGATGAAGCCACCGGAGAGGAGAGTGCAGGCAAGAGAAGGAGATAAATTGGGTTTTGGTAGAATTAATTGTCTGAGGCCCTGGATCCTGCTGTGCTGGCAGCCACGTCCTAGACTTTGCAGTCATATAAGCCAATTAATTCCCGTTTATACTTAAAAAAAAAAAGGCAAACTGCAAAACAGTAACCATAGGATGATATGTTTATGTAGAAAACGAGGGAAAATGATTCAGATATGTGTCAGCTAGCATATTCATTTGAACTTTTCTAATAAATAAGAAGCTAATAATCATGAATACCTGTTGAGAGTGGGAACTGGGTAGATGGAGGAATGAGTCAGAAATACTTTACTGTGGCCAGGCATGATGGCTTACGCCTGTAATCCCAACATTTTGGGAGGCCGAGGCAGGCAGATCACTTGAGGCCAGTGGTTCGAGACCAGGCTGGCCAACATGACAAAACCCCGTCTCTACTAAAAATACAAAACTTAGCTGGGCATGGTTTGCATGCACCTCTAGTCCCAGCTAGTCAGGAGGCTGAGGTGGGAGAGTTGCTTGAACCAGGAGGCAGAGGTTGCAGTGAGCCAAGATGGCGCCATTGCACTCCAGCCTGGGCGACAGCAAGACTCTGTCTCAAAAAAAAAAAACAAAGAAAGAAAAGAAATACTTCACTGTATACCCTTTCATATTTTTTGATGTTTGAACATGTGAGAATGTTACCTATTCATAATATGAAATACAGATATTTTGTTTTTATTTTTTGTAGAGACAGAGTCTTGCTGTTGTCCAGGTTAGTCTTGAACTCCTGGCCTCAAGCAGTCCTCCTGCCTCAGGCTCCCAAAGTGCTGGGATTACAAGCGTGAGCCACTGTGCCCAGCCCAGACTTTTAAAAATACAAAAAACTTGAGGTTTATTTTATAAAGCGCTTATGAAGAACAAATCCTATTATAGCAAATACATTGAATTTTCAATGTGCTGTGCTAGTAAGATATTTACACTCCTAACCACTCAGGAGCAAAGTAAACAAAGAACACTGTTAAGAGACCAGGTAGGTGGAGAAATATCTTAATTAAACTTAAAGTTATACATAGTCTGCCTTTTGTTATGTTTTCTAAGAATATGTTAGAAGCAGTCTGAGATATTCGGTGGTAAGAACGATGCTCTTCCGAGAATATACGTTGTTATTCACAAGGAACTTCTGCTTCCAAGTAGGATGTAGTAGGTATCAGTATGTTGTCACTCCTGCTACAACAACCAGAAAAACAAAAATGCACACATACAAAAAAAGGATAAATTATACAAATCACACACATATATATGTATATATTTATAGACAGTCTCACTCTGTCACCTAGGCTGGAGTGCAGTGGTGCCATCTCAGCTCACTGCAACCTCTGCCTCCTGAGTTCAAGTAACTCTCCCACCTCAGCCTCCCGACTAGCTGGGACTATAGATGTGTGCCAATGCCCAGCTAAATTTTATATTTTTAGTAGAGACGGGGTTTCACCATGTTGGCCAGGCTGGTCTCAAACTGCCTTGGCCTCCCAAAGTGCTGGGATTACAGGTGTGAGCCACTGCACACGGCCCAAATCCTATTTTTAAAGACATAAGAACATCAGAGAGCAGTGGGATCAGAGAAAGAAGGGCCCACTGCTAAGTGAACTGGGATTGCTGGTCATTTTTCTCCCTGGGTGCATTTGTCAAAGCCAAAGATTGAGTGTGGTTTGCACTGAACTTTTGATGGCCTCTCAGGCTATTGTTACAGACTAGAGTCTAAAGGTGCCCAGATAAGAGGCTTTTTTTCCCATGGGATATTTGCGGAGTGTTGGGGTAGACTGGGGGCCAAGGGCTGCTAAGCTCGGGACCTAGGCTGGAAAGGCAGAGTAAGGTCTCCTGCAGTCTCTTCATTCTTTTGAGCTACATTGGCTAACAGAAAATAGAGTCAACCATTCAGAGGAAAATATTATTAACTTCGACCTTTAAGGTTCTTTTATACACAATATTTGGCATACAATAAAAAAGTATTAGTCGGCAGGGTGCAATGGCTCACACCTGTAATCCCAGCACTTTGGGAGGCTGAGGCGGGTGGATCACTTGAGGTCAGGAGTTCGAGACCAGCCTAGCCAACATAGTGAAACCCCATCTCTAATAAAAATACAAAAATTAGGTGTGGCGGCGCACACCTGTATTCCCAGCTACTCAGGAGGCTGAGGCAGAAGAATCGCTTGAACCCAGGAGGTGGAGTTTGCAGTGAACAGAGATCGTGCCACTGCACTCCAGCCTAGGTAACAGAGTGAGACTCCATCTCAAAAAAGAAAGAAAATGTCTATAAGGACAGAAAGATAAAATAGAAAGAACAATGTTAACTACGAAGTTCTTATTTAATGTCTCCCTAGAATACAATATTTAGCCAAGATTATTCACATAATCTTAGCATGTTTGTTGTAGAAAATAAAAGGGAATTTGTTTATTTAAATTATAAATAAACTCATTTTGTAATCATATTATATAAATTCCTGTTAGAATCCTGGATCTAGTTTTTTCTTCACAGATTGCAAGTAACATAAAATAAAGCATCTACCAGATTTGAATCTAAATACCACACTTACTTTACAATTCTGAATTTTGGTTTCTACATTTGTAAAATAGAAATAGTACTACATGTCTCATAAGTTTAGTATGAAGATTAAGTGACGTAAGGCCCTTGGTATAATGCCTGGTATAGAGTAAATATACATTATTATTGCTATTATTACTTTTGGAGACAGGGTCTCATTCTGTCACCCAGGCTGGAGTGCAGTGGTACAATCATGGCTCACAGTAGTCTTGAACTCCTAGGCTCAAGTGATCCTCCTGCCTCAGCCTCTTGTTTAGCTGGGAATACAAGCACATGCCACCATGTCCAGCTAATTAAAAAAAAAATGTTGGCCGGGTGTGGTGGCTCACGCCTGTAATCCCAGCACTTTGGGAGGCCAAGGTGGGTGGATCACGAGGTCAGGAGATCGAGACCATCCTGGCTAACACGGTGAAACCCTGTCTCTACTAAAAACTTCAAAAAATTAGCCGGGCGCGGTGGTGGGCACCTGTAGTCCCAGCTACTCGGGAAGCTGAGGCAAGAGAATGGCGTGAACCCGGGAGGCAGAGCTTGCAGTGAGCTGAGATCACACCACTGCACTCCAGCCTGGGAGACAGTGAGACTCTGTCTCAAAAAAAAAAAAAAAAAAATTGTTTTTGCAGAGACAAGTTCTCTCTATGTTGCCAGGGCTGGTCTTGAACTCCTGGCCTCAAGCAATCCTCCTGCCTTGGCCTCCCAAAGTGCTGGGTTTATAGATGTGAGCCACTGCACCCAGCTGTGAAAAATTATTAATTTTTCTTCAGGCATGCATATCTACCATGTCACAGGAATCATCACAGGGAGTGTGAGGGAATAGACTCCCATTAAATGAGATGAGATTAATTGAGACAATGGATGTAACTGTCTCAGTAAAGTCCTTGTAAATGGTGACCTTTATTATTATAATGACGTAATCTCAGTCTGCCAAATCAGGTGTGCAACAAACTATTTTAACGTAACAACTTCACTTGTGTTTTGAGTTCCCAGTCTATTAGATAACAGCAAAGTAATCTTAGATATGTGAGATTTGTTTGTTTGTTTGTTTTGTAGAGACGGAGGTCTCACTGTGTTGCCCAGGCAGGTCTCAAATTCTTGGCCTGAAACTGTCCTCTCGCCTCAGCCTCCCAAAGGGTTGGGATGACCGGTGTAAGCCACCGTGCCCAGCCCAAAATTTGGAGTTTTCTTTCCTTCCTGCTGGATGGTGCGTGGGTTCTAGGGTCTTACCTTGTGCCAAGGTGTGAGTTGGAAGGCAGTTGTTCCTTATAATCATCTTTCCTCGTGCGTCACACAGAAGTGACCCGTTCTTGTGCCTATGCCTTCTTCAAGTCTGGGGCATCCTCTCTCCACTTCTATTTACAGCCTGGGGTCCATGGGAATCTTTCTGTTGCTTCAGTGTCAAACAAGGGCATGGACATCCTAGAGTGCCTGCGGCTCTGCCAACCAAAACACCCTATATGCAGTGCCATCTCTGGGGTCATGCTGTTCCCTGGCATGCAGCCCAGGAATCAGGGCCTCAGGCTTTTCTTTCTTGGAGCCACCTTGTCACTGCTGTCATATCAGTGCCTCACTTCTCTCTCCCCCTCCTTAAGGGGTTTTTAATCTGGTCTCCCTAAAGAACTTTACCTATTATTACCTATCATTAAGAATAGGTTTAGTTTCTTTCAGAAACTATTGTTGTGGAGTGTTTTCCACTTTTGTTACCATTTCATCTCTCATCTGAGCCAATAGACACATAGATTGCTTAAATGGCTAAAGAAGCAGGGAAGGGAGGATACTAGAAGAAAATAAAAACAAGGCCGGCGCTGTGGCTCATGGCTGTAATCTCGGCACTTTGGGAGTCCGAGGCAGGCAGATCACTTGAGCCCAGGAGTTCAAGACCAGCCAGGGAAACATAGGGAGACCCTGTCTCTACAAAAAATCAAAAATTAGCCAGGCATGGTAGTGTGTACCTGTTAGTCCCAGCTACTCAGGAGGCTGAGGTGGGAGGATTGCTTGAGCCTAGGAGGCAAAGGCTGTGGTGAGCTGAGATCATGCCACTGCACTCTAGCCTGGGCCACAGAGCAAGACCTTGTCCCAAAAAGGAAAAAAAAAAAAGAAAAGAAAAACATATCAGGTAATCAGGTAAGGGTTCCAACTATAATATAATTTTTTTTCCTTTTTTTTTTCTTTTTAAGACAGCATCTCACTCTGTTGCCCAGGCTGGAGTGCAGTGGTGCAGTCTTAGCTCACTGCAGCCTTGACCTCCTGGGCTCAAGTGATCCTTCCACTTCAACCTCCCAAGTAGCTGGGACCACAGACATGTGCCACCACTCCCAGCTACTTTTTGTATTTTTTGTAGAGACAGGCTTTCACCGTGTTGTGCAGGCTGGTCCTGAGCTCCTGGTCTCAAGCAGTGCTCCTACCTCAGCCTCCCAAAGTGTTGGGATTACAGACGGGAGCCATTAGGCCCAGCCTATAATGGGATTTTTATTATCAGATTAGCTTTTGTGCCTTAAACAACCATGAAACTGCCCAAAAGCTATAAGCAACCATTTTCAAACAATAGACAAAGGCAGTGCATGACAGTAATCCCTGAGATCACTGATGAGATGTTTCCCACAATTTCTCTGTCTCTCTGCTGGGGACAGCTTTCCAATTGCAGCATAGCAAGCTGGAATTCTGGCAGAGTAGGGATGCCCTGCTGTGTTGAAAAGAGATCAGAGTGAAGGGCTGCTGAAACCTCTGCAGTCCGTAAGTCATGGAGAGAATGGAGCTGCTTATGTCGGAGGCAGAGATCCACGCCACGGCTTTCTCATGAGTTCTTGGCTGAAAACTGGGATGTATGTGTGTAGGGGAAGACTACCTGAGGGTTACCAGAGAGAGGTTGCTACCCAGTTGAGAGCAAAATGGTCAGTCTGATAACAGAATCCAGAGCCTCTACAATGTATCATCCGGTGTTCTTTACACAATCTAAAATTCTTACACGTGCAGGGAAACAGAAAAATATGACCCATAGTAAAAACAACAATCAATAGAAGCTGACCTCAAGATGGTCCAGATGTTGGACTTAGCAAAGACTTTAAGGAAATTATTATATGTTCAAAATTCTAAAGGAAAATATGTTTAAAGAATTAAAGAAAAAACTATGTTAAAATAATTAGGCCAGGTGCAGTGGCTCAAGCTTCTAATCCCAGCACTTTGGGAGGCCGAGGTGGGTGGATCACCTGAGGTCAGGAGTTTGAGACCAGCCTGACCAACATGGTGAAACCCTGTCTCTACTAAAAAAACAAAAAATTAGCCAGGCGTGGTGGTGTGTGCCTGTAATCCCAGCTTCTCTGGAGGTTGAGGCAGGAGTATCACTTGAACCCAGGAGGCGGAGGTTACAGTGAGCCGAAATCATGCTGTTGTACTCCAACTTGGGCAACAAGAGTGAAATTCCGTCTCTTAAAAAAAAAAAAGGAAAATATGTTTAAATAATTAAAGGAAAATATGGTCTTTTTTTCTTTATTTAAGAGACAGGTTCTTACTACATTGCCTAGGCTGAACTTGAACTCGTGGGCTCAAGAGATTCTCTTGCTTCAGCCTTCCAAGTAGCTGAGACTACAGGCATGCGCCCCCACACCTGGCAGGAAAGGTCTTTTCTTTTGAGGCAGGTTCTAACTCTGACACCCAGGCTAGAGTGCAGGTGGCATGATCTTGGCTCACTGCAGCCTCAACCTCCAGGGCTCAAGTGATCCTTCCACCTCAGCCTCCCAAGTAGCTGGGACTACAGGTGCACACCACTATGCCTAGCTAATTTTTGGATTTTTTTTTTTGTTTGCAGAGACAGGTTTCACCCTGTTGCTCAGGCTAGTCTCAAACTCCTGGACTCCAGCAGTCCACCCACATCGGCCTCCCAAAGTATTGGAATTACGGACATGAGCTAACACACTCAGCCAGGAAAGATCTTAATGAGTGAATGAATAGAAAACCAGGCAGACAAGTTGGTGGCTCACGCCTGTAATCCCAACACTTGGGAGGCCAAGGCGGGCAGATCACTTGAGGTCAGGAGTTTGAGACCAGCCTGGCCAACATGGAAACCCCATCTCTACTAAAAATGCAAAAATTAGCCAGGCATGGTGGCACATGCCTATAATCCCAGCTACTGAGGCTGAGGCAGGAGTATCTCTTGAACCTTGGAGGTGGAGGTTGCAGTGAGCAAATATTGAGCCACTGCACTCCAGCACAGGTGACAGAGCAAGACTCTTTCTCAAAAAAAAAAAAAAAAAAAAAGCGGGAGATTCCATCTCAAAAAAGAAAAAAAGAAAAGAAAAAAACTACCAAGCAGATAAATGTCAATTATAGCAAAGTACCGTCTAGAAATTCTAGAACTGAAAAGTATAATAACTCAAACAAAAAGTATTTAAGAAGGACTTGACTTTCTATAGAGAAGGCAGAAGACAAAGATAGGCAACTTAAAGACAGATCAAGGCCGGGCGCGGTGGCTCAAGCCTGTAATCACAGCACTTTGGGAGGCCGAGACGGGCGGATCACGAGGTCAGGAGATCGAGACCATCCTGGCTAACACGGTGAAACCCCGTCTCTACTAAAAAATACAAAAAAAAGCTAGCCGGGCGAGGTGGCGGCGCCTGTAGTCCCAGCTACTCGGGAGGCTGAGGCAGGAGAATGGCGTAAACCCGGGAGGCGGAGCTTGCAGTGAGCTGAGATCCGGCCACTGCACTCCAGCCCGGGCGACAGAGCGAGACTCCGTCTCAAAAAAAAAAGATCAAGAAAAATGATCCAGTCTGAAAAACAGAGAGAAAAAGAACTGAAGAAAAATACACCAAGCCTCAGAGATCCATGGAACAATATCAAATATCTGGATATATTTGCTTGTCTTATCATTATAGGAGAGGGACTAAAGGCCAATGGGAAGTTAGGTAGGGCTTACGAATTTTGCTTGTCACTATCATGTGCTCTGGGGAGGCCCTATGTTGATACCTCCAGGATCACTTTATTTAGGTGTTTCAGGCCGCTTGGATTCCCCAGAGAAGCCTCTTTTAATGTTCCGATCTCTTGGTAATGCTGTGGCTGCCACCTCAGGGAGCCCAGTGGGATAATAGAGCTGGACTCAGCATCTAACATTCAATAGCAGTAGTCACTTAAGCCCTTATTTTTGGTGCAGTACTCTCATCCTCAACTATGACTGGTTTCCTCAGTCCACAGACCTTCTATTTTACCATCTGTAGGTACTAATGCCTCTTCTTGGAGACAAGGGAAGGGTAGTTGCTAATAAGTATGGAGTGGGTGAGGGGATCTCAAGATCTAGCTGCATCTCAAACTGCTTTCACCCAGTTCTCATTATTTTGGACCTCCTTTCACTCCCAATTCCAGAGATGCCTGGTTCTGTCAGTTTCTGTGCCTTTTTAGGATACTGTGATGGTTAATATGTGTCAGATTGACTGGGCAAAGTGCCCAGATATTTGGACAAACATTATTCTGGGTGTTTCTGTGAGGGTGTTTTTGGATGAAATTAGCATTTGGGTGGGGTCTGGTGGTTCATGCCTGTAATCCCAGCATTTTGGGAGGCCAAGGTGGGAGGATTACTTGAGCCCAGGGTTTGAGACCAACCTGGGCAACACTGCAAGACCCTGTCTCTACAAAAACAAAGTAAAAAAGAAATTTGCATTGAAATCAGTAGACTTGAGTGAAGTCAGTTGCTCTCTGTCTTGCTCAGCCTACTATAATAAAATACCATACACAGGCTGGTTAAACAACAGAAACATTTCTCACAGTTCTGGGGGCTGGAAGGTCCAAGGTCAAGGTGCTAGGCAGTTTGCCTTCTGGTGAGGACCGTATTGCTGCAAACCAGAGGCTGTAAAATACCTCTTCATCCACACAATAGATTTTGGATTTACCAGCCTATAATCATGCAAGCTGATTCCTTTTCTCTCTCACTCTCTATGTCTCTTTCTTTCTGTCTCTCCTACATATGCGCGTGCGCACACACGCGCACACACACCCCTTATTGCCTCCTGTTGTTTCTCTGGAGAACCCTGCCAACTACTGGCCCAAGAATGGTTCCTTCTTAGGTCAGCTAAGACAGTCACCACTCTTCTGCTTTCTGGGTTCCAAAAACTTGCTGCTGTTGTCTCTCTCTCTCCTCTCTCTCTTTTTTTTTTTTTTCTTTTTTGAGACAGGGTTTTGTTCTGCCAGCCAGGCTGGCATGCAGTGGCGCCATCTTGACTCACGGCAACCTGTGTCTCCCAGGCTCAAGTGATCCTCCCATCTCAGCCTCCCGAGTAGCTGGGACCACAGGCATGTGCCACCAAGCTTGGCTAATCTTTTTTTGTTTTTTTTGTTGTTGTTGTTTTGTTTTTGTTGAGACAGTCTCCCTCTGTGGCCCAGGCTGGAGTGCAGTGGTGCAATCTCGGATCATTGCAGCCTCTGCCTCACAGGTTCAAGCAGTTTTTCTGTCTCAGCCTCCCAAGTAGCTGGGATTACAAGTGTGTGCCACCACGCCTGGTTACTTTTTTTTGGTATTTTTAGTAGAGACAAGGTTTCACCATGTTGGCCAGGCTGGTCTTGAACTCCTGGGCTCAAGTGATCCACCCGTTTCGGCCTTCCAAAGTGCAGGGATTATAGGTGTGAGCCACCTGGCCTGACCTGCTGTCATCTCTTCTGTTCTCATTCTTGTAGACTTTCTGTAGTTTTTACTATATATACAGTCGCTTTACTATAGTAGGTTTTTGGGGAAATGGATCTAAATGAGCATGTTTAATCTGCAATTTCAGCCCAGAGCTCCTGTACTTCCTAATTCTTAAGAGTGATTTAAATAACAGAACGTTTCCTGGAAATTGTGTTCTTATCCAATATGTTAGCAGCCTTCTGTTGGCCTCCCCCTCACTAAAGGGCCTCAAAGAGATTTCTTCTTCTTCTTCTTTTTTTTTTTTTTATTTGGCAGGGCCTCGCTCTGTTACCTATACTGGATACAGTGATGCCATCATAGCTCACTACAGCCTCGACCTGCGGGGCTCAAGCCATCCTCCCACCTCAGCCTCCTGAGTAGCTAGGACTACAGACATGCATCACCATGCCCAGCTAATTTTTAATTATTTTTTAATAGAGACATAGTCTCATTTTGTTGCCCAGGCTGGTCCTGAACTCCTGGGCTCAAGCAATCTTCACACCTCCCAAAATGCTGGGATCACAGGCATGAGCCACCATACCCTACCCTCAAAAGAAATTTTTTTTTTTTTTTTTTTTTGAGACGGAGTCTCGCTCTGTCGCCCGGACTGGAGTGCAGTGGCCAGATCTCAGCTCACTGCAAGCTCCGCCTCCCGGGTTCCCGCCATTCTCCTGCCTCAGCCTCCCGAGTAGCTGGGACTACAGGCGCCCGCCACCTCGCCCGCTAGTTTTTGTATTTTTAGTAGAGACGGGGTTTCACCGTGTTAGCCAGGATGGTCTCGATCTCCTGACCTCATGATCCGCCCGTCTCGGCCTCCCAAAGTGCTGTGATTACAGGCTTGAGCCACCGCGCCCGGCCTCAAAAGAAATTAATTAATTTCTTTATTATTTTTGAGACAGAGTCTGTCACCCAGGCTAGAGTACAGTGATGTGATTTTGGCTCACTGCAACCTCTGCCTCCTGGGTTCAAGCAATTCTGCTGCCTCAGCCTCCCGAGTAGCTGGGATTACAAGTGCATGCCACCACACCCAGCTAATTTTTGCATTTTTAGTAGAGACAGGGTTTCTCCATGTTGGCCAGGCTAGTCTTGAGCTCCTGACCTCAGATGATCCACACACCTCCAAAAGAGCTGGGATTACAGGTGTGAGCCATCATGCCTGCTTGTATTTTTTTTTTTTTTTTTTGAGACAGAGTTTCACTCTGTCACCCAGGCTGGAGTGCAGTGGCGTGATTGCGGCTCACTGCAAGCTCCGCCTCCCGGGTTCATGCCATTTTCCTGACTCAGGCTCCCAAGTAGCTGGAACTACAGGCGCCCGCCACCACGCCCAGCTAATTTTTTGTATTTTTAGTAGAGATGGGGTTTCACCATGTTAGCCAGGATGGTCTCGATCTCCTGACCTCGTGATCCGCCCGCCTCGGCCTCCCAAAGCACTGGGATTACAGGCGTGAGCCACTGCGCCCGGCCGCCTGCTTGTATTTTTTTGTAGAGATTGAGTCTATGTTGCCCAGGCTGGTCTCTGAACTCCTGGCCTTAATCAGTCCTGCCACCTGAGCCTCCCAAAGTATTGGGACTACAGACATGGGCCTCTGTGCCCAGCCTCCAACATCTTTATTCTACCTCCAGTCTACTAAAAACCTCACAATTGTCTTGCAGTCTTTTTCATACACCCTTGCATTCACAAAGCCTTTCTTCCCTCTTTTCTGTTAGCAGAATCTTGTTTGTTTTTAATTTTTATTTATTTATTTATTTTTTGAGATGGAGTCTCACTCTGTCACCCAAGCTGGAGTGCAATGGTATGATCTCAGCTCACTGCAACCTCTACCTCCTGGGTTCAAGTGATTCTCCTGCCTCAGCCTCTCAAGTAGCTGGAATTACAGGTGCCTGCCACCACACCTAGCTAATTTATTTTATTTTATGTATTTATTTATTTTGTATTTTTAGTAGAGACAGAGGTTCACCATGTTGGCCAGGCTGGTCTCGAACTCCTGACCTCAGGTGATCTGCCCGCCTCGGCCTCCCAGAGTGCTGGGATTACAGGCATGAGCCACTGCGCCCAACCGAATCTTGTTTTTTGTAGGCACATCTATGCTCCCCTCCGCCAACCAACACCATCCCCAGCTCAAGGGCAAATCTTGATTAGTTGGGCACCTTTTCCCTGGATGAGGATTGGCCCAGCGTGGACATGTGATATAGTTCTGGCCCATGAGACAGAGCCATCTCATGGGGAGGCTTCCAAGAAGTTTCCTCATTCTTTAAAAGAGACCCCCGGGAAGACTCATTCTCTTTTGCTAATCCTTGCTGAGGCTGAATGTGGCATCTGGAGCTGCAGCAGCCTTCTTGTGATCAGGGCGGAATGAAGAGAAAGACAGAAAGACTGTAGGCCCTCCACAACATCAATAAATCCACCAACCATGCGGCTGAGCTGCCCTACTTCTTAATGAAATAATAAAATGACCTAAGTTTTTTTGTTTTTTTTTTTTTTCAGAGACAGTGTCTCACCCTGTTGCCCAAGCTGGAGTGCAGTGGCCACATCATGGCTTGCTCCAGCCTCAACTCCTGGGCTCAAGGGGGAGCCCGACTTTGTTTGTTTGTTTGTTTTGTTTTGTTTTGAGACATTGTCTCACTCTGTTGCCCTGGCTGGAGTGCAGTGGTGCAGTCTGTGCTCACTGCAGCCTCAACCTCCCCAGGCTCACGTGATCCTCGCCCGTCAGCTTCTAGAGTAGCTGGAACCACAGGTATGTGTTGCCTGGCTAGTTTTTGATTTTTTTTTTTTCTTTTTAAGTTTTGTAATTTTTGTAGAGATGGAGTTTCACCATGTTGCCTAGGCAGGTCTCAAAATGCTAGACTCAAGTGATCCTCCTTCCTTGGCCTCTTTAAAGTGTTGGGATTACAGACTTGAGAGCCACCATGCTAGGCTTTTTTTCTTCTTTTGAGATGGAGTTGCGCTCTGTCACCCAGCCTGGAGTGCAGTAGTGCCATCATAGCTTACTGCAGCTTCAAACTCTGGGTCTCAAACTGTCCTCCCACTTCAGCCTCCCAAGGCTCTGGGATGACAGTCATGAGCCACCATGCCCAGCCAAAATGCCCTAACTTTTTAAAGCCATATTGAAGTTGGATGTACTAGACCTTTTTCTGATTGACCCTTCAGACCTATTTCCCTCTGTCAATCAGGAGGCTAGGTTTGGCCTGTGACATGTATCAGCAGATCAAAGGGTGGGAGTACAGAGCCAGGCCCTGGTTCACTGATGGCTGCATCCTTTGCCCAAGGCCATAACCCCTGTCAGGTGGCTTTTGTGCTATAGCTATATATCAGATTTCAAGACCCTCTCCTTCCTTTTGCCCTCTCAATTAAAAAGTGTGGTGGTGGTTTCCTTCTGTTGCTAGTTTCATTCTTTGTGGTTCCCTGAACCCTACCTATACTTTACTAAGTAATCTCTTCATTAGCATCTCTTAAATATCCTCTTTTGGCTGGGCGCAGTGGTTCACACCTGTAATCCCAGCACTTTGGGAGTTCGAGGCAGGCGGATCATGAGGTCAGGAGATCAAGACCATCCTGGCTAACATGGTGAAACCCTGTCTCTACTAAAAATACAAAAAATTAGCCAGGCATGGTGGTGGGCACCTGTAGTCCCAGCTACTTGGGAGGCTGAGGCAGGAGAATTGCGTGAATCCAAGAGGCAGAGGTTGCAGTGAGCTGAGATCGCACAACTGCACTCCAGCCTGGGCGGCAGAGTGAGACTCCGTCCCAGAAAAAGAAAAAAAAAATCCTCTTATGAGTTTGCCAACTCTTTTCCACCAGGACCCTGACTGATACTTGGGTTTGCAACTGATGCAATTACTGCCCACCTGAATGAACCCTTACTGTCTTTAAAGACATTTTACTATCATCTTTCATGTAGGTGAGTTTGTTCATTGGTTTCAGAGCATGAAATGGTATAATGTGCCCATTTTTATTTTTGTCTGACATTCTGATAGGTGATTGTTTTTATCAAAACATCTACTCTTCTAATAAATCTGTCAATATTTTTTGATTTTACCTATAACTTTTGTTTTTTATTTTTATTTTTTTGAGACGGAGTCTCGCTCTGTCACCCAGGCTGGAGTGCAGTGGTACGATCTTGGCTCCCTGCAACCTCTGTCTCCCAAGTTCAAGCAATTCTCCTGCCTCAGCCTCCTGAATAGCTGGGATTACAGGCTTGCGCCATGACACCTGGCTAATTTTTGTATTTTTAGTAGCGACGGGGTTTCACGGTGTTGGCCAGGCTGGTCTCGAACTCCTGACTTCAAGTAATCTGCCTGCCTTGGCCTCCCAAAGTGCTGGGATTACAGGCGTGAATCATTGCTCCTGGCCCATCTATAACTTTTGGGTTGTTCACATTTATGGGAAAACAATGAGGAGAAATAAATTACCAAATGTTTTTAGATTAATAACTTTTACATGCCGTGCAAGTATCTTCTGAAGAAGTGTTATGAGATGATCTAGCCGGGCATAGTGGCTTACGCCTGTAATCCCAGTACTTTTGGAGGTGGGCAGATCACCTGAGGTCAGGAGTTAGAGACCAGTCTGGGCAACATGGTGAAACCCCGTCTCTACTGAAAATACAAAAAATAGCCAGGCATGGTAGTGCATGCCTGTAATCCCAGCTACTCAGGCAGCTGAAGCAGGAGAATTGCTTGAACCTGGGAGGTGGAGGTTGCAGTTAGCTGATGATGACTACTGAGATGTAACACCAGAGGCATGATCCATGACAGAATTAATAAACTGGACTTTATTAAAATTAAAATTTTGGCCAGGCGCGGTGGCTCAAGCGTGTAATCCCAGCACTTTGGGAGGCCGAGACGGGCGGATCACGAGGTCAGGAGATCGAGACCATCCTGGCTAACACGGTGAAACCCCGTCTCTACTAAAAAATACAAAAAAAAAAACTAGCTAGGCGAGATGGCAGGCGCCTGTAGTCCCAGCTACTTGGGAGGCTGAGGCAGGAGAATGGCATAAACCCAGGAGGTGGAGCTTGCAGTGAGCTGAGATCCGGCCACTGCACTCCAGCCTGGGTGACAGAGTGAGACTCCGTCTCAAAATAAATAAATAAAATAAAATAAAATAAAATAAAATAAAATAAAATACATATTTCCTTCTCTACAAAAGACACTCTTAAGAGAACAAAAAGACAAGACATAGACTAGAAGAAAATGTTCGCAAAAGATATATCTGATAATGGATCATTATCCAAAATATACAAAGAATTCTCAAAATTTGACAATAAGAAAACAAACAACCTGATTAAAAAATGAGCCAAAGGCCTGGCGTGGTGGCTCACACCTGTAATCCTAACACTTTGGGAGGCTGAGGCAGTAGGATTGCCTCAACCCAGAAATTCAATACCAGCCTGGGCAATATAGTGAGACCTTGTCTCTGCAAAAAATATAAATTAGCTGGGTGTGGTGGTGCATGCCTGTCATCCCAGCTACTTGCTAGGCTGAAATGGGAGGATGGCTTGAGCCCAGGAGGCAGAGGTTGCAGTGAGCCATGATTGTGCCACTGCACTCCAGTCTGGGCAATAGAGCAAGACCCTGTCTCAAAAAACAAAAGCAAACCCAAAAATATGCCAAAGACCTTAACAGACACCTTACCAAAGCAGATAAACAGATGGCAAATAAGCATATGAAAAGATGTTCCACATTTCCCTTTCATCAGGGAAATGCAAAATAAAACAACAATAAGATGTCATTGCATACCTATTAGAATGGCCAAAATCCAGAACACTTACAACATCCAATGCTGGCAAGCATGTGGAGCAACAGGAACTCTCATTGCTGATGGGAATGGAGAATGGCACAGCCACTTTGGAAGACAGTATGGTAGTTTATTACAAAACTAAACCTACTCTTGCCATATGATCCAATGTCAGCACTCTTTGGTGTTTACCCAAAGGAGTTGAAAACTTACGTTCACGTAAAACCCTGCACAGGTGTTTATAGCAGCTTTATTCATAACTGCCAAAACTTGGAAGTAACAAAAATGTCCTTCAGTAAGTGAATGGATAAATTGTGATACATTCAGACAATGGAATATTACCCAGCACTAAAAAGAAATGAGCTACCAAGCCATAAAGAGACATAGAGAAAACTTAATTCCATAATATTAAGTGAAAGAAGCCAGTCTGAAAAGGCTATACACTGTGTATTATTCCAACTCTATGGCATTCTGGAAAAAACAAAACTGTGGAGATGGTAAAAAGATCAGTGGTTGCCAGGGGCTGAGGGCAGGAAGGGATGAATAGGCAGAGAACAGAGGAGTTTTAGGGCAGTGAAAATACTCTGTATGATACTATAATGGGGGACACATGTCCTATATATTTCTCCATTGTCCATAGATTGTACAACACCAAGAATGAACCTTAATATAAACTATACACTTTGAGTGATGATGTGTCAATGTAGGTTCATCAGTTGTAATAAATGTAGCACTCTGGTTGATAATGGGGGAGACTGTGCATGTGTGGGGGGGGTGGCGCACATATGAGGTATCTCAGTGCCTTCCTCTTAATTTTGCTATGAACCTAAAACTGCTCTCAAAAAAATAAAGTCTGGCTGGGCGCAGTGGCTCACGCCTGTAATCTCAGTACTTTGGGAAGCCTAAGCAGGTGGATCACCTGAGGTCAGGATTTCGAGATCAGCCTGGCCAACATGATGAAACCCTGTCTCTACTAAAAATACAAAAATTAGCTGGGTGCGGTGGCATACGCCTGTAATCCCAGGTACTCGGGAGGCTGAGGCAGGAGAATCGCTTGAACCCAGGAGGCGGAACTTGCAGTAAGCTGAGATCACACTGCTGCAACAGAGTGAGACTCTTGTCTCAAAAAAACTAATAAAATAAAATATAATAAAGTCTTTAAAAAAATAATCTTTGGCTACTTCAGCCATTTTCTCCCTTCTCAGGCCATGGCTTTGGTTTCATCCTCAACCTCCAACTAGGTTCCTCTGACAACTTTTTTTTTTTTTTAACATTTCTCTGCTCCAAAACCAGGCCCCAGATTCAGGGAGGAAATTATGTAGAGGCTGATGGTCTTACACCCAGATCACCTTTGGTTTTCCCCAAATGGCCACTTGATGGCACCCAAGAATCTTCTTGTTCACATGATTCCTGGAATGGCTCATGTGAAATAAAGGGGGTATGATGAATGAAGGACTTTTGATAAAAGTCATTAGATGCTATGGATGTGTTCCAGTGTGTTCCATTGTTGCCCACAGTGCTATCATGTCTGCCTTTTTTTTTTTTTTTTTTTTTTTTTGTATAGAGATGGGGGTCTCTCACTATGTTGCCCTGGCTGGTCTTGAACTATTGAGCTCAAGCAATCCTTCTGCCTCAGCCTCCCAAAGTGTTGGGATTACAGGTATGAGCCACTGCACCTGGCCTGTGTCTGCCATTTTTTGACAGATAATGGAAGGGCATGATTCACAACAGTATTATTCTGTTAATTTCATCCAGATGAAAAAATACTGATCACATAAATAGAAATATATGTTTAGAGAAGTGTAGAAATATCACCATATACAAAATATACTATACTATCATCATCAAAGAGTTGTTAAAAGTTTTCCTACTCAAATTTGAAATATCTGCCAGGCGTGGTGGCTCACACCTGTAATTCTAGCACTTTGGGAGGCTGAGGCAGGCAGATAACGAGCTCAGCAGTTCGAGACCAGCCTTGGCAACATAGTGAGACTGCGCCTCTATTAAAAAATTAAAAAATTAGGCCGGGCGCGGTGGCTCAAGCCTGTAATCCCAGTACTTTGGGAGGCTGAGACGGGTGGATCACGAGGTCAGGGAATCAAGACCATCCTGGCTAACACGGTGAAACCCTGTCTCTACTAAAAAATATAAAAAACTAGCCTGGCGAGGTGGCGGGCATCTGTAGTCCCAGCTACTCGGGAGGCTCAGGCAGGAGAATGGCGTAAACCTGGGAGGCGGAGCTTGCAGTGAGCCGAGATCCGGCCACTGCCCTCCAGCCTGGGCGACAGAGCGAGACTCCGTCTCAAAAAAAAAAAAAAAATTAAAAAATTAGCTGGGCATGGTGGCGTGCACCTGTAATACCAGCTACTCAGGAGACTGAGATGGGAGGATGACTTGAACCCGGGAAGTTGAGGTTACAATGAGTCAGGATCACGCCACTCACTCCAGCCTGGGCAACAAGGCAAGAGTCTATCTCTTAAAAAGAAAGAAAAAAAAAGAGTCTGGGCACAATGGCTCACGCCTGTAATCCCAGCACTTTGGGTAGGCCAAGGCGTGTGGATCACCTGTGGTCAGGAGTTCTAGCCCAGCCTGGCCAACAAGGTAAAACCCCGTCTCTACTAAAAATACGAAAATTAGCTGGGTGTGGTAGCAGGCACCTATAATCCCAGCTACTCAGGGGCCGAGGCAGGAGAATCGCTTGAACCTGGGAGGTGGAGGTTGCAGTGAGCCGAGATCACGCCATTGCACTCCAGCCTGGGGAACAAGAGTGAGACTTCATCTCAAAAAAAAAACAAAGAGAGAGAGAGAGAGAGAGAGAAATATCCTTGTCCTTTAATACAGTGAGACAAACACTTTATAGGTCAAATGGGAAAGGAAGTCTGTGAAGACTTTCAGATGCAACAAGACTTTGACTACTGACTTTCACTATAGAATCAGCAGGTGGGGGGGGTGTAAAGTGACAAAATAGAATTTCAGACACTAAATTGGTCAAGATGTGTGCAGAAACCTGATTCAAATGGCCTAGATAGTTCCAGAGTTCTTGCAAGTATAAGATGCACAGTTATCAAAGAGACGTTCTCATCTTGAAATATTAGTGGGTTGGCCCATGATACGTCCCTCTGTACTCCCAGGGGAACCCACTTAAAAGCAATAATATATTAAATGATATCCTCCTAAATTAGTACAAAGCATTCTATAAAAAGCATGTCGAGGTCTTCTTTTCACATGTCCTACTGTGGCAGATGCTGTTGGTGCCTTACCTATATCTCCCTGGATCCCTTTTACCATTTCTGTCCTGTTATCCTCCACCTTCTGTGACCTTTTTTTCCAGTGGTTTGTACCTGAGAGCATCACACCTGGTCTGCTGGGGTTGCTTTGCACACCAGCACACAAAGGGAGTAAGAATGGCTTGAGAGTTCATGTGTCCTTCCTCCCTGTGTTCATAACCACTGACTGGTGCAGGAAAACCTGCACTTTCACTGATGTGAAAGCCCAGCTCCCTCATTACAGTGGAACAAACTCTAAAATGTAATTTCCCCTTCAGAACTCACCTCTGCATCAGGCTGAGGCTGGGACATGGCCAGCATCAAAGCCTTGCTTGGCGTCTTTCTCTTCCTTTACTTCTTTTCCACATTCCTTTAATTGTTTCTCCTGGGAGCACTTCCTTAATAAATCATTTGCACATTGCTACTGTCTCAAAATTTGTTTTCGGGAACCCAACCTAAGAAACCAACCATCCCTGATAAACCATGCTGCCATGTGCAGCCTAAAATTGGGATACACGTGAAAGTTCACCAGAAAAAAAAACTTCATTGAAACATTGTTAATAGGGGCCTTTGGCCTTGAATCCACAACTGCAAAAAGACTTCTCTAATACAGGCAGGGAGGGGAGTGAAGAGACAGAGCAATGCTACTTAGAGCTTTGCCCTTGACACAAAAACAGGAGCTGCTAGGGAAACAACCACTGCAATCTGTGCTTCATGAGGAGCAGCCTCCAGGGGCTGTTAGTTGTGATTCTGTTCTTCTTGCTATGGAATGGTCCTGAATCTTTGTTTGTTTGTTTGTTTGTTTGTTTGTTTGTTTGTTTCTTAAGATTCTTGTGCTGTCACCCAGGCTGGACAATACAGTGGCGGGATCTCAGCTCACTGCAACCCCTGCCTCCTGGGTTCAAGAGATTCTCCTGCCTCAGCCTCCCTAGTAGCTGGAATTACAGGTGCCTGCCACCACACCCAGCTAATTTTCGTATTTTTAGTAGAGACAGGGTTCGCCATGTTAGCCAGGCTGGTCTTGAACTCCTGACCTCAAGCAATCCACCCACCTTGGCCTCCCAAAGTGCTGGGATTATAAGCTTGAGTGCCCAGCCTTGGATCTCTGTTTTAACTTCCTCTTCAGTTGAAGGGAATTGGCAATCCCAAAACAAAGATACTTCACCAATCCAAATGAGTTTGTAAAAACCCACTGCCTCCTGAAGTCTTGGGCACTCACTTGGCTATAACTATAATTTTCTCATTCAACATCTCACCAGACTAAGAAAGCAGTGCTATTCTTTGACACAGCAACATGCCAAGAACTTGTGTATCAAGTTTTGTTGTCAACTATGCTCACATGGGACTTACAGTTACTGGAAGCCATAACATGAAGTATAGACAATTTCAGACGAGCAAAAGCTGAGATAATTCATTTTCATCAGACCTGCACTACAATAAGCACTAAACATTGTTCACCAGGCTGAAAGGCAAAGATATCCAGTGACGACACTCCTTGGTATTTACCCAAAGGAGCTGAAAACTTATGTCCACATAAAACCCTGCACAGATATTTATAGCAGTTTTATTCATAACTGCCAAAACTTGGAAGCAACCAAGATGTCCTTCAGTAGGTGAATGGATAAATAAATTTTGGTACATTCTACAGAAAGGAATGAAGAACATTTTATATGGGCTAATATAAAAGCCTATATTTTTTGAATTTTAAAAATAATTTCTTTAAAAAACAACTGACTACTTCAAACAAAAACAAAAATAATGTATTATAAGATTTAAAACATGTAAGGCCAGGCTGGCTCACGCCTGTAATCCCAGCACTTTGGAAGATTGAGGCAGAAGAATCACTTGAGCCTAGGAATTTGAGACTACTCTGGGCAATATGGTTAGACTCCCTCTCTACAAAAAATAAAAAAAATTAGACTGGCTTGGTGGTGTGCACCTGCAGTCTCAGCTACCCAGGAGGCTGAGGTGGGAGAATCACCTGGGCCTGGGAAGTTGAGGCTGCAATGAGCCATAATTGTAGCATTGCACACCAGCCTGGGCAATAAAGTGAGACTCTCTCTTAAAAATAAATAAAAATAGGCCGGGCACGGTGGCTCAAGCCTGTAATCCCAGCACTTTGGGAGGCCGAGACAGGTGGATCACGAGGTCAGGAGATCGAGACCATCCTGGCTAACACAGTGAAACCCTGTCTCTACTAAAAACTACAAAAAACTAGCCAGGTGAGGTGGTGGGCGCCTGTAGTCCCAGCTACTCGGGAGGCTGAGGCAGGAGAATGGCGTGAACCCGGGAGGTGGAGCTTGCAGTGAGCTGAGATCCGGCCACAGCACTCCAGCCTGGGTGACAGAGCGAGACTTCATCTCAAAAATAAAAATAAAAATAATAAATAAATAAATAAATAAAAGTAAAATATATGTAAGAGTAAAAGTAAAATATATGACATGTAAAAGTAAAATATATGACAATAGTAGCAGAAGGACAGGTAGGGTAAATGAAATTATTCTCTCTTTAGGTTATACATTTTATGGAAATTGGTATAAATTAATTCTAAGCAAAATGTAATAAATTAAGCAGGCCGGGCGCGGTGGCTTATTCCTGTAATCCCAGCACTTTGGGAGGCTGAGGCGGGCAGATCTTGAGGTCAAGAGATTGAGACCATCCTGGCCAACATGGTGAAACCCCGCCTCTACTAAAAATACAAAAATTAGCTGGACGTGGTGGCACGTGCCTGTAGTCCCAGCTACTTGGGAGGCTGAGGCAGGAGAATCACTTGAACCCAGGACACGGAGGTTGCAGTGAGCCAAGATCACGCCACTGCACTCTAGCCTGGTGAATGAGTGAGACCCTGTCTCAAAAAAAATAAAAAATAAAGAAAATTAAAAAAAAAAAAGCATACTGTAATCACCTGGAGTTAAACTGAAAATATTATATAAAGAGGTAGAGCTAGAAACCAATAGAAGAAATAAAATGGACTAATAAAAATATTTGATTAATTGAAGGCAGGCAAGGAGAACAAAATGAAAAACAGGTGGCACAAATAGAAAACAAATAACAATACGGTAGATTTAAACACAATCATAGCAATCATTACATTAAATATAAATGGACTAAACACTTCAATAAAAAGGCAAATATTATCAAACTGAGTAAAAAATGACCTGAATCTATGCTGAGTTTTATTTTGTTTTGTTTTGGCTTCAGGGATTTTTTTTTTTTTTTTTGAGACAAGGGCACATTCTGTGGCCCAGGCTGGAATGCAGTGGCATGATCACAGCTCACTGCAACCTCTGCTTCCTGGGCTCAAGTGATCCTCCTGTCTCAGCTTCTCGAGTAGCTGGGGTGACAGGCATGCATCACCATGTCTGGCTAATTTTTGTATTTTTTTGTAGAGGTGGGGTTTTACCATGTCACCCAGACTGGTCTCAAACTCCTGGACTCAAGCGATCTGCCTATCTTGGCCTCCCAAAGTGCTGGGCTTATAGGCATGAGCCACCACGCCTGGCTATGCTGTCTTAAGAGACACACTTTGAATATGTAGAGACCGAAAAAGTGAAAGTAAAAGGATGGAGAAATGTATATTTAATACAGGTAAGAAGATGAAATATAAACAAGAATAAGAACAAATAAGAAAGCTGATATGGTTATATTCATATTGAACAAAGTAGGCATCAACATAAGGAGTACTAGTAGATACAAGAAGAAAAACTTCATAAAAGAATCAATTCGTCAAGAATATTTAACAATCCTAAATGTGTGCACTTAGTAGCTATTAGTTTGCTAGGGCTGCCATAGAAAGCCACCACAGACTGATGGTGTCAACAATCAAAATTTATTTTCTTACAGTTCTGGAGGTTAAACATCCAAGACAATGGTGTTGACAGGGTTGATTCCTTCTGAGGGCCATCTTCTCCCTTTGTCTACATATTATCTTCCCTTTTTCTGTGTCTGTGTCAAAATTTCCTCTTCTTACAAGGACACCAGTCATATTGGATTAGGGCCTACCCTAATGACCTCATTTTAACTTAATTATCTCTGTAAAGACCCTAGCTCCAATTACAATCATGTTCTGAGGTACTCAGAGTTAAGACTTACACATACAGATTTTGGGGGAGGACACAATTCAGTCCATAACAGTAATGGGGCTTCAAAATACATGCAGGAAAAGCTAACAGAACTAAAGCAATAACTAGACAAATCCACAGTTATGATTAGAGATTTTAATATCTCTCTGTCAGTCACTGATGGAACAAGAAAACAAAAATCAGTAAGTATGGGTAAGACTTGAATGACACAATTAACCAACCTTGCCTGACTGACATTTAGAAAACACTATGCCAAATAACTACAGAATACACTTGTTCTCAAGGACACATAAAAAATTCCCCATGATAGACCATATGCTGGACTATTAGGTCAATAAATACTAAGAGGCTGACATCTTATAGATTATGTTCTCTGCCCACAATGGAATTATATTAGATAGAATAACAAAAACAAATCTAGAAAATCCCCCAGTAATTGGAAATTAAACAACATACTACTAAGTAACTCACAGGTCAAAGAATAAATCACAAAGGAAATTTAAAGGTATGTTAGGCCAGGCATGATGGCTCATGCCTGTAATCCCAGCACTTTGGGAGGCCGAGGCAGGCAGATCACTTGAGATCAAGAGTCCAAGACCAGCCTGGGCAACATGGTGAAACTGTCTCTATAAAAAATACAAAAATTAGTTGGGCATGGTGGTGCATGCCTGTAGTCCCAGCAACTCGGGAGGCTGAGGTGGGAGATGACCCTGTTTCAAAAAGCTCACAAAATTTCATTCTTTGAAAATATTAGTAAAATTGATAAACTCCAGCACTTAGAAGGAAAGACAGAAGGAGAGAAAAAAAGTGGGGCCAGAGTAAAGGCTATATGATGGTTTCTTATACTGTGCTTATGGGATTTCTCTATGTTTGAACTTAACAGTCAGCCCTCCATATTCATGGGTTCTGCATCTGTGGACTCAACCAACCTTGAATCAAAAGAATTTTTTTTATTGTGTCTGTAGTGAACATGTGCAGACTTTTTTTTCTTGTCATTGTTCCCTAAACGATACAGTATAACAACTATGTATATAACATTTATACTTTATTAGATATTATAAGTAATCTAGAGATGATTTGACATTCTGTATATGAGAAAATGTGCATAGGTTATATGCAAATACTACTCCATTTTATATCAGGGACTTGAGCATCCATGGATTTTGGTATCTGAGGGAGGTCCTGGAACCGATCCACTACGGATATCCAGGGATGACTGTATATCAAAATAAAAATTTAAACAAGGTGGGTGAAATGTGCAAAATGATACTATTGTAGGCCTCATATTTTGGTCAAGAGAGATTGTCTTTTTCTGCTGAAATAAAGACAGCAGTGGGAGAGGTGTGGAAAGGAATAAAAGTTATGGTTGAAGGAATGGGAGGGCTGAGTCAGTCCTTAGATGGAACATGACAATGGCCTGTACAAATTAGGCTTCCATGCACCTGCCCTTCTGACCTGGATGCCTACATAAGCTGTGTGGTATCTTTGTTATATGGAGTTTTCTGAGCTACGTCAGGTTTCCAAACTAGTTTTCATTCTCTCAGTGTTTCTTGTAATTAACACTTAAGCTCCTCTTACAGATCTAACCTAAACAGCACGTAAAGCCAAGTTTTTTTTTTTTTTTTCTACAATGTTATGGGGAAAGAGGATTAAGTTTTATAGGGGGAGAAGACAGGCATTTAAATTTAGACCTCATGGATGAAAGCAAGCCTCATGTTGCATCTGAATCAGAAACAAGGCAGAGTCATTTCTTTATTCTAAAAGCCAACGGCTGCTCACAGACAAGCAGATTGAACCACTTCCTCCCTGCGCAGAAATTCTCAGGGTATATACACATACACATTTACATACACATATGGTTAGAAGAACAAAGAAAAGCTAAAAGAAAACTAATTCACTAATGATGTCATTTGCAACTTCAGAGTATAGTTATATGTCTCATATCACTTAATTTCCTCCAAAAAGCATGTTTCATGAGTCCAGGCAATTCTCTCAAAGCAGTAAGTTTAAGAGTTACATTGTAGACAAGCACTAATCAAGTAGTCAAGTTAGGCGAAAAGAAAAGAAAAAAAGAGAAAGACATTGTTTCTTTTAGATTTTTAGTATGAAAAATTTCAATGTGCACAAAAGAGAAGTGTAATGAACTCTTCATATATCCATCACTCAGATTCAACAATCGAATTATACTGAGCTGGCAAAAACTATAAAAGAGGAAGCATGCAATTTGGAATCTAGGGTAGGCTACAGTTAAATTTAGCTTTACTGGGACTTTGTTTCAACTTGATTAATCAACTAATCAAGGCTCGTTTAACTTCGGTTTCCTTATCGGCATAAAGAAAGGCTATTCACAGCCCACCATCTGCGTCCAGTGTATAGGTTCAGGTGGAAGACTCAGGCTCTGTTCAAGATTCTGTGTCTTAGTTGATTTATTTTTAATCAAGTTTTTGGGGACAAAAAGGCTTTATGTTATTTTTAATTAATTTTTTTTTTTTAAGAGACAGAATCTTACTCTGTCTCCCAGCCTGGAGTGCAGAGTGTGACCATAGCTCCATGCAGCCTCAAAACTCCTGGGCTCAAGTGATCCTCCTGCCTCAGACTCCCAAGTGGCTGGAACTACAGGTGCGTGCCACTACACCTGGCTGCTTTATGTTACTTTCTACATTTTCTCAGCAAAAGTGAGACTTAACATTTTCTAACTCTACAATCTGCTGTGTTTAAGATAATGAGCAGGGTATCTGTGTGAAGATGATCACTGGGCAAGGAGATCTCTGAACCTGGATCTTGAGAGTTCTGGGACTGGAGATCTGTTAGAAGTGACAGTCCATAAATGTGGGAGACAATGTCAAGAAAAAGAGTTGGGAAGGGGAGTAAGGCCTGGGTAGAGCTCTGTCGAACATTCACATTCACGTCAGAGGAGGGACATGCAAGAGCTCGGGTATGACAGAGTCCTGGGAGAACGGGAAATAAAAGGGTCGATCACATCAAGGGAGTGGAGGGTGCTAAAGTCCTTCAGAATGAGGCAGGAGAAAGGCTTGGCACAAAGGCTGAGGGGCAGAGAGAAAAACCTAATTTCAGCCAAGTGTAGTGGCTCACGCCTGTAATCCCAACACTTTGGGAGGCTGAGGCAGGTGGATCACCTGAGGTCGGGAGTTCGAGACCAGCCTGGCCAACATGGTGAGACCTTGTTTCTACTAAAAGTACAAAAAAATTAATCAGGCGTAGTGGTGCACACCTGTAGTCCCATATACTCAGGAGGCTGAGGCGGGAGGATTGCTTGAATCCCGGAGATGGAGGTTGCAGTGAGTGTAGATTGTGCCACTGCACTCCAGCCGGGGTGACAGAGCAAGACTCCATCTCAAAAAAAAAGAGAAAAATCTAATTTCTATCCAGCTCTTCCACCCCTCCGTACTTGCTTCCTGCTGGTCCTTTTCAATTCTGGAATCGCTGGCCTCTTTGTCCCCAAGAGACGTTTCCCCCAGTCTCCTATAATCTATTTTTCCCCATTCCTCCTGGACTAGCTAATTCCTACTCACTGGCCAGATCCCAGCCTGAAAATCTCTTCTTGACCCTTCAGGCCAGATCTGATCCCACAGTAATACACTCTGTACTTCTCCATCAAACATCTCGATCATCTTTGTGTATTTTCATGACTCTGACCAACGCCCAGGCAGTTAGCTCCATGACGGTAGAGACCAAGTTTATAACAGGTGCCTACCTCAGGGTCTGGCCCAAGTGTGCTCAGTAAAGAGTTATTGAATGTATGAATGAATGAATCAATGAAGGTAAGTAGGTGTTGGCATAGTCTAAGGACTCAAGGCCAGATGTTCTTTCTGGAACTGCACAGAAATTCTAGTTTATCGTCTGCAGTTGCCATTGATAACCCTGGGTAACACCAACCACTGCATCCCCTACTGCTGCTCCCATGGCCAGGGTCCTGCCCGGGCCAGGCCAGCTTACTGCTCTCCAGGCTCAGCCTGGCACTCTGAGCATTGCTGACCACCTTAGGAAGAGATGCTTCTGGGGACTGATGAGGGGGGAAGCCAGACTGGAATGCGTGGGAGGTGAGGAAAGGGAGATTGTGGATGCAGATAGCTTTTTCACAAGTTTGGCTTTGAAAAGGAGGAGAGAATTAGGAGGTAGCTGCAAGGAGATTTGGGGTCGAAGCAGTCTTTTTTTTTTGTTTGTTTTAAATTTCAGGAGAGATTTATTTAAATATGTCTAAATGTCAGTGGGCAGGTTCTAGTTAGGAGGGAGAGGTTGAGTAAATAGGAATGGGAAAGAATACTGAGGGAAGGAGAGGAGGGGCCTCGATTGAGCACCTGGATGGTAGTTAGCAGGCTCCTTCTGCCTCAGGCTTGGCTGAGGCCCCAGACAGGCGGGGCAGCCCTTCCCGATCCCAGAGTGGGATGCTAGACCACCTATGCAGGGCTGGGAGGGAAATGTCTGAGAGCTGGTAGTTCTGAGTCACTGTATTGATCACCCACATTCAACGTATAAAGCAGTTGGACAGGCCAAGAAAGAAGAGTCAGAGACTAGGAAGCAGATTTCTTTATTTTTTATTTTTAAAATTTTTAAATTATTTTTATTATTATTTTATTTTTGAGACAGAGTTTTGCTCTTGTCGCCCAGGCTGGAGTGCAGTGGCGTGATCTTAGCTCACTACAACCTCTGCCTCCTGGATTCAAGTGATTCTCCTGCCTCAGCCTCCCGAGTAGCTGGGATTACAGGCATGTGCCACCACGCCTGGCTAATTTTGTATTTTTAGTAGACACAGGGTTTCACCATGTTGGTCAGGCTGGTCTCAAACTTCTGACCTCAGGTAATTGCATTCGCCTCGGCCTCCCAAAGTGCTGAGATTACAGGTGTGCGCCGCTGTGCCCAGCGAAAGCAGATTTCTTTAGCAGAGGTTTGTACTGTGGAGCCCACCCCCAGCCACACCCATGGGGGAGGGGAGGGTGCGTCCTGCTTTCCTCAGATCAACCGAGGGGGTCACTGGAACCAGAGAGACACGGGGTGTCCGACTCACACCTAGAAATCTACAGGGGTATGTATATGTGTGTTGTCTGCCTGTCAGTCCACTGGGCTTTGGGTTTATTTTATTTTTATTTTTAATTTTAAAAAATTGAGATGGGGCATCTTGCTGTGTTGCCCAGACGGGTCTAGAACTCCTGGGCCCAAGCGATCCTCCCACCTTGGCCTCCCAAAGTGCTGGGATGGATAACAGGCGTGAGCCACCCACCTGGTGTATGTACTCTTCCCTCAGTATTATGTTTTTGGGATTCATCTGTTTCATATATCAGTAGTTCATAATATTACACTATTAACTTTTTTTTCTTTTTTCTTTTTTCTTTTTTTTTTTGGAGATGGAGTCTTGCCCTATCGCCCAGGCTGGAGTGCAGTAGCATAATCACAGCTCACTGCAGCCTCCACCTCCCGGGTTCAAGTGATTCTCCTGCCTCAGACTCCTGAGTAGCTGGGATTACAGGTGCCTGCCACCATGCCCAGCTAATTTTATATTACACTATTAACTTAAAGCTCATGATAAATATTGTTAGATTCCTCTCCAGAAAAATGTGATCAAGTTTTTAAATTTTTTATATTTTTTATTTTTTTAAATAAAAAATGGATTTTTAAATAGTCTTATCTGGCCACACTGTAAGGATGTGTCAGCCCCAACTTCTTCTTGGCTTTTGCTTCCTGCATTCAAGGGTCAGAGTCTGAGTGCCTAGGTGGGCCCAGAGCCTTCCCTCTCCAGCCTCCCCGCTGCCCCAGAGAGGACAAACACCATTTCTGACTACCCTACATACTCAGAGTGCCATTCTTAGGATCACAGTAGAGGCAGGACTGAGAAACAAGTGCTCACAAGGCTGAGGGGTTGCCTCGGCCTTAGCAGCAGCAGAATTCTGGGATGCTTAGCTCCCAGAAGACCGTCCACAGTTCCCAAGGGCCTCTGCATCCATGATGAGGGTGACAAAACTTCTCTGAGCCTCAGACAACTTTGAGACTGGGATAGAAACAGAGGATTGCATAAGTTTCAGGGGGCTGCTGGACCCCCAGTCTTGAATCCTGATTTTGGGACACCTTCTCTAGCCCGTGTCTGCCTGGCTCAGCTGCAGGCCTCATACACCGTCTCCCTAGGACCTGCAGCTGAACCATTCCATGCTCACGGACACGTGGATTACACGAGCAGGGCCCTAGGCCTCTTCCTAACCTCAGAATTTTTTTTTTTTTCTAAAAGGGCAAGGCACTATTTTAGTCACTGTTTTGCGGGGAGAAAAAAAAAATCCTGTTTATCCTTATGATTCATTTTGGTGGTTTTTGGATAATGTTGTATTGATTCATGACAACTCACTCAGCATCTGGTATGAATTAAATGAGACTTTCTCTTTCTGACGGTACAATGAAAGATCTTAAACAATGCTAACATTAAAAAGAGGCCTAGGGGGAATACAAGAGTTGGAGCAATCTTGGGGACTTGAGTCAGTTCAGTGGGATGCCCTGCCATCTTGGCAAAGCCAGCACAGTGCCATGTGGCTCCAAGGCAGTGCTGCTTTTGACCTTATGTCTGCTCCTCATGAGCACCACGAGGACTCCTTGCAGGTCCCATTGCTTCCCACCATATGCTGTTTTATCTTGTAGTCATGATCCCAGCTGGACAAATGGGGAAGCAGAGGCAGGAAGCTGGCGTGGATGTGACATCAGGAGTCAGATTTTCTCTGGTTTGTTCCAGGAAGTTTTCCACAGAATCCCAGAGGACATCCAGTGGTTCTTAACAGGGGATGATTTTGGCATCCCCAGGGATATTGGGCAATGTCTGGAGGCATTTTGGTTGCCACAACTAGGGAGGTGCTACTGGCATCTACCTGCAGTGTCAGAACAGCCTCCACAGAACAAAATGATCCAGTCCACATGTCAATAGTGCTGAGGTTGAGAAACCCTGCTCTAACCCAAAGGGACTCCAAATCCCAAGT
Source organism: Trachypithecus francoisi (assembly GCF_009764315.1). Lineage (NCBI taxonomy): Eukaryota > Metazoa > Chordata > Mammalia > Primates > Cercopithecidae > Trachypithecus > Trachypithecus francoisi. The sequence goes on from NW_022681468.1 coordinate 98,408,140, forward strand.
GATGTGGTAGTTGTCAGGGCATTAGCGGACTTAATGCAAAGGCCTCTCGGTATGACAAAACAGATTGTCTGAAAAATTATGTAATTTTTGTGTTTAAAAGGAGTAGAACCTGGGCAACATAGCAAGACCTTGTCTACAAACATATTCAGGCTGAGAAAATGAAAAATAAAAGACCTTGTCTTGGCCAGGCACAGTGGCCCACGTCTGTAATCCCAGCACTTTGGGAGGCCAAGGCGGGCAGATCACAAGGTCAGGAGTTCGAGACCAGCCTGGCCAATATGGTGAAACTCTGTCTCTACTAAAAATACAAAAATTAGCTGGGCGTGGTGGCACGTGCCTGTAGTCCCAGCTACTCAGAGGGCTGAGGCAGGAGAATCACTTGAACCTGGGAGGCGGAGGTTGCAGTGAGCCGAGATCGTGCCACTGTACTCCAGCCTGGGCAACAGAGCGAGACTCTATCTCAAAAAAAAAGACCCTGTCTTTACAAAAACAAACAAACAAACAAAAACAAAGATAGATAGATAGATAGAGTCAGGTATGGTGGTATGTGCCTGTGGTCCCAGCTGCTCAGGTGACTGAAGCTAGCGGATCCCTTGAGCCCAGGAGCTCAAGGCTGCAGTAAGCCGTGACTGCCATGCACTCCAGCCAAGAAGACAGTGAGATCCTGTCTCAAAAGAAAAAAAGTATATATCTTGCCTAGATCATGGTCTCTGTATGTCATTCTCTACTAAAAGAAACCAGGACTCCTGCCAAATGGCCAGTCCGAGGTTGGGGCAGCTGAACAAGGAAGGCATCAGCACTATGGAGTCTGATTAAAAGGACACAGGGGTTTATGTGAAAAGGCTCTCTCCGGCCAAATACAGGATGATTTGAGCAACAAAAAGAACAATGCAAATATGTTAAAATTCGTATTTGTAAGTTGAAAGAGGAGCTTGTGATCAAAAAATGAAAATGTTCCTTGGCCGGGCGTGGTGGCTCATGTCTGTAATCCCAGTACTTTGGGAGGTCGAGTCGAGTGGATCACCTGAGGTCAGGAGTTTGAGACCAGTCTGGCCAACATGGTGAAACCCCATCTCTACTAAAAATACAAAAAGTTAGCCAGGTGTGGTGGTGGATGCCTGTAATCCCAGCTACTCAGGAGGCTCAGGCAGGAGAATCGCTTGAACCTGGGAGGTGGAGGTTGCAGTGAGCTGAGATTGTGCCACTGCACTCCAGCCTGGGCAACAAGACCAAAACTCCATCTCAAAAAAAAAAAAAAAAAAAAAAAAGATACGGTACCTCCAAATCATGTGGCTTCTAGAGGTTTCCTTTATGAAAAAAAATTTTTTTAAAAGGTGCTTCCATTGCCTCTTAAACCCAGATGTTCTCATTTCCTTTAGTGTTAATAATGGAGGAATGGGAAGTTTGTATCACCTGTGTTCATGCTGCTCTGGAAAGGGAGCCAGAATGAGGGTACACAGTGATCACGCAGTCACCATCAAATAAACCATGACTGAGCACATACTCTGGGATGGCTGCATCTCTCCTGTGGGAAAGTGAAAGAAAGAGAGAGCAACATGTCATCTGATGACTGCAGCATAGATGGATATGTCTATGATAGAGTGCTTCAATTGGAATCTGCCTCTTATAACTGAAAATTAATTTAAACAATAAAAAGAAGTTATTGACTCATAGTGAAGAAAGCTTGATAGTGCTGCAGTGCAGTCCTTGGACTAGAGCGGTCCACAAACTGTTTGTTATTGGTCAACAATGAGATATCTACATGACTACAAGATCCACGCGCATGACCTTTTTTCCCTACCTTGTTGATGATGCTACAGGAAAATGAGAACACCTGGGTTTAAGAGGCATAGAAGAGCCACTTTTTATAAGGGACACCTCCAGTGGATGAAGTCGTATGATTCATCTGTATTGAGTGTTACCAAAGTATCAGTCAATAAAATAACAATAAAATTGAAAATGAAATGGAAAACTGTTGTTATTACAGACAGTTCGAAAAACAGTGGCCTAGAGTGGTGAGTCACAATCCTGGCTGCTCAACAGAATCACCTGGTGAGCTTTCACGACTCCCAATAATGAGGTTTATTCCCAGGGATTTTCATTTAATTGGCCTGAGGTGGGGCCAAAGCATGGCTAGTTTTAGAAGCTTGCCAGGTAGTTCTAATGTGAGGCGAGTGTTGAAAACCAGTGGTTTGGATTCAGGTTGGCCTCAGCTGAGGCTTCATCCAGTGGTCAGGAATGTCATTGAGACCTTGTGGTCTCATAGCACTAAATGGTCATATTAGAAAAGGAGAAATTACTCAAATCAATGACCTCAGCTTCTACCTCAAGAAACTAGAAAATGTTCAAGTTCTTCTGCTCTGACCTAAAAGGTGTAAAAAAATAAATGTAGGGGCTGGGTGCAGTGGCTCACGCCTGTAATCCCAGCACTTTGGGAGGCTGAGGCAGGTGGATCACCTGAGGCCAGGAGTTTGAGACCAGCCTGACCAACATGGAGAAACCCCGTCTCTACTAAACATACAAAATTAGCCAGACGTGGTGGCGCATGCCTATAATCCCAGCTACTCTGGAGGCTGAGGCAGGAGAATCACTTGCACCTGGGAGGCAGAGGTTGCGGTGAGCTGAGATCACGCCATTGCACTCTAGCCTGGGCAACAAGAGCAAAAACTCAGTCTCAAAAAAAAAAAAAATTAAAGAAACTAGAAAAAGAAGAGCAAATTCAATCCAAAGTAAGCAAATAAAAGGAAATAATAAAGATCAAAGGGGGAAATTAATGAAATGGAAAACACAAGAACAATAGAAAAAGTCAATGAAACTGAAAGCTGGTTCTTTGAAAATATCAATAAAATTGATAAACTTCTAGCCTGACTGATTATGAAAAAAAGACAAAACACAAATTGCTGATACCAGAAATGAGAGAGGAGACATCACTACAGATTCCATAGATATTGAAAGGATAACAAGGGAACATTATAAACAACTTTATGCCAACAGATTCAATAACTTAGATGAAATGGATAAATTCCTTGAAAAACTTAAAACCTTACTCATGAAGAAATAGGTCATTTGAATAGCCTAATATTAATTAAAGAAATTGAATTTATAGTTAAAAACCTTGTCACAGGCTGGGCGTGGTGGCTCACACCTGTAATCCCAGCACTTTGGGAGTTCAAGACCAGTCTGGCCAACATGGTGAAACCCTGTCTCTGCTAAAAATACAAAAAAAATTAGCTAAGCATGGTGGCGTGTGCCTGTAGTCCCAGTTACTTAGGAGGCTGAGGCAGGAGCATTGCTTGAATCCAGGAGGCAGAGGTTACAGTGAGCTGAGATTACACCACTGCACTCCAGCCTGGGCAACAGAGGGAGACTCTGTCTTAAAAAAGAAAACAACAACAACCTTGTCACAAAGAAAACTCCAGGCCCACAGTCTAAGCCAGTAAACTGTGCCCAGCACAGGGTGGGACGAGAGTGCTAGCAGCACAGCTTGGAAGGCAGGCAGCTCCTCCGGCCATGAAGTCCAGTTCACTTCCAGGCTAACTTGGACATATTGCAAGGAGATGTTTGATAAATTTGAAACTACAGTTAAATGTCAGCCAACAGCGTCTCACCCATCTGTCCCTAAGGAAATACTTTAAGATGTCCAACAATCCAATAGGGCTTTCATTTTATTTTCTTGATTCAAATGTGAGCCTGGTGGGTAGACGCATATGAGCATTGACTTGTTAGGAAAAACTAACCCACACTGTGAAATAGACTTCTGTAGCTCACCAGCCAGCTAATACCAAACCTCTGATAACAACGCACCAGTGTGGCCACGTTTACTCCCATTTTAAATGGCAATCCCTCCTCACCTGAATATTGGTGAAACCTTGGCTGGGAACAGCTTGGAGGGTTCAGTCCTAGTCTAGGCCCCTTAACATTATCCTGTGGCTATTCACTGACAGGTTTCTGTGTCCTAAGATAGCCACTCATCGGACTTGTCACTGTGTCTAAGCTAACATTAATGACCTAAGCTTTTGGTCTCGGTCTCTGCAATTGCTTGTATTTCTATCTCTAAAGTATAGCTCTCATCTCCCTTTTGTTGCTTTCATGATTTCTCTATTTGTTACTGCAATGTTGCAGTGTATCCTGTTCACCCACCTGCAATGCACTGCACCACAGAAGGCCCTCCTCTCTGGGCCACCATGGTGGGAGGCGTGGGAAGGTAAGACCCCAGACTGAAGGGAGCAGGTACTTAAGGGCAGGGAGAAGGGATGCAGTCAGAGATGAATGCTGTTAGTATTCTTTAAACTAGATGATAGGGACATGGGTGTTTTGCATTATTCTTTATGCCTTTTTGTATATTATATTTAATAATCACTTTTTTTTTCCTTTTGAGACAGTTTCACTCTTGTTTGCCCAGGCTGGAGTGCAATGGCACGATCTCTGCTCACCACAACCTCCACCTTCCAGGTTCAAGCAATTCTCCTGCCTCAGCCTCCTGAGTAGCTAGGATTACAGGCATGCACCACTACGCCCAGCTAATTTTGTATTTTTGGTAGAGACAGGGTTTCTCCATGTTGGTCAGGCTGGTCTTAAACTCCCGACTTCAGGTGATCCTCCTGCCTCAGCCTCCCAAAGTGCTGGGATTACAGGCATGTAAGCCCACCGTGCCCGGCCCACTTTTTTAATTAATAAAAAGAGAAGTCAGTATACATGAATATTAAAAACATAGTGCTGGGCAAAATTCACACTATGCTGTGGTGCAGAGCCCCCCTCTCCTTCCAAGGAAGCCATGGGATGAATAGTGATGCCTTAGACTGGGCCCTTCACTGCTACTGGACTCTTTTTGCAAATGGGTTCAGAGTCCTGGGAAATGCAGCCTTGGTGCAGAGAATAACACTTGGGCATTTTGTGTGTATTCTCAGGTTGCAGATACATAGACTCTGTCAAGAAGTGTGTTGGGGCCGGGCGCGGTGGCTCAAGCCTGTAATCCCAGCACTTTGGGAGGCCGAGACGGGCGAATCACGAGGTCAGGAGTTCGAGACCATCCTGGCTAACACGGTGAAACCCCGTCTCTACTAAAAAATACAAAAAGCTAGCCGGGCGAGGTGGCGGGCGCCTGTAGTCCCAGCTACTCGGGAGGCTGAGGCAGGAGAAAGGCGTAAGCCCGGGAGGCGGAGCTTGCAGTGAGCCGAGATCCGGCCACTGCACTCCAGGCCGGGCGACAGAGTGAGACTCCGTCTCAAAAAAAAAAAAAAAAAAAAAAAAAGAAGTGTGTTGGGGATCAGGCACAGTGACTCATGCCTGTAATCCCAGCACTTTGGGAGGCTGAGGTGGGAGAATTGCTTGATCCCAGAGGTCGAGGCTGTAGTGAGCCATGATCGTGCCAGGCATTACAGCCTGGGAGACAGAGTGAGAAGAAAGAAGAAGAAGAAAAAAAGAAATATGTTGAGGCTTCTCATTGATCTGAAAAAGGAGTTCATGATAAACAAGTTTGGGCTGGGAAAAAAGCGCATAAACAAAATAAAAAACCCAACCCTTGTCCCTTGGTCCTTGGGTGACCAGCGATATTCCATCACCATGGAAGAAGAGAAGATGAATACTGGGGGAACGCTCACAGTCCCTATGACACTTCCTGCCAGCCTTCTCTACCTCCCTGGCCAGCTCTTTCCCCCTTCCCCATACCAGCTTTCCTAAACCTTCTCTCAGCTCAGCATCCCTCCCATCCCTCTGCCATCACTAACCCCTCTCTTCCTATTGCACAGAACAAAGAGAATCCATCAGATGAGAGTTCCTTCGACTTCCTGCTCTCTCCCTCTCAAGCCTCACCAGATACCTTGCTTGAATGCTCACCGTTTTCTCTGGAAGGCCAGTCCCTGCTCCTGGGCTCTCAATCCCACCCCTCCTATTGGCCTAGAACTGCAAAACCAGGTTTCTCCCACTGTCTCCAGACTCTCCCTGTAGTGTGTCAGCATTTAAACATGCTCAACTCTTTTCCATGAAAGGTGTTCCCTGGGGCCGGGTGCAGTGGCTCACACCTGTAATCCCAGCACTTTGGGAGGCCGAAGTGGGCGGATCTCTTGAGGTCAGGAGTTTGTGACCAGCCTGGCCAATGTAGTGAAACCCTGTCTCTACTAAAAATACAAAAATTAGTCAGATGTGGTGGCACACGCCTGTAGTCCCAGTTACTACAGAGGCTAAGGCGGGAGAATCCCTTGAACCTGGGAGGTGGAGGTTGCAAGCCAAGATCACACCACTGCACTCCAGCTTGGGTGGCAGAGCGAGACTCTGTTTGAATAAAGAGAGAGTGAGTGAGTGAGGGAGGAAGGAAGGAAGGAAGGAAAGGGCTCACTGGACTCCATCTCCCCCTCCTGCCACTTGTCTCTCCACTCTCCTTCGACATAAGCCAGGAGGCACTCCCTTCTGTATGTCCACCACTTTTCAGTTTCTTTAAAATAAGAAATGAGGTGGAAATGTCAAGACACCAAGAAACCTAGACACCAGTCCCAAGGGTTCATTCTACTTTCCGTTTTCTCTCTACAACATCATATAGCTCTGGTTATTTCCACACTGGCTTTAGTCCTCTCCTTTTTTTACAAAAATATATCCAGGGAGAACTGGATTCTCCATCCTCTTGGGGAACTGACACAGAGTATCCACACCCAGTCTGTTTCAAAGGGAGAGGGTCAGGCTTGATGAGGTGGCTCAAGCCTGTTATCCCAGCACTTTGGGAAGCCAACGTGGGAAGATCGATTGAGCCCAAGAGTTCAAGACCAGCCTGGGGAACATGGCAAAATCCCATCTCTACAAAAAAATATAAAAAGTAGGCAGGTGTGATGGCACGCACTTGTAGTCCCAACTACTCAGGAGGCTGAGGTAGGAGGATCACCTGAGCCTGGGAGTTCAAGGCTGCAGTGAGTTAAGCCATGATCGTGCCACTGCACCCCAGTCTGTCTGAGACCCTGTCTCAACAAACAAACAAACGAAACAAAAGGAAGGAACCTGAACCTGTTTACATCTTCTTTTGGAAGCAGCGATAATTAGCAATGACATCTTCCAATCAGAATTCCATTTCCTCATTTAAGGCAGAACCTTCTCTGTTCAGTAATTGGCACAATTTGGGGACAAGAGTTCTCCCAGGAACTTTTGGAAAAAGAAGCCATATTAATTTTGTAACAAAGATGTAAAATGTGTCGTTGTGAGAAAGGGGCATACAGATTTTGGTGGGACTTTGAATCATGTACAGTCATAATTTGTTTTATCCTTTTCTCCAGAAAAAATATGCAAAACAAAATAACTGTGTGATGGTATTACAGGGTCTTTGGGCTTTTGGAGGAGAATATAATCAAAGGGCTCCCAGGACAGCGTCACATTCAAGTGTCTGGAAAGTTTCATATGCACTCTGCTTTACTTTCTCGTCACCTATTTTAGTCCATTCAGGTTGCTTTAGACTCCCATAGGCTTATAAACAACAGAAATGTACTTTCTCACATTCCAGAGGCTGGAATGAGATCACGGTGCCAGCATGGTTGGGTTCTGGCAAGGGATGTCTTCTGGGTTGCAGATGGCCAAATTTTCCTTGTATCCTCATGTGATGGGGAGCACAGAGAGACAGAGTAAACTCTCCGGGGTACTTTCATGGGGTACTAATCTCATTGCTGAGGGCTCTTAGCTCATGACCTAATCACCTCCTAAAGGCTCACGTCCTAATACCATCACCTTGGGGGTTAGGATTTCAACAGATGAATTCAGGGAGGGGACACACATATTCAGTCCACAGCACCTGTTCACTCTTCCCCTATCTGCAGTCTGACATCTGCCATCTTCCTTGTCACTAGACCCAGTGGACTCCCCTCAGTCCCCATCATTCTTGGCTTCCCAGCACCACCTGGCGTCTGGGGCCTCTTCTTCCTTGACATCTCCCTTTACCTGACATCTGTGATCCACACTCCCCAGGCAGCTCACACCCAGGCCTTAGCGGGGGTAGGCCCTCTTCCCTTCTCCCTCCACCCCAATCTGGGACTTCATTCACCCCGTCATCTTGGACATTTTAATTAGGGGCTCCCAAGCCACTGGAAATCCAGGTGAGCCATGGATCTCAGAACTCCAAGGCCTCCCTGGGGTTTTGCTGTGATTCCCAGGGACTCTGGCCTCGTCTCCTCTTGGGATCTGGCTTCCTTGTGCGCTGCCTCTCTGTCTACTGCAGGTTCTGAAGGAAAACTCGACTTTGTCTTTGGTTCCCCCACAATATTTAATCACACCCCACTGCCGGTCATCAGACTTCGTCAGAGGTCTTGGGGGTTGTCTAGGCAGGGGTCTTATCAGGACTGGCGCAGCCTCTGCCATCGTGCTTCTTGCCTCTGCCTCAGCTCCTCTCCCACTTTACCTTTCATTTTGCTGCCGCAGCTCCGAAGTCCTCCCTATTGTCTGAAGCATCTTCCCTCCTCTGAATCTTGAGCTCTGTTGACGACCTGGCCCTCCAGAAGTGGGCATTTCACCTTCCAAAGCAAGCTCTCAGCATGATTTTTTCCCACACAAAGCCAAATTTTTAACAGAAATTTTACAGCCAACTACTAATTTAAAAAAATATATTTCTCCACCTTGTTCCCTGCCTTTTTCTCCCCAGCTTCAGCTCCACAGCTCCCACAGGCATCTGAAACTCGACATGCCCAGATGAGAACTCATCTTTCTCCCTTCTAAACTGGGCACTGGGCTGTCCTATTTTTTTTTTTTCTTTTTTCTTTTTAGACAGAGTTTCGCTCTTGTTGCCCAGAGCTGGAGTGTGATGGGATGATCTCAGCTCACCGCAACCTCCACCTCCCAGGTTCAAGTGATTCTCCTGTCTCAGCCTCCCGAGTAGCTGGGATTACAGGCATGTGCCACCACGCTGGGCTAATTTTGTATTTTTAGTAGAGACTAAACACTTCATTTTCGTCAGACTGGTCTCGAACTCCTAACCTCAGGTGATCCGCCCGCTTCAGCCTCCCAAAGTGCTGGGATTACAGATGTGAGCCACTGCGCCCAGCCTGGGCTATTCTCCTTTACTCTCATGGTTGGCATCCCCATCCAAACAGGTCCGGTGGCCTCTGATTCTGGCAAGTGACACTTCTTGCCAGAGGACTACCCCGAACTCGCTGGCAGCTCACACACGGGGCTCAGCTGTGGTAGGCCCAGCTGTATCCCCAGTCACCCCTGTGTCCGTGTTCATCAGGCACCACACAGGCATGTTCCCCAATGCAAATTTGATCTGACACTGCTCTGCACTGAACTCCTCGGCGTCTTCCCCTGCTCCCCACCCCTTCAGCCCCTCCCACTGAGCGCCTCTCAGTTTCCCTCATGCCTCCACTTCCCCAAATGCCCTTCCACCCAAGCTCCCCTGTCTCCTTGCTACCCTAGACGTGTTCTTCAAGTCTCACTTTATCTGTTAACTTCTGGAAATCTGTGCCTGATCCCACACTTGGAGTTAGGCATTCTTCCTATCATGGGCAGGGTGAATAGTACCTTCTACAGTCATCATGATATAAACACTTTTGAGGGCTGGGCGCGGTGACTCAAGCCTGTAATCCCAGCACTTTGGGAGGCTGAGGCGGGTGGATGACGAAGTCAGGAGTTCCAGACCATCCTGGCCAAGATGGTGAAACCCCGTCTCTACTGAAAATACAAAAAATTAGCTGGGCGCAGTGACCAATGCCTGTAATCCCAGCTACTCAGGAGGGTGAGGCAAAAGAATCGCTTGAATCTGGGAGGCGGAGGTTGGAGGCGGAGGTTGCAGTGAGCTGAGATCGCACCATGGCACTCGATCCTGGGTGACAGAGCAAGACTGGGTCTCAATACACAAACAAACGAACAAACACTTTTGATTTCTTTTAACATTGTGATGTAACTCTCTGGGGAAGATCAGCAGGGGGAAATGGTGTGTTTGTGTATAGGTGTAGTGAGGTGTGATCCGAGAGCTTAGTCTCCATTTTTCAGAGTAGGAAGTTTGAAGTCAGTAGATGGTGGTTCAAATTGAAAAAATCAATACACATATAAGCTTTATTGTTTAGAATTACAGATGCAAATATTTTTAAAAACCCAAGAGTGTGACAACTACAGGGCTGGATTAGGGGGCTGTTGCTATATAACTGATGTTTAATGTATAACTAATCAAACAACAACTACATTAGGAAAATAACTAAAATAGATCAAATCAGAGCTGCTATGTGTGGGGTAGGAGGGCAGCTCCAGCCCATCCCTGGGACTCTCAGCGTACAATTTGAAACTAGACGCAGGCCAGGTCTGGTGGCTCATGCCTGTAATCCCAGCACTTTGGGAGGCCAAGCCCAGAGGATCTCGTGAGGCCAGGAGTTCAAGACCAGCCTGGGCAACATAGTGAGACGCCATCTCTACAAAAAAGTTAAAAAGTTAGCCAGGCATCGTGGCACGTGCCTATAGTCCCATCTACTCAAGAGGCTGAGGCAGGAGGATCGCTTGAACCCAGGAGTTCAAGGCTGCAGTAAGCCATGATTGTGCCCTGTACTCCAGTCCGCACGACAGAGCAGGACCGTGTCTCTTAGAAAACAAACAAACAACAACAACAACAAAACAAAACAGAAACTAGGCAAACCATGCTTTCATGAAAATCTCTGGAAATGAGAGAACTGCCTAACACCTTGGATGAGAAATAGCCATTTGAACAATTAATTTGTGATTCAGGATGGGAGAATTTTGCCACATTTAGTTTCTACATAGAAGCAAATGCTGCCATTTCTCTTTTGAGGTTTATTCAACATTCAGAAAGACTGGGCGATATGGTGAAACCACGTCTCTACAAAGAAGTTAACAACAACAACAAAATTAGCCCGGTTTGGTGGTGTGCACCTGTACTCCCAGCTACTTGGGAGGCTGAGGTGAAAGGATCAGTTGAGCCCAGGAGGCAGAGGTTGCAGTGAGCCAAGATCACGCCACTGCATTCCAGCCTGGGAGAGAGAGCCAGAACATGTCTCAAAAAAAAAAAAAGAAAGAATCTAGAAGAAGAAATCTACCAATTATCACTGGCCCCACATCTAAGCAGCTGTGTCTTTCAGAGATGGTCTCTCTTCGCTGGTGATGTACCTTCCTGGTCCTTCACTGAGTTCAAAGGGAGTGTCTTGAGAAAGAGCGACAGAAAAGGCTCGGTTCCCAGAGCTGTCTCTGAAAACATGTAGAATTTTTTTGGCAAAATCTTGGCCATATTAAATCAAGGAAACTGCATATTTGAATTAGGTTCTTCCTGGGCCAAGTTTTTACGTAGATTTTCAGTAATGTTAATGCATGATATATAAGCATAGAATCTTGATGTCGGGAAGAGACTGTATGAAGATACTAATGCAACATACTGCATTTAGAAAGCCTTTCACACTGAATCATATAGAACAGAAACATCTTTTTACGATCTCATTTCACAGTCACATGTGAAATTTATCTTTAAGCCTTAGGAATGTACATATATTTTTATATATTTGTAAAATCTGCAAAAGGGAGCACAAGGCATTAGGAGAGTTACATTCAGGTTTTCCTGCAGGATTTCCAGGATCACCTCTTTTTGTGAGGTTTCCTTAACATAGAAGCCTTTTATTTTCTTGTTAGTTTTAAGGAAAATTTAATTTTTTGTTTTGTTTTGAGATGGAGTTTCGCTCTTGTTGCCCAGGGCTGGAGTGCAATGGCGTAATCTTGGCTCACTTCAACTTCCGCCTCCTGGGTTTAAGTGATTTTCCAGCCTCAGCCACCCAAGTAGCTGGGATTACAGGGCACGTGCCACCATGCTCGGCTAATTTTTATATTTTTAGTAGAGACGGGGTTTCACTGTGTTGGTCAGGTTGGTCTCAAACTCCCGAACTCAGGCAATCCATCCACCTCGGCCTTCCAAAGTGCTGGGATTACAGGTGTGAGCCACCGCTCCTGGTCCTTGAAATTTTTTTTTTTTGAGACAAGGTCTTCCCTGTCACCCAGGCTGGAGTGCCAGTGGTGTGATCATAGTCCACTGCAGCCTTGACCTTCTGGACTCAGGTGGTCCTCCCACCTCAGCCTCTCGAGTAGTTGGGACTATGGTATGTACCACCATGCCTGGCTAATTTTTTAATTAGATGGGGGTCTCACTTTGTTTACCCAGGCTGATCTTGAACTCCTGGGCTCAAGCGACCCGCCCACTTCAACCTCCCAAAGTGCTGGGATTACAGGCATGAGTCACTGCACCCAGCTAAAGTTTTTTTTTAAGACTTATTTTTTTTTAGACCAGGTTTATGTTCACAGCAAAAAGGAAGGTACAGAGAGTTCCAGTGTACTCCCTGCCAGCCTCCCCCATGATTAACATCCCCTCAGAGCAGTCCATTTGTTACAATCCATGAACCTACACATCATCATTGTCCAGAGTCGACAGCATACATTGTTCACTCTGCTGTTGCACCTCCTGTGGGTTTGGACAAATGTACAATGACTTGCATCCATACAGAGTATGGATGTATCATACAGAGTAGTTTCACTGCCCTAAATAGAAGCCTTTTTTTGAGGTATGTCCCCAGGTTTGCCCTTTATCTGAGAATTCTCACACCCATTGCCACTCCCAAGAGTGGACTGTGTCCCCATTCCAACCCCATGTGCTCTCACAACCACAGGACAGAGGGGGCAGCTGCCCCTGTGTGGAAGTGCCCCAGATGGGTTCAGTCTGACCTGGGGATCTGGATGGGGACATCCAGAGACAGGGTAAGTTAGTGTAATCACCAGCCTTGTTTGGATCATGGAAAGACCCACGTGTTTCAGCAGAGGTGAGGGAGCAGCTCTGCACAGTGGGGAGAGGGGAAAAGTAGGCGAGCTGGGGAAACAGGGAGAAGAGATTTTTGTCCTGAGGCAAGGACAGTTGGAGACAGAGTCAAACAGGGGATTCAAGTGACGGCAAGACGGAAAAACAGAAACAGGGACACAGTGAGTCGAAAAAAGATGCCACCGAGCACAGCGGCGCAGACAGACAGGAAGGCAAGGCTGGGGCTGCTTTGGCTGCCCCTGGACGTCCCTGCCCGCAGGCCTGGCTGCTCCTCAGTGCAGATTCCAGAAGCTGCCTGGCCACCCTCAGATAAACCCCCCTAAATACCCCCCTTTCTTCTTCTTCCTCTTCTCTTTTTTTTTTTTTTGAACAGGGTCTCACTGTGTCGCCCAGGCTGGAGTGCAGTGGCACCATCTCGGCTCACTGAAACCTCCGCCTCCCAGGTTCAAGCAATTCTTCTGCCTCAGGCACCACCATGCCCGGCTAATTTTTTTGTGTTTTTAGTAAAGATGGGGTTTCACCATGTTGGCCAGTCTGGTCTTGAACTCCTGACCTCAAGTGATCCGTCCACCTTGGCCTCCCAAAGCGCTGGGATGACAGGCGTGAGCCACAGTGCCCAGACCCCCTTTTCTTCTTCACCTGATGGAAGGGGCTCTTCTTTGCATCTAGGAAAAGCAAACTGCTTGGGAATGATGGGAGCTAGGGCTGCTGTTTGGGTCTGTTCTGCTCATTTATTTTTATCATTTTGGGAGGTTTCGGAGGTGGGAAGTCAGTGTTCCTCGCCCCACGCCCCACAAGGGATGGGAATTAGGCATGTCAGTCAGTATAATACAATTTTCTAAGTACGTCTCTTTGTTCAGACACCAGTATTTTTTTCTTTTTTTCTTTTTCTATCTCCAGTTATTAAGTCATTGCTGCTGTAGGAGTGCCACTTAAGTGACTGGGTTTTTATTTTTGTCCCCAAGGTACAAAAAGTACTACCAGCCGCACACAGTGGCTAACGCCTGTAATCTCATCACTTTGGGAGGCCAAGGCGGGAGGATCGCTTGAGCTCAGGAGCTCAAGACCAGCTTGAACGACGTAGTGAGACCTCATCTTTACAGAAACTTTAGAAATTAGCCGGGCATGGTGGCGTGAGCCTGTAGTCCCACCTACTCGGAAGGATGGCTTGAGTCTGGAAGTTCCAGGCTGCGGTGAGCCGAGGTCGCGCCACTGCACTTCAGCCTGGGCGACAAAGGGAGACCCTGTCTCAAAAGAAAAAGAAAAAAGTACTGCCTATTTTCTGAACGCGCTCAGGCGGTGTCGCCTCAGGCGATGTAGTGGGGCCGCGCACAGGCTGCCTGGGTGATCTCAGGAGGGCGAAGCCCCACGACGCAGGTTTGGGGCGGTCCTGTCCAACCTCCTGCGCATCGCGGGTGTCCACAAACGCAGGCTGAACGCTGGAGCCCGGGGCGTCCTCAGTGCCGGAAGCGGCCGCGCGGCCGAGGCGCCGGGGAGGGAGAGCGTGGCGGAGGAGCCGGGCTTCGGGGTATCAGCCGTTTGCAGAGGTCCCCGGACCCCCGTCCTTCCACGCGGAGGGCGTGAAGCGGCGGGGACAGGGCTGAGGAGGCCCCAGCGGCGGGGAGGACGCGACGCCGATCCCTTCCGGTGCTGCTCACCTGGAAGCCGGAGGCCGCTGGGAGTTTGGGGCGGCTGCACGCTCCGGGGTTGGGGGATGCAGGAGCCCGGTCGGGCCCAGCCGCCTTTCCCGGTGGTGAGGGGCGCTGTGCCGGGCTCCGAGGGTCTTGCTCTTTCTGCTCGCCCTCGCGCCCGCTCCCCCGGCCACAACAAGGCCCTGACCCAGCTCTGCAGGGGGAGCTGCCCGGCCCTGTCCCACCCTAGCCCCACGCTGTGGCCTAGGGTCCTCAGGCGCCGGCCAGGCCGAGGGGTCTGCCAAGTCCAGCTCGGGGCTGGGCTGCCACCTCCCCAGCGGCCCCGCCTTCCCACCAATTTAGATCCGGGCCAGCGCTGTGCTGGCGTTGCTTCTTCACTCATTTGCTCACCCATGCATTGACTGACCGACTCCCCCATCAGGACCTAAGGGCCAGCGGCACCGGGCCAGGGGGGACCTTTAGTTTTTTTTGTTTTGTTTTGTTTTGTTTTGTTGTGTTTTGTTTTGTTAAGACAATCTTGCTCTGTGGCCCAAGCTGGAGTGCTGTGGCCCAAGCTGGAGTGCTGTGGCGTGATCTTGGTTCACTGAAGCCTCCACCTCCCAGGCTCAAGCGATCCCCTCACCTCTGCCTCCAGGGTAGCTGGGACCACAGACACGTGCCGCCACACCCGGCTGTTTTTCTCTCTCTCTCTTTTTTTTTTTTTTGTAGAGATGGGGTTTTGCCATATTGCCCAGGATGGTCTTGAACTCGTGAGCTCAAGGGATCCTCCTGTCTGGGCCTTCCAAAGTGCTGGGAATACAGGCGTGAGCCACCACACCTGGACTTTTTTTTTTTTTTTTTTATTCCTCAAAATCACATCACACGCAGCACAGGGGTCCTTTAGTCTTTGTGTTTCACCGAAGGTCAGAAATTTTCCTTGATTGTCTTTTCCAGGGGCCAACATCAGGGCTGGCTTCAAGAGTCCTGTGGAACACTTTTCCCTTAATGATCTGGTGGCTTTCACTCCATTGTCTCAGGCATTGAGTGTTGCATGTGAAGTTCAAGGTTGTCCTGATTATTAAGATCTTCGGAAATCATCTAAGTTTGAATTTTTTCTGCACGAAATTTGGGAGAAGTCTTTATTTATTTTGTGAGACGGAGTTTCGCTCTTGTTGCCCAGGCTGGACTGCAGTGATGCTATCTTGGCTCCCTGCAACCTCCCACTCCCGGGTTCAAGCAATTCTCATGCCTCAGCCTCCTGAGTAGCTGGGATTACAGGCATGCACCACCACGTCCAGCTAATTTTTGTATTTTTAGTAGAGACGGGGTTTCACCATGTTGGCTAGACTGGTCTCAAACTCCTGACCTCAGGTGATCCACCTGCCTCAGCCTCCCAAAGTGCTGGGATTATCAGGCATGAGCTACCACGCTAGGCCATAAGTCTTTATTTTGGTACCAAGTTTAAGAGTTTCCCCAAGATATAGCTTAGGGTCGGTAGTCTCGTTTTAATTGGTACAAGATGACCCATCTCAGTTCATTTTAAAGACTTGCATTCATTTATTTGACAAATATTTATTGAGTTCTTACTATATGCTAGGTAGGCACTGTTTTAAGTTCTGAGGAGAGAGCAGTGAAGAAAATAGACACGCTCTTTGTCCTTAAGGATTTTATAATGGGGTGTGTGTGTGTGTGTGTATGTGTGTGTGTGTGTGGTGTGTGAGAGAGAACAAGTTTTTGATTATTGATTTCCTTCCACCATAAATAAAATGATTTATTTTATCCAGAAACTTAAAGTGTTTTCCCCTCATACTATATCTTCACACTTTATCCTAAATGCCTGCCATTTTCCCTTGTTTACTTTTCATCTCTCCATTAATATCCCTCACTTGCCACATAGGTTTCTCTTGTTTATCTTCTGCTTAATAATCCAGTTTTCTCTAAGCCTATTCATTTCAGCTTCCAGGGACAATCTAATATGATGAAGCACCCAGTTCCCCTTGCACTGTCCTTGTTTAATTTCCCTCAGAATAGGTAATAGCTGTTTTCTAAAATCTCCTTACATTTCATATGAGAGATCTATTTCAGGAAATAGGATTATAAATAAAATTTTGCTGCTTTCTTCTTTTACATCTGTACTCAGGGCTTTCTCACTGGGATCAGATTAATTTTCTTCCTCTTATATTCAGACCTCCATGCAATTCATGTGTAAATCCAACAAGAGCAAGTGGATGTTTAAACCCTTGTAGCATGTATGTGTAAATAAAAGAGAAGAAAGGAAGGAAGGAGGAAAGGAGGGGAGGGGAGGGGAGAGGACAATTTAAATAGTGCCAGCGAGTCTACCTATTGTTCTAGTCAGAGTGTGTGCCCACAATGAGCAGAGATAGATGTGATGGGAGCCTGTTATTCTCTCAGTGAGTCTCCCAAGTGCCTCTTATACTGTGAGCATCTCATTATGCGGACTGTGACTCTCATGTCTAAAGATGTGTGTTTTTTGGCCAGGCGTGGTGGCTCACACCTGTAATCCCAGCACTTTGGGAGGCCGAGGTGGGCGGATCATCTGATGTCAGGAGTTCAAGACCAGTCTGGCCAACATGGAGAATCCCCATCTCTACTAAAAATACAATAAATAAATAAATAAGCCAGGTATGGTGGTGCATGCCTGTAATCCCAACTACTCAGGAGGCAGAGGTTGCAGTAATTGCGAGATCACTCTAGCCTGGGCAACAGGGTGAGACTCCATCTCAAAAACAATAAAAATAAAAAAAAAATAAGTAAATAAATAAATGTATGGGTAATTTGAGGAATTTTCATGAGTAACTCTGACTGTATGGGATAAAGACTTACATAGAGATTTTAGAATCACTCCTCCGATAAGATGTGATCCTATCATACTAAACTTGTCAACCACAGTGTCTGAAAGGCCATGGGACTTCTAACTGACTAAGGTAGGTAGGCACATCTCCCTGAAGCTTCCAGTTTATAGGCCACCTGGCAATCTATGGCATGACTTGGTACAGACAGATGAGATGAGCCAATCATATTCCCCTTCTCTGGAATCTGAAATTGGGAATAACCAAAGGATGAGGCACTTAGCCATGGAAACTGAGGCTTCATGAAATGCACTGTCATTTTTGCAATACCCTATTGGCTACACAGGTCAGCTCTATTAAACATAGAAAGGAACTTCATGGCACAACTCATTAATTTAACATTTGTTGAGCACCTATGATGTGCCAGGCACTGTTCTAGGTCCTGAGGATATGGTGATGAACAAGATCCTCACTCTCATAGCTTACCCAGCAGGTGCCCTAGGCAGGCAATGAATAAATATATGAGCAAGATGAAAAGAGAATGCCAGAAAGCCCTAACGTTTTGGAGCAAAGCCATGAACTCTTTTCACAACTATTTCCTTTTTGAAAAACATCTCTCCACTTGCTGTTGGGTTCTGTTGTTTGTGAGTGCAAGGTTGGAAGACGGCAGATGACGATGTCAAGCAGCCAAAGGGGTGGACTGTTCAGGCCATGGAGTTAGTGTAGTAGGAGAACAACAATAATAACTAAGGCTGGGTGCAGTGACTCACGCCTGTAACTCCAGCACTTTGGGAGGCTGAGACAGGCAGATCACCTGAGGTCAGGAGTTTGAGACCAGCCTGGCCAACATGATGAAATCCTGTCTCTACTAAAAATATAAAAATTAGCCGAGCACAGTGGTGGGCACCTGTGATCCCAGCTACTTGGGAGACTGAGGCAGGAGAATTGCTTGAACCCAGGAGATAGAGGTTGCAGTGAGCCGAGATTGCACCATTGCACTTCAGCCTGGGTGACAGAGTGAGACTCCATCTCAAAAATAATAATAATAACTAATAACAAAATAGAACAATTATAACAGTATACAGTGATAAAACTTATGTGAATGTGGTTTCTCTCTGTCTCTCTCTGTCTCAAAATGCCTTATTGTACTGCACTCATCTATTTTTAGATGGTGGTTGACCGCAGGTAACTGAAACCGCAGAAAGCAAAACTGCGATGTGGAGGGACTGCTTGCATGCTCCTTTCAGACCTGTTTGTGAGAGAGTTTTAACTGGAAGGCATCTAAATAATCAGAGAGTGGGAAGAGAAAGGGGTACTCACTTTTTATAGTTTTGTATTGTTTGTGAATGTTTTCTATTTCATATGTTTTGTAATTAAAGCCAAAAAGGATAATGACAAAAAGGAAAAAAAAAATGCTATGTGTCTGACTTTCGGGAAGTTATTAGAGGGAGTGGAAATTCTACCACCTCCTATTGCTAAATCTCATTAAAATGCCCTTGAAATCAACCCAAACCAACTCTCAGGCACAGCCAGAACAACAGAGGCAGAGCAGAGCTCAGGATCCTGAATCCACACCCCCTATTCACTCTGGGTGGGAAGAGAAGAAGGGGGCTCGCTTCCCGTGGTTCCCACCCTACCTGGCTGGAGAGTCTGATGTGGGGCGAGGTGTGACCATCAGTGCACGTAGGAGGTGGAGAAGGCAGTTTCCCCCACTGGCCGGTGCCCTGGGCCCAGCCCAGGATGGGGAACTAGGACAAGAGCCCAGCCCTCCAGCATCAGGTCTGGCATGGCTCTGGGAGGAAGGACGAATAAAACTCACCCATGTCACCCCCAAGTCATGGGGCATTTCCAATGAGGACATATAGACTTAGGAACCCAGGAGAAAGCCTGGAGGCTGGAAAAGCTTGAGACCACAGTCAGCTGGGCTGCAGATCTTTGCTCCGCCTCCCTCCAGACAGCACAAGTGACTCAGCCCTCCCCAGGGTGCTGCTTTTCGCTCTGACTCCACCATTTGGCATCCTCTCATTCACAACTCTATCTCCTCTCTATGTCATTCCTCCTACTCAGGGCCGATAGTCAAAATATCAAACCACTAATAAAGTATGGGTACCTGCCAGTCAGACTACACACCAGCTGGGAACAATGGCTAGAGGTAGCAAATTGCCCCAAAACTTAGTGGCATAAAACAACAAACATTTGTTACATTACACATTTATGGGTCAGGAGTTTGGGTGGCTCTGGCTCAGGGCCTCTCATGAAGTTGTCAGGATGTCAGAGTTGGAACCATTTGAAAGTTTGGCTGGGGCTGGAGGATCCTCTTTCAAGATGTCTCATTCACAAGGCTGTTGGCAGAAAGCCTCAGTGCCTCACCATAGGGCTGCTTGAGTATCTTCACAACATGGTGGCTGGCTTCCCCAGAGGCAGACATTCGGGAGACCAAGGCAGAGTCACAATGTCTTTTTTGATCTTCCTTGAAAGTTACATACCATCACATTTGCAGCATCCTATGGAGTCAGCCCTAGTCAATGTGAGAGGGGCCACACAAGGGTGTAAATACCAGGACGCAAGGATCACTGGAGGATGTTTTGAAGGCTAGCTACCCCACGTACTATATTATGTCCCATTAAAAACTCTCTAATGGCTTCCCACTAACCTCAGAATAAAATCCAAATGTCTTACCATGATCTGCAAGGCCTGGCATGAACTGACACCTACCTACTTTCCAATCTCATTATGTTCCTCTTTATTCACCTGCACTAAACTCCAAACACATCAACCCTCCCTACATCCATCAACATCTGAAGCTCATCCTTTACATTTTCTGCTCCCCCATCTAGAAGTCTCCTTGCCCAGATCTTTCTTTTTTTTTTTTTTTTTTTTTTTTTTTTTTTTTTGAGACGGAGTCTCGCTCTGTCGCCCAGGCTGGAGTACAGTGGCCGGATCTCAGCTCACTGCAAGCTCCGCCTCCCGGGTTTACGCCATTCTCCTGCCTCAGCCTCCCGAGTAGCTGGGACTACAGGTGCCCGCCACCTCGCCCAGCTAGTTTTTTGTATTTTTTAGTGGAGACAGGGTTTCGCCGTGTTAGCCAGGATGGTCTCGATCTCCTGACCTCGTGATCCGCCCGTCTCGCCCTCCCAAAGTGCTGGGATTACAGGTTTGAGCCACCGCGCCCGGCCCAGATCTTTCTATGGCTAGTTCCTTCTCATTGTTTGGGTCTTAGCTCAATGTCACCTCCTCAGAGAGGCTTCACTGATCCCCTTATCAAGTGTAGCCCTCACCCCACCTGTCACTCTCTCTTACATCACCTTGTGCTGACATCCTCCTAGCACTGATCTCTATCTGAAAGTAATTTATTTGATTATTGCCTTTCTCCCTTTGTGTATGAGTAGGAGTCCTTAATTACAAGCCACAGACTGCTCTTTAGCTGGTTTTAAGCTACAGAGGAACCTATTAAAGGATAGGAGGTGCCTCATAAAATCTTAGGGAAATCAGAGAACCAGGCTCGAAGGTCATTTACCTGGACTGGTTCTCTCTGCTGCTGCCTCTGGGATCTGCTGTCATCCTGACAGAAAGGACTACGGGCACCTGCTTCTCAGTGTCACTTAGCCTCATGCAGGAGCAGCCGACGGGTGGTGTCTTAAGTGGTATGCTGTGCCCAATCTTCAAGAGAGATGGGGAAAGTTTTTGGCTTCCATCATAAGCAGGTGTGAGTTCATAAGGTAGGAAATTCTCAGAATAGGAAGACTGTTCCACGGGCTGGGGAGGCCAAAGAGAGCTGATGCTATTTGGCCTCGACAGTCCACGCCTTTAGCTGCTTAATGTCATCAGCCAGCCTTCCGCCGTTAATTCCAGCACTTTGGCAGGCTGAGGCTGGCGGATCACAAGGTCAGGAGTTCGAGACCAGCCTGACCAATATGGTGAAATCCCATCTCTACTAAAAATAGAAAAATTAGCTGGGCATGGTGGCATGTGCCTGTAATCCCAGCCACTCAGGAGGCTGAGGCAGGAGAATTGCTTCAATCCGGGAGGCAGAGGTTGTGGTGAGCCGAGATCGCACCACTGCACTCCAGCCTGGATGACAGAGCAAGACTCTGTCTCAAAAAAAAAAAAAAAAAACCAACCAAACAAAAAAACAAAACAGAGTTCATGGCTTTGCTCCAAAACTTTAGTGCTTTCTGCTATTGTCTTGTCATCTTGCTCATGTGTTTGTTTATTGCCTGCTTAGGGCACCCACTGGGTAAGCTATGAGAGCAGGGATCTTGTTCATCACCATATCCTCAGGACCTAGAACAGTGCCTAGCACATCATAGGTGCTCAATAAATGTTAATGAATTGTGTACATGAAGTCCCCTCTGTGGACTGATGATGAAACCTCGCCCCACATCAGCCTCTCCAGCAAGGTGGGATGGGGATGGTGGGAAGCGAGTCCGCTTCTTCTCTTCCCACCCGGAGCGACTAGGCGGTGTAGATTCAGGATCCTGAGCTCTGCTCTGCCTCTGTTGTTCTGGCTGTGCCTGAGAGTTGGTTTGGGTTGATTTCAAGGGCATTTTAATGAGATTTAGCAATAGGAGGTGGTAGAATTTCCACTCCCCCTAATAAACTCCTGAAAGTCAGACACATAGCATTTTTTCCTGTTTGTCATTATCTCCTTTGGCCTGAATTACAAAACATATGAAATAGAAAACATTCACAAACAATACAAAACTATAAAAAGTGAGTACCCCTTTCTCTTCCCACTCTCTGATTATTTAGATGCCTTCCAGTTAAAACTCTCTCACAAACAGGTCTGAAAGGAGCATGCAAGCAGTCCCTCCACATCGCAGTTTTGCTTTCTGCGGTTTCAGTTACCTGCGGTCAACCACCATCTAAAAATAGGTGAGTGCAGTACAATAAGGCATTTTGAGACAGAGAGAGAGAGACCGCATTCACATAAGTTTTACCACAGTATACTGTTATAATTGTTCTATTTTATTAGTTATTATTGTTAATCTCTTACTGTGCCTCATTTATAAATTCAACTTTATCATAGGTATGCATGTATAGGAACAAACATAGTCTATACAGCGCTCAGCACTATTAGCTGTTTCAGGCATCCCCTGGAGGTCTTGCAATGTATCCCCTGAGGATAAGCGGGGGGCCTATTGTACTTGTTCATATCCACGTAGGGTTGAGCTAGTATTTCCTTTTTCTTTTTTTTTTTTTTTTTTTCCGAGACGGAGTCTCGCTCTGTCGCCCGGGCTGGAGCGCAGTGGCTGGATCTCAGCTCACTGCAAGCTCCGCCTCCCGGGTTTACGCCATTCTCCTGCCTCAGCCTCCTGAGTAGCTGGGACTACAGGCGCCCGCCACCTCGCCCGGCTAGTTTTTTGTATTTTTTAATAGAGACGGGGTTTCACCATGTTAGCCAGGATGGTCTCGATCTTCTGACCTCGTGATCTGCCCGTCTCGGCCTCCCAAAGTGCTGGGATTACAGGCTTGAGCCACCACGCCCGGCCAAGCTGGTATTTCCAAAGGATAGATTCCTAGAAGTTTATCTGCACATTTGCAGTGTTGATGGGTTCTTCCAAATGGCCCTTCGAAAGATCATACAGCATCTAGTGCTCACAGCTGACGGGAGACTACTTTCCTTTTGCCAACTCTAGATATTGTCTGTTTTAAAAATTGCATTTATCCAAATCCCCAGGGAGCATCAAGGTCGTTTCTCAACTCCAGGCTATCTGAATTTCTTCTCTTACAAGTTGCCTGCTCTTATCCATTGACCATTTATATATTGGAATATGAAGTTTTATCCTTTGATACGAAGGGGCTGTTTGCATTTTAGTGCTATTTTGCATGTTGCACATATTGTCTATTATTTGTCTTTTATCTTTGTTATAGTCTGTAGCCTTACAGAAGTTTTACATTTTTATGAGGTCAAATCTGTTCATTTTTTTCCTTTAGGGCTTCTGGGTTTTGTGTCTTGCTTAGGTTTTTCCCTTCTCCAAGAATATAGAAATATTTTATTATATTTTCTTCTAGGATCTTAGTAATTCTGTTTGAGGCTGGGTGCAGTGGCTCACACCTATAATCCCAGCACTTTGGGAGGCTGAGGCAAGTGGATCACTTGAGCTCAAGAGTTTGAGATCAGCCTGGGCAACATGGTGAAACCCTCTCTCTACAAAAACTGCAAAAATTAGCCAGGTGTGGTGGTGTGCGCCTGTGGTTCCAGCTACGCAGGAGGCTGAGGTGGGAGAATCGCTTGAGCCCAGGAGGCAGAGGTTGCAGTGAGCAGAGATAGAGCCACTGGACTCCAGCCTGGGTGACAAAGCAAGACCTTGTCTTAAAATAACAACAGTAATTCTGTTTGACAGCTGATGCCAAATCGTCCTCTAGAAAAGGTTGTTCCAATTTACATCCCATCAGCTGGAAGAACCCTGTTTCCCCAACACCCTCACCAGCCCTGAGCATTAGTAATCTTTAAAAAGTTTTGCCAGTGGTGAATGTGTATTATTCAGCGTTGTTGTTGTTTTAATTAGCATTAATTATGAGTGAGATCCAAAATCTTTTCATGATATTAGTTACTTGGATTTCTCTGTGAACCACAGGCTCCTCTCCTTGCCCCTGTTTTCTCTGTTGGGCTGTTGGGCTTTATCTTATTGATAAAGGGCTGTTTATGAAGGAAATGAGCCCCGTGTCCTCATCTGGAGGGTAAATAACTTCCCCAGTAGGTCCCTCTGCTGCCTCCTGGCAGTAGGGGCGGAGCAAATCCTTGCCACGCCCACCAGTCACCTACAGCTGCCTCCTCCCCTGGACTCAGCACATCCCGAAGTCCCTAAGTGGGCCCTTCCCTTCCTTTCCTGCTTCCTTCCCTTCACAGGTGGGTTTTTTTTTTTCCCCGAGACGGAGTCTCACTCTTGTTGCCCAGGCTGGAGTGCAGTGACACCCTCCCGGGTTCAAGCGATTCTCCTGCCTCAGCCTCCTGAGTAGCTGGGATTACAGGCATGCGCCACCACGCCTGGCTAATTTTTTGTATTTTTAGTAGAGACGGGGTTTCTCGGTGGTCAGGCTGGTCTCGAACTCCCGACCTCAGGTGATCTGCCCACCTCAGCCTCCCAGAGTGCTGGGATTACAGGCATGAGCCACCACGCCCGGCCTTCAGGTGTTCTCTTCTGAACACATCTTATGGCTAGAGTTTTCACGTTCAATTCGGTCCTCACAACTTCTGATAATGAGGACATCCCTTTGTAGTTTCTATTCCTATTGCAGATTTTAAAATACATGTTGTTTCGGTCATGTTTAGAAACTTGAGTTGGGACAGGGAAGCTGGAACAAGTGCTCTGGCTGCCATATCTCCAGTGTTAAAATCTTTTTTTTTTTCTTTTTGAGACAGGGTCTGGTTCTGTCGCCCAGGCTGGAGTGCAGTGGCACTATCTTGGCTCACTGCAGCCTCGACCTCCCAGGCTCAAGTGATCCCCCTGCCTCAGCCTCCAGAGTAGCTGGGGCCACAGGCATATGCCACCACGCCTGGCTGGTGTTTTAATTTTTTGTAGACATAGGGTCTTGCTATATTGTACAGGTTTCCAGCTCCTGGACTCAAGCGATCCGTCCACCTCAGCCTCCCAAAGTGCTGGGATTATGCTTGGCCTCCCAGTGTTACATTCTAAGTCATATACTAATTTCTCTTCTTGTTTCTTGTGGTTTAAAATTTGATTTTCTCCAAACTTTCAGGTCTAGAATCATGTCATCTGCAAATAATGATCATTGTACCAGGCATCTGACTTTTTAACAAGCTCATGTTTATGAGCCACACTCTCATTCATGCAAACAAGACTAGGCGGATCTTTTTGAATTGAAAAAAGAATCCACTTCCTGCCCAGAGTCTGCTGGTCAGCAGCACGCAGTGGACTGGATACCCCGTAGCAGCTACTGCAAGGAAGTGAGCGAACGCCAAGGGACGCTCGTTACAGGTAACAGCCCTGTCTGGGCAAACAGCATTTGCATCTCCTCAGGTGTGATTTCTTGGCCACTCACTTATTTATAGTAATGTGAATAGTCAGTGGCTGTAATAACATCATTCATGGATTGGTCAAAGGCATCTCTCAGACTTCCCTGAGCCTGGACCCACTTGGTCATCCTCGGTGCTGGAAGCTCTGTGATGCCCTCTTATCCTGTTCTGGGGCTGTCTCTCGCCTTTGGTCCCTTCCTTTCCTCATTTCCCCTCCTTGCTTTTTTTTTTTTTTTTTTTTTTGGAGGCAGACTCTTTCTTCGCTGCCCAGGCTGGAGTGCAGTGGTATGATCTCGGCTCACTGCAACTTCCACCTACCAGGTTCAAGTGATTCTCCTTCCTCAGCCTCCTGAGTAGCTGGGACTACAGACGCCTGCTACCGCATCAGTTACTTTTTGTATTTTAAGTAGAGATGGGGTTTCACCATGTTGGCCAGGCTGGTCTTGAACTCCTGACCTGAAGAGATCTGCCCGCCTTGGCCTCCCAAAGTGTTGAGATTACAGGTGTGAGCCACTGCGGCTGTCCATGGATCCTTTCAAAGCCTTTAAATCGCTCCCACATCCTGGCTTCATCCTCCCCTGCCTGTCTCCATGCCTTTCCGGTGTGCCCCACAGAACCATCAGCCCCACGAGATGTTCCAGACAGAAAAGATTCAGGGGACAGTTTGAGAAGTGCTGACTACTATGCTGACCTCTGGGAAATGGGCTGGCATTTCAAAGATTTGAAGAAGTCCTTCAGTGCAGACATGTCTTCACTGTTTCTCCAGTAGCCAGTGCCCCAGGCTGGTCTGAATGCTGAGGTGTGCACCCCTTCTCAGCGTTCTGCAGAGTTAGCGCTTTCCACGCCTTGCTGTGGGGCATGCTGGCTTTCAGGAGCCTGGGTGGGAAGTGATGAGAGAGTATTGTCTGCAGTGACTACAGATGCATGAAGGTGTCACATAGGAAGTTCCTCAGAGCTAGGCCAGAGACATTTATCTGCAGGAAGAACCAGGAGCAGGAAGTGATACATTTCACCAGCCCCCACTGCTACCACCCACTCCAAAAGAGAAGGCAGAGCCAGCACCAGGAGCCTGGATGGGAGGCCAGGAGCCTGGATTTCAGGCCAGGATCCCAGATGGGAGTCCAGGAGCCCAGATCCAAGGCCAGGAGCCCTGATGGGAGGCCAGGAGCCCAGATGTGAGGCCAGGAGCTCGGATTTGAGGCCAGGAACCTGGATGGGAGGCCAGGATCCCAGATGGGAGGCCAGGAGCCCGGATGTGAGCCCAAGAGCTTTCACCTGGGAGCACCAGGGAGCACAGTGGCCACTTTCCTGGCCAAGCTAATACATGACAACAGGGAGAAGAGCCTCGCAAGTACATGTAGGGCTTGGTGTCAGGGAGTAAAACGAGCTCTTGTCCAAATATAAACAAAGAGCCCTGGAGTAATGGAAATCTTGGAAGGCTGCTTTGTGAAGTACCCAGGTACCCAGGGGCAACAAGGGCCACCTCCATAACACAACACGGAACTGCCCCGGGAGAGTGAGCCCTGGATGCCAGAATTCGGGGACAGTGAGGGGCAGCTGTCAGCTGGGTTTCCCAAAACTCTGTCCACCAACATCTTGCTATGATAATGTAGGCTCTACCTAGCCTTAACATTTGTCAGCCAAACCAAGACCCTTTTGAAGACCACTTGAGCCCAGGCGGCAGAGATTGCCGTGAGCTAAGATCGCTCCACTGCGCTCCAGCCTGGGTGCAGTGACCAGGGTGCAGAGCGAGACCCTGTCTCGAGAAAACAAAAACAAAAACAAAAAACAAACAAAAAAAACCCCACCTCAAACCAGGACCCTTTTGAGGATGAAAGGAGGCACCATTAATAATCGTGCCAGGACAACAGGCAATCAGCAGGGACACAGGGATGTGTGCATAGGAATGAGGCCGAGAGGCAGTGCTGCTTAGGAGTCAAGTGCATGGGCCCTGGAGTTACAGAGACCTGGGTTCAAATGTGATCTCCACCCTTCCTAGCTGTTAAGATGGGGCAAGGCAGTGGCCTCTCTGTGCCTCAGTTTCCTTATCTATAAAATGGGAATGGTGGTGCCCATCTCATGGGGCGTGCTTGCCCCTTGGATACAGTTCCTAAATGTTAACTATCATTTTCTTCACTATTCTTTCTATAAAATGGGTCCTTTATTGCTAGACATGATAAATAAAACAAGAAGGTTTGTTGAGAAGGACAAAGCCCATACTTTGAAAGGGGCATTGAACAGTTTTCTGAACACAGAGGGTTCCTGCCCAGGCCTCCGCCCCTCCTCTCTGATGGGTCTGGCCAGGGCACCAGCACCCATCCTCAATCTTCTCAGGATGCCAGCTTTGCAGCCCAGGAGCCCCAGGACTAACCTGATATGATTCCTCTCACCTGCTCAAAGCCTGGCTTGTTTAAAGTACGGGATCCTCTTCAGCTGTCTTCTACATAGGCGCTGCTTCCCTCTAACAAGCTCTGCAACCTCCCAGGGACCGTCTTACCGGCTGCAAACGAAGTCATGCAAACGGAGGCTGCCCGGGCCCCTCTCCTCCCAAAAGCCAGGCCAGTGTAACCCGGTCCCCATGTCATGCTGGCTGGGTCAGTGTTCTCTCCTAGGAATCTGAAGCTTGAATGGGGGAGAAACAGGAGTCCAGGAGTCACTGCAAATGAGCCATATGGACAGTCATGGGCACCCAGAGCTCAGGGCTTTTGAACCTTCTTGTCCAAACTTGCAGGGGAGTCCTGGAAGCAGAGACTTTTGCCTCTCCACTCAGACTGGGCTGTCCTGGAAAGGTGCAGATGGAAAGGATGAAAAGCATGACATTGGCTGGGTGTGGTGGCTCACACCTGTAATCACTTTGGGAGGCCAAGGCGGGCAGATTGCTTGAGGCCAGGAAGTCAAGACCAGCCTGACCAACAGGGCGAAACCCTGACTCTACTAAAAATACAAAAATTAGCTGGGGGTAGGTGTACGTGCTGGTGATTCCAGTTACTTGGGAAGTGGAGGATGCAGTGAGCCAAGATCATGCCACTGCATTCTAGCCTGGGCAGCAGCAGAGCAAGACCCTGTCTCAAAAAAAAAAAAAAAAAAAAAGAATGACATTGGCTGCCATTTAGTTGGATGCTGGGGAGTCAGAATCGAATCAGAAGCAGTCCTTATGTCAAGTTTCTTATAGACCACACACTTGTACACACATTTACATGCACCACACACGTGTGATTACACACATGCACACTGAGGTACATACACAAAGCACATATGCACACATCCTCACACACTTGTGTATACACATTACACGTGCCATGCACACTCGTGCGATTACACACACATGCACACACATTCAGGTACACACAGCACACATGCACACACCCTCACATACTTGTGCACACACATTTACAAGTGCCATGCACACTCACGTGTGATTACACACACATGCACACTCAGGTACACATATCATGCATGCACACACACCCTCACACACTTGTGCACACACATTTACATGTGCCATGCACACTCACGTGTGATTACACACATGCACACACTCAGGAACACATTACACATGAACATACCTTTGCACATTGTGCACACACATTTACACACACCATGCACACACATGCGATTACACACACAGGTACATACACACACACCACATATGCACACATGCCCTCACACACTTGTGCACACGCATTTACACACATCATGTGCACCCACATGATTACACACACATGCACACACTCGACCACAAAATCAGCTCTGCAGTTAAAAAAGTAAAGCTGTGGAAATAAAGTGCAACTCAAGCATAAAGGGAAATGAACAGAGAAGGTATATCACTCAACTGTTGTCACATAGATGCTGTGTAACAAATGGCCATAATTCAATGGCTTGCTACTCTAAGCATTTATTTTCAGCTCATGTGTCTGTAGATTTCTGGGGCAGCCCTGCCGATTTCAGCAGGACCTGGCTAGATGGCTCCCGGGCATGGGTTTGGTTAAGGTCTGTTCTGTCTCTCATTCTTCTGGGACCAATAGGCTACCCAGGGAGTAGCTGGGCCAGTGGCAATGGCAGAATCACAAGAGGGTGAGCCGAGTCACCAAGCCCATGTCAAGGTGCAAAGGCCTGAAACCCAGTGGGCCTGACTCCAAGGCCTCCTGACCCCATGTCAAGCCTTTACTGTTTGGTCACATTCCAACATCTCATTGGCCAAAGTAAATCATATAGCAGAGCCCAAGGGCAGAGGGCTTGGGGGCAGCTGTCAAGGCCTGCCATTAGGTCTGTGGGTGCCTGTTGTCTGGGTTTGGGGGTCAAGTAGATGGGGACACCTAGATGGGACGGGAAATCTTTTAAAAAATGGGTGGGGTAGAGCCTAGAGGTCCTGCAGTGGGAGGGGAGGGAGGTAAATATTTGCAAATGAGAATCCAAACCTCACAGAAGGCTTCACAGAGGAGGGGTCACTTGACCTAGGCCTGTAAGGAGAAGTTAGATTTTTCGAAGTGAAGATGGGTGTTGCACGGTGAGCAGGTGTATGCAAACCTACTCCCAAAGGCCGAGGGAGTTGAGAGGCTGAACACAGAGGCTGACAAATCCAGTTGCTTAGGAACATTTAGTAGGGACTTAGAAACAAAAGCCATGTCTCGGGCAGCGAGGAGACAGTGGATCCCTGTACTGTTGCCTCCCACCCCCCAAGACCCAGGGAGTATATACCATAGGGTTATAACATATTTATAGTGTACTATAAATAGTACCATAGGTTTATGATAACATATTTACAATGTTTATGATACAGATGTACAGTGTTTTTGATAACATATTTACAGTAAGTGTGTGCTCTTAACAGTAGGTAAAAGTACAAATCTTAGAGGTAGTCCTGGAAGTGGGGATAATCGGAAGTTAACATGGCGCATTAGCATCCAGGAGGGAGTTGCTTTGGACTTCAAGGTGGGATAGGGCACAGCTGTCAAAGCGTTGATGGGGAGGGGGCATTGAGGTCCAAAGCCTGGCATGCCCTTTCTTTGAACACAGTACCTGGGACCCCACCCCAGTCATCTTATTTCCAAATTCTAAAACTTCAACTCTGTGCCATCAGATACAAGTTCAAGACACAGTGGTTTTTAGCGAGTCATCATAGTGGAGGGTACAGTGCTTTGTCTCCTTCCTGTAAATTCCATCGGGCCTGAGTCAGTCAATTGTATAGCCCACTCACTCCCATTTCAGAGTTCAGATCTCCAACCTTGCAGTCCAGCAGTGACATCCCTGTGAATGTGACCAACTCAGACCTTGAAAAGACTTCTTGATGACACAGTCAAGGTAGCCACAAGGTGAAGGAAAATAACCCAAGAATGGAAAAACCCATTCTAGAAGGACAGGTGGTGGAACAGGGAATCCATACACACGGAACAGGCCAAACAATGGTGGGAACGATGGTTACAGGACAGGATGTAAGTAGTATAAACCTTGACAATGTAAAAATGTGAACTCACAAAATTTGGGAGGGGTAAGGAGCTAGGAAGTGGTGGTGAGCTCATTTCCTTATCCTAAATCGTAGGTTGTCAAGAGATGCCATCTATAGTTGAAACACGTTGAAAGAATGAATTCAGCTGCTTAATATTTTTCTTTCCTTTAGAGAAATAATTTAGAACCAGAAGCAGCAGCATCATTATTTGCAGCTTGGTAGTTTCTTTAGTTACATTTAAGTTGCCTTTTGTTCTGTTAAATTTAAGTATGGCACTTTTTCTAAAAAGAGTATGTATTGTATGAGCCCATTTTGGTTAAAAAAAAAAAATCCTTTTCTCTGAATATGTGCGTAGAGAGATGTCTCCATCCATGTTCTCTGGGTGTCAGCCATGATTATTTCTGGGGGTGCTGGATTTCCGGACCACTTGAAATTTTTGTTTTTTGTACTCTTCAGTGTTACTTGAATTTCTTATAATGAGCATGCACTATTTTTATCAAAGCAAAGCTTTTTTAAAAAATTAAAATACATTCTGGAAAAGAGAGAGAAAAAAAAACATGTGTTCCTTTGCTTCAGTCTCACTGGGATCCATGGGGACCGTTCCCAGGGGCTTCTGAGAGCCCACCACTGCAGGGTGAGGGGTGCGGTTCATTTCCGCACCCCTCACTCTGGTGATCGACGTGGTCGGGGACCGGGGGTGCACGGGGAGGGAAATTTGTGAGCAGACCCTGAAGGATGCACTTTGGAGCCCTGGGTTCTGGGCCAGTGGGGTCAGAAGGCCTTGATGTCAGGCCTGTTGGGTCCGGGCTTTGTGCCTCCACTGTTTAGTTGGGTGACAGAGCCTCTATGGGCCTGTTTCCTCATCTGTAAACTCAAGAAGTCATCCTTGGCTGGGGCCAGTGGTTCACAACTGTAATCCCAGCACTTTGGGAGGCCTAGGCAGGTGGATCACCTGTCAAGAGTTCGAGACCAGCCTGGCCAACATGGTGAAATCCCATCTCTACGAAAAATACAAAAATCAGCCAGGTGTGGTGGCACATGCCTGTAATCCCAGCTACTCAGGAGGCTGAAGCAGGAGAATCGCTTGAACCCGGGAGGCGGAGGTTGCAGTGAGCCAAGATCACCCCACTGTACTCCAGCCTGGGTGACACAGCGAGACTCTGTCTCAGGAAAAAAAAAAAAGGAGTCACCTGTGCCCTGCCTCATTTTCAGACTGATGTAAGGGATGTGCGTGGTGCTGTCACAGGGTTCAGCCTGGGAGGCCACATAGATTCCTGGCTTCATGCAGGAAGGAATTCAAAAGCAAGCTGATAAAGTGATAGCAAGTTTATTAAGAAAGTAAATGAATAAAAAAGGGCTACCCCAGCAGCATGGGCTGCTCAACTCAGTAGACTTATGGTTATTTCTTGATCATACGGTAAATAAGGAGTGGATTATTTATGAGTTTTCCGGGAATGGGGTGGGAATTTCCTGGAACTGAGGGTTCCTCTTCCTTTTAGACCATATAGGGTAACTTCCGGACGTTGCCATGGCACTTGTGAACTGTCATGCGCTGGTGGGAGTGTCTTTTAGCAGCAAATGTATTATAATTAGCGAATAATTAGCAGTGAGGACAACCAGAGGTCACTTGCATCATCATCTTGGTTTTGGCGGGTTCTGGCAGTTTCTTTATTGCATCCTGTTTTATCAGCATGATCTTTGTGATCTTTATCTCGTGCTGACCTCCTGTCTCGTCCTGTGACTTTGAATGCCTAACCTTCTGGGAATGCAGCCCAGCAGGTCTCAGCCTCATTTTACCCACAGCCCCTGTTCAAGATGGAGTCACTCTGGTTTGAACGCTTCTGACAGTGCAGTGTCTGGTAGTCCGGGTGGTCACTAAGGATACTTATTACTCCATATCATAGAATTCAATTCTAGCCAACACCACTGCCAGCCCAGCTCAAAGGCTAAAGTTGAGGGGGTCCAGGGCTCTCTCTGGCCTGTTCTGGGTCCTAAGAGCCACTCTTACAGTGGCAGCTCCACCTAGTGTCCACATCAGGCCATAGCAGCATATAGCTGGTCTATTGTAAACCCCAATTTCCATACCTGCCTGCCATACAGCACTTATTAGGCAAAATGGACCAAAGATCTTTTTTTAATTTTAATTTTTAATTTTTCTGAGACAGTCTCACTCTGTCACCCAGGTTGGAGTACAGTGGTGTGATCTCTGCTCACTGCAACCTCTGTCTCCTGGGTTCAAGGAATTCTCCTGCCTCAGCCTCCCTAGTAGCTGGGATTACAGACGCCCGCCCGGCTAATGTTTGTATTTTTGGTAGAGACGGGGTTTCACCATGTTGTCCAAGCTGGTCTCGAACTCCTGACCTCAAGTGATCGTCCAGCTTCAGCCTCCCAAAGTGCTGGGATTACTGTCGTGAGCCACTGTGCCTGGCCCAAAATAAGATCTAAAATCATTCCTCCCAGATCTAAGATTTAGTATTCTGAAACAAGTATATAAATTCAGTACTTTTCAAGATTCCACTATCCTGTGTTTGGAAAGATGGCAGAGGAGGAGGAGCTGGAGGAGGTGGAGGAGGGGTGTGGAGGAGGAGGAGGGGTTTGGAGGAGGGGGAGGGGTGTGGAAGGGGAGGGATGTGGAACAGGAGGGGGTGTGGAGAAGGAGACAGGAGGAGGAGGAAGGGTTTGGAGGAAGACAACGGGTGAGGAGGAGGGGTGAGGAGGAGGGAGGTGGAGGAGGAGAGGTGTGGAGGAGGAGGGTTGTAGAGTAGGAGGGGTGTGGAGGAGAAGGGGTGTGGAGGAAGAGGAGGGGTGAGGAGGAGGGGTATGTAGGAGGGAAAGTGTGGAGGAGGAGGGGGGTGAGGAAGAGGAGGAGGGGTGTGGAGGAGGAGGTGTGGTGTGGGGGAGGAAGGGTGTGGAGGAAGAGGAGGGGTGTGGAGGAGAAGGGGTGAGGAGAAGGGGGTGGAGGAGGAGGGCTTTGGAGGAGGAGAAGGGTTGAGGAGGAGGGGTGTGGAGGAGAAGGGGTGAGGAGAAGGGGTGTGGAGGAGGAGGGCTTTGGAGGAGGAGAAGGGTTGAGGAGGAGGGGTGTGGAGGAGAAGGGGTGTGGAGGAGGCTTGGAGGGCTGGAGAAGGTGGTTTGGGACGGTTGATGGAAAGCAGAGGATGGTAGAGGGGGAGGATGATAGGAGACAGGCATAACCTGGGTGGTAGAATATGGAGAAAAGCCTTACTGGAGCCAGAGAGGATTTTGGAGGGAGGGAGTGGCCAAAGGGCTTCAGGGATGCAGCTGACGTCAGAGGGCCTTAGACAGAGGCAGGAGAGTAGGGAATCCTGGAGGGCTCCCTGGGGCTGCAGGCGGAAGGGAGCTGAGCAGGAGCGCTCCTCCAGGAGAGGCAGGACACAGGGCTGTGGCATGAGGCGTAGCTGGTGGGGAAAGGGGTGTTTTCTGTTCTGAGGAAGGAGACTGGACATCTTCACAGGCTGATGGGGAGGCACCATCAGAGAAGGCTAAGTAGAAGGCCCCAGAACATCAGCAAGTCCCTGGGGAAGGTCAGATTGATGTGGAAATGGGACCTTGTAAGGCAGAGGGACGCTGGGGAAGGCGTGACGGGTTATGGGACGGAATGGGGAGCAGGTGGGACATGGAGGGAGCTGACCCAGGCGGCCTGGATAGGAGGCAAGAAGCCCTCATGTGGTCTGATGAGTCTTGAGGAAAGAATGGCGTGGGTGCCCCATGCGGCAGGAGAGGGCTGGGTCAGCACAGCCTGGAAGTGCTGGTTCTTTCCACAGGACTCCCAGCAACAGAAAGTTCAGCCTGAGTGATGTGGTGGCAGGTCTTGAGGAGGAAGAGTGGTGTGGTGGCAGGAGAAGGGGCCTGTGGGTGTCACGTAGGCCACGAGCCAGGTGGGCCCGGGCAGAAGCAAGGAAAGCTAGGAGAGGATGGGCAGGCTGAGAAGAGGGGACAGGGAAGAATTCTCAGTGGGGTCAAAGACCAGGGTATGTGCGGACCAGAGTGGAAATGGGGTCTCAGGAAGTTACAATCAGAGACAGGATTTCCAAGTAAGATTTCAGGAGACAGTCACCTTTATGACAAGCGCTGGATGATGTGGCTGTTCGCGTTGAACCCTGCTGGGATGGGGGTCTGGGGAAGGGACAGGGCTAGAGGCCAACCCAGGACGGAGCATCCGGTGGAGGAAGGGCGGTGGGCAGACATGTGGAGGGGTGCTGGCTGCGGGGGCAGGAGACTGAGCTGCCTCCAGCTAAGGGAACTGAGTGCCCCTCCATGTATAACAAAAAGGCCTGACCCACAGCTGGTGCAGGGCCTGCCTTGCCAAGGCCCCAAATCCCAGCTGCAGGCTGAGCTGTGCAGGAGGCGGTGAGAGCAAGGCTCCCCATCAACCCCTCACCCAAGTGAAGAAAAACACCACCAAATGCAGAGACAACCTCATTGTGCTGCTTTTAATTACGAAAGATGTAAAATGATGCATTATAAAACTTGGAAGCAACTTTATACAAATTCCAATCTTTAAATATGGTTGAACAGGGTGCCCTGGGGGTCAGGACACTGGCAGGAAGTCTGATTAGTTGCTGGGATGGTCCCATCCATGAAACACTGGACACATGCTGGGAACCATCTGTGCATAAATCAGAAGAGCCAACAAGAGTGGGAATGGGAAAGGTCTGCAAATACGCATATGGACTTGAAGATACAACACCAGCTCAGGTAATATACAGCTCAGGTAATATACAGAAGAAATGAAACAGGAGAAACAGGACAAAGGAGAATTCATGACATGATCAAGAAACCCTTCTAACGCTCTATGTCCTAAAACCCACAACCATACAGAAAGAAAAAATGCAAATGCAGACAGGTTTTTAGTTCTATGCTGTTTAACTGCTATAAGTGAGAGTAGTACAATGATCGATTTCTTGTGACAAAACTAAATATTGAAAAATAGTTTACTCTGAAGTATGCAGCTGCTTCAAATGCTGAGGACCACAACTGGTTTTGTTACAAAGGCCACAGTGAGTGCAGGCTCACGTGCTGCGGGCCAGGGCGACCCTGCCCATGGTGAGTCCTCCACACCTTCTAGGCAGAGTGGGTTGTACAATGCCCAAAACCTTTCACAAGAAAAGACTGCACTCATAGACCTAAGGACAAATTGAATTCAGTGCTAAACCATATTGCCCCTACTATACGCCCCCAAATAAATACCTTCCCTTGGAGGCCTGTTTTCACAAGTCACCTGGAGAACCCCTGTGGGGCAGTGGGGTTCACTGTGTAGGTCTTGGGGTCTCCTGTTGCCAGGCAGGGTGGCTGCTGTGCAGACAAACTGAACTGGGACCCTGACATGATGATACCCACGGGTAAGGCACTATGTGAAAAGTGGACTATGCTGAGAACTGTTTTATAAAAACACAACTCTTATAATATCAGCACCATCCCCTGTTGGGAGTGAGATCAGATTTGGGAGCCCTTTGACACAGGAGCTGGCTTTTTTTGGCACACTGGGGAGCTGGGTAGCATTGCCACTAAAGGCTCTTTAACAAAAAGTCTCCCCTCTGAGGTCTCGAGCACAAAGGGATCTGAAAGTGTAACTGGGAACAGGGCTGGCAAGGGCAGGCCAGCAGGCCCTTCCTGAGCTGGAAATCAGGTGAGGAGAACTCTGGTTTGATTTCCCAATTCCACAGCAAAGATTTGGGACAAAGGTGAAACCGATTCCAGAGGAAGGTGGAGGGGCACCCCATGAGGGTTATTTTAAAGATTACAGGCAAGGTCAGAAGATAGAAATGGAATGAGGTCTGGAGAGGCTAACCAGCCCAGGGTCTTGTGACGATGGCTCCTTTTACATAAGGGACAGGTGTGCCAGATTCAGACCCTCATTGTACAGCCTTGCTCCTCTGGGTGGAGCAGTCCAGCGACCCTCAATACACTCCAGGGTCTCCTGGAAGGGCAATGGCTGTCCAAGCAAAAATCCTGGCATCTTTCGTCTCTCCTTCAGGATTCTCCTCCTCTCTACCCTGTCCTCTCACAGCCTAGATCCCTCCCCTGCAGTGCTCTGCCCCCTTCAAACCTACTGGCTTCACCTAAGTTAGAGGAGGCAGGCGGTGGTTGAAATCTGGTCCATCTATTTTATGAGAGGGTATTAATGACTAATGATGGTTCCGTGAATTAGGCCTTCGTTTTACTATAAACTATTTTGTCAACCTTAAAGAATGAATCTCTACTTGAAGCAATTTAGAGCCAAACATGGATCTGAGAGGGAAGATCTTCCTGGGTGGGGCCCAGACAGGGTCCCTCAGGGCCCTCACCTGCTCAGCCCTTTCGGATATACTCAGAAGACAGCTCCCACCCACCCGCATGGAGCACAGCCCAAGGAGAATGCAGTGCCCGGCTTCACTGTGATTTGGTCACCTAGTGTTAAAAGCATATTAAAGTGCATGCTTCACCATAGGCACGAGTGCTAGAAAAGCTAAAGCTCTGAGAAGATTTGGCAGGGAAGGGGGATAGCTAGAGATGAGCCTGCCTTACAGCATGGCGGATGCAGTCATTCATCATGCACTGCACACGCTGTTCTGCAGCACTCACTCCAGCACACGAGTGTGCTGCCACGCACGTGTTAGGTGCTATGGGTTCAACAATGAATAAGGCACTGTCCCTGCCCTCAAGGAGCTTATGGTCTGGGGGGGTGACATTAAACTCCCAGCCCACAGAGCCACCGCTCCTCCAGCTGCTCTTAGTGGGGAGATCTGTGCTTGTCCCGAGTTTGTCTGGAGGCCACTGAGTGTGAGATAGCTGCAGTCCCTGTCTTCCCTCCCCACTCTGCAAGAAGGAGCATAGTTCTCTTCAGGCTCATCAGTGCCAGGGGACTCTTTTCAGTGACTGATAAAATGGTCTTCCTCTTCCTCTGGTCCATAAGGAAAAGGTGTACTTTTCTGAAGCAGCAGAAACCAACTGGGAGAAAATGAAAATTAGCCTTCAGTTTGCCTAACTCAAGCCTGCTTTCGGACTTGTGGCAAAAACTTCTTCATGTCATAAATCAGGCATGGGAGAGAGCCGTGGGGTCCGCTCAGCCTGGGAATGTCCCCTGCTGGAGGGCCTCACCCTCCGGGTCAGGTCAGAGCAGGCATCGCGGTGCCCTCTCCGGGCCACCACTCCAGGCTGAGCCTCCCACTCTGGACTCGCCTTCGGCGCAGCCGGAGATCAGTGGTTCTGAGCACTACACAATGCCACGGAGGCCTCCAGTGACATGATATTTCCTACTCTTACACATCGATGGACTGGAAGGCCAAGAAAAAGATGCAATGGAGATGAACTTTCCAGTTCATGGGAAGCTCCAAGCAGCCTGCCTGCTGCAACATGACTTTGGCCACAGGCTGGAGAGGCAGTACATAGCTGTGTGATCTGGAGGAAGCCACAGTGTCTGAGATGGGACCTCATCTGAAAGCCTGGAGCCGTGGCATTGGTTCCTTCTATGTCAAGATAACGAAAGCCGGCAGTCAGCTGGCTCCATTCTATTCCATTCTATTTTGGCTGTTGCAGAAAAACATTCTTCTGTTCCACTGCCTTCTGTTCACAGTCTGTCAGCTCGAAACGTCTCTTCAACAGAGGGGTCCAGCAGGCCCATGTTGGAGTCACTTAACATGTTGAGTCCGTCCAGGCTCAGGGGTTCAATCTGCAGCTCCTCTTCCAGTGGAAATGGAGTGTCCACGTTCAGGCTGACCTCGGGCAGGCCTGCCAGCGCACTGTTGAGGTCTTTGAACAGGTTGGTGCTGGAGTCTTCTGAAAGGGGTAGCCAGAGAGGAAAACAGTATGCTTAGGAGGCATGAAGGCTCCAGGCTACTAAGCAAACCCAGCTGATGACGGTCCCCTAAACTGCTATCCCACACGTCCTTACCACCCCTAGGCCCACAGTTCTTGCCCTGGAGTCTACATTCTTGTCAGTCAGTTGCACAACTCCCAATTTTTGCAAGTTTTTTTCCTTTTGAACAGTCATCAGTCACCTAAGATGAAATCTTTCTTTTTTTTTGAAACAGAGTCTCACTCTGTCACCCAGGCTGGAGTACAGTGGCACTATCTCGGCTCACTGCAAGCTCCACCTCCCGGGCTCACACCATTCTCCTGCCTCAGCCTCCTGAGTAGCTGGGACTACAGGTGCCCGCCACCACACCCGTCTAATTTTTTTTTTGTATTTTTTAGCAGAGACGGGGTTTCACTGTGTTAGACAGGATGGTGTTGATCTCCTGACCTCATGATCCGCCCACCTCGGCCTCCCAAAGTGCTGGGATTACAGGTGTGAGCCACCGTGCTCGGCCAGATGAAATCTTTCAGAAAAGGCTTTGACTGCCAGGCCCACCACCCTGCGTCACGGTCTCTGAGGCTGGACACCTGCATCTCAAAGAGTCAAGTCGACCCAGGCAACGTTCGCTTTTTGCTTTATGTAATATTATGTTGTTTAAACTATCTTATGAAGGTACCTAAACACGTAACAAAATAAAAGCAGTAAAGAAGCTGAGGGGTGGCTCACTCACCTGTCAGGATGGTGTTTGGGAAACTCCCGCAGTTGGAATATGGGCTTGGTCTCAAATGAAAAGAGTCCTGCAGTTCTCGGGAACCTTGTTGCACCAGAGGCACCTGGAAGCATCAAAGGTCACGTGAGGAAGGCCACACCTCTGCTTCCAAGGAGGAAGGGAGTATTGCAATGTGCTCCCAGAGCAAAACCTGACTTGCAAACTAATACATATTCCCTTCTTTCCAGGATCCCAGAGTGCTTTGCTCTTGTGGTGATGTATGTACGATATTCTTGTCAGGGAGGCAGATGCTGGGGTGGAGGAGGGGCCCCTGAGGCCCACAGCGCGGTGACTTTTCCCCAGCCCACTACACCATCCCAAGAGATACCAGTGGTCATGGTTTCTGTGGCCCCTCAGACATGTCTCCTCAGCCTCACCAAGGCCTTTGTAAACTGCCTTCTGTGGGAACCCTTCAAAGGCTCTGTCTATAACCAAGAAAGTATGGATTCTTTTCTTCCTTGGTTTCTTCCTCTTTTTTCTTTAAAGATAGGGTCTCTGTTGCCCAGGCTGGAGTGCAGTGGCGCCATCTCGGCTCACTGAAACCTCCACCTCCCAGGCTCAAGCGATCCATCCACCTCAGCCTCCCAAATAGCTGGGACCACATGCCACCATGCCTGGCTAATTTTTGTATTTTTTGTAGAGACGGGGTCTTGCTGTATTTTACCCAGGCTGGTCTCAAACTCCTGAGTTTAAGCAAGCCACCTGCCTCGGCCTCCCAAAGTGCTGGAATTATGGGCGTGAGCTACTGCGCCTGACCTATTCCCTGGTTTCTAGAAAACTGAGAAAGTGGAAGCCTTTCCTTTTCACACTCAGAAGGAGGAAACTCAGGCAAGCTTCTCCCTATGAGAAAGCCTCTATGAGGACTGGTTATAACTGTGGCCAATTTTAGGTTCCTTTCCTGAAATTTAATTTTCTAAGCCATTTAAAAAAATGTCTCAAAAGAAGAAGTTTCCATCACTTTTCAGGGAGACACTGATTCCCATCTAGACTAAAATGGCTCTTTAGAAAACATGGAGGCAAGGAGGACTGGTTCTTGCCACAAGGCTTCATCTGTGGCCTACTTAGGAAACAGTTATCTTAATTTATTTTATTATTATTAAGTTCTTGGCCAGGCACCGTGGCTCACACCTGTAATCCCAGCACTTTGGGAAGCCAAGGCGGGTGGATCACTTGAGGTCAGGAGTTCAAGACCAGCCTGGTCAACATAGTGAAACCCTGTCTCTACTAAAAATACAAAAATTAGCTGGGTGTAGGGGTGCACGCCTGTAACCCCAATTACTCAGGAGTCTGAGACATGAGAATTGCTTGAACCCAGGAGGTGGAGGTTGCAGTGAGCCGAGATCATGCCACTGCACTCCAGCCTGGGCGACAGATTAAAAAAAAAAAAAAAAAAAGTTCTGGAAACTGTTCAACCCTTCTTCCACTCCTTAATCCATCGGAGGGCCCAGTCCATACTTACTGAATACTATTGAATACCATAAAATCTAGGAATATTAAAAATAGTCAAGTTAGGGAGAAACTAAACTGTAAAAGCAAGTGGCCGAGTTGCAAATACCTTACAGAAGGAGCTCCCCTCACTCCCCAGGACTGAGCTGTCCCCAGGAGGCCACACGCTGTGCTAGGTGCACCAGTCTGGGTTCAGGCAAAATGCGGCGCCACCTTCTGACCCTGCGGTGGGAGCAGGTGCCATCCTCCCTATGCCTCAGTTTCAACATGAGGGCACTGAGGAGGTGGGTGCTGTGTCCCTTCCAGCGTTCATGATTTTACACTTCTACAATGAGAGTGTCATCAAGTCTCCTGCCAATTATTCCAATAGTTCCTCTGCTGAAGCCTGATACTAAATAACACAGCCAGAGCCAGCGTTTTAGGGCCAAAGAAGATGAAAGGCTCTTCTAGCCACAGAACACATCCAGAACCAGGGAAGTGGCATGTCTGGTCTGCTTGGTTCTGAGTTCTACACAATGAACAACCTAAATGGTATAGTTTATGCACCCAGGGAGGGGAAGGCAGGGGCGATCCACCCACCTGTTGAGGAAAGGCAGGGCCTGGCCTCATGGACTGCTGGTCAAAACCCACATCTGGGAAGAAGTTGGTCAAAGATGAGCCCTTCAGAGAGTAAGGAAAGGTGACCATTTAGCTTGGAACTCAGAGCAAAACAAGCATTCCCTCCGTACCAACACTGCTGCTAGGACTCACCTGGGCTGGGAGAAGCTGAAAGTCTGACTGTGGCAGTGAGGAGGCTGCCTGGGGCTGCTGGGCAGGGGCCTCAGGAGTGCGGGGCTGCTGCAGGAGGGGCTGGGTGAGCTCCTGGGGCGCAGGGTAAGGGGGTGGCGGGGACACCTGGGCTTGAGCTTCTGTGGGCAGGAAGGAAAGGTGGCTTCGGTCTGAGGACACGATCTGCAAAACAAACACACAAAGCCACTAATGAGCTTCTGCGTTTCTAGTGTTAAGTCCTTTAGGGTTAGGAAATGTCAGCGTGAGAGGAAGCCTGAGATTTTCCTCACCGCGGTGTCCTGTGCAATGCTGTGAGAAGCCCGTTTCTCCTCTTCCTTTAAAGTATATCTCAAATTTTACTTCCCCACAAAGCACGTTCCATTCAATGACAAGTTCTATTGTCTTAAAAGAACTAAACAAGAAAACAGTCAATTTAACCAATTTCCTTTCAGTTTTCTCCGTGAAAATCATGTTTTGTTTTGTTTTGTTTTTTTTACAGCTATGTCTTCTGGTTAAAAGTGGAAGATTGAAAAAGGCCCTTAGCTCTGCCATCTCCCCAAACCCTGTTAAGACACTACAACAACATTAACCAGCAATAAGCATTCATAAATAACACTAAACAATAACACAGAACACTAAATGATAACAAACAACACGAGGACAAAGATAACGGGAGAGAAGAAAATGGCAACAAAAGCTGGAAAATGAGAAGCAGATGGCCAAATGGTAACTGGCTTAGCAGAACTGAGAAAACCCAATGCTAAGCTGGCAGTGAGGAAAAACCAGGAGGCAATCTCATTTAGAGCACTAAATCCCCACAGGGCTCTGGGACTGGGGACAGCAGGGAGCAGGGGCTGAAGCTAAAACCAGGAGGTTCTGGTCAAAGTTTGTGTAAGGGGCAGTCGGACCTGCAGAGTCCTTGCCTTGACTGTGCTTCTACACACTGGCCCCCACCACCCCGCCGCCTGCCAGGAGACTGGAAGGTTCCACTTCGGAGAGAATAAAACTAAGGGACTCTGGATATTAGAAGGTGAGGCACTTTAC
The DNA here is from genome assembly GCF_009764315.1 of Trachypithecus francoisi. Taxonomy (NCBI): domain Eukaryota; kingdom Metazoa; phylum Chordata; class Mammalia; order Primates; family Cercopithecidae; genus Trachypithecus; species Trachypithecus francoisi. The sequence goes on from NW_022681468.1 coordinate 98,450,590, forward strand.
TGGAAACACAGGGTTTAGAAGCAATTTCATGATCAAATCTTAAGATCTCCACCTTTCTTTCCCAACCTGGCTCTCAGGATGCTGGAATCCAGATATGCCGAGGTGGGACATTGGAAGAGTGTCCTTTAGGGAACCTGACAAGGCCTGAGAGAGAAAATCTTTTTTTTTTTTGGAGACAGAGTCTTGCTCAGTCACCCAAGCTGGAGTGCAGTGGCACGATCTTGGCTCACTGCAACCTCCACCTCCTGGGTTCAAGCAATTCTCCTGCCTCGGTCTCCTGAGTAGCTGAAATGACAGGAGCATGCTAACACACCTGGCTAATTTTTGTATTTTTAGTAGAGACGGGGTTTCACCATGTTGGCCAGGCTGGTCTAGAACTCCTAACCTCAGGTGATCCTCCCGTCTTGGCCTCCCAAAGTGCTGAGATTACAGGTGTGAGCCACCGCGCCTGGCCAGAGAAGATCATAAAACTTATGACACCAGAAATTTCCCAAGGAAATGACCAAGCTAGATCATTCCACAATGAAGACCACACTCAGCAGTGCTGCCCACATACACAGCTGCCAGCCAGCTTCTCAGTGTCCTGTTTTCTTTCTTTTTCTCATTTACATATTTTTATTTGGAAATGTTTATATTAGTACAAGGAAACAATTTTGGAGACACTGGATGTCATTAGTTATCACTAGTTTATTATAAAAGAGAAATATGGAAATTATTTACATGATGAAAGATTTCAGAACTTCAGTGGAATGGGCATCTTCACATTGATATCATTTCAATAGTGACTTATTTCAGTCTATGTACTTTCCAAGAATGTCACCGTCTCTGAGTAGGAAATAATCCTTGTCATGTAGAACTATTTTGGTGCCTCCATATTCTAGGAGAAGAACTTTATCTCCAACTTTCATGCTAACTGGCTGAATCTCTCCACCCTTTCCTTTAGATAACCCGATCCAACAGCGACTATTGTTGCTTGCAGTACTTTTCCTTGCGATTTTTCTGGAAGCATAATGCCTCCTTTGGTTACAGTTTCAGCAGCACTCCTTCCAACCAATACTCGGTCAAAGAGTGGAAGAAACTTTCTAAACGCTTGTCCCGCCATGACTCCCTTCGCCTCAGACTCGTACTCTGCTCTAGCGTAGCACTGCAAGGAGAGAGCCCCTCAGTGTCCTGTTCTTAAACGTGAGCAGAGCACCGAAGATCACCAGGCCCCGAGGAAACCATCTGCCATGAAAGTCAGAAGGCAAAGCAGACACACACAATCTTGAAAAGATGTGTGCAGGAAGAAGTAGTTGTGAAAAAACAAAATCAGCATGACAATATTTAGGCTACTAAGAAAATCCTTATCTATTAGAGATACATATTGAAATATTTGCAATTTTTAAAAGCAGGGTATGGATGAAACAAGATAATAAAGCTGGCATGGTGGCTCACGCCTGTAATCTCAGACTTTGGGAGGCTGAGGCAGGTGGATAACCTGAGGTCAGGAGTTCGAGACCAGCCTGGCCAACGTGGTGAAACCCCGTCTCTACAAAAATTAGCCAGGTGTGGTGGTGTGGACCTGTAGTCCTAGTTATTTGGGAGGCTGAGGCCAGGAGAATGGTTTGAACCTGGATGGCAGAGGTTACAGTGAGCTGAGATCACACCACTGTACTCTAGCCTGGGCAACAGAGCAAGACTCCGTCTCAAAAAAAAAAAAAAAAAAGTTAATTGTTGAGGCTAGATGATGGGTATAGGAGGACTTACTGTATTATGTTCTCTATTTTTCATGCAATTAAAAAATTTTATTATAAAAATAAAGATAAATTAGAAAAAAAGGACCACTAAAAACCTTAGAGAGAAAAATGTGATATTGCATCTGTGGAATATGTATGATGCTATTAAAAAGGAACACTGAGTGAACAAAAAAGAACTCATAGCAATTTTAAAATGAGAGCAGAAATGAAAAACTCAACAGAAGGGTTGGAAGATAAAGCTGAGACACTCTTTCAGAAAGCAAAGCAAAACAAACAAGGAAGCAACCACGGAGAAGGAAAAGAGGAGAGAGAGAAAATAAGGATATTAGAGGAAAAGTCCAGGATAGTCAACATTCGTAGAGTTCCAGAGAGAGAACAGAGAAAACTGAAGGGAAGAAATCACTGAAGAAACTTTATTTCAATGTTCTTTAACATTTCCCAGAAATGAAGGCTGTGAGTTTCCAGATTGAAAGAACCCACCAAATATGCAGACTCACGCCAAGCCACATTATCTTGAAGTTTCAGAACATTGGGGACAAAAAGATCTTACAAGCCTGGGGTGGAGTGGGGATTCCATGCAAAGTGTTAAGAGTCAGAATGGCACTGGATTTCTCAATAGCAACTTAGAAATGAAAAGGCAATCGATTCCAAGGGAAAATTATTTCAAATTTAGAATTCTATATTCAGCCAAATAATAATTAAATGGTAGATCAAATAAAGACATTTTAAGTCATACAAAGTCACAGGCACTCTTTCCTATAGAGCTACTAGAGAATTTATTTTTGAATGTATTGAGATCTGCCCAACTCCAAGAGTTGGGGACTGAATTAGTAAGACACATAAATACATACAGATAACCAGGCTAACAAAAAAAGTCAGACATTTATTAACTCCCAGGAGGAAAAAATTCTCATTTTCTTATTTCATGGTATACTATATGTCAACTCTAACTACATAGTAACTATAAAAACACTAAATATTGAGTATTGCTCTAACCAAAATTATAATAAATGAGGACGGTGGGTAGGAAATTGTGTGTGTGTGTGTGTGTGTGTGCGCGCGCTCATGTGCGCACATATGTGTGTGGTGGGGTTTGTGGGAGAGTGGAAAGAGAACTAAATTCTACCCTGCATTGGTAGGATGTCATTAGATAATGCCTAACACCAAAAAATGTAGAACAAAAAATGCATAAAACAACATGGTTAGGCCGGGTAAGGTGGCTCATGCCTGTAATCCCAGCATTTTGGGAGGCTGAGGCGGGCAGACTGCCTGAGGTCAGGAGTGCAAAACCAGTCTGGCTAACATGGTGAAACCTCATCTTTACTAAAAATACAAAAATTAGCCAGGCGTGGTGGCACACACCTGTAGTCCCAGCTACTTGGGAAACTGAGGCAGGAGAATCGCTTGAACCTGGGAGGTGGAGGTTTCAGTGACCTGAGATTGCACCACTGCGCCCCAGTCTGGGCGACAGAGCAAGACTCTGTCTCCAAAAAAAAAAAAAAAAAATAATAATAATAATAATAACAACAAAGAGATTAACTAAAATGGTTGACGGTAGCCATCTCTAGGCAGTGAGAAATATGCCTAAGGACAGGGGAAAAGACCACTGTTTTTCTGTAACAAGTCCTTTAGAACTATTTGACATTTTAAACTACATGCATGAGTAACATTCACTTTTCAAAATTTCCTTTTTTTAAGAGATAGGGTGTCACTATGTTGCCAAGGCTGGTCTTGAACTCTAGGCCTCAAGCAATCCTCCAGTCTCTGCCTCCTGAGTAGCTGGAATTACAGTCAGAACCACTGTGTCCAGCAACATTCATTAAAAAAAAATTCTAAATATTAAACAAATTAAAAACACATCTGAAAGGGGACACTCTGGCCAGACAGTCTCCTTAAAACGTAGCTAAAAAGCAAGAATACTTTTAGATCTTATAAAAGAATCTTGCAAAATAAAATTAAAGGCAATTCAATAACATAAGAACCATGAAAACAATAATTATGGACTAGCCTGGGCAATACGGTGAAACTCCATCTCTACAAAAAAAAAAAAAATACAAAAATTAGTTGGGTGTGATGGCATACACCCGTAGTCCTAGGTACCTGGGAGGTTAAGGTGGGAGGATCACCTGAGCTCAGGGAGTTCAAGGCTACAGTGAGCTGTGATCATGCCACTGCACTCGAGCCTGGCTGAGAGTGAAATGCTGTCTCTAAAAAAAATAAAAATAAAAATTATGGCAGGGCACAGTGGCTCATGCCTGACACAAGGCACACTGGCTAATTCCAGCCCTTTGGGAGGCTGAGGCAGGAGGATCACTTGAGCCCAGGAGTTTAAGACCAGCCTGGAAAACATAGGGAGACTCTGTTTCTTTCTTTTCTAATTTTAACTGAGACAGAGTAACTCTGTCACCCAGGCTGGAGTGCAGTGGTGCAATCCTGGCTCACTGCAAACTTCCGTCTCCAGGGTGCAAGCAATTCTCATGTCTCAGCATCCTGAGTAGGTGGGATTACAGGCGTGAGCCACCACGCCCGGTAATTTTTGTATTTTTAGTAGAGATGGGGTTTCGTCATGTTGACTAGGCTGGTCTCAAACTCCTGCCCTCAAGTGATCTGCCTGCCTTGGACTCCCACAGTGCTAGGATTACAGGTGTGAGGCACACACCCAGTCCAGGGAGACCCTGTTTCTACAAAAAAATTTTTTAAATTAGCTGGGTGTGGTGACATGGGCCTGTAGTCACAGTTACTTGAAGAATCCCAGCTGAGGCAGGAGGATCGCTTGGGCCCAGGAATTCAAGGCTGCAGGGAGCCACGATGGTGCAACTGTGCTCCAGCTTGGGCGACACAGTGAAACTTAAAAACAAAAATTATGAAATGGCCTCTCACCCTTGCCCAAAAGAGATTACTCATACAATCAAGATGCCACAGCTAGTAATTGGTAAAAAGGGACTAATAACAAGATCCTCTAACTCTCTGTTGTGTTCTGTCAACTCTTCCTTCTAAATCATTATTAATTTATGGCGAGGAATGATGCTGTAACAGATAGAGGATATGACCAAAGGTTAAAAATACATTCCTCGATGATTACGGTAAGGAGAACCACCTCTGAGTTTAGAATTTATAGGACGTTTCAACCCCTGTGTTTCTATAATGGGCTTTGCTTTGCTTTTGAGACAGGGTCTCACTCTGTTGCCAGGCTACAGTGCAGTGAGGCTATCTTGGCTCAATGCAGCCTCGACCTCCTGGGCTCAAGCAATCCTCCCACCTCCGCTCTGGAGCAGCTGGGACTACAGGCGCGTGCCACCTCACCCAGCTAATTTTTCCATTTTTTTGTATGGGTGTGTGACTTTTAAATGTGCCTCTTTCTCAACAGACTTCTTTTCATCCTTACAAAGAGATATAATCCTCAATATACTTAGTATTTAATGAACAATAAAAGTATTGTTTCTCAAATCCGTAGACAATTAGGGAGGAGGTCTAATTTGCTATCAAAGCTTCAGGAGGGTATTAAATATTTTCTTTGGCTTTCCCCTACGGCTTAACGTACTTACAGAGTCAATGACTGATTTTTCCATGACAACTTTGAAATCCTAACCTGGTTTCCCTTAGTTATCTTAGATTTCTCTGGATGGCATTCTCTTTAACCTACTGTTCCTCTCAACCCCAAGTTTGTGAGTTAGTGACTGTAGATTGGTCAACATTTGCTTAAAGAGTAATGAGCACAGCAAATCTACTATTATTCTAATAGAAAATCATTAATTAGGCTGGCCATGGCTCATGCCTGTAATCCCAGCACTTTGGGAGGCCATGCTGGGAGGACGGCTTGAGCCCAGGCATTTGAGACCAGCTTGGGCAACATATCGAGATCTTGTCTCTATAAAAAAATAATTAAAAAATTAGTCAGGTATGGTGATGCATGCCTGTGGTCCCAGCTACTCTGAAGACTAAGGTGAGAAGATCGCTTGAGCCCGGAAGGTGAGGCTGCAGTGAGCCGTGATTGTGCCACTGCACTCCAGCCTAGGCGACAGAGTGAGACCCTTTCTCAAAAAAAGAAAAGAAAATCATGAATTCATTCTGCATTATTAACACTTCTGCTCTGCTCTGATTTCACATATAAGAGTGAACAGATTGCACTTGAGGCCTCGTGGGTGCTTGCTGTAATAATGGGTGTAATCCAAAATAGTAAAGAGGAGGAATGCACTTCCTATATCTTGCAGTCTGTTTCACTGTAGTGGTTGGTCTGTCTGTGTGTGTTTACCTGGGAGGTAGGATATGGGGCCAGTGGGCTGGTTGAAGACAGCTGTCTGCTGAAACCTTGATGTGCTTCGGGGCCAGGAGAAAGCGTCAGAGGGCTGACGGGAGGCTGCCGACGCCGAGACGGGCCACTGAGGTTTGTGGTGGAAAGAGATGGGTTGCTAAGGGAAAATAGACGGAGCGAAGGGTGAAGAGCAGATGCGCTGGGAACAGATGTCTGTGGGTGGTTATTTAGGGAAGAGGAAAGCACAGTCTTATTGAGTGTGGCTTGGATGGAGGGGTTACTCCGAGAACTCTGGAGACCTGGAAGACAACAAATTCACAAGTTATTTATAATTTCAGACCAAATCTTTTGTTTTCCAAAAATGAAAGAAAACTGTCTACTGTCACATGCGACAATGATTCTGTAGGTAAAGGAGCTCCTGGACAGCTCTCCTACAGGGACAGCATCCGACACACCAATGACAAGGAAAAGATGCCCCTGCACTAACAGAGACGGAGTCACCAAGATGAGAATGATGTTTTCCCATGATGGGGGAGATCGTCTCAACAACTCCTAGGTGCACAAAACTAGGTAAACTGGGGGGTAGCAGAGGCAAATGTTCCAGGTGCTTGGCCCAGACCCAGGGAAAGGACCCTAGGTCTGTACAACAAATTCTGTTTAGAGCCCCTGAAGGTCTCTGTCCCAAGCACACTGCCTGCGCCCCCTGCTACCTTTGGAGAGCATCCTTTCACGGCGAGTCATGGTCCTTGAGGAGCTGTCTCGGTGGTCTTTAAGTACCCTCAACACACTAGGGAGTCATAGGAGGGGACACTTCCCTGTATCTCCCACCCCAGCGTCCCTCTTTGATTTTCTCTTTCCCAGGAAATTGTTCATCACAGTCTATTCCAACTCGAAAAGGAAGTTTTTGCTGATGCTTTATTTGGGGGACGGGGCGAATTTTATCATGAGTAAGGAAGTTTGGGAGAGAGATTTTTGCAGCGTAGGCTGCTAGGGCATGAGCTCCGTGAAGCTGGACATTCTGTCCTATGTCCTGCTGGTTCCTCAGCACCTGGCACAGGGCCTGGCATGGAGCAGCTTTGCTCAGCGAATCAATTATTCGGCTGCTGCTGCTGTGTGTATCTCAACTGGCAATACCTATGTTTTAACCTTCAGCCCATCTTGTACCAGCAGTTGGGGTGAGCAGAACTATGTGTTGTTTTGTGTTGACAAAAAATTTAAGTGTTTGATAAAAGTTATGGAAAGGAAGAAATGACAAAAACCCAGCATTTTGAGCTGGCAAAATTATTATTATCATTATTATAATTATTATTATTTTTTGAGATGGAGTCTCACTCTGTCGCCCAGGCTGGAGTGCAGTGGCGCGATCTCAGCTCACTACAAGCTCTGTCTCCTGGGTTCACGCCATTCTCCTGCCTCAGCCTCCCGAGTAGCTGGGACTACAGGCGCCCGCCACCTCGCCTGGCTAATTTTTTTGTATTTTTTAGTAGAGACGGGGTTTCACCGTGTTAGCCAGGATGGTCCCGATCTCCTGACCTCGTGATCCACCCGCCTCGGCCTCTCAAAATGCTGGGATTACAGGCTAGGCCTGGCTAGGCCGGGCGCAGTGGCTCACACCTGTAATCCCAGCATTTTGGGAGGCCGAGGCGGGTGGATCACGAGGTCAGGAGATGGAGACCATCCTGGCTAACACGGTGAAACCCTGTCTCTACTAACATATACAAAAAAATTAACCGGGCGTGGCAGCATGCGCCTGTAGACCCAGCTACTAGGGAGGCTGAGGCAGGAGAATCACTTGAATCTGGGAGGTGGAGGTTGCAGTGAGGCAAGATCACGCCACTGCACTCTAGCCTGGGAGACAGAGCAAGACTGTCTCAAAAAAAAAAAAAAAAAAAAAAAAATTATCGTATTTTTAGAATTCACGTAGATGACTTCACTTGCTATATTTTTAAAGGTAGGAACATATCTATGACAAAGCCCTACATAAATCCACCACTCATCAGTCCACAAAGAGGTCAGTGGTCCAGCTGGCTCAGATAATAATTAGAGCTACAGCTGTGAGCTTAGCTTTCAAAAATTCATTCAGAAAGAAAGCTCAAGCATCTCTTAAATATCTTTGAAATCTGTGTGTACCAAGCATTTTAAGGAGTTCAACAGAAAATATAGAAACTGTCACGCCTGTAATCCCAGCACTTTGGGAGGCCGAGGTGGGCGGATCACGAGGTCAGGAGATTGAGACCATCCTGGCTAACACAGTGAAACCCCGTCTCTACTAAAAACAAAAATACAAAAAAAACTAGCTGGGCGTGGTGGTGGGCGCCTGTAGTCCCAGCTACTGGGGAGGCTGAGGCAGGAGAATGGCATGAACCTGGGAGGCGGAGCTTGCCGTGAGCCGAGATCGCGCCACTGCACTCCAGCCTGGGTGACGGAGCAAGACTCCATCTCAAAAAGAAAAAATAATAATAATAAAAAAATACAGAAACCTGACATCGGTTCTGACATGTTCTGGAAATAATGCTTTTTTGAGAAGACAACCAGTGACTAAACATAAGATCTTCAGCTAGAAGCAAAGTGTCAAAGGCTGCATTAGAAAACGCCAGCTTCCCTGAGGCCCAGCGGAGCTATGTGCTGATGCTGCTTCACTTCTGGGACCCTAGATATCTTCATACATCGAGGATTCACCCAGAAGATGAATTGCCCACACTCTGAATCTGGGCATAAAGGTTTTGAGAGTTTCTCCTATGAAGCACATGTGTATACATCAAAACCGAGACTCAGTCGATGAAAAACTTGATACTATTAAGGATACTAAAATGACCCAAAAAACCCAAAAAACAAAAATAAAGGTGTTCTCTGCAATCAATTCTTCAAACCTAAGATTGTGTTGCACCAGGGCAGCATCACTGCAATCATTAGAGAAACTTCCAGGTGACCCACCTGAAGGGGACCACTCTCATTTGGGTGGTGAGTTCTGATTTGCATGGATGAATCTCAGAGTGAAGGGCAACAAACACTCCTTTCACCTGGAGACCATCACTGAGCATCCCTTCCAAACGAAATGCTCCACAACACAATTCTAGGTAGGAGTGTTATGGCCAGGGGCTGTACTGCACCACTGGGAGTAAGAGGATTATCACCTGCCCTAGACATTGACAAGAGTATGCCGGTGGTGGCTCACGCCTGTAGGCCAAGGCAGGTGGATCACTTGAGGTCAGGAGTTCGAGACCCCGTCTCTACTAAAAATACAAAAAATTAACTGGGCGTGGCGGCATGCACATGTAGTCCCAGCTACTAGGGAGGCTGAGGCAGGAGAATTGCTTGAATCTGGGAGGCGGAGGTTGCAGTGAGCCAAGATCATGGCACTGCACTCTAGCCTGGGAGACAGAGTGAGACTACGTCTCAAAAAAAAAAAAAAAAAAATTATCGTATTTTTAGAATTCATGTAGATGACTTCACTTGCTATATTTTCAAAGGTAGGAACATGTCTATGATAAAGCCCTACATAAATCCACCACTCACCAGTCCACAAAGAGGTCAGTGATCCAGCTGGCTCAGATAATAATTAGAGCTACAGCTGTGAACTTAGCTTTTAAAAATTCATGCAGAAAGAAAGCTCAAGCATCTCTTAAACATTTTTGAAATCTGTGTGTACCAAGCATTTTAAGGAGTTCATAGAAAATACAGAAACTGTCACGCCTGTAATCCCAGCACTCTGGGAGGCCGAGGTGGGTGGAGGTGAGCCTGGTCAACATGGTGAAACCCTGTCTCTACTAAAAATACAAAAACAATTAGCTGGGCATCGTGGCACATGCCTGTAATCCTAGCTACTCTGGAGGCTGAGGCAGGAGAATTGCTTGAACCTGGGAAGTGGAGGTTGCAGCGAGCTGAGATTGTGTCATTGCACTCTAGCCTGGGTGACAGAGTGAGACCCCGTCTCAAAAAAAAAAAAAAAGAGTGTCAGGCTTCAAATAAATGTAGTCATAATTTCAATATGGACAAGCAAACCCATAGAGTAATACCCAAGTCCCGTTCTGGGTAGCATCTTTGTATAGCTAACGCTGCATCTTTAACTGGAACTGTGAGTGATTTCCACTTAATACACAGATATTAAGTAGAAATATTTTCATCATATCTGCTGTAAATTTTCTAAAATGCAAAATATTCCCTTTAGAAATCTAATGGAAAATGGGAGGAATCCAGAGAGATGGCCTAAATTATAAACTGTCATATGTTGATGAGAGCCACTAACACTGTTCAGCCAACGCAGAGTGGATGCTTATTTCTTGGCTCCCATGTCTTATTCCCCCAGTCCCTGGATAGAGGAGTGAGTGAGGATGACAGGGAATGAGGTTCAGCAGAGCTGCCTCAAACTCATCAACCCAGGAGAAACAGAAACGTGCAAGAAAAATGTCTACAGGGTCAGGAGATACAACAAGGTACATTATCGTCTCTAATTGAGATGCAGTCATTCTCATTCAGTGATTCACTGAACACGCCACATGGGTGGGGACCACATATGATGAAGCCACCAGGTCACTGCTAAGCAGGAGATACTCACCAGAGGAGCTTCTTATACCCAGGTGGGTCACAGCAGCTGGGATGTTGTTCACACTATTCCCCACACTCATACTCCCAAAGAGGTGGTCGGTGGTTTCCAGGGAGGCTGGCAGGGGCGTGGAGTAGTGGAGGTTGGTTAGATCTGGCAATGACCCTCCAGTGTTCAGGGTCCCCAAAAAGGGTGAGAGGCCTAGGTTTTGACCATTATGTGGAAAAGCACTGAAAAAAGAAAGATTAAGAATGACTTTCTACAATGTATTTGGCTGTTGGGAAACCAAACATGGCCGAAACCTTTTCCTTGTCAAATAAGAGCATCGGCTACAAAAGACGGAGGTCCTGGTGTGGCCTCTCTCATTCTGAGAACACGGGTGCTCAGCTTAACCTCTCCAAAACACACTTCCTCACCGACTACCAGTGCCCACATTACAGGAATACTAGATTAGGGTCTAGAATAATCAAGACCAGATTAGATTATGATGCAGAAGTATTCTGAAAATTATAAACCCCTCTACAAAATATGAGGCACTGTTCTCTATTTATGTAGTTCTTTGCTACCAGAAAAAGTATCTCTGAGTAACCAGCTACCTTCCAATATACCTTCCAAGATATATTTTTTATTTTTTTATTTTTATTTTTATTTTTTTTGAGACGGAGTCTCGCTCTGTCGCCCGGGCTGGAGTGCAGTGGGCGGATCTCAGCTCACTGCAAGCTCCGCCTCCCGGGTTCACGCCATTCTCCTGCCTCAGCCTCCCGAGTAGCTGGGACTACAGGCGCCCGCCTTGTCTCCCGGCTAGTTTTTTGTATTCTTTAGTAGAGACGGGGTTTCACCGTGTTAGCCAGGGTGGTCTCGATCTCCTGACCTTGTGATCCACCCGTCTCGGCCTCCCAAAGTGCTGGGATTACAGGCTTGAGCCACCGCGCCTGGCCGATATATTTTTTAAATTACAGTCTTCATAAACTTTAAAGTGACAAAGAGATGTTGCCACTCATTCATCACAATCTGTGGGCTGGCACCGTGTGCCAGGCAGCGGGCCGCGTGCTGGTGGCACCATGATGAACAAGCAGATGAGTATGTCTGGGGTCAGGCCTGCTCCTGAAATGTACAGGCCTGGAGCAAGAGTATAAAAGGAGGCCCGCATACCATCTGCTTCGATTTTTAAAACTTATAAATCAAATGAACAAACCCTTACATGAACTTTGTTCTCTGTCTATCCCGACAAATTATACCTCATAATAGCCTGCAAGGCCAGATTTACATGTAGAATTCTCAGACTTCTTGGAGTTCTGTGCCAGAATACACAGGGAGAGGCAGCCTGGCCCTCAGTCCACGTCCCCTTCTCTTCCGCCTAGTCCTGTTCCGCACTGCAGTGCACGCACATGGCTATCCCAGCCTATGCGGCCAAGCTCTGTCCACACCTCGCTGACTTTCTAGCCACCCCCAGGCCTAGGGGGTGTACAATGGTGGTATGTTCCCTTTGGGAATGAAGCCCTCTCAAGTGCGGGGCCCAGGGAGGGGCCTGCTAGCCAGGTCTGAAAGGACCTTGTTCTTGGAGTTCACAGATGGGCAAGAGAGACAGCCTGGGAAAGCAAGTAACTGCAACGTGGCAGGAATCGCGCTGTGCTGGGTTTGAGAAGGGGTGTGTGTAACCAGTGGGTACAAGTGACACCGGGAGCACAAAAGCAGGAGTTGTCCATGTCAGGATGGGCTGTAGAGGGGACGGGTTTGCCATGGACGTGACATAGTGTGTGCATGGAACTGCGAGTAGCTGGGCATGGCCAGGTGTCAAGTGTCAGGGCAGAGTGTGGGGAGGGAAGGCAGCAGATGGGGAGGGAGAGGCAGGAGGGAGAAGATGTGCTGTTCTCAGGAGTCTGGATCAGGGACTGTGGAAAGAGAGAGGCCAGGTTAAGTTGGAGAATGGCATTTCAGAAATGTCACTGTGGTTCCAGTGTGGAGGATGGCCTCAGGGAGCAGAAAGAAAGGCAGGGAGAACCAATTAGAAGGACCACCTGCAGCGGTCCAGGGGTGACCTAGGAAAAGAGCAGTGAGGGTGAAGCGGAGGAGAATGCAGGAGAAGGTGCCACCAGCCAGGAGCAGAGGGAAGTTATGAATTCCACTGAGGACACTTCATTCCCTCCTGCACGCATCAGCAGAGCACCTCCCAGGGGCCAGTCACTGGCATCTGGGCTTCAAGAGACTGAGCCATAAGGAACATAACTGGCAACATAATACAATTCAGTAGTGCAGTGATAGAGCCTGGAGGGAGGCCATATGGAGGGAAGCCCAGCCGACCTGAGGAGGCTTCCTTGGAGGACATCTGAGCTGAGTTTAAAGGCTAAAGAATTCAGGTGATCTAGTCAGGAAAAAGATTTCAGGCAAGTTCACAGCATGGGCAAAAGCAGGGAGGTGTGAGATCACACGGTGTGCCCTCAGAACTGTGAGGATTCAGACCACGGGAGGGTGGAGTTTAGGAGGGCTGGTTAGTGGTGGAGATGGAACTGGAAAAGCAGGCAGGGAGCACCCGAGGCTGGCACTGATGAGAGGACGACACGACGCCAGTGGAAGGCTGGAAGCGGGGTGGGCAGTGTCGGGGAGAGAGGTATCAGCTTTTCTTAGGACAGCATAGCTAACAGACTTGGGGAAGGGGTCTTGGGGTGCAAGGAGCAGACCTGGAGGTGGAGAGGCACACTGTGATGCTGCTGAACGGTCCAGCAGGAGGCCATGAGCACAGGGACAGAGAGGCAGGGTGGACTCTAGAGACAGGGAAGTAGAACTCAAGAACAACTCTGGGGCCTTTGGCCTGGGGACTGGTGGAGCCCCCCACTGAGACAGGGGACACTGAAGATGTGAGCAGACCAGGAATGAGGGCAGGGGTATGGATGAGATCATGAATTCTGTTTTGGCTTTGAGTTTTTGCTGACTAGGAAGACATGCAGGGATGCAGCAGGGATATTTCTCATTTATGTACAGGAGGCAACTGACATTCTCAAGGTTCCATTGAACAGCAGATGTGGAAGCCAGGGCATGGTGGGTCGAGGATGGGGAAGCAGTAAGGAACACTCGAGAGTAAATATGCTTTCAAAAAGCATGACTGAGAATTCTGGAAATGAGGGAAAGTTAATTAGCAGAGAAAGGCCTCCGCAAATCCAGCAGGAGGAGGACTAGGGAGTGGTAAAGTGGCCAGCCTGATTAGGAGGGACCCCTGTGTCCCTAGGACTAGAGGAGGGTGGTGTCGGGGGAATCAGTGGCAGAAGAGAGATGAGCACGCACTCCTGCCAGCCTCGCCTCACTTTTCTTGTTAAAAGTATGACTGGGCGAACTGTGGAGTCTTGGAAAGAAATGAAGCAGCAGGAGAGGTGTCCAACCGGATGGTGAGGAAGAAGGATCATTTTGGTTGTAGAAAAACTGAATATAAATTTTGTCTTTTTATTTTATTTTGTGTTTCTTTGAGACACAGTCTTGCTGTGTCGCCTAGGCTAGAGTGCAGTGGTGCGATCTTGGCTCACTGCAACCTCTGCCTCCCAGGTTCAAACAATTCTCCTGCCTCAGCCTCCAGAGTAGCTGGGATTACAGGTGTGCACTACCATACCCAGCAAATTTTTGTATTTTTAGTAGAGACAGGGTTTTGCCATGCTGGCCAGGCTGGTCTCGAACTCCTGACCTCAAGTGATCGGCCTGCCTCAGTCTCCCAAAGTGCTGGGATTACAGGTATGAGCCACTGCGCCCGGCCTGAATTTTGTCTTTTAGATGGCTGGAAGTATGGAACTGTTTATAGGGTTAAAGGTCAAGGACTAGAAAAATAAAATTGAGACCTCAGAGCCCTCAATGTGAGAGCAGATGGGCTTTCTGACTGAGAAGAAAGATCCATGGGTGATCAGGTGGGAGTGAAGGCAGAGAGAGCAGCAGTGCGGCAGGGAAAAGCGTCCAACGGCACAGAGCAAGGATGGAAAAAATGTGACCACTGTGAACCAGGTCATTAATGATGTTCACACAGTTCCTCCGCAGCTGGGAGAAATACAGGTGGGTTCCTTTCCAAATACAGTTACTACCTAAAAGAGTCACCACTGATCTAAGGAAAGTAATGCGCCCCCGGGTTCAAGACCCTCTAACGACTCCCATCTTCTCTGTGCAGATCCAAGCAATACAAGCCTCCTTGAGCTCCAGGCCCACTCCTGCCTTGGCGTCTTTGCATTTGCTGCTCCTGCTGCCTGCAGCCCTCTCCGCGTCGCCTCACACTATCAGAAAGGTTTCCTCAACAACCGCCGGTGGCTGCCTGTCCACCTGCCACGGTTGTGTCTCCTTCAGTGCATTTACCCACACCTGACTTTCACCATGCTTTGCTTATTTGTTTCTGCCCATCTTGCTCTACTAGATTATTAGCTCCTCAAAAGCAGGAACTTGATCTGTTTTGTTCATTGTTTTACCCAGTGCCAAGAATTAGGGGGTCAATAAATATGTGCGTGACTAGGAGTCACTGAATGGAATTCTATCTGTAACATAAGAGCAAGAAAGCAACTTTCTCCACCTAAAAAACACCTGCTTTAAAACTCTCCGGGTTGGCCAGGCATGGTGGCTCACCTGTAATCCCAGTGCTTTGGGAGGCCAAGGCAAGTGGTCCTTTGAGAGGATCACTTGAGGCCAGGAGTTCAAGACTCACCTGGCCAACATAGCAAGACCCTATCTGTAAAAACAAAACAGGCTGGGCATGGTGGCTCACGCCTGTAATCCTAGCACTTTGGGAGGCCGAGGTGGGTGGATCACCTGAGGTCATGAGTTCAAGACCAGCCTGGCCAATATGATGAAACTCTGTCTCTACTATATATAAAAAAATTAGCTGGGTATGGTGGTGCACGTCTGTAATTCCAGCTACTTAGGAGGCTGAGGTAGGAGAATCACTTAAACCTGGGAGGCAGAGGTTGCAGTGAGCCAAGAGCATGCCACTGCACTCCAGCCTGAGCGATAGAGCCATACTCCATCTCAAATAAATAAATAAATACAAACAAAAAAAAATAAAAAAACAAAAAACCAACCTCTTGAGGGCTAAAGTACTACAGCCCAATTCTATAATGTAGGCTTTCAGAGCCTGAAGGGTATCTGATGGTTAAGCCAAAATTGATTCTTGAGGAAAAAATATATATATATATTTTTCAAATTTCCATTTTACCAGGAAGCCCCTGAACCGGACTAGGTTGAGGGAGACTCCCTTGAGGAAAATCTTGCCCCTTCCATAGGAATGTCCTGCACCCCTCGGCAGCCCGTCTTTTGTTGGGTATGTGCCCTGGCAGGCTTTCCCACTTTCTGAAGCGAACATCAACCCATGGCGCAGCTCAGCAGATTACCTGAGTTTATGTTTAACCTGCCAAAAAGAATGTCTGAGCTCCAGGTACTCAGTAGGGAGTGCGTTGAATGCGCTGCTGTGATATACTCACAGGAAGCTCTGTTGGGGGAAATCATATTCAATGATTGCCTGAAGTGGATTTAGTTCACCCACTGACCCACTGGTGATTGTATGTACTAAGTCACATCATGCAAGAATCCCATTTCCAAACCACATTATTTTGGCCCTGCAGCCTTGCTGGTTCTGAATTGGCTTCGGTTCCAAGTGGTGGGACTGCTGTCACGGACGCTAGGATAAACATCCCCAGGAAGCCTTCTCCGGGCTGTCTCAGGACACAGCCCATCGAGTTCCAAGGGGTCCTCTCTGCGAAACTCCCCAGCAGCTGTCTGTACCATCCCACGTGGCACACCAGCCAGCCCTCCCAAGGCAGTTTCTGTTAAGGCAAGGGCCTCATTCTCTCTTTCATCTCCTCGTTCTCTTTTCGACTCAACTTCCTCATGAACTTCCTTTTTCATTTGCTTGTACTATATATATTTTTGTAAGTTGTCTCAAACCTTTTAGGGAGTGAAGTTGCATACTATTAAATCCACTAACAAATTGCTTCATAGAAACTTTTTTGTATTGCATATGGAAAATATATTCATCTTCCATTTATGTTTTTAAATTGTGGTAAAATAAATATACCATAAAATTTACCATTTTAACCATTTCTATGTGTACAGTTCAGTGACATTAAGTACACTCACAGAAACTCTTTTAATTAACTTCTGTGCCACCAAGCTGCCAGGTGAACTGCTGCTTCCCTTTTCCTCTGGCCAAGATGCCACTGATGCCCACAGCCTGCCACAGCTCGGGGCTGGTAGGCTCCTCTCGATTCCCGCACATTTCTGCTTCTGACGCTGCTTCTACCCAGAGAGTTGTGTATTTACCAAGAGTCAGTTGTGTGATTCTCAAACATACTTATGTCAGTTTTATTTGTTATTATAGTTATGTAATTTAACTACTTTAAACAGATGAAATATGAGTATCAAAAGAAAGTGGCTGTTTTTATGAAAATGCAGTTGACTTTCAATTTATACGTAGCAAGTTACGTTTCTGAGAGTCCTGTAACAAAGCAGTGAGACTTGCCTTTTGGGAAAAACCTTCAAGATAGTCCCTGAAACATGAACAGAAAGAATATTACTTACTTGCCACCTCCAACATCACAGGATCGAGGGCGTCCTGACAGGGATTGAATCTGAGAAGAGACAACGAAAGCTGGTCTTACTTACTGTAAAGCCAAATTCAAGTTTTTGAAAAGTGTCTTCGTAAGGATCTTGAGGCTCTACTGGGGGCAAGTGAGAGTTCGCGTGTCAGCAGCGTCCTCACAGAGCAGACTTTTAGGTTTTGGCAAGACTTTTTTAACTAACTTCCAGGCCTAAGGGAGGCATAATATTAATATATTTTCTTTTTTTTTTTTTTTTTTTTTTTTTTTGAAGCGGAGTCTCGCTCTGTCGCCCGGACTGGAGTGCAGTGGCCGGATCTCAGCTCACTGCAAGCTCCGCCTCCCGGGTTTACGCCATTCTCCTGCCTCAGCCTCCCGAGTAGCTGGGACTACAGGCGCCCGCCACCTCGCCCGGCTAGTTTTTGTATTTTTAGTAGAGACGGGGTTTCACTGTGTTAGCCAGGATGGTCTCGATCTCCTGACCTCGTGATCCGCCCGTCTCGGCCTCCCAAAGTGCTGGGATTACAGGCTTGAGCCACCGCGCCCGGCCAATATTAATATATTTTCTTAATTTGATGCCTTATCAATTTACCTTCTGGATTAATATTAAAAGACCAATGTTTTACACATAGAGCTTTTTATGGAGTTTTCGTTGTTGTCTAGGCTGGAGTGCAGTGGTGTGATCTTGGCTAACTGCAACCTCTGCTTCCTGGGTTCAAGCGATTCTCCTGCCTCAGCCTCCTGAGTAGCTGGGATTACAGGCACACACCACCACACTCGGCTAATTTTTGTATTTTTAGTAGAGACGGGGTTTCACCATGTTGGACAGGCTGGTCTCAAACTCCCAACCTCAGGTGATCCACCTGCCTCGGCCTCCCAAAGTGCTGGGATTACAGGTGTGAGCCACTGCGTCTGGCCGACGTAGAGCTCTTAAATAAACATTTCTTTTCCAATTGGCTTGAGAGGAAATGAAATACATAAAAGAAAAAAACAGGGTGAAAAAAGAAATGAATGTCAGAAGAAAATAAGATATTTCAACTAGAATATAAGCTCCAGATGGACAGGAATGAGTACTACAAATCCACAAGAACCAAGGGAGATGAACATCTCTTTCCAGAGACCAGTCCCTGGTACTCAGGGAGGAGGGCATACTACTGCCCTCTTTGGTGGAGAAGATGTAGTTGTCCCTGATAAAAGCCTCCACAACCACATGTGCCTCTCACAGCCAAAAGACATAGTGTGGTTGCTTCTCCTGTGTTTAAATATGTGAATTTTAAATCACATCTCTTTTTTACTTCCCAAATGATTAAACATCAAATACATCTTGCTTTTACAAAAAACCTTTTAAGACAACTGTAATGCTAATGGTGACTCTGGTAGACTTGGCGGAAGAAAATGGAACTGGGCCAAAGGGATCCTAAATAGGTGGGGATAGTTAAGTACACAGGCAATACAAGCAATTGCAATAGAGCATCCTTAAGGGCTGGAACAGATTAACTGTTTTCTTTCAAAGTCAACACAGCTTCCCTCTGGGAAGAAAGGCCAAGGCAAGAACCGTGGGACCTCCCTTTCTTCCACAGTGGGTGAGGTGTACAGACAGCCGAGGTGGAGGTCAGCTAGCACAACTTTAGATACAAATGCTACACATGGAAATCATAGTAAAACAGATGACTTGTCAACTGACTTGGAGGACTCAGGTCAAATGCCCTTGATTTAAAAAGGGCTATCTGGTATACCAGTAATTCTGGACAGAAGCTGGAGACTGGTATAAAGTGCTGGCTAAAAAACAGAAAAATCTGCCTATGACTTACAACGAGGTTTCAGACCTTTTCGCAAAACAAATAAGATACGGGGGACTTAGCAGGTTTTTTTTTTTAAGTAAGTCAATTCATATGAAAATTAGGAAGCCAAGAGATCAATGTACTAATTCATTGACACAAGTGCGATAATTTTTACTTGAAATGTCATTCCCTTGTATATTCTTATCTCTGTCCTCAGACAAATCTTCTCCTTTTCTCCTAGTTCCTCGTTTTCACCTCTGCAAGATTTTTCGATGACTTCAAAGTACAAACATTCAGTGACAACAAACATAGCTGAGTACTGTTCACCCACCTCCTTGGTCTCCCACAGTTGTTTTGGCAGTGGCTTCGGAACATTTAACAGATTCTCTTCTTTCAATGGGCCAGGGAAAGATGCTACTAAAGGAGAAAAAAAAAAAAGGCAGCACAGTCATTGCATGAGAAGGCAGGAATCTGGGTCGGGCATGGTAGCTCACGCCTATAATCCTAGCACTTTATGGTGCCAAGGCAGGAGGATCGCTTGAGCCCAGGAATTTGAGACAAGACTGGGGAACATAGTGAGACCTGTCTCTACAAAAAATTTAAAATTAGCTGGGTGTGGCGGCTTACACCTGTAGTCCCAGCTACTCAGGAGGCTGAGGTGGGAGGTCTGCTTGAGCCTGAGAGGCCGAGGCTGCACTAAGCCATGACTGTGCCACTGCACTCCAGGCTGGGCAACAGAACAAGACCCTGTCTCAAAAAAACAAAAACAACAACAAAAAAAGAAAGCATCCATCCTACCTACCTTTGGCTGAACAAATTATCTTTGTAAAAACTGATTTAACAAATAAAATGTTTGACTTATTTAACACACAAAAATGACTTATTCATGGACTGTCTACTAGGGAAGGCACTTTGGGCACTACCGTGGGAACTGCAGAAATGAGTAAGACATGGATTCAACCTTTCACGAATTTGTAATCTAGTCAGTGGATAAGGGCAACTCATAAATAACCATCACTGAAGGAAGAAACGAGTGGAAGCCCGAGAGAGCTGAGGGTATGATGCTCCTGAGAGGTGAACTGCAGAAGGGGAAGAGGCCAGGAGGGTTTTGGAGATGGGCACTGGGGGGAGCCCTTTAGAGACACAGGAGAAGGGAATTCCAAGAGAGGGGAAGGTAAGAGTAGAGCAACTCTTTTCAACTGGAGTGTAGGCTGAGTCAAGGGGATGGTAGGAAGTAAAAGGAGACGACTGAGGCCAGGGCAGGGAGGGCTCCGCAGGCTTGGCAAAGGAGAGAACAGAAGAAGAGGGATGAGGAGAGAGCCTGCAACAAAGATGAAATGGGGAAAGTATGGAGAAGAGGAGTATTAGCTGGAAGACATGGTGGCAGTGAAGCTCCTTGGTTGTGGGATGGAAGTGGGGGACAAAGAGGAACCAACAACCCAGAGGATCTGAGGCTGGGCAGCTGCTGGACCGCTGTTGGCTCTTTAATGCTAGGAAACAACCTGTATAAAGGGAGCCTTCCAGGGCTTTCCGCTTTAACTCTCTCAGTCGTGCCAGGTAAAAGAAGAACGCTGGGTCACAGAACAAGTAAATACTTTTTATTCTCAGAAAGAGACCAGAAAACAAGGACCAGCCTTCAGGAGTTAAGTGATCTGATGTCAGGAAGGGGATTCCAAGTTAGGGACACTGGTGACTACTCAGAACCAGGAATGCTGTTGAGTTCCAGGGGCCACAGAAGCTCCAGTGTGACTGTCATGACTATCCTGTCTTAGCCCCTCAAAAGATGGCCGAGTACCCAAGAATAATGGACCCCAGAAAGAAGTCACACGAAACAAGGCCCAAACTTTCCTAGTAAATATTGAGAAAAGAGTTTGAAACAAAAACTCTAAAATAAGTTTATCTTGTATTTAATAAAACTGAGGATATAAATGCAATTGTGACTTCTAAAATGACTTAAGTATGGGTAGGGGTCTAACTTATTCGACAGCATGGTAAGGGGAGGATACAATGCTCTTCAGGCAACCTGCCCAATACCACCAGGACAGCAGTCATTTCTGCTAAACCAGGCCAGGCTTGGTCAATGTCCCCAGATGTCTCTCTTAATCCCGATATTCACATCACTCTCTTTTGAAGAGCATATTTTGTCAACATCCTTGTTGATTTTCTTCAAATGTTATCTGACTTAATCATTAATATAAACTGCTTCAGAAATGTAAGTTCCATGAGGGCAGAGCCTTGGTTTTCTTCTCTACTGGTGGGTGCTTAAAACAGTGTCTGGTAAATGCTGACGCTACAGGTGGCTCTCAGCAAACTAGGAAACAAGGAAAATGGGCTTTGAGGGCCTTCCTAAACCAATACAATGAGAGGTCAAGAATAAAATTTGCCGGCCGGGCGCGGTGGCTCAAGCCTGTAATCCCAGCACTTTGGGAGGCCGAGACGGGCGGATCACGAGGTCAGGAGATCGAGACCATCCTGGCTAACACGGTGAAACCCCGTCTCTACTAAAAAATACAAAAAACTAGCCGGGCGAGGAGGCGGGCGCCTGTAGTCCCAGCTACTCGGGAGGCTGAGGCAGGAGAATGGCGTAAACCCGGGAGGCGGAGCTTGCAGTGAGCTGAGATCCGGCCACTGCACTCCAGCCTGGGCGACAGAGCGAGACTCCGTCTCAAAAAAAAAAAAAAAAAAAAAAAAAAAAGAATAAAATTTGCCCAGAAAGGCTGGATGTGGTAGCTCATGCCTGCAATCTCAGCACTTTGGGAAGCGGAAGTGGGCAGATCGTCTGAGGTCAGGAGTTCGAGACCAGCCTGGCCACTGTGGCGAAACTCCTTCTCTACTAAAAACACACACAAAATTAGCCGGGCGTGGTGGCGGGCATCTGTAGTCCCAGCTACTCGGGAGGCTGAGGCAGGAGAATCGCTTGAACCCAGGAGGCAGAGGTTGCAGTGAGCCAAGGTAACGCCACTGCACTCCAGCCTGGTGACAGAGCGAGACTCCGTCTCAAAAAAAAAAAAAAAAATTGCCCTGAAAGGTACTGTCAGATGCTGGGAAAAGTTTGAAGGACTGAGTGAGGTGGCATCACACAGCTCAAGGCTACTTCTCCAAAGAGGTTGGTTGTAAGAACACGGTTAGGGCAGACTCCAGGGCCTTAATGGGGACTGTTTTCTTAGAGTTCATTGCTTTTAGTCCCTTTTCATATCCAAGATTTGTCAGGAATTCTTCAAAGCATTGAAGGAATGCAATCAACCTTGAAGCCATTTACTAATTTCTGTTCTAATGGATTAGATGTTTATTGATGTTTTAACTGTTTGTGATTTTATTCATGGCCTAAAAGGGCTTGCCCAGAAAAGGAGCATGCAGGATGATGACAGAGAGGTGTGCCTCTTGCAAGATGCTCCTCATTTATCAGGCCCCCCACGAGTCTCACCTCTGTGACATATAAACCTAATTTAGTTGTTTATTTTTAGATTATAAAAATTAAATTCCAGATTATAAAGATTTAGAGAAAAGAAAACAATGCCTGGTACTAACTGAATAAATGAACTGTGTCAGACCCTCATTTGTCAATGGCTTTGAGTGTCACTTCCATAGATCTCCAACACTGTTTTATTTGGCTTCACGAAACTCAGCATCTTGTATAAGGTTTGCATTTTCATTTCACAACCAATATGCATTTTCCTGGCATTGTTTATTTATATCTGTCAACGAAGACTTTCTAAATGGGCAGAGACTACTGGAATAACTAATTGTTTAAGTTTTTTTTTTTTTTTTGAGACGGAGTCTCACTTTTTTTCATTCTTTTTTTTTTTTTTTTTGAGACGGAGTCTCACTTGGTCTCCAGGCTGGAGTGCAGTGGCACGATCCCGACTCACTGCAAGCTCCACCTCCCAGGTTCAAGCGATTCTCCTGCCTCAGCCTCACGGGTATCTGGGACCACAGGCACGTGCCACCACACCCGGCTAATTTTTGTATTTTTAGTAGACACAGGGTTTCACCATGTTGGCCAGGCTAGTCTCAAACTCCTGACCTCAAGTGATCCACCTGCCTCAGCCTCCCAAACTGCTGAGATTACAGGCATGAGCCACCGTGCCAGGCCAATTCATTCATATTTTCATGTGATTACAACTTTTGCTTCCTTGCTCAACCTTATGACTGTAGGGACCTAGATAAAAAGGAACCTTTGTAATGCAACCACACATTTCCTTTCTCCTGGCCTTGAACATGGCTAGCCTTAATTTTCTAAAGGCTCTCTGAAAAGTAAGCCAATCAGCAGTTGTTAGCATCTGGGGAGTCCTGAAAACATGAATATTTATTAGTAAAGCTATTGAAAGGTTATATCCACTACTCAGCATCCCACTCCGATACAGGTAGGTAAAATAAGTTCATACCTTCCCCATGTCCATTATTCTCACCATCACAGAAACCTACTGGGAAAGGAAAAAGAAAAAAAGAAAACGCTTTTATGTGGCACTTTCATTTTCATGAATTTATGAATTAGTAACTCTTTATAATTTGAAATAGAATTTTGAAAATTCTAATGCACTTTTGATACACTGATTTTCATTTAAGGTGCTTTATCATTTATACTAAAAATAGGCATAGCTAATTTGAAACTAAATTTGTTTCCTTTTTTTTCCTTTAAAATTGTCTTAAATTTTCTTACTGTCTCTGTCCTGAAAGAACAATTTTTACAAAACCTGAGAATCTTTATTCAAACCACAAAGTAAAGAAGTATAGATGGAAATTCTCTTCCAAATGCTTTATCATGGGGGTAAGAGAAGGTAACTCAAAAAGCCTGCATCAATGTTTGATACTTACCATGGGTGTCTACAGGAACAAATCCGAAGTTCCATGCTGTATGCTATTATATATATTTCTCATGCAGTGAAGTTATTTTAAGAATAAAATTTATCTGGAGTCTAAGTTAATTTAAAGGGTACATAAGATAGCTATTCACAAAGTTTTAAAACTTTGACTTGGAATAAGCTCTGGCTGAATGAAGTATTTTTAATCCATAAATTATACTGCAGATGACAAAGTATAGTATTTCCTATTCCTATAAGCTAAAACTAAAGAACCGTGCCAAGAATGTAATATCTTAGCATTCCCCTAAGAGCAATCAAATATTTTTCAGTATAGAATCAGGATATATTATTAAGTTCTAAGCATTTAAGTATAGCTTACTTACATTTTAGATAAGTTTTTGGCTAAGGTTAACCTACAAGTTAACCTGATTAGTCTATACAATTTAAATGAAATGTCTAATAACCATTCACTCAACCCATATTTAATAAGTTTCTACATTAAGTGCTAGGTGGGGCTGGGTGATACAGTGTCGGTGAGAAGACAGATCATGGTAACATAGTAGCACATTCTGTAACACAGGTAGAAGATACAAAATTTTAACAGAGCCCAGGGGCAGGGGCAACACGAAGAGTCCCAGGAGTACAAAAAGGCCGATGAATTAAGCAGACACACAAACACAGAATTTCTTTCAGGCCCACAGAACCAGAATGTAAGTAAGTGATTGAAAGCTTTATTTTAGAGCACATAAAGAGCCCTTGGGTAAGCCTGCTAAAATGCAGATTGGACCAACCCTCAAAGATTTTGATTCAGAAGGTGTGAGAATTGGCCAAGGAATCTACATTTTAAAAATTTGTTTATTTTTCCTGAGACAGAGTCTCACTTTGTCACCCAGGCTGGAGTGCAGTGGCGTGATCTTGGCTCACTGGAACCTCCACCTCCAGGGTTCAAGCAATTCTCCTGCCTCAGCCTCCCCAGTAGCTGGGATTACAGGCACATACCAGCAGGCCCGGCTAATTTTTGTATTTTTTGGTAGAGATGGGGTTTCACCATGATAGCCAGGCTGATCTCAACCTCCTGACCTCAGGTAATCTGCCAGCCTCAGCCTCCCAAAGTGCTGGGATTACAGGTGTAAGCTACCACGCCTGGCCTACATTTTTAATCATTGTCTCAGGAGACTATTGCAGAAGGTCCTTGGCCCATTCTTTTTTTTTTTTTTTTTCTGAGACAGAGTCTAGCTCTTTGGCCCAGGCTGGAGTGCAGTGGCACGATCTCGGCTCACTGCAAGCTCCGCCTCCCGGGTTCACGCCATTCTCCTGCCTCAGCCTCCCGAGTAGCTGGGACTATAGGCTCCCGCCACCTTGCCCATCTAATTTTTTGTATTTTTTTTTTTTTTTAGTAGAGATGGGGTTTCACAGTGTTGGTCAGGATGGTCTCGATCTCCTGTCCTCTTGATCCACCCGCCTTGGCCTCCCAAAGTGCTAGGATTACAGGCGTGAGCCACCGCGCCCAGCCCTTTGGCCCATTCTTACTTAATCAGCCATTTAACCCATATAAAGACAGGCAGTGGGAACAGGTGAACACTGAGGTGTGGAGAGAGAAAAGCTGTGGCTCTACAACCAGCACCATCAAAAGGACAGGAGCTTTGGATTACTATTCTGGCTTTCCTGAGACCCTCATATTAAGAAAGGGCAGGGAACTTCATTCTGATCACTAAAAAGTAACTATCCTGTTAAAAATTTAAAACTAGTTTTTACATAGCAATCTGGTATGGCGTGTTGAAGCATCTCTTCATCATCAAGACACCAATCACTCAAGGTTTAATTACTAAGGCTGACCAGTCCCTGAAACAGGAGGACTCAAGTGTGGGTTACTATGTGAAACTGCCTGAGTGGCTGACAGACACCCCATGTGACAGCCCCATTAGTGCATGCTCTTCTCAGACTGGAACAGAAGGAAGGCTTCATAGAGGAGGTGGTATCTGAGGCATCATTCATTGAAGGATAATGATGAAGAAGAGGATAACCAACAACCAACCTGACAGCTCACTTACTATGTGCCAGGCACTTTACACAGGTGATCTCATGTGATCCCCACAGCAACTCTGTGAGGCAGGCGCTATTATCATTCCCAAGATCACACTGCTAGTAAGTTCTGGGACTAGAACTCTGGCCTGTGTGTCTTCAGAACGTTCATGTCCCTAACCAATTTGCTGTAGTACCTGGAAGATTTAGACAACTGGAAGCAAAGCTGAAGGGGATGCCCAGTGCGAGGAGAAGGAGGAGGAGGCAGCGGCGGTGGCAGCAGCGGAGGAGAAGGAGTTGGGGGTGGTTAGGGAAGGAAAGGAAGGAGAAGGAAGATGGAAGAATGTGGCTGCAGCACATGGTGGGAGGACTGGGAGATGGGCTGGACTGGAGGAGGCTGCTGGTCATTTGGCAGGATGTGGGGGATGGAAGGTTTCAGTTAGAGAAGTGACATGATCAGAGCTAAGCTTCAGAGACTGCTCTTGCAGCAGAGTAGGAGATGGATTGAAAGGAGAAAGCCTTATTAAGGCAGGGAGGCTGAGGAGAAAACCAATGCAATAGTCCAAGGCAAACAGGAACCAAGTAGGATACTGGCAGTGAAGACAGAAAACCAGAGGCAGATTTGAGACATGCTGCGGGCATAAAATGAACAGGACTCGGCTACTGAATGGGCGTGGGGGCATGGGAATGGGAGTAATTCGATGCAACTCTCAGGGTTTGGGCTGCGGTGACCAGAAGGGTGTTGGTGGCAATGACTGATACACTGGCACCAAGCTAACATATCATCAAAATATCCAAGCCTGGATTTTTACTACTAAATTAAAAACCCACAAGATGGCACTACAAATAAAGGGTTAAAAAGAAAAAGGAATGAGTTGTGACTGGCTGTCTGGAAACAGAACACTCATTTTATCAGTCCCACAGGGATAGGACAGCGATGACCAAGGCTGCATCTGTGTTCCAGGAAACCTCACAGCCTCAGAGTCACCAAGGGCTGGTCTCTTCTAACTAAGGGAACCGAGACCATGTTCCTTCTGTGTGCTCCCATGCCTGGCAAATCTAAAATAATTCCTCACACAGCCCTGATTTGCTAAGTAGAAGGGAAGGCAAGGGGAAGACCCTTTAACCAGTGTCCTAAAGGAGGCCTCTGGGGTTTCAGCCACCCCGTTCTGGGCCCTCTTGTCCCCGGGTGAAATTCTTTTTGCCCCTCTTCAGATCTGGGATGCTTGTACCTGCCACTGTACCCCTGTCCAATCCATGCAATTAACAGGCTTACATCTTTCAAGGTTATTTGCATTGTAAACCTTCTCCTTAACTCTGCAGGTCAAAGTTTATTGGCAGGTGAAAGGTCACTGGGTCCGAGGCATGCCAAGCCCCCTCCACCCTAAGGAGTTGGGTACTGTGGTCCCCAAAGATGGCAATATTCAGCATCTACAGCCCCGGATGCAGAGAAGACAACTATTACACACTCTTCTCCCCTTAGCTCTAGACTGCTCCCTAAAAGGAAGAGAACCACCCCAGCCCCTCCTCCACAAGCCCGATGACAGAAGGGGTGTTAGGGGACAGTCCTAGGCTATGGGACAGGGCATGTGTCCCAGAGAATCCTGTGCTTCCCTATCTGCATGTATGTGTGCAATGGTCATTAAGCTGTACATGCTGCCAGGGAAATGGCCAACATGCCCTCTTTATAGATTCTGAATAATTAAACAAAAAGAGATAAATTATAAAAATCTTGTTTGGCTCCATAAAAATTTATTTCTGTCATTTATACCAACTGCTTATCATTTATGCCTAATTGTCATGCAACTCAATAGCCATTATGAAAATTACTCAACATGTATCAGGCTTTGTTTTCTTGTGACACAAATCTCCACTCATGAATGTATCATAGCTTACTGCTCATGTAGTTAAGCTATGAGCAGATGCTCTCATCATCGGCTCACAGCAACAGCAACAACAACAACAATAACAAAAAAGTGTGGCTACATCATTCTGCTCAGGAGAGATTCCCAGGGAAAGAACAGCTATTATTGCTTCTAACATAGAACCCAGTTCTGGGTTTCAATTATATTTTCCCATCACTTTTTAAATCTTTATTTGGTTGGTCCTATAAGAAATACCTTTTTGCAAAGCTAGTTGATATTTTTAAAATCCAAAAGGAAAGAAAATGAAAAGCTTTAATGAAATACAGGAGGAAAATACATGAAACTATTTAAAATAGCTCCCACCAACAAATATAATTCTCCAGAAATAATTTCCATCCTTGGAGACTTGAATAATATTTTAAACACTGGCTTTCCCATGTAAACACATCCATATTAGGATGTGTTTCTGAGTTCTGCTATACTTGCAAGGCAACTGCAGGAGCAGGCACACAGTTCAGACATCTGAGCTGGAGGCCAGCCCACCCTCCATGGTTTTCAAATATTGTAGCCCAACAATTTCTAACTGCTGATTTGAAAAGGAGAGACCATCACAATTCTCAAGCAGGAACCCTGCTCCAGGATTTCTTTCTTTCTTTTTTTTTGAGATGGAGTCTCACTCTGTCGCCCGGGCTGGAGTGCAGTGGCCGGATCTCAGCTCACTGCAAGCTCCGCCTCCCGGGTTCACGCCATTCTCCTGCCTCAGCCTCCCGAGTAGCTGGGACTACAGGCGCCCGCCACCTCGCCCGGCTAGTTTTCTGTATTTTTTTTTTTTTTTTTTTTTTTTAGTAGAGATGGGGTTTCACAGTGTTAGCCAGGATGGTCTCGATCTCCTGACCTCGTGATCCGCCCGTCTCGGCCTCCCAAAGTGCTGGGATTACAGGCTTGAGCCACCGCGCCCGGCCCAGGATTTCTTTCTTTCTTCCTGTTTTTCTCATTGCTCTGTCTACCTGGACCAATGTTTACATTCCTTTGCTTTTCTTATTCCATCCTCACTTACCCTTTCTGACACTTCTCATCTCTTCTCTCAGAGGCTACATCGCTCAGCATGAATACTTCAACTCAGGTAATTGCTTTCTTTAGTTACTTTCTTTTTCTTGGCATGCAAGCATCAAAAAATCCTCACTTGAATTACCTGTGATTCCCTTGGTTCTCTAGGCCTCTAGCCCTTTCTAGAGAAGCGTAAACTTTGCAGAGGGCAGTGTAAATGAAAGGAATGGCAGAGGCAGAAATGCAGGGGCTCCAGGGTAAAAATCTGTCTGTCTAGCTGGCTCCGAGTCCATGGAGATTAGGATCCTGCTGTGCTCACAGGCGCCCCCACTGATTACAGCTTCTGCTTTTTTTAGGCTTTGTTTACATACTCCCATCTCTACCTATTCTGAAACTAAACTAATCCCTCTTCCCACACACCCTGCTCCTCTAAGGAGTGAGCAGTGGACCCATATCCAATTCCAACATCAATTTCAGCATCACTGCCAACTTTCATATTCCCATGTATGGAAGCATGGGTAGATGTCCCTAACCAATTCTGAAAGCTCTCATAGTTTACAAGCAAACAATCATTTAAGCAAATGTAGTCTTCTCCAAATTGCACCAATAGAACAAATATAGCAACAATTATTATTCAATCCTGTCCCTGCTATATACAAAGAAATAAGATCATGAATGTTCTCCTAGAAGGAACACAGGCCATTTAGGCTTTAAACTCTCCAAAAAGCAAAGAAAACCAGAAAAGCTGGTTTCTTGGCTAAAGATGTATTTATTCCTGTTTCAAGAACAAATACACAGCCCTGAAAGTTTCTGGGCAAGAGTCAGTCTGCATATGGAATGGATAATTCAAGACCATTGTTCTTTCTAGATTATAAACCCCAGAAAGGGAGACTTGAAATGTGTCTGAATGACCAGCCTCACTTCGTGTACAGGTCAGGTGCCAGCACCGAGGGTATTGTGGCAAATGCTGTGCACATGTGAGCCAGTGTGTGATTCTTCACACTTCTCCATCAGTACGGGCTCCTCTGTGCTGGGCACTGTGCTAGCGGCTGGAGAGAACAAGACCATTAAGATGCTGCCTTCAAGAAATCTACACTGAGCAGAGAAAGAGATGCATGTTCACATAAAAAAGCAGCCAAGTATTACAGGTGCTAAGAGAGCAGTCTGGGATGTCAGAAGGACACGGTAACTCTGAGCTGAGAGGGAGGAAGGTCAAGGACGGCTCCACAGACATGAGTATACACACGAGCTAAGGCTGGCCAGGAAGGCCAGGAGTGAGTGAAAGAGGAAGAGATAGGAACAGGAAGACACACTAGTAGAACCCAAAGTGGTTCGCATGGCTACCTTGGGTGTGAGGCGGGGGAGCAGAGAGAAAAGGGAGAGAGGCAGACAGGGGCCAGGCCTTGGGGCTCATGTCATTCCAAAGAAGATCTGGGCTCTTTCTCCTGAAGGTGAGGGGTGGCATTGAGGATTTTAAGCGGGAGAGCAAGATGATCAGGTTTGGGTTCACTCTGGAAGCAGAGCTGTGAGATGGCATGAGTGGGCCTCTTCCCCACTCCGGGTTACTCCTGGCCTCTTTCCACCCCCTTACTCACACTGGCCAGGGGGGCAACTGAGCAGGTGATGCACAGTTCCAGTCTGGTCTCCTCTTCCCCTTCTCAAGGGCATGCCTTCCCTCAGGCAGCAGGCCTCTGCTCCACCCTTCCCTCCCCCAGGCTGGCCTGACCCCTCCTCCCAGGGGACCACGCTGGCCAGTGCTGCCGGCCACTCAGGGGGAGTCAGCCTCACGCTGGGGTTCAGTCTCAACAGGCCCACCGACCTACAGAGACAGTCACTTCCTCCAACCAGGTCTTACTAGTAATAAAGGTGATACCTAGCTCTGTCTGTCACTTCTGGTTTTATTTCTCAGTTTGTTCAGATTCTGGGTGGGGAAAGAGGACTCTTGGGGAACCTAACATAAAACTGGATTGAAGGGATATGAGACTAGAAATCAGGAGACCAGTTAGAAAGTTATTGGAAGATGACGGGTGCCCAGAAGAGGGCCAAGAGACGCCAACAGGGAGAGCGTGCTGTGGAGGCAGCAGGGCAGAGGCAGGGGATGCCAGGAGCTCCATCCATCCTGACTGCATCATGGACACACACGCTTCCCTGCCACGAGCCGCCTCTCTAAGACCACTGATCCGGGAAGTGCAAACACCACTTCAGCTTCTCTTTCCCTTAGGCCCTAGGACAGAATGAGCAAGCACAGCTGCTGTCAGCAGTGGCCTGTGTGTCTTACCCATGTATGGGGCAGGCCAGGCCGACTGGCCCCCTCCTCCATAGGGGTCCTGGGGCTTGGTGCTCAGAGCACTCGTGTGAAGAGCAGAATCAGAATTGGTCCTAAGGAGGGGGAGGAGAGAGTCTGGCTGAAAATCCATTTTCCTTAGTGAAAATGCAATAGTCTTTGTTGAATATTACCAACAGGAAAGAAGGCAAGAATAACTGATTTGTAATCATCCATCAAATAAGGGGTTAGGACCTACCTGAAGTTCTTTATATCAATAACAGCCTCTGAGGATCACCCACACTCCAGAATATTTTAATTTAGACTCATACCGCCTCATATGCTGAAGCTGACAGCATGGCGATCGAGTTCGACAAAGGCGGGCCTCGGATGCATGGCTTCCGTCTAAGAGCCCCTATTCTTCCCAGCTCAGAAGCCGGCTGTGGCCAGTTTAGCCTGTGGCTGTACTAGGTTTTCTCCACCTGAGAGCAGCTGTTCCTAAGTAAAGGGTCACTTAGAGCAGTGGTTCGCAAAACCCTTCCAGGAAGCAGGTGAGGTCAAGCCTACTTTCAAAATGACAGTAAAGTGTCCTCTGTTTTTCACTCTGGCCTCTCCCAAGCACGGCGGGCTTCCCCAGCAGCCATGTGAGGTGTGATGCCCCCAGCTAAGCACGGGAGCAGACAACCCAGCTGCCTTGGAGGGATCTGTAAAAGGTGAACATTGTCACTATTTTCAAAACTTTTTTTGTGTTTCTTTTCAAAAAGATACAATTTACGTTAATGTATAATGGGCTATTAATTTATTTTTTAATTCACTAGCATCTTTAAAAAAATCTCTCAATTTAATTTCTAATATCAATAGATATTCTCACGTAAACAAATACTCTTTGAGGGTCTCGATTTTATTTTATTTTATTTTACTGTTATTTTTTTGAGACAGTCTCGCTCTGTTGCCCAGGCTGGAGTGCAGTGGTGCGATCTCAGCTCACTGCAACCTCCGCCTCCCGTGTCCAAGAAATTCTTCTCCCTCAGCCTCCCGAGTAGCTGGGATTATAGACATGCGTCACCATGCCCAGCTAACTTTTCTATTTTTAGTAGAGACAGGGTTTCACCATGTTGGCCAGGCTGGTCTCGAACTCCCGACCTCAGGTGATCCACCTGCCTCAGCCTATCAAAGTGCTGGGATTACAGGCATGAGCCACTGCGCCCAGCCTATTTTATTTTATTAGTATTACTTTTTGAGATGAAATTTCGCTCTGGTCGCCCAGGCTGCAGTGCAGTGGTGCTCACTGCAACCTCCGCCTCCCGGGTTCAGGCGATTCTCCTGCCTCAGCCTCTCAAATAGCTGGGATTACAGGCACCCGCTACCATGCCTGGCTAATTTCTGTATTTTTAGTAGAGATGGGGTTTCACCATGTTGACCAGGCTGGTCTTGAACTCCTGACCTCAGATGATTCACCCGCCTTGGCCTCCCAAAGTGCTGGAATTACAGGCATGAGCCACTGCCCCAGGCCTCCGTGTTTTTTAAGACTGTAAAGTGGTCCTAAGAGAAAATGTTGGAGCCACTAATGTATAGCAAATTTCTGAAATTCTCCCAGATAGCTTCAATGTCTACATAGCTTTGGTTGCAAGAGATGATTATTTATTTATCTCATCATAAGGTCAAACTGTTGGCCATAAAAAGAACCGGTAAGCAACTTCATTAGCCTACAGTGCTTCTTTGTGGTTCATTCCAGTGACAGCCTCAGGTGGCTCTGAAGCCACGTGGCTTCAGAGGAGGGAAGAGGCAGACAAGGGCAGAACCTATAGTGCAACAGCAGGAGCGTGGCCACTGAGATCAGAGAGACCTGGGTTCAGATTCCAGCCTAGATTCAGAGACTTGAGAGAATATCAAACAAATGCAGAGCCAAGTGGGAAAATCTAAATACAGACCGGGCATTAAATTATATTAAGGAGTTATTTTTAATTTTGTTAAGTGTAATAGCAGCATTGTGGTTATATTTTTTAAAAAAGGTTCTCGTTGGCCTTACACTGATGGAGATATTTCCAGGTACGATACTATATCTAGCCAATCATGTGACTGGGGTGGGAGGTAGGTTTGGAGAGACTGGCAGAATGCTGATAATGAGTGAAGCTGAGGATGGGCACCAAGGCCTTTTATAACACTTCTGTTTTGAGACAGCAAGACTGTCTCAAAAAAATAATAATAATATAAAATTAAAAAATATTAAAAATTTTGCACCATTCATCAGGTTTCTTTTTTATTTTGAGACAGCGTCTCTGTTGCCCAGGCTGGAGTGCAATGGCGCAAACAGGGCTCACTGCAGCCTCAGCCTCCTTGGGATCAGGTGACTCTCCCCACCTCAGCCTCCTAAGTAGCTGGAACCACAGGCATGTGCCACCACGCCCCCCCCCCTTTTTTTTTTTCATAGAGACAGGGTCTCACCATCTTGCCCAGGCTGGCCTCAAACTGCTGGGCTCACATGATCCTCTGGCCTCAGCCTCCCAAAGTGTTGGGACTACAGGTGCGAGCCACTGTGCTCAGTTGCTTTTTTTTTTTTTTTTTCTTTTCTCAATCCTAGTCCTTCATCTATTAGCTAAAGCCCTTAAACAAGTCACTTAACCTTTTAGAATGGAAAATAATACTCATTCTTGTAGGGTGTTGTCGGGATTGAAAAAAATGACTGAAGTGGAACTCTTACTCCTAGAGTCTGGCCCAAAGTGATCATGATAATAGCTGATGTTTATTCAGCACGTATGCTTCCCAGGTCTTATCTTGTTCAACCCTCACAACCAACCCATGATCTAGGTACCATTATCTCCATTTTTCAAATGAGTAAACTGAGGCAATCAGAAGTTTAAAAATCTGCTCAAGGTCATACAGTAAGACGCAAACCCTAGTAGTCTCATCCCAGACCTCATGTGCTCCATACTGCCCCCTGTAGACACTCAAAAAATGGTGGGTTTTGTTTTGAACATGTATTAACACAGCTTACATAAACACACTCTGGCAACTGGCTGCTATGTAAAAAATATCAGGACAGTTAAATTGCTTTAAAATCTACTCCTACCAGGAAACAACCCATGTACCTGTTAAGTGCAGATGTCAGCCTAAACCCAGGATGCTTTTCGTCTTTCCAAGGAGGCTGCTGCCTTTAAAAACCAGAACAACATAAAAGGAAAAGAAGTCAATCCACAACAGCAAAGGAGGGCCTCAGCACTTGCATTTGAGAACTGGCTCTTCTACTCACCTTGCTCTGCAAGTCACTTAAAAATACCACACACCTCGCTCATTTTGCTCATCATTGTTAAAATGAGGTAAGACTCAATGATCCGTCCAGTCCTGTGATCTTTGATTTCCAGTATAAAAACTACTACAAACCCATAAGGAACAGGATTAGCTAGCTGGGCAGATGAGGAGTTCAGTATACACGTATGGGGAGCCTTGGCAATCTTGGATGCAAAAATTTTTTATTCCCCTGCCAATGGCCATGAAGAGGAACAGAATTGTTACAGTTGCCCAGGGTATGAAAATATTAAGTCTAGCCAATCCTGGTGCTCTGAAAAGCAGAAGACATTTCTTGGATACATAAAAGAAAAATATCAGTTTGGAGATGCCTTTTACTGATGTAATAAAATATTGTATTTATTCTACAACCCTGGATCCCAAGATTCTTGAGGGTGGCGGAAAACCTACCTGAGGTGGGGACGCACTTTTACCCAGCTTTATTTCCTTCCCCAGACCCAGACTACATTATACACAGTAGTGCTCAGTCAGTATTTGCCCAGAGAATGGATGGAGAGTAGACTTCAATCCGGAGAGCTAAATATTTTTGATACGCACATTTTAAATGCCTCCTAAATCTGACTTGGTGATCTGAAAATGATACTAGGCACACAACAGATGCTGCAGGGGCTTTTTCTCAGTTAATTCTATTTTCTGTTACCCTCTGTATTGGGTACAAAAATACTCAAAGAGACCTTAAATCAAACACACTGTGCAAATTACCATTTTAAGAGTCTTTTGTCCTTTTCAGCAGCTTACTAAGACATTCTGAGAAAAAATGCTTATTTTTCTAAGTCTCAAACATAAGAATGCCATATCTGAGTGTTCTGCCGGTAAACATATTCCAAATGTGTTTCTATTTGGTTTTAAATATGAAGATCTAGATTTCTTTAAATAACTTTTCATTTTAGACTTTCGTATAAGCCTACCGTTGGAAATGCTTAGGTGTTTGTTTCTGTTTTTGTTTTTTGAGATGGAGTCTCACTCTGTTACCAGGCTGGAGTGCTGTGGCGTGATCTCGGCTCACTGCAACCTCCGACCCTCTGGTTCAAGCAATTCTCCTGCTTCAGCCTCCCAAGTAGCTGGGATTACAGGCACACATCCTCACGCCCAGCTAATTTTTGTATTTTTTAGTAGAGACGGGGTTTCATCATGTTGGCCAGGATGGTCTCAATCTCCTGACCTCATGATCCGCCCGCCTCAGCGTCCCAAAGTACGGGGATTATGGGCGTGAGCCACCGTGCCCAGTCAATAAGGTGTTTTTTGTTTTTGTTTTTAAGAGATGGCATCTTGCTATGCTGCCCAGGCTGGAGTGCAGTAGCTATTCACAGGCCCCATCATCGCACACTACAGCCTCAAAACTCCTGGTCTCAAGTGATCCTCCCACTGAAATTAAATGTTATAAGAGAAAACAGGATTCTGTGCTTTATATTAGCAATTTCCAAACAACATTCAAAGTGGATAAAGTTAAGTGAAATTATCTAAAAATAACACATGCCCATCATATCTTTTAAAGTATGGCTTGCTTACCTTGGCCAACTCTCATCCAGAGGCTGTGAGGAATAATTGACTCCAAAAGCACTACCATCAAAGTAGAATTTTTAATAAAGGAAAAATACAAATTAATGGAAAGTTGAAGCAGAATTAGCAAGGTGGACTCACGGGTAGTTAAAACAACTGAGTTTTTGGCTCTTTATCCCTGTACCTGACAGCTCTTCCTTCATGCTTTCTCTTATCACCCCTCCTCAAGGACACCCTATTCTGCTGTCTTCTAACCAGTGTTTTCTTTGCATGATTTTTTGTGGGGTGTTTATTATGTTTTACCCGCCTGGCACCTTTTGTTTTCAGGAACTGTCTCCACTCTTGCTCCAAACCTGGTAACGTTGCCATTCCCTCTGTGCCACACATGAGGAACCCAGGCCCAGGATTCTAGTCTAGGTACTTTACCCCCTGGAAACAGTGTTTGGCTCAGGGATAGGTTCATGACACAAACAGAACCAAGGAGAGTGCTTTTGAGTGGAAAAAAAGGAGTGCCCCAAGAGGGGTGGTGAGCCCGAGCGCCTTCTGAACCTGGGGGTCTCCCTTTGGAGAAAGCCTATCTGTCATGCCTGAAGTCATCTCAGAGGTGGTACCTCGGAGGTAGGTCTCAATGATATTATATGACTCCTTGGATCTAGCCCTTGGGTTTCCAGTGACATATGCCAATACATTTTCTGTTTTTAAGTTAAGGTGGGTTCCTGGTAACAACAAAGAAAATAAAAACACCCACAGTTCTACCATTAAAAGACAATGAACTATTAAATGAAATAAGCCAGGTACAGAAAGACAAACATCACATGTTCTCACTTATTTGTGGGATCTAAAAATCAAAACAGTTGAACTCATGGAGATGGAGAGTAGAAGGATGGTTACCAGAGGCTGGGAAGGGCAGTAGGGGAGGGTGGGAGGGAGGTTGGGAGGGTTAATGTGTGCAAAAAAAAAAAAAGAATGAATATGACAGTATTTTATAGCACAACAGGGGAACTACAGTCAATAATAATTTAATTATATTGGGCTTCCAGTGACATACGCCAATACATTTTCTGTTTTTAAGTTAAGGTGGGTTCCTGGTATTTATAACCAAAAAAGAGGCGCATTAGATGTGTGAAGAAACGTAAACTTTCCAGTGTTATTGGGGGCACTGTCTTATCAATGTTGTATTGTTCACTGGGTCTAGCATGGCTTGGAGCATATTCCGGACGCATGGAGACACAAATGGGATGCTGCACTACACACCGAGCAGAGAGGCGTTGTTTTCATTCGTTTAGTTAACTGTTCACACACAATAGCCTTCTGAAGACACTGTTAATCATATTATTTTGGTAAGAAATCTTCAATGATTTTGTTCAGCCTAAAAGGCAAAATCAAAACTTACTGGCTTAGTAATTGTGGTGCTCCACAATTTGGGGACAACGGCCTCTTCTGCTCTTGTCTTCCCTTCAGCTGTCTGAGTTCCACAAACACAGCCTGTATTTTCCTGTCCCTCTGCCTTTGCTAATGCCATTTCCCCTATCTCTCCTCCTATGTGGAACGTTGCCTCCTTATCACTCACCCAAACCAAGCCCATTCCTTTTGTCTCCTGGATCACTGATTGGATGAAATATACATTCGGCAGTTACCAATAATACTTTTCATCCCAAACCTTTATTTCTTAAGGTGGAAATAATAAAGAAGATACAGCTACACATTAAGACAGAAATGTGAAAACAGATATCTAAGCACCTGCTGTGTGCCAGGCCTGTGCTGAGTTCACACTTTATTTAATCTTAATCCTGAGAGGCAGCTATTTCCCCCATTTTACAGCCGAAGAAACTGAGGCTCAGTTCTAGAAGAGCTGAGAAATCCAAGATCAGATAGCAGGCCTGGTGGATCAGGGGTCAAACCCACAACTCACTGACATCAAAGCCTGAGAGCTCTCCGCTAAGCTCTGCTGCCTCTCAGGAAACAGTGAACCATGCCAAACGCCCCCAGAAAATAGAAAATAGTACCTGGAGTGTTCTGGGAAGAAGGATGGAGGCTATAAGAGAAGGTATCATTGGCTCGGGCTCAGGAGGAAACAGGAGCCTTGAAGGAGTGGGGCCCTATCCTGCAGGCCTGGGCTGGGCAGCTCAAATAAATACAGAATCTGGAATTAGGAAAATGGAGGCTCTCATGAGTTCTTAGTGATTTGGTGGGAAATGTCTTCTTTGCCAGGAGAAGCATTAGGATTGCAAGTTTTATCTTCTACGTATTAGTTTTCTTTGACAAGTCTCATTATCTTATGTCTTAATTTGACCTTAAATCGATAAAATAAAACAGATAATTTCCAAAGAGAGACATTTCTTCAACATTCACTATTAGGCTTAACGTACATGAAGTACAGATGAGGTGAGACCACAGTAGGAGGCAGGAGAGGAAAAGGTGATAAACAGGAAGGCCCATGAGAGACAAAACCTGTCAGTATTTCTGCTGGCCACGTCATTAGGGAGGAAACACTGAGCCTCAGAACCTATGGTTATCTGCCTTTCTCTTTTCTGCAGATTGGATGAATCTGTGTTCAGAAACACTTAATTTCAGGAAGTAGAAGTTTACCATTTTTCTCAGTACACTGCCATCTTTAAACTCAATACCTCTGATTTCACAGTACTGATAATACAAATTAGAATGCAGTGGTGTAATAGTCACGTAATGATCAAATGTTGGTGATTTCAATGTTGAGGTATGAGCTAGCATTGTAACCTTCCTAACATTAACAATGTGAAAATATAGTAAATTCCTGGAAATTTTTAATATAATTAGGTTGAGGCATCAAAAGTTAAAAGATGTGACCTCTGAGCTCTCTTAATTTTTACTATCTCATCTAATTTAGTGAATATTTGAAAACCCAAGAGAACCACTCATGTTATACACTTACAGTTAATGCAAGGAAAATCTAGAAAAAGTTTATTTGTTCTTTGGAAAATTTCAGAAAACTTCATTCAGGTGGCTTTAAATTACTCCACAACACTGACATGCCCTAAGTCACAACCTTGAGACAGAGGAAACACTCTTATTTATAAACTTGAATTTGCCATTTACTCAAGAAGCATTTCTGGCATCCCCGCCAGGTGCCAGCGTGCCAGTGGAAGGGCAGCACAGGCCACAGGGCTTTTAACAACCACATCAGCACCTCCTCCGTTGCTTCCTTAGTTAAGCTTAGTGAAGCCTTTGGCTCAAGAAGATTTCCACTTAAAAAAGGAAGGCAGGGAGGAGGGATAATGAAAAAGATAAACAAAGAAGAGGTGGCTGCAATGGATGGAAACAAAAATTAAAGTTTAAAAAAAAAATCCCCACACTCACATGGATCTTTTCTTATCCTTCTGTGCACTCCTCTCTGCCCCTTTGCCTTCCGTCCTGATGTTCCCTGGGGTCTTGTGGCCTCAGAGCCTCAGGCCACACCTGCTTGCATTGCTCTGAGAGGCACAGGATGCTCTCAGGATCACTGGGCACCAGCTAGAGTGGGAGCAGAGGGGGTGGCGGGAGCCTCCGGGCACAGGGGCTTTAGGAGGTGCTTCCTAAGAGCTTCAGGGCCAGTGCCCGTCTTCCTGGTGGAGAGCCCCCGTCCTCCATGCTCGCTTTGGCCAATCCCATCCTTCCCTCAGCCCCACTGTCACCCACAGTCCAGTAACTCATAAATCCATACCTCCAGCTCCCAATAGTTAAATTTGTGAACTCCAAGTGCATATTTCCAACTGCCTACTCAACTTCTCTGCCAAAACACAGCTCAAATTCTACCAAAAATCCAACCAATCACTGTCCCCTTAATCTGTTCCTCTTCTTATAGTCCATCTTATTTAGTAAGGCCACCTTCTACCAAGACACTCAGGTTAGGATCTCAGAGTCATCCCAGTCTGCTCTCTCTCTCCCCAAGCCTCTGCAGTTCTGTGCAGGAAAATCTTCCTCCTTGAATTACTGCTTCAATCCATCAACACAGGGACTGCTGTTCCTCTCAACCTGTGGAGTGTTAGAAGGAACAGTTCTTACTCTTCCCCAAAGGAAGGGGAGCAGCTCTTCGTCTGCTGATAAGAGAGGACATCAGTTGGCCCGTTTACCAGTGGGTGGGGTTACTGAGTCACAGAAGCTGAAAACAAGACCCGCCCCTGTCCCTTTCTTTGTGCTGCTTGACCTGCGGCTGGGTGAGCAGGCGCAGGGTTCCCTTCTCTTGGCTTCCCGTCCCTTTGCGGTCAGGGTACCTGGGCAGGGCTCGGGGCAGCCTGGAAGCCAGTCATTTCTCTCCTGCTCTGGAACTCTGTGTTCTGCCAGGGACACGGTTTGTGGGGCAGGCCTGCGGCCTTCCATGCGGCTGGTGGGGTAAGTGGACTCAGAGTCTGGTTAATAGAACCCACCCACCACGACAAGTTTCAGGCTCAGATTGAATACAGAAAACTGGCCATAATTTGGCTCCTTCCTGATTTCTCAGCCATGTGTTTCTTGTCATTCTACTTCCTTTTGTCCCTTTACCTCCAATTGTGTCCCACTAGAAGGCATCTTAAAGTGAAACTGTAAGGGAGGATATGAGTGGCATCTTTTTTAGTCCTTGCATTTATAAGAACATCCTGTTTCCCTCAGCACATGAGAGGCAAATAGATTACATGTGGTATTGTGAAGTCAGAATATTTACCCCTTAAAATTCTAAAAACTAATGTTTCCTTGTCCTTCAAGATAAGACAGGTGTTAGGTAAAAGCTGGATTTTGTGATCACTTAAGTTTTGGAAATCCTGGGTCAAAGATGAGAAGTTTCTTAACTGCAGGACTTTTCAGAGCCCTAATATATATGGTCAGGCTCCGAGAGGAGATAGAGAGCATGGTGTTTCTCAAATGTAATAGGCCATGCATTTCAAAGAAACAGTGTCCTACAAACCAATGTCCTAACATTTTCCTCTCATTATGATGAAAAGAATCAAAGCAAGGCCCAGCCCAGAGAGGAGAATCATTCCTAACTCTGGTAGGTCTTAAGCATCTCCTCATGACCCTTCATGCTAGTGAACTCTTGACTTCCTTTAGAGGAAGGCATTTTCTATGTTTCTTCAGCATGTCTCCTTCTTTCTCAGTGTGTTACCCACAAGTCTGAGAAAATATTTTATCTGCTATAAATTTATGTTAATAGTTCAGAAGTTCAGCGATGGTGTTTGGGACACAGCACATCCGCCAACCTTGAGGAGTGGGAGTAAGAAGGGCTGCTACAGACTGCGCAGCTGCAGAAGGGCAGAAGAGCTTCTATTCCAAGTGCCCAAGCCCAGGCCCCCAGCCAGAAGCAAGCCCTGGCAGTGCCTCTCCTCTGCCTGTGTGGGGCTAGGCCAGGGCCCAGCTGCAGCTGTGTCTTGGTCTTGTGTGGCCGCCCATGCCAAGGGCAAAGCCCACTCCAGAAGGCATCTCCTGTGCCAGAGCTCTGTGTGCTGTGGCTGCCCACTCTGAGAGGAAGCCAGAATATTTGTTAAACATGTTCATTTTATTTGAGATCACCCTATCATAGGAGTGAACCCTTAGAACACATGTCTAAGCCAGTGTGTCTTAAATAACACCTAAGCCAAGAAACAGCTGTAATAAGAGAATTCTGATTTTTTCCTTTTGTTCTAACAAAGGTTCAAGCCAGTGTTTTATACTTTCAAATGATGAAACTTCATTTAAAAAGTCATAGACAAATGTGCAAGGCCACAATTTTAGGCAAATTATTTCACAACTAACAGAATGAAGGCTGTGAAAGCAAAGATGGAATCACAGCCCTCCTCCTCTAAGTTCTCTGGAATAGATTAACACCAAAATAAAATCATCCCATTTCACGGACCCTTGATTCCTCAAGAGACTGGGCAAAAGAACTTTCTTTGCATCAAGAGATGTCCAGTCCCAGGACCCCAATATAAGGTCTTAGGAGACCACAAAGACATGGTTCGTGATCACACTCACACTGACTCACACTGTCTAACAACTTTAATTTCTCTGCATATTAACTTGGTTTTTGCTTCCCCTTCCTTTAGGAGTTGACTAGCTTTGCTTATGCTCTCAAGTTGATCCATACAGTGCCAGATTATACCCTATCATAAGAGATAGGGTCCCCCGAACACAAGAAGTCATCTCCCTTTCTGGGACTTTGCACCACATTCTCTTCCCTCTGCCTGGAACATACCTCCCAACTACTTTACTCTCTTAAATCTCAATCATTACCATCTAAAGCCATTTTCCTTTATTATTGCCTGTTTGCTGTCATCTCCCACGGGACTGTAAACTCAAGAAAGCAGGAAGAAACTATGTCTTCCTTATTCATCACTGGGTCCCCATGCTTAGAAGAGCGCCTGGCACAGAGAAGGGGCTCGGTAAATATCTGCTGAATGAACACTTTATCCTCTTACTTCTTAACCTTCAAGCCTCCGATTTTCCCCCAGGATGCCTTCTTTGTTTCCCCAGACTGGTTCAAGCTGCACCTCTGACGTGCTCCCACAGCCCCTGAGCTGCCTCCCTGCAGACGCCATATCTGCCGTGGCTGCTTGTTTGCTGAGTAGCCTCTCCCACTGAACTCTGGGCAACTTGAGGTCAGGGGCCATGCTGTTTAATGTTACAGTAACTAAAATGTCTAAAACGGTGTCTGACCACTAGCACATACTTAACAAATAATTTTTGTAAGAGAATAAACATTCTACTCTTTTTTCCTCAATACCCTCCTCTATTTTGGTTAGTAAAGCTATATGTATGCTTATACATTTAGACCGTACTTCAAAAGTATCTGAGATAGCCACATATACATACACACATACATATATAGCATAATGTTTAAACTAATGTATAGAAATGAGAGCACTGACAAGAGAAAGAGGGAACTGAGAACTGAAAAAATATGCACTGTTTTTTTTTTTTTTTTTTTGGAGACACAGTCTCGCTCTGTTGCCCAGGCTGGAGTGCAGTGGCGCGATCTCGGCTCACTGCAAACTCCACCTCCCAGGTTCACGCCATTCTTC
Source organism: Trachypithecus francoisi (assembly GCF_009764315.1). Classification (NCBI taxonomy): domain Eukaryota; kingdom Metazoa; phylum Chordata; class Mammalia; order Primates; family Cercopithecidae; genus Trachypithecus; species Trachypithecus francoisi. The sequence continues at coordinate 98,493,244 of NW_022681468.1, forward strand.
TGCCTCAGCCTGGGACTACAGGCGCCCGCCACCACGCCTGGCTAATTTTTTGTAATTTTAGTAGAGATGGGGTTTCACCACGTTAGCCAGGATGGTCTCAATCTCCTGACCTCATGATCTGCCTGCCTCGGCTTCCCAAAGTGTTGGGATTACAGGCGTGAGCCACCGTGACCGGCCAAAAAAATATACATTGTTAAATCAAGCAAAGAAACATTCAAAGTCTTTTGCCTGAACATTCTTGGCAATTTGGACAATGGTTTGATGTACTACTCCATCCTGACATGTGCAAATTTGCTGATGAATTGCCTCCATTTCCTTTTGCCTTTTTCATTCAATGTCAAAGTTATCACACATTCCAGAATAGATTCTCAAGATCATTTATCATCCTGGCCGGGCGCGGTAGCTCAAGCCTGTAATCCCAGCACTTTGGGAGGCCAAGACGGGCGGATCACAAGGTCAGGAGATCGAGACCATCCTGGCTAACCTGGTGAAACCCCGTCTCTACTAAAAAATACAAAAAACTAGCTGGGCGAGGTGGCGGGCGCCTGTAGTCCCAGCTACTCGGGAGGCTGAGGCAGGAGAATGGCGTGAACCCGAAAGGCGGAGCTTGCAGTGAGCCGAGATCTGGTCACTGCACTCCAGTTTGGGCGACAGAGCAAGACTCCGTCTCAAAAAAAAAAAAAAAAAAAAAGATCATTTATCATCTTTACTTTCCTTGATAACAGCCACATAATATACAAAATCAGAAGTCGGTCCTTCTGTGGACCAAATGTGGTGTGTCCCTGGGGGTGGGAAAAAGGGGAGAGACAAACATTCCCTGGGGTCATTATCCTTGCCTCCAAATAGATTAAAAACTGCAAGAAGCTTGAAGGCAAGAAAAGTTGGGGTTTCCCTAGGGTGCCCCCACAACTCCTGGCTCCCTTGTACAAGGTCCTCCTCACTGCGAGTGGACGCAGGTGGCATGGGGAGGGTAGAGCACAGGCTGGGCCATCACCTGGGCCTGGTCTGAATCCTGAGCAAGTTACTTCACCACACACTCAAGTTTCCTCATCAGAAAATGAGGGTTAAAAAAATAAACGACTCAGTGAGTTTTTGAGGACTAAATGACACATAAATTGCCCATCACAGTGCCTGGCATGGGTAGGTGCTCAGAAAACATGAGTGCCCTGCCCCCACTTCCTGGTTTCTAGGTTTGTGAAGCCAACTCTACCATCACTGCCAGGAATTCAGCTCTCCGCAGCGAGACCCACCCCGCCTTTCTTCTCCTTCCTCCACCCCTGCGACTGAGTGCTGAGAAGAATGAAGTGAGAGCACGGTCCCTCCTGGCACAGTTCTGTGTCCTCTCCCAAAAAATCCAGCTCAGTTCTGTTTCCCAAAGCCTTCGGCACAATGCTGGTCGCACAGCAGCACCCACCACTGCCGCCCCATAAACAGCACTGATTAAATGAAACTGTCCGGTGAATTCACCATTTCCTTTCCTTTATTTCTACTTAACAGCATAGAGTTTGGTGTGACTCTACATCACTGCATGAGATTTTCCTATATTCTGGGTTTATTTTAGTTATCACTTACTGAGTTTGAAACATCACAAATAGAAAATCATATGAAATTTCATCTGTAAGTTCCAAAAGCGGGTCAGCAGATCAAAAGAAATACAAATAAATCACATATCTGTATGTCCATTTTTGCTAGATAAACTAAGTCTCTCTAACCTGATTCAAAGTCAGGTTTAACTCTAACGTGGCCAGTTTCTGGAGAAAATGCTCAGAACACCCTACAATGGGACTGAATTACAGGTTGTTTTTGTTGTTATTTCATTAAACTGACCTTTATTGATGCTATCATAAACACCTACAATGATGTTTCCAAATGCTGACTGCAGAGATGTTTCTCGTTTCCAACTCATTTATTTGTATTGCCTCCTTTCATCAGATAAATGAAGATTTTGAAGCCAAAGGAGAATTGCAGGGAAGATAAATCCTGAACACTTTTCAAACATTTCAGAATGCACACTCCCTTTGAAGAGTAAAAAAGGATATTTGTCGCCCTGGCTTGTCCCCAGACCTTCGGTGCAGGGGGTGGAAGCGGTTCCTGGATGGCCTCTCCACCAGCCCGTGATGGCGGGTTCCCCGAACATTATCAGCTTGGTGAAATGACGGCTGCAGAGAGAAGGGAAGAAGAGTTGGCCTCCAACCATGAAATTGTCACTCACCCTCAAGAACAACTGATAACAACAGCAGATGAAAGGACCGATTTTACAGTTTTACTTATTATACATTAGTGGGCTTTGGGTCAAGGTAAATAAAGTAGTATATGGAACCATTTCTTTATAATAACCTAAAAATAATGAAAAATAGTCTGTAGTGTGTTAAGAGGAAAGCTGAAAGAAGAATAAAAGCTGTCATGCAATTGGGGGAGGAGAATCAGAAGATGGTGAATTCATATACTAAATCCCAGAAAACTAGAAAGGACACTCTGAAATGTAAAATTTACGAGGTATATTAAAGAAACTGGCAAGCCATGAGGCACCTATTTGTTCTGCACGGTGTCTTTTAAAATTTTTGATTGAATTCACAATGTTTGAAAATTCAGACTTGAGGATTCTAGGGAAAAATCAGAATTTTTTTTTTTTTTTTTTTTTTTTTTGAGATGGAGTCTTGCTCTGTTGCCTAGGCTGGAGTGCAATGGTGCAATCTTGGCTCACTGCAAATTCCGCCTCCCAGGTTCAAGCGATTCTCCTGCCTCAGCCTCTCAAGTAGCTGGGATTACAGATGTGTGCCACCATGCCCAGCTAATTTTTGTATTTTTAGTAGAGACAGGGTTTCACCATGTTGGTCAGGCTGGTCTTGAACCCCTGACCCCAGGTGATCAGCCCGCCTCAGCCTCCTAAAGTGCTGGGATTACAGGCGTAAGGCACCACGCCCAGCCATAAATCAAAATATCTTGGCCACACTGAACCACACTCATCTCAGGCCGAAGTTGAGTGTGGCTGCTCCCTGTAGATGGGACACCCACTCTCTCATTGTGAACACAAACCATTTCACTGACTCATCATTTTAGACATTCAGAGTGTGTAACCCCTGAGGTAAAGAGGGAAAAAGGAATGCGATGTAAATACAAGTGGAAAAAATACAAATCATCAGTCCCTAAATGGTACAAATGAAAGAAATAGATTCAAGATAAATTCATGGTCAATAAATCCAAAACCCTTTTTAAAGAGATGCTTGGGGTACGTTCTTAACATTTTTGAGACTGGCATCACAAAGGGCAACCTTTTTGGTTGTCAAAAGCCAAATCCTAGGCTAGGCCAATAAATCTCACATAATGGGGCAATGTGCATACATCACGCAATAGATGTGCTTGTGAAATAAAGAACACAGATTTTCTTCTCCCATCCCCTCCAGCATTAAGGTGTTACTGACAGAAAAACTGTATATATTTACACTGTACAACATGATGTTTTGATATATATATACATAGCAAAATGATGAAATCAAGTTAATTAACATATCCATCACCTCACGTACTAATCATGCAAAACAGAGTTTTCTTTTAGATCAATTGAGTCACATATAAAATTGGTAGCTCACTGTGAAAGGAATCCTGTGACACAATATGTTTTTATAGGGGACTTCCTTCAGCTAAAAACTAATTTTTCTTTGTTAAACATGGATTTTCTCATTTTGGATTTGAGAATTACTCCTATTTCTCCCAAGTAGACTCATAAAATGTGTGGGCCAATTTAGTCTAACAGTTTCGATCTATTTTTATAATCCAAATCTATAAACTCACAAAATAAAGTTATCTTACCAAGGAACAACTTCTGGGCTGGAAGAAAAATAGCCACTATGATATAGGGAAGCTAGATTTGATCTCAGACAATGGAATACTCTATTCTAGAGAATAATATATTGAAATACCTGAAAAATAAAGGGACAAACTGATATCAGGTGCTTCTTGGCAAGATGCAATGAGGACACAGGATCTCTTTTTTTTGAGACAGGGTCTCACTCTGTTGCCCAGGCTGGAGTGCAGTGGCACAATCTTGGCTCACTGCAACCTCCACTTCCCAGGCTCAGCCTCCTGAGTAGCTGGGACTATGGTGCATGCCAACATGCCTGGCTAAATTTTTTATTTTTTTGTAGAGACAAGGTCTCGCCATGTTGGTCAGACTGGTCTCGAACTCCTGACTTCAAGTTATCTACCCTCCTTGGCCTCCCAAAGTGTTGGGGTTACAGGCCTGAGCCACTGCACAATTACTGCCAAACTGGGCTTCTGGAGGCCAGTCCACAGGGTGGGGAGAAGGGTCTTTAGAAGGCGTTCCCAAAATCAGAGTTCCTGAAATGTCTTTTCGACTTCCTATTAAGTTTATATTTTCTGGCTGGGTGAGGTGGCTCCTGTCTAGAGTCCCAACACTTTGGGAGGCGGAGGTGGGAGAACTGCTTGAGGCCAGGAGTTTGAGACCAGCCTGGGAAACATAGTGAGACCCTGTCTCTACAAAAAATACAAAAATTAGCTCTACAAACAAACAAATTAGCTAGGCGTGGTGGTGCATGCCTGCAGTCCAACCTAGCACTTTGGGAGCATGAGGTGGGAGGACCACTTGAGGCCAGGAGTTCAAGACCAGCCTGGGTAACAATGCAAGCCCTCACTTTTACAAAAACAAAAACAGGCCGGGCGCGGTGGCTCAAGCCTGTAATCCCAGCACTTTGGGAGGCCGAGACGGGTGGATCACGAGGTCAGGAGATTGAAACCATCCTGGTCTACACGGTGAAACCCCGTCTCTACTAAAAAAAATACAAAAAACTAGCTGGGTGAGATGGCGGGCGCCTGTAGTCCCAGCTACTCGGGAGGCTGAGGCAGGAGAATGGCGGGAGTCTGGGAGGCGGAGCTTGCAGTGAGCCGAGATCGCGCCACTGCACTCCAGCCTGGGCGACAGAGCGAGACTCCGTCTCAAAAAAAAAAAAACAAAAAACAAAAAAACAAAACAAAAACAAAAAAAAACATAAAAAAATTAGTGGGGCTTGGTAGTGGCCACCTGTAGTCCTTGCTACCGGGGAGGCTAAGGTGGGAGGATCACTTGAATCCAGGTGTTCAAGGCTGCAGTGAACTATGATCACACCACTGCACTCCAGCCTGGGCAACAGAGCAAGACCTTGTCTCTAAAACAAACAAACAAAAAAACAAAAAACAAAAGCTTATATTTTCGATTTACCAGCTGCCTCTTTTGCATTAACCCCGCTGCTGGCCCAAATCCTGTATTACCGCTGGTATTCAGTTGTGGGGTGTTAATCTCTGCTTATATTTGATATTTTCTTCTCTTCCTCACTGTGGCCCAATCTCAACTCTCTGCCCCTGCAGTATTTGATTTAACTCCAAACTATATTTGGCTTAACCTTCTCAATTACTTCTCAAAGACCTGCCTTTCTCATCAAATGAATTAGAGTAGCTGTTCAGTCAGGGAAGCTGGAAACTGAAGGAGGTTTAAGGATGAAGTCTGGGCTGGGTGCAGTGGCTCACACCTGTAATCCCAGCACTTTGGGAGGCCAAGGGAAGTGGATCATTCTGAGGTCCGGAGTTTGAGACCAGCCTGGGCAACATGGCAAAACCCCACCTCTACTAAAAATACGAAAAGTAGCCAGATATGGTGGCACTAGAATCACTTGAACCCAGGAGGCAGAGATTGCAGTGAGCCAAGATCATGCCACTGCACTCCAGCTTGGGTGACAAAGAAATACTATGTGCCACTCAAAAGGCCAAGTGCTTCACTTTTTTTACTCCTTTTCAAGTTTTATCCAGGTAAGTTCTTACATGGTTATATCTGCAGAGTACATACAGTATTTTCTTTTTTTATTTTATTATTATTATTATTTTTTTTTTTTTTTTTTTTTTTTTTGAGACGGAGTCTCGCTCTGTCGCCCGGGCTGGAGTGCAGTGGCCGGATCTCAGCTCACTGCAAGCTCCGCCTCCTGGGTTCCCGCCATTCTCCTGCCTCAGCCTCCCGAGTAGCTGGGACTACAGGCGCCCGCCACCTCGCCCGGCTAGTTTTTTGTATTTTTTAGTAGAGACGGGGTTTCACCGTGTTAGCCAGGATGGTCTCGATCTCCTGACCTCGTGATCCGCCCGCCTCGGCCTCCCAAAGTGCTGGGATTACAGGCTTGAGCCACCGCGCCCGGCATTTTATTATTATTTTTTGAGACAGAATCTTGCTGTGTCGCCCAGGCTGGACTGCAGTGGTGTGATCTCAGCTCATTGCAGCCTCACCTCCCTGGTTCAAGCAATTCCCCTGCCTCAGCCTCCCCAGTAGCTGGGATTACAGGCACATGCAACCACTCCCGGCTAATTTCTTTGTATTTTTAGTAGAGACGGGGATTCACCATGTTGGCCAGGCTGGTCTCGAACTCCTGACCTAAGCCAATCCGCCCGCCTCGGCCTCCCAATGTACTGGGATTACAGGCGTGAGCCATTGCACCCAGTCTATTTATTTTTATTTTTTTTCTCGAGACGGAGTCTCGCTCTGTCGCCCAGGCTGGAGGGCAGTGGCGCAATCTTGGCTCACTGCAAGCTCCGCCTCCCGGGTTCACATCATTCTCCTGCCTCAGCCTCCCAAGTAGCTGGGACTACAGGTGCCCACCACCAAGCCTGGCTAATTTTTTTTGTATTTTTAGTAGAGATGTGGTTTCACCATGTTAGCCAGGATGGTCTCGATCTCCTGACCTCGTGATCCGCCCACCTCGGCCTCCCAAACTGCTGGGATTACAGGCGTGAGCCACTGTGCCCGGCCATTTTTTAATTTTTTGAGAGAGAGTCTCTCTCCATTGCCCAGGATGGAGTGTGGTGGTGCAATCTTGGCTCGCTGCAACCTCCACCTCCTGGGTTCAAGCGATTCTCCTGCCTTAGCTTCCTGAGTAGCTGGGATTACAGGTGCCTGCCACCACGCCCGGCCAATTTTTGTATTTTTAATAGAGACGGGGTTTCACCGTGTTGGCCACACTGGTCTTGAACTCCTGACCTCAAGTGATCCGCCCACCTCGGCCTCCCAAAGTACTGGGATTACAGGCGTGAGCAACTGCACCTGGCCGGTATTTTAAACATTTCACGTTGCCAGTCAAAGAATATATCATTTGGTCTGGTTGTAGTGGCTCATGTCTATAATCCTAGAACTGCAGGAGGCCGAGGGGGAGGGTCGCTTGAGGCCAGGAGTTTGAGTCCAGCCTGGACAACACAGTGAGACCCTGTCTCTACAAAAATTTTTGTTAAATTAGCTGGTGTGGTGACATGCACCTGTAGTGCTAGCTACTCAGGAGGCTGAGGCTGAGGCTCAGGATCCCTTGACCCCAGGAATTTCAGGCTACAGTGAGCTATGATTGCGCCACTGTACTCCAGCCTGGGTGGCAGAACAAGACTCGTCTCTTAAAAATAACAACAGGCTGGGCGCCGTGGCTCATGCCTGTAATCCCAGCACTTTGGGAGGCTGAGGTGGGTGGATCACGAGGTCAGGAGTTCAAGACCAGCCTGGTCAACATGGTGAAACCCCATCTCTACTAAAAATACAAAAATTAGCTGGGCATGGTGGGGCATGCCTGTAATCCTAGCCACACAGGAGGCTGAGGCAGGAGAATCACTTGAACCCAGGAGGCAGAGGTTGCAGTGAGCTGACATCACGCCACTACACTCCAGCCCAGTGACAGAGTGAGACTCTGTCTCAGAAAATAAAAATAAAAATAAAAATAACAACACCCCAAAAACACATATGTTTCAGAGTCAAAGAAACAGTTCAAGTTCAGGATGTTCCACTTATTAACAAGTTACTTCATCTTCCTTATCAAAAAAGTAGAAATGATAATAACTTCCACGGGCTGGTTGAGAAGACAAAATGATGTTACATATGTAAGAGTTGCTTGTCCCAGGGATACCTGGACATTGGAAAGGAGGATGAGTGTCTGCATGGTGGAACACTGGGAAGCATCTTGTCAAAGGTGGGGCTGACCTGCAGAGTCCTTTCATGGTCAGGAGTAGCAGCATCACCATTAGGGACTGCCCCAGCATTCTGAGCCTCCCACAGTGCTCCCCAAGGGTCCTACAGCTCAGGCTCCATCTGTTGCCATTCCAAATCACCTCAGACGTCACCCAGCTGCAGCCTGGGATGAATGGCTAAAAAAAGTTGACTGGCCCACATGACTTGCTTTGGCCAATGGCTTATGAGCAAATGTGATGTTCATATTGTTCGAACAGAAACTCATACTCTTCCTTCTGCCATGAGACTATCACATCTTAAGTAGGGGATGCTCCCTCAGCCTCAGTTGCAGACAGAGAAGATACACAGAGGAGAGCCATAGAAGGTATTCTGGCACCACTGGCAAGTAACATGAGTGAAAAATAAATGTTTGTTGAGAGTCTGAGTTTTCAGATTGTTACAAAAGCAAAGCTGGCTAATACGGTAGTGATGGCAGAGAGAGACTGAGTGAAATAGAAAGTTCCATTTTTCTTACCTTTTTTTTTTGAGACAGAGTCACACTCTGTCCCCAGGCTATAGTGCCGTAGCGTGATCTCAGCTCACTGTAAACTCTGCCTCCCAAGTTCGAGCAACTATCCTGCCTCAGCCTCTTGAGTAGCTGGGAGTACAGGCATGTGCCATCACACCTGGCTAATTTTTTTTATTTTTTTTTATTTTTAGTAGAGATGGTTTTGCCATGTTGCCCAGGCTGGTCTCGATCTCCTGGCCTCAAGTGATCCACCCACCTTGGCTTCCCAAAGTGCTGGGATTACAGGCGTGAGTGAGTCACTGTGCCTGACCTCATTTTCTTGAAGAACAAGGGAGGTGTAAGTCAAAAGAACCTGCGAATGGGAGCCAGGCACAGTGGCTCAGGCCTGTAATCGCAGCACTTTGGGAGGTTGATGTGGGTGGATCACTTGAGCTCACAAGTTCGAGACCAGTCTGGGCAACATGGCAAAATCCCGTCTTCACAAAAAATACAAAAATTTGTCAGGTGTGGTGGTTCACGCTTGTAGTCCCAGCTACTTGGGAGGCTGAGGCAGGAGGATCACTTGAGCCCAGGAGGCAGAGGATGCAGTGAACTGAGATCCTGCCACTACACTCCAGACTGGGTGACAGAGGGGAGACCCTGTCTCTAAATAAATAAATACAGAAAGCAAGCAAGAAAAAAACGAACCTGTAAATGGGAATCGACATATTTTAAGGAGGGTCTTAGGCTCAGGCTCTGAAAAGCACTCTCCTGTTTCAGAACATGGGACCTAGACATCAAATGAGGAAGAGAGGGCTTCTGTGCCTCCCTATAGAAATGCTTTTCCACATCAGTATCTGGAATCCAGTGCTAGATAGACTGGGGAGGGGAGTGACATGGCTAATGCTAATGGCAGAACTCTTTCTGTAATGAAACATGACACGTGAATCTTCCAAAAGAAGCAGAGTTGTGGATTTCCAGGTAGAAGTTTAGAGCTAATGGCAGACAGTACCATACTCCCGGAGTACTTCCCCAAGGGACCTAGAGCTCAGTTAGATGAGATCTCAGTTACATGTAGGTGCACACCTACCTATCCCATAGCATCTGAAAGCTGCAGCCTGGGATGAATGACTGAAAAGTTGCAACTAGATTTCGTCACCTGGGGGGAAATTACTTCCTCTAATTTAGACACTATTGATCTATCAATGTGATCTACGTTTGTTTGCATTAACTATTTGGGTAGATATACCATACTGTTGGCATATCATTACATTTGTGGTTAATTAGAAACCCCAGATCCTACTTGACTGGTAAACCATAAGCAGATTCCTACATAAGCCCATGCTGTGTTAGGAAATGAGCTGAAGTCCAAGAATTGGAGAGTTGTTGTTTATTATCAACTAGGAAGATTATCATTAGTAAAACTATATATGGTACAGTATATTCTTTATGTGTGAACAATCGAGACATACTTTTTTCTTCCGCAGCTAAGTAGAAAAATAAATTCTAGCATATAGTTGTATTTTTATACAAAGTTATTAAAAACAGGAGAAATGTAATTTCCAAATACCTTGAAGTGAAACATGGGTTTCTAAATGCTGATGGTATGACCAAATACATCCTTCCATGTAAGAAGTTCTACAGGGCCAGGCACAGTGGCTCACGCCTATAATCCCAGCACTTTGGGAGGCCAAGGTGGGTGGATCATGAAGTCAGGAGTTTGAGACCAGTCTGGCCAACATGGTGAAACCCTATCTCTACTAAAAACACAAAAACTAGCTGGGCATGGTAGTGGGCATCCATAGTCCCAGCTACTGGGGAGGCTAAAGCAGGAGAATTGCTTGACCCCAGGAGGCAGAGGTTGCAGTGAGCTGAGATTGCGCCACTGCATTCCAGCCTGGGTGACAAAGCGAGACTCCATCTCAGAAAAAAACAAAAAGTTCTATCAAGTTTTAAAAAATATATTAAAAACATGCAGAAAAGCAGGATTAAGCATATAAATGGTTAATACTTTGAAAAAGTATTGATCCAGAATACCACAACCTCAGCATCTTTACAAAGGGGTGCCTAATCGATATTCTCAAACAGAAGCAATTCTACATAGGACAACTCTTGGTAGCTTCAATGACAGGCCTCATGATGACTCGTGATCAAGAAAAAAAGTGATAAAACTCCTGCAAGAGCAACACGTATTTTCCTGGAATACCACTGTCAACACTGGGAATGTGTACTGGTATGAAGCTTCAATATCACAGAGGACTGCACTGGAATGTGAGGTCACAATTATTTTATGCTTGAGCCAGGGGTCATTTATGTGGCAACTTCAACCATCTCAGCGGCGAGCCAGAAAGCAAAGAAAGCCTCTAAATAACAAAAATGGATAAGAACCCCAGAGGACAGCAGTTAGAAAGGAACCCCACCAGTTCTCCATTATACCCCACCCAGGTCTAACAAACTGAGGCACCTCGTTTTCCAGCTTGCAGCAGGTGAAAATAAGGTGGGGATAGGCAAAGGAAGGGAACCGGAGTTGCTGGCTTAGCAGAGAGAGCTACACAAGTAAAAGCAAGAGGGAGTGGAATTCTGTTCTTTCTGTCTACAGATGGGAAACCAACATCCAGAGAGCTGAAGTGATTTTTCTCAAGATCACAGAGCTAGTTTGTAGCAGCCTAAAAACTTAAACTCAGGATCCCGAGCCTCACTCAGTATTCTCTTCACCTCACCGCTTTGCCTCCTTTGCTATATAGCCTACATAAAATCAATTCTTTTTGAGATTTTAGACAGATTTGTACTGATACATACAGAAGTTAAAAAAAAAAAAAAAACTATTAAGAAATTTTCCAGACTGGGCGCCATGGCTCCTGCCTGTAATCCCAGTACTTTGAGAGGTCATGGTGGGAGGACTGCTTGAGCCCAGGAGTTCGAGACCAGCCTGGGCAGCATAGCCAGACCTTGTCTCTGCTAAGAATTTAAAAACTAGCTAGGCACAGTGGCACACACCTGTAGTCCCAGCTACTTGGGAGGCTGAGGCAGGAAGATACCTTGAGCACAGGAGGTGGAGGCTGCAGTGAGCTATGATCATACCACTGCACTCTAGCCTGGGGGACACAGCGAGAACTTGTTGCTTAAAAAAAGAAAAATGAAAAAGAAATTATCCAGATAAATTGTACTACGTTCTCCTAAATCCACTGAAGATTTAAGATTCAATTATAGGATAATAGTCTTGCTAAGATACCTGACTACGATGCAATATAAACGGCACACCTACAAATTGACATTGGCTCCAGTAGTCTCATTTGGAGTAAGTAAGTAACTAACTTAATATTATGTAAATGGTTAGCTAAAAGTCACAAAGCTATTCATTGACGACAATGCTTCCTCTGATAGAATTAAAATGCTACCCCAACCCTTCTTAATTCCTCTGTATACTTGGGTTTGTATCTGTTTCCAACAGAGCTTGGGTAGGAGAGGAGACTGGTTGGAAATGTAGCTGGTAGTAGAGACACCACATAGGGTAGTTAATGCCTGGTTCTAATGGCATCCTTAAACTCATCATTTAGCTCTACCAGGCCGTCAGCTTGCCCGTGATGCTGCTTGGTTCTTCTTTAGTTCACTTCAGCTCTTGACAAATCTGCGAGAGATTGGCCACCAGTACTAAATAAATTTCTGTTGGTGTCCAGCCTGGGCAACATAATGAGACCACAACTCTTTTAAAAAAATTCCGCTGGGGGCCGGGCACGGTGGCTCATGCCTGTAATCCCAGCACTTTGGGAGGCTGAGGTGGGCGGATCACCTAAGGTCAGGAGTTGAAGACCAGCCTGACCAATATGATGAAACCCCGTATCTACTAAAAATACAAAATTAGCCAAGCATGGTGGTACATGCCTGTAATCCCAGCTACTGGGGAGGCTGAAGCAGGAGAATTGTTTGAATCCGGGAGACGGAGGTTGCAGCGAGCTGAGATCGCACCATTGCACTCCAGTCTGGGCAACAGGAACGAAACTCCATCTTAAAAAAAAAAAAAAATCCGTTGGGGAAGAGTGAAGATTTAACAAGTTTAGGAAGTAAGGCAGGATCCTGAAGCTTGCAGGGCTCTTTATTTATATGCAGGCTAAAGCTAATGGAAGATGTTATAGCCTCCCTATTTAAAAAAGGACAAGTCTAAATAACAAAGGAACAACTGTGCCTCTCTTGGGAACCCAGCTGGAGCTCATTCTAGGCACTGCCAGCACCTCCTTTGGTTCTCATGACAAGTGGGGGAGTCATGAAGGCCTGCCTACAACAAAGGGGCTGCTATTAATTCACACTGCCTTGGGGGTAAATGGATCATTTAAGTCTACCTTATAAACTAAGCCGAAGGAAAAAGGATGTCATACTTGGTTAAATACCCTATTAAAACATCATTCACAAAAAAGAAAAGAAAAGAGAAACTTAAAGAGAAGTTCAAAATGTATTACAAATCTCCAGCATCAGACCTACCGGCACCTGGCCAGCCTCTCTGGCAGCAGCCTCCGACACTGTTCCTCTGCCCTGTGCAGGGCCTCGGTATGCCAGCAGGCAGGGGCTTCGGGCCGCAAAACTCCTGTGAGGTTCCTAGCTGTTCTGGGTTTTGGAAGGCTTTTCCCCCAGCAGCCTGCCAAGCATTACACTATCTCTGGGGCCAGTCTCGTCCAGTCTCGCATGAGTGATTAAACCCTCAGAGCCCTTGAACCGCCTAGATGGCTTTTTTGTTTGTTTTTAACCTGGAGGCTATGCCTTTTTTGACCACCTGATTTGGGGATCCAATCTTCTCCAAAGGACTAAAGTCTTGCTGTGAGGAATGAAAAGAAGAGATGAAGAGCAGAGCAGACCAGTGAAGGCGCCAGCACCCAACCTTCTGATTTAGGCCCTGGCCTATCACCATGTCTGTGGCCCTTGTGTTGCCCCTTCCCAGTCTGTACGTTTAAATGAAAGATAAAAGGGAAGTAAAGTTAACAGACAGACAAAGTTAAAAGGTGACTCCAGAAAATGATAGAGATAAAACAGTTTTGGGGTTGTTCTGTTTTGTTTTTAGCAGGTAAAGTCAATATCAGACCAATCAAAATGATCACAGAGGGTCAGGCAAAACAGTATCTCAAAATAAGAAATAACGGCTGGGCATGGTGGTGGCTCACACCTGTAATCCCAGCACTTTGGGAGGCCGAGGTAGGAGGATCACTTGAGCTCAAGAGTACAAGACCAGCCTGGGCAACATAGAGAGACCCCATCTCTAAAAAAAAAAAAAAGAAGAAGAAATAACAACAACGCATAAAACACTCCCACAGTTCATGCTGGGGGATCCTGCTCAAGAAAAGGTGGAGAATAAGGTCTATGTCTCAGGCAGGGCTTCTCACCTGGAGAAGGTGGGTGACATTCGTTCCCTGACCGTGATGGAGCAGGCTGTAAGCAGTGAGACCTCGGATTCCTCCCCTAGCATCTTCCCTCCAGCATTTGCACAGTGGCAGCCACACAGTGGGCTCCAACACATGTTTGCTGAATTACATAATGTTTCTAAATGATTTGGCTCCAAAGAGGAATGTGTACCCCCAGGGAATTTACAGGATGAGCACAGGGTATGGGGAAAACATTAGAAGTTCTGTTTCCACTTAGTTTTCTATTTTTTTGTGTACTTAATATTAACAATACAGTGTTATATGTACATAATTTAAAAAACAAAGAACATACCCAAATTGGGGATATAAAACTCTTTTTACCACTAGGCTGCATAATCAAAAAGTTTAAATGCAAAACGTTAATAATTATTAAAAACTGGTGAGGGCTATAGGGGAGCTTCTTATTCTTCTCCTTCTACTTTTCTGCACAGTTACAAATTTCCACGATAAAATGAAGAATTTCAGCTTCAAGTTCTCAGGGATGGCATGGCAGGGTAAAAGCAAACCCAAGCCTCTAAAGGCATTTTACTGTCTTTCCAGGGAGCACCACCCAAGCCTCCACAGAAGTAGAAGTTTTAAACTGCCTGTTCCCATCCCTGCATCCCTACCTGGTGTGATATCTTTGGTGGTGAGGGAGGCCTTCTGTTGAGTGTAGTTCTCCTTTTAACTTTAATGCTAACAGGACAATGACTAGAGAAATATGTTCTGGGTAAATCAGGTTTGCCCATTTATCTCCTCCAGAGGAAACCGACTTGCTTCTTATGGTGATAGAAAGGAACTGCAGAAGGGAAGAACTGACTCTTGACCAGCTAAGACTTGAGCAGTGACAGGAGTCCAGCCTAGTGGCTGGTGAGAAAACTGGCCAAAGGCACCCTTGGAGGCCAGAAGGGTCAGGTAGGCACTTCAGGGCAAGTAGGAAAGAAGTCAAAGTGCCTGTTCATCCCACCACCAACCTCTTCCTGCCGTAGGAAACATATGTAAAAGACAGACACCTGCCACCCTGCCTGCTCCCTCCTTTCACCCCCACTGCATTCTGACTCACACCAGATCCACCACTGTGATTCAACTTGGTAGGACACTTCACTGAGTTTAGAAGAGATCTGTAATTTGGAATTAAAAGAGAAAAACAAAGGGGAGGGGACAGATGAAACAAGAGTGGCAAAATGTTGAAAAATATTGAATCTGCTGATGAGTCTATGGGGGTTCTTTATTCTACTTTGGGGTAGATTTTACATTTCCAAACAAGTTTAATTTTTTAATTACAATTATGATACTGTCATAAATTAAAGGTGCCTTTTCAGTTTTAACTCAATAACTTCTACATACATGCCCAAAAAAGAGATGAAGGCCATGTTTTCTACCATCTAACCAGCAAACAAAACAAAACAACTTTTTTTCACACTATCGATAACTTTAAAGGACAAAGTAAGTGTACGATGTCACAAAGGAGCTAGGAAAGTATAAGAGAAAACATGTCTGGAAAGAATAAAATGCTCTGGAATATTTAGTTAGATATAGCACATGGTAATTCTAAATAAAGCATATTGAGTTTTTAAAAAAACTTACATCCTGTTTTTGATTTAAAAGAGCATAAGGTACTTTTCGTCATCTGGCCACTGGCTCATGAAAAGACACACACAGTGTCCTTGTCCTGTTCTGTCTGGACTCATAAACCACAGAATTTGGAATGACCTTCCGGACCAGCCAATGCAACCAGACAGCATCCTCACCAAAGGCCATCTAGCCGCCACCAGACCCCTCTGAAGATGGGAACGGAGTACTTTCCCAGGCAGGCCACTCCTTTCTCATCCAGCCATGCTTCTGGTATGTTCTCCCTTAGGCTGAGCTGTAAAGTGTTCCTAAGCAATCACTATCTCTTGGGAGAATCTGCCCAGATGAGAGGTTGCTAAAAATTCATCATGGTTTAAACAGCAGAAAAACACAAAAATAAAATTAAAAAAAAAAAATCATCATGGTAAGAACTTTAGTCTCCATGACAAACCAAGCTACCAAAAATGGAAGAACTGGTCCCTGAAACCAGATTCTCCATTTAATTTGAGTTAAAGCCATAACTGGATCTGGGTGCTTGTTTGGAGACTGAGTTGGTCTGGCATTCCTTTTGTCAAACAAACAGAAAAACCAAGCGGGCCGGGTGCAGTGGCTGACGCCTGTAATCACAGCACTTTGGAAAGAGGCTGAGGCGGGTGGATCACCTGAGGTCAGGAGTTTGAGAGCAGCCTGGCCAAATGGCAAAACCCCATCTCTACTAAAACTATACAAATTAGCTGGGTGTGGTCGTGCACATGCCTGTAATCCCAGCTACTCTGGAGGCTAAGGCAGGAGAATCACTTGAACCCAGGAGGCGGAGGTGCAGTGAGCCGAGATCACACCACTGCACCCCAGTCTGGATGACAGAGCGAGCGAGACTCGTCTCAGGGAAAAAAAAAAAGAAAGAAAAACCAGGGGGACTGACTTACTAAGGAAGCCTGTTCTTCCTATCTGCAAGTACCCACTTTTACTTACAGACAGGGGAGGGAGAACTAAGCACGCTGTGAGCCTTAGGAGTTACTGAGGAGTAAAGCTCAGAATGCGGTCCTCTCCTGGCTCCTGGCTTCAGTGCTGAACCTTTGAGAACCTAGACAAGGGAACAGTGATTAACCAGTTTCCTCAGTTTCCAGAAGAATAACATATGTAGTTCATTTGAGGATTTATGAGAACTCAGATTAGGCATAGTCCTAACTAAACTGGAGAGGCTCTTCACCTGGTACTCTAAAAAATAAATAAAGAGAAATACTTATTAGTGAATGTGATTATTTTTGTGGGATTTCAAAGTTTTGAAGTGACTTTCTGTATTTCCTCTGATGTTCCTCAGTTAGGGTGTGCAATCAGCATGTAATATAAAACTAGAGATTAAAAGAAAAATACGTGGCCAGGCAGGTGGCTCATGTCTGTAATCACAACACTTTGGGAGGCCGAGGCGGGCGATCACCTGAGGTCAGTAGTTTGAGATCAGCCTGGCAAACATGGTGAAACTCTGTCTCTACTGAAAATACAAAAATTAGCTGGGTGTGGTGGCACACGCCTGTAGTCCTAGCTACTGGGGAGGCTGAGGCAGGAGAGTTGCTTAAACCCAGGAGGCGGAGGTTGCAGTGAGCCAAGACTGTGCCATTGTACTCCAGCCTGGGCGACAGAACAAGGCTCTGTCTCAAAAAAAAAAAAAAGGAAAATACATTTAATCCTTGTAATCATTCAGACATTTGCTCTAAAATCACAATGAAACGTACAGAGAAATGCTAAAGAATTTTTTCCCAGGGGAAGGGGAGAGCCAGTGTGAGGCTTTTGCCTATGACACAATAATTACTACCTCATTTCCTCTTTCCTTCCTTATAAGCCAGCCTTAGAGCCTACTCGGTCAAGCTATAGTGGACAGGGCCAGGATGTTCCAGGCCATGGTCCTCTTCCTTGACCCAAGAACCAGGACTGTCCACTTCCCCAAGGCTGTCGGTCCCCAGTGAGGAAGAGTGGAGCACAGCTGTCCCTCAGTACAGCAGGGTTATTGGTTTCAGAGACCCCTGCAGACACCAAAATCTATGCATACTCAAATCCCTGATATAAAAGGGCATAGTATCTGTATGTAACCTACAAATATCCTTCTATATACTATAAATCACCTCTAAATTATTTATAATACCTAATACAAAGCAAATGCAATGTAAATAGTTGTCATACCGTATTGTTTAGGGGATAATGACAAAGAAAAAACATGTAAGGATGCAATTTCTTTTCTAATATTTTTGTTCTGTAATTGGTTGAATCCACATATGCAAAACCCTCAGATAACGGAGGGCCAACTGTACAGGCAAAGATCCACACCTCACAGGCACACAGCAAGATTTAGCTTCTTAGAGAACAGATAGACACCTAGAATCATTAGTAAATAAGAAAATTCAGGCCCTGTTGTAATCATCACTTTTAAAGATAACTAACCAGCTTACATCACATTATTTAAATAAGTAATATATTGGCATTCTCAACAAATACACAATATAACTGGAGAGTGACAAGGCATCCTCAATTCTTGTTCCCCTTCGACCCAGTTTCCACCTTGTAATGGATAAGCAGATTTTTTGCTTCTTGTGAGTCCTTCGAAATAGTGATTATGCATGTACAGCAAATAACAATACACATTACTTCTGCTCTTTATTATACATATATGTATAATATGATAACTATATATATGCATTTATAATTTACCATCTTTACCTTTTTTTTTTTCTTTTTGAGATGGAGTCTCGCTCTGTCGCCCAGGCTAGAGTGCAATGGCACGATCTCAGCTTACTATACCTTCTGTCTCCCGGGTTCAAGCAATTCTCCTGTCTCAGTCTCCTAAGTAGTTAGTAGCTGGGATTACAGGCGTACACCACCACACCTTGCTAAGTTTTGTATTTTTAGTAGAGAAGGGGTTTTGCCATGTTGGCCAGGCTGGTCTTGAACTCCTAACCTCAGATGATCTGTCCACCTCTAGCGCTGGGATTACAGGGGCAAGCCACCGTACCCAGCCCATCTTTACCATTTTTAAGTGTACAGTTCAGTGGTAATAAATACATTTGGCAGGGCGCGGTGGCTCACGCCTGTAATTCCAGCACTTTGGGAGGCCAAGGCAGGTGGATCACCTGAGGTCAGGAGTTCCAGATCAGCTTGACTAACATAGTGAAACCTTATCTCTATTAAAAATATAAAAAATTAGCTGGGAGTGGTGGCGCATGCCTGTAATCCCAGCTACTAACTACTCGGGAGGCTGAGACAGGAGAACTGCTTGAATCTGGGAGATGGTGGTTGCAGTGAGCTCAGACAGTGCCACTGCACTCCAGCCTGGGCAGCAGAGTGAGACTCCATCTCAAAAATTTAAAAATAAATAAATAAATATATTTATATCCCTTTTTCTCCTTCATCTGCCTCTCCCTTTCCTATCTAACTGTGTGTCATTGTGAGATCTACTTCTTTAGCTCCAACATATGAGTGAGAACATGCAATATTTGTCTTTCTCTTATTTCACATAACATAAATGGCCTCCAGTTCCATCCGTGTTGCTGTAAATGATAGGATTTCATTCTTTTTTATAGCTGGATGATATTCCACTGTGGATACATACCTGTTTTCTTTATCCATTCATCTGCTGATGGACAGTTAGGTTGATTCCATATTGTAAATAGTGCTGCAATAAACGGGAGTGCAGATATCTCCTCTCTTTTTACACAAATGGTAACATACTAATACACTATCTGTACCTTACTTTTTAAACTTAATCTTCAACTAAATTTCTAAACCTGATTCCAGCTTCTTAGAGCCTCCTTCTCAAAATAGCCAAGCAAAAATATTAGACAACTCAACAAAATTAAAAGTCAAAACTGTCAAGGAACATCTACCAACACTATAATTGACTTACTCTTTTCCAGACCGATTTGGCCAATTTCTCCAACCCCTTATATCCTTCTCAGTATTACTTGGTCCTCAAAGAACAGAATCACAAACTGCTTCCTCCTCTCCTCTATCAGCTCTTTCCACCTGCATTTAAACATGGGCCAAAGGTTGGGCCTGGTGGCTCCCGCCTGTAATCCCAGCACTTATAATGATAATGGGGAGACTGAAAGTGGCAAGATTAACTTTCACTGGGAAGTGCCAAAGCTGGGAAGAGGAGAGCCAGTGTGAGCCATTGCACTGCAGCCTGAGCAAGAGGGCAACATTCTATCTCAAAACAAAACAAAACAAAACAAAACGAAACACATGGCCCAGCCTCTCCCAGGTAAAGCTGGGGAGGGAGGAGACACATAAGTTGCTCACTTGACGCATCATCCTATTCCTCCTCCCTGCCCCTATGTCTCCTCTTCACAGTCAAGCTTTGTGATGAAGGAGCTGCCTCAGTTCTACTTCCTCAACTCCCACAGACCTCAGCCCCCACCCCTCTGTTCCACCCAAATTTCCCAAGATAACCACAGACTTTGCTTGCTACTAAATCCAAATGGGCATTTTCAGCTCCTGACCTCTTGGAAGCACTGGAAATTACTGACAGTTTGCTCTATTGAAAACATTCTTCTCCTGGTTCCTGGGGCTCCACGCTGTCCCATTTTCTCCTTCCTCTCTGAGTGTTTCTTTCCAGTCTTCTTTGCACACTCCTGAACTTCCTGACCATCCTTTAGTGCTGGAGTTCCTCAGGGCTCTGTCATATAACTCCATCTCTCTAGCCCCGATCTCTCTCCAGAGCTTCAAACTTGTAGATTCAACAGCCCACTGGACCACACTCTCCTAGGACTACCTGCAGGCACTTCAAACTCAATATATTTACAAGTGAATTTGCCATCTTCCTCTTAAACCAGCCCCTATCTCATGTGTTTCAAACCGCTGGGAATGGCGCCACTCAATGGCCTAACCCAGAAAGTTTGGGGTCATCCTTGAGTGCTTCCTCCTCATTCCTGCACGTCTCAGTCATCACCAAGTCTGGTCATTTTGACCATCTATTTATTTTTATGTATTGTATTGTATTATTTATTTATATTTTAGAGATGAAGTCTCACTGTATTGCCTAGGCTGGCCTCAGTTTCCTGGGCTCAAGTGGATCCTCCCACCTCAGCCTCCTGAGTAGCTGGGACTACAGATGCAGGCCACTGCACCTGGCCATTTTGACTTTCTAAACACCTCTCGAACCCAATACTATCCTCAACTCCTCATCTATCCATTCTCCCCCAGATTACTGCAACAATCTTGTCATTGGTCTTTTTGTCTCTAATCTTGTTTCCTCCAACCTAGTTCTACACTGCAGTCAGAATAATCTTCCTAAAACACAAATCTGAGCATATCACTCATCTGCATAAAACCCATTAATAAAAGGATTTTTAAAAAAGACCCTAACAAGCCAATTTTAAAGTTCATTTGGTTGGCAAGTAACACTGGTGTAAAATGAATAAATGAATAAATAAATAAATACAGTTCATCTGGAAAAATAAACATGCAAGAATAGCCTAGAAAAATCACTGAAAAACAGCATGAAAGTGAATTAATCTTAGCAGGTTTCTAAAATATAATATGAAGCTATAATCATTAATTAAAATAGTGTGATTCTGGTGTATGAATAGACACATAGATTAATAAAAGAGAATAGGAAGCCTCAAAATACAATCAAGCATATGAGAATTTAGTTTATGAAGGAGGTAGCATTTAAACCATTAGAGAAAAGATGATTATTCAATAAACAGTGTTGAGACAACTAGCTAGCAAAGTGGAAAAAAATTAAGCCAGATTCATACTGCATACCTCACACTGGCATAAGCTCATGATGGATCAAAGATTTTGTATTTAAAAATAAAGGTATAAAGTGTTAGCAAAAACAAAAGAAGATAACTTTCTAACTATAACAAAAAACCTGGGCGCAACCAAAAAGGCATTAACTTTTTTTTTTTTTTTTTGAGATGGAGTTTCATCCTTGTAGCCCAGACTGAAATGCAATGGTGCAATCTTGGCTTACTGCAACCTCCGCCTCCCGGGTTCAAGCGATTTTCCTGCCTCAGCCTCTTGAGAAGCTGGAATTGCAGGCACCTGCCACAACGTCTGGCTAATTTTCGTATTTTTAGTAGAGATGGGGTTTCACTCAGTTGGCCAGGCTGGTCTCGAACTGCTGACCTCAGGTCATCCACCCACCTCAGCCTCCAAAAGTGCTGGGATTATAGGCGTTTGAGCCACTGCGACCAGCCAGCATTAGCTTTTGACACATCAAAAAATTGCCTTGTCTGTTAGAAAAAAAAGTCTCATTATAAAGAAAGTCAAATGACAAGTGGCCAACTTAGAAAATATTTACATCTCGGCCGGGCGCGGTGGCTCAAGCCTGTAATCCCAGCACTTTGGGAGGCCGAGACGGGCGGATCACGAGGTCAGGAGATCGAGACCATCCTGGCTAACACGGTGAAACCCCGTCTCTACTAAAAATACAAAAACTAGCCGGGCAAGGTGGCGGGCGCCTGTAGTCCCAGCTACTCTGGAGGCTGAGGCAGGAGAATGGCGTAAACCCGGGAGGCGGAGCTTGCAGTGAGCTGAGATCTGGCCACTGCACTCCAGTCCGGGCGACAGAGCGAGACTCCGCCTCAAAAAAAAAAAAAAAAAGAAAATATTTACATCTCATATCACAGAAAAATGGCTAGTTTTTCTAATATATAAACCCTCCTAAAAATCAGTAAGAAAAAGATCAACCACATCGTCAGGTGGGATAATCCTTACCTGTTCCTCCTTTGGAGGACAGATTAGAAAACCAAACACCGCATGTTCTCACTCATAGGTGGGAACTGAACAATGAGATCACTTGGACTCGGGAAGGGGAACATCACACACTGGGGCCTATCATGGGGAGGGGGGAGGAGGGAGGGATTGCATTGGGGAGTTATACATGATATAAACGTCATGCACATGTACCCTAGAACTTAAAGTATAATAAAAAAAAAAAAAAAAAAAAAAAAAAAAGAAAAAGATCAACCACACAAAAGAATTAAAGGCAAAAGATATGAGCAGATTGTTCACGGTAAAGATAATACAAATGGTTCATAAACAGGAAAAAACACACTTTCCTCATCAGAAAAATGCACAAATTAAAACTAAACAGAAACATAATTTTTCATCTATAAGACTAACAAAGATCAAAAAGTTTGACAAAACACTGAGTTGGGGAGGATGTGGGCAAACAGGCACTTTCATATACAGCAGGGAGGGATGTACAACTTCTAGGGAGGGTGAACTGACAACATCTACTAAGACTACACTTGCATATGCTTGTGCCCCAGCAATTTCACTTCTAGTCATTTTTCTTGCAGCTATACCTGTATATGTATGAAACTGTATGTGCATAATGTTCATTGCAGCATAGTTTTTTTTTGTTGTTTATTTATTTATTTTTTTGAGATGGAGTCTCGCTCGGTCATCAGGCTGGAGTGCAGTGGAGCAATCTCGGCTCACCGCAACCTCCGCCTCTCAGGTTCAAGCGATCCTCCTGCCTCAGCCTCTTAAGTAGCTGGGACTACAGGCACGTGCCACCACGTGCAGCTAATTTTTTGTATTTTTAGTAGAGACAGGGTTTCACCATGTTGACCAGGATGGTCTCGATCTCTTGACCTCGTGATCCACCAACCTCAGCCTCCCAAAGTGCTAGGATTACAGGTATGAGCCACCATGCCCGGCCAATAGTTTATATTTTGAAAAAAATCTGTGAATTACTTAAATGTTCATCAATAGGGAACTAGTTGAATAAATTATGACAAATTAATATAAAAGAATACTGTGTACTAATTTTTTTTTTTTTTTTTTTTTTTTGAGGCGGAGTCTCGCTCTGTCGCCCGGACTGGAGTGCAGTGGCCAGATCTCAGCTCACTGCAAGCTCCGCCTCCCGGGTTTACGCCATTCTCCTGCCTCAGCCTCCCGAGTAGCTGGGACTACAGGCGCCCGCCACCTCGCCCGGCTAGTTTTTGTATTTTTAGTAGAGACGGGGTTTCACCGTGTTAGCCAGGATGGTCTCGATCTCCTGACCTCGTGATCCGCCCGTCTCGGCCTCCCAAAGTGCTGGGATTACAGGCTTGAGCCACCGCGCCCGGCCGACTGTGTACTAATTTTTAAAAAATATAAAGGTGTACTTTGTGAACTGACATGGGAAGATCTCCAAGATGTATTAAGTTATTCACTTAACTTTATTCACTTAAATTCATTCAAGCAAGGTACAGACATGTGTATGGTTAACTACCTTCAGAGAAAAGTGCGGCATGAGGTGGACTATATATTCACATTTGCTGATACCTGCACAAAATATTCCGGAAGGAATAAACAAACGTGACAACAGTGATTGCACCTGTGGGGAGTGAACTGGGTGGCTAGGACAGAGATGGAGAGGATACTGTTCACTGCACTCTTTTGCTTATCTTTAATCTTAGACCACATGAATTAATCTTAGATACATACATTCATATGTATCTGCCTAAAAACATATAACTAAAAGTAAAATCAAAGAACATATTATAAAGTTACAATAATATACTGATGTGGAAATGGACAGAGGAATAGGCAGCCATATCAATGGAAAATAAAAAAACAGTAAAAAACAGAACCAGCTATGTAAAAAAGAAATTATTCAAGAATTGAGACAATAGGTTAGCTACAGAGGAAAAAAAAAATGGGACCCCTCTCTCAAATCTCACATCAAAATAAATTCCAAAGCAATAATAGAACTAGAATAAAATATGGATGAA
The DNA here is from genome assembly GCF_009764315.1 of Trachypithecus francoisi. Taxonomy (NCBI): domain Eukaryota; kingdom Metazoa; phylum Chordata; class Mammalia; order Primates; family Cercopithecidae; genus Trachypithecus; species Trachypithecus francoisi. Next base: position 98,517,391 of record NW_022681468.1, read on the forward strand.
AAACGGGTGAATGTTTAAGAAATCTTGGCGTAAGGCCACTCTAAACATACTAGAAATTGTAACACAGCAGCCACAGAAAGGCCAACCAACACATTTAACTCATAAAAATTAGAGCATAAAACTCCCAAAAGCTATTAGATGGAGAAAATATTTGGAATATACAAGGAAGACTGTGGTAGACAGACTCCAAGGTATCCCACAATGATGTCCACCTCCTGGTATTCACGCCTTTCTGGAATCCCTGCCCTTGAGTATAGGCAAGACCTGTGACTTGTTTCTAACCATTATGCTAAGTGAAATAAGCTGGTCACAAAAAGGCAAACAGTGTGTAATTTAACTTATATGAGACACCTAGAATAGGTAAATTCATAGAAACAGAAAGTAGAATGGTGATTCAGGAGCTCCTGGGAGGGGGCACGCGGAGTTGTTTAATAGGTACCGAGTTTCCGCTTTGCAAGATGAAAAAGTTCTGGAGATCTGTTTTTTGTTGTTGTTTTTTTTTTTTTGAGACAGAATCTAGCTCTGTTGCCCAGGCTGGAGTGCAGTGGCGCGATCTCGGCTCACTGCAAGCTCTGCCTCCCGGGTTCACGCCATTCTCCTGCCTCAGCCTCCCAAGCAGCTGGGACTACAGGCGCCCGCTACCGCGCCCCACTAATTTTTTGTATTTTTAGTAGGGACGGGGTTTCACTGTGGTCTGCTCTCCTGACCTCGTGATCCACACGCCTCGGCCTTCCAAAGTGCTGGGATTACAGGTGTGAGCCACTGAACCCGGCCAAGACCTGTTTTACACAACAATGTGAATATACTTAACACTAATAAACTGTAAACTTAAAAATAAATCAAGATGGTAATTTTTAAGTTATGTGTTTTTTAACCACAGTTTTTGTTTTGTTTTTTTTTTAATGATATATCTGCCAGGCGTGGTGGCTCACGCCTGTAATCCCAGCACTTTGGCAGGCTGAGGTGGGCAGATCACCTGAGGTCAGGAGTTCAAGATCAGCTTGGCCAACATGATGAAAACCCGTCTCTACTAAAAATACACAAATTAGCTGGGCGTGGTGGCACACACCTGTAATCTCAGCTACTCAGGAGGCTGAGGCAGGAGAACTGCTTGAACCCGGGAGATGGAAGCTGCAATAAGCCAAGATTGTATGACTGCACTTCAGCCTGGGTGACAGAGTGAGATTCCATCTCAAAAAATAGAAATTAAAAAAAGGATATATCCAACAGGGAAGAGTATATGAAAGAACATACACTCACATGTTGGTGGGAGTAGAAATTGGTATTACCTTAATAGGGAATAATATGGTAATATCTACCTTAATTTTAAATGTACAACCCTTCTTACCCAGCTATTTTACTTCTAGGAACATATATCACAAATACCCTTATGTAAATATCCAACACAATATCATAACAAGAATGTTCCCTGCAGTTTTCCTCTGTAATAGTGAAAAACTAGACATAATCTAATTGGCTCTCAATAAGAGACTGGTTATATAAATGATAGGATAGCTACATAAATGGCTATGCTGTTGTGCTGTTGTCATTAGAAAGAATATATATCTTTATGTACTGGCATAGAAAGATATCTAAGATGTATCAAGTTTTATTTTGTTTGTTTTTTGTTTTTTTGAGAAGGAGTCTCGCTCTGTCACCCAGGCTGGAGTACAATGGCGCAATCTCAGCTCACTGCAACCTCCGCCTCCCGGACTCAAGCAATTCTCCTGCCTCAGCCTCCCAAGCAGCTGGGATTACAGGTACACACCACCATGCCCAGCTAATTTCTGTATTTTTAGTAGAGACAGGGTTTCACCATGTTGGTCAGGCTGGTCTTGAACTCCTGACCTCAGGTAATCCACCTGCCTCGGCCTCCCAAAGTGCCGGGATTACAGGTGTGAGCCACTGCACCCGGCCAAGTTTTGCTTTTAAGATGGGAGTTATTCGGTATAGCATGATTCCATTTGTGTTGAAAGAAAATATGTATATACACACACGCTTGCATATCCTTCCCAGAAAACTGCAGGAAGGGTGTAAAGGAAACACTTAGCAATAGGTACCATGGGGATCAGAACTGGGGGAGGGTATGAAGTAGAGAAGGGGAGACTTTTACTTTTCATGTTTCATGCTTCAGTATTATTTGAGTTTCTACAACAAATTTGGAAGAATAAGTAAGCAAGCAAGCAAGCAAATAAATGAATATCCTTCCAATAGCTTTACACCACCTTAGGACAAAATCGAAATTCCTTAATAAGAAAGCAAAGTCCTTGGTGATCTGGTTCCTACTTCATGTTCCAGCCTCATTTCTCACCATTCCTTTCTCATACTCAATCTATGCTCCAGTGTCACCAAACTTTCAGTTCCTCCAAGCTTTGCCAAATGCAGCTTCTTTTGCTTAGAACACTCCTCACTCCAATCTTCAGTTATATAGCCCTCAGGTCCCAGCTTAGTCACCTCTTCCTCCAGGAAGCCTTTCCTGGGACCTCCTCCCAACCCGTTTGGGTTAGGCACCACTCAGACGCAATCCAGTCACTCTCTGAACTCCTCTCTTGTGGGTTTGTCACATGGTGTCACAATGACTTGTAAAATCATCTGCCTCTCCCACTGGACTGAAGTTCCGCCAAGCAGTGACTGCCTGTCTGGGTCATTGTATCTCCAGCATCAAACATAGTGTCTGACACACACAGTCTCCAATAAATACTTGTTAAATTGGACTTTTATTATTAAAAAAATATAACCACATTATGGACAACTTAGGAACACAGAAAAGGGGAGGATTATAATTCTACCTTCCAAATACAATCACTATTTTCATCCAATGTTTTTGTTCCTTGTGTATGTTTTTTCACAGCTGTATTCCCAAGCTGGACCCTTCAGACACAGTTGTTTTGGTCAGGGAACATTTTCCTGCACTCTGTTGAAGCATGAGGCTTTTGTAAGCCAAAGTAAAGATCACTGTTCTTATCATCAAGTAATGTGTGTAACAGACCACAGACACCCCAGATCCTCTCTCATCACAAACCATCTCTCAATTCTGGGGACTCTGGCTTTGTATTTCATTAATTACTGGCTTGAACTCTTATGAGGATGCATTACTATTATACTTTTTAAAGAACCATGATTTGTTTATAGCCTGCTGGGTTAGCATCTAAAGAATTACTATTCTTTCCTCAAAATAATCATTATAAAGGAATGTTATATAACATATGTATTACTGAAGAAATTGTCGGGGATTTCACTGAGGATGTCCCTAACAGTGGTGGAGTCAAGAGTAAGGGCTCATACTGACACCCACATAACCCTCCCCACTTTTCTACTGAGGGCCTATAAAGAGAAGCTCAAGAATTTGAGAGAAGAAACCCACATGAGATACAAGCGACTCCTTAGACCATCTCCAAGCCCTGCCTCATCCCTCATTGTCCCTCCATCCCTCACACCCACCTGAAATCAGAGGCTGGCAAGTGGCAATGAGATTAAAGCACAGAAGTAGATTCTCTGTTTTGCTCATTACTTGACAATTTTTTAAGCCACATTTTAAAAAAAGTAGTGTCAGAGGTTTTCGACAATGTCAAAAAGATACTAAAGACAAACAAGTTATGTCCTAGCAACTGTGTGAAAACTTCATATACTCCTATAATCATCAGTCCATATAACTGTATTCCTTTTTAAGTATTTTGTTCAACATAGTAATATAAGTATTTTTCCATGTAGCTGAAGTCTTTCCATTCATAATTTCAAACTGCCCTGAGCCGATAGATCATATTTTACTGAAATCAATTACTCACTACAATAAATATTACAACATTATCAGGCTTCAGGTTTTCTCTTCAGATATTAAATTACTTTCTTAGGATAGTGTCCCCAAAGTAGAATCCATCAAATAATATTACTATCTTAACATCCTTTTTATATATTCCAAAACTGTTTTCAAAAAGATGTCAGCCTGGGTGATATAGTGAGACTCTGCCTCTACAAAAACTAAAAAATTAGCCAGGCATGGTGGGGTGAACCTACGGTTCCAGCTACTTCAGAGGCTACGGTGGGAGGATTGCTTGAATCCTGAAATTTGAGGTTGCAGTGAGCTATGATCATACCTATGCACTCCAGCCTGGGTGACAGAGCAAGATCCTGTTTCTAAAACAAAAAGCAAAAAAGATGTACACCAATTTACAATGTCTGTAACAACATACAGGTATACTTTGGAGATTTTGCAGGTTCAGTTCCAGACCACTGCAATAAAGCGAATATCACAATAAAGTAAGTCACATTAATTTTTTGGTTTCCCAGTGCATATAAAAGTTATGTTTGGCCAGGTGCGGTGGCTCACACCTGTAATCCCAGCACTTTGGTAGGCTAAGGCAGGTGGATCACCTGAGGTCAGGAGTTTGAGACCAGCCTGGCCAACATGGCGAAATCCTGTCTCTACTAAAAATACAAAATTAGCCGGGTGTGGTGGCACATGCCTGTGATCTCAGCTGCTTGGGAGGCTGTGGCTGAAGAATTGTTTGAACGAGGGAAGTGGAGGCTGCAGTGAGTCAAGATCGCGCCATTGTACTTCAGCCAGGGCAACAAGAGCAAAATTCCGTCTTGAGGAAAAAAAAAGGTTTTGTTGACAGGCCATGTATGGTGGCTCATGCCTACATCCCTAGCACTTTAGGAGGCCCCAGCAGGAAGATGGCTTAAAGTTAGGAGTTTGAGACCAGCCTTGGCAAAAAAGAAAAACTCCATCTCTACAAAAAAAATTTTTTAATGAAAGTAATTAGCTGGGCATGGTGGCATGTGCCTGTAGTTCCAGCTATACAGGAGCTCAGGAGGCTAGAATGGGAAGACTGCTTGAGCCCAGGAGTTCAAGGCTACAGTGAGCTATGACTGCACCACTGCACTCTCGCTTGGGTGACTGGGTGAGATTCTGTCTCTTCAAAAACAAAAAAAGTTTCATTACACTTGTTTACACCATACTGTAGTCTATTAAGCATGCAATAGCATCATGTATGAAAAACATACACACTTTAATTTAAAAATACTTTACTGCTAAAAAATGCTAAGGATCATGTGATCCTTCAGTGAGTTGTAATCTTTTCCTAGTAGAAGGTCTTGCCTTGATGCTGAAGGCCGCTGATTGATCAGCGTGGTGGTTGCTGAAGGTTGGGGTGGCTGTGGAAATTTCTTAAAATATGACAACAATGAAGTTGGCTGCATCAACTGACTCTTCCTTTCACAAAAGATTTCTCTGTATCATGTGATGCTGCTGGATAATATTTCACCCACAGTAGAACTTGTTTCAAAATTGGAGTCAATAGGTCTGTAATCCCAGCACTTTAAGAGGCCAAGGCAGGTGGAACACTTGAGGCCAGGAGTTCAAGACCAGCCTGGCCAATATGATGAAACCCCATCTCTACTAAAAACACAAAAACTAGCCAGGCATGGTAGCATGTGCCTGTAATCCCAGCCACTCGGGAGGCTGAGGCAGGAGAATTGCTTGAACCCATGAGGCAGAGGTTGCAGTAGGCTGAAATTGCACCACTGCATTCCAGTCTGGGTGACAGAGTGAGACTGTCTCAAAAAAAAAAAAAAAAAAAAAAAAAAAAAGGAGTCAATCCTCTCGAACTCTACTTCTAATTTAATAAATTTATGTGGTATTTTAAAATCCTTTGTCATTTTAACAATGGTCACAACATCTTCACCAGGAGTAGACTCCATCTCTAGAAACCACCTTTCTTTGCTCATCCACAAGAAGCAATTCCTCATCCATTCAAGTTTTATGAGATTGCAGCAATTCAGTCACATCTTCAGGCTCCACTTCTAATTCCACATCTCTGGCTATTTCAATCACATCTGCAGTTACTTCTTCTACTGAAGTCTTGAACCCCTCGAAGTCATCCAACAGGGTTGCAATCAACTTCATTTAAACTGTTGTTAATGTTGATAAGCTTGTGACCTCTCCTATGAACCATAAACGTTCTTAATGGCATCTAAAAGAGTGAATCTTTTCCAGAAGGTTTTCAATATACTTTGTGCCATGATCCATCAGTGGAATCACTATGACAGCTATATACAGCCTTATGAAATGTATTTCTTAAATAATAAGACTTGAAAGCTGAAATTACTTCTTTTTTTTTTTGAGACGGAGTCTCGCTCTGTTGCCCAGGCTGGAGTGCAGTGGCCGGATCTCGGCTCACTGCAAGCTCCGCCTCCCGGGTTTATGCCATTCTCCTGCCTCAGCCTCCCGAGTAGCTGGGACTACAGGCGCCCACCACCTCGCCCGGCTAGTTTTTTGTATTTTTTAGTAGAGATGGGGTTTCACCGTGTTAGCCAGGATGGTCTCAATCTCCTGACCTCGTGATCCGCCCGTCTCGGCCTCCCAAAGTGCTGGGATTACAGGCTTGAGCCACCGCGCCCGGCCCCGAAATTACTTCTTGATCCATGCAGAATGGATGTTGTGTTAGAAGGCATAAAAACATTAATATCATACTTTTCCATCAGAGCTCTTGGATGATTAGGTGCACTGTCAATGAGGAGCAATATTTTATTTTTATGTATGTAAGTATTTATTTATTTACTTATTGAGATGGAGTTTCACTCTTGTCACTCAGGCTGGAGTGCAATGGCACGATTTTGGCTCACTGCAACCTCCGCCTCCCGGGTTCAAGCAATTCTCCTGCCTCAGCTTCCTGAGTAGCTGGACTACAGGCATATACCACCATGCCCGGCTAATGTTTTGTATTTTTAGTAGAGACAGTGTTTCACCATGTTGGCCAGGCTATACTTGAACTCCTGACCTCAAGTGATCCACCTGCCTTAGCTTCCCAAAGTGCTGGGATTATAGACGTGAGCCACCATACCCAGCCAGGAGTAATAATTTCAGTTGATTGTTTTTTATCAACCAAGAAAAAGCACTGAATTGAGGAGCAATATTTTGAAAGGAATTTTTTTCTTCTGAGCAGTAGGTCTCAACAGTGGGCTTAAAATGTATAGTAAACCATGCAGCAAACAGATGTACTGTCATCCTAGCTTTGTTATTCCACTCATACTGCACAGGCAGACTATATTTAACATAATTCTTAAGGGCCCTAGGATTTTAGGAATGGTAATAAGCATTGATTTTGAAACCACTTAAAGTCACCAGCTGCATTAGTCTCTAACAACAGAATCCATGTGTCCTTTGAAGCTTTGAAGCCAGGCATTAAAGTCCTAGATGGCATCTGCTTCCAAAAGAAGACGGTTTCATCTATGTTGAAAATGCGGGCTGGGCACAGTGGCTCACACCTGCAATCCCAGCACTTCAGGAGGCCAAGAAGCGTGCGTCATCTGAGGTCAGGAGTTCGAGACCAGCCTGACCAACACAGTGAAACCCCATCCCTACTAAAAATACAAAAATTAGCCAGGTATGGTGGCGGGAGCCTGTAATCCCAGCTACTGGGGAGGCTGAAGTAGGAGAACTGCTTGAACCTGGGAGATGGAGGTTGCAGTGAGCCGAGATTGTGCCATTGCACTCCAGCCTGGGCAACAGAGCAAGACTCCGTCTCAATAAAAAAAAAAAAAAAGAAGGAAAGAAAATCTGTGGTTGAGTGCAGCAACATTCAGCAATGACCTCAGCTAGATCTTCTGGATAACTTGCTACAGCTTCTAAAGCAGCAATTGTTGCTTCATCTTGTACTTTTATGTTATGGAGATGGCTCCTTCTTCCTCTTTTTTTCTTTTTTCAATAGACAGAGTCTTGGTCTATCACCCAGGCTGGAGTGCATTGGTGTGATCTCGGCTTACTGCAACCTCCGCCTCCCGGGTTCAAGCGATTCTCCTGCCTCAGCTTTCCAAGTAGCTAGGACTACAGGCACATACCACCACACTCAGCTAATTTTTGTATTTTTAGTAGAGATGGGGTTTCACAATATTGGCCAGGATGGTCTCAAACTCCTGACCTCAAGTGATCCGCCCACTTCAGCCTCCCAAAATGCTGGGATTACAGGCGTGAGCCACTGCGCCTGGCTGAGATGGCTTCTTTCCTTAAACCTCATGAACCAACCTCTGCTAGCTTCAAACTTTTCTTTTGTAGTTTCCTCAGCTCTCTCAGTCTTCATAGAACCGAAGAGAGTTAGGCTTTGCTCTGGATTAGGCTTTGGCTTAAGGGAATGTAGTGGTTGGTTTGATCTATCCAGACCACTTAAACTTTCTCCTTATGAACAATAAGGCTGTTTCACTTTCTTATCATATTTGAGTTCAGCAGAATAGCACTTAATTTCCTTCAAGAATTTGTCCTACCTTGGCTTTCTACGTGCTTTCCTCACTAAGCTCAATCATTTGTAGCTTTTTATTTAAAGTGGAAGACATGTGACTCTTCCTTTCACTTGAACACTTAGAGGCCTAATTTCAATATTGTTATCTCAGGGAAGAGGGAGGCCCAAAGAGGGGGAGAGAAACGGGAATGGCTGATCAATGGAGCAGTCAGAAGACACACAACATTTCTCTTGATTAAGTTCACCATCTTATGTGGGTGATGTTCAGGGGACCCCGAAACAATTACAACAGTAACACCAAAGATCACTGATCACAGATCACCATAACAGATATAATAATGAAAAAGTCTGAAATATTGCAAGATTTACTGAAGTGCAACATAGAGACATGAAGTGAGCATGTGCCATTGGAAAAATGGCACCAACAGACTTGTTCCACGGAGGTTTACCACAAACCTTCAACCTGTAGAAAACACAGTATCTGTAAAGCAGAAAAAGCAAACCACCATAAAACAAGGTGTGCCTGTATACAACAAACTGCACTACCCGCTCACCAACACTGAATATCACTCAAAAATTTTTCCTGTCCCAGCTACTCGGGAGGCTGAGGCAGGAGAATGGCGTAAACCCGGGAGGGGGAGCTTGCAGTGAGCTGAGATCCGGCCACTGCACTCCAGTCCGGGCAACAGAGCGAGACTCCGCCTCAAAAAAAAAAAAAAAATTTTTCCTAATTTAATGGGTAAAAAGGCTAAGTTATGACTTTGATAATTAGCCTTTACTGGCATTTATACTGTTCTAGGTACAGTGTTAGATGCTTCATATACATCATCTCATTTAATCCTCACAACACTGTGAAGTGCTACTATTATTATTCCCACCTTACAGATTAAGAAACCGAGGCTTAGAAAGCTTAAATTGGCCGGACGCAGTGGCTCACACCTGTAATCCCAGCACTTTGGGAGGCCGAGGCGGGTGGATCACCTGAGGTCAGGAGTTGAAGCCTGACCAACATGGAGAAACCCCGTCTCTACTAAAAATACAAAATTAGCCGGGGTGGTGATGCATGCCTATAATCCCAGCTACTCGGGAGGCTGTGGCAGAAGAATCGCTTGAACCTGGGAGGCAGAGGTTGCGGTGAGCCGAGATCGCACCACTGCACTCCAGCTGGGGCAAAAAGAGTGAAACTCCATCCCCCGCCCAAAAAAAAGAAGAAAAAGAAAGTTTAAATTGTTGAATGCAAAGCTTGTAACAGGTAGACACAGGCTTTGAACCCAAGCTGCCTTACTCTTGAGTCCATACTCTATCCATTCCAGACTATGGTATCTTATTATTGTTTTAATCTATGTGTTATTGCTTATAGCAACAACAAATAGACTCCCAGATGTTTCTTTGCTGGTTTGGTTTCCTATTTTCCTGATTTTTTCTACCCATGGCAAATCTGAAGGGTCAGAGGTAGCTTAGAAGTTGGAGTTTTAGAGATAGTGGTTTGACCATGGGCAAGACAGAGTTGGTAGTAAAAGCAGATAAGAAGCAAGAAAAGAACATCACTAGTAACAGCAGGGTCTAGTCTTGGGGTCTTTGCAGGCTTTACTGGATGACGGAGATGATGAGTTCCACAAGCTAAAAGAGTCGGATATAGAGTAGAGAAAATAACAGAGGAGGGTCCAGCTTCTGGTCCTCCAAACAACTTCAGTAGTTCCTAAGGAACAATTTACACCTTTATTCTTGTGTGTGAAGGCAAAGGAGCAGCTACTACCAACCCTAATGATGTCATAGGGTTAACAAATAAAGAAATCAGGAAACAGTTTCTTTTTTCTTCAAGAAATACTCTGGTTGAATTTCCTCAACAGGTTTCAACTTCTGCATTCAGAGAAAATAGTTCTGTTTTAGTAATTCAACAAAAGAACAAAACACTGCCAGATGGAGAGCTGGTAGTTACTAGCATGAACTCCAGAATCAAAGAGCCTGGACTTCAAATCTGGCTTCACCATTTTTGGCTGTGTGATGCGGGGAAATTGTTTAATCCTTCCTGGCCTCCACTGTCTTCCCTGTAAATAGAAACAGTAATAGTACCTACTCTGGGGTTACTAGAAAGAGTAAATGATGTATGCAAAGCCTTAGCCATAATGCCTGAAGCACAGCACAAGTTCAGTACATTTTCGCTGGCAGTGGTCATGATAGAAGTGGTAGTAACATTAATATAAGTGGCGGTAATTTTGTTTGAAAAAAAGGAAGGAAGGAGGGAAGAAAGAAGGAAAGAAGGAAATTATTTTTTCTGTTTCATTCAGAAACAAAGGGCAAATATGTTGATCAAATGGTATGAAGTGGATGAAAACCTTCAGACTAAGTAAGCAGAACTTGATTCCAGTACCGGCCACTTACTAGCTGAGCAATGTTGAGCTTATTACCTATTTTTTCTTGCTTTCAGTTGTCTAACCTTAAAGGGGGAGGAGTGTTGCATGAAAAGTGCTGTAGAGTCCATTGTGGTTCTAACAGTTCTGATTCATCTGCCAGTGCAAGTAGTGCAATATGGAAAGATGTCTGTGCCAAGTGAGAGTCATCCATTCTTAGCAGAAGCTAGGTCAAGGCTATGCTTTGTTCCTCATGAAATATTTCCTCTTTAATATTCTTCTCTCTGCTTCATTTGAGTTATATTTTAACTTATAAAATGTTTTAAAACTTATTTATTTATTTATTTATCAACAGAGTCTCACTCTGTTGCCCAGGCTAGAGTACAGTGGAGTGATCTCTACTCACTGCAACCTCCGCCTCCTCGGTTCCAGTGACTCTCCTGTCTCAGCCTCCGAGTAGCTGGGATTACAGGCATGCGCCACCACATCTGGCTAATTTTTGTATTTTTAGTAGAGATGGGGTTTCTCCATGTTTGCCAGGCTGATCTCAAACTCCAGGCCTCAAGTGATCCACCGGCCTCGGTCTCCCAAAGTGCTCGGATTACAAGAGTGAGCCATCATGCCCAGTCCGTTTAACTTTTAAATGCTAGTTCTAAATTAATTAATTCTAAATGAACCCCCAAAACCTCTTAAGAGACTGAGCAGGCACAGACTGGTAGAAAGCGTCTCTTGAGCAATTTCATGAATGATAAGATGGCAGAGTGAGAGATACTGAGAGAGACAAGCACAGGCCTGGCCAGTGCCCAGCAGCCACTGCGAGGGGGAGTCACGGCCTGTATGGCCTGGTCTGCTCCTGTTGGCCCACCCCATTCTCACTGGCTTTCTGACCTTTTGGCTCCTGCTTATGGCTGGTCTGGCTTGCCCCCTCCAATGTTAACTGAGCCCCCTCTTCCATCCAGGTTGTTGCCTCTCAGCTCTGGCCTTTCTTAACCAAGTTCCAGGGTGAGACTGTCAGTTCAAGGGAGTTAAGACTCATCCAAGGAGAGACTTCCTAGTTAGACAAGGGAAGGAAAGTTTGGTGTGGACTAAAAGCAGTATCAAACTAGTAAAAAGATTTCTCAGGTGGCCGGGGAAGTAAATAAGCAGAATATATTATAAGATGAGAAATCAAACAAAAGTGGTACCAAACTGGGCATATGATGGTTCCAGGGGACTAGAAAAAGGTATCTATCCAGACTGAGAAAAAGAAAGCATAAAACACGTTTCCTAGGTAAAAACAAATTGGTTTTGTGTGTCTATACTTGCTTAATTTGCAAAATAAGAGCAAAGGCCTGAGAAAGATAAACCTGGGTTTGAGTCCTGACTGTCACTTACCATTTGTGTGACCTTGGGCATGTTACTGTTTAAGCATCAGTAAAATGGGGATGATAATGCCTATCTCAGAAGGTTGATGTGGGAACTCAATGATACCAGGTACACAAAGCATAGCTCAGGTACTCAGTAACTGTTTGTGTTCTTCTCCTCACCACTCTTAAACTTCTGTCGTATGTCTGTGGGGAAGTGTTTTCCCTTGCACTCAAGAAAACTAGCATAAGGCCGGGCGCGGTGGCTCAAGCCTGTAATCCCAGCACTTTGGGAGGCCGAGACGGGTGGATCACGAGGTCAGGAGATTGAGACCATCCTGGCTAACCCGGTGAAACCCCGTCTCTACTAAAAAAATACAAAAAACTAGCCGGGCGAGATGGCGGGCGCCTGTAGTCCCAGCTACTCGGGAGGCTGAGGCAGGAGAATGGCGTAAACCCGGGAGGCGGAGCTTGCAGTGAGCTGAGATCCAGCCACTGCACTCCAGCCCAGGCGACAGAGCGAGACTCCGTCTCAAAAAAAAAAAAAAAAAAAAAAGAAAACTAGCATAAAAGAAAGTGGTTACTCTGGTGACTTCCTCCAAAGAGGTTACAGGAGAAAATGGGGAGGGGAGAACTTTCTCAAGTCACATCCCCAAGAGGCTGGCGGTAGAGACAGAAAAAAGCTAAGACTATTAGCTATCTGTTGTCGACGCAGCCAACTGCTTATAGCCAGGGAGTTCCTTGAGGCACAGACTATTGCCTTTGAGCTGGGAAATAATTACAATGTCTGGCATCAAGGCCTGTGTAGAATCTTCCACAGATGTTATTCTTTCTCTTGGAAAATATCCACAGTAATAATAAACAACTAAACCTTCATTTTAAGTTTAAAGTATAAAAACTAGCTGTTTCATAACATAGGGTCCAATTCTAACTCCTGACTATTGTGAAATTTTGTAGGGAATTGGAACAAAACTTTGGCTGGTTCTATAGCCAAAACATGTAGGGACTTAAAATTCTAGTTACAGATAATCACTACTTTAAATGTAGTGCCTCTTCTCCCTCTCTTTTATGAGCTGGCAGTCAGAGGCTGGATTAAGGAGAGAGGTAAGAGAATTGCTTCATACTAATATGATTGAATTTAACACAGAATCAAAATGTGAGGGAATATAGAGACCTAGCTTCTTTCCTGGTCCTACACTGCCACCGCCCACGTGTGCCTTCTCTGTGGGTATTCTTTCTGCCTCTCTTGAAAGCTGCACTGAGTCAAGGCACTAACACACAGCCTGGTTGACTTCAGGACAGGCCGATTAAGACTTCAGCAAAAGTATTTTTATCTAGTCTATGAAGAATTAGTAGATTGCAACTAGCCTGTATGGCATTTAAGAAGCTTCATATAATAAACAGCAAAAGCTTAGTTCTCTAGGCCTAGGTAGGATACCTGCAAAGAAAGAGGGAAATGGTATCAACAATCTATTGAAGTCAGATTAGAAGGCTTCAACGGGGAGTTTATACCAGGAACTTTGCAATACGTATTGAACGACAACTGTGCTGGGCATTATTCTAAGGATTTACATGCGTTACCTAACTTAATCCTCCCGATAGCTTTATCTTAAGTACTATTAGTACCCACATCTTGCAGATGAGTGAGCTGAGACACAGAGAGACTAAGGATCTTGTCTATGATCCAGTGCTAGTTAGTGGTGGAACTGGTCACCAGATCCCCACTCTAGGGACTGCACTTGTGACCATCAACATGAAAATTTAGTTTATTTTGACATATTGGATGGCAGGTCATAGAGACTTATGCTAGAGACTTATTAAATTGCTTTATCAAGAAAAGGGCTTGTATGGTATTAAATTTTGCTAACCAATTTTTCTGAACCCCCCCAAGTGGCTTACAAGACAGTTCTTGTGTGAGACATCTCCACAAATTAAACTTGAACCTGCAAGGTGCAATCAGGAGCCCTGGTAATTCATTTCGGGACTTTTATTGTTCAGATTCAAACAGGACCTGCAGCTCCAGCAGGCAGCATCTGGGCACTGCACTCATTCCCTATTGTTCTGACAGCCAGACCTTTGAGGATCCGCAGAGCTGGTGGCCTGATAGGAAGTCACACGATTTCAGAAGAGCCTGCCAGGTTTTGACCATATGAATTATCTGTCTAGTTTCTGAGGCTGCCTCTGGAGTTGACCCCACAGGGGATAGCTGAAGTAGTCATCATCTGCCCCGATCATGCTGCGTAGCTGAGGAGGGTGGAGTAAGCTAAAAGCAAACTCTGCCCACAGGGAAGACAACATATGCCTGATAACTTGGAGTTAAGCCCACAAATTCCAGAACTCTTTTGAAATTTCTGATTATGTGGCCAAAGTCTGGGAAATGTTTGGGTCTACTTGGCTCTGAGAAAACACATTCTCTTTCAAGAATCTGGTAGAACCAAGGATGGGAGCCATCACCAGTGACGTAAACTGGAAGTCAGGATTTAGAGCTGTCCTGATTGAATGGACATCCCACAAAGTTCCAGCCTTCAACAAATACTAGTTGAATGAATAAATCCCTATTCTCAAGTATTTGATCAGCCACCAACCCTGGACTGCTAACTAGATGAATAAAAGAAGGTTCCAAAAACATCATCAAACAACAAATGATAGTATGAGGAAAGTTATTTATAACATATAAGACAACATATATCTCTAACATTCAAAGAACTCCTACAATTTAATAATTTAAAAAAACTGAGAAAAGGTTATGAACAGGAAATTCACAGAAGAGGAAACCAGAATGGCTAGTAAATACATGAAAAGGGCCAGGCGTGGTGCCTGTTATCCCAACACTTTGGGAGACCAAGGCGGGCAGATCACTTGGGCCCAGGAGTGCGAGACCAACCTGGCCATCAAGGCAAAACCCCATCTCTACCAAAAGCACAAAAATGAGCCAGGTAACAAAAATTAGCCAAGTATGGTGGCATGTGCCAGTGGTGCCAGCTACTTGGGGGGCTGAGGTGGGAGGATCACTTGAGCCCGGGAAGCAGAGATTGCAGTGAGCCAAGATCACACTATTGCACGCCAGTCTGAGTGACAGAGTGAGACCTTGCCTCAACAAACAAACAAACAACAACAGCAAAAAAAGAAAAACTTTCAACTTTTCCAGCAATCAGGAAAACACATACGAAAATAATGCACCCATGATCTCGTGTAATTCTTCCAATAACCTGGGAGGTAGATTATTTTGTAACTAAGAATATTAAAGTTTAGAGAAGTTTTAATTCAACCAGTAATTGACAGAGCTGCCACTTGAACATAAACCTGGATAATAATGAAGTCTATGTTTATTCTAACTTGCTGCTCTAGTCGAATATTTGTGTAGTGACTCAGGTCCTTTTGGGCAAGTCGCTTAACTCTTAAAACTCAGTTTTCTCATCTGTAAAATGGGAGTCATAAAAGTACCATCACATAAGGTTACTGTGAGAATTCAATGAGATAATACATACAAAATTCTCAGAATAGTGCTAATACTCAACTATCTGATTCATTCATTCAAGAAGTATTTATGGAACTCATACCCTGGTCAGGTACTGCTCTAGACTTTGGAAATACAGCAGTGAACCAAAGTACCCCTGCCCTCAGGGGACTTGGAGGAGACAGAGTATAAAAGAGATAAATAAACAAAAAATAGTAGGACAGACACGGTGGCTCATGTCTGCAATCCCAGCACTTTGGGAGGCCAAGGCGGGCGGATCACTTGAAGCCAGGAGATCGACACCATCCTAGCCAACATGGTGAAATCCTGTCTCTACTAAAAATACAAAAATTAGCCAGGCATGGCAGCGCATATCTGTAGTCCCAGCTACTTGGGAGGCTGAGGCAGGATAATTGCTTGAACCCAGGAGGTAGAGGTTGCAATGAGCCAAGATCATGCCACTGCACTCCAGCCGGGGCGATAGAGCAAGACTCAGACTCAAATAAATAAATAAATAAATGTGTATATGTGTATATATACATAGTATATTGGATCGTGATAAATGCTGAGGAGAAAAATCAAGCAGGAAAGACAGTGGAGGGAGTTGAGATTTTAGAGAGGTGAGGTGATATTTGAATGAGGAGCTGAGAGAAGTGAGGAAGTAAGTCATTCACATATCTGGAAAAAAAAGCATTCCTGGCAGAGAAATCCTAAGGAAGGTTTAAGGAACAGAGAAAAAGGCCAGTGTGAGTGAGGAGGGTTTGGAGAGATGTGTGGTAAGCAGCTAACAGCAGAGATGATGGGGGCCCTACGGGGACTGTCTGTACTTTGCACTTTGCCTTTACCCTGAGAGAAAAGGGAACCCAC
Source organism: Trachypithecus francoisi (assembly GCF_009764315.1). NCBI lineage: Eukaryota > Metazoa > Chordata > Mammalia > Primates > Cercopithecidae > Trachypithecus > Trachypithecus francoisi. The sequence continues at coordinate 98,533,643 of NW_022681468.1, forward strand.
TGGAGGACTGTGGGGAGTGAGATAATCTGGCTCATATTTTAAAAGGATCACTCAGGTGGTAGTGTTGAGAATATACTGAAAGAAGACAGGACTCCTCTGCCAGAAGCCCAGTCAGAAGGTCTTGCAAGAATCCAGGGACAAAATGATAGTGGGTTGGACCAGGGTAGTCAGATTCTATATATATTTTTAAAACAGAACCAAGAATTTGCTGAAGGCTTAGCTGTGGGGTGTGAGACAATGCAAGGAGTTATGGGTGACTCCAAGGTTTTGGCCCAAGTAACTGGAAGAACGAAGTTGCAGTTCTTTACAGAGAAAAGTGTCCAGAACAGAGGTTTCCCGACTACAGGCACTGCAGAAAAACGAGAAATTTAAGGTACTCTGGCCAATCAGAAAGGCAAGTGGGGTGGTTGACATCAGGAAAGTGCATTGGTCACTGTGTTTCAGGGCAGGATTTCAATCCCTGGGAGGCAGGCTGATAAAAACAAGGCACAGGGAAACGAGGCAGGTTACCATGGGATTCTGGCATGCAGGAGCCAGACAAGAGTCCAGTTATCAGAGCTGAGGCACAAGGCCAGCAATGGTGACTTGAGGCCAAATTACAGAGTGTGAGGCAGCCTCAGTCCTTCTGCCTCAGTTCAGGCTGGGTCCTAGAGACGGGTGAGAGGCTGACTAGTCAGGTTCAAGAGGCCCCAGGAGACCCAGGGAAAAAGGTTACAGGGGCCAGAAACCAGACAGACCCAGCTCCGTCTGCACTCCACCATACTACCAGGGTAATCTTGGCATATTACTGGCTGATTCTATGCCTTTAACAAATCACTATGTGAAAGGTCCAGATGTGCAGATGTATGAGCCCCTCAAAAATGGGGCACCATTTGTACGTGTCTGAGATCTTGGTTGGGGGGTGGGGGAACCAGGCCCTGAGATAGGAAGGGGGTGTGCTAGTTTGTCATAAGACTGTAAAACAAAAGCAAGAAACATTCTGGGGACCAGATGGGAGACAAATGCAACTACCACCACCTCCCTGTTAGCAAATGGAGAGAAAGCAACCTCAAGGGTAATAGCTCAAAACGTGGGGGAGAGAGAAGCTGCTCCCAGACTGTGAGGGGGTGCTGGCTGGGTAGGCAGTCCTACTTAGAAGTACAGGGTTAGGCCGGGCGCAGTGGCTCACGCCTGTAATCCCAGCACTTTGGGAGGCCGAGACAGGAGGATCACAAGGTCAGGAGATCGAGACCATCCTGGCTAACACGGTGAAACCCCATCTCTACTAAAAATACAAAAAACTAGCCGGGTGCGGTGGCTGGCGCCTGTAGTCCCAGCTACACGAGAGGCTGAGGCAGGAGAATGGCGTGAACCCAGGAGGCGGAGCTTGCAGTGAGCCAAGATTGCGCCACTGCACTCCAGCCTGGGCGACAGAGCGAGACTCTGTCTCAAAAAAAAAAAAAAAAAGAAGTACAAGGTTAAGGAAAGACGCTAAGCTAAACTTGTGATTGTTCTAAGCTAAATTTGCTAAGTTTGTTCGCAGACTCCCAGACACTGATTAAATTGTTTTCTACACATTTTCTTCCCTAGCTAGAGTTATAAGACATTCCGGCCAAAGAGAACTTTTAAAATTAAAGCAAGTAAGGGGCAAACATCTGTAGAAGCTCGGTCTGATAATTTGATTAATATATTTATTTTTCATATTTTATTATAAAGATATATATATGTATATATATATAAAACCATGCAGTGATTTATTATAAAGAGAATAATTCCAGTGGTTGGCACTAAAAATGAAATTAGATTTATTTTCTAGAAATGACAGATCAACACATACTATTAAGCAATTAGAAAGTAGTCATTGAGGCCAGGCGCGGTGGCTCAAGCCTGTAATCCCAGCACTTTGGGAGGCTGAGACGGGCGGATCACGAGGTCAGGAGATCGAGACCATCCTGGCTAACACGGTGAAACCCCGTCTCTACTAAAACCTACAAAAAACTAGCCGGGCGACGTGGCGGGCGCCTGTAGTCCCAGCTACTTGGGAGGCTGAGGCAGGAGAATGGCGTAAACCCAGGAGGCGGAGCTTGCAGTGAGCTGAGATCTGGCCATTGCACTCCAGCCTGGGCAGCAGAGCGAGACTCCATCTCAAAAAAAAAAGAAAGTAGTCATTGGAAAGTAGTAGACCGTTGTAAACCTTCTATTTTAATATGAAAGTATCTATATCAGCTCTCGGTATTTTCTTGAGTCATATTTCTCTGATGGCTGTAGATTTTCTGTGCATAATTGTATACCATAAATTAATGGCCCTTTTGATTTTCACAAAAGTTGTCCATTTTCAAACAAATTAGGTTTTTAAGTCAATATATGAGAGGTATTCCACAGAGATCCATGAAGCCCCAAGGAAACATTTGCTAGGCAGCCTTGGTCACTCACCAGCCTCTAGGCCGGTGTGATTACATTTTGTGCTTCAGTAAATATGCAAACTACTTTATGTCATGAACTTTGGAGTCATTCTTGAATAGTCAACACACACTTGCAAAGTCAGATCTGAAAAAGCTAAGGATTTCCTGTCCTTAAGGTAATAAATATCCAAATCCATCAGTGTCAGAAGTTTTGCTAAGGTAAATATCATTGCCAAAAAGTAATGAAACCACATGTATTAACAACCTTGGCAATATTTCTACCCTTTGATTTCAGAATTCTACTTGTAGAAATCTATGATCACAAATATGGATGACTCATACATAAAAGTGTTTATCATCATATTATTCATAAAGAAAAATCAGAATCAACTAAAATGCCCAATGTTGGGGAAATGCTCGTAAATTGTAAGTCATATATGATGAAATATTATTTAGCTATTAAAATTATACTTAAAGTATTTTAATGACATAGGGAAATAATTATTGCATAATGGTTCAAAAAGAAAAAAATAATATAAATATGAAGAGTGATACCACCTGTATAAAGATACATGAAAAATAAACTTAACATTAAAATGGTAATCTCTAGTTGATGAAATATGGCTCATTTTTTTCTGTTCCTTTTTAATGTTTACATATTTTCCAAATTTTACACAGTGAGCACATATTATTTTTATAATGAAAAACAAAGAATTAAGGACCAAGCTATAAACAAATGCAATGTATTTTCCTGAATGTAAAGGTTTAAAAATGGAAGCTAAAAAAGAAAAAGAGGCCAGGCATGGTGGCTCACACCTGAAATCCCAGCACTTTGGGAGGCCGAGGCAGGCTGATCACTTGAGGTCAGGAGTTTGGGACCAGGCTGATCAACACGGTGACACCCCGTCTCTACTAAAAATACAAAAATTGACTGGGCGTGGTGGTATGTGCCTATAATCCTAGCTACTCAGGAGGCTGGGGCAGGAGAATCACTTGAACCTGGGAGGTGGAGGTTGCAGTTAGCCACGATCACGCCACTGCACTCTAGCCTAGGTGACAGAGTGAGACTCTGTTTCGAAAATAAAAAATAAAAGAAAAAGAACACTAGAGTTAACATCTTTGTGTTATAATTATTGTATATCCATCTCGTCCATCACACTCGATTATAAGCTTCTTAAACTGATACTGTCTGAATTTTCTTCACAAACCCAATAATATCTTACTCATAAAGGCACTCGATAAATACTTATTAATGAATAAATTCGGGCAAGTTACAGTAGCTGCTTAATATAATAAAAAGTGATTTTAATAGTCACAACAAGTGTTTCCTGGCATCTATATATGTTTAGGCAAGATAAGAACAGTTGGGCTTTGGGGGATAATGACACTTTGGTCTGGGCAATCAACTAAAAAGGGGGGCTGCCACATTGAAGAGCACGAGTGGTACCTTCTGCAGCAGAAATAACAGCACCCCAAGGCCAGCAACACTCAAGTTTGTTTTCTGCCCCCACACAAAGCACTCACCTTTCACATGTGCATCCCCCACCCCCATATCCCAACAGCTGTAGATACAGCCAGAGTATGGTCAATCCTAGAAGGGCAGGGCTGTCTCCTCCAGGCACTCTCCCACTTCTCACAATAGAAGTGAAGAGCAACACTGTCAGGGTGGGGATACCCTTGATGTAACCCTAATTATTTTTAAAAATAATTCCTAACCATTGGTACTTTATTAGTAAGAAACATAACTTGTAACCTGACTCACAGTGGAGTACAACACTCTGGTGTGGGAGGATCCCTGGTTGAGAGCTGCTGCAGTAACAACAAAGCATTTATTGTACTAGGCGCTTCACACATATTATCCGATTTCATCCTCACCAGGTCCTGTGAAGTAGGTACTATTAACACTCCTAGTTTACAAATATAGAAACGGGACTTGGACTTATATAGGTAAGTAGCAGTGCTAGAACTCAAACCCAGGCTAATGCCCAAGCCTGTGCTGTAGTTATGGCAGCAGAGGTGTCAGCAATGGCAGAGGGAATTACAGCAGTGGAAGCAGGAGCAGTAGGAACAATTAAAATAAGAGGAAACACCTTGGCTGGGCGTGGTGGCTCACGCCTGTAATCCCAGCACTTTGGGAGGCTGATGTGGGTGGATTACCTGAGGTCAGGAGTTCGAGATCAGCCTGGCCAACGTCGTGAAACCCCATCTCTACTAAAAATACAAAAATTAGCTGGGCATGGTGGCACATGCCTATAATCCCAGCTACTGAGGAGGCTGAGGCAAGAGAATTGCTTGAGCCCGGGAGACAGAGGTTGCAGTGAGCCAAGATCATGTCACTGCACTCCAGCCTGGGTGACAAAGCAAGACTGTCTCAAAAAAAAAAAAAAAAAAAAAAAAGAGGAAACACCTCTAATGCCTTGTGCCAACCGTTGTTCTAAGGGCATTATATGTAACAACTCATTTATTCTTCTCAACAAAACTCTGATATTGGCATTATAACTATGCCCGTTTTACAGGTGAGAAAAATGAGGCAAAGAGATGCTAAGTGATTTGCCCAAGGTCACACAGCGAGAAAGTGGTAGAGGCCACATTTGCATTCAGAGTGTGACCCTTTTGCCCATCACACTATGCAGCCTCTGTACTGCCCTAAAGCTTTTGCCATATTTTAAGGCAAAGTATATGTTGTCACTTTAGTACTTGTGGTATTTCTTTTCAAGTAGATCACTGGCTTCATCCCATGGATAGACTTCTGAGGAAACATTCCCATCTCTTCCAACTTCTCTGGCATGAAAATTTTCAATTAATGGAATCTGATTCAGTCTTTTAAAACACTACCTGGAAGGGGATTTTAAAGATCTCAAGTATCCATGCTGTCTCTGCCCCTCCACTGCATGAACGATTGAGAGCACGTGGGAGGCAGAACGAAAATGGCAATATTCCAGTTCTCTTGCTCAAGTTCTCATGGGTACAGATGTTCCTAATTCAGTGTGTGGGACCAATGTTTCCCCACCCCTTCTATAATTTCAAACAAAGACTTTATCCTAGATGATTAAAGATTCATGAGTTGTCTATACTTTTCTCTCTCATTCTATAAGACTTCTATTCAACATGTATGGCTAGATAAAAAGGAAGGGAAAAATGATTCAAATATGGATTAAAAATACAACAACCATATTCTTGGTCACAGCTCCTATTTCGGGACAGATGCACATTCCAAAACTATTAAGTAACCCCCTAACTCTCTGTGCTTCTCCTTAGGCAGAATAGAAGGATATGCTGCTGGAAGTCAAAATCAAAGGCAAACCAGTGAGTACATCACACATAGACACAGTATAAAAATCAGAGTTGCAAAGTGCATGTAGTTTAGGAGGTACAAACTCTTAAAAAGAATTCAGACAAGGTCAGAAAAATGTCAATCTCTGAAAAAGAAAATAAGAAACAACATAAAATAGATGATATTAGTAATCAGTTAAAATCTTTCTCAGAAATAATTCATGCTAAAATAATTTATAAATGTGGTCTTCTTAATCTCATGCAGAAGCCCAAGGTCACTGCCCTGCCTCATTATATCTAATAGTATTTGGATAAAAGCAGACTGTCTCATGGCTGGCAGAGAGCATGCTGTACCAAGAGTAGGGCTGGCTAAGGGAAGAAAATATAACATTATAACCTTGGGAACAAAATTCCCTCTCACTTTAAAGTTCTGAGCAAATAACTATGCCACAAACTATGAAGAATGACTATACATGATCAGAATTTAGTTAGATGCTTGGGAAGGAATCAGTTTTCTTTACACCCCAGTTCCCTTAACACACTCCAGCTCCAAAACCCCTTGGTCAAAGCCTCATGCCTCCTCTTAGCTAAGTTTATCCTATGGATAATTATTATAATCCTCATTCACATACAAAAACTAGGCTGAGATGGTTGAGGAAATGCCCAAATCATAGATCAAAAGAGTGGCAGAACCAGGACTCAAACCCAGGTTTGCCTGCTGCCCGAGCTCATCTTTATCACACCACAGCTCATCCTGGGGAGTACGAAAGGAAGCAGAGTTTCCACAAGTCACTGCCCATACTCCAGGAGACAAAAGAACTAGATGAGAGGTGATTAGGAACAATGAGCAGCTGGGAGCTGACCACAGAAACAGAGACAGAATTTCTGAAGACCATTAGATGACACAAGAAGCTACTTTGAGATCTCTGTGGAGACTCTCTGATCTGTGACTCAAGACAGAACCATTTTGGAACAGTCTCTGAGATTCCAAGGTCATTTGTGGCTTAAAGCAGAGCAGCCTTCTTCACTGAGGGGCAGTGGCCAGATGCAGGCTGCTCAGGCCACAGTGCTGGACACAGAATTGATGCTGTTAAACGAGGACTAACTGGGCTGCTGACTTCTGTGGAAGGGCCAATTTCTTTGCTTCTAGGTGTCCTGAGCCTAATACAGACCTGCTGCCACAGCAGGTGCTTGGGAAACATTTGCCAAATCAATTATTTATTAATCAATTAATGAAGAGTGAAAAAGAAAAGTAGTTAACACCACTCTTAGAGTAGGGAGGGAGCAGGAGAACACGACACCCGACACCCTCACAGGGGCAGTCTGTTCCTTTAGAAGACGTGTGTGTGTGTGTGTGTGTGTGGTGTGTGTGTGTGTGTGTGTGTGCGCGCGTGTGTGTGTGTGTGCGCGTGCGTGCGCGCGTGTGCGTGTGCGCGTGCGCGTGCGTGTGCGTGTGTGTGTGTAATGTAATGTAAGGGTGCGCCTACCACACAGCCTTTCGGAGGAACTGCCACATTTTACAGTGAGAAATTCTGGCCGGGCGCGGTGGCTCAAGCCTGTAATCCCAGCACTTTGGGAGGCCGAGACGGGCGGATCACGAGGTCAGGAGATCGAGACCATCCTGGCTAACACAGTGAAACCCCGTCTCTACTAAAAATACAAAAACTAGCCGGGTGAGGTGGCGGGCGCCTGTAGTCCCAGCTACTCGGGAGGCTGAGGCAGGAGAATGGCGTAAACCCGGAGGCGGAGCTTGCAGTGAGCTGAGATCCGGCCACTGCACTCCAGTCCGGGCGACAGAGCGAGACTCCGCCTCAAAAAAAAAAAAAAAAAAAAAAAAAAAGAGAAATTCTACCAAACGGAGATCTGATTTTGTGGGCATCCTTCTTTGAAATGCATGAACTCAGAGCAGTTAAGTGGAGGTTCAAAGTTTTTGATATGAACTTAATCAGGGTGCTTTGTTTACCACTCAAATAAACACTTCAGCCAAGGCACAGAAATCTGATGGGTTGATAAAGACAAGCAGGGAAGGGAAGATTACTATAGAGCCCTGGACTCTTAGGGGAAGGTGAGGACTTAATTCCGTGCTGAAACTGGGACCTAGAACGCAGCACGAGAATGCCTACCTCCTCCAAGAACTCTCCCACTTCTCAAAATAGGGGGCAGTGCTCTCCAGTTCGGTGGCCACCCGCCACATGTGGCTCCTGAGCACTTGAAAAGTGGCTTACTCAACCAAGAAACTGAATTTTTAATTGCATTTAATCTTAATTAATTTAAATGGAAATAGCCACAAATGACTAGTGACTAACATATTGGACAGCAGAGGTGAGGGGGAGACAGTAAGAAGAGCACAGAAAAAAAGAGGTAGGAAGTGATAAAGACAAACTTCCTACTTCACAATTGTTCCTAAGCACTATTTGTATTACTATACTACTGACTTTTGCTTAGTACTTTAGTTTCCAGAGATATGCATTTATTCTGCATTCATTAGATCCTTATGAACAACTCTATCAAGTAACTGTCATTATCATCACTTATAGATGAGATTCAGAGAATTCTGTGATTTACCTAAGGAAACTCAGTTGAGGGGAGTCTAATCACGTAACCCCAACACTGTCCAAATGGCATGAAGAAACCTCACCTCTTCCTTTCAGAAAAAGGAAGTAGAGGGCGGATGGATGCTTTGTTTATCTCATCGTTCTGCCCTATACAATCTGAAAATATTTAATGAGAATCAGCCTCTCTTGTTTCATTCCGTTAAGCTTCTCACCTGCTTGGAATTGAGCTCCTTAGCATTATTAGGAGTGCTCCCTGGGCAACAGGACAGGCAGAGCTGATCCTTCCCTCCAAACCTGTTTCTGCTCCCCTTTCCCAGGCTTGCACCCTCAGTAAGGGGAGCAGGAGCCCTGAGAGGTTGGCTTCTATGGAAAGCAAAGGGGTTCTGGATTATGCATGGTGGTACCAATATGCTACTTTATATTACCTTGAAATAACAACAACAACAAAAAAAGCAGGTCTTGAGATCTGACATGCATATATGCACACATAACTGGATTATGTACATAAGGACAAATGAGATTTCAAAGGCTGCTAAAAGGCTGCTTGAGGATTAAAGGGGACAATAGCAACAGCAAAGATATTTCAAATAACTCCATGACAGTGCCATTTGCCTGTTTAACCTTGTGCTAAGTTACTAAAACATTTTCCACAATTTTCCATTAGATACATTTTATAGACTCAAAAACAAAACAAATAAAAAAAAAAAACAGGTAAAGGAATATAAGGGAAATGTAATTTTTTTTTGAGACGGAGTTTCATTCTTGTTGCCCAGGCTGGAGTGCGATGGCGTGATCTTGGCACACTGCAAACCTCCACCTCCTGGGTTCAAGCGATTCTCCTGCCTCAGCCTCCCAAGTAGGTGGGATTACAGGCATGTACCACCATGCCCGGCTAATTTTGTATTTTTAGTAGAGACAGGGTTTCTCCATGTTGGTCAGGCTGGTCTCGAACTCCCAACCTCAGGTGATCTGCCCGCCTCGGCCTCCCAAAGTGCTGGGATTACAGGTGTGAGCCACTGCACCCAGCTGATTTTTAAATATTTAATACAAACTTACAAATGTAAGTCATCCTAGGCCAAGAGTTCTTGACAAGATCAAAATTTAAGCAAAAATGAGTGTAAACTGTTTGAAATTTTCCCTAAAAAAACTTTTTTAAAAGAAGTGAACAAGGCCTTGTGTTGTGGCTCACACCTGTAATCCCAGCACTTTGGGAGGCCACAGCAGGCAAATCACCTGAGGTCAGGAGTTCAAGACTGGCATGACCAACATGGTGAAACCCCGTCTCTATTAAAAATACAAAAAATGAGCCAGGCATGGTGGCAGGCGCCTGTAGTCTCAGCTACTCAGGAGGCTGAGGCAGCAGAATCGCTTGAATCTGGGAGGCGGAGGTTGCAGTGAGCTGAGATCACACTTCTGCACTCCAGCCTGGGTGACAGAGCAAGACCTGCCTCAAAATAAATAAATAAATAAATAAATAAATAAGTGAATAAGAGCATGTATACACATTTACATATTTTCCTCAGGAGGGATCCAAGGCATTCCTCAGATTTTCAAAGTGAAGGCATTCTTTTAGCCCTTCATTATCTTTCTCCAACTCCTGGACTCAAGCAATCTGCCTGCCTCAGCCTCCCAAAGTGCTAGGATTACAGGCGTGAGCCATGGTACCCAGCCTGCCTGATAGTATATCTAATAGTTATTAAAAAGGCTTTAAAATTTTTTTCAAATACCTGGATTTTTAAATTTAAATTTAAGTATTAATTACAATTTTATTAATTATGTTCAGATTCGATTTCTCCTTTTTTAATTTACTGAGAATTTATTTGGCCTAATATATGATCAATTTACACTATACACACACACATACACACACACACCATGAACAAAGAGTGAAAACAACCCAAATAACAAGGGAGCAGTTAAACTGTGGCATATCCATGTGACAGAAGAGCATATAGTCACTAGAAATAATGTTTCTGAAAACCATTGAACACATATGGGAAAATATTCCCGAACAGAAAGAAGGAAAATACAAAACTATACATGCATATGAGGCTGATTTTGTTAAAAAATATTTATAGTCACTGCAAAACTTTGAAAGAAAAGGCCAAATGGTGAACAAAGAAGTAACCAGCATTCTGTAATAAGCAAGTGTTACATTTATAATTAGAAAAAGAAGTATTGCTTTTAAAATGAGCCTAGAAATATCTAGAAAGATATCTTACCTTTTTAGCGAATCAACTCTAGAGCATAAATTTTGGTATACAGTAATTCGGATTTGTTAATGGTATCACTCTTTATTATCTTCATTTTGAATATTGGCTCAGTCATAGTGAGTTAAAAATCTACAATTGTGCTATTGTCGAATTCTCCTCATTTATTGGAGTTTTTCCTTTTTGCAATTTGTTGCTATGTTGTTTCATCATGTGAAAGTCATATAATGCTATGACAATTACCATCTACATAGAGAGCTTAACACAGTGTCTGGTACATAGCACATACTCAATAAATGTCAGTTGTGGTTAGCAGAGGTATTTTGAGATTAATACTGCTACCTAGGTTTTCTTTTGTTTAACTGATGTATCTTTTTGCCAATCTTTTTTTTTCTTTAAAGAACCTTATGAAAATTTGAAAGGAAATGCAGTAAAAGAAAACCATGGAAACGGAACTGGAAGTCAAAGACTTGATTTTTAAGTCCTGGTTCTCTTACTTACTTGCTATGCAAACTCTGGGCCTCATTATACTACTCATATTGATAGTGGGCCCCAGGAAACCCACCTTGCTGGACCTGGCCTGCCAGGCCTTTGCAAACTGCTTTGCTACAAGGGCTTCTTCCCTTGACCATCAGATTGTTCCCTAAATTAGAACTTAAAAGCCCTCAGTTATAAACGACATGATACAATTTTGTTAAAGTGTAGTTAATAGAGATGTAAAAAGTGCAATTAGTTTTTAATGATATGATTTGAAAGGACTAGGGTAGGTTATATAAAGGATATGAGGCTGGGAGTGGTGGCTCACACCTGTAATCCTAGCACTTTGGGAGGCCACAGTGGGTGGATCGCTTGAGCTCAGGAGTTCGAGACCAGCTTGGGCAACATAGTGAAACTCTATCTCTACAAAAATACAAAAACTGGCCGGGTGTGGTGGCTTGCGCCTGTACTCTCAGCTACCTGGGGGGCTGAGACAGGAGGACCCCTTGAGCCCAGGAGGTGGAGGTTGCAGTGAGCCAAGATCACATCACTGCTCTCCAGCTGGGCGACTGTTTTGAGACCTTGTCTCAAATATAAAAAAAAAAAAAGGGATATGAAAAGCTACAACTATACCTACAAACCCCTACACAGAGAGAAGCCCTTTGTCCCTCTCTCTACAGCTGCCTGACAAGCCACTCAGTCAACATGTGCCCTAGCTGTTACACAGGCTAGAACATGCTATCCCTCCACTGAGCAGAAGAGACAGCTCTAGCCCTCGCTCTCAGAGGAGGTAACGCCCACTTCCTCCTCTCTGCCCTCAGTGTATATGTGCCAGGCCCTGCCTAGAGACATGAGGGCTGTAACCCTGGCCATCTCTTGACTGATGATCTGCCCCTTGCTAAAGATTATCAGAAGGCAGGCTGAAAAGCTGGCTTTTGTTTACTCATCTGATAAGTCTATTTCTTAGCATAAGGGCTCATTGGGTTAGAAAAAAAGAATGCACTTTGAGATCCTCCATTAGGATAGAAAATTGGTCTTTACCATATTAAAATAGTACTACACTTACCAACCAATGTTGTAGTAAGAGGATGAAGTAAAATAACAAATATGAAAGCATTTTGTAAACTCCAAGGTGATTTACAAACATAAAAGGAGTAGACAGGAAGAACAAGTTCAACATATCTATAGTACATCATGATTGCTAAAGTTAATAACAATGTGTCATATATTTTCAAATTGCTAAAAGAGCAGATTCTCACCACAAAAGAAATGATAATGATGTGAGAGGATGCATATGTTTGTCTGATTAGCCATTCCACAATGTATACATTTATCAAAACATTATATTGTATACCATACATACATACAATTTTGTCAATCAAAAATACATAAATATAATAAAAATAAAAGGAGGATTGTATATAAAAAAGTGATTATAAGCAACTGAACTTCAATAAAAATCTGTGTTTCTGTACCACATTCACGGAAGACTCCCTATTACCAAGAGGTCAGTTATCCCCAACCTACCTATAGACTCAATGCAATCCTATTTAAAATCCTAGCAGGTGTTGGCCAGGCGCAGTGGCTCACACCTGTAATCCCAGCACTTTGGGAAGCCGAGGCGGGTGGATTACAGGTTCAGGAGATCAAGACCATCCTGGCTAATACTGTGAAACCCCATCTCTACCAAAAATACAAAAAAATTAGCCGGACGTGGTGGCGGGCGTCTGTAGTCCCAGCTACTTGGGAGGCTGAGGCAGGAGAATGGCATGAACCCGGGGGGCAGAGCTTGCAGTGAGTGGAGATCACGCCACTGCACTCCAGCCTGGGCAACAGAGCGAGACCCTGTCTCAAAAAAAATCCTAGCAGGTTTTTTGTAGATATTAACAAGCTGATTCTAAAACATTATGAATAAGCAAAGGAACTAAAATAAGCAAAACAGCTTCAAAAAAGAACAAAGAGGACTCTCATTACCTAATTCTGAGCCTCGCCATAAAGGTACAGTAATCAAGACAGTGTGATATTAGCAAAATGATAGACAATGAAACCAATGACACAGAAGATAAGAGTCCAGAAATAGACCCACATGTATATGGTCAATTGATTTTCAACAAAGGCACCAAGGCATTTCAATAGAGAAAAGAAAGTCTTCATCAAATGGTGCTAGAACAATTTAATATCCCCAAGCAAAATGAGTGAGCCTCAAACCCACACCCTATACCACACAAAAAAATTAACTCGTAATTTACTTAAGTGTAAAACACAGAGCTATAAAACTAATAGAGAAATACACAGGAAAAAAACCTTTGGGAACTTGAGTTAGGTGAAGAACTCTTATTAATAGATAAAACAAAAGCACAAATCATGAAATAACACAATTGATAAACTAGACTTCAAAATTTAAAACTTCTAGTCTTTGAGACTATTGAGAAAATGAAAAAACAAGCCACAAACTGGGGGAAAATATTTGCAAAATACATACCTGATAAAGAACTGGTATCCAGAATTTATAAACAACTCTCACAACTGATTAAGAAAATTAACAACTCAATGTAAAAACTAGACAAGGCCAGGCGTGGTGGCTCATGCTTGTAATCCCAGCACTTTTGGGAGGCCGAGGCAGGCAGATCACAAAGTCAGGAGATTGAGACCATCCTGGCTAACACAGTGAAACCCCATCTCTACTAAAAATACAAAAAAAATTAGCCGGGCATGGTGGCGGGTGTCTGTAGTCCCAGGTACTCAGGAGGCTGAGGCAGGAGAATGGCATGAACCCAAGAGGCGGAGCTTGCAGTGAGCCAAGATCATGCCACTGCACTCCAGCCTGGACAACAGAGCAAGACTCCATCTCAAAAAAAATAAAAAATAAAAATAAAAACTAGACACAAGATTTGAACGCTTCATCAAAGAAGATATAAGGATCACAAATAAGCATACACAAAATTTTCAACATCATTAGTAATCATTAGGAAAATGCAATTAAAACTACAATGAGACCTGGCTGGGTGGCTCATGCCTACAATCCCAGCACTTTGGGAGGCCGAGGCAGGTAGATTACCTGAGATCAGAAGTTCGAGACCAGCCTGGCCAACATGGTGAAACTCCGTCTTTACTAAAAATACAAAAAATTAGCCGGGTGTGGTGGTGCATGCCTGTGATCCCAGCTATTTAAGGCAGGAGAATCGCTTGAACCGAGGTGGAGGTTGCAGTGAGCCGAGATTGTGCCCCTGCACTCTAGCCTGGGTGACAGAGCGAGACTCTGTCTCAAAAACAAACAAACAAACAAACAAAAACACCACAATGAGATACCACTACACAGGTACTAGAATTAATAAATTTTTTTTAAACAAATGTTTAGGGTAAAGTGAGAGCACGTTTATTAGGAAAGTAAAGAAATAAAAGAATGGCTACTCTACTCCACAGGCAGAGCAGCCTAAAATTTTTCACTTTGAAATACTACCACTTCACACACACTAGGATGGCTACTATCAAAAAAACAAACAAAAACAGAAAGTAAGTATTGGTGAGGATGTGGAAAAAATGAAACCCTTCTGTACTGTTGGTGAGAATGGAAAATGGAAATGGTACTGCTGCTATAGAAAAATAGCATGGCCATTCCTTAAAAAAATTAAAACCAGGGCCAGGCGTGGTGGCTCATGCCTATAATCCCAGCACTTTGGGAGGCCAAGGCAGGCAGATCACGAGGTCAGGAGTTCAAGACCAGTCTGGCCAAGATGGTGAAACCCCAATTTTACTAAAAATACAAAAAAGTAGCCGAGTATGGTGGCAGGCATCTGTAATCCTAGCTACTTGGGAGGCTGAGGCAGGAGAAATGCTTGAACCCAGGGAGGCGGAGGTTGCAGTGAGCCGAGATTGTGCCACTGCACTCCAGCCTGGGCGACAGAGTGAGACTCCATCGCAAAAAAAAAAAAAAAACAAAATTAGCCAGGTATGGTGGGGCACGCCTGTAATCCTAGCTACTCAGGAGGCTCAGACAGTAGAATTGCTTGAACCCAGGAGGCAGAGGTTGCAGTGAGCTGAGATCACACCACTGCACTCCAGCCTGGACAACAGAGCGAGATTCAGTCTCAAAAAAAAAAAAAAATTAAAACCAGAATTATCATATTATCCAGCAATCCTACTTCTGTGTATATACTCAAAAGAACTGAAAGCAGAGCCTTGAAGAGATTATTTGCACACCCATGTTCATAGCAGCATTATTCACAATAGCCAAGAGGTGGAGGCAACCCAAGTGTCCATTACTGGATGAATGGAACAAAATGTGGCATCCACATACAATGAAATGTTACTCAGCCTTTAAAAGGAAGGAAATCATGTCACAGACTATAACATGGGTGAACCCTGAAGATATTATACTAAGCACAAGCCAGCCACAAAAAAGACAAATAGTATAGGATCTCCCTCATATGAGGCACTTAGAATAGTCAAACTCATACAGACAGAAAGAAGAGTGGTTGCCAGAGGCTGGTGGGAAGGGAACATGGAGAATTCCTGTTGAATGGGCATAGGATTTCAGTTTTGTCAGATGAAAAAATTCTGGAGATTGGCTACACAATATGAATGTACATAATACCACTGAACTATACATTTAAAAATGGTTTTAGAAGATACCAAGAAACTACTTTTAAAAAATGGTTAAGATGGTAAATTTTATATTATGTTTTTTAACCACCATTTTTTTGAAACTCTGAAATACCAAGTGCTAGAGCAGATACAGGGTCGCTGGAACTCTCATCCCCTGCTGGTAAGAATGTGAAACAGTAGAGCCACTTTGGAGAACAGCTTGGCGGTTTCTTATAAAGCTAAAGTTAATATACACTTACTATATAATCTAGCAATTCCACTACTAGGTACTTACACAAAAACTGTATGTGAATGTTTATAGAATATTTATTCATAATTGCCAAAAGTGGAAACAACCCAAATGTCCATCAACTAACTGATGAATGGATAAATTACCTACATCCATAGAAGGGAATTCTACTCAGCAATAAAAAGAAATGAACTACTGATCAATGCAATGTAGTGGGTTAAATCATGGCCACCAAAAAAGATATGTTCAAGTCCTATCCCCCAGAACCTGTGAATATGATTTTATTTGCAAACAGAATCTTTGCGGATGTAATCAAGCAAAGGTGAGATCACGTTGGATTAGGGTAGGCCCTAAATCCAATGACTAGTTCTTTATAAGAGAAAGGAGAGGAAGATTTAGACACAGAGACACAGACAAACAATGAAGGAAGTTGTGTGATGACAGAGGCAGAGAGTACGAGCAAGTGATGCAGCTACAAGCTAAGAACTGCCGCAGTTCACGGAAGCTAGGAAGAGACAAGGAGGGATTCTTCCCCAGAGCGTTCATGGTGCTGCTGACACCATGATTTCCAACTTCTGGACTCAGAACACAAGAAAATAAATTTCTGTTGTTTTAAGGCACCAAGTTCATGGTACTTTGTTACAGCAGCCCTAGGAAACTAACACACACAACAACTCAGATGAATCTCAAATGCAATATGCTAAGTGAGAGAAAAACTCAAAAGACTATGGACATTTGATTCCACTAATAGGACAACACTGGAAGAGTCAAAACTACAGATGGTAGTTTCCAGAGGCTGAAGGTGGGGGATGGAGAATACTTACAAAGAGACACAAGGGAAACTTTTGGGGTATTGGAACTATTCTACATCTTCATTGTGGTGGTAATATAGCATAGAAATGTATACCTGAAAAAGGTATAAATTATATTGTATGTAAATCATACCTCAAAAAATTTACTTAAAAAAAAATCTGTGCTCTGGGACTCTCCTCAGTTTTTCAAGAATTTTTCGGCCGGGCGCGGTGGCTCAAGCCTGTAATCCCAGCACTTTGGGAGGCCGAGACGGGCGGATCACGAGGTCAGGAGATCGAGACCATCCTGGCTAACACAGTGAAACCCCGTCTCTACTAAAAATACAAAAACTAGCTGGGCGAGATGGCAGGCGCCTGTAGTCCCAGCTACTCTGGAGGCTGAGGCAGGAGAATGGCGTAAACCTGGGAGACGGAGCTTGCAGTGAGCTGAGATCCGGCCACTGCACTCCAGTTCGGGCGACAGAGCGAGACTCCGCCTCAAAAAAAAAAAAAAAAAAAAAAATTTTTCTCAGTTTGGAAGAGGGCTCCCATCAGCCTAATCGGGCAGAATGTGAAGATCAAAATAAAAATAACAGATTAGCTTCCTCAAGCCCACTCCAACTATGTATAGTGTACTTTCGTTCAATAAATCTGTGCTTTCATTGCTTCAAAAAATGAATAAATAAAAATAATAGATTATAATAGATTGAATAACACAGAAAATCATAAAACCATATACCGAGAGATAAAAAATTAATGTGTAGATTCAAAGTTTAATGAAGATCAGGATAAAGTATCTCCTCACAAAATATTTATTCTTTACAAAGGGGAAAAGAGTAACTTTAGAATGGGGAAGTCTGACAGACAAGCCACCTTTTTTTTTTTTTTTTTTTTTTTTTTGAGACGGAGTCTCACTCTGTCGCAGGGACTGGAGTGCAGTGGCCGGATCTCAGCTCACTGCAAGCTCCGCCTCCCGGGTTCACGCCATTCTCCTGCCTCAGCCTCCCGAGTAGCTGGGACTACAGGCGCCCGCCACCTCGCCCGGCTAGTTTTTTTGTATTTTTTAGTAGAGACGGGGTTTCACCGTGTTCGCCAGGATGGTCTCGATCTCCTGACCTCGTGATCCGCCCGTCTCGGCCTCCCAAAGTGCTGGGATTACAGGCTTGAGCCACCGCGCCCGGCCCCTTTTTTTTTTTTGAGACAGGGTCTGACTCTGTCACCCAAGCTGGAGTGCTATGGCACCATCTGAGCTCACTGAAATCTCTGCTCTGCAGGCTCAAGCAATCAATCCTCCCACTTCAGCTTACCAAGTAGCTGGGACCAGAGGCGTGCACTACCACATCTGGCCTTTTTTTGTTTTTTTTTTTTTTTGGTAGGGACAGAGTCTCGCCATGTTGCCCAGGCTGGTCTCAAACTTCTGGGCTCAAGCGATCTGCCTGCTTCAGTCTCCCAAAATGTTGGGATTACAGGCGTGAGTCACCATGGCTGGTGGACACCACCTTAATTAATAAAAGAGAACATCATCATTAATAGAACACATCAAAATCATGTGCCTAATGTGATACCATAACAGCATCACTTCTGTGTTATTCCTGCCAAAGATGCATAGTCTGAATCAAATCACAAAGATACGTTAGGCAGACCCCAACTGAGGGGTTATATCTACAAAAAAACTGGCCTGTAATCTTCAAATGTGACAGGATCACAAAAGTTAAGAGTACTTGAATTAATGTCAAAAATAAAGGGCTGAAAAGCTGTTCCAGACTGAAGGAGACTGCAGACAATAACGGGCATGTGATTCTGAACTGAATCCCTTTGCTATAGAGGACAGCAGTGGGACATTTGGTGAATGAGGTCTAAAGATCAGATTGTAATAACGGATCACTGTTAATTTTCTTATCTTGATGGCTGTATTTTGGTTATATAGAACAATGTCTTTCCTTGTAGGAAAAACACAGTGAAATATTAGGGGGTGATGGGGCATCAGGTGAGGAACTTATTCCCAAGTGAAAAAAAAGTTATGTCAGCAGGGCACAGTAGTTCATGCCTGTAATCTCAGCACTTTGGGAGGATGAGGTGGGCGGATCACCTGAGGTCAGGAGTTCAAGACCAGCCTGGCCAACATGGTGAGCCATTGTCTCTACTAAAAATACAAAAATTAGCCAGGCGTGGTGATGTGCGCCTATGATCCCAGCTACTTGGGAGGCTGAGGCAGGAGAATCGCTTGAACTCAGGGGCTAGAGGTTGCAGTGAGCTGACATCGTGCTATGGCATTCCAGCCTAGGTGAAAGAACAAGACTCAAAAAAAAAAAAAAAGAAAAAAGTTAAGTGGACTATACTTCCAAGTATTCTGTAAGTTTGTGATTGTTGCAAAGAAAACAAACAAACAAACAAAACAAAAACAGTATGAAAAGAATCCTGGGGGCTGGGCGCAGTGGCTCATGCCTGTAATCCCAGCACTTTGGAAGGCCAAGGTGGGTGGATTACTTGAGGTCAGGAGTTCAAGACCAAATTGATCAACATGGTGAAACCGCATCTCTACTAAAAATATAAAAATTAGCTAGGCATGGTGGTGCACACCTGTAATCCTAGCTACTCAGGAGACTGAGGCAGAAGAATTGCTTGAACCTGGGTAATGGAGGTTACAGTGAGCTGAGATCACACCACTGCACTCCTGCCGGGCAACAGAGTGAGACTCCATCTCACAAAAAAAAAGGATTTTTTTTTTTTTTTTTTTTGAGACAGAGTCTTGCTCTGTCGCCCAGGCTGGAGTACAGTGGCCGGATCTCAGCTCACTGCAAGCTCCGCCTCCCGGGTTTACGCCATTCTCCTGCCTCAGCCTCCAGAGTAGCTGGGACTACAGGCGCCCGCCACCTCGCCCAGCTAGTTTTTTTTTTTTTGTATTTTTTTTTTTTCCAGTAGAGACGGGGTTTCACCGTGTTAGCCAGGATGGTCTCGCTCTCCTGACCTCGTCATCCGCCCGTCTCGGCCTCCCAAAGTGCTGGGATTACAGGCTTGAGCCACTTTATCCCATTCCCCAATGCAACGGAAGGGGAACATCATAGTAAATTCTATATTCCTCTAAAGTTGACAATAAAGTAGCACAAAATTGGGATCTCAGACACAGCAAACTTGCACAATGTTGTATTTCCTGAAGTATGAAATCCAGCATAAGGCAGAGACCTATGTTACTTGGATACTAAATAACACAGTGGGTTAATATATAAGGTAGTTTGATATATGAAGGTAGATCTCTAATACAGGCAGTAATATGGTAAAGAGTCCATTGTCATCATACTGAAGACAAGATTCCAGTGTAACAGGGTACAAATATGTTCATGTTATACTTTTTCTAATCACAACTATACTTGGAGTTCCTATTAGCACTTTCAAATTGAAGTCCCCAACTTAAATAATACATTTGGCTTCATTTGACATCATCAAAAAAGTGAACCCAGTTTCTATCACAAAGAAATAAGACAGTGCTTTTAAAATGGTCAGGCATCCAAATAATCAAGTAATGCTTCATCTTAAAGTTTATATGTCAACTTTAACACCAAATCTTAAATTGCATAATTAGAATGACAGGCTCCTAATGTTTCAGAGACTAGGATATCTAAGCAGGTCTAATTCATGTCTTAACAACAGTGCCATATACCATTGTCTGAAACACCAATTCCACATTGTTTTGAACAAGGCTTTCCACTTATATGAATGATGAAAGCACACTAGGACACTGCAGTAACCTAAACTCAATACAGACTACTTATCTGTGCCTTACACCTGCACTGACCCATGTGGTAGCCACTAGCCACATGAAACTAGCGAAATGCAGCTGGTACAAATTAAAGTATGCTTTAAGTATAAAATATGCAACAGATTTTGACTTAGTACACACAAAGGTATATGAGATTTCTCAATTTTTTTAAGCTGATTGCATGTTAAAATGATCATATTTTGGGTATACTGGATTAAACTTTTTTTTTATTTTTTATTTTTTCTTTGAGACAGAGTCTCGCTCTGTCGCCCAGGCTGGAGTACAGTAGTGTGATCTCTGCTCACTGCACCCTCCGCCTCCTGGGTTCAAGCGATTCTCATGCCTCAGCTTCCCAAGTAGCTAGGACTGCAGCTGTGCACCACCACACCTAGCTAATTTTTGTATTTTTAGTAGAGATGGGGTTTCACCATGGTGACCAGGCTGGTCTTGAACTCCTGACCTCAGGTGATCCACCGGCCTTGGCCTCCAAAGTGCTAGGATTACAGGTGTGAGCGACCATGCCCAGCCAAACATTTATTTAAGTAATATTAAAATTATATATGAGGAAGCTGCATTTTGAAAAATATAGATATTAAAATTAATCCCACGTTTCTTCTTTAATGTAGCTACTAGAACATTTTAAATTACATATGCTTGTGTTATAATTCTACTGGCCAGTGCCGCCTTCAGCCATTTGTGAAATAACACTATCGTATGCTGTAGAAACTATGAGAGAGAGTATTAATGGACTTTCCAAAAAGACTGAACTGTACCTAGGCCCAGCTTATCCTTCAAGATGTCATCTTTGTCTATTTTTCACACTCCATTCAGCTTCAAGAAAGTACATATCTGGAAGTACCTGAAACTCGGACGCACTGCTCCGCAGCTGGCTCACATTTGGTAAGGATCCTCCATGGTACTGTGTAAGGCGCAGTTGCTGAAGCTTCTGAAATTGAACCTGGAAACAAAGTGATTTCAAGAACGCTGAGAGGTAACAGCAAAGATCTAAAGAAGCATCAAAGTATAGTATTTTGTAGGGGAACGGTTCAAGAATGAAAGTCTTGGTTTCAATTTCTTCTCTACTTAAGTGATCACACCCTCAAGGTTTCCGGGGCTTTCTGGGTTTTTATTACTCTGTTTTCAGAAAGACCTTACCCATGTTCCAAAGGTCCCATATACCATGATAGTAACGTCCTCTTGCAAGGTCTTTGAGTGTGGATGCTTGGACACACTGG
Organism: Trachypithecus francoisi; assembly: GCF_009764315.1. Classification (NCBI taxonomy): domain Eukaryota; kingdom Metazoa; phylum Chordata; class Mammalia; order Primates; family Cercopithecidae; genus Trachypithecus; species Trachypithecus francoisi. The sequence goes on from NW_022681468.1 coordinate 98,555,156, forward strand.
CATAATCTTTAACAACAATAAAAGAATTTCTGAAAGAAAAACTAAGCTACTAACCACAACCCTAACACATTAACTGTTTTCCCTTCTTCATGCTCTTTTCCAGCCTCCATTTACATTTCTGGTAAGAACTGCATAGCTGTGATCATAAGATAGATACAACCTAGCATGCTCATCATAAGCCTTTTCCATGCTATTACAGAATAATTTTTAATGGGTATATAACAGTTCTTCTTAATTATTTCCTTAGAACACCTTCCAAAGGGTGATTATTAAATCTCTGGATATGGGCCTTTTGGTGGCTCTCAACATATACTGCCAAAATGCTTTCCCAAACAGTTTACTAATATACATATGAGAAAAGTTTCACCAAAAAAAAAAAAAAAAAAAACTCATTGACGTTGGATATTATCATTAATTGGGGTAAGGAAGGAGTTCAGTTCAATAGCTATAAAATGGCATCCCACCATTTTAATATGCCTTTCTTCTGGAAGTTCTTCCTTACTTCATTTTTCTAAAAGCAATAAACTGGTTACAGTTCTTGTAAATCTCAAAGTGGTCTGATCTGGTCTTTAAGAGTTCTGTTTCTAAAATAATAAATTAGCTCCATGGTTACATAACCGTTGGCACTATAATTCATATACAGAAGAAAAGGGTTATAGACGAGAGCCCTGGGGCAGATTTTTACCCTTCATTACTCTCTGTCTCTAACAATAATAAAACACTACCAGATCTAAGCCCCTAGGATGGGCCAGGTGCTGTTCTCGGACACTTGGCCCACTTCATCCCTAATCCTCCCCACAACCACGCAAATGAGACTGTACTCTCCTGCTGTTACAGACCTGGAGACCCAGACTCAGTTCAGTGACTTGCCACGTGGCTAGCAGGAGGCTGAGCCACGGCTGTCAGCCTCAAAGCCCATATGCCCATTTTCACCACGCTCTTTCCTTTGTGCCATCTTTCCCTCGATGATACTAATTACGAACTCAAAAAAAAAAAAAAGGTGAAGTTTGGTTGACCAAAAGTATTATTGAACCTATAAAGCTCTGCGATTGTTTCCTTTTTACATTCATTATGAAAGATTTCAAATAGCATATGTGAAATAAAGACAGGTATAATGAAACCCCATCTATCCATCTTCTAGCTTAAAAATTACCAACTTATATCCAGTCATCTTTTATCTTTACCCTCTCCACTACCCACAGTGCCTCACTGAAAGAAATCTCAGACATCGTATCACTCCATATTTCAGTATGCATCCTTAAAAGATAAAGACTTATACCCATTTGGAAATTTTAAAGGCATATGAAATCCTTTAGTGGCTTTAACTTCCCTTATACCTGCTGTATTTGATTTATCAAACGTACTAAACAGGGAGACAGTTATAACCTATTAATCAAAACCCAAATCTCAGGGTCAAACAGGAGGAGGACGACATGGTGAGTTTTTTCCATCTAGGAGTGGAGTTATAGGAATAAAGTCTCTCAGCTTTCAATCTTAACATTCTAAAAGTACTTACCAAAAGCATCTGACTATTCTTGAAATTCTCTGGACAAAATTATCAGCCACCTTGATTTAAAGCCTTTGATTTCTTTTTTGAAGGATCAATTTATCCATTGATTTACTGATACAAAAACTTAACTGTGTGTCAAGTAGTATGTCAGGCACTGGCTTACTAAGATGAATGTATGCAAAAGTTCCTGCCTTCCGAGAGTTCTCACAAAGGCTTCAACTCTTACCCAAAAGCCTTGACACTTCAACCAACCCAAGTTATAAATCCAGACAGCGACCTGTCTTCAACTGAGCTGAAGGCCATCTCACAGTCCCCCATAACTGCTCTCCCTCCCAAAGCACCTATTTCGAGAGCCTTCAAAGACTGTTAAAAAAGAGCACTGCCAGCCTGGCCAACACGGTGAAACCCCGTCTCTACTAAAAATTAGCTGGGTGTGGTGGTGCATGCCTGCAATCCTAGCTACTTGGGAGGATGAGGCAAGAGAACTGCTTGAACCCAGGAAGCAGAGGTTGCAGTGAGCCAAGATCATGCCACTGTACTACAGCCTGGGTGACACAGTGAGACTCTGCCTCAAAAAAAAAAAGACCAGGCACAGTGGCTCACGCCTGTAATCCTAGCACTTTGGGAGGCCGAGGCGGGCGGATCATGAGGTCAGGAGATCGAGATCGAGACCATCCTGGCTAACACGGTGACACCCTCCCTCTACTAAAAGTACAAAAAAATTAGCCGGGCGTGGTGGTGGGCGCCTGTAGTCCCAACTACTTGGGAGGCTGAGGCAGGAGAATGGCGTGAACTGGGAAGGCGGAGCTTGCAGTGAGCTGAGATCTTGCCACTGCACTCCAGCCTGGGCGACAGAGCGAGACTCTGTAAAAAAACAAAAAGCACTGGACCTGTTATCGGATGATGTGACATTGTAACCTGGAATTCCCGTGTGGTTGGGCAAACAACTCTGATGCCTCCTGCACAAGATAAACTGAGGATTAAATGACACAGACACAACAGTAGTATGTCAAATGTAAAGCTCTGGGCAACTTCTTAAGATATTATCATTATTGCTGATCTCAGTTACCTCTTCAAACTCTGAGTTATTTTGACATTTTCCTTTTTTGAAATTTAGACTCATTGTGCTAGAAAAAGAACTTTGAGACTGTCTTCAACACCTTCATGTTTACAGATGATGAACATGTGAACCAAAGAATGATTAGCCTAAGGCCGAGGTCACAGACTGGCAGTCCATGGGCCACATTTCGCCTAGAGAGTGTTCTGTTTACCCACCAGATGTTGACCCATTCAGTGTATTAAATTTCAATTGAAAAAAATCAGGACACTGCTTAAAAATCTGTTTTTCCAACTTCTCGTGATTGAAAGGTCAGACAACATGAACCTATGTTCTTGCAAGGCATTGCTGAATGAAGCTGAGAAGAGGCCACCCCCTTAGACAGCATTTGCCAAGTCCTCACTGTACCCTGTTATTCCTCCATGATGGCCCAGGATCAGCTGCCATGATCATCTCCTTCCTGGCCCCTCCATTCATTTTCCTTACCTGCCTCACTGACTGAGTTAGCGACCTTTGGCCTACAGTCACACATCTTAGTGGAATTTTCTTTAATGCCTACAGGAAATGAGATCCAGGCCTCATTAATTGCTTTTTGAGAAAAGTCTCACAATAGCCAACACGATTACAATCCAAAATCCCAGCAGGTCCTTTTAGAGAGATTGACAAGATAATTCTAAAATTTATGGATGTGCAAATGACCTAGAATAGTCAGAGCAATTTTTTTTTTTTTGAGATAGGGTCTCTGTTGCCCAGACTGGAGTGCAGTGTCACAATTACAGCTCACTGCAGCCTTCACCTCCCAAACACAGGCGCGCCACCATGCCCAGCTAATTTTTTTTTTTTTTTTTTTTTTTTTTTAGAGACGGATTTCACCATGTTACCGAGGCTGGTCTAGAACTCCTGGGCTCAAGCGATCTGCCCACCTCAGCCTCCCAAAATGCTGGGATTACAGGCGTAAGCCACGGCGCCTAGCCAGAGCAATTTTCAAAAAGAGATAAGTTAGAGGACTTAAATTACTAGGTTTTAAGCCTTACTATAAAGCTATAATATACAGTGTGCTATTGTCAAAAAGAGAGATATACAAATTGCTGGAACAGAAGAGAGTCTAAAAATAAACCAACACTTATATGGCCAACTGATTGCAACAAAATTGCCACAGCCACAGTAACTCAATGGGCAAAGAAAAGTCTTTTCAATAAATGATGCTGATACCTTATAGCAGGGAGTAAAAGCAGTTGAAGATCCTTATGGGGGAAATTAAAGTAGCTGAGTATATAGACATTCACTGTGATAGCCAGATTCAAACCCCGGCTCTACCACTTACCAGCTCAGCAACCATACCTCTCTAAGCCTCAGTTTACTCATCCACAAAATGAGGAAAATTCCAGATAGACACACCATAGGCTCATTTTGAGGACTATGTGAGATAACAACATGTGAAAGGGATTACAGTGCCTAGCAGAAGGAAAGTCCTCAATATTTAGCCGAAATCTAATATTTCCATCTTCTCTCTCTCCTCCATTCTGAGACCTCGCTAATCTATGACATATCTATTGTCTTATCATTGGTTTATTTTCACATGAAAATAATGAGTCTTCACAAATATACAAGTCAAATCAACACTCCAGGTTGATATGCTGAGTTAGTCCTGTGGTTCCTCAACACAAGTTGCTCTTCACAGCCAAACTTCTGGAATAAGTTTCCAACACTATCTCCATTCCTCACCCCCATCCTCAACATCTCACAGTTAGCCTTTCACCCAGCACCCTGAGAATGCAGCAACTCTCACCAAGGTTACTGATGACCTCCTCCGATGACCTCCACATGACTAGACCAAAGGACACATCTTTTGTGTCGACCAAGTCAGCAGCACTAGGCTCAGCTGGTCGGCATTCCCTCCTCTTCACAAGAGTACTCCTGGCTTTCTCCTGCCCCTCTGGTTGCTCTTCAAGCCTTCTTTGCCAGCTCCTCCACCTCCCTTTCAAATGGTGTATAGTTCCTTAGTTCCTTGGGCTTCTCCTAGGCCCTCTTCATGGTTCACTTTCTTTTTTTTCTTTCTTTTTTTTTTTGAGATGGAGTTTCACTCTTGTTGCCCAGGTTGGAGTGCCATGGCACGATTTCAGCTCACTGCAACCTCTGCCTCCCGGGTTCAAGCAATTCTCCTGCCTCAGCCTCCTGAGTAGCTGGGATTACAGGCACCCGCCACCATGCCTGGCTAATTTTTTTGTATTTTTAGTTTAGGTTCCTCCATGTTGGTCAGTCTGGTCTCAAACTCCCGACACCTCAGGTGATCCACCCGCCTCGGCCTCCCAAAGTGCTGGGATTACAGGCGTGAGCCATCGCGCCCAGCCTCACAGTTCACTTTCTGACAAGGGTCACAAACTCAAATGCCTGTAGCTGCCAAGCAGGGAATCTAAGTGAAGCAGTCTGGGATCACTACAAAGAATACCTTAGAGAGTGGTGCAGACTGTGGCAAACTGAAGACCACATCCATGGCCTTTCTAATGGGGCAGCCAACATTCAGCTCCAGGCAACTGGTGCCATCCAGAAATCTCGGGTGAGTATTGTTAGATTATCTCATTTTTCAAAAAAAACCAAAGTCCAGATTTTACTATAAAATCCCAATATTCATTGTTAGCCCTAATTAAAACCAACCAACCAACCAACTAACCACATTTTGGGTCAAAACCAAAAACATGTTAGAAGGCCAAATACAGAACTTAAGCCACCAGTTTATAATATCTGTTCCATCAATTCTTCCTAGGCAGCCAAATCTACTTCTGTGGCTACATACCAACAATTCCTCCATTTTTCTCAGTAGCCCAGCCTTTCTTCTCAAGCTGCAAAACCATCTAAACAGCTGCCTGCTGGACTATCTCTACTTATGTGCCTCACAGGCACCTCAAACTCAGCATTTCCGCACAAACTTGCTCCTGCCGGTGTCTGCTTAATGAAGAACACCCTGAAATGGTTCGAGCCCTCCCTCTTTCTCACCTTCCTCACCCATTCATGGAATCCAGTCCTTTCCACCTCCTAAGTATCAATCTGCTCACCACTCTGCCTCCCGACTGCCACCATCTTAATAAATGCCACTATCACATCTCCTGCTAAAATCCTCCTCCTCCTCTCTTCTACCCACCATGCTGGAGCTAGAGGAATCTTTTAAAAATGCAAATCTCCCATGGTTCAACCCCTTCAGTGACTTTCCATTGTCCTTAAGATCAAGTTCCAAATCCTGTCTCTACAACCTGATCCCTGTGAATGCCTCCAGCCTCATCTCACATCATCCCCCTCATCCCCTTTTACTGAATCTCCGTTCTCTGTACCTGCAACATATTCCCTCCCTCAACACACAAACCCTCAAATGCCTTCCCTACTCCCACTGAGCCTTTAGGCCACTGGAAGAGGTGAGAACTCCCTACCATACATGTCCAGAGCTCCAGCTACTTCTGCTTTGCTGATATTCACCCAAATGTGTCCTCACTTACTAAATCAATATCTTCCTCATTAAATCCTAAAATCCATTAGGACACTATGTTTTGCTTGCTCATTACTATATACCCAGTGTCCATCCTAACCCCTGGCACACACTAAGGACTCACTCAGTAAGTAAATTTGTGGGACAAATTAGTAAGATCTTTAAAGGACAGCCCCATGTTTTCACACTTCTCCCTCACAAACACACACCCCATTAACAACAAAGTAGGCACTCAAATACTGACAAATGAATACATTAATAAATGTACAACAGAACAGCCTCTTCCCAGGCATACCTGCAACCACTTTCTTCCCTCCCCTCTCTCTCTCTTTTTTTTTTTTTTTTTGAGATGAAGTCTCACTCTGTCGCCCAGGCTGGAGTACAGTGGCATGATCCCGGCTCACCGCAACCTCCACCTCCTGGGTTCGAGCAATTCTCCTGCCTCAGCCTCCCAAGTAGCTGGAACTACAGGCGCATGCCACCATGCCAGGCTAATTTTTGTACTTTTAGTAGAGATGGGGTTTCACCATATTGGCCAGGATGGTCTCAGTCTCTTGACCTTGTGATCCGCCCCCCTCAGCCTCCCAAAGTGCTAGGATTACAGGCGTGAACCACCATGCCCGACCCCACTTTCTTCCCTCTCTTTACCATTCCAGGTACTACCAGTCAACTCCTCCTCCTAGTACTCCCTTCTCAAAATTTTCCCACTGCTTCCTGATAATGCTGCACTTCTAAAGCTAGAGAAAATCCTCCACAATCTAGTCTATCCTACCCACTAGGTGAACAGGATTTAATGCCAACTCTGAAGGATTGCTTTGATTATGCAGAGAAGGACTTGAATCCCAACACAGGCTCAGAGGGGAATGAGTATCTAGATGGATCAGTAATGTCTGCCCTATCAATTAGTATGTCTATCATGGGCTAGTAATGGGCTAGAAAGTCAGTATATCTGCCATCCAGTTACCAATTATGAACTAGGTGGATACTCCTCCAGCTGGGATCTTCGGATGCTTAGAGACACATCCTTCATAGACATGCTGGGAATCTAAGAGTTCTCCATGAGAAGTGTTCTAATTTTGTGATTCTTTATGAAAATAACCCTTAAGATTTTTAAATAAGCAAACATTAGTAGCCAAATTCAGTGTTATCATTTACAGATGTGTTTATGAGCACAGTGGAGTCAAGCAGTGTTACTTTACTTGTAACTGGCCAAGAAGAAAACACGGGCAGAATTAATATGTAAATGATTCCCTGTACCAGGTGAAGGGCAAAATGACACCCTAATTTTGTAGTAATTAGAATAAAGTGGTGACTGAATTATCATATGGGCCGCAGTTGATTAGGCTTGCTAAATTCAACAGACCTTGAGCTATAGCAAGGTCTCTTGAAAGTAAGTAAACACTTTTTTTTTATTTGAAAGTAATGTAAACAGTGAGGATCTGTGAAAAATTTTTGCCTTTAAAAGAGAGTCTGTACATTACTCATGACCTCACCTCTCAGGGATATTTTAAGGGAGATTCATGAATTGGGTGAAAGATTGGATCCACCATAGGTATACAGACATATACAGTGCATGTATTTGTACATAAACGATGTACAGTATGTATCTAAACAACACAGGCCCCAACACTAATCCTCAGTTTTCACCCACCCATTCTTTTTTTTTTTTTTTTTTTTTTGAGACGGAGTCTTGCTCTGTCGCCCAGGCTGGAGTGCAGTGGCCAGATCTCAGCTCACTGCAAGCTCCGCCTCCCGGGTTTACGCCATTCTCCTACCTCAGCCTCCCCAGTAGCTGGGACTACAGGCGCCCGCCACCTCGCCCGGCTAGTTTTTTGTATTCTTTTAGTAGAGACGAGGTTTCACCGTGTTAGCCAGGATGGTCTCGATCTCCTGACCTCGTGATCCGCCCGTCTTGGCCTCCCGAAGTGCTGGGATCACAGGCTTGAGCCACCGCGCGCGGCCCACCCATTCTTTTTAATGTGCTCTGAGCTTATCGAGTTCATCTCTGAATCTAACCAAGGTCACAGAAGTAAATGCCAGTGGATGCCAGGCAGGTAATAAATGAGTGAAGCTGACAGGGTATAAGAAAACATTTTCTTGAAACCTTCAGCTTCTTTCTCTCTCTATATATATATTTTCTCAATGTGAACAGAAATGTAAGTACAGGAAATATTTCACTTTTTCCTTAACTTCACTTAAAGAAAACACCATCATGAGTATAAATGGCAACTGTCACCTAGCTTCCCCTTGAGGGACTGTGACAGAAAGTGGTGTGGACGGTGGCAAACTAGAGTTCTTGCTCCATTTGAAAGGGAGCTGAGCTCCCTTTCATCATCACCCAGCTCCAGCTTGTCCGTAGCTGTCATGCAGGAATTCAGGACTAGTGTTAACTGGTCTCCCAATTTTTAATATATATAAATAATAATAAATAAATAATAAGGAAATTTGGATTTTTGTGTGGAAGTCTTCCAAGTTAAAAATTCTGGCAACAGATTCAATTTTTCCCAAACACTGCGCTGGCCAAAAAATAATGTGTCTGCAACTCAGCTGGTTTGCAACTCTGCGCTCAGCTCTCTTTCAAGCTGTCTCCCCCACCTCGGTCCCCCAGTATCTGCAGATCCTCCCCCATCCTCCCGATGGTCCTCCAAGGTCAGCATTCAGGATCCTCAAGGCCAGCCCCACTCCTGCTGACCCTCCTTCTCTGCAATCCTGCGCGGACACTCCGGTTGGCTCTCCATCCTCCACTGCCTCACTCAGCGGTTACCTAACCTCGCCAGGTGTTTGTCCCGGCTCGCGCCTTACTGATTCCTTCAGGTCCCTCCTCAGTCACCAGCGACGCTTGTCAGTTCTCACTAAATATCCGGGGCCGAACAAAGTAAACTGGACCCAATAAAGCACCTCCAAGGAGTAAAAGGGGCAGAGACTCACGCTCGACATAGAATCCCGTCGTGGTACCCACACCCCGAGCCACCCCAGGGCCGGGCCCTGGATGGACTTGTGCACAGAGCTCCCTCCACGAGCGCGTGGGACCCTGGGGTGCCCGCGGCCTTCCTCGCCGGCAGAACAGCAGGGCTGGATGGTGGGGGATGTTCGGAGCGACCAGAAGCCGCGCCGCGCCACCCGGCCGGCCTCCGAGCTGTTTGCGATTTCCTCTCGGGGCTCTCCGTCCTCCTCCCGCTCAGGCCGCCCTCGCACGGCCGCCCGCCTCCACGGGCTTCACCCCTGTCCATCTCCCCGTACACGGGACCCGGCGACCCTCCCACCTCCGCCAGGAATCGCGAACGGTTAACGGGTGTCGCCAGGCGAGGAAGCGCCGAGGCCGCGGCCGCTCCGGTCCCCCTCCCAGCCGCCGGTTCCCGGGCGCGGCCCCCGCCCGGCCCCGCCATCGCCTCTGCCGCGCGACCTCTCACCGCCGCGCGGGTCCCGCCCGCGGCCGTGGCCGCCCCCGCCCGCGCCGGCCTGGGCCCTCACCCGCGACAGGGTCAGGTCGGTCATGAGCTGCTCGAAGGCCCGCGTCTCCTCGGCCTGTCGCTGCGTGTGCAGCGCGATCTTCTCACTGAACTTCCGCGGGTTGGCGCTGCCCGAGCCCGGCGAGGCGGCCATGTCGCGGGCCCTGCGCGGGCAGAAGCGGGAGACGGCGGCCGCGGGGCCTGCTCCTCCGCCCACCCGTCCGTCCGCAGGCCGCCGGGGCCGCCGCCCGAAGCCCGTCGTCCGGCGCGACCCGGCAGAGGAGCCGCCGCGGCCCCGGAGCCAGCCAGCGGCCGGGAGCGCGCAGAGGTCCGCCCCCGTGCGCCTGGCCCCGCCCCGCCCTCCGCGGGGCCCGCCCGGCCTCCCGCCCGCCCCGGCCCAGCGCTCGCGGGCTGAGGGCTGCTCCCCGCTTCCCGGCCTGGCTCGGGACCCGCCGCCGGCGGCCACCCGGAGGGACCCCGGTCAGCCCGACAAAGCGGCCCCGGCGTATGGGGGACGCTGGGGTGCCACTCCACGGAGACTCTCCGACCCAGGGATGGCCTCTGCGTCTAAGCGACGTAGAGAACACAGCCTGTGCCCGCATCCTCCCTCCCCCCGCCAAATTACGAAGATTTTCTTCTCCAGGTGGAACCTGGGCGACCGGACCTCAAGCAGGTCACCTCGGGCCCCCGCAGGGGTTGCGCCCATTTTGCCTGGGGCCTAATATCTGCCCGCCAGCCCTGCGGCTCCAGGCCCCCGGCCTCCAGCCGCTGGTTTCCTGACCTCTCACACCCACCCCTCCCCACTCCAGTCAACTAAAGCTGTATCTCGGCTTTAAACACTGCCTCCTGTTCTGCACAAACTATAGACACCATTCAGCCCTGCTACAGGGCTTGGCTCCATAGCCCCGGCCACCTTTCCAGGTTCTTTCCAAGTCTCCCTATGGTCTCTCCACTCCTGTGGCAGCTTCAGCAGGTGCCAGCCCCACCTTGGAAAATCAGCGCGCAGCCTCAGCGAGTTTCCCCTTCTTTTGGGGGAGTGGAGGGATGTCTTTCTCTGTCGCCCCGGCTGGAGTGCAGTGGCTCACCGAGGCCTTGACCTCCCGGGCTCAAGCGATCCTCCCACCTCAGCCTCCCGAATAGCTGGGACCACAGGCGGGCGTAAGGACGCCCGGCTAGTTTTTAAATGTTTTTGTAGCGATGGGGTCTCGCTCTTTTGCCCAGGCTGTCTCGAACTCCTGGGCTCAAGCGATCTGACCACCTCGGCCTCCCAAAGTGCTGGGATAACAGGCGTGGGCCACGGTGCTCAGAGAGTTTCCGCTTTAGAGTCTAGAAGCTACTCTCAGCATGAATGTTGATGTGCACAAAGACGTCCCAGAGAGCCCTGAGTGTGTGTCAGTGTTTTGTAAAATGGGAAATATTAGAGGCCTACAGAAGAGAACGGAAAATAATATTAATACCACCCATGCCCCCCACTATCAAGATTAAACAGACATCAATACATTTTGCTGCATGTACTTGGGATTTATTAAAGACATACAAAACTAGACATAACGACGACCCCACCCTCATTTCCTCTTCCGCCCCACAGATAGTCACCGTGCTCAAGTTGGTACATATCATTCCAGTTTGTGTTTTTATACTTTTATTACATATGATGTAGGGATCCAGCAATGCTATATGGAATACCTAATTTTGTTTTTAAACTTTAGAAAAATGACATCATACTGAATAATCATTTTGCATCTTTTTGCATTCACCATTATGTTTTCGAGATATATTTGTGTCAATTCATTTATATGATAATATTCCATTATGTTTTTCACCTGTCTCTCAGACATAGCATATAGTTGGACTTTTTAGAAAATGTATTCTGAAAATATATCTCTGTTAGCTAGAATTTAGTGATTTTTATTATAATTGGATTTTTCTGTTGTATTTTGTGTTATTTACCATGCTTTTTTGTTTGTTTGTTCGTTTGTTTTTGAGACGGAGTCTTGTTCTGTTACCCAGGCTGGAGTGCAGTGGCACAATCTCAGCTCACTGCAACCTCTGCCTCTTGGGTTCAAGTGATTCTTGTGCCTCAGCCTCCTGGGTAACTAGGATTACAGGCTCGCACCACCATGCCCAGCTAATTTTTTTTTTTTTTTTTTTTTTTTTTTTTTTTTTTTTTGACAAAGTCTAGCTCTGTTGCCCAGGCTTCAGTGCAGTGGTGCGATCTCAGCTCACTGCAACCTCTGCCTCTGGGGTTCAAGCAATTCTCCTGCCTCAGCCTCCTGAGTAGCTGGGATTACAGGCACACGCCACCAGGCAGGCTAATTGTTTGTATTTTTAGTAGAGATGGGGTTTCACCATGTTGGTCAGGCTGGTCTCAAACTGTTGATCGCAGGTGATCCACCTGTCTTGGCCTCCCAAAGTGCTGGGATTACAGGCGTGAGCCACCGTGCCCAGCTTTTTTCTTTACATTCTATTTCTGCTTTTCTGTTACATTATTTGGGTCCAGTTTCAGAGAACAGAAACTTCTATATGGTTTAAGTACAAAAGAATATATTACAGGGTATAAAATGACTTCCAGACTTGTTTGGAGGGCTGAAGCAACCAACTCCAGGTTGAACTTTGAGGAATGACTTTGAGAGCTATGCTGCAAAATGAGCCACCAAAGGAGACACTGCCTCTTTTGAAATCAGGAAGCCATCTACTAAATTGGAAAGCCGTCTCTACACTTACCAGCTCTTGAACCATACGAGTATCATCATGATCAGAAGCCACTGCAGAAATATCAAGCATCAGCCAGGTGCGGTGGCTCACACCTGTAATCCCAGCACTTTGGGAGGCCAAGGCGGGCAGATAGCCTGAGGTCAGGAGTTCGAGACCACCCTGACCAATATGGTGAAACACTGTCTCTACTAAAAATACAAAAATTAGCCAGGTGTGGTGGCGGATGCCTGTAATCCCAGCTACTCAGGAGGCTGAGGCAGGAGAATTGCTTAAACCCAGGAGCGGGAGGTTGCAGTCAGCCAAGATCACACCACTGCACTCCAGCGTGGGCCACAGAGGGGACTCTGTCTCAAAAAAAAAAACTGGGCTAGGTGTCTCACACCTGTAATCCCAACACTTTGGGAGGCCTAGGCAGGTGGATTACCTGAGGTCAGGAGTTTGAGACCAGTCTGACCAACAAGGTGAAACCCTGTCTCTACTAAAAATACAAAATTAGCCAGGCATGGTGACAGGCACCTATAGTGCCAGCTACTTGGGAGGCTGAGACAGGAGAATTGCTTGAACCCGGGAGGCTGAGATTGCAGCCAGCCAAGATCACCCCACTGCACTCCAGCCTGGGCGACAAAGCAAGACTCCGTCTCAAAAAAAAAAAAAAAAAAAAAAAAAAAGAAATCAAACACCTCCACCACAGCACTCCCCAGCATAAATAGCACATGCAGACTTCACTTCACCTCCACCTTATAGATCTCATGAGAGGAAATGATTGGAAAAACCAAAACTATGTCCAAGATCCCTGCCACAAGATCATCTAGGAAATGTAGGTTCGACCTTTCAGCTTCTGCAATGTAGGGAGGACTGTAGAAAGATAATGAAATGGGCCGGGCACGGTGGCTAACGCCTGTAATCCCAGCACTTTAGGAGGCTGAGGCGGGTAGATCATGAGGTCAGGCGATCAAGACCATCCTGGCTAACACAGTGAAACCCCATCTCTACTAAAAATACAAAAAATAAAAAAATAAGCTGGGCGTGATGGTGGGCGCCTGTAGTCCCAGGTACTTGGGAGGCTGAGGCAGAATGGCTTGAACCCGGGAGGCGGAGCTTGCAGTGAACCGAGATAGCGCCACTGCACTCCAGCCTGGGTGACAGAGGGAGACTCCATCTCACAAAAGAAAGAAAGAGGCCGGGCGCGGTGGCTCAAGCCTGTAATCCCAGCACTTTGGGAGGCCGAGACGGGCGGATCACGAGGTCAGGAGATCGAGACCATCCTGGCTAACACGGTGAAACCCCGTCTCTACTAAAAAAATACAAAAAATTAGCCGGGCGAGATGGCGGGCGCCTGTAGTCCCAGCTACTCGGGAGGCTGAGGCGAGAGAATGGCGTAAACCCGGGAGGCGGAGCTTGCAGTGAGCTGAGATCCGCCACTGCACTCCAGCCTGGGCGACAGAGCGAGACTCCGTCTCAAAAAAAAAAAAAAAAAAAAACAAAAGAAAGAAAGAAAAATATTGAGATGAGATGAGTATTAACCTAAATCTACCATTATCTGTCCACCAATTCACCAGCACAGGCACCCTTCATAGCTGCACTCTGGTTCAATGTTTCTGCATTCTGATTTGGAGTATATTCATTCTACTTCTGTTCTTATTTGATTAACTTAATCATATTAAATTTTTTTTTGACAGGGTCTCACTGTGTTGCCCAGGCTGGACCTGAACTTGTGGGCTCAAGCCATCCTCCTGCCTCAGTTTCTTGAGAAGTTGGGATAATTTTGTAATAAAAAATGTGAATTGTGGCACATATACACCATGGAATATTATGCAGCCATAAAAAAGGATGAGTTTGCGTCCTTTGGAGGGACATGGATGCAGCTGGAAACCATCATTCTTAGCAAACTATCACAAGAACAGAAAACCAAACACCGCATGTTCTCACTCATAGGTGGGAACTGAACAATGAGATCACTTGGACTCGGGAAGGGGAACATCACACACCGGGTTCTATCATGGGGGGGGGGATGGATTGCATTGGGAGTTATACCTGATATAAATGATGAATTGAGGGGTGCTGACGAGTTGATGGGTGCAGCACACCAACATGGCACAAGTATACGTATGTAACAAACCTGCACGTTATGCACATGTACCCTAGAACTTAAAGTATAATTTAAAAAAAAGTGAATTATTTTAAAAGTGAAATTTATAGGCTTACAATTTTAAAAATATTTCTCAAGTCCTTTTTTTTTTTTTTTTTTGAGACAGGGTCTCTTGCTCTGTTAGCCAGGCTGGAGTGCAGTGGAAAGATATCAGGGCTCACTGCAGCCTCAGAGATTCTCACCTCAGCGCCCCCTCAGTAGCTGACTACAGGTACGTGGCACCATCCCCGGCTGGTTTTTTTTAAATTTTAGTAGAGACGAGGTCTTCCTATGTTGCTCAGGCTAGTCTTGAATTCCTGGGCTCAAGTGATCCCCCCGCCTCAGCCTCCCAAAGTGCTGGGATTACAGGCAATGAGCCACCACACGTGGCCCTCAAGTCCTACTTTAAATGAAATTAATCCTGCTGTTTTAAAATTTTAGATAGTAACTGTTCATTTTCTATCACAGAAAATGATGATTTGGCCATTTTATGCCCCCCCAAAAATATAATTTTCCCTGCCCTTATTCTTTCAATGTAGTTATGTGATTATTCTTGGTAAATCAATATTAAGTGGTTTCTAAATTATTATTGTTATTACTTTGAGACAGGGTCTCACTCTGTCACCCAGGCTGTAGTGCAGTGGCATGATCTTGGCTCACTGCAGTCTCGACCTTCTGGGCTCAAGCAATCCTCCCACCTCAGCCTCCTAAGTAGCTAGGACTACAGGCGTGCGCCACCCCACCTGGCTAAGTTTGTTCATTTTTTTGTAGTGATGAAGTCTTACTATGTTGCCCAGGCTGGTCTCGAAACCCTGGGCTCAAGGGATGCTCCCACCTCGGCCTCCCAAAGTGCTGGGATTACACTGTGCTTGGCAATATTAAGTGTTCACATAGTGTAGCATAGTTCTATTTTGGTACAAATTTCTTCTTGGAGTTAAAAATTGCCTCTGTTGTTGATTTGCTTAGATTTCTCTCAAGCCATTATACATCCTTTCCCAAACTCCAACAGAGCTGTGAAACATATGACTGAATCTATGAATGACTGGTTTTGGGGGAAGCTTCTTTTTGGAGCACTGTGCCTTCTGGCTGCATCCTGGGCTGTTCCCCAGCCTACAGCACCGCTGTGGTGCAGCGCCCCTCACCATCACCCCAAGCTTCCCTCTGCCTCCTGTGTTCTCACCTCTGCTTCCCGAATCCCAGGTAGTCGTCTTGACATGTGTACACCTTCATTTTGGTGGAGTACATTTTCCAGTAGTTTCCTGGAGAGAAAAAGGGTACGTGAAACCTAAAATATCTGAGATTGTGTGTGAAGATGGTTTTATTTTACCTTCCTATTTGATTATTAGCTTGGCTCAGAGTAGGGCTTCTCTGGAAATGCTTTTCATTTAGATCTTTGAATGCATTGGTTCACTGTTTTCTCACTTTCAGTGTTGTTACCGAGAAGGCCACTCACATTCGGTTTCCTTTTCCTTTGTAGGTGACCTGTTTGTTATTGCTGCTGCTGTTGTTGTTGTTGTTTTGTTTTTGAGATGAAGTCTTGCTCTGTCACCCAGGCTGGAGTGCAATGGCGCAATCTCAGCTCACTGCAACCTCTGCCTCCCGGGTTCAAGAGGTTCTCCTGCCTCAGCCTCCTGAGTACCTGGGATTACAAGCACGCACCACCATGCCTGGCTAACTTTTTTTGTATTTTTAGTAGAGGCGGGGTTTTACCACGTTGCCCTGGCTGGTCTCGAACTCCTGTGCTCAAGCAATTCACTTCCTCAGCCTCTGAAAGTGCTGAGATTACAGGCATGAGCCACAGCACCCAGCCTCTTTCTGGAACTTTTGTTAGTTAATAGGCCTCCTAGACTGCTCTTCTAATTTTCTTACCTTTTGTCTCCTATTTTCTCTTTCTTTGTCTTTTGTTATTTTCCTATTTCCTGATACATTTTCTCAGCTTCATTTTCCAATCCTTCTGTTGAACTTTTATTTCTACCATTATCTTTTATTTTTATTTTTTGAGATGGAGTTTCACTCTTGTCGCCCAGGCTGTAGTGCAATGGTGCCATCTCAGCTCACTGCACCCTCTGCCTCCCAGGTTCAAGCAATTCTCCTGCCTCAGCCTCCAGAGTAGCTGGGATTACAGGTGCCTGTCACCACATCCAGCTAATTTTTTTTGTATTTTTAGTAGAGACAGAGTTTCACCATGCTGGCCAGGCTGATCTCAAACTCGTGACCTCAAGTGATCCTCCCACCTCGGCCTGCCAAAGTGCTAGGATTACAGGAGCAAGCCACCATGCCCAGCCTCTACCATTATCTTTTAATGGAAAAGATTAAGGCTGAGCAACATAGCAAGACTTCGTCTCTACAGAAAAAAAATAAGTTAGTCTGGCATGGTGGTATGTGCCTGTAGTCACAGCTACTTAGGAGTCTGAGGTGGGAGGATCCCTTGAGTCTGGGAGGTTGAAGCTGCAGTAAGCCATAATTCTGTCACTGCACTCTAGCCTGGATGACAGAGCAAGACCTTGTCTCAAAAAAAAAAAAAAAAACCAAAAGAAGGATTAATAAGAACCCTCTGTGGTTCCCTAAAATTTCTTTTTTGAATAGCATTCTGTACTCATTTCATAGATGTGATATTAATTTTAGTTTACTTCTGTTTTTACATTTTGTTCTACTTTTTACATTGTCAGCTTCTGTTTTGTCTGAATTCATTTTTGTTTGTTCATTTTGATCTTCCTCTGCAGGCTTTCCTCAAACCTCTGGTGATCTTTGACTCTCCACTAGTCAGAGACACTAAATATGTATAGATTCCTTGTTTCTGGAAATAAAAGATTTTAAAATATATATGTGTATCTGGCGAGGTGCAGTGGCTCACGCCTGTAATCCCAGCACTTTGGGAGGCCAAGATGGGTGGATCACTTGAGGTTAGGAGTTCAAGGCCAGCCTGGCCAACGTGATGAAACCCTATCTCTATTAAAAATACAAAAATTAGCTGGGCCTGGTGGCACGTGGCTGTCGTCCCAGCTACTCGGGAAGCTGAGGCGGGAGAATCACTTGAATCCTGGAGGAGGAGGTTGCAGTGAGTCATGATTGTTCCAGATTGTTCCACTGCACTCTAGCCTGGGTGACAGAGTGGGACTCCATCTCAAATATGTGTGTGTGTTTGTGTGTGTGTGTGTGTTTTGTAGCAAAGATCACTGATTGTCTCCCAATATTCATTCTCCCCCCCCCCCTTTTTTTTTTTGATGAGGATTCTTGCCCTGTCACCCAGGCTGGAGTGCAGTGGCACGATCTTGGCTCTCTGCAACCTCTGTCTCCTCAATTCAAGCAATTCTTCTTCCTCAACCTCCCTGGTAGCTGGGATTACAGGTGTGCACCACCACACCCAGCTAATTTTTTGTATTTTTAGTAAAGACGGGGTTTCACCATGTTGGCCAGGCTGGTCTCGAACTCCTGACCTCAGGTGATCCACTGGCCTCGGCCTCCCAAAGTGCTGGGATTACAGGTGTGAGCCACCGCAGCCTGCCCCTTCTTCCCTTTTTTTTTTTTTTTTTTTTCTGAGATGGAGTCTCGCTCTGTCGCCCAGGCTGGAGTGCAGTGGCGCTATCTCGGCTCACTGAAAGCTCCACCTCCCGGGTTCACGCCATTCTCCTGCCTCAGTCTCTTCGAGTAGCTGGGACTATAGGCGCCCACCACCACGCCAGGCTCATTTTTTGTGTTTTTTTGTTTGTTTGTTTGTTTGTTTTTTGAGACGGAGTTTCGCTCTGTTGCCCAGGCTGGAGTGCAGTGGCCGGATCTCAGCTCACTGCAAGCTCCGCCTCCCGGGTTTACGCCATTTTCCTGCCTCAGCCTCCCGAGTAGCTGGGACTACAGGCGCCCGCCACCTCGCCCGGCTAGTTTTTTGTATTTTTTAGTAGAGACGGGGTTTCACCGTGTTAGCCAGGATGGTCTCGATCTCCTGACCTCGTGATCCACCCGTCTCGGCCTCCCAAAGTGCTGGGATTACAGGCTTGAGCCACCGCGCCCGGCCTCATTCTTTGTATTTTTTTAGTAGAGACGGGGTTTCACCGTGTCAGCCAGGATGGTCTCCATCTCCTGACCTCGTGATCCACCCGCCCGGCCTCCCAAAGTGCTGGGATAACAGGCGTGAGCCACCGCGCCCGGTCCCCTTCTTCCTTTTTTAAAAGAAATCCTGAGCTTTAGCTGAGCACATCCAGGCCCAGCTAAAGCCAGCTGAAGACTACATTTCCCATCCTCCCTTGCAAATAGCTATGGTCGTGCGACTATGTTCTGCCCAATGGGGTGTGAGCAGAAGTAATATGGCCAACTCTGGGATTCTATCCTCATACGAAAGAAAAATGGTCTTCTTTTTTCTTTTCTGCCTTCTCACTGACTGCCATGTGGATATTGTGACAGGATTGGGAGCAGCAGCTGGGCACAGTGGCTCATGCCTGTAATCCCAGCACTTTGGGAGACTGAGGCTGGAGGATCACTTGAGCCCAGGAGTTCGGGACAAGCCTGGGCAACAAAGAGAGACCCCATCTCTACAAATAAAAATTAGCCAGGGATGGTGGCACACACCTGTAGTCCCAGCTACCCAGGAGGCTGGTTTTGGTGAAGACGGTTTTATT
The DNA here is from genome assembly GCF_009764315.1 of Trachypithecus francoisi. Classification (NCBI taxonomy): domain Eukaryota; kingdom Metazoa; phylum Chordata; class Mammalia; order Primates; family Cercopithecidae; genus Trachypithecus; species Trachypithecus francoisi. The sequence goes on from NW_022681468.1 coordinate 98,574,103, forward strand.
TTACCCTCCTATTTGATTGTTAGTTTGGCTAAGAAGAGAATTTCCCTGGAAATGCTTTTCATTTAGATCTTTGAATGCATTGCTTTGGTGTTTGTGCAAAGACGATGGTTTGAGCCTAGGAGTTTGAGGCTGCAGTGAGCTATGATTGTGCCACTGTATTCTAGCCTGGGTGACAGAGCAAGACCCCATCTCTAAAGACTGAGAGACAGAGCAGCCATCTTAGTCCATAAGATGAAAACTATGTGTTGAGAATGCCAGCACAAGGCCGGGCGCGGTGGCTCAAGCCTGTAATCCCAGCACTTTGGGAGGCCGAGACGGGCGGATCACGAGGTCAGGAGATCGAGACCATCCTGGCTAACATGGTGAAACCCCGTCTCTACTAAAAATACAAAAAACTAGCCGGGCGACCTGGCGGGCGCCTGTAGTCCCAGCTACACGGGAGGCTGAGGCAGGAGAATGGCGTGAACCCGGGAGGCGGAGCTTGCAGTGAGCTGAGAACCGGCCACTGCACTCCAGCCTGGGCGACAGAGCGAGACTCCGTCTCAAAAAAAAAAAAAAAAAAAAAAAAAAGAGAATGCCAGCACAATGGTAGCAAAGGAGTCTGGGTCCCCAGCACTGGGGAACAACAATATTAGCTCTGGGCTGCCTCTGGACTGTTACATGATTGAGAGATAAACATCAATTTTGTTTAAAGCCCAGTTATTTTAGCCTTTGCTATAGGAACTTAACTAGGACCTATTATACTTAAATAGAAAAATTGTTATAAACATATCAAGATGTGGCTAACAATAGTTGCCTTTGGGAATGCAGGGACTCCCGGACAACTTTTATCTTCCATTTTATACATTTCTAAATTATTTGCTTTTTTTTTTTTTTTTTTGAGGTGGAGTCTCGCTCCGTTACAACCAGGATGGAGTACAGTGGTGTGATCTTGGCTTACCACAACCTCCGCCTCCCAGGTTCAAGCAATTCTCCTGCCTCAGCCTCTTGAGCAGCTGGAACCACTGGCGTGTGCCACCATACCCGACTAATTTTTGTATTTTTAGTAGAGACGGGTTTTCACCATGTTGGCCAGGCTGGTCTTGAACTCCTGACCTCGTGATCCACCTGCCTCGGCCTCACAAAGTGCTGGGATTACAGGCGTGAGCCACCGCGCCCGGCCCTATTTGTATGTCCCCAAAATATTGGTATCTCTAGGGTTTGGTCTGGGTTTTCTTTTGTTTATATGTGGGTTTTTCTGTTTATTTTTCTCTCGGACAGGTCAATTTTCTTCTGCCCGAAGAATTGTCCATTCTTCTGTCCAGGTATGTAAGCCTGGCTACTTGTGTTCCGGGAGCTAAATGGGAAGAGAGAAAAGAGAAGCTGCAGATCTCAGTTGTTGGATGTGTAGACTTTCTCTTAATTCCCCTGTTTTCAGATGGTACCTCCATTCCAGCTTTTGCCCTGTGCAGAATCTTTCTGGCTAAATTGCCCCAGAGTTCACATCTTGTGTACAGTTAGGGAGAGGAGAAGTAGTCATCTAGCTTTGAGCAGTTGGGGAGTGGATCTGGGCATTTAACTGCTCCTTGCACAGTTTCCATCAATCTTTGTGCTTTCAGCCCTGTCGCTCCCCTCTTTTGGTGCCTCTGGTCCTCCTGAAGTTCAGCTTGCTTCTTATTGGCTTTTCCCCTTCACTTTGGCTCTCAGGCACTTTGGTGTCAGCTTGCTATGTTCTGCTTTGTTGATTACCATTGATCCTTGTGTGGTGGGCCATGGCTAGGCCTGCCCCTGGAAAGCCCCTACCTGGACAGAAGTTAAAAGTCAAGGCAGGCCTGGTGCAGTGGCTCAAACCTATAATCTCAGCACTTTGGGAGGCTGAGGCAGGAGGATCACTTGAGGCCAGGAGTTTGAAACCAGCCTGGACCTAGCAAGACCCCATTTCTACAAAATAAAAAATGAAAATAATTAGCTGAGTGTGGTGGTGCATGTCTATAGTGCCAGCTACTTGGAGGCTGAGGATGGAGGATTATTGAGCCCAGGAGTTCAAGGTTGCAGTGCACCGTGTTCAGGTTCACATTTAACCATTTTTTCTTCTTCACAGATTATTTTCCCATCTGAAAATTCTATTTAATTCCTTTTCAAATCAGCCTCCTTTTTATTTAGAATGCTTCTCTGTTCTTATTTTTAATTCTTTCTTTTATGACTTTAGTTATACTAATTTTTAAAATTTTCTCAGCATCTAGTTCTATTATCTCAGGATTTGGGAGCTCTAAATCTATTTGTTGTATCTGCTGACTCTTGCTTCTGGTGGATTGTTTTCTAATGTTTTTAACTATGCTTCTATCTTTAAGGGGGCTTAATTTTTTTTTTTCTTGTGAGAATCCTGGGTAGTAGGAATATGACTCAAGTATAGTTTTGTTTCTGTTTCATGAGTCACAGGATATCAATTACTAGACAAAGGAATTTTATTACATGGATCCTATAAATTCATACCTAAAAAGCCGTTTTTTTAAAGGTGGAGTCTCTCTGTCACCCAGGCTGGAATGCAGTGGTGTGAATGTGGCTCACTGCAGCCTCAACCTCCTGGAATCAAGCAATCCTCCCGCCTCAGCCTCCCAAGTAGCTGGGAGCACAGACATATACCACCACTCCCAACTCATTTATTTTTATTTTTGTAGAGACAGGATCTTGCCATGCTGCCCAGGCTGGTCTTGAACTCCTGGGCTCAAGCAATCCTCCCACCTCAGCTTCCCAAAGTGTTGAGATTACGGGTGTGAGCCACCAGACGCAGCAGGTTTTTGGTTTCTCAAGGGGTTTTTTATTTTTTCCCTCCCACAGCCCAGCCAGAGACAGTCAAGCTCCCTTGTTAACTTTGCCAGTGGATAGATTTTACCTTTTTGGATCTGGAATTTTACACTACTTACAAACTAATACATTACCTGTTACTTTTTTTTTTTTTTTTTTGAGATAGCTGTGTCTCTTGCTGTATTGCCCAGGCTGGAGTGCAGTGGCACAATGATAGCTCATTGCAGCCTCAACCTCCCAGGCACGATTGATCCTCCCACCTCAGCCTCCCAAGTAGCTGGGACTAGAGGCACATACCACCATTCCCGGCTAATTTTTGTATTTTTTGTAGAGATGGGGTTTCACATGTCACCCAGGCTGGTCTTGAACTCCTGGGCTCAAGCAATCAGCCCCCCTCAGCCTCCCAAAGTGCTGGGATTATAGGTGTGAGCCACCACACTTAGCCTACAGCCTGTTCCTATTTTCATGGATGATTGCAGGAGGCATGATATTCCTGGGTCGGAGACAAAGACTTTATTACTCACTACAAAGTAGCATGAGGATCATTTTTGTGTCAGTTCCCCTTGCCCACTAAGTCCCACAGAAATGATACAGATGGATGCCTATACATACAATGGGTTCTGTTCTGTTATGGGAGAGGAACAACCTACTTTTTGTCCCAGAAGAAGATATTACCTCATTACCCAAAGTTGCTCACTGCAAACACAAGTCTGATAAATGGGCCAGTAAAGCATGATCAGAGCTTTGCATTTGTGGATAACTAGCAAGAATGCCCAGGAATTCTCAAGGCCTATAGAGGATTGCCTCCCCAAACACACATTTTCCTTGAGAGTATAACCTTTTGAGGGTCCTGGCTTGGGTTCTAGGTCTAACTCCCTGACTCATGCAAGTCCATCGTCTCCTTTTACCAAGTGGGTGTCAAAAACTGAACTCCAACTGTCACAGCAAAGAGGGGCCTAAGATGACATGATGACTAAATGTATCCTGAGTGGGATCCTAGAAGGGAAAAAGGTAAAAACTAGGGAAATCTGGGCAACGTATGGATTTTAGTCCATTTAAAAGGAGGAAATAAGCAAAAACCTAAAGTTCCCGGATTGTTGGATAGATAACCATATATTTACCATTTGATTTTCAGTCACTTGAGGGTTTCCTTGTGAACTCAACTATGCAGTTTTTTTTTTCTTTTGAGACAGAGTTTCACTTTTGTCACCCGGGCTGGAGTGCAGTGGCATGATCTCAGCTCAATGCAACCTCTGCTTCCCAGGTTCAAGTGATTCTCCTGCCTCAGTCTCCCAAGTAGCTGGGATTACAGGTGCCCACCACCACGCCCAGCTAGGTTTTGTATTTTAGTAGAAACAGGGTTTCACCATGTTGGCCAGGCTGGTCTCGAACTCCTGACCTCAGGTGATCCACCCGCCTCGGTCTCCCAAAGTGCTGGGATTACAGGCATGAGCCATCGCGCCCAGCCTCAACTGTGCATTTTTATTGTGTTGGAGCCAGCATTATGTTCGATCCGCATTTCTAGGTGTTTCCATTTACCTTTGTCTATGACCTTGTTGGAATACAGGTGTTTGTTTAAATTTTGTATTCCTAGTTACCAAACCCAAAGACCATGATTTACTGATCTAGGGCACAGGATTGTGCCTTTATAACAAATGATTCTGATATAGGTGGTCTATGGGTCAAACATTAGGAAATACTTATATTAAGAATGGACTCATTCGGGCTTGAAGGCTCATGCCTATAATCTCAACACTTTGAGAGGCCGAGGGGGGTGGATCAACTGAGGTTGGGAGTTTGAGACCAGCCTGACCAACATGGAGAAACCCCGTCTCTACTAAAAATAAATAAAACAAATTAGCTGCTATTGTGGTGCATGCCTGTAATCCTAGCTACTCCAGAGGCTGAGGAAGGAGAATCACTTGAACCTGGGAGGTGGGGGTTGTGGTGAGCCCAGATGATGCCATTGCACTCCAACCTGGGCAACAAGAGCGAGACTCCATCTCAAAAAAAAAAAAAAAAAAAAGAATCATAAAGGATGGGTGCAGTGGCTCACACCTGTAATCCAAGCTGAGAGGGGTGGATCAACTGAGGTCAGGAGTTTGAGACCAGCCTGGCCAACATGGTGAAACTCCATCTCTACTAAAAATACAAAAATCAGCCAGGCGCAGTGGTAGGTGCCCATAATCTGAGCTACTTGGGAGGCTGAGGCACGAGAATTGTTTGAACCCTGGAAGCAGAAGTTGATCGCGCCACTGCATTCCAGCCTGGGCAACAGAATGACACTCTGTCTCAAAAAAAAAAAAAAGGAAAGAATGGAATCACAGACTGGGTTAAATAACTAATATGGCCTGTACTTTTGAAATTGAAAATCAACTTCTTGATATGGCAAATACTCCCTATAATCTGTTGCAGACCATAAAGGCAGACGCCACTTCTCAGCCTCACCTCACAGACAGAGTAGGCGGTGTGACCAGCATAGTTATTGAGACTTAGGGGAAAGCCCATTGGAAAGCTTCTAGGAAACTTGGTTTTCAGATAAGAGGAACATATCCAGCTGCCACTAGCCCCTTTCTCCTTTGTATCTTGAATGCAAATATGATGCCTGGAGCAATGGAGCCACCTTGCAACCTTGAAAAGAGAGAGCATAAAAACATTCAGTATTCAGAATGATAGAAAACAAGCTCAGCCGGGCGCGGTGGCTCAAGCCTGTAATCCCAGCACTTTGGGAGGCCGAGACGGGCGGATCACGAGGTCAGGAGATCGAGACCATCCTGGCTAACACGGTGAAACCCCGTCTCTACTAAAAAAATACAAAAAATTAGCCGGGCGAGATGGCGGGCGCCTGTAGTCCCAGCTACTCGGGAGGCTGAGGCGAGAGAATGGCGTAAACCCGGGAGGTGGAGCTTGCAGTGAGCTGAGATCCGGCCACTGCACTCCAGCCTGGGCGACAGAGCGAGACTCCGTCTCAAAAAAAAAAAAAAAAAAAAAAAAAAAAAAAAAGAAAACAAGCTCAATCAGTGTTCGCATTTTAAGTAGCTAAATCAACTTGTAACTGTTTTCCTGTAAACTTATTATGTAAAATAAAGATAACCCTGTTTGTTTAAACTGCTGAGTTTTCCTTTTCTTCTTTCCTTCCTTCCTTCTCTTTCTCTCTCTCTCTCCCACCCCCCTCCCTTTCTCCCTTTTTCTTTCTTTCTGATAGATCTCCCTATGTAGCCCAGGCTGGAGAGCAGTGGCTATTCACAGGCACGATCAAGGCTGGAGAGCAGTGACTATTCACAGGCACGATCAAGGCTGGAGAGCAGTGGCTATTCACAGGCACGATCAAGGCTGGAGAGCAGTGGCTATTCACAGGCACGATCAAGGCTGGAGAGCAGTGGCTATTCACAGGCACGATCAAGGCTGGAGAGCAGTGGCTATTCACAGGCACAATCATAGTGCACCACAGCCTCGAACTCCTGTGCTCAAGCAATTGTCCTGCCTCAGCCTCCCAAGTAACTGGTGTGCACGACCATGCCCCACTGGTTTTTGCATTTCTTGCAGCCAAAACTATTCCAGATATGGTTAGGTAAAGATCTTCATTTCTTTTTAAAAACTTTTCGTTTGACTGGGCGCAGTGGCTCATGCTCGTAATCCCAGCTCTTTGGGAGGCCGAGGCAGGCAGATCACTTGAGGTCAGGAGTTCGACACTAGCCCGGCCAACATGATGAAACTCCGTCTCTACTAAAAATACAAAAATTAGCTGGGCTTGGTGGTGTGTGCCTGTAATCCCAGCTACTCGGGAGGCTGAGGCAGGAGAATCGCTTGAACCCAGCAGGCAGGGGTTGCAGTGAGCCGAGATTATGCCACTGCACTCCAGCCTGGATGACAGAGCGAGACTCCGTCTCAAAAAAAAAACAAAAACAAAAACCAAACTTTTTATTTTTATGTAATTTCAGACTTACAGAAAAGTTGCAATAACACAAAGAATTCCTATATACTCTTTACCCAGGTCCTCCAAATGTTAACATTTTACTGTACTAGTTTTATCATTTTTTTCTAAACCATTTAAGAGTGAGTTGATATGATGCTTCTTTACTCCTAAATACTTTATTTCATAAAAACAAGAATATTCTCTTACATAATCACAGCATAATTATCAAAGTCAGGAAATTATTAACATTGTATAATACTATTATCTAATTTACGGATATTATTAAAATTATGACTCACTGTCCCAATTCCCAATAATATTCTTTTTTTTTTCTTGAGACGGAGTCTCCCTCTGTTATCCAGGCTGAAGTCCAGTGGCACGATCTCAGCTTACTGCAACCTTTGCATCCTGGGTTCAAACAATTCTCCTGCCTCAGCCTCCCGGGTTCAAACAATTCTCCTGCCTCAGCCTCCCGAATAGCTGGGATTACAGGTGCCCGCCACCATGCCCAACTAATTTTTGTATTTTTAGTAGAGACAGGGTTTCACCATGTTGGCCAGGCTGGTCTCGAACTCCTAACCTCAAGTGATCTGCTGGCCTCGGCCTCCCAAAGTGCTGGAATTACAGGTGTGAGCCACTGTGCCCAACCCCAATAATATTCTTTATGGCAAACGACACTCTAGGACAACTCTTTATATTCAGGTATCATGTCTCTTTAGGATACTTTAATCTGGAACAGTTGTTCAGTCTATTTGTCTTTCATGACCGAAAATTTCTGAAGTGACAGATCAGTTATTTTGTAGAATATTCCTTAATTAGGGTTTGTCTTAGGTTTGTTCATGATTATTTTCAGATTATGCACTTTTGGCAGGAATCACACAGGAGAAACGCTATGTTCTTCTCAGTTTAGCCATATCGGGAGGGACATGATGTCAAGGTGTCCCATTACTGATGTTAAACTTGGATCATCTGGTTAAGGTGATGTCTGCCAGGTTTCTCCAATATAGAATTCCTTTTTTTTGGGGGGGGGGGACAGAGTATTGGTCTGTTGCCCAGGCTAGAGTACAGTAGCGTGATTTCGGCTCACTGCAACCTCTGCCTCCCAGGTTCAAGCAATTCTCCTACCTCAGCCTCTCGAGTAGCTGGGAGTACAGGCGCGTGCCACCATGCCTGGCTAATCTTTTTGCATTTTTAGTAGAGACAGGGTTTCACCATCTTGGCTAGGCTGGTCTTGAACTCCTGACCTTGTGATCCACTTGCCTCGGCCTCTCAAAGTGCTAGGATTACAGTTGTGAGCCACCGCACAAGACCACTGTAAAATTTCTATTATTTCTTTTTGTAATCAAGAAGTGTCTTGAAGGGGGATAATCTGAGATGATATAAACATCCTGTTATTCGGGCTGAAAGAGGAGGATTGTTTGAGCTCAGCAGTTCAACACCAGGCTGGGCAAGATGGAAAACCCTGTCTCTACAAAAAATACAAAAATTAGCCAGACATGGTGGCGTGTGCCTGTGGTCCCAACTACTCAAGAGGCTGAGGTGGGAGGATTGCTTGAGCCTGGGAGGTGGAGGTTATAGTGAGATGAGATCACACCACTGTACTCCAGCCTGGGTGACAGAGCTAGATCCTGTCTCAAAAGTAAATAAATACATAAAATAAAATAAAATAAAAATCCTGTTATTCCACAAGCTTGTACCCACTAGTTTTAGTATCCATTGATAATTATTGCCCCTTTCCCATTTACTTGTTTATATCAGAATGGACTCATGAATTCTAATTTTAATGGGTTATAATTCATTACTTGTTGGGGTTCAGTCAGGCTGGTGGGAAAAATTTTAATTATAATAGCCACAAACCCTCTTGGAAAGCCTGAGAGTTTGCATAATTTCAGTAATAGATCTGGCTGAAGGCAGCCTAGTCCCTTTACCTTTAAATAGATAAAAGTAGATACAAAGGAATGTGGGGGAGTTTATCTAACTAGCTTGTTTACTCATGTGGTCCTAAGACTAATCTTTGATCTACTGTGGGTGCTTAATTGTTTTCTACTCAGGAGGTCGGCAATGTCAATTACCCTCTAGTCGTGTTGACTCAAGCCTTTGTCAATTAATCTTTACTGAACAAATGTGAGTCTCACTGGCCGGTCAAGGCCACAGCTGCTACTCTTTTAGCACTCTTCTTGGAGACTGTAAGTGGCCTGGATTCTCAGCTGGACTGGCAAAGCAGAATACCTGTGTCAGTGTACTTTATTTATCTGTTGTTGGGTCTGCGGGACAGACCCCTGCAATTTCTGTTATTATTTTAGTACTTAAAATTATCCCAGATTTGGCCGGGCGCGGCGGCTCACGCCTGTAATCCCAGCACTTTGGGAGGCCGAGGCGGGTGGATCATGAGGTCAGGAGATCGAGACCATCCTGGCAAACACAGTGAAACCCTGTCTCTACTAAAAATAAAAAAAAAAAAAAAAAATCAGCCAGGTGTGGTGGTGGGCGCCTGTAGTCCCAGCTTCTCGGGAGGCTGAGGCAGGAGAATGGCGTGAACCCAGGAGGCGGCGGAGCTTGCAGTGAGCGGAGATCGTGCCACTGCACTCCAGCCTGGGCAACACAGCGAGACTCTGTCTCAAAAAAAAAAAGAAAAAAAAAAAAAATCCCAGATTTGCCATCTGCATCCTTTTACCATGTTTCCATTCTTTTTTTTTTTTTTTTTTTTTTTTTTTTTTTTTTAGTATTTCTTCCTTTCTAAGCACCCAATATTTTAGGCTCATCTTGTACTTTGTCTGCTTGGCCCCAGAATCAGCCATTTCTCCACGGAGCCCTGGTTCTTTTTAGTGGAGAAGGGTGTTTGGGCACTGGTTCTCCTTTTTTCTGGGAGCTAGCTCTGAGTTAGCTTTTTTTTTTTTTTTTTTTTTGAGACAGAGTCTAGCTATCACCGAGGCTGGATTGCAGTGGCCTGGTCTTGGCTCACTGCAACCTCTCCCTCCCAGGTTCAAGTGATTCTCCTGCCTCAGCCTCCAGAGTAGCTGGAACTACAGGCATGCACTGCCACACCCAGCTAATTTTTTGTATTTTTAGTACAGACGGGGTTTCACTATGTGGGCCAGGCTGGTCTCGAACTCCTGACCTCAGGTGATCCGCCTGCCTTGACATCCCAAAGTGCTGGGATTACAGGTGTGAGCCACCATGCCTGGCCTCGGAGTTAGCATTAAACAGGAGGAGGTCGACTTTAATTCTTGTCACATTATTTTTTCTGTCATGTGCCTTTTCAGCTCCCACCATACAGGTCTTTGTACCTCCATCCCTATAGGAATTGGGAATATTTTTCTCCAGAAACAAAGGCCAGTGACTATGAGCAACTATCGTAAGTTTATCAAGTGCACATTCTTTTTTTTTTTTTTTTTTTTTTTTTTTTTTTTTTTTTTTTTTTTTTTTGTTGAGACGGAGTCTCGCTCTGTCGCCCAGGCTGGAGTGCAGTGGCCGGATCTCAGCTCACTGCAAGCTCCGCCTCCCGGGTTTACGCCATTCTCTCGCCTCAGCCTCCGAGTAGCTGGGACTACAGGCGCCCGCCATCTCGCCCGGCTAATTTTTTGTATTTTTTAGTAGAGACGGGGTTTCACCGTGTTAGCCAGGATGGTCTCGATCTCCTGACCTCGTGATCCGCCCGTCTCGGCCTCCCAAAGTGCTGGGATTACAGGCTTGAGCCACCGCGCCCGGCCTCAAGTGCACATTCTTATATATCACATCAAAATTATTTTCTAGACAAGTGGGGGCAAAATTTACTCAGAACAAATATCTGCAATTTAAGAACAAAAGTTTTGGCCGGGCGCGGTGGCTCAAGCCTGTAATCCCAGCACTTTGGGAGGCCGAGACGGGCGGATCACGAGGTCAGGAGATCGAGACCATCCTGGCTAACATGGTGAAACCCCGTCTCTACTAAAAATACAAAAAAAACTAGCCGGGCGTGGTGGCGGGCGCCTGTAGTCCCAGCTACTCCGGAGGCTGAGGCAGGAGAATGGCGTGAACCCGGGAGGCGGAGCTTGCAGTGAGTTGAGATCTGGCCACTGCACTCCAGCCTGGGCAACAGAGCGAGACTCCATCTCAAAAAAAAAAAAAAAAAAAAAAGAACAAAATTTTTTTGTTTTTTTTTTAAGACGGAGTCTCGCTCAGTCGCCCAGGCTGGAGTGCACTGGCCGGATCTCAGCTCACTGCAAGCTCCGCCTCCCGGGTTTACGCCATTCTCCTGCCTCAGCCTCCCGAGTAGCTGGGACCACAGGCGCCCGCCACCTCGCCCGGCTAGTTTTTTGTATTTTTTAGTATAGACGGGGTTTCACCGTGTTAGCCAGGATGGTCTCGATCTCCTGACCTCGTGATCCACCCGTCTCGGCCTCCCAAAGTGCTGGGATTACAGGCTTGAGCCACCGCGCCCGGCCAAGAACAAAAGTTTTAAACAAACTTACCAAAATAGAAATGTAGAATGGAGTCCAAAATTCTTTGACAAATGTGACATACAAATGCACCTTTTTACTTTTCTGTTTCCTAGGTAATATTTACCATTTGTTGAAAGCTTAAAGTCGGGTTCTGTTCTAGCTTCCTCTTTTCTCCAGGATTTCGAATAATGTGTTCCATGGAACATGAGTTTCATTGATGGCTAATAGGAGCTTCCTAAAGTATAAGAGGGAGGGGATTGTGTGGTCAGATACATTTGGGGAAAGCTACGCTACACAAAGCTAAACAAGTTTCTTGACTGTATAACTTCTGAGAGCTTTCTTTATTTTGACGGAGTCTCACTCTGTCGCCCAGGCTGGAGTGCAATGGCATGATCGTGGCTCACTGCAACATCTGCCTCCCGAGTTCAAGAGATTCTCCTACCTCAGCCTCCTGAGTAGCTTAGATTACAGGTGCGTGCTACAATGCCCAGCTAATTTTTTGTATTTTTAGTAGAGACAAGGTCTCACCATGTTGGTCAAGCTGGTCTCAAATTCCAGACCTCAGGTGATCCACCTCCCTCAGCCTCCCAATGTGCTGGAATTACAGGCGTGAGCCACCATACCTAGCCCTAAGAGCTCTTACATATGTGTTGTGACTTCCAAATATGACAGAATACAGCATTTCCCAAACTTCCTTGATCACAGAGTACTTCTTCAGGAGTACTTGCCAGCCCCATGCCGTACTGTTCTTTCCCCCAATGTTCAGTGAATCCATTTTACTTCCTAAATGCCTCTAGAATTCTCCCACTACCTCTTCCATCTTAATAACCACTGTCTAATTCAGGCCACCAAATCCCTCACTAATTGAGGCTTTAATTGGTCCACTTGTGTATCAGTCAGGGACCCAGCAGAAAACAGGTGGCATAATCCAATTAAGTAATTTGAAGAGAAGTTAATAAAGAGAAAGGGTGGAGTTTAGGGATATGGCAGGACCCCCTGAGGCTAGTTACAGCAGGAATCATTAGCTTTCTAGGCCTGAAGGGAGTTGGGCGGGGGATTGCTTACTGCAGTGGGGAGAGGTGATTGTTTGAAGGGAGCTGCCTGACGGGAGCTCTGGCCTTTGTAGAGAGAGGCAGCCGATTCCTAGTGACCTGGCAGAATTGCTTTCTTCCAGATCTTCCGTCTCCTGGTAGTGCTTCCTGTTGGCCAAACCCACCCAGAAGTTGGAGAGAGACAGTGATGCAGTCCATGTGGCCAGCTTCCCAGGGCACAGGGGAGGGTGAGGGGTGGAGAATGGATCTCGAGGGACAAAAAGGAGATATCCAGCACAACCTCGCATCTAGCCTCCCTGCCCTCATCCATCCTGCACATCTCTGACCTCTTCTCTCTCTTCTTCAAATCCATCGATTGCCCCCCTGCCCCTCATCCTTGGAATAAAATTTGGTACTCGGCCAGGCGCAGTGGTTCATGTCTGTAATCTCAGCACTTTGAGAGGCTGAGGCTGGTGGATCACCTGAGGTCAGGAGTTCGAGACCAGCCTGGCCAACATGGTGAAAACCAGTCTCTACTAGAAATACAATAATTAGCTTGGTGTGGTGGTGGTGACCTGTAATTCCAGCTACTTGGGAGTCTGAGGCAGGGGAATCCCTGGAACCCAGGAGGCAGAGGTTGCAGTGAACCGAGATCGTGCCACTGTGCTCCAGACTGGGTGACAACAGCAAAACTCCATCTCAAAAAAAAAAAAAAAAAAATTTGATACTAGCTCCTGGAGCTGATTGCAAGCGTCTCTTCTTAACTCTACTTTCTGTGACCAACAACAGCAAGTTGGCAGCTTGAAGTCAGCTTTGGGGAAATATTTATACCACAGAATTGGCAAATGCTACTACTCAAGGCACTTTTTCCTTTCACTGAGCTCACATATACTAGGTAAAAGTATTTTATATTAAAAATTGTTTTGTCATAAACTCACGAAGTGTTTTCCTCTTTAAAAAATTTTTCCATTGAAAAAGCTTAGGCTGGACGCGGTGGCTCACGCCTGTAATCCCAGCACTTTGGGAGGCCAAGGTGGGCGGATCACCTGAGGTCGGGAGTTTGAGACCAGCCTGGCCAACATGGAGAAACCCCCATCTCTACTAAAAGAAAAAAAAAAAAAAAATTAGCCGGGCATGGTGGTGCATGCCTGTAATCCCAGCTACTCAGGAGACTGAGGCAGGAGAATCGCTTGAACCCGGGAGGTGGAGGTTGCTGTGAGCCGAGATCATGCTATTGCACTCCAGCTCTGGGCAACAAGAGTGAAACACCGTCTCAAAATAAATACATAAAAATTAAAAAAAAAAGGAAAAAGCTAGAGGCCAGGTACAGTGGCTCACGCCTATAATCCCAGCAATTTGGGAGGCCGAGGTGGGTGGATCATCTGAGGTCAGGAGTTTGAGACCAGCCTGGCCAACATGGTGAAACCCTGTCTCTACTAAAAATACAAAATTAGCTGGGTGTGGTGGCACATGCCTGTAACCCAGCTACTCGCGTGGCTGAGGCAGGAGAATCACCTGAACTTGGGAGGTGGAGGTTGCAGTGAGCTGAGATCGTGCCATTGCACTCCAGCCTGGGAGACAGAGTGAGACTTCATCTTGAGAAAAAAAAAAAAAAAAAAAAAATATATATATATATATACACACACACCACACACACACACATATATGTATATCTATATACATACAGCGGATTGAAAGACATGGAATATATTTAAAAGCCAGGGGTTCATAATGATTTTTGAAAAACAAAGGCTCCCTGGTCATTTAGAGCCCACTAGGGAAGCAGCTCATTCTGAAAACTGGTAGACAAAGGGAGAGAATCAAGCACTCATCATCTGTTCCTGAATGAGTGTCCCACAAGGCAACAAAATCGTTGATGAGAGGAAGTTTTTTTAAGGAGAATTCTATTAAATAAAGAAGGAATGATATTAATAGAATATTACCATTTTGCAACCCCTAATGAAATAATAGGCTGGGCATGGTGGCTCACGCCTGTAATCCTAAGACTTTGGGAGGCCAAGGCAGGAGAATCACTTGAGCACAGGAGTCTGAGACCAGCCTGGGCAACATAGTGAGACTTCATCTCTAAAAAAGTGAAAAAATAGTAAAAAAAATTGGCCCTGTGCGGTGGCTCACACTTGTAATCCCGGCACTTCGGAAGGCCAAGGCGAGCGGATCACGAGTTCGAGAGATTGAGACCATCCTGGCCAACGTGGTGAAACCCCGTTTCTAATAAAAATACAAAAATTATCTGGGCCTGGTGGCACGCGCTGTAAGTCCCAGCTACTTAGGAGGCTGAGGCAAGAGGATCACTTTTTTTTTTTTTTTTTTGAGACGGAGTCTCGCTCTGTCGCCCGGGCTGGAGTGCAGTGGCGGGATCTCAGCTCACTGCAAGCTCCGCCTCCCGGGTTTACGCCATTCTCCTGCCTCAGCCTCCCGAGTAGCTGGGACTACAGGCGCCCACCACCTCGCCCGGCTAGTTTTTTGTATTTTTTTTTTTTTTTTTTTTGAGAGGGAGTCTCGCTCTGTCGCCTGGGCTGGAGTGCAGTGGCCGGTTCTCAGCTCACTGCAAGCTCCGCCTCCCGGGTTTATGCCATTCTCCTGCCTCAGCCTCCCAAGTAGCTGGGACTACAGGCGTCCGCCACCTCGCCCGGCTAGTTTTTTGTATTTTTTATTTATTTATTTATTTATTTATTTTTATTTTTATTTTTTTTTTGAGACGGAGTCTCACTCTGTCACTGGGGCTGGAGTGCAGTGGCCGGATCTCAGCTCACTGCAAGCTCCGCCTCCCGGGTTCACGCCATTCTCCTGCCTCAGCCTCCCGAGTAGCTGGGACTACAGGCGCCCGCCACCTCACCCGGCTAGTTTTTTGTATTTTTTAGTAGAGACGGGGTTTCACCGTGTTAGCCAGGATGGTCTTGATCTCCTGACCTCGTGATCCGCCCGTCTCGGCCTCCCAAAGTGCTGGGATTACAGGCTTGAGCCACCGCGCCCGGCCGTTTTTTGTATTTTTTAGTAGAGACGGGGTTTCACCGTGTTAGCCAGGATGGTCTCGATCTCCTGACCTCGTGATCCGCCCGTCTCGGCCTCCCAAAGTGCTGGGACTACAGGCGCCCGCCACCTCGCCCGGCTAGCTTTTTTGTATTTTTTAGTAGAGACGGGGTTTCACCGTGTTAGCCAGGATGGTCTCGATCTCCTGACCTCGTGATCCGCCCGTCTTGGCCTCCCAAAGTGCTGGGATTACAGGCTTGAGCCACCGCGCCCGGCCAGCAAGAGGATCACTGGAACCCACCTCTTAGCTGAGCTCACGCCACTGCACTCCAGCCTGGTGACAGAGCAAGACTTTGTCCCCCTCCCCAAAAAAAAGTAAAATAAATAAATAAATAAATGTAGGCAGCCATTGGCAGTGGCTGCTGAATCCATGTGATGTGTGGTGAAAGCTGATGGGAAACTATAATGAACGGGTCAAGAAGGCAGCATCTGAATCCAGTGATCAGCCTTTACACCATAAAAACATAAGCCCCTGACATGATGTGATAAGAAAACCGAAGTATTGTTGCCACAAGATTGAAACTGAGTCTGATCCACAGGATGACATGAGAAACCCAGAATGTGATTCTACAGGATTAGCATCAAATACATTGCAAGGAAAAAAGAAAAAAAAAAAAGGCGGGGTGCGGTGGCTCACGCCCATAATCCCAAAACTTTGGGAGGCTGAGGCAGGCAGATCACTTGAGGTCAGGAATTTGAGATCAGCCTGGCCAACTTAGTGAAACCCCATCTCTACTAAAAAATACAAAAATTAGCTGGGCATGGTGGCACATGCCTGTATCCCGGCTACTAAGGAGTCTGAGGCAGAAGAATTGCTGGAACCCAGGAGGTGGAAGTAGCAGTGAGCCAAGATCACGCCACTGAACTCCAGCCTGGGTGACAGAACGACACCCTGTCTCAAGAAAACAAAACAAAACAAAAAGACACAATGACCAACCTAATGGTGAGGGACACCCCTAGCATCCACCCAGACGTCATCCTTGAAATACCATTACCAGCTAACAGTAACCAGGGCTCCACAGAGAAATGGTGGATTCCAGGTCTGGGGTTGAGAACTGTCACAAGATGAGTCTGGAATGTCTTATGCTAGAAATCAAGGAAACTAGCAAAGATTACTAGGGTCACATCAAAAGTACTCAACAGTCACTGTGAAGGAATTTTTACTGGTCAAAGAGGGGACAATTTGAGCATTCAAAAAATTATATATGGCCAGGCATGGTTGCTCACACCTGTAAAAAAACAGCACTTTGGGAGGCCGAGGCAGGTGGATCATTTGAGGTCAGGAATTTGAGACCAGCTTGGCCAATATGGCAAAACCCCGTCCATACTAAAAATAACAAAAAATTAGCCAGGTGTGGTGGCAGTCACCTGTAATCCCAGCTACTTGGGTGGCTGAGGCAGGAGAATCACTTGAACCTGGGAGGGCGAGGTTACAGTGAGCCAAGATCCAGCCACTGCCTTCCAGCCTGAGCAACAGAGTGAGTGAGATTCCGTCTGAAAAGACAGAAAAGAAAAGAAAAAGTATTTAAGAGACCTATCAACTAAATGTAATGTGTGGATCTTGTCTGGCACCTGATTCGAAGATATAAACTGAACAATGATAAGATGAATAGGGAAATTTAAACAATGACTGTTTGATATTTTAAAATAATTTGTTAGGTATGATGATGGGATGAGGATTTTTTTTTTAAGTCCTTATCTGTAAGAGCAGCGTCTCACCCCAGGCATTATTAATATTTGAGGCTGGATCATTCTTGGTTGTGGTGGGCTGTCCTGTTGCACTGAAAGATGTCAGGTGGCATCCCTTGCCTCTACCCACTAGATGCCAGTAGCACCTCTTTTGTCAGGCCAATTAAAAACATTTCCGGCCGGGCGCGGTGGCTCAAGCCTGTAATCCCAGCACTTTGGGAGGCCGAGACGGGCGGATCACGAGGTCAGGAGATCGAGACCATCCTGGCTAACACGGTGAAACCCCGTCTCTACTAAAAAAATACAAAAAATTAGCCGGGCGAGATGGCGGGCGCCTGTAGTCCCAGCTACTCGAGAGGCTGAGGCAGGAGAATGGCGTAAACCCAGGAGGCGGAGCTTGCAGTGAGCTGAGATCCGGCCACTGCACTCCAGCCTGGGCGACAGAGCGAGACTCCGTCTCAAAAAAAAAAAAAAAAAAAAAACATTTCCAAACAGCCAAATATCTTCTGTGATAAAAAAAAAAAACTGTGTTAGAGACACATACTGAAGTACTTATGGTTGAAATGAGACTATACCTGGGTTTTGTCAAAATAACACAAGAGGGTTTGGGCAGAGGTAGAGGTGAAATAAGCTTAACTGTGTGTTGATAATTGTTGGGCTGGATGGTGGACACATGGGTGCTCATTACATTATTCCCCACGTATATGTTGAAACTTCCCTGCAATAAAAGTTAAAAAATTATAGTACCAAAGGAGTATTAAAATATTTTTGTTTTCCCAAGTATATTAACATATTGGATTAAATAAACTGTCTTTAATTTAAAGAGTTATAAGTATAGGCCGGGCGCGGTGGCTCACGCCTATAATCCCAGCACTTTGGGAGGCCGAGGCAGGCAGATCACGAAGTCAGGAGATCGAGACTATCCTGGCCAACATGGTGAAACACCATCTCTATTAAAAATACAAAAATTAGCTGGGTGTGGTGGCATGCGTCTGTAATCCCAGCAACTCTGGAGGCTGAGGCAGGAGAATTGCTTGAACCCAGGAGGCAGAGATTGCAGTGAGCCGAGATTGCGCCACTGCACTCCAGCCTGGCGACAGAGCGAGACTCCATCTCAAAAAATAAAAAAAAAAAAAAGAGTTATAATTGAGTTTCTTTAAAAGTCTTGGTAAAGCCCCTGGTCTACTTCCCAAGTCCTGAGAAAGTGAATAACCTATGTTTGCATGCATAATACATTCTCCAAATTAGGTAATGATCTTTTTTTAAATTTTTGCTTTCAACAAAGTTGAAGAACCTATTCATGTTATAACTTATTATAAATCATTGAATTTTTTTTGGATTAGTAACTAAGGAGTCCTAAGAAATGGGTGACATTGCTGTAACAAAACACCTCAATGTTTCTTGGAGCTTACAGTTATAAAAATGAAAAATAGAAATAGAATTGGTCATGAGCCCCATCTCATTCTAGCAAGAATATTTATCTACAATGTTTTTAAACCTTCATTTTAAAAGACCTTCATTTGTCTTATCAATAAATGCATTTCATTATACACTTATGACAAAATAACAAAAAAAAGAAATGCATTTCGAATATCTTTTAGAATTGTCAAGATGAAATATTACATTACTGGGCCGGGTGCAGTGGCTCACACCTGTAATCCTAGCACTTTGAGAGGCCGAGGTGGGTGGATCACGAGGTCAGGAGTTTGAGACCAGCCTGGCCAAGAGACCAGCCTGGCCAATATAGTGAAACCTCATCTCTACTAAAAATACAAAAATTAGCCGGGCATGGTGAAGGGCTCCTGTAATCCCAGATACTCAGGTGGCTGAGGCAGGACAATTGCTTGAACCTGGGAGGCGGAGGTTGTGGTGAGCCGAGATTGTGCCATTGTACTCCAGCCTGGGCAACACAGCAAGACTCCAACTCAAAAAAAAAAAAATTACTGCAATCAAATATGTACTAATAACTGTAACTATGCAAAATGTTTTTCTGGATTGGGTTAATAGGTTTATGGTCACAGAAAACAAATTTTTATTTTTGTTACAGATAACAAAGATAAGATATCCTCTAAAATATTTCACTAGGATGAAATTCTGAAGGAAGCAGAGTAGAAAAAAAAAAACAAAACAAAAACCGTTAAAGTTGTGAAGATTTTAAATTTCCAGGGCCAGGCATAGTGGCTCACACCTGTAATCCCAGCACTTTGGGAGGCTGAGGTGGGCAGATCACTTGAGGTCAGGAATTTGAGACCAGCCTGGCTAACATGGTGAAATTCCGTCTCTACTAAAAACATAAAAAATTAGCCGGGCGTGGCGGCAGCCGCCTGTAGTCCCAGCTACTCGGGAGACTGAGGCAGGAGAATCACTTGAACCCGGGAGGCGGAGGTTGTAGTGAGCCGAGATCACGCCACTGCCCTGCAGCCTGGGCGATAGAGCAAGACTTCTGTCTCAAAAAAATAAATAAAATAAAATAAAAAATAAATTTCCAACTAAGAGCTTTGTTCGTGTACCTTTAAAAATGAATGAAGGTGCGTTCCATTCGATATTTTTATGAGGTAATTTTTATCTTGAAATTCACATGCTAGCAGGTACTCTATGATTTAAACATTAAAAATGTATTTGTCAAACTTCAAATGTGTGAAGGGATGTATACGTTTTCCCAAATTATTTTCAGGGATACACAGGCAAAAGAATGAGCAGCAGGGCTAGGCTGTGACGACCCCGGCTCCCTCCGTTGGTGCAGTGGGACTCCATGGCATTGCTCCACGTTCCATCTTACTTTCCTACTCTGATTCCTCCCTCCCTCCCTCCCTCCCTCCCTCCCTCCCTTCCTTCCTTCCCTCCCCTCCCTCCCTCCCTCCCTCCTTCTCTTTTCTTTTTCTTTCTCTCTCTCTCTCCTCTCTCTCTCTCTCTCTCTCTCTCCTCTCTCTCTCTCTCTCTTCTTTTTTTTGACAGGGTGTTGCTGTTAAGCGGGATGGAGTGCAGTGGTGCAATCATGGCTTACCGCAGTCTCAACCTCCCAGGCTCAAGCAATCCTTCTGCCTCAGTCTCCTAAGTAGTTGGGACTTCAGGTGCGTGCTACCACGCCGGGTTAATTTTTGTATCTTTAGTAGAAACAGGGTTTCAACATGTTGGCCAGGCTTGTCTCCAACTTCTGATCTCGAGCGATCCATCCGCCTTGGCCTCCCAAAGTGCTGGGATTACAGGCGCGATCTCGGTTCACTGCAAGCTCCACCTCCCGGGTTCACGCCATTCTTCTGCCTCAGCCTCCCGAGTAGCTGGGACTACAGGCACCCGCCACTACGCCCAGCTCATTTTTTGTATTTTTAGTAGCGATGGGGTTTCACCATGTTGGCCAGGATGGTCTCGATCTCCTGACCTCGTGATCCGCCCGCCTCGGCCTCCCAAAGTGCTGGGATTACAGGCGTAAGCCACTGCGCCCGGCCGATAAGCACTTTTTTTTTTTTTTTTTTTTTTGAGACAGAGTATCGTTCTGTCGCCCAAGCTGGAGTGCAATGGCTCGATCTCGGCTCACTGCAGCCTCCGCCTCCCAGGTTCAAACAATTCTGCCGCAGTCTCCTGAGTAGCTGGGACTACAGGCATGCGCCACCACGCCCAGCTAATTTTTTTTTGTATTTTTAGTAGAGACGGGTTTTCACCGTGTTGGCCAGGATGGTCTCGATCGATCTCCTGACCCTCTGATCCACCCGCCTTGGCCCAAAGTGCTGGGATTACAGGTGTGAGCCACCACACCCGGTCCTGATAAACACTTTTCTAACTCCCTTGATTTCTTTGCAGTACAATATAGAGCATGTTATGAAAATATTTCAGGTTTCAACAACAACGCTACTAGACAGCATCCTTTTCATTTCAGAATGAGAAATGTGGGGCTCAGAAGGGTACCTTCCACAGAGTCCCACCAGGAGAGCCATGCTCTTCCCCTCACTCTTCCTCAGAGGTGCATGGGGTCATCTCCAGCCACTAGCACAAATCATTACCTCCAATTTTTCATTTTCCCTATTTTAGAATTATTCCGTTTCTCCCCTTATTTCAACCTGTCATTAATTTTCCAATATAGTCTGGCCACAGTTTACCAACACAATAGGATGCTTATGTGCATGTGTGTATGTTTAAATAAGGCTGCCCTCTGACAAGGAAGCCTTTTTTTTTTTTTTTTTTTTGAGATGGAGTCTTGCTCTGTCTCCCAGGCTGGAGAGCAGTGCTGTGATCTTGGCTCACTGCAACCTCCACCTCCAGCTTCAAGCGATTCTCCTACCTCAGCCTCCTGAGTAGCTGAGATTACAGGTACACGCCACTACACCCAGCTAATTTTTGTATTTTTAGTAGGGGTTTCGTCATGTTGGCCAGGCTGGTCCTAAAACTCCTGACCTCAGGTGATCTGCCCGCCTCGGCCTCCCAAAGTGCTGGGATGACAGGCGTGAGCCACTACGCCGGCCCCTTTTCTTTTATGACTGCTGTGGTTTACTTTTTCCACACTCAACATCCCCTACTCTTTTCTGGTGACTTGCATGTAACACAGAAATCCCCTAAGGGGCACACTCTATGTGCTCAGGTCAACAAAGGTTAAATGCTGTTGCAATTTTAAACTTTCTACCGTTTGTCAATCAGAATTGACATGCAATGTTTGCTTCCCACAACCCCCTTCTTTTTATGGTGAAGATAACAAGCATATTCATTAAAAGGGCTAAAGTCACAAATTCACATATTAAAAATCACTTTGAGACATTCAGTGATTTGATGGTGGACTTGTTCTCTCCTTTAAAAGGGGTTGTTTGCTGTTGTGGTTTTAACTATTACATCTCACTCTAGTCAAGGTGTTTAGCAAACTGTTAACAATGAAACCGAGAAAAACACAAACATGAACAAATGACCTTTTATTTCATACAGAGATACAAAGGCAACTGTGTGCAGCAACAATCTGATGGGCAGTCCAAACTCTTGGGAGGAAGTAAATTCATGGTAAATGTCATGATGGCTGGTTGAGGAGAAGGTCAAAGGAGGAGAGAGAGGAGACAGAGCATGCTAGAGCTAATAAATAACAGTAATGAGAAGTGCGTGGTTTCAACGCCATGAGTTTGTTGGGGCATCTTCTATGCTACTAAAGCCACAATTCTATATCATCATCATCAACATTCTTGAAGTGCATTTTACACTATTCTGCATTAGCAGTCATGTTGAGGGAACTATAATCCTTACAAATAACTGACGCATTTTATTAAAGAAGCTCTAAACTCTGCTCATGATTGCCTGTCTTGGATGTGGCCTTTGGGATTGATAGCCTCTTTTAAGGAAATAAGGCTGACACACTTTGGCTGATCCCAGTTTTTGAGGCAATGCTAGTTGTAACAGCATTATCTTTTAATCTGAGGAAAATGTTTATTTAAAAAACCTGTCTTCCAAAATACAACAAAAAACAAGGTCTGGGTAGTGGGAATCCTTCCATGGCACTCCACGCCTCCCTGTGGGCTGTAACCATGGACCTGAGTAAAGAGTCTCATAAAAATACTTCTCCAAATGCATTTGTAATAGGGACATACCACATAGTTTGTTATTCATTAAAGCAGTTTATTGGCTTAATGTACATCACTGAATTTCAAATGCTAAAAATTTATAAAAGAATACCGAACCAAAACATCAAAGAAAATAGAGGCTCAGCAGCATGATTTCAATATATTTTCCTGGAAAAAGTTTTTTTTTTTTTTTTTTTTTTTAAGTATATGACTTTTTATCTAAGAACAAAAGCTTCCTAAATTCAATGTTTAGACTTGATTTTTTTTTTTAAAACTAAGCCCAGAAAACTGGGGCTCATAAAATAAAGGCACAATGTGGGCACCAAAAGAAAAAAGGAGAAAAAATGGGAGAAAAATTGGTTTTAATCTCACGTGTAACATAGGTTGGCTGGTTTTGTTTTTGTTTTAGACAATTTAAGGCAGAATTATCTCTCTGCAACACTGCAGATAAATCCTAGTGTTTTAGCTGTAAGTTTCAAGAGTTCACATATACAGATAAACCAATTTTAAAAAACCTTTTCTCATTCTGAGGCTTTTGATGCATTATATAAATCTTTAAAATTCCTATCACCGGCCGGGTGCGGTGGCTCAAGCCTATAATCCCAGCACTTTGGGAGGCCGAGATGGGCGGATCACAAGGTCAGGAGATCGAGACCATCCTGGCTAACACAGTGAAACCTCGTCTCTACTAAAAAACACAAAAAACTAGCCAGGCGAGGTGGCGGGCGCCTGTAGTCCCAGCTGCTCGGGAAGCTGAGGCAGGAGAATGGTGTAAACCCGGGAGGCAGAGCTTGCAAGGAGCTGAGATCCGGCCACTGCACTCCAGCCTGGGCGATGGAGCAAGACTCCGTCTCAAAAAAAAAAAAAAATTCCTATCACCCACATTTTAAGACATACATCTATACTTTAATAAGGCACTCTTAAGATATAAAAGTTTTAAAAACAATGACATTCTACACTAGGGCTAAACCCATTCCTCTGCCATAGAGATGGAGTGAATTGTCTCTTTGAATCAAGTCAATCTCTGTGCACCAACACAAACAGGCAGGTGTCTCGACCCATTCCAAATTTATCTAAGTAGCTGAATTTTATCAATGGGACTCTCCCATCCCCTAGTCGGGGAGTTACACAAACAGAACTGCCCAAGTTTGATGATGAAATTTAAAAACACTAACTCCTTTTTCCTAGAAATGCTTCCTTTGAACATATAACCATCACTTCCATTAGCTCCTGTCCATAAAGAAAAACACCATGTAAGATAACCAGTGATTCCCCATATCCTTCAATCTTCCTGATGGGACAGAAACATAAAGGAACTTTACTTTTAAATGACAACCTAATAACTGTTCATAACATGACATTTTAGTTGTGTATCCTGTATGTATGTCACTGGTGCTAATGGCTTCCACTTCTAAATGACAAAAATTTGAATCCTACCATCCCTATTGGTAATTAAAACAAACACCAAAGCTTACAATATAGTAATGCAACCTCTAAGACTGTAGCAACAGAGAAATTTTAGTGGAGTTTCCACTCTTTCCTAAGTAATGGAAGAAAATGAAGAATCCAGAAAGGTCAGACTAAGCCTGAAACACAATTTCACTATGAAAAAAGGGTAACAAATGTCCCATCAGAGCAAGAGGAGTTAAAAATGTGGCATCGGGAGTATATCAGACTGAGGCGCTGTTGTGGGCTAGGTCTTTGCTTCCAATGAGTGAAGAAGGACATAGAAAGGAGCTCTGAGGTGCTTCTTTCCTTTATCTTTCTGGGCTGGCAGCAAATGATCAATTACTTCCCGTAGAACTTTTTGTTGAGAAGGAAGATCAGGAGGTTGACATTTACTTTAGCTCTATCAAATAATTTCATGACTGCAACTCCTTCATATTGTAGCTGCAGCAGGTCCTATTAACAAAACAAAACAAAACAAAACATTTTGACAGTTAATCAA
Organism: Trachypithecus francoisi; assembly: GCF_009764315.1. Lineage (NCBI taxonomy): Eukaryota > Metazoa > Chordata > Mammalia > Primates > Cercopithecidae > Trachypithecus > Trachypithecus francoisi. Next base: position 98,598,474 of record NW_022681468.1, read on the forward strand.
GTCCGTGGAACAAGGAAAAAGGACACAATGCAGGGAGGGATCCAGATGGACTGAGGTCTGCCTTGTGTGCCAGATGTGAACTGGGGTCAAAGAAAAGTTCCTAGCTAGGAAACTACCCACTGCACAACCAGCCTGAGAGCTGGAGCAATAGGGTGCACTGGCCGAGGGACTCTTCTGGTTGATTTGGAGTTAGGAAATCATATTGTTCATATCAAAATTCATCATACATGGAAAGAAAAAGAAACATGTTCAGTTGCCACACACATCTAAGCTTTTTATTTCAGAAGTCAAAATGACATTTTCCCATTTCATCCATGTTATGGGTCACTAGTTTTCATAAATCTGGAAAAGGTGAAGATTAAACCTAGGATAATATATACTAAGCATGGGAAATGAGACAAGGCTAGTAATGTCACCTCAATACTATCTGCCAGATTCTTAATTTCTATTCCACATGAGAACACTTTCTTTCGTTTTTTTTTTTTTTTTTTTGAGATGGAATCTCGCTCTGTCGCCCAGCCTGGAGCGCAGTGGGGCGATCTCAGCTCACTGCAAGCTCCGCCTCCTGGGTCCATGCCATTCTCCCACCTCAGCCTCCCAAGCAGCTGGGATTACAGGGGCCCACCACATGCCTGGATAATTTTTTGTATTTTTAGTAGAGACGGGGTTTCACCATGTTAGCCAGGATGGTCTCGATCTCCTGACCTCATGATCCGCCCGTCTCGGCCTCCCAAAGTGCTGGGATTACAGGCTTGAGCCACCGCGCCCGGCAACATGAGAAAACTTTCTATCCTGAAGGCAAGGGGAAAAGAGAGAACTTGATGTTTTATTAGGTGTCTGCCATGTGCTTGGCATTGTGTAAGCACATTATATAGCATCTTTTAAAAGTCCTCACAAAAATTTTTATGAGGTGCGATTATCCTAACTTTAAAGATGAACTATCGGCCGGGCGCAGTGGCTCAAGCCTGTAATCCCAGCACTTTGGGAGGCCGAGACGGGCGGATCACGAGGTCAGGAGATCGAGACCATCCTGGCTAACCCGGTGAAACCCCGTCTCTACTAAAAAATACAAAAAAACTAGCCGGGCGAGGTGGCGGGCGCCTGTAGTCCCAGCTACTCGGGAGGCTGAGGCAGGAGAATGGCGTAAACCCGGGAGGCGGAGCTTGCAGTGAGCTGAGATCCGGCCACTGCACTCCAGCCTGGGTGACAGAGCGAGACTCCGTCTCAAAAAAAAAAAAAAAAAAAAAGATGAACTATCAAGGCTCAGAGATGTTAAATGACTTGCACAACAGGACAGAGATGGACGTGGTAAATCCAGATCTGATTGCAATGCTCCTGCTTTTCCTGTTACTTTCACCATTGTCCTGAACAAGTATGAGAAATCTGAGCATTCTCACTTCTAAACTTTAGAAGAATGGTGATGAGAAAGCAAGGGTCAAAACGCTTGAAAGGACGCCACAAGGCTGGGTGCGGTGGCTCACGCCTGTAATCCCAGCACTCTGGGAGGCTGAGGCAGGTGGATCACGAAGTCGGGAGGTAGAGATCAGCCTGGCCAACATGGTGAAACCCTGTTTCGACTAAAAATACAAAAATTAGCTGGGCATCTGGCGTGGCGATGTGCGCCTGTATTCCCAGCTATTCAGTAGGCTGAGGCAGGAGAGTCACTTGAACCCGGGAGGTGGAGGCTGCAGTGAGTCGAGATTGTGCCATTGCACTCCAGCTTGGGCAATAAGAGCGAAACTCTGTCTCAAAAAAAAAAAAAATTAGCCGGGCGTGATGGTGCGCACCTGTAATCCCAGCCACTCAGGAGGCTGAGGCAGGACAATCAGTTGAGATCACACCACTACACTCCAGTCTGGGCAACAGGGTGAGACTCTGCCGCTCCCCCACCCAACTGCAAAAAAAAAAAAAAAAAAAAAAAGGACCCCACAAGTTCAATCATCTGCTGGAAAAATGCTAGCAGCTCCATGAAGGCTGCTGGCACCTGTGCCTAACATAATACCCCACACCTGGCAGTCACCCCACATTTAATGAATTTGTACATAAATTAATAAATTACCATAGGCAGACTGGTTGGCCTAACACAATTTGATTAAAAAATTTAAAAATAAAAACATGTTCTGATAACTCCATGTAAATAAAATAAAACAATTTTAAAATTAAAAAAATAATAATTTGGTGAAACTGAGGGAATAAGAGGTTCCTTTTTTTTTGTTGGAAGTATTTTAGTTAGCTGTGTGCATCACAAAATCACTTCACATTTGTTTAGCTAACATGTTTTAATGGTCTACTGGTCACTGAGAAGGAAACGAAGATGACTAAGAAATGCTACCTGTCCTTAAGGAGTTTATGGCTTTAGCGGGGAGAGGGGAAGTAAGTCAACACCTACTGTAAACAGAGGATGTCTGCAAGGGCTACAGAAGCGAAGGGGAAACCACCTATTATGGTTTGGCTGGGGGAGGTGCACACATGGAAGTACTTGACAAATGATGGAGGAACAAAAGGGGCGGGGTTGGAAGGCAGGGGAGGGGAGGGAGGGCAGCATGAACAGAAGCCCAAATGCACATTCACAGGAAGGCACCTGCCCAGGCTGGCAGGGCATGGCTGTGTGAAGCAGTGCAAGAAAGGAGACAGGAGCAGACTAACCGGTGCCACATACACAAAGCTAAAGGAGTCTGGACATCACCTAGGAATCCTCTCAATGCCCTGCTATTTTTTAACATGTAAAAATAAGATATTTCAAAATAAAACTTAGGGATCTTTATGCTGCAAAAATGAATTACTCCCGAGTTCTTTTTGGATTTAAGATAGGATGTGGTTTACAAACATAAACTTACATACAAATTGTCAGAAGTGCATCTAACCTTTAAGTACCTACATCAAATCAAAATGAGAAAAAAATTTCAAGCTACTGAGTAGACTTACAAATTTGCAATGTCAGCATGTGTACTTATGCATTTTGTTCAAGTCCAAGGTATCAGCTCAATTTACTGGCAGCACTAAGTGGAAGCTTCAGATAAATGTTTTCTGAAGATTTACATCTGCAAAAGCTCTCCAGAGTGTACACACCAAACCAGACATGCTGCAACACTCAGCTTCTTTCCCCACAGTGTGGAGCCTAGCTCACTGCTGAATGTAGACAGCTTTCCTCATACGAGTCTCCTCTTTATCTAGTTCTCCTACTTGACAAGAATCTCATCCAGAAAGCTTTTGGTTCCTGCTGGTGCATACCCACCTGATAATGTAACATAAAAGTCTCCATTTGAACTCCCATGAATTTGGCTTTCACTTCAAAGTCTCCAACTTCTTCTGTTGGACTGATTTCAAAGATAACATTTTTAAACCTGTTGAAAGATAACATCTTAAGGGTGTGGTTTTGATGTTCTCATATAAAAATACTCTGTGAAATGGGGAAAGGAGATGAACCAAGTCTTCAAGGGTGAAAAGGGGTAGAAAATACAGGTCAAAAGTACTTCTGCACCTGAAGCAGCATGGATTGCCACGCCTAACTACCATCTGCTCTGGGACTTGGAGAGAGGAATGGCAACCTCTCCCTGCCTGCAGCACTTGCATTCTATTAAAGAGGAACCACTGAGGAGTGCCACAAAGTGGCCTGTGAAGGGATGACATCATAGTAATTCTCTTCACTTCCACATGGCCAAAAATGAAACCTAATGATAAAAGGAGAAAACAGGAAACTGGGGTGGCAGGAGAGGGTATGTGTGTGTGAATACATGCATGTTTGAGGACTGGGAGAAGTAAATAAACAAAAGGGGGTCAGTATAAAAAGCGCCAACAGAGGAGGTTTTTCTAGAAAGAGTAGGTGCTGTGTACATAAGCACACTCAGTATTATTACCAAAGATAAATTGTTATTATTAAAAATATTTAAGTTATCACTCATTCACAACACGTTACCTGCCAGGAAATTTCAGGGAGCCAAAAGGAAAAGGGGTTATGCAGCCGGGCACGATGGCTCACATCTGTAATCCCAGCACTTTGGGAGACCGAGGCAGGCGGATCACAAGGTCAAGAGATCGAGACCATCCTGGCCAACATGGTAAAATCCCGTCTCTACTAAAAATACAAAAATTAGCTGGGCGTGCACCTGTAGTCCCAGCTACTCAGGAGGATGAGGCAGGAGAATTGATTGAACCCAGGAGCCAGAGGTTGCGGTGAGCTGAGACTGTGCCACTGCAGTCTAGCCTGGTGACAGAGCAAGACTCCATCTCCAAAAACAAGAAAAAAAGGGATTAAGGCATTCTCTGGGTGATCAAAGTATAGCACCCCAGATTTCCAGAACTCAACTATGGAGCTACCTTACCTATTACGAACAGGGCTGAGAACCATGAAAGATGCAAAAAGGTCACTGAGAGTTAAAGGAGAAGTCACAAAAACCCATGCACTGAAACACACATGCATTTTATTCAACTGGAATGCCTCACGGGTTATTCCTTAAAGATATTTATCGTAAGTGATAAATAATTTTACCAGATTTAGTTGGCTATTTAGTTTCTAAGCCAATATAAGTAAATTAAAAAGAAGAAAGAAAGGCAAATAGAGGTAGGCACTTGAACAGTAGTGGAAAATAATGACAAAAAGGGCAATATTGACTCATGCCTGTAATCTCAGCACTTTGGGAGGCCAACGCAGTAGGATTGCTTGAGCCCAGGAGTTCAAGACCAGCCTGGGCAACAAAGTGAAACCCTGTCTCTACAAAATATAATTAGTTGGGTATGGTGGCACACGCCTATGGTCCCGGCTACATGGGAGGCTAAGGTGGGAGGATCTCTTAAGCCCAGGTTAGGGCTGCAGTGAGCTGTGATCATGCCAGTGCACTCCTGCCTAGGTGACACAGCAAGACTCTGTCTCTTTAAAAAAAATTTAAAAATTATGTACCCATTAAAAAGGATGCTTTCAATGAATATAAAAAATGCTCACAGCATAATAAGAAAAAAGTTGGATACATGACCATAAACTGTATTGTCCCAGTTTGTGTTAAAAAATATTAAGTAGCCGGGCTCGGTGGCTCAAGCCTGTAATCCCAGCACTTTGGGAGGCCGAGACGGGCGGATCACGAGGTCAGGAGATCGAGACCATCCTGGCTAACATGGTGAAACCCCGTCTCTACTAAAAAATACAAAAAACTAGCCGGGCAAGGTGATGGGCGCCTGTGGTCCCAGTTACTCCGGAGGCTGAGGCAGGAGAATGGCGTAAGCCCGGGAGGCGGAGCTTGCAGTGAGCTGAGATCAGGCCACTGCACTCCAGCCCAGGTGACAGAGCGAGACTCCGTCTCAAAAAAAAAAAAAAAAAATTAAGTAGTTATTTTAGGCTGGGTGCAATGGCTCATCCCTATAATCCTCCCAGCATTTTGGGAAGCTGAGGAGGGCTGATCACTTGAGATGAGGAGTTTGAGACCAGCCTGGCCAATATGGTGAAACCCTGTCTCTACTAAAAATACAAAAATTATTTGGATATGGTGGCAGGCAACTGTAATCCAAGCTACTTGGGAGACTGAGGCAGGAGAATCACTTGAACCTGGGAGGCGGAGGTTACAGTGAGCTGGAGGTTGCAGTGAGCTGAGATTATGCCACTGCACTCCAGCCTAGGCGACACAGAGAGACTGTTCCCCCTCCAAAAAAAGGCCTGTAATTCAGCACTTTGGGAGGATCACGAGGTCAGGAGATCAAGACCATCCTGGCTAACACAGTGAAACCCCATCTCTACTGAAAATACAAAAACTTAGCTGGGTGTGGTGGTGCATGCCTGTAGTCCCACCTAATCGGGAGGCTGAGGTGGGAGAATTGCTTGAACCTGGGAGGCCAAGGTTGCAGTGAGCTGAGATCACGCCACTGTACTCCAGCTTGAGTGACAGAGAGACTCCGTCAATAAGAAGAAGAAGAAAAAATATAAAGTAGTTAGATAAATAAGTGGGTGAGTTGTGGATAATCTTTATGTGAATAGAAAAAAAATACATTAAAATGATTTCCCTGGTTATCTCTGGCTTGTGAAATTACAGGTGTTTTCTTTTTTATGCTTTACTGTATCTTCAAAGTTTAATAATGAATACATATTATTTTAGAATCAGAAAAATGTAAAAGTTCTTTTTTTAAAAGTTTTTTTTTTCCCCAGACACAAGAAGAGAAAGATCAGTAGCCTGAGGTCACAGGGCTGACTGAGCAGAGGCTTAATAAATGCTTGCTAATGAGGCTGGGCCCAGGACCTATGGGAGGATGACAGGTCAGGTCCATGAACCACGTGCAAAGCAAGTTGATACTTCCCAGAAAAGAAAATGAAGGTTAAGTGCCTGGTTTTTAGCTGTAAGTGGAATAAAGCAAACTCCTCTTATTGTTACTCTTAATTTATTCTTGGTTTTGAAACAGAAGAAATCCAAGGAATGGCTTCTTGCTTTAATGAGGAAAAATTAAGATCAGACCCAAAGAAGTGAACATGACCTGAGACAAAGGTTCTACAAACAAGGAAAAGAAAAACTCTTTTATGATAAATTAACTCTGAAGTATGAGGCCTAATTCTACACATAAAAATATATAAATTCATAAAAAGTATTAAAAGTAACCATCCAGAAAAGAGAAATAAAGACAAAAAGGCAAAGATGTGATAAATGTAGAAATAAAAATCAACTTATAAAACAAAAAGCAAAGACTCACTGATTCACTTGCAGGTCCTCAATTTCCAGAAGAACTCCTTTTTCATGCAGTCTTGCTGCTGTATATTTCAGAGAAATCTTTTTGCTTTTCTTTCCTTTCATTTCCCTAGGCTTTTTGGAGACTCTGTAAAAATCACATCATGTCACTTTCTACAAGTAACCATCTATTCTGAATCTTCATCATTGGTAACTGAAGGAAACAAGGTCAGAAACCAAACTTCCAGACATAAGCATAAGTAACATACCAACTCTAAAATGGCAAACAAATGTTAGAATTAGCCTAAGCAATATCTCTGCAAAACAGGGGAAAGATTACTAAATTGCTTCTATTTTTAGTCTAAATTATATTTGAGAACACTCCCATGAATTTAATAGTGTCTTAATCCTCCCATGTCCTTCTGGGAACTTCAGTACCTAACAAGTAACTATGAGAGCTTCATATGCCAGCCTGAGGGAATGGTACTGAATCCCAGCAGCAAAGGAGTTACTCTAAGCCCCTCAGCTGTGTAGGGAAAAAATAAAAATATTATCAAATAAATACTTTTTAAAAGCATTTAAGCCAGCACAGCAATTACAGATGAATGAGAATAAGGAAAAAGAAACAGGTTAGGAGGCTATTAGGATAATCAAGGCAAAAAGTAATAACTTCAGAAACATGCCCACATCTGCAAAATGACATATGTACAAGAGATTATTTGCTGCAGCATTTAAAAAATAATAACAAACAACTGGAAACAAATGTTCATCAATGGAGAACTGCTTAAATAAATTGTTATATCTATCTGTATAATGGAATAATACACAGCATTTAAAAAAATGAGAATCTAGGTCTGCTTGCTTAGAAGGCCTGGAGGCCATGACAAATCTGGCAGTGAACACACCCAGTTCTAGATCTTGGTTTCTAAATACCATTCTTCATTCAAAGAAACCAGGGATTCTTGGAAAAACAGTTCATTCTGGGTCTGGGGAGGGGAAACTACAGGTTGAACATGAAACATCTTGTGTCAGGAAGTACACAAAGAACAATGGAAACACGTCAAAAGCTCACAGGAGTCAGCTCTGTAAGCCGGGTTAGGTGGGCCTATTTTTCATCCGTTCCCATCAGCCCTGCCTGATCCCAGGGAGTCTTCCAGGCAGAAAGAGAAAGACAGAGTACGTGCATAAGCCAGAGAAACGGGAAGCAGATATGGCAAAATGTTAGAAATGGGTGAATCTAGGTGAAGGGCATATGGGTGCTTATTGTTCTATTCATTCCATCTTTCTGGGATTTGAAAACTCTTAAAATAAAAAGTTAGGAATAAATAATAAATAAATAATAATAAATAAATACCCTACAAGTAAAACCTGCTCTTATCACCCACCTCTCTGGGTTTTCAGTTCCCTCCCTGTAAAATGGGCATGCTGATAGCTTGCGGTCAATGCCAAGAAGGCTGGATTAGACTTTCCTCAGTACCCAGGAAAAAAATCAGAGCCTGTGATCTTGTCCCAAGGAAGAATAGAGAGGAGCAAGGGGATCCAAATTTGCATAATATTCCTTAAGTGATTCTGGGACCACTAGATGATCTCCTTTCATGATTTTAATTTCTAGAACGAAGAAGATTTTTTTTTTTTGAGACGGAGTCTGGCTCTGTCGCCCAGGCTGGAGTGTAGTGGCGTGATCTTGGCTCACTGCAACCTGTCTCCCAGGTTCAGGTAATTCTCCTGCCTCAGCTTCCCAAGTAGCTGGGACTACAGGCGTATGCCACCACGCCCACCTAATTTGTGTATTTTTAGTAGAGATGGGGTTTCACCATGTTGACCAGGCTGGTCTTGAACTCCTGTCCTCAAGTGACACGCCCACTTCAGCCTCCCAAAGTGCTGGGATTATAGGTCTGAGCCACCTTGACAGGCCCCAAGAAGATATTTTGCAAAAGGAATACTTAGCGATACGCATCCATGAAATCCCCCACCCACTATTTATATCATACACTAACAAATGGAACAGGCAATTATACAAATGATTAGAGGTAAAATAAAACTGGATCTATTAATGCAATAAATAGATCCAGTGTATTTTAAGTAAAAATTTCCAGCGTCATTTCAGTTGCCTCTGCTTTTTCCTCACTCTAATTCTTTTCCCTGACATCAATTCTTAAAAGAAAAAATACTCACTTGCCCTTGCTGGCTAAGTTATCCAAGCAGGTTTTAATATAGCTTTTATAGTAATCCACCTGCTCCCCATAAAAGGTGGCCTTAGAATTCAGAGCAGCGTATGTCTGTTGAAGTTTCACTAGTTCAGCCTTTCTCCTCTGTCGGTACCTCCGCTGATTCCGAATATCCTGAGACATAATTATTAAGAGTTAGAAAAATAACGACAGGTATCAGGCACCTCTTGAGTGATTATCATTTCACACTAGAACCCAGCAATGCTTAACTCTGCCTTAAATATGACTCCATACTTTTTAATTTTTTTGAGACAGAGTCTTGCTCTGTTGCCCAGGCTGGAGTGTGCAGTGGTTGAGATCATGGCTTATTGTAGCCTCAGCCTCCCAGGCTCAAGTGATCCTCCCACTTCAGCCTCCAGAGTAGCTGGGACTTAATAGGCACATGCCATCATATCTGGCTAATTAAAAAACTTTCTTTTGTAGAGATGGGGTCTCAAGTGATCCTCCTGCCTTGGTCTCCGAAAGTGCTGAGATTTGTTTTCACAAATTAACAGAGAAATTCAGATCTCAAATTTTCTTCCTCCATTTGTATCTTCTAGCAGGGAAATGCGTCACATTTAGACTTACACATTTTTAGAATTTACTTGCAAAGCTGGTTTGGACCTCTTAAATATTTTGTTGGGAAAGGGAGAAAAAGAGAATTATAATACATCAACTACCAGTTCCCAGGTGTGCATAAAATTATCTTAGTGCAACAGCAGAGACCACCTAAGCTCTTAGTCCTCACCAAAGCCCCTCGCTTGAGATGATTCATACAAATCAAGGATTTCATCAGCTTGATGTGAATTTATATTTCACAGTAATCATGAAAAAGATCTGGAAGAATTCTTTAAGGCTGAAGACAAATTCTTTAAGGTCATAGGAGGCTCTAGTTAAGGTCCTCTCCCTAGTAATTTAGGCCATGGAATAAGCCACCTTATTCTCTCCTCATGCTGGAGAGTCAGAGTCAGATATGATTTCTCAGAGAGGAGGGCACTAATTTGCCCATGAACTGAAGCTATGCTGTTATCTGGACAGTTACTGTCTCTCGAGCCTCTCAGCTTTGAACAAGCCAGTTCCCCTCTATCCCCCAAATGCAGTACCCTGGCAATGTCGTTGATCAGTTCCTGGTATTTGTTCTTTGGGTCCACGGTTCCAAGCTCTGTTAGCTTCTTTAAACCTGTCTGGATCTTCTCTTTCTTCTCTTGAAGAGTGAGGTTGCTGTCTTCCTTTACAGATTTTGACTTTTTCATCTTGTCAGGGGTTTTGGCATCACGGATAGCACGTCTCTGCATGGCTCTCTGATGCTCTGCTTCCTACAGATGTGAAAAAGAAGTTCTCAGCAAGTTCACCACGCTAATCCTAAACTTGAATTTATATAGCACATCTGCACCTGAACTTATACAGATCTTAAACTCCAACCTCGAAACAGAAGGAAACAAACTCTGACTCCTGCCAAGTGACAGATGAGAAACTGCATGAAGCAGAGGCACTTCTTTCCACCTACAAGAGATGATATCTACAAAATCACACAACTGGGCCAGGTGCGGTGGCTCATGCCTGTAATCCCAGCACTTTGGGAGGCCGAAGTGGGCGGATCACGAGGTCAGGAGTTCAAGACCATCCTGACTAACATGGTGAAACCCCGTCTCTACTAAAAATACAAAACCAAAATTAGCCAGGCGTTATGGCGGGCGCCTGTAGTCCCAGCTACTGGGGAGGCTGAGGCGGAAGAATGGCGTGAACCCAGGAGGTGGAGCTTGCAGTGAGCCGAGATCGTGCTACTGCACTCCAGTCTGGGCAACAGAGCGAGACTCTGTCTCAAAAAAAAAACAAAAAACAAAAAAGGCACACAACTGCTTAGGGCTTCTTTGGTGGACTCCAGGTACAATCACCAAGACGGGACTGAACCGGCTACAAAGTCATTTTTCTCTACCACATTTTGAGACATGGAAGCCATTTAGTTTTATTAAAAACATAGCTGTATAAATGTTATAACTATACTAATACAACAAGAGCAGCGCTCAGTAAATTCTTGCTAATTCTTTTTGTCACTTTGTCACTTTCCATTTGGTGGAATCATGCTTGAGCATTGCCTCTGCTTTCAAACATGCTGCAGACACCCCAATAGTAACAGGGAAACACCTTCCCTTGATACTGCCATACTTCAGTCACCATCCATTGTCTGTCCCTGTCTAACATATGATCTACACTTGCTGTTCATTCTTTCAGCACTTTCTTCTTTACTGCTCTCATCACCAATTACCATACCCTGTCCAAAATCCAATGTCTTTTCTGTCACCTTGCTCATCTTCTCTGCACTGTGTTCTTGCTCTATGCATAGTTTTGTACTTCCATTTCTCTCTGTTTCCTCTCAGTACTTCAATGACTGCCTCTGTGTTGACAGATCCTAAATCTTTGTGACCATGGCTCTGGTGCCATATTCTCAACTGTCTGTACTGGGATGTTTACATTCGGGATGGCTTATACTTCAAGCTTGTAATTCCCCCTAACTGGAGCAATTCCCTTTCCCAATAGTCCCCTATCTTCTAAAGTCAAGACTACTCTGCATCACATAATGTAAAGAGCATAAGCTCTAGAAGCAGACAGAACTGGATCTGCATCTGGTTCTGTCACTACAAGCTGATGATCTTGGCCAGTTAACCTGTAAGGGTCTTAGTTTCCTCATCTGTAAAATAAGGATGAAAAGACTCGACTCATGGGAATGTTGCAAGGATTAAATGAAAGAACAGAGGTGAGAGCACCAAACACAAACTAGGTTCTCAATAACGATGGGCTCCTCCTTCCTTATTTCAAATTTCTTTCTAGGTTCAACATGTTTCAAGTATTGTTTTATACATCCTTACTTGCCTTTCACACATATCTAATCAGTAATCAGTCATAGCAGCTGACAGCTGAGACTTCATTTAAAACAATGGTTTTGGCCGGGCGCGGTGGCTCAAGCCTGTAATCCCAGCACTTTGGGAGGCCGAGACGGGCGGATCACGAGGTCAGGAGATCGAGACCATCCTGGCTAACACGGTGAAACCCCATCTCTACTAAAAATACAAAACCAAAATTAGCCAGGCGTTATGGCGGGCGCCTGTAGTCCCAGCTACTGGGGAGGCTGAGGCGGAAGAATGGCGTGAACCCAGGAGGTGGAGCTTGCAGTGAGCCGAGATCGTGCTACTGCACTCCAGTCTGGGCAACAGAGCGAGACTCTGTCTCAAAAAAAAAACAAAAAACAAAAAAGGCACACAACTGCTTAGGGCTTCTTTGGTGGACTCCAGGTACAATCACCAAGACGGGACTGAACCGGCTACAAAGTCATTTTTCTCTACCACATTTTGAGACATGGAAGCCATTTAGTTTTATTAAAAACATAGCTGTATAAATGTTATAACTATACTAATACAACAAGAGCAGCGCTCAGTCAATTCTTGCTAATTCTTTTTGTCACTTTGTCACTTTCCATTGGTGGAATCATGCTTGAGCATTGCCTCTGCTTTCAAACATGCTGCAGACACCCCAATAGTAACAGGGAAACACCTTCCCTTGATACTGCCATACTTCAGTCACCATCCATTGTCTGTCCCTGTCTAACATATGATCTACACTTGCTGTTTCATTCTTTCAGCACTTTCTTCTTTACTGCTCTCATCACCAATTACCATACCCTGTCCAAAATCCAATGTCTTTTCTGTCACCTTGCTCATCTTCTCTGCACTGTGTTCTTGCTCTATGCATAGTTTTGTACTTCCATTTCTCTCTGTTTCCTCTCAGTACTTCAATGACTGCCTCTGTGTTGACAGATCCTAAATCTTTGTGACCATGGCTCTGGTGCCATATTCTCAACTGTCTGTACTGGGATGTTTACATTCGGGATGGCTTATACTTCAAGCTTGTAATTCCCCCTAACTGGAGCAATTCCCTTTCCCAATAGTCCCCTATCTTCTAAAGTCAAGACTACTCTGCATCACATAATGTAAAGAGCATAAGCTCTAGAAGCAGACAGAACTGGATCTGCATCTGGTTCTGTCACTACAAGCTGATGATCTTGGCCAGTTAACCTGTAAGGGTCTTAGTTTCCTCATCTGTAAAATAAGGATGAAAAGACTCGACTCATGGGAATGTTGCAAGGATTAAATGAAAGAACAGAGGTGAGAGCACCAAACACAAACTAGGTTCTCAATAACGATGGGCTCCTCCTTCCTTATTTCAAATTTCTTTCTAGGTTCAACATGTTTCAAGTATTGTTTTATACATCCTTACTTGCCTTTCACACATATCTAATCAGTAATCAGTCATAGCAGCTGACAGCTGAGACTTCATTTAAAACAATGGTTTTGGCCGGGCGCGGTGGCTCAAGCCTGTAATCCCAGCACTTTGGGAGGCCGAGACGGGCGGATCACGAGGTCAGGAGATCGAGACCATCCTGGCTAACACGGTGAAACCCCATCTCTACTAAAAATACAAAAAACTAGCTGGGCGAGGTGGCGGGCGCCTGTAGTCCCAGCTGCTCGGGAGGCTGAGGCAGGAGAATGGCGTGAACCCGGGAGGCGGAGCTTGCAGTGAGCTGAGATCCGGCCACTGCACTCCAGTCCGGGCGACAGAGCGAGACACCGCCTCAAAAAAAAAAAAAAAAAAAAAAAACAATGGTTTCCCAATAGTTCTCTCTGCAGCCTTAAGAGTTTGCCAGAGGCACCACAGAGTCCTATAGGGCTGGATTTCAGATGCCCTATTCCTGGCTAGCAGAGTAGCAGAGTACCTGCTTTATATACTGGGCTTCTAGGTAAGTTGTCACTTAATGAAACAGATTACCATGCTTAAAATTTGGAAATGAATGGCCTGACCTACTTACCTTATTTGACAAATAAGAAACAGACCTCTCAAAGTGCTGGGATTATAGGTATGAACCACTGTGCCTCCTTATTTGACAAATGAGAAACAGAGGCACAGTGGTTCATACCTGTAATCCCAGCACTTTGAGAGGCCAAGTGGGGGTGGGTCACTTGAGCTCAAGAGTTTCTGATATCAGCCTGGCCAACACGGTGAAACCCTGTCTTTACCAAAAATACAAAAATCAGCCAGGCGTGGTGGTGCACACCTGTAGTCCGGCTACGCGGGAGGCTGAGGCAGGAGAATCACTTGAACTCAGGAGGCGGAGGTTGCAGTGAGCCAAGATCATGCCACTGCAGGCCAGCCTAGGTGAGAGTGAGACTCTGTCTCAAATTTAAAAGAAAAAAAAAAAAGGAACAAAGGTCTTAGATACGACATGACTCATCCAACCCTACATAATGCCAGGTCCCAACCCCCATGTGCCCACCCCATTGGACCTTATCACACACCTAGATGACTTAACCACCATCTGCTCTCATAGCACTGCTGAATTAATTAACATTAAATGGTCTTGAACCTTATAGAGGCTCTTTATTCCTTATCTCTGCAGTGCCAAATTCCCATCTAGTTTGTGAGTTCTAAATAATTTGGTCTCATGTTTTATTTCTCACTAGTCACCTCCACCCACAGCTCCATTCTAGACATGAAGTCTGGTCGCATCATGCTCTTCCCTCCTTTGTACCTTTGTTCACATCGCTCTCCTGCATCGAATGCCCTCTCTTGTCTTACATACACACCCAAATCCTATCCACCTTTATACGTCTGGCTCCAGTTCCACTTGTTTTAGGAAGCCTTCCTAATGCATTGCTTCACCGGCCTCTTTCCTGAAACTTCTATTATTTTTTAGGCAGTATCATAGTTAATTTTGAATGGTTTCATCGCTGTTTCAGGAATACATGTCACATTTCCCCAACAAGATCATGAGTTCACTGAGTTTAGGAGCCATATTCTGTACTTTTCTTCTATCTACCACGGCACGTAACAGAATTCCAAATATATAATATTCAATAAATTGCAGTGAACCCTACACATTAATGGTTTCAACCAACCCTGAAACTATTTGAAAAAAAAATACAACAATAAAAAAAGTACAAATTTTAAAAATACAGTAACAACTATTTACATAGCATTTATATTGTAGTAGGTATTATAAGTAGTCTAGAGAGGATTTAAAGTATATGGGAGAATGTAAGTATATGCAAATACTATACCATTTAATTAATTAATTAATTATTAGTATTAGTATTTTTGAGACGGAGTCTCACTCTGTCACCCA
Organism: Trachypithecus francoisi; assembly: GCF_009764315.1. Classification (NCBI taxonomy): domain Eukaryota; kingdom Metazoa; phylum Chordata; class Mammalia; order Primates; family Cercopithecidae; genus Trachypithecus; species Trachypithecus francoisi. The sequence continues at coordinate 98,613,497 of NW_022681468.1, forward strand.
GGCTGCAGTGCAGTGGCATGATCTCGGTTCACTGCAAGTCCTGCCTCCCGGGTTCATGCCATTCTCCTGCCTCAGCCTCCTGAGTAGGGGGGACTACAGGCATCTGCCACCACGCCCGGCTAATTTTTTGTATTTTTAGTAGAGATGGGGTTTCACGTGTTAGCCAGGATGGTCTCGATCTCCTGACCTTGTGATTTGCCCACTGCGGCCTCCCAAAGTGCTGGGATTACAGGTGTGAGCCACCGCGCCCAGCCAAATACTGCACCATTTTATATAAGGGACTTGAACATCTATGGATTTTGGTATTGGCTGGGGGTGGGGGGAATGGGTGCTGGAAAGTAACCCCTGTGGATACCAAGGAACGGATATACTGGATGGACACAATGGAACCAAAAACTTTCTCAGATGAGCTGTAACTACCACTGTCCCCCAGTTACATTCACACTCACCCCTAGGTTACCAACTCTTATTTGCGTCTCCCCTCCTTTATCTGACATGCACCTATCAGGAGAGCTTATCTACCAAACAAAGGAGTATATTAGACCCTAAATTTTACCTGTTCACTGGTGGCTGGTGTTTCTAGGATTTCAGTCAAGGTCTCTCCTGGCTGGAACCGTATGACATCCACAATTAAACGTTTTGTACTGAAACAAGATGGGGGAAGCATTTAAATATTACCAGTGTTCTAGTTCCTCTCAAATGGACCGAAGCAGCAGCAGCAGCAGCACAAACAGTACCTCACAGAAGTCCCAAGCAGCAGCTGCCAGCACACAGTACTCAAGGCACTAGGCTTATTTACCCAACCATACCGTAAGTAGGTACAAGGGTTAGGATTTCCAAGATTTACATTTCATTGTAGCATATTAGCAAAATAAGGCAGAAAAATCCTGTGCCAAGTACAATATGCGAGGTGATTGGTGACTGGGATTATGAAAAGTATGAGAGGTCAGGATGGTCATTTCAGGTATGACCCAGCAGGTTCCTCTCCAAAGGTCAAGAAATCTTTGGATTACATTCATTTCATTCTTCCTACTTTTGATACTCACTTCAGTAAGATGGTTCGAGCATCCATTTCTGCATTCTCATCTCCAGGCACATCAAACTTGTTGGTCAGGGTGAGAGACACTTCTGTCTTAGCCAGTGCCTCCTTATTTGGGTCATTTAAATTGCCAGAGCTTTCCCCTGAAGTTTTGGGAGGGTGGAAAGAGTTAGCGTAATAAAGAGAGGAGATATTGGGGGGAAATAATACAAATAAAAGATGATGCAAGTCTAAGGTAATACTTGAATCACCTAACATGTACAATGTGACGAGAACAACTTTTACTGAGAAATAAAATATTATGCCAAATGATAAAGGCAAAGGATCCATAATAACTTCATAAATGTTTAAGAAATTATTTCAACATTACAATTTTACAATTCTCTCTCAAAGCATTCTTTCTGGCTGGGTGCAGTGGCTCAGGCCTGCAATCCCAGCACTTTGAAAGGCTAAAGGAGGAGGATGGCTTGAGGCCAGGAGTTCGAGACCAGCCTGGGCAACATAGTGAGACCCCATCTCTATTAAAACAAAAAACAAAAAAACAAAAACTCAGGAGTATCACTCGAGCCTAGGAATTTAAGGCTGCAGTGAGCTATGACTGCACCACTGTACTGCAGCCTGGGCAACAGAGGGAGACCCTATCTCACAACAAACAAAAAAATTATTTCCTTTAGAGGACTTTTAATTTATAGTTATGTAATTATTTGTGTATCTGCATTTTTTTTTTTTTTTAAACACGCTGGCAGTATGTATCTGCATTTAAAATGATCTCTTCCTCTGTCTCCAGTTCCTTATAGATAGTGATCACATCTGGACTTTTTTGTTGTTGTTGTTGTTTTCGTTTTGTCTTTATGAAACTATCAGGATCACATCTATTTTATTTCTCAATGTATATCCAGAGTTTGGTATAGTGCAAAAAACAGAGGAGGTGACAATTACACTTTTCTGTCACGTTCCCCTTTGACCTTCCAGGCAAAAGTTAGAACTTTACCTATCAGGGACTCGATGGTGGGCACCTCGCCGAGGTCGTCCAGCAGCTCGTGGATTGGATCATTGTGCTCCGGAGCAATGGCATCCTGGTGATCCAACAGGAGCTGCAAACACCAATGATCAACTCCATTTATACATTCAACTCTCCAGCCCATCCCTCCCTAGAACGCCTAACAATAATCTGCACAAAGAGGTTCCAACAAAGTTCCTATATTCAAAGAAACAATAAGCAAATCCTCAGCAAACTAACCCAAATAAACAATATGATATATAAAGCACCACACTGGGCTCTGTTGAATGACTTGTTATGATGTAAGAAGAGGAAATACTGGTACTCTCTTAATCTCATGGCCATAAAGGATTCAAATGTGCCCTGTGTAAGAAAGAACACTGTGGCTGGGCATGGTGGCTCATGTCTGTAATTTCAGCATTTTGGAAAGCCAAGGTGGGTGGATCACCTGAGGTCAGGAGTTCAAGACCAGCCTGGACAACATGATGACACCCTGTCTCTACTAAAAATACAAAAATTAGCCGGGCATGGTGGTGTGCACCTGTAATCCCAGCTACTAGGGAGGCTGAGGCAGGCGAATTGCTTGAACTTGGTAGGTGGAGGTTGCAGTGAGCCGAGATTGCGCCACTGCACTCCAGCCTGAATGACAGAGCAAGACTCCATCTCAAAAAAACAAAACAAAACAAACAAAAAACACAAAACATTGAAACTCAAAGTTCAATACCCAAAGTCATCAATGTACCCTACTACCAGTTCAAATAAGTCACATGCAGACTTTTACTTAATGTTTCCAGTGCATGACATGATGTAATTCAGAGAAAAGTATACCAAATCAATGTTATAATTATTGTAGGAGCACTCAGTAAAGCCTTCAAGGTGTCATTATCCCCAGTGATGCCCTCAGAAATGACAGTAACCTGAAATTTCATTTACATTTTCACATATGTCCTTGTTCCTGTTTTACATGTCCATGTCCCCAGAGGGGAAAAAATGATTTGAAAAATCTGAAGAAACATGGAACTCCAGCTTCCAAGGGAAAAATCCACTCCAAGGCTACACAGAGAAAGAAGCTAGTATTCTAGATCATGTTAGAAAAATAACACGGAGGGCTAGGGTAAAAAGAAAGAAGAGTAAAAGCACTATTTTATCAAGGTACTAGATCAATTTAGTGGGATTCTGATTCAGTAGGCCTGGGGGGTGTCCAGGAAACTTCATTTTTAACTACCAGCCCATAGGATTCTGATGCAGATAGCCTGGGAAGACCTTTTAGAAACCTATCAGTAGATACTGTTAAGAATAAGAAGCAAAAGGCGGGTGTGGTGGATCATGAGGTCAGGATATCGACACCATGCTGGCTAACACAGTGAAAGCCCGTCTCTACTAAAAATACAAAAAATTAGCCGGGCATGGTGGTGTGCACCTGTAATCCCAGCTACTAGGGAGGCTGAGGCAGGCGAATTGCTTGAACTTGGTAGGTGGAGGTTGCAGTGAGCCGAGATTGCGCCACTGCACTCCAGCCTGAATGACAGAGCAAGACTCCATCTCAAAAAAACAAAACAAAACAAACAAAAAACACAAAACATTGAAACTCAAAGTTCAATACCCAAAGTCATCAATGTACCCTACTACCAGTTCAAATAAGTCACATGCAGACTTTTACTTAATGTTTCCAGTGCATGACATGATGTAATTCAGAGAAAAGTATACCAAATCAATGTTATAATTATTGTAGGAGCACTCAGTAAAGCCTTCAAGGTGTCATTATCCCCAGTGATGCCCTCAGAAATGACAGTAACCTGAAATTTCATTTACATTTTCACATATGTCCTTGTTCCTGTTTTACATGTCCATGTCCCCAGAGGGGAAAAAATGATTTGAAAAATCTGAAGAAACATGGAACTCCAGCTTCCAAGGGAAAAATCCACTCCAAGGCTACACAGAGAAAGAAGCTAGTATTCTAGATCATGTTAGAAAAATAACACAGAGGGCTAGGGTAAAAAGAAAGGAGTAAAAGCACTATTTTATCAAGGTACTAGATCAATTTAGTGGGATTCTGATTCAGTAGGCCTGGGGGGTGTCCAGGAAACTTCATTTTTAACTACCAGCCCATAGGATTCTGATGCAGATAGCCTGGGAAGACCTTTTAGAAACCTATCAGTAGATACTGTTAAGAATAAGAAGCAAAAGGCCGGGTGTGGTGGATCATGAGGTCAGGATATCGACACCATGCTGGCTAACACAGTGAAAGCCCGTCTCTACTAAAAATACAAAAAATTAGCCAGGCGTGGTGGTGGGCGCCTGTAGTCCCAGCTACTCAGCAGGCTGAGGCAGGAGAATGGTGTGAACCCAGGAGGTGGAGCTTGCAGTGAGCCGAGATCGCACCACTGCACTCCAGCCTGGGCGACAGAGAGAGACTCCGTCTCTAAATAAATAAATAAAAAAGAGTAACAAGCAAAAAAAGAGACATCAAGGAGATGCACTGTCAGTTAGATCACAGGAAGGTGAGACACCTGGCTACCAGAGACGATAACCAGCAGCCAGGGATAATAATTAAGGACAATGAAATTAAGTAATTAAAGAAAAATACTTACAGTGTGGGTGTTGATGATTTCACCAATGGAAATGTAGATTACTGGTTTGGTGAGGGTTACTAAATCAGAGTACTCATCCACATTAAATTTATCCTGAAGCTCTGGGACATCACAAGCAGTTTGGAAAAACCGTCTGAAATAAGCACAGGAGGCAGCCCCCCAAAAAGGGACATACGCATGAGAAGTTGGCAAGAGGACATTTCACAAACCTCTCACATAATGAGTGCAAACAGAAGCCAGTCAATACAGTTACTTCAAGAGAAAGTGCTGTGTATTTGCTGTGCTTGACAACCTTGGGATACTGGCTCTAATAACTTCTTACTCCACCTGGTTTGTAGTTTTAGTTTTACCCTTAAGAACCATTGCACCATGATTTAAAACAGTTCTCAGGCACCATTAGGAGAACCAATTCTATCTCTAAGACAGTGCTCTGAAGCATTCAAAACTACATGTTAATTTACCAAAATTTACAAAAATTTTTGCTCTGAAGCATTCAAAACTAGATGTTAATTTACAAAAATTAAAAGCATTCTCCAATTCTCTGATTACAAGGTAACGTACTAAATGCATAATCATCATTTTTATGTTAACTACTATCTATTTCATAAGTGTTAACTACTATGTATTTCATATGAAAATTCTCTTCAAAGTAAATGGATCATCTTCTGGAGTCCCGGGCACATCAAACATGTCTTCTACAATATGGCAGTCAGGGAAAGTGAGGGGTGGTTTTTAATCTTATCTTTCCCCTCAATGATAAAAATACATCCACAGACTCTCTTAAGCACTTGTGCCTTTCCCCGTACCTGAATTTCTGGTAGGACTGGGAAAGATATTCATTAATGATGCTTAAGTGGGCATTATCTCCCAGAAACATCTTATTAGAAGCAGCATGCTGAAGCATTTTTGCAATGGAACCCAGATTTCGGCGTTGGTCTGTGGTAAGCTGGCCTCCTGCCGAGAGGTCAATGATGTCAAAGGCATCAGGAGCAACAATGGCTGGATTCATGTATCGATAATAAAGCAAGTTACCAATAATCTGGAACAGATGAAACAGAAAGATGAGTATTAAGACATACCACCACGTAAGCCACAAATGACTTTGCTAGCAAAGAAAAGCAGAAAATGCAGTCCTATGAGTAAAAAATAAATAAAAAATACATACACACATGCACGCATGCACATATACACACTTTTTCTCATGGCCTGGAACTAAATGAAATATCCCTTTGTTCAATACAGGAAAACAATGAGAACAGAACTGAAAACTACTGCCAGTAGTTAATGAAAGAGCAGATTCAGAAGGTAAAAATGACACACTTAAAGTCTGTTATTAAGTATTTCAGGACATCTTTTGTTCACATATCATGGTAGCAAATAAGGCTGGTGTCACCCACATGCACTTTGTACTTTCATGTAGATGGGTTTTCCTTATAAAAAGCTAACAAACATAGCTAAATTCCTTAACATGACCCAATCAGCATAGAGTAACCCCACCTCCCAACATTCTCATGCTGCAGACTTCAAAGGCCAAGTCCATGCCTCTGAAATTAAATTCACTTAACACACATCTCTTCCACAGAAGAATTCAGGGACAGTCACAGCATTCCCCCTAGAGTTTCATTCAGAAGAAATAAAATTAATTCACCTGAACAGAAAGTCTAGAATCGAGGCCTCACTGTAGGAAAGCACAGAACTAGGAGAGAGAAGAAAAAAGCATTCAGATTAAAAAAAAAAGAGAAGAGAAGAGCACAGCTGAGTAAGAAAGAGTTATCAGCAACAGCCTTAGCAGAAATAATTGTGCTTGCTACTATTTGCCAGGTCACCAGCAGAGGGAACAATACTACAGCGAAAAGATAGGACTCAAAGAAACTCATCTGAAAACAGGAAAAATCCATCTTTCTACTTGTTTGATGTTTGTGCGCCAAACTATAGGAAGTGTTTCATCCTAAGAGAGGTATCATTTACCAATTACAATTGTTTTCAAAAGCTCACAATCAATGGTAAGCTACTGCCAGAACCTACACTTAGGTAGTTAGTAACGATCTACAGTCAGTCCTGCTTTTATAGCTTTGTCCTCAAAGGGCAGGAGTCTGCCGGCTATGAGATTCTTACCTTCAGCAGCTCATCCTCACCAGCATCAGGGAACTTCTCATGCAACGAGTCCTTCAGCACTTTGGCAATGAAGCGCATCCCGTAACTGCGGGATGGACAAAACTTAGTGAGAAGGGCCAAGGAGCAGAAAGGCACTTACTGCTGGGCTCTACTGGGGGTCATGACAACTGATGGCACTCACGGGATTTTGTCCACAGAGCTGACAATGGCCGAGAGAAACTTGTCTGTCACAGCCCGCATGTTCCTGATGGAGCTGTCTAGCCGTGTCTTCACTTCTTCATGAGCTAGCGCCTGCTCAGGGGTCACATCATAGGGCAGTTTGCTGGGAAGACAGAAATTATACCCAACTATGTTAGACTAACAGCCAGGAACAGCCTGAAGCAAGTGTCTTATCTTTCATAAACTGAAAGACCCAGAAATACTAGATAGCTTAAGCTCATGCTCACAGGGCTGGTAAGTGATAAGGCTAGAATCTGAACTCAGGTTTTTAACTGTGAATCAGGTGCCTGAATTGTGTGCCAGGTACAATAATAGGCACTTGGGAATAAAAGTTATACACGACATGATACCTTCTCTTGAGTCTTTTACAGTCTGGTGGGAGTGACACACAAACAAATGATTATAAACCTATTCTGCTGTAAATCAGTTCACCAAAAGTGCTACAGGACCATAGGGAAAGGGCTTCAACTCAGAATGGAAAAAGTAAGAAAGGCTTCCAAAAGGAAGGGATGCTTGAACTCAAGAAAACGGGAGAGGAAGAGTCTTCTAGGAAGGAAGGGGAGACAGGAGAAATGAGAGCGGAAAAACAGACAGGGAGCAGGCCATGGCAGACTCTGTATACGATACTGACAAATCTGAGCTTTGCTAGAAACCAGAGGGAGGTCTTCAAAGATAGGAGCGCTACGCCAGGAACAGCAGCACACGCTAGCATTCCCAGCTACTAGGAAGGTTGAGGTGGGAGGATTGCTTGAGCAAGACCTTGTCTCAAAAAAAAAAAAAAAAAAAAAAGAAGCAGAGAGCGCTTTGGTACACACAAGGGGAAGAGAAGGCAATGCGACCACAAAGGCAGAGGCTGGAACCACAGAGCCACAAGTTGAGGGATGTCAACAGTCACCACAAGCTGTAAGAGTCAAGAAACAGAGTTTCCACTAGAGCCTCTGCAGGGAGTGTGGCTCTTCCAGTACCTCGACTTCATGATAATAGTTTTAGATTTTGTGAGACAATGAATTTTGGTCGTTTTAAGCCACCAAATTTGAGGTGGTGATGTGTTATGGCAGCCTTAGAAAATACAAGTAGAGGCCAGGTGTGGTGGCTCACGCCTGTGATCCCAACACTTTGAGAGGTGGAGGTGGGTGGATCACCTGAGGTCAGGAGTTTGACCTGACCAACATGGAGAAACCCCATCTCTACTATAAATATAAAAATTAGCCGGGCATAGAGGCGCATGCCTGTAATCCCAGCTACTTGGGAGGCTGAGGCAGGAGAATCACTTGAACCCGGGAGGCAGAGGTTGCGGTGAGCCAAGATCACACCATTGCACAACAGCCTGAGCAACAAAGCGAGACTCTGTCTCTCAACAACAACAAAAGAAAAATACAAGTAGATAGGAATACCCTTCTTCATTTGTCACAGCATGGCTAAATTAAAATAGGTAGGCTATGAATACAAGAATTCTGCAAAAATCAACAGAAACATTCTATGAGAAATAAATAAATACATGGAACTTACAATAAATAATATTATATATTTTATTATTTATATGATTTTCAAAAGTAGTAACCAGCAAGGGAATCAATATGCTAAAAAACATTGGTCATAGAACAGAATATTAACTTTCTGAGATTTTAGGAAAGAACATTCCCAAGAGGTGACAAGATTCCAGTTTGCTACGTGTATTGTGGCTGAAGTAAAAGAAGAAAGCTAAGGGACCTATGACGCTTACCTGCAGGACAGATCCCCACCACATCACCACACCTCATAGTCACTGGTATCTTAAAAAGAGTTCAAATCAATTTCCTTTTTTTTAAAGATATGGGGTCTATGTCGCCCAGGCAGCACTCAAACTCCTGGGCTCAAGCAATCTTCCTGTCTTGGCCTCCTGAGCAACTGGGACTACTGGTGCATGCCACTATGCCTGGCTCAATTTCCATTTTATGAAAGGCAAAATGAGACCAGTTTCTCATAGGTACCCACAAGAAAACCAATCCTGAAATGTCCAGCAGGCTTTGGATCTAAAAATGACTGACTCATGGACCTTCAGAGGAAATAACTGAGAAGCCCTGAGCCAGTGTATATGGGGCTATCAGCAAGGAATGCCCTGGGTTGCAGGCAAAACTTCCCAGACAAGTATTGCACTTGGCTGAGCACATTCCTGGATGTGCAGGCCTCAGGTATGCAGGCAAAAAAGTTAAAAAGACTTTTGCAATGATCTGAGTCCTGATAACAGACCTACATGGTACTGAGAACCAATCAGATGCCAAATGATTCCTAATAAGGATAAGCCCTTTCTTTTTTTTTTGTCAACCTAGGATGGAGTGCAGTGGTGCCATCAAGGCACACTGCAGCCTCAACCTCCCATGCTCAACTGATCCTCCTGCCTCAGCCTTTGGAATAGCTCGAACTACAGGTGTGCACAACCATGCCCAGCTAATTTTTTTTTTTTTTTAAAGTAGGGACAAGGTATTCCTATGTTGCCCAGGCTGGTCTCAAACTCCTGAGCTCAAGCAATCCTCCTGCCTCAGCCTCCCAAAGTGTTGGGATTACAGGCGTGAGCCACCACGCCTGGCAAGATAAGCCCTTTCAAGGAGTCAGCAGAATGTTCTGTTCTCCACCCAGGGTACACCTCCCTGTTTGCCTGGCATCCAGGTAAACGGAAAGCAGAATGATGTAGAATAGTGTTATTCAAAGTGTGGACCAATGCCAGTCTACAAACTGATCAAAGACAAGATAAAGAGAATGAGTCAGAATATAAATCAATACATTGCTTCCTTCATTAAGAAAATCTTGCTATGGCCGGGCACGGTGGCTCAAGCCTGTAATCCCAGCACTTTGGGAGGCCGAGACGGGCGGATCACGAGGTCAGGAGATCGAGACCATCCTGGCTAACACGGTGAAACCCCGTCTCTACTAAAAAAAAATATAAAAAATTAGCCGGGCGAGGTGGTGGGCGCCTGTAGTCCCAGCTACTCGGGAGGCTGAGGCAGGAGAATGGCGTGAACCCGGGAGGCGGAGCTTGCAGTGAGCTGAGATCTGGCCACAGCACTCTAGCCTGGGCGACAGAGCGAGACTCCGTCTCAAAAAAAAAAAAAAAAAAAAGAAAATCTTGCTATGAAAAAAAAGTATCAGTTGAACTAAAAAGTGTGCACAGATGATTTTCCATCACTGATGTGCAAACCATACTTTGAATAGCAATGGTGTGGAGAGCTGCTACTCCACCTATGCCCAGAGAGCTTCATGCAGGATCTAACCTTACTCCACAACAACAAGAAGAAACCACAACAGACCACGCTGCTCACACCTCCATTTCCCACCCCTCTGGGTCCTCACCCAAGATGAATAAAACCAGAAACATTTTGGCATTCTGAACTCCCTTTCCTCAGCATTACCCATATTTGATTGGCACACTTTTGCTTTAGATCAACTAATGTTGGTGGTTATGCTATGGCTCTAACTCAGTTATCTCCTGTAATATGTTAATTTAATTAGCCCAACTCTCGATATTTCAGGGCAGCTCACCCCACACCATTTTCTTTTTCCTTTATTGAAACACAGTGATCTCACCCAATCTATATGAACCTTCTCATTCAACTGCATCCCTAGTTATGCCAGGTCCTTTTAAGTCCTACACCCTCCACCTTAGAGTGTTCAGACATGAACACTCTGCACCTAGCTCTTAGTAAGGCTGGGTTCATCTTAGCCTTTGGACCTCAGCTAAATGAAATTTTATCTTCTGGGATAGGCTTTCCCTAACCACCTTATGTTAGCTCCCTCTTATAAAGTCTCCATTACAGAACCCTATTTACAACTTCACAAAATTTTCCTCAATGTTTAATTATGCTTTTATTTTTATGTACCTGGTTGGTGTCTCTTCCACCCAATGAACTATGAAGAGAGGGCAGGGAGCATGTCTGTTTCACTCATTATTGCATTACTGTACACATCTCTAACACAATGCCTGGCACACAGTAAGTACTCAATAAATATTTGCTAAATAAGTGAGTTTATTACCAGGTCAACAACTTATAAAGCACAGTTTTCTAAAGAAAAACTATTTCAGGCTGGGTGTGGTGGCTCACGGCTGTAATCCCAGCACTTTGGGAGGCCGAGGCAGATAGATTGCTTGAGATCAGAAGTTCGAGACCAGTCTGGCCAACATAGCGAAACCCTTTCTCTACTAAAAATACAAAAAGGAGACAGGGGTGGTAGCGCGCGACTGTAATCCCAGTTACTTGGGAGGCTGGGGCATGAGAATTGCTTAGACACAGGAGGTGGAGGCTGCAGTGAGCCGAGATTGTGCCACTGCACTCCAGCCTGGGTGACAAGAGGGAAACTCTGTCTCAAAAAAAAAAAAAAAGAAAGAAAAGAAAAATTATTTGAACTAATATTAGTTTATAAATAAAGAGGGGGAAAAAAGAAGTAAAGAAAATAACAACATGAAAGAAAAGTGTTATTATGGTTAACATACCTTGCCTCTCCTGTCTGAGACTCCATCTGATTAACCCAAGATTTGTAAATATCCACAGGGTCAGTTTTGATGTTGAGAGATTTGTCATCCATAATTTCCTTCACAACTGGGGCCAAGATCTGTCTCAGGGCATTCTGGCCACGGGCTCCACGGTTGAAACTTACAACCATTTTAATAACCGTAGGATTTCCTGTGACAATCTCTTGAATCTGATCTACCTTCGACCTATAAAACATCAGATAAAAATTTAAACTCGTCACAGAATCCATCAACTTAAAAGATCCTTCCTGCTTAAAGATCCTATCTCCCTGAAACAGTTTCTCTTGAAACACTCCCCGGCACTCACAGAACGTTCCTGCAGCTGCACACTCAATCATGGTCATGATTAGGTCCGCTACTAGATAAAAATGTGAAATCTTCCTGTTCAGATCACTTTTTGAAATTATACCTTAATACAGAATGTTCCTAAAATTAACTTATCCCTTCCCTAGAAGCAGCAAGATTTTTTATCAGTTATTTAAAAATTAGATGCTTCTTTAGAGTAAGCATTTTTCATAAATTAATTGAGATCAAGAAAAGATCAGGAAGGCATGAATCTCAAACTGGGAGCCCCTGTGTTAGTGGGAAGGGGCCTATGCCCTTAAGAAATCTGTTCATACTTGATTTCCTCTTGAAGCGCTGTCTTAAAAAGCCGCAGGAGCAGGTACTCCTCTCGCTGGTTGGATGCGTAGTTGTAGAGTGTGAAGATTACAGAGTCCATGAACTTGGTGGACTTGTTCTGGGGCATCTGAAAAATTAGCTTGGCCAGATAGGTGGGATTGGTCTGAAATAGAACCAAGGGATAAGTCATTTGTAGGTAATATAAAGGCTGGCAAGGTATATTCAATTATTTAAAATTGAAGGACTAGAATATATATGAGAAAAAAATTAACAAATTAACGTATTACAGTGCCCGTCACTCACCCCTCAGTGAAATTCAAAAATATTTCCAGAGAGATCAATGGGTAAGGCTTTCTTGTGGAAAAACAAATTCACTAAATTTTTATAACACTGACTCCAGGAGCCACTTACTTGCAATAAATAAAACAGGTGCTGGTAAGCTTCCAACTTCTCTCTCTTCTCCTTGCTCAAAGCCTTGAGACCTCCCTTCTGTTTATTTATCATCATCATATCAGACAACTGTTCCTTATTTTTTTTGGTAAGTTTTTTACTGTGGGAAACCACATCCTATAAACAAAAATCAATACATAGATCAGAAAGCCTTCAAAGATGAACCTCTGGGCATTGAGGAAAGGTTTTAGTAGCACATGCAAACTCACATGAAGGTCTACTGCACTGGCAGATTCCCACCAAATATTTTAAAATCACTACACTTTATCCTGTTTTCAGTAAACCAATCAAATCCATTCCCATGTTCCAACAAAGAACCTGAGCCATAAGAATGTCCACTGAATTGGGAAACCAACTTCTAGCAATCTATTATAAAAATAATAACCACATATATACTGAAACAATAATTGCAATGTTATTTATAATAAATGCTTGGAAAACAACCTAAATGTCAAATACTAGGGGAAAAAGAGGTAAATTATAGTATTACCTTCTAAAAATCTATTATGCTACTGTTAAAAATAATACTTATGGCTGGGTGCAGTGGCTCACACCTGTAATCCCAGCCCTTTGGGAGGCTGAGGCAGGGGGATCACTTGAGCCCAGGAGTTTTGAGACCAGCCTGGACAACACAAAGAGACCCTATCTCTTATAAAAATATAATTTGCCAGGCGTGGTGGCGTGCACCTGTTGTCCTAGCTACTTGAGAGGCTCAAGTGGGAGAATCACTTGAGCCTAGGAGGTCGAGGTTGCAGTGAGTCATGATCATGCCACTGCACTCCAGCCTGGGGTACAGAGGGAAACTTTGTTTCAAAAAATAAAATAAAATAAATTATGACTACTTATCATAGCGAAATAGTCTTATCCTTTAATGCAAAGTAAGAACATAAGATACAAAATGACTGGGGTAGGTGAAATTAGGGGAAGACATTTATCTTCTTTTCTCTATCTAAATTTTGTCTATTAAATTGTTTTATGTCTTAAATAATTTTTTTTTTTTTTTTTTGAGACAGAGTTTCACTCTGTCACCCAGTCTGGAGTGCAGTGGTGCAATCTTGGCTCACTGCAACCTCTGCCTCCCAGGTTCAAGTGATTCTTCCACCTCAGCCTCCTGAGTAGCTGAAATTACAAGCATGTTACTACCATGTCCAGCTAATTTTTTGTATTGTTAGTAGAGACAGGGTTTCACCATGTTGGCCTGGCTGGTCTCAAACTCCTGGCTTCAAGTGATCCGTCCTCCTCGGCCTCCCAAAGTGCTGGGATTACAGGTGTGAGCCATCATGCCTGATCTGTCTTATACAACTTTTTAAAAAGCTTATGATGGCCGGGCACAGCGGCTCACGCCTGTAATCACAGCACTTTGGGACGCCAAAGTGGGTGGATCAGTCACTTGAGGCCAGGAGTTCGAGACCAGCCTGGCCAACATGGTAAAACCCTCGTCTCTACTAAAAATGCAAAAAAGCTGGGTGCCGTGGCTCACACCTGTAATTCCAGCACTTTGGGAAGCTGAGGCAGGTGGATCACCCGAGGTCAGGACTTCAAGACCAGCCTGGCCAACATGGCGAAACGCTGCCTCCACTAAAAATACAAAAATTAGCAGGGTGTAGTGGCATGCACCTGTAATCCCAGTTACTTGGGAGGCTGAGGTAGGAGAATTGCTGAACCTGTGAGGCAGAGATCACACCACTGCACTCTAGCCTGAGCGACAACAGGGAAACTCAGTCTCAAAAAAAAAAAAAAAAAAAGCCAAAAAGCAAAAAACAAAAAACATTAGCCAGGTGTAGTGTCACATGCCTGTAATCCCACCTACTTAGGAGGCTGAGGGAGGAGAATCGCTTGAACCTGGGAGGCAGAGGTTGCAGTGAGCTGAGACCACATCGCAGTACAACCTGGGCAACAGAGTGAGACTTGGTCCAAAAAAAAAAAAAAAAAAAGGCTCATGGCAGTAGCTGAGAAGAAGGTCAGCCTCCACCCTCCCCACCAGTCAGAAAGGTGAACGCAAGGGTTACAAAGCAGGATGAAGTGTTCCAAGACCACACTGGCCCTGGGCCATACCTGCAATGTAATCTTATTTTTCACTAACAGTCCAATTTTGATATCCATGAGATTGAGGTCATTCTCCAACTGCTGGTTAGAACGAATGAGGGTGATAACCTCTTCCCGCATCTTCATAAGGTCAAGCTCCTCCTGAAAATCCTGGTCACTTTGGTCCAGCAGGTGGACAAATTTTCGGACCACAATCATAGGAGGATCCTCAGCATTGACTGACAGAAAGTATGCATCAGACAAAGAATGGAGTTATCAGAAAAAGTACTATGTCTCAGGAAATAGCACTGTCTTGAAAAAGTAGTTCTATTCACACACATTTAATTTTGAGATGTGCTAAGACAACTATCAGGTGTAGTCTTCTGTGTCAGGCTATTGCTATGTTATGATAAAGGTTAATGCAACAAGCCAACAAGATACCTAGCCACATGTTAGCAAAGGGGCTTATGTCACAGGTCACACCCTCTCCCCCAAGCCTTGCCTTCAGGACAGTAAAAGAGGTCTGTGGAGAACACCCTGAACTTGGTGGCTCCCAGCCACTGCCTCAACTCTTCACGTGGAGCCAGTTACTCACTGAGAGTCTTGTAGTCATCCCGAGCTTTGTTTGCCCGAATAAAAGCCTGGATTTTGATAATGTCATTTATCTAAGGAACAAAAAAGAAGAAGAAGAAATTCCTCTGTTCATCTGTCTACCAAAAATATGGCAAAGCAGCTCCTAATGGCCTGTATGATCCAAGGGTGCTTACATGGTCCCGGAAGTACTGCAGGCGATCTCGATAGCGCTTTCTAGCCTGGTGCATCCTTGCCAGGGACTGAATCTATGGAAAAGGGATCCTGAAAATTAGAAGAGTCCTTCATCTCAACACTGTTATATCTGCACCCCTCATGGAGAAACCCTGCTCAGGCTACCATACCTTTACAACTTCGTCTTTGTGGGAACGCAAGTAAGCTAACCGATCTTGATATGCCTTCTTCTGCTTGTATCCTCTCCACTGCGACTGAAACAATCAAATGTTACAGAGGACATATTACTTCCCAAGCATCAATGGAAGTTAAAAAAAAAAAAAATCTTTTATCTTGATATATGATCCAAGTACAATTTCATGATGGAAGTTTTAGGAAGGACCACTTCCAACAGTGACAGGGGAACACACACACCTTTTATAGTGCAGCCATACAGATTCATTTACTGGCTTCTTCCAACAAATCAGGTGAGGAAGATAAGATACAATGGGGTATTCCCCTTTTACAGATGGGGACACAAACTTGGAGATTCACCACTGTCTGGTAGCAGTGCAACCATCTTTCCTAACTCAGAATTCTTTCTAGGACATTGTTCTGCCTTATCATTGAAGCAAAACCACAGTTGTTTTCCTCAAGGTTCAAATCTTACAGAAAGGTATAGTCTTAGCAGAAGAGAGGAACAGGTACCCAAGAACTGCCACTGTGCCACCATTAAACACCTGTAGGCACACTACGGTTATATGGTAGTAAAGAGGAGGTACCTGTCAAAGAAAAGAGAAGACTAAGAGTCCAGAAGTCAAAAATCACACTCAGACAGTCAATGGTCATGACAGCCGACCGTTTATTACCCCTGCTCTAGATGCCCGCTTGCTGTCTGTGTGGCAGGTTCTGAAATACCTGAATGCAGGTGATGGCAGGGATTTGTTTCTTCAGGAAATTCATCCTGGATCGGAATTCCTGTCGAACTAAGTATCCACGGCAGCGAGCCTGCAGCCTGGTGATCAGGCCTTCGTTAGCCAGCCACAGTTGTTCTCGGTTATATGCAGCAGTCACCCCAGAGATAGAACTCTGAAAAAGCAGTGGTTACATTCAAAGACAGTTACAGGCAAGAACGGATGCAGGTTTTCTCAAAGTATCATCCACAGCACACAAGCTAACACTCCTGCTTCTTAAATCTATACTGTATCATTAGCTACGCGATATGAATAAAGCCCTCAAGTCTGTTTTTCAGGACCAAGTTGTTCTCACACACCTCCTCATACCTAGAAAACATATCATAAACAAAAACTTAATCTTCTTTTGCTTCATATGTCATCTCACTTATCCATCTATCCAACACTGACTAGGCTGGGCACTGTGCTGGCTGATCTGGGGTCACTGCAGACAAGAATAGAGTGACAGGTACCGAACAGGGCTGTGTGCCAAGTATCAAGGGACCCCTAGAATGTCACAATGCAGGACATCTCAGGGGGAGAGACCAGAGGTGAGGACTGAAAATTGCTTCCCCAGGCAGATTGCAAATGGTCTTGAAAAGTAGCCTAGAGGGTTTGGACTGTTACTAAAGATACTGGAGAGCCAGAAAACTTTGTCAAGCAAAGGAATAAAACAATCAGATGTTTATTATTTATTTTAGAGACAAGGTTTTGTTCTGTCACCTAGGCTGGAGTGCAGTGGTGCAATCTCAGCTTGCTGCAGCCTCCAATTCCTGGGCTCAAGCAATCCTCCCAGCTCACCTCCTGAGTAGCTGGGGCTACAAGTGTACCAGCACACCTGGCTAATTTTAATTTTTTAAAAAATATTTTTTGAAGAGATGAGTCCTCATTATATTGTCCAGGGTGGAGATTATTTTTAGAAAAACTACTGTTAGGAAAGTAGCTGACAGATAAGAGTGAGGTGAGACTTCAACCAAGGGGGTGAATTACAATGCTGCTATTGTGATCCAAGTGAGAGATGGCCTGGGCTTGAACAAGGGCAGCAGGAGTAAGAATGGTTAGGAACATCTGGTTACCTATCCTCCAATATCCACCTTCTCCTTTCTCGTTGGTAACAGAGCCTTGATTTTTTTTTTTCTTCTTTTTTTCTGGGCAACACTATATGCACTTAAAAGACTCCACGAGTGGTCAGGCCTGGTGGCTCACGCCTGTAATCCCAGTACTTTGGGAGGCTGAGGTGGGTAGATCACCTGAGGTCAGGAGTTGGAGACCACCCTGGTCAACATGGAGAAACCCCGTCTCTACTAAAAATACAAAAATTAGCCAGGCATGGTGGTGCATGCCTGTAATCACAGCTACTCGGAAGGGTGACGCAGAAGAACTGCTTGAACCTGGGAGGCAGAGGTTGTGGTGAGCCGAGATCACGCCACTGCACTCCAGCCTGGGCAACAAGTGCGAAACTCCCTCTCAAAACAAACAACAAAAAACAAAAAACTCCATGAGATAGAGAGAGGTCATGCGCTGTGAGCAGCAGTAGTACGGCAAGACCTTTGAGAAAGCTCCTTGAGAGAGACAGCTGGCAGCACACCTTTTTTGCTTTCCTTCCCCTTCTTCCTACTTCCTGCTTGGACTGCTAACTTGATGGTCAAAGCTCCAAGCTGTCACTGTAGGTAACAAGGTGACCTCGAGAATGGAAGTCACATGCTAAGAATGACAGAGCACAAAGATGGAGGATCCTGGGACAGATGATACCATGGAGCCACATTTTCCCTGGACTGCTGAACTGCAGAATCATTTCACGTGAGATAAAAATACAACCTTATACACTATTGCACCCTCTGGTTTTTTCCTATTAAACTGTGTTTGAGGTGTCTGCTGGACTTCTGGACTGCAAAAGGAAGGGCAAAAACCTGGTGGTGGGGAAAAGGGCTAATGTCTGGAAGTACAGATTTAGGAGTCACAAGCACAGGGGTAAGGGCTGGAGCCACAGGCGTGAAAGAGATCACTCAAAGAATGCGTAGACGAAGAGAAGAGGGCCAATGGAATCTTCATATAATTCAAGCAGAGGTAGAGAAAGGAAGGTAGCAAGAGAGATTAAGAAGGAACATTCAGAAGTAGGAAAATCAGAAGAGAATTGTATGGGAGAAGCTAAAGGAATTAAGGGTTTGAGGAAGAGACTTTTGACAAGTCAAATACGATGAGTGCTCAGAACTGAATTTGGCAATTAAAAGGTTATTGATGAATTCTAAAATAAGAGTTTTACTAAGTAAAAGCTGGACAGGAAACCACACTGCTGTGAGCTAAGAAGTGGATGGTAACAGACAGTGAATTAGTGACGAGTAGACTAACTTTCAAGGCCCTTAGCAAGAGTATGAATGTAGGTGAGTACAGATCGGGGAAATTCCATAGGCTTTTAAAAATGTTTGTATTATTATTTGTTCAAAGATGTGGGAAATAAAGATGCCTACATATGTAGGTTGCTACTTAAAATACAGTTCTTGGGCCAGCAGCATCAACATCACCTGGAAGCTTGTCAGAAATATAGATTTTTCTCAGAACTCACACTAGAATCAGAGCCTTCATTTTAACAAGATCCCAGGTGATTCAGACAGACATTAAATCCTGACAAACACTGGAGGAAGAGCACGAAAAGTATAAGGTCTGCAAGGAACTGGGAGAGCATGAAATCAAGCAGTAAGATAAATAATGAGCTTTAGAAAGGATAGCTGTTTCCTCTGGAGAGAAAATGAAGAAGGAATCAGTGAAAATCCAAGTAAGCTGAAAGTACAGAGAGTGGGGAGTACAGAGTGGGAGGATCTATATGTGATGGCCACTATTGTTGGCAGGGGAGGTAAAAGGTCAGGTCACATGCTGAAAATGAGGTAGCATCCCTTCCCGTTTAAATTCTTAGGTCCATATATGCAAAACACTATTCAAACATGAGTGTTTCTGCGGAGGTTAATAAGATTCTCAAAGGTGTCCCTGACCTAACAAGAGTTAAAAATCACTCTGCTAGAAGTTGTACCCTGAATTCCTCAGCACAGCACATTAGGCCCTCAAGCTTCAATCTGGGCCTCTTGTCCTGCCACATCTACCACGTGCCAGGTAATACACCATTCATCTCTCCCTCAGGGGTCCGTATCCTTTCAGTATTCTGTGCTTTTTCCTTTTCTATTTTCTTTCCTACTTTCTTTTTATAATTTCAGCAAGCTCATCCTTAACTTTCCCTTTCTGTCTAGAACAGCCTTTTCTTTTTTTCTTAGCTGCTAAAATATTATCTACGCTATGTTACTCCAGGACAAAATTAAAATTTACCTTAAGACTTCCCTTATTGTGCTGTTATTAGAGCACCACTTCTCTCTGCCTTACATTACAGTACTCGGTTTTGTGTCTGCTGTTCTCACAACACTGTGAGATACTGGGAGGTAGAGACTCTCTGATACCTATTTCTATCTTCTCAATGCCCAGAACAGAGTTCAGTGAATTCAAATTTCATCACCTGTGAAATCATTAGCAATGAAAATGAAACACTGGAAAGGTAAGACACTGTAATCCACCATATAAAGAGAACTTTAACCACAAGGTAGAAATCATCCATCTGATGGTAACTCCTGAATAAAGGAACTATTTCACTTTTTCCACAGGTGTATTTTTGACTTGTTCCACACAAGATTTGGGAAATATTGACAAAGGGAAGTCAATGACCTTTTGAAAATATTTTATTGTCCTTTTTCTCTAGGAATCTTGAATGTCTATTAGTAACGTGTCTAATCATGACCTACAGGAGCTTACTGAACATCTTCCCTCAGTATATATTCTTCCCCTTTAACATTCATTAAACAACTCTGGTTTAACTGACAGGAGTGCAGCACCAAGTTAAGCCTTAAAAGTCCTCAACAGTCCATCAATGACAATGTAACTCCCACTTAGAGAAAGTACTGCAAACTTAGCTGCTCACCTTAAAAACTACTAGGGGGCATAGATAAGCACAAATGTGACTAAAATTCGAATCCAAGTACATTAAATTCTAAATGAATACAAAGTTCTTTGAGAGCTTCAAAGGAAGATGAAGGGGGTAAGGAAAGGAAATTTTAAAAAGATTCTTAGAGGAGGTGACTAGAGATGCGTGTGTTTGGAGGACTGAATTTTTAAGGAGGACTGAATTTTTAAATTAAATTTTATTTTTTTGAGACAGGGTCTTGCTCTGTTGCCCAGCCTGGAATGCAGTGCTGGGATCATGGCTCATTATAGCCTTGACCTCCTGGGCTGAACTGATCCTTCCACCTCATCCTCCCAAGTAGTTAGAATCCCAGACACACACCATTACGCCCAGCTAATTTTGGTATTTTTTGTAGAGATGAGGTTTCACCATGTTGCCCAGGCTGGTCTTGAACTCCTGGGCTCAAGCAGTCTTTTTGCCTTGGCCTCTCAAAGTGCTGGGATTACAGGTGTGAGCCACCACGCCCAGCCTGAATTTTTTTCTTTTTTTGTATCAAGAATCAGTACAAAGGGAAGGATAGAATTTTGACAGATATGGATGGCAGGGGAGAGACATCTCATGACAGCAGAGACTTTGGTTCATGACTATATCCCCATTCCTTAGAAGAGTACCTGCTACATTTGAGGTATCTGACAAATAACTGTTGAATGGGCTGGGTGCGCTGACTCATACCTGTAATCCCAGTACTTTGGGAGGCTGAGGCAGGTGGATCACTTGAGGCCAGGAGTTCGGGACCAGCCTGGCCAACAGGGCAAAACTTCGTCTCTACTAAAATTACAAAATTAGCCAGGTATGGTACACGCCTGTAATCCCAGCTACTCGGGAGGCTGAGGCAGGAGAATCGCTTGAACCTAGGGAGGTGGAGGTTGCGATGAGCCAAGACTGCACCACTGCACTCTAGCCTAGGTGACACAGTAAGACTCTGTCTCAAAAAAACAAAACAAAACAAAACAAAAAAACAAAAAAAAACTGTTGGACAGCATAAGCAAAGACACAAAGACATAGAAGATGAAAAAGTACTTTAAAAGCTCTATGAAAATGCTACCTTTATTTGAAAGTGCAGGTTGTAGCTAATATAATTCGTGGAACAGTCAGAAAAGAGACTGAAAATACAAACTGGGAAAGATTAAAGAAGTTGCATTTAATGGAGTCAGCAACCTTCCATTTTTCTTTTATAGATCATCTAACTTTTCTTAGCACATGGTTTATATCACTTAATTCTATAATTCAGATGTTTTACAAATTCAGGCCTTAGTCGCTACCCCAACTAATACAAAAAAATTAGCCCAAAACAGCTCATTACATAACCTCAGTTTTAGTCTAGGGTTTCTGACCACATGCCCTTTTCCTCTTAGTTAATATCACAGCTTGAAAACACTTTCTCGGCCGGGCGCGGTGGCTCAAGCCTGTAATCCCAGCACTTTGGGAGGCCGAGACGGGCGGATCACGAGGTCAGGAGATCGAGACCATCCTGGCTAATACGGTGAAACCCCGTCTCTACTTAAAAATACAAAAAACTAGCCGGGCGACGAGGCGGGCGCCTGTAGTCCCAGCTACTCGGGAGGCTGAGGCAGGAGAATGGCGTAAACCCGGGAGGCGGAGCTTGCAGTGAGCTGAGATCCGGCCACTGCACTCCAGCCTGGGTGGCAGAGCAAGACTCCGTCTCAAAAAAAAAAAAAAAAAAAAAAAAAAAAAAAAAAAAGAAAACACTTTCTCTCAGCTTCTTCATATGTGAAGAAAGGTGACTTACCTGGATCTCCTCCCGTGAAAGCTGCATAGAATTTTGCACAAAATTTGGGGGTTCGTCCCATCCTCCTTCCTGAGTCTCCAGATTGTGGTAATAATAATATCCACCTTTTACCCAGTGCTTCACCCACTTGCTGTTATTATCTCCTGGCAGAAAATAAAGGAAAGATAGAAGACACCCAGAGCCACACTCCCCAGCTGTACACGTCCAGAACTGCAGGATTACTACAGTCAGTTCTCACAGTCTAAATGAAGACCACTCCAAAAGCTGTTCCTTGGATCTGTGAGAGTAAAGGGGGGATCCTAAGCCCCCATTAAATTATGGCTTTGTAATGACTAACTTAGCTCATTTATGTCTGTAAGAAGAAAATACCTATGATGTCCAATTATGGAATTAACCATGATTAACTTTGTTTATTCCAAAGCCTATGTTTAAGGCCTGTCCGTCTTAAAAAATTTGCAACCATTCAGCCTCTCCAGTTTTTCAATTTATTTATTTATTTATTTTTTGAGACACAGTCTTGCTCTGTCGCCCAGGCTGGAGTGCAGTGGCACGATCTTGGCTCACTGCAGCCTCTGCCTCCTGGGTAGCTGGGAGTACAGGTGCATGCCACCACGCCCAGCTAATTTTTGTATTTTTAGTAGAGAGACAGGGTTTTACCATGTTGGCCAAGCTGGTCTTGAACTCCTGATCTCAGGCAATTCACTCGCCTTGGCCTCCCAAAGTGCTGGGATTACAGGCGTGAGCCACCGCACCCGGCCCAGTTTTTCGATTTTTAAAAGTCCATAAAATGTGATAAGAAATCTTAAGTTTTTCCTGGTTTTTACACTCAAACTACTTTTAATTGCCTATAGGCTTAATCAGAACTACTGCTACTCTGTGAAAGATAAGCAGTTAAATATTTTAATCTTTCCCACATTCTAAGAAAATTTGTCTTGTTAACACAGCTGTCCACAAAGGGGGGAGGGAAAGGCTATTTTCAAAAACAGAGATTTTTATCTCCTTTAAAATGAGCCTAAGTACCGTACATCTACGCTAAAAGATCTTTCCCTATAGCTTATCCCTTTCCTCTACATCTGTCCCCTCGTATACTCAAGGATTAGCTTCAGGGCACATATGTATTACCCCAGAACTCACCTACTGCCAGTTTTTTCTTCTTGGCTTCAGCAAGGTCACTCTGGTAAGTTTCACCACATTCAGGGATGACTCCATATAAGCCAACATCAGGGGAACGAAGGGCACTCAGTGTTTTGCCAACATCACCACTTTCTACCGCCTCATTAATGGCAAAGATTCCTAAAGCAACTATTCCAGGAAAGAATTGTTACTAGAATAGTTTAGAGAGTATCTAAACTCACATACTGGTTCACCTAACTATATCTACTGGCAAATTATTCCCCCATACCTATCTTGGTCAAGCTGTATGGAGCACCTTGTCACCCCCAGCCTCCACCAAAACAGAAATAAAACAGGTGATACATACACTTCTGTGCTTCTTGGGTGTCTTTGTTGGACTGCCAGATTCCACCTTGAATTTCATCCAACCATAACACAGCTGACTCATCCTGGATTTCCTACATATCATTGAAACCAAATTATTATTATTATTATTTTTTTTTGAGACGGAGTCTTGCTCTGCCACCCAGGCTGGAGTGCAGTGGCCGGATCTCAGCTCACTGCAAGCTCCGCCTCCCGGGTTTACGCCATTCTCCTGCCTCAGCCTCCCGAGTAGCTGGGACTACAGGCGCCCGCCTTGTCGCCCAGCTAGTTTTTTGTATTTTTAAGTAGAGACAGGGTTTCACCGTATTAGCCAGGATGGTCTCGATCTCCTGACCTCGTGATCCGCCCGTCTCGGCCTCCCAAAGTGCTGGGATTACAGGCTTGAGCCACCGCGCCCGGCCTGAAACCAAATTATTAAAGTCATGAAATTGGGGTACCTGTAACATACATGTGATGAGGGGGGCTTCCCAGACACAATTCAATATGGAAGAACAGGCTTAAAAAATATGAGACACGTGGGTTAGTCAAATGGAAGAAGTAGGCATCAAAAAAACTGGTAAAAGATTGGGTGCAGTGACTCACACTTGTAATCCAACACTTTGGGGGGCTGAGGCAGGAGGAATGCTTGAGCCCAGGAGTTCCAGACCAGCCTGGGCAACATAGTGAGACCCCATCTCTCTCTAAAAAAATTAGCCAGGCATGGTGGCGCATGCCTATAGTCCTAGCTACTAGGGAGGCTGAGGCAGAAGGACTGCTTGAGCCCAGGAGGTTCGGTTGCAGTGAGCTGTGTTCTTACCACTGCACTCCAGCCTGGGCAACAGAGTAAGACCCTGTCTCCAAAAACGAACAAACTGGTAAAGGTCATAAGATAAGGGAAATGGCTCCCATGTAGGTGAAGATTATATAAAGATGAATTTAAGTGATGCAGGAGGAGTAGTTCAGCTAGAAGGGGCAAGAGGCCCAGATAGACTGGGAAGGGGTCCAAAGACTTTAACAGGGTGACAAGGGCCAGGGTATATATATATGAATATGCAGTACTTATTTGAAAGCCTCCTTTGCCAACAATATTCAGAGGAAGTTAATGTTCTCTATGACTACTAATGTTTTTAAGACTGCCAAGTCTTACTTTAAGCAGAACCTTTGAAGTATCATATTTAAAGCCAGGAGTCACTACAGGCAGTCTACATTTCTTACCAGCTGATATCCTAAAACTTGAATGTTAAATCAGTTGCTGGGAACTTAAAAGCAAATTTTCACAGAGAAACATAACGAATGTTGTGATTACTTTCCTTAGTACAGCTAACAAGCCTCACAACATAGTCTGAGTTGACTATTGCGGACAGAGAAGATGTATGATGTAGTGGAGGTGACTTACGTTCCTCTTTCTAAATGCGTTAAGACAATTTTCTTTTTTAAAAGAGCTTGTTGGTGACCATTAAACTGAACGGCATTTTAAACAGAAATAGATTAGTAGAAATAGCTTCCTCTAGTATTTTCCTTTTTTTTTTTTTTGAGATGGAGTCTTGCCCTGTGGCCCAGGCGGGAGTGTGGTGGCGCAATTTCTGTTCATTCAAGCTCGGCCTCCCGGGTTCATGCCCTTCTCCTGCCTCAGACTCCCGAGTAGCTGGGACTACATGCACCCGCCACCACACCCGGCTAATTTTTTGTATTTTTTTTAGTAGAGACAGGGTTTCACTGCGTTAGCCAGGATGGTCTCAATCTCCTGACCTTGTGATCCGCCCGTCTCGGCCTCCCAAAGTGCTGGGATTACAGGCGTGAACCACCACGCCCAGCCGTATCTTCCAATTTTCAAGAATGTGGCTGCCATATTCCAATTTGGGGAAGTAGCTTAAGGATTAGCCCCAGGGAGTCACTACTGTTACTGAGAGTTAACACAACAGGATTCTACTTCTACCTACTCGCAGTGTGAGAGTCAGAATCAGAAACCACTGCTGATAACCCCGTTAGATTTCCGTGGCCACACTGAGGTTATGCAAGCTTCAACAATCTCAAAGAGTGGGGGTCCTTTGTTAAGATGCCTGTAAGGTCTTTACAGAAAGCATCAATTCAGCAGATTACTGGGGCACTCTTCTCTAGAAAAGACAAGACACTTCAGGTTTTAAAGTGGCCAGGTTGTGGGAGTCATGTTTGTGGTGATCTGGGCAGACCCAACAAAATTAACATACTCATGAGGCTTGAGCTAATAGCAATTGGTATAAACAGCAGCTCAAAAATTCATTTAGATTGCCTGATGTGAATATAATTTGCCAAGGCACGAATGAGGCAGAATAAAGAACTCAATAAATCACCATAACTATGTGTCCAAATGAGGGTCTGAGCTGTGAGGCAAAGTGAAACGTTTGACTGCCCAACAGTTGAAGTCACAAAACCTTAGGGAAGGCTTGGCTTTCCTCCTGTTTTATCAGAGAAAGACACAACATTTCATTCCATATAGTGAGGCAGCCACAATTCCTGCAATTTATAAAGAGTGCAGGTGACAGAATAAGGCCAAGGGAAAGCATCTGAAATTGAAAGCAGTGATTTCTCTTAAATGGAGTCTTTTAGAAAGATCATTTAACTTAATTGTGGTAGGTTCTGGCCTTACAATTCTAAGAGGCACTGTCCCAATTTTAAGAAGCTCACAGTGTTGGGATAGGAAAAGGGTAAACAGATAAATAGAATGCAAGAACAAATAAATCACTTAAAAGCTGCAGAACCTAGTACCTTCCTACCACTAGCCGCTTTCTATTACTGAAAATAGAAACTGACCACACACAATCCCCTAGAGTCCTAAGAATAACTACTGGAAATACTAGGCAATATTTCCAATGTGAGACAATACAATGAGTCAGCTGCAGGCTTGTAACAACTTAAATTGACAAGTCATAAGCAAGAGGGCTGATGGTCCAGTCTCCAAGAGAAGCAGTATAAAAATCCTTGCATCCTAAAAACAGAAGCATTTCCACAGAATCAAGCCATTTTTGGTTCACTTCTGGGATAATCACACAACAGATATCTGAGCAGAATCTGCTGTAAGCAAAGTTGTGAGACTTACCACAACCTCCCTTGCATTCAGAGAGAAAGGCAGAGCCTTTCTGAGCATTCAGAATTCTTTCTTCCTTGCCCCATGCAGATTAAAGTAAAACCTTTCATACATACTCCTTAAGAAATAAGCAGTAGAGCAATAGTACGAAAGGCAAGAAAAAGTGAATGGATGGGTGTCTCAGATGTTTCAGGGAAACATAATAGAGAAAAGCCCTTCACCAGAATGAAAAAGGAAAGAGAGACAGCATACACTACCTCATCCCAGGTTCTTTCCGCTCCAATTAGACTGAATAAAATGACAAAACCTAAATCCTTCTGGTAAAATTTATTTTAAAGAGATCACCTAAGATTAACTCAAATCACTGAGCAGAGTGTTAAAACCCAGGTTAGATATTATGGAGAGAAAACAGATATGCTGTAAAAATGCTATATAAGATATGTTAAAGTACAGCTCCCTGACAACTCTGACACTTACAAACACTCATTACATTTCAGAAGAGGTAAAGAGATAAGGACCAGAAGTCAGAATTTAAAAAGAGAGAGCAATGATTGGAGGTAGAAGAAGTGAAGAAGACACAAAACACAGGGCAAGGGAGAAAAGACAAAAGAATGACTATGTTATGTACATGTGTATATGGAAAGCACACACTCACACATCCCTCTAAAGGGCACTTCTCACCACCCAAAACTTTTTAAAAAGCCTTTACTATGTGGCATGGTTTGCATGTGTGATGATAGACACAATATTACATACATAAATACATAACCACATATATACCACATACACACATAAACACACATACACAAATCTGTACAACACATTTATCAACTATACAACATAAGCACTGACCAATCAGGATGGAGCAGAGTCCTTATGGCCATTGCTGGTTTAGTTGCCGTATAGTGGGATTTCAATTAGAGTTGGGGAGTGATGGCACACATATGGGAGGGTTGGGACAGTAGCAATGTACCAAACAAAATAGAAGTATTTCAATGTCCTAACAACTGGTACAGCTGTGCTGGTGTGAACTAGCTGATTACTAGCTACATGCATATAAGCATGTGTGCACAAGTGCATATACACACAAGGAGGTCAGAGAGAGATTTAAGTCATTCTTTTTTTTTTTTTTGAGACGGAGTCTCACTTTGTCACCCAGGCTGGAGTGCAGTGGCTGGATCTCAGCTCACTGCAAGCTCCGCCTCCCTGGTTCACGCCATTCTCCTGCCTCAGCCTCCCGAGTAGCTGGGACTACAGGCGCCCGCCACCTCGCCCGGCTAGTTTTTTGTATTTTTTAGTAGAGACAGGGTTTCACCGTGTTAGCCAGGATGGTCTCGATCTCCTGACCTCGTGATCCACCTGTCTCGGCCTCCCAAAGTGCTGGGATTACAGGCTTGAGCCACTGCGCCTAGCCTCATTCCTTTTTTTGAGACAGAGTCTCGCTCTGTCGCCCAGGCTGGAGTGCAGTGACTCGATCTCGGTTCACTGCAAGCCCCGCCTCCTGGGTTCACGCCATTCTCTTGCCTCAGCCCCCTGAGTAGCTGCGACTACAGGCGCCCGCCACCATGGCGGGCTAATTTTTTTTTTTTTTTTTCTGTATTTTTAGTAGAGACGGGGTTTCACCCTGTTAGCCAGGATGGTCTCGATCTCCTGACCTCATGATCCACCCACCTCAGCCTCCCAAGGTACAAAGATTACAGGCATAAGCCACAGTGCCCGGACGATTTAAGTCATTGTTATTCTTTCTTCTTTTATTTTATTTATTTATTTATTTTTGAGGTGGAGCCTTGCTGTCACCCAGGCTGGAGTGCAGTGGTGAGATCTCAGTTTACTGCAACCTCCTATTCCCAGGTTCAAAAAATCCTCCTGCCTCTCAGCCTCCTGAGTAGCTGGGACTACAGGGGTGTACTACCACACCTGGAAAATTTTTGTATTTTTAGTAGAGACGGGGTTTCGCCATGTCAGCCAGGCCGGTCTCAAACTCCTGACCTCAAGTGATCCGCCTGCCTTGGCCTCCCAAAGTGCTGGGATTATAGGTGTAAGCCACCACATATGGCCCAAGTCATTCATATTCTTAATTATAAAATGAGATCCTGAGGAGCCCTGATATTCATGCCTTGCATTCAGACTTTACTACTCATGATTAGTAATCCACTTTTATCAAGAGTCCCACAAACGCTAAATTTAAATGAAGAGAGACATGACATCAGTGAAAATGGTAAAGACTTCTGAAAATCCTCTCCACCATGAAAAACAAACAAACAAAAAACATTGGCACACTGGCAAACAATCACCAGCATCAGTTTTTTTCTTTTTTCTTTTTTTTTTGAGATGGAGTTTTGCTCTTGTCACCCGGGCTGGAGTGCAGTGGCACTCACTGCAACCTCTGCCTCCTGGGTTCAAGTGATTCTCCTGCCTCAGCCTCCTGAGTAGCTGGGATTACAGGTGCCCGCCACCATACCCGGCTAATTTTTTGTATTTTTAGCGCAGATGGGGTTTCACCATGTTGGCCAGGCTGGTCTCGAACTCCTGACCTCAGGTGATCTGCCAGCCTGGGACTCCCAAGGTGCTGGGATTACAGGCATAAGGCACAGCACCCAGCCTTTTTTTAAAGACAGGGTCTTGCTTTGTCACTCAGGCTGGAGTGCAGTGGTGCAATCTTGGCTCACTGCAACCTCAGCCCCCCAGGCCCAAGTGATCCTTCCTCTCATCCTCCCAAGTGCCTGGGACCACAGGCGCACACCACCACGTCCAGCAAATATTTTTATTTTTTGTAAAGACAGGGTTTACCATCTTGCCCAGCCTGGTCTCAAATTCCTGGGTTCAAGCTATCCACCTGCCTTGGCATCCCAACGTGCTGAGATTACAAGCATGAGCATTGCACCCGGCAGTTTTTTCAATACGACAGAAATTAACCAAAGGCTTGCAGAAACTGGAGAGTGTATTCAAGAAAAACAGCTGAAACTCAGTGAGAACAGTGAGTTCTGTGGTGCTTTAAACTCCCCTATTCCAATCTGCCCCTCCTACCACCCCCTCAAAGCCTCATTCCCACAGAACTGTCATTAGCTGACCTGTTCAGAGGTCACACTCACAAGGCTGTCTTTATTTGACCTGACCAAGAGCTCATCCAGTGCAAACAGCCTTTTCTCCAGAAGCAATCGTCAAAAACATTAAGGATAACAGTTTAGGCAAACAAGAGACTAACTAAAAACCTTATAAGGAAGAGCTGGAGAATGAGATGTTTGTGGAGAACTCTGACAACTTGACATATTCCTGGATGGGATCTAGGAGGCCACAGTGCATGTGTGGGCTGTGCACATGCTCAGAAAAGATCTGATAAAGCTCTTGTTTAGCATATTGTCAATTAATATAAAATGGACAACCAGCGGCCCTCAGGGTTGCTCTGTCTATGGAGTAGCCATTCTTTTATTCCTTCACTTTCTTAATAAACTTGCTTCCACTTTACTCTATGGACTCTCCCTGAATTCTTTCTTGTGTGAGATCCAAGAACCATCTCTTGGGGTCTGGATCAGGACCCCTTTCCCGTATAGTATTGCAGCTCAAAACGAAACAAAAAATATCCCCCACACAAAAAATTCCCGACCATGTGGCTTCACTGGTGACTTGTACCAAATGTTTAAAGAACTAGTTAATCCTTTACAAACTCTTTCAAAATATAAAAGGAAAACTTCAAGTCACGAGGCCAGTATTACCCTGATACCAAAATCAAACACAAAGATACCAGAAGAAAATAAAACTATAGGCCAGGCGCAGTGGCTCAAGCCTGTAATCCCAGCACTTTGGGAGGCCGAGGGGGGCGAATCACGAGGTCAGGAGATCGAGACCATCCTGGCTAACACGGTGAAACCCCGTCTCTACTAAAAATACAAAAAAACTAGCTGGGCGAGGTGGCGGGTGCCTGTAGTCCCAGCAACTCAGGAGGCTGAGGCAGGAAAATGGTGTAAACCCGGGAGGCGGAGCTTGCAGTGAGCCGAGATCATGCCACTGCACTCCAGCCTGGGTGACAGAGCAAGACTCCATCTCAAAAAAAAAAAAAAAAAAAAAAAAAGAAAAGAAAAGAAAAGAAAACTACAGACCACATTTAAATTAAGATCTTTTGCTTGTTAAATTTGTAACTCAGTGATAAGTATTTTTAAGAGCACTCCCAAATGGCTGATGGAGACTCAAGATGCTCAGGTGATGCCAAAAACAAAAAACAAACCCCCTCCCAAAAAAAAACCCAAAACAAAAACAAACAAACAAACAAAAAATAATTCCACCCAATGTGTAGTTCATCCAGATGGGCCTGGCAATGTTAAGCAATTTTTCCTTTAACTCCCCTGACTTCCTCTGCCTGACTTCCTCTGTCTGAAAAGTTACTCCACAGCAAAGGAAATGCTTCAAACTCTATAGTCACATCCTCGAAAAGTTTATCTCCGATGACCCAAACAAAACGCATACACAGCCTTTTCAATTATTTACACTTTATCTATTTGTGACTTGATAAACATACGTTTTTTTTCCACTGTGGCTATCAGGAATAATGCTACTATGAAGATAAAGTTGTTCAAAGTAATTGTAATACAAACTCATCTTTTAAAATGTTTGTATTACCTGCTACCTAGTTTGCTGAACACAATGACAAGGTTTATGGCTCTTTTTATGCTGTTGCTGTCTAGGAAGTTGCCTTGTATGTAGTAGGCCCTCAAATAATTGTTGATTAAAGCATAATTAACATCTGTTTTCTAACTGTGATTGATCTCCTTTTCAGTGCTTACTAAGTAACAACAACTGGATAGAACCACAGCCTTCAGAAGATTCTTGAAGTGAGGCAGCAAGTGGAAGGGCTAAAAGAAATTTTTAATTCTGAGTAGCCAGAGGTATAAAAACAGACCAAGGTTTTAGTGTACTGGAGCTTTTTGCACACGACACTCGTGTGGGCTCTGTAAGTTTGGGTGAAGGGTAGAAGAGTGGGTAATTGCCGGGCGCGGTGGCTCAAGCCTGTAATCCCAGCACTTTGGGAGGCTGAGACGGGCGGATCACGAGGTCAGGAGATCGAGACCATCCTGGCGAACACGGTGAAACCCCGTCTCTACTAAAAATACAAAAAAACTAGCCGGGCGAGGCGGCGGGCGCCTGTAGTCCCAGCTACTCGGGAGGCTGAGGCAGGAGAATGGCGTAAACCGGGAGGCGGAGCTTGCAGTGAGCTGAGATCCGGCCACTGCACTCCAGTCCGGGCGACAGAGCGAGACTCCGCCTCAAAAAAAAAAAAAAAAAAAAAAAAAAAAAAAAAAAAAAAAAAAAAAAAAGAAGAGTGGGTAATTTTATATGTTGGTAATATTATGTTGACCGATCTCCTCTGATTACATTGCCATGGCAGTAGTTGACATTACCATGTCCTAATCATGTAAATGTAGTATCTGATAGATACCACCAGGTTTCATTTAAGAGACATTATTATGCAGAATGTCACTTGATGCTGTGGAGAGGGGTGAATCACAACTGCTATTTCATAGCCAGGAAATTGAGATCAACTGATTTTACTTACACGGGTAAGAAGCAGTTGGCTCTAGGGAAGCTAGAAATGGAAGTCTCTGTCTTTGATCATTTTATTGGATTAGTGTCTCCCAAACTTGGCTGGTCATCAGAACAATGAAAAGGTCATTTTTAAAATACAGATTCCTAAGCTTAAAGTCTAATTCTACTGATTCAGAATCTCTAATGTGTCAGGCTGCAATGATTCTATGTATGCCAGTGGTAGTAATGTTTGTTTTTGCTGCTAGGAAATTCCAAAAGGAGCCTTATATCTGACTGTCAGAGGAGTGGGGTTTTGGAGAATAAGCTAGGTCGGCTTCCATGTCTAAAAAGGGAAGTAGATTGAAGATATACTTTGTATAGCTGTCACTCATGCTGTCTATCAAATCATGAATAAAGCACAAATAATTCGTGTGTCATCAACTCATGAATGGATAAATGTGGTAAACTGGAAATAATCCATATGTCATCAACTCATGAATGGATAAATGTGGTAAAGTGGAAATAATGCGTATGTCATCAATTCATGAGTAAATAAAATGTGCTATAGCCATACAATGGAATATTATTCAACAACAAAAAGAAATGAAGTGCTGCTGCTACAACTTGGATAAACTAAGCTAAAAGAAGCCAATCACAAAGGACTATACATTGCATAATACCATTTACATGAAATGTTCAGAATAGACAAACCCATAGACAAAGCAGGAGTCTGATGGTTGCCCAGGGCTGGGGGAGATTAAGGGAAAATGAGTGACTACTAATGGGTACAGAGTTTCTCCTGGGGTGATAAAATGTTCAAAAATTGACTGTGGTGATGACTGCACAATTCTATCAACATACTAAAGTCCACTCACACTGAATTGTATGATACGTGAATTATGTTTCAATTAAGTTGTCATAAAAAAACTTCATGACATTATCTATTAAAGCTTCGTATATATATTCCCTATGGCCATAACTCCTCTCTGAAATGTATACCTAACAGAAATGCATATGTGTGTGTGTGTGTGTGTATACATATATATATTAACCAAAATTAAAATATTCATAGAAGCAGTATTTACAGGCCATGGGCGGTGGCTCACGCCTGTAATTCCCAACATTTTGGGAGACTGAGGCAAGCAGATCACTTGAGGTCAGGAGTTCGAGACCAAACTGGCCAACATCGTGAAACCCCATCTCTACTAAAAATACACAAACACACACACAAATTTAGGCGGGCATGGTGGCTCTTGCCTGTAATCCTAGGTACTGGGAGGCTGAGGCAGGAGAATCATGTGAACCTGGGAGGCAGAAGGTGCAGTGAGCTGAGATTGCGCCACTGTACTCTAGCCTGGGTGACACAGCAAGACTCTATCTCCAAAAAAAAAAGAAAAAGAAGCCCTATTTACAACAGTCTGAAAAACACAAAACAACAACAAGAAACTTCACCAATAATTTATAATCACATAATGAAACAGTACACAACAATGAGAATGAACAAAGGATGGCTCCATGCAACCACATGGATGCATATCACGAACATTATGTAGGGTAACAGAAACCAGACACAAAAGAGCACATAAGATATGATCCCACTTAAATCAGCTCAAAAGTGGACAGAAATGAACTGTGGTGTTATTAATAGGAATCAGAAGAGTGGTTACCACCAAATGGAGGGTGGCTAAGGGTGGAAGGGGATATGAGAAAGGTCTCTGTGGAGCTGGTAATGGGTTCTACAATCTGAATGCCAATTACACAGGTGTGTCTCCTTTTGAAAATTTACGCAATTGCATACCCATCTACCTTGTTCATTTTTCTGGATCATATATCTATATCTATATATATCTCTATATATATATATATATATATTTTTTTTTTTTTTTGAGACAGAGTCTTACTCTGTCCCCCAGACTGGAGTGCGGTGGCAAAATCTTGGCTCACTGCAACCTCTACCTCTCAGGCTCAAGTAATTCCTGTGTCTCAGCCTACCAAGCAACTGGAATTACAGGCATGCACCACCATGCCCAGCTAATTTTTGCAATTTTTTTTTTTTTTAGTAGAGATGAGGTTTCACCATGTTGGCCAGGCTGTTGAACTCCTGGCCTCAACTGACCTGCCCGCCTTGGCCTCTCATAGTGCTGTGGGATTACAAGGCGTGAGACACCTCGCCCAGCCCTGGATCTTATATTTCAATAAAGAATTTACTGAAGAGACACAAAAGACTGTCAACAACAAACAAAAGAACAAAAACCCAAATGTGTAAAAGAGCATGAGCTCCTGGAAGGTATGTCTCTCACATTTTTGTGTCCCTCCAGTGCTTTCATTCTAAGGGTGCCCAGAAAGCATTCACGGAATGAATCAAGGAAGATATTCCTACCTCTATCTTTGTTCTAGGAGGGCTGAGGTGCTCTGAACAGAAAGAACAATTCCGATGCCACTCACCTGGGCTTTCTCTCTCTTTGCTCTAATCAGTGTGTCTTGGTAATGCTGGGCCACTTCTGCAAGGACTCCCTCAAGTTTAGCTGCAGGAATCTGTAGGGCCTGCAGAGTCTTTTGGGCATCACCTTCATCCAGGGCTTCATTAATTAAACCAATGGCTAAAATCCCTAAATATAAAGAGACAGAAAGTTTTTTTTTCAAATTAAGGAAGTACATAAACAAATCAATCATGAAACATACTAACTAATCATAAATCCACCTAAGAGTAACCATGATTCAAATTGCAACTTACCATCCATTAAGCAGCACTGTTTTAATTTTTTAAATATTAGTGTTTGTTTCATCTAAACTTGCTTGTATTCATATTCCTATTGAATGCTCAAGTCATTTTGTTTCATTTTTAACTGCTCTAACTTAAAAGTGATGAGGATTTTTATGAAACTGGCCTTACTGTATAGTTTTCAGGTACACTGGAATGTGTAATCAAAAACATTCTTGAGTCACAAAGGATTCTTAAAATCACACAGAGTCTTAAAGTCTTCAAGTCACACAGAGTCTTAAAAAGGTTCAAGTGTCCTTAAAAAGTCACCTAATTTAACACTTTTATTTATTTATTTATTTATTTTGAGACGGAGTCTTGCTCTGTTGCCCGGGCTAGAGTGCAGTGGCCAGATCTCAGCTCACTGCAAGCTCCGCCTCCCGGGTTTATGCCCTTCTCCTGCCTCAGCCTCCGGAGTAGCTGGGACTACAGGCGCCCGCCACCTCGCCCGGCTAGTTTTTTTGTATTTTTAGTAGAGACGGGGTTTCACCGTGTTAGCCAGGATGGTCTCAATCTCCTGACCTCGTGATCTGCCCGTCTCGGCCTCCCAAAGTGCTGGGATTACAGGCTTGAGCCACCGCGCCCGGCAACACTTTTATAGAAGAAATAACAAGGCTTAGCAATCTCTTCTCCAACATTACACAGCAAACAAATGGCAAAAGAAAGATCCAAGCCCAGGGCTCCCTAATGCAAGGCAAGGCTCTTCCCATTAAGTCAGTTGAATGTTTCTCACAGAAAATACAAATTAAAATTAGAAATGTTCACTTCCCAGGTATCTTAGGCAGCCTTACTGCTTTTGTAAGGACTCTGCTGTATAATAAAAAGTCTGGCTGGTCTTTGTCTCTGGAGGAGCCTCTAAGACCCTTGGGATATCCTGAGTGATAGGTATGTTTCTGTTATTCATAGTGGGCCCCTCTGCCCACACCTGAATTTATGCCAACCAATGACTCCTGGTTGGCCTCTTGAGAGTTTAAGGATGGAGACTAGCCATTGACTTTGAGGTTTAGAGTCATGTGATACCAGCCTGGCCTCCCAATCTCCAGGGAGCAGGGGCCAAATGAAAATTGAGTTTAATCACGAAGCCAATACTATCAATCACGCACATGTAATGAAGCCCAAATAAAAACTCTGGACGCCCAAAGTTCAGGTGAGTTTCCCTAGTTGGTGATACATATCAATGTACCAGGAGAGTGACACATCCTGAGAACACAGAAGCTTCAGATTGAGGACTCTCACAGATAGTGCCGGATGATTCTCTTCTTTCAGCTGATCCTGATTTATATATTTTCTAATAAAATTGTAATCATAAGTCTAGCATTTTCTTGAGTTCTGTGTCATTCTAGCAAATTATTAAACTAAGGGGATAGACGGCTCCTCCAAACTTGCAGCCAGTTGTTCAGAAGTACAGTGGCCTGGGAACTCTGCAGCTTTCAGCTGGTGTCTGAAGTGAGAGGAGTCTTGTGGAGGAACATGCCTACAACCTGTGCAATTTGACCCAATTCCATGTAGTGTCAGAACTACTTGTTATAATAGCATTTAAAAATAACAGATCATGTTCAATTCACCTCCCCCAAAATTTAGTTCTTATTAGACATATACCTAATTATAGCAATTGCCTGGTGTTCTCAAAACAATATCCAACTCTAGCTTTTTGTGTTATATAGATATTTTTAATCTCTCACCCAAAAATCCTTCTAGGAATAGTATTTTGAACCACTTCATGGAATCACATCATCATTACTGGTGACATTATTTGGGGAGGACAGGAAGATAACTCACTCTCATGTTCCTCTTGCACCACCAGGTTCACATGGTCCACGCAAGCTTGGATATCATTCCATGTAATGAATTCATTATTCTCTGCATGTGCCTGAGCCTTCAGTTTCATCAACTCATCGAGATACCTGCCCCAGACCCCCAAGTAAAAAGAGCATTAAGCACAGCATTTTTAAATATTCAAGGAACGAAGATTGCTAGGGTATCCCAACCATTTGATATATCCTCAAGGCCAGTTTTGGAACTGTGTAGTTGCTTTAAACAAAGTGCAAAAATGCAATAGAAATCACTTATTCTCAATATCCTGTCACATATTCTAAATTTCACATTAAGACTAACTCTAGGGCCGGGAGCGGTGGCTCAAGCCTGTAATCCCAGCACTTTGGGAGGCCGAGACGGGTGGATCACGAGGTCAGGAGATCGAGACCATCCTGGCTAACACGGTGAAACCCCGTCTCTACTAAAAAATACAAAAAAACTAGCCGGGCGA
The DNA here is from genome assembly GCF_009764315.1 of Trachypithecus francoisi. Classification (NCBI taxonomy): domain Eukaryota; kingdom Metazoa; phylum Chordata; class Mammalia; order Primates; family Cercopithecidae; genus Trachypithecus; species Trachypithecus francoisi. Next base: position 98,650,592 of record NW_022681468.1, read on the forward strand.
GGTGGCGGGCGCCTGTAGTCCCAGCTACGCCGGAGGCTGAGGCAGGAGAATAGTGTGAATCCGGGAGGCGGAGCTTGCAGTGAGCTGAGATCCGGCCACTGCACTCCAGCCCCGGCGACAGAGCAAGACTCCGTCTCAAAAAAAAAAAAAAAAAAAAAAAAAAAAAAAAAGGACTAACTCTAGAATCAAAGGCAGCAGTTCAAGCAATTCCTCCATAGACAAGAAAAAAGGCTACACATGAGCTAATAAATGCAGAAGGAATGACAGAGCAACAAATCATCATTCAGCAACTTTTATTGAAGGTACTGATTTAGGAAAGATTATCAATTGGGTTAAAAAAAAATCACGGAATGCTTAAGGGAAAACTGGGTATTTTGATGGTGCAAAAGAGATGATGTTCTAGTGATGAGGGAAAAACATAAATATGCAATGGAAATGTAAGTGGTCTCCCTAATCCAGGGATCAATCTTAGTATCTCTAATGGTGGAAAACGTGGGTTTTATATGCCTATTGATATGAGACAATATGAAATACACATCACCAAAAATGTTGAACTGAATCATGACAAACATATAGATTTAATTTCCAATTTACAGGAATAAGGCAAATATGGGAAAGCAACTAGAACTATCCATAAAATAGGACATCTTACATGGCAATTGGTCCCATCCTTTTAACAAGTCAGTGACATGAAGAAAGGGACAATTCTAGATTAAAAGATACCCAAGGGACACAACAGCCAGATATAATACATGTTCCTAGGCTGGATCCTATTTTCAACAAAACAGTTATAAAGGACAGTTGGAGAACAACTGAAGACGAATGAAAATGAACTAGCTAGGGTTAGATGATATTTAAAAAGTATTGGCCGGGCGCGGTGGCTCAAGCCTGTAATCCCAGCACTTTGGGAGGCTGAGACGGGCGGATCACGAGGTCAGGAGATCGAGACCATCCTGGCTTAACCCGGTGAAACCCCGTCTCTACTAAAAAACACAAAAAACTAGCCGGGCGAGGTGGCGGGCGCCTGTAGTCCCAGCTACTCAGGAGGCTGAGGCAGGAGAATGTCGTGAACCCGGGGAGGCGGAGCTTGCAGTGAGCTGAGATACGGCCACTGCACCCCATCCGTCTCCAAAAAAAAAAAAAAGTATTATTTAACTTTGAGATAGTGTTATTTTGACTATGTAACATACTTCAATAAGCCTACTTACATATTTAGGAACGGAATGTCATATTTTTCAGCATAGCAAAGAATTAAATGAATCAAAGTAGAACCAAACAAAAGTATGGCCATGATAAAGTAATAATGCCTGCAAAGAAAATCGGAGCACTGACATACAAAAGACAGAGTTAGGCCGGGCGCGGTGGCTCAAGCCTGTAATCCCAGCTCTTTGGGAGGCCGAGACGGGCGGATCACGAGGTCAGGAGATCGAAACCATCCTGACTAACACAGTGAAACCCCGTCTCTACCAAAAAATACAAAAAAAAAACTAGCCGGACGAGGTGGCAGGCGCCTGTAATCCCAGCTACTCGGGAGGCTGAGGCAGGAGAATGGCGTGAACCCGGGAGACAGAGTTTGCAGTGAGCTGAGATCCGGCCACTGCACTCCAGCCTGGGCGACAGAGCGAGACTCCGTCTCAAAAAAAAAAAAAAAAAAAAAGACAGAGTTAATAGCTACGTAATGGATTCACTCCCTTCACTCTGGACACCCACCTCTGACAGTTTTCTTCCTCAATATTGGTAAGGCCAGTAACTGAACTGCTCAACTGCTTCCACACTGTATTCACATCTCCTGATTCCAATGCCCTGTTGATCAGGGCCACCGATGACAACATCTCCACTGCAACAGAGAGCTCTGGGTGGGTGAGATTATGCTGTACAGAAAGGGACAGAAGGGAAAACAGTGAGGAAAGACATTCTCCAAGACCCAGGGAGTTATAAGTTTAACAAAACCATAAGAAAACCAAGTTTATGCAAAAAAGTTCTACCTAACCACAGGAAGAAGTGGGTATTACATTCACTTCCACCCAACTTTGCTCACAAACAGGACAGGTTTAGTGAACTCACTTCAGGACTCTGTCGCTGCAGGGTAGCCAGCTCCTTCTGATAGAGATCGGCGGCGAATGGATACACCTGGGGCAGCTGGGCTTCGGGATTCATCAGTTCCAAAACAGTCTTCTCAGCAACACCCTTCTGGATTGCAGCATTAATCACTGCTACCGCTGCCAATCCTGTGTAGAAAACAGGAGTCAGAAATGCAGTGGGCTTAGAGAGCCCTCAGGGGAAGAAGGTGCCAATCTTCACGGAAAAAAATTACATTCTATGGCTATCAGTCATGAAGTTTGAAGTGGAACTTTCATCTTTAAAAAAGCAGCCTCCTTTGTAGGAAGAAGGGTGAATTGTACGTTATGTGAACCGTATCTCAATAAAGATGTTTTCTTCAAAAAGCAGTCTCCTACCTGTTCTCCTCATCCCTATTTTCTTCCTATTCAATTCATCCTATATGCTACCACTACTTCCCACCTAAACCATCTCTTCCTTCTCCTACTTACTGCCTGGCTTCTTAAGCTACCGTTCAAAGCTTTCTACAATCTTTCCACCCTTTGATCTTACACAACTCAGCCCAAAACATTTACAAAATTTGTATTCTAACCACCGTTCCTTAAAGACATCTTTCAACAACTGTACTTTGGCTCCCGCCTCCTTTTTCCCTCATTGTCCTGCACTAGGAACATTTTCTCTCCTCTTTCACCATCCAAATCTCAGCAACCCCTTAAGTCTCACCTTCTCCAGATATTTCCCTAACAAACCATGAAGTGTGTGAGAGCCAAAGTGAGCCTATATTGACTCCAGTTCTACTTCCAAAACTGGAGTAACTTGGCCAGGAGTGGTGGCTCACGCTTGTAATCCCGGCACTTTGGGAGGCCAAGGCAGGTGGATCACGAGGTCAGGAAATCGAGACCATCCTGGTCAACATGGTGAAACCCCATCTCTACTAAAAATACAAAAATTAGGTGGGTATGGTGGCACGTGACTGTAATCCCAGCTCCTCGGGAGGCTGAGGCAGGAGAATCGCTTGAACCAGGGAGTCGGAGGTTGCAGTGAGCTGAAATCGCGCCACTGCACTCCAGCCTGGCAACAGAGTGAGACTCTGTCTCAACAACAACAACAACAACAAAATAAAAAAGGCACACAGACCAATGGAACACTATAGAGAACTCAGAAATAAAGTCACACATTTACAGTCATGAGGAGAACATTTTTTGACAAAGGCACCAAGAACACACATTAGGGAAAAGACAGTGTTATGGTTTGGATTTGGTTTGTTTGTCCCTACCAAATCTCATGTTGAAATTTGATCCCTGACATCACCCTGAGGGTATAAAATAGAAAAAAAAAAGAAGAAGAAGAAATTTGATCCCTAGTGTGGTGGTGTTGGGAGGCAGTGCCTAGTGGAAGCTGTGTGGGTCATGGGAGCAAATGTCTCATCAATGGCTTTGTGCCATTCTCGTGGTAGTGAGCTCTTGCAAGACTGGATTGGTTCTTGGGGAGAATGGATTAGTTCTCATGAGAATGGTTTGTTATAAAGTCAGGACCCCTACTCACTACCCGGGGTGATCGGTCCCTCTTCACCTGAGTCCACTTGCCCTTTGATCTTCTCCTTCATGTTCTGATGCAACACAAAAGCCCTCACCAGAAACCGAGCAGATACTGGTGCCTTGCTTCTTGTACAGCCTGCAGAGCTGTGAGCTAATAAATTACCCTGCCTCAAGTATTCCTTTATAGCAACATAAAATGAGCTGAGACAGACAGTCTCTTCAATAAATGGTGTTGAGAAAACTGGATAACCATATGCAGAAGAATAAAGCTAGATCCCTATCTCTCATCATACACAAAAATAAATCAAAATAGATTAAAGACTTAAATCTAAGACCTGAAACTATGAAACAACTGGAAGAAAACATTGGGGCAATGCTTCAGGACACTGATCTGAGCAAAGTCTTTTAGCTAAGACCTTAAGAGCATAAGCAATGAAAGCAAAAATAGACAAATGGGACACGTCAAGCTAAAAAGCTTCTGCAAAGCAAAGGAAACCAACAACAAAGTGAAGAGACAACATACAGAACGGGAGAAAATATTTGCAAATGATCCATCTGAAAAGACAACAATAACCAGAACACATAAGAAATTCAAACAGGCCGGGCGCGGTGGCTCAAGCCTGTCATCCCAGCACTTTGGGAGGCCGAGACGGGCGGATCACGAGGTCAGGAGATCGAGACCATCCTGGCTAACACGGTGAAACCCCGTCTCTACTAAAAATACAAAAACTAGCCGGGCGAGGTGGCGGGCGCCTGTAGTCGCAGCTACACGGGAGGCTGAGGCAGGAGAATGGCGTGAACCCAGGAGGCGGAGCTTGCAGTGAGCTGAGATCTGGCCACTGCACTCCAGTCCAGGCGACAGAGCGAGACTCCGCCTCAAAAAAAAAAAAAAAAAATTCAAACAGCAGCAAAAAAAACAAAAACAAAAACAAAACCCACAAATAATCCAATTTTTACATGGGCAAATAAGCTGAATAGACTTTTATTAAAAGAAGACACACAAATGGCCAAAAGATATATGAAAAAATGCTCAACATCATTAATCATCAGGGAAATACACATCAAAACCACAATGATACACCTTCTCACTCCAATTAAAATGGCTTTTATCAAAGACAAAAAAATAACAAATGCTGGCAAGGCTGCAGAGAAAGGGCTCATACACTGTTGAAGGGAATGTAAATTACTATAGCCACTATGGAAAACAGTATGGAGAGTTCTCAAAAAATTAAAATAAAACTACATATGATTCAGCAATCTCACTGCTAGGTATATGGCCAAAAGAAAGGAAATCAGCACTCCCATGTTTATTGCAGCTGTATTCACAATAGCCAAAATATGAAATCAACCTAAGTGTCCATCAATGAATAAATGGTTAAAAAAAAAAAGTAGTATATACACATGATGGAATATTATTCAGTCATAAAAACTGAAGATCATTATGTTAAGTGAAATAAACCAGACACAGAAAGGCAAATACCTCCTGATCTCACTCATATATGGGAGCTAAAAAAGTGGATCTCATGGAGGTAGAGTTGACTGGTGGTTCCCAGAAGCTGGGAAGGGTAGTGGGGAGGAGGAGATAGAGAGGTTGGCTAATGGGTACAAAATTACCATTAGATACAAGGAATAGGTCTAGTGTTAGATACCACAGTAGGATGACGACAGTTAACAATAATGTATAGTTCAAAATAGACAGAAGAATTGGAATGTTCCCAACATCAACAAATGATAAATGTGTTAGGTGACAGATATTCCAATTACCCTTATTTGATCATTACACATTGTATGCATGTATCAAAATATCATATGTCAGTGCTTCTTGGTTGGTTTGAAAAACAAAACAAAACACATGTACCCTCAAAATATGTACAACTATTACATAGCAATTAAAACCACAACAACAACAAACTGGAGGAACCCTCCTGCCACCAAAAGTACCTGGCAGTTGGTTACAGCTGGTAGGCTCAGGTGGGGGATGAGAGTGACAGAAGCTAACCTCAGACCCTTCAGTAACACAAAGCCACAACTTTCCTCCCATACTGTTTCAATGGACTCTTACTTCTCTGATATTGCTGGGCAGCACTGTTTGCAGCATCCACTCCAGACTGCAGCTCCTCCTTCTGCAGGGGGTCAGTCTGACCACTCTGATAAAAGCAAAGAAAATTATGTAAAGATTACTCATTCCTATGACTCCAGGCCTTAAGGTTCTCATCTCTCAAAAGCAGTCACTAGGGACAGAGAGCCATAGTCATAAGTGACAGCTCAGGCTACATGCAGCCAAGGTGGCAGCCCCAGCTAGAGCCAAATGTCTTTGCCAAAGCTGGGGTAGAGTGAATTTACAGATACCAGTACATTGTTAAACATATTACATGAAAAGCCTCAAAATATTCTAAGGGGAAAGCGTTTGTAGAATCTTAAGCACGTTAATGCTACTTACTTTGACCAATGTACGCTGGGTATTGGTAAAATGTATACTTGCCCTTATTTAGACAAAAAAGAAAGTCCCTCATGTTTGTTCTAAAAAAAAAAACCCCACAAAATACAATACCACACCATCTACCCTGACTGCACAGTAAGTACTTTTCAGTGTTGACCAGAGCAAACTAATGAGGTGCAGTTTTTTTTTAAGTGCAAATTCTGATGTAAGAATGCAAAAATATTCAGGTTTTCCCCAATGTCTTTTAGTTAAAGACAGCTGAAGTGAAGGAGTGGTTAGACTGGGGGTGGGTGGGTATTGTCTGTTTATTTTAAAAGAGGATTCATAGCTCTACAAGCAAAAGTGAGTTGAAGACAATGTGTATTTTACCTGAGGATTTTTTCAAACTAATTTATATGCAGAGGAAAAAGTTGTATTGCGGGAAAAAAAAGGCAGCATATATATCTTTAAATGACAGCATGGGATTCAAATGGATATATACAAACTCTTACAGCTTCAATCCAGACTGTTTACCTGTCTCTTCTGCTGCTTATCACTCAGGAGCTGCTTCAAGTACCAGTCACTATTCTGTTGCTGCAGTCCTCGAAGACCCAGGGCTGGTGACTGTAGAGCCTTGAACAAGGCCAGTGCATCTCCTTGTTCTAAAGCCAAGTCGATGTTTGCTAATGCAGAAAATGCTGAGGAAAAAAGGCAAAAGCTTATGAAAGGACTATGTGAACAGAACAGCCTAGAATAGTTTTCCTTCCCCAAAACCAATCTCAGTTCCAGATATGGAAATATAACTCAGAGAGCCTTTACTCTGTGGTTCTCAGAAGCAAAAGATCTCGGGATTGGAAAAGAACCTTAGAGTCATCAAGTCCAGGGGTTCCCAACAAGCTGTTCGTCGGATTTCATACAGATTCCTGGGCCACACTCCCAGCCCACTTAAAAACTTCCAAATGTAGACAGCTCAGCACCAATATGGAGCCAACAATCCAGACCAACATGATGCTTAAATTCCCTTAAAATGCCAAGTAGTTGTCCAGATTATACTTACAGACTACCAAACAGGAGAAAGTATCTCCCAGGGCCATTTACTACACCTTTGAACAATTTTGTTTCAAAAATATTTTTAAAGCTCCAACCCTAAAGTTCACACTGAATACATTCCACTGCCCCTCCCTATGACAGCAAATGCCTTACGAGCAGCCTTATTTCCTTTATGTCTTACATACCATCATTTTGAATCCTCTCATTACCCTGATACTTCCTGCACACACTCCACCCACAAGTCAGTGCCCAGATATCAAGGGTGGTCCAACCTGTGTAGCGTGAAAGCCATCTTCCCCCTCTCTACATTCTCTCTTCTAAGCATAGAAACTGAGTTAACACAAGATCTATAATACAATACATGACAATGAAAACCCAGATGTTCCTTCATCTGAAAATGATAATGAAGATGACTTCCCTCATAGGAATAGATTTAAGATTAAGTAAAATCACATACATAAAAGCACTTCATATACTGTGAAAAAACAAAACAAAACAAAAAAGGTCTTCTTAGCCTGAAAGACAGAATAAGATAATTTCTGATTTCAGAAACGATAGCCACTAAGGAATCATAATTACTTTATTACTTTCCATTTCCTTATTTTTTGAAGAGAAAATGCCTGTCCCTACCACCACTTACAGATAAACATCTGATTTTATCTAAGTAGCAAAAAGAAATCAATAAATACCAAAAATAAAAATATCTAGGGAATAGTAGTACTTATCAATTGCAAATGTTTTCATTAGTAAAAAACAAAGTAAAATTAATAAGCTGTTATAAAGAAAAGCAAAACAGCCCAAGAGAAAATAAAGTCTCAAACTAGAAAATGGGAAGTAGGGGCAATGAGGAGACTAGAACTATTAAAAAAAGTCGGGGGGGAGGGGAAGAAAAGGTTAAAACATCGGTATGGATGTGAGGTCTCACTGTAGGCTCCTAAGATACTGTTTATTTCTTCCTAGTATTTATACCCGCCATTGAACTGAGCACCAAATCAAGGTGGTGGCTTCTCAAGTCATGTCTGTAGGTCTATGTGGCTGTTAGCCAACTAATCATCCATTCCTTCAATGATATTTACTGAGGATCTGCTACATGCTGCAAACATAATAGGGAAAAAACCAAATATCCTTATCCTAATGGAGCTTTCATAATAGCTAGGGACAGAAAATATAATCAATGTAGATAACAAACTAGACTTTCTCTAGGTATATAGCATAGAATCTTACAGTATCTATCTACAAAAGCATCTAGTAAATTTTGCTTTTTCTAGGAGTGTATACATACTACTTAAACATGTAAATATTAAATGAATATCTATAAACATTTATATTGCAAAGATAATAAAGTGTGGAACATTACTTAAATACTTCCTCTCACTGAACTTTACTTATGTAACTCTAACTTTTCCATATTCTACTTAACAAAAAAATAAAAACTTTTCTAATTTTTAACTGTTTGGCCTGTAGCTTTTTCCTGGGGCAGTGTCAATGGCCTCATTGCTGCTTCGAATGCTCTGGGCAAAGAATCTTATCTATAATTACATTAATTCCTGGAACCTGAAGTCCCTATACCCTCCTGGCATCTAACTTTCCTTTGCCTCAGACTTTCTCTACAATTAGGAAAAGACTGTCCTTTCATAGGGAATTCTGCCTTATCCTCACCCTCTTATCTATCCTAAGGATCCCTGTGAAGATCCATGTACACTGAAAACCTACTCAAACTTCTAGACAGAAATCATCATTCCCTTCTTTATTCTATGACTACACCACATGCACTCTTGGCACCTTGCTCTAATCAAGCTGCCCTAAAAGTACTCATTTGCATGTCTATCCTCCCCACTATACTGAAAGGTATTTGAGGGAATTTTTATTATTTTGCTCCTCTGACTACATAATAATAATAATATGAATAGGACATTTTAAGAACATATACATATTGTTATTTCCTTACATGTGCTCACAACTGATTCTTATATAATTAGCAAGGTAAAATTACAAAGGTTATAAAATAACGAACAGTAAGGTAGAGAAAAATTCCTTAGTAAAACAAAAAATATTTTATGTACTCTATGCAACAGGAAACATGCTGGACTTTCTTCTCACAGAGAACCAACCATAAGGACACTCCAGTTTATATTTGCTGACTTAAGAATTAATACAGATTCAGCACAAGATACCATCCACATTTGAATGGATTATTCTGCTCGGAAGGTCATTATCCTAAATGAACCAGAAGGCAGCAGAATACAAACAATGCTGGTCATCTACTTGGGAGGCTGAGGCAGGAGAATCTCTTGAACCCGGGAGGCAGAGATTGCAGTGAGCCGAGATTGCGCCACTGCACTCCAGCCTGGACTCTGTTTCAAAAAATAAAAAATAAAAAATAACCCAAAAAACAAGAATGCTGGCCGGGCGCGGTGGCTCAAGCCTGTAATCCCAGCACTTTGGGAGGCCGAGACGGGCGGATCACGAGGTCGGGAGATCGAGACCATCCTGGCTAACACAGTGAAACCCCGTCTCTGCTAAAAAATACAAAAAAATTAGCCGGGCGAGGTGGCGGGCGCCTGTAGTCCCAGCTACTTGGGAGGCTGAGGCAGGAGAATGGCGAGAACCCGGGAGGCGGAGCTTGCAGTGAGCTGAGATCCGGCCACAGCACTCCAGCCTGGGCAGCACAGCGAGACTCTGTCTCAAAAAAAAAAAAAAAAAAAAAAAGAATGCTGGTCAGGACTTAGAACTCCAATCCTATGGAATTGGTAAAATCTTCTAAATCTCTACTTATTAGTATTAGTTCAAATGAGAAATTTAGTCCTCCAAATGAACAATTACTATTATTATTATTATGAGTATCTTGAACAAAACAAGATTAAGCCTGGCCTAGCTGGTTGAAATAAAACTTTTTAGTTTTTTTAGTGAGTCTAAACCTATGCTAGGAATTAGGAGGACTTCAAAAGAAGCAGAATATATAATCTCTACTTTAAGGAGTTTACAAAGATGTCAGAAGAACAAGCAATACAAGACAATACATAATTAAGTACAAATTTATAGGGATGAGCCTGTGTATGACACAGGAAAGCCAAGCATATTGAACTGTGATAGGCACTGAAGTGAAAATTGAACTGGATCTTGAATGATGGGTACAATTTGGATTAGGAAGAGATGAGGCATGAGGGCATTACAGTAGAGAGATTACATGACTAACAAAGTGATAATACTAATGTTCACTGAGTATTTACTAAATAGCTGGCCATTTACATACACTATCTCATATTATCTGCATAACAACTCTACTGCAGGTGCCCAATGTTACACAGCTTTTAACAGAGGAACAAGAGATCAAATATCAGGTCAGTATTCTTTTCTTCACAGCCAGATTCTTTTTTTAAAAAAATTTAATTAATTAATTTTTTGAGACAGGGTCTCACTCTGTTGCGCCTACAATGCAGTGGTGTGAACACAGTTCACTGCAGCCTCAACCTCCTGGGCTCAAGCGATCCTCCTGCTTCAGCCCCCAAGTAGCTGGGACTACAGGCGCATGTCACCACGTCTGGTTAGTTTTTGTATTTTTTTTAGAGACGGGGTTTTGCCACATTGCCCAGGATGGTCTCAAACTCCTAAGCTCAGGAAATCCACCTGCCTTGGCCTTCCAAAATGCCGGAATTGCCCGGCCCTGATTCTTTTTAAGTCATAAAATGTACAGAATGAGTATGGGAGGTAATTAGGCAAATGAGCTTCTACTGAGAGCTGTACGCATGAAATATTGCATAAAGAACTTCACTAGGCTAGGCATCTGCATTTTGTCTGGCAAGTATGAAGAAGTCATGGTGAGTTCTTTAGCAGAGTAGCAACAAAATTATAATTTCAATAAATTAATTTCCCCAAAGTAACACACATATAAAAGTCAGCATTAAAAGTATAATCTCAATTTTGTTTAAATATGTTTTGGAGGCTGGGCAAGGCAGCTCACGCCTGTAATCCCAGCACTTTGGGTGGCCAAGGTAGCAGGATCACTTGAGATCAGGAGTTTGAGACCAACCTGGGCAAAAGAGCGAGACTCTGTCTCTTAAAAAAAATTGTAAAAAGCAGCTGGGTGTGGCGGCGCATGACTGTAGTCCTAGTTACTAGGGAATGTGAAGCAGAAGGATGGCTTGGGCCCAGGAGTCTGAGGCTGCAGTAAACCATAATCGCAACTGCAGCCTAAGCAACAGAGTGTAACTCTGTCTCTTAAATAAAAAAGAAAATTATATATATATATATACACACACACACACACACACACACACACATACATACACACACACACACGCATTTTGAAGAACATACAAAAAAATGCCAGTAATGATTATTTCTAAGTGATGATTATTTCTAAGTGATGGAGTCTAATTTTTGTGGTTTATTGTTTAAAATCTAGACAGTTTGCATTATTCTTTAAAGGAAAAACAAAACTATAATGTTACTTAAAAAAAATAGAAAAATAATTTTTTTTTTTTTGAGACAGAGTCTCAGTGTTGTCCAGTCTGGAGTACAGTGACACCATCTCAGCTCCCTGCAACCTGCGCCTCCCAGGTTCAAACGATTCTCCTGCCTCAGCCTCCCGAGTAGCTGGGACTACAGGCGCACGCCACCATGCCCAGCTACTTTTTGTATTTTCAGTAGAGATGGGGTTTCACCATATTGCTAGGCTGGTCTCAAACTCCTGACCTCAGGTGATCCACCCACCTTGGCCTCCCAAAGTGCTGGGATTAATCAGTCACTGCACCTGGCCAGGAAAATAATTTTTTTTTTTTTTGAGACGGAGTCTGGCTGTGTCGCCCAGGCTGGAGTGCAGTGGCCGGATCTCAGCTCACTGCAAGCTCCGCCTCCCAGGTTCACGCCATTCTCCTGCCTCCACCTCCCAAGTAGCTGGGACTATAGGCGCCCGCCTCGTCGCCCGGCTAGTTTTTTGTATTCTTTAGTAGAGACGGGGTTTCACCGTATTAGCCAGGATGGTCTCGATCTCCTGACCTTGTGATCCGCCCATCTCGGCCTCCCAAAGTGCTGGGATTACAGGCTTGAGCCACTGCGCCCGGCCGGAAAATAATTTTTAAAACCATGTAATAGGGTGAAAGAGTGAAACTATAGCCAAAAAGACTACTATGACGCTACTGTCAGTGTAGGAACAAGGGGCTGACTGAAGATTTAAAACGGAGGAATAGAAACACAAAAGATTGTTAATAAGCAATTGTTGCTAAACAAATCCACTAATGTCTAAAGTAAGTAAATTAAACCATGTTGTAAGTCCCAGAATAGATCAACATTCACATTATATTATAATATCCCTTTAAATGCCTGACTCAGGAACATACTTACTATTGACTTTGTTTACATTGCCTTGAATTTCAGCTTGCGTGAGCAGCTCCTCATAAACATCTCTTTCTCTCTCTGAGTTTTCTGTCTGAGGATGAGTAAAAAGCGTAATTAAGTTAGCCTAAGGTGTCTAAGACCACATAAATACACCTGTGCTCCTCCTGCACCATAACACTACCAAGAATATGGGTGTAGCTTAAGATCCTTTATAAAGAACAAAGCAGGCACAGTAACTCATGCCTGTAATCCCAGTGCTTTGGAAGGCCAAGGTGGGAAGATGGCTTGAGGCCAAGAGTTTGAGATCAGCCTGGGCAATATAGCGAGACCCCATCTCTACAAATTTTTTTTTTTTAATTAGCCCAATGTAGTGGCACACACCTGTAGTCCCAGCTACTCAGGAGGCTGTGACAGGAAGACTGCTCTGCCCAGAAGTTTAAGGCCGCAGTGAGTTATGACTGCACCACTGCATTCCAGTCTGGGCGACAGAGTGAGACTTTTTTTTTTTGAGACAGAGTCTCGCTCTGTCACCTAGGCTGCAGTGCAATGGCATTATCTTGGCTCACTACAAACTCCACCTCCTGGGTTCATGTGATTCTCTTACTTCAGCCTCCCAAGTAGCTGAGACTATAGGCGTACACCATCAGGCCCAGCTAATTTTTTCAGTATTTTTAGTAGAGAAGGGGTTTCACCATATTGGCCAGGCTGGCCTCGAATTCCTAACCTCAAGTGATCGGCCCGCCTTGGCCTCCCAAAGTGCTGGGATTAGAGGCAGCACATCCTTGCCTCAGATCTGAGCAGAATGGGCACATACAGATCCACAATCCTGGAGTCTCACTGGTGACATAGGCAGGGGCATGGCAGCAGCTACTTGCCTGCAGGCTAGTTTGGCACCTAACTGGGAAACTGAAATCCCTGCTCTACGATAAGAGATACAAAGACTGTTCTGAGAGCAGGGTTGTTTTCATTTTGTCATCAACCACTAATTTTAACAAGGGGTGGATAAATTTGTGTGAAGCCTTTTTTTTTTTTTGAGACAGAGTCTCGCTCTGTTTCCCAGCTGATGTGATCTTGGCTTACTGCAGCCTCCACCTCCCAGGTTCAAGCAATTCTCCTGACTCAGCCTCCCAAGTAGCTGGGATTACAGGAGCCCACCACAACGCCGGGCCAATTTTTGGACTTTCAGTACAGGTGGGATTTCGCCATATTGGCCAGGCTGGTCTCAAACTCCTGACCTCAGGTGTTCCGCCTGCCTTGGCGTCCCAAAGTGCTGGGAGTACAGGCATTAGCCACCATGACCAGCCTGTGTGAAGTCTTAAATGGGATCCCTAGATTCCGTTTTTTCAAGTCAGAATCATTTAACTAACTTCCACATACCCCTAACAATTGTACACAAACATTTTACCCCAAAGAATCTGGGAAAGAGGAAAGACTATGTTAATATTTAGAGATAATCTTTCCAAAGGGCACTATTAATTTTAATGGCTACACTCCAGAATTTTATTTATATAAAATTCAAGAAGTAGAGGTCAATATGGAGTCTCACACCAAAAGATTAGACACTGCATCATTCCATTTCTAAAAAAGGTAAATGGCAGCAATAGAAAACAGACTGGTAGTTGCCTGGGCTCAGGGGTGTGGGTGAGGTAGAAACTGACTACAAAAGTACACTAAGTAACTTTTTGGGGTGATGGTTAAATGATCACATATATTTGTCAAAACTCAAACTGTACATTTAAAATTCGGTGAATTTTGTTGTGTGTAAATTGCATCTCAATAAAATTGATGTTTAAACTAGAGCCATATCAAATGTTGGAATAACATAAATTAATTAGAAAGAACAGATGTTGCATTTTTACCCTGTTTTTAGCATTTGTCATTTTGTCCTGCTTAGCCTGGTAAAGTACATCCTGGTAAGTGGATGCCAAGGGCTCTTCAAGATTTACAAGCATGGCATTGGGATTTTTCAAAGCTGCAAATGTGTCGGCTGGAATTCTATGGTCAATAGCTTCATTAATAGCAATAACAGCAGCATGTACTAAAAAAAAAAACAAAAACACTGAGATTATATAGATTAAAGGATGTATACCACAATAGAAAGCAACACTGCACCCCCCATTAGAGACAGAGGCTCCTTTTCACAGAGAAATAACAACTGGGGTTCAAAGACTGGCTCCCTGGGCCCTATACCCTCTTCCTTATGGTATACAAAGCCACAGCTCCATCTGTGATCCATGTTTGGGACGATGAATTTGGAATCTCAGAGAAATACTCATAAGAGAGCCTTGCAAGGAGCACTTGCTCTGGAGATATTTGCCTTAACTACAGAGTAAACACCATAAAACAATAAGAAACTCAATGAGCCACGGAAATGTAGGACTTCCTTTCTTTTTTTCTTTTCTTTTTCTTTTTTTTTTTTTTTGAGACAGAGTTTCGCTCTTGTTGCCCAGTCTGGAGTGCAATGGCGCTATCTCGGCTCACTGCAACCTCCACCTCTTGGGTTCAAGTGATTCTCTTGCCTCAGCCTCCCGAGTAGCTGGGATTACAGGCACGCGCCACCATGCCCGGCTAAATTTTTGTCTTTTTAGTAGAGTTGGGGTTTCACCATGGCCAGGCTGGTCTTGAACTCCTGACCTCAGGTGATCCACCCGCCTTGGCCTCCAAACTGCTAGGATTACAGGTGTGAGCCACCGCGTCCAGTCAGGACTTCCTTTCTAAATGCTTTCACTTTAATCAGAATTAATCATGTATTTCCAAATAACAACGGCATGGAAGGCTATGTGTTTACAACTACATCTATGGACTTAAACTTGCTAGCAAGATTCACAATGTCCTAGATCATCACTATAGAATTAATTATTGGAAATGGTGGCAAAAATCTCAGTTGAACCCATGAGATTTCTCTCTTCTTACATGCGGCTTCATCCACTGACAGTTCATTAGCCAGGATGCCCCCAATCTTGCTAAATGCAGGCATTTGGATGCCATACTTCTCCAACTCAGTCTTCATGTTGTTGATTTCTTCTTCTACAGGAGGGAATTAATACTCAGTCAATCAAGCTAGGCACCTTTCCATAACCAAGAGAAGGAAACATATTCCTCAACTATACAGTGGGATTAAATGGCATTTACCTTTTAGGGTGTTATAATGATATAAAGATAAAATGTATGGAAAGCACTTAACACAGTAACTGGCATATAAAATGCAGTCAAACATTATTATTATCAAAGGCATCAAAAATAACTATAAAGTGAGCAGGTCCTACAGGAAATAGTTGTTCAGAATTGCTACTTGTGGCATTTCCTACAACGAACTTATAAATGGAACAGCTTTAATGTGAGCTCAACAATAAGTGAATCACAAACTAAGTCAGTTATCTCAGTCTTTACAATCCAAATCATTAGCTGCTATTCAACAATTTCATTTCTAAGGCAGAACGCCTAATGATAAAGAAAACATGTAAGGTCTGGCCCTTTCCCCAGGTCTGGTGAATAACTTCCCTGGAAGGAAAAAATATCATGGACAAAAAATTTCTTACCAAGTTTTAAACTTTCAAGCCAACAAAATAATCACCACTTTGAAAGACTTGAATCTATCTTACCCTTAAACAATATTACCACTGTCCTTTTTCTCCCTAATCCCTCATCTCTTCAAGCATCTGGCTATAGCAAATACACATAGAAACATGCATCCAAATAAGCTTAAACTTTAAAATTACTAAATTGGCATCTCTGTGTCATCTCACTCCCCACTCTCCCTTCTTGCTTTGCCTACAACAGATGCTTGCTGGAATGGAAAGGGAAAGATAGTTATAAAGCTTTTTTCAACATACCCGAACATTTAATGTTATGTGTTAACATTATTATATGTTTTATATATGTTGTTATCCCCAATTTATATATAAGAACTGAGACTCACTAATCATGTTCACATTATAAGTGAGAGAACAGAGCTTGAAATTCCAAGTTTAGTGTTCTTTACCCCACATCAGAGAAGCAAGTTATTAATATTTCTTTCACCTCCACTGCCAGAGTATTTTTAAAGCCTTAGGTCTTTAAAATTGGTACTGCTGGCTCTCCAGGCTACTTCCACATAATTCAAGCATTTCCTGCCAAGTCTGTAACTCCTTACCTGTGAAGTCAACCTTTCCATATAGGTCTTGAATCTGAGGGGCCAGGCCTAGCTTGAACAGGTACAAACTAGAAGATACAATATGCAAAAGGTTAGGCCTCCCAGCAGTGCCTAGCTGCCACCCTTAAAAGGGGAAAATCAGCATGAAGAATAAAATAGAAGCATTCTGAACACTGAGACTCCCAGTACCTACAACAGTCTCCTTTGTAGTTACAATACTCTATTTACCTCAGAGTGTTTTTTTTTTTTTAGTTTAAATGACAGCATTGTCCTAAAAAGTCACATAACACAATGCAAAGAGCACTGGACTGGGGAGATCAGTAGGCACAAATTCAAGTCCCGGTTCTGGCACAAAGTCAATGTATAATTAGATGTTAATGGCCAGGCACGATGGCTCATGCCTGTAATCCCAGCACTTTCGGAGGCTGAGGTGGGCAGATCACCTGAGGTCAGGAGCTTGAGACCAGCCTGGCCAACATGGCAAAACTCCGTCTCTACCAAAAATACAAAAATTAGCCAGGCGTGGTGGCATGTGCCTGTAATCCCAGCTATTCAGGAGACTGAGGCAGGAGAATCGCTTGAACCTGGGAGGCAAAGGCTGCGGTGAGAGCCGAGATCGCACCACTGTACTCCAGCCTGGGCAACAGTGCGAGACTCCATCTCAAAAAAGAAAAAAAGATGTTAACATTAATGTTAATATAATTAATAATGAAGTGTTTCTTCATTTGTTTGCTTTCCTGTAATCAATCAGTTTTAAATAACAAGACATCTTAGAAAAGCTTCATAAAAATGATTCAGATGGCAAATCTTACTTAAACTGAATTCATATTACTGATGGAAAAGCTTAATCCAGGTAATTTAACAGCTTTAGATAAATAATATTTCATATATTTTTACTTTCTAAGTATCAGGTTGGTAAAAATTATTTTTACTTTTTAAACTTAAAAAAAAAATCACTTAGACTCTAAGCTTCATGCAAGCAGGGACAATACAGGGCTCATTCACTAATGTCTACCCAGAGCCTAGCATATATTAATAAATGTTAATCAATATTTGACAGATGAATGGACAGATAAATCAATGTCCATAAGCCTGTGTTAAGTGGATTCTAAAGCCCTAGCTGGTTGGAACCAATAAATTAGAAGAGATCAGAAGGGTACTTCACAGATACTGACAAAAGCAAGAAATTGACAGTTTAAAGCAGCAGGGAAATAAGAAATATATAAGAAATAAATCATAGAAACTTAAAGTGGTATACAGTTTTTGTAAATAATCTATAAACTCAGTATCATCCAAATACAAACATGCATCATGTACACTGCAATCACAGAACTGATCAAAATTTAAATTGTATATAATAAACCCAAATGTATAAGAGAAAAACAAAAAAAAATCAAGTATTCTCAAAACACACTAGACTTTATGCATCCACAGAAGCTAACCATTTTCTCAGAGAAGTGCAAGTATAAGACATATGTATATGATTAAATGCTTTTCTTTCAGGTAAAACACTCAAGATGGATATATAAAGCTCCTCTCTCAGAAGATTTTAAATGTATTCAAAAAATTCTCCAGACTGGGTGTAGTGGCTCACGCCTGTAATTCCAGTACTTTGAGAAGGAGAGGCAGGAGGATCGCTTGAGGTCAGGAATTCAAAACAGCATGAGTAACATAGCAAGACCCTGTCTCTACAAAAAAAATTTTTTTAATTTGCCAGGTATGGTGGTGCATGCCTGTAGTCCTAGCTATTTGGGAGGCTAAGGCAGGAGGATAGCTTGTGCCTCGGAGGTTGTTACAATGAGTCAAGGTCACACCTCTGTGTTCCAGCCTAAGCAAAAGAGTAAGACCCTGCCTCTTTAAAAAAGAAATTCCAAAGCAAAATAACTAATAACTTTCTATACATGTAATATGTTCCCTTATATATTTTTCTCCTGCATTCTTAATTGCGAGAATATTTTTCTCCAAGAATTTCTTTCTCATTTATTCCTATTTGGAAATAGGGAACAAGAAATTTTAAGAAAGTTCAAGAATGTTGCAGATATGGTTTGGGTCTGTGCCCCTGTCCAAATCTCATGTCAAATTGTAATCCCCAGGTGGGGGCCTGGTGAGAGGTGATTGGATCAATGGGGGCATATTTCCCCCTTGCTGCTGTTCTCCTAACAGTGAGTGAGTTATCGCTAGATTTGGTTGTTTAAAAGTATGTAAGCACCTTCCCACCTCTCTCTTCCTCTTGTTAATGCCATGTGAGATGTGACTGTTTCCTCTTTGTTTTCTGCCATGATTGTAAGTTTCCTGAGGTCTCTCCAGCCATGCTTCCTGTAGAAGCTGTGGAACCTTAAGCCAATTAAACCCTTTTCTTTATGAATTACCCAGTCTCAGGTATTTCTTTATAGCAGTACAAGAACGGACTAATACAGTTGCTTTCACAGTACCAAGAACACTGAATTAGCTTTTAATGTCTTTCAATGGTAAATTAAAGGTGCCACAACCGTATCACTGGCTGACATAAAAAGTAGACATGGGCACCATCTTTCTTTTAACTCTTTTTTTTTTTTTTGAGACGGAGTCTGGCTCTGTCGCCCAGGCTGGAGTGCAGTGGCTGGATCTCAGCTCACTGCAAGCTCTGCCTCCCGGGTTTATGCCATTCTCCTGCCTCAGCCTCCCGAGTAGCTGGGACTACAGGCGCCCGCCACCTCGCCCGGCTACTTTTTTGTATTTTTTAGTAGAGACGGGGTTTCACCAGGTTAGCCAGGATGGTCTCGATCTCCTGACCTCGTGATCCGCCCGTCTCGGCCTCCCAAAGTGTTGGGATTACAGGCTTGAGCCACCGCGCCCGGCCACTTAACTCTCTTTAATTATTACAAGTATTTTATGGAGATAACGGAGCTATGAATGGATTCAAAATGGCCAGGTAAGTCCTCTCACCCACAATCAAAAGTACTTAGCTTCACACTGAAACTTATAAACCCTCCCATCTTTGCTCCTGCTCTCCCATGCCTACTTCCACAAATACACTGTTAGGCACCTATAATGGGTCAGACTGTAACTGTGCTTAAGATTTATTTTTCTTATTTCCTACTTAAGCTGAACTTTGTAGCAATGGGCAGAAGGAAGCTGTGTTAACCTATCTGGATTCTAACTATATTTTCTGTGAATGGTGAGTAACCTAGAAGTCACTATGTCAATCTCAAAGATTATTAATAAAGACCCTGAAACACAGCAGGTGATTAGGAAACAGAATCTACTATAGGCCCACAGTCCCTTACCCAAATTCTTGGAGCCAGATATATTTGAATGTTGAATTTCTCAGATATTAGAAAGTGTATTTCTATTTACAGTGTATATGGTATTATAAAGTATCCCCAGCAAGCCCTGGGGCAGCATCCTCAATCCAATACATTACTTTCTGCAGAGAAACACACAAACATAATCATACTAAGGAGACAAATGAGCTTACACCAAACTTAAAATCAATTTTCAGATAGTTTAGGGTTTTAATTTAGGATAAGAGATTATGGACCTGTTTAACCCCAAAATCAGTTATTAGAATAACAAAACAGGGGAATCAGGAAGAAAGTATACAAGTATTTTGAGAATGGAAAACTAGGGTCTTATCTGAGAGTGCAATGTTATCTACAAAAGTAATATAGTATGATTAAAGCACAGTGACTATCTCTGGAATAATGCCAATCAAGACTTCAGAGGGGGGAAAAAAAAAAAAGGCAAGCAGGGAGGAGACAGTTAGTACTTTTCTGTCACTGTTGATCCAAAGAAGATGGAGCCTTATCCAATACAGTGAGGTGAGAAATCTGCTTTGAACAGGTTGTGTTTTGTGGTAAAAGAAGAAACTCTCAGCAATTATAAACACTTCCTACATATTATCAAATGTTGCCAATCCACCCTTCAGGAAAAACACCATTAAAAAAAAAAATCATAAATCACAAAACACACCACTCTATATATACTTTCTAAGCACAGACTGCATATTCAAGAGAAATGGAAAACAATAGTGGACTTCCTTTCTTTCTTTCTGACTCTACCACTAGGAAGGCATAGCTAATTCTTTAGCCTGTACTACACAGAATTTAAGGGCCTGGAACCCAGGTTACACTGCAAGAGTAGTGGCTACACAACTAGCAGAGAGGAATTCTGCTTCCATGTTCAGATATCCATCGCAGGTATAGCCTTCACAAGATTATCAACATAGACAAATCTCATGCAACACTAAGTCAAACACAATATTCAGAATTAATGTGATCTGGACTCAGACACACATATTTGGTAATGTTTTGTTTTGTTTTTTAGAGACAGAGTCTTGCTCTGTTGCCCAGCCTGGAGTGCAGTAGCACAATCATAGCTCACTGCAGCCTCAAACTCCTGGGCTTAACTGATCCTCCCACCTCAGCCTCCAGGGTAGCTAGGAATGCAGGCGCATGCCACCATGCCCAGCTAATTTTTTATTTCTTGTAGAAATGGGGTCTTGCTACGTTGCTCAGGATGGTCTTTAACCCCTGGCTTCAAACAAACCTCTCGCTTTGGTCTCCCAAAGCACTGGGATTACAGGTGTGAGCCACTGTACCTACCCAGCCTCAGACACATATTTGAAATTGCTACATTCTCAACACGAGATCCACTAGTTCTCAGCTATATTCATTCTTTTGTATGTTTCACACTGATACCAATGACACCACAGATTTAGTATATGTTTGATCAAGAAACTGGAGACAATAGTCTTCTTATAAATCAGTATTATATACCTACTCCAAAGTAATTAACACTCAGCAAGCACACATAGATGATGCTATGTAAGTGCAGCCCAAGCAAAAATCTCACTCATGTCCCACTTGCTCTGCCACCATCTCCTTTAGTCCTGTGGCCACCAAGTAAATCTGCTAAAATACTACACTACTGTACCATAGGTTGAGTATACCAAATCTGAAAATCCAAAATCCAAAATGCTCCAAAACCTAAAAATTTTTGAGCACCAACATGACCCTCAAAGGAAATGCTATAATTGGAGCACTCTGCACTTCAGATTTGGCATGCTCAACTGGTAAGTAGAATGCAAATACTTCAAAATCGAAAACACTTCTGGTCCCAAGCATTTCAGATAAGGGACCTGTTCTGTATTCAACCTGTATAAGCATCTACTAATATGCCATCCCACTATCCTTCCAGACTTGTATCTTTTCCTTCCAATTTAATTTAGGATTCTGGGGACCTCAAAATTAAGCCACATTCCAAACTTACCATGACATTATGGGAAAAAAATATATATTGTATCATTTCCTACTATCATGTTTGTGTTGGTATAAAAAGTATTATTATTATTATTTGAGATGGAGTTTCGCTCTTGTTGCCCAGGCTGGAGTGCAATGGTGCAATCTTGGCTCACTGCAACCTCTGCCTCCCGGGTTCAAGCAATTCTCCTGCCTGAGCCTCCCGAGTAGCGGGATTACAGGCACCCGCCACCACGCCCAGCTAATTTTTTGTATTTTTAGTAGAGACGGGGTTTTGCTATGTTGGCCAGGCTGGTCTCGAACTCCTGACCTCAGGCGATCCACCCGCCTCGGACTCCCAAAGTGTTGGGATTACAGGCGTGAGCCACCGCACCTGGCTTGTAAAAATTATTGAATGAATGAACAAATGGCTTAATGATGGCAAGGACCTAGATAACTAAGAGACTGCATTCTAAGTGAAGGTATAGTTCACAGAAACACTAGATCAATTATGAAAGATACCATGTTTTTAGAACAAAATTATCTGCTATTAAATAAATAAATCCCTGCTCGGTACTCCCTAGAAAAACACAGCTGTTTCTCACCGTTTTGTTCAGATAATAGTATTTTATCCTATTTGGAACTTTTGAAACTAATGAAAAAACTTTTTCATTCTTACCTCAAGGATAAAAAACTACACACTCAATTCAGATGTTATTCACAATTTCCTTATTTTGCCAAGAAAATTTGATTACCTGAGTGCATGGATACAGTAGATACATCTTGGCATGTTCTTTCGATCATAGATATCCGTAGTTTCTGGGTAAAAAATCTAGGCAGAAATAAAAGAAATAGAGTAAGGTATCCATTCACTGTGTTCATTTGACATTCACCAATCATCAATAATACAAATCAAACTATGGACGGTTAGAAAACATCAGTGGCATTCAGTAAATAATTTCATTAGGGTGACTAGACATTTCATCATCAGAACTGCAAGGAATGAAATGCTGTAATACAGAATAAAAAGTACTACTTGGAAAATCTCTATTTGGTCAACCCACTGAATTTCATTAGGTGTGAGAAGGTCATTTACTTATTTCAGACCCAGACACAGGCATATGAAGACCAAGTTCTAGTCCAGTTTAAATCACTGGACTGATCTGAGTATGAGGCTTTCAAAACCACAATATTCCTAGTTACTATCTACCATGCCTAGATGGAGAAACAACTCAACAATGAACATTTACTAAGTGCTTTAGTTTGTGCAACCTGCTACATTTAGACACTGAAAAAACTATAAAATATTAAAATGTGTTTAATGCTTGGGAGAAATGGGAAGCTACACAGATGAAGTAGCTAGAATACAGCATGTATAAGGGAATTTGGAAGACAAGTACTTTTCCGTGGTAGCACTTACCAAAATCAATCATTTGTGTTTATCTGTTTGGCTACTCCAACAGACTATAAGCCACATGAAGGCAAGGCTAGATCTATGCTATTTATTCACTGCCATATCTTTGATATCAAGCCCAGAGCCAGGGTCATGGAAGCCCTAAAGTTAGTGAATGACGTAGGATAGGAACAGTGTAGATTTAGACTGGGAATAGCCTTGAATTTCAAGACTTATTGTCATAGTCATGTGGCACCATACAATTCAATCTGTAATTTAGGGAAATAAGGGGTGACAGTGGTTTGGATAAGCAAAAGACTGAATAACGAGGTGAGAAGAATTTGGATAAGCAATAAAGGCCTATATTAAGACTGTAAAATCATAAACTAAAGAAATGATTGAATCATGATAGACAGCAAAAGGCCTTCCAAACAAGAGAAATAGCCAGAATAAATAAAGCAGAAATAATCACGATGTGTTTGTGAGGCAGTAAGGCAATATACCCTATTGTTTTTTAAAATCTACAGAATACATTCTAGAAAATAACAGAAAAATAAGGTTGGATAGGTAGGATAAAATCAGATGATTATGAGCAACTTGAAAGTCAGCAAGTCTGAACTTGATAAGCAGGACATAAAGTGACAGCCTAGCTTTGGAGCTAAGGATAAAAATAGAGCCCTAGGGAGATCTGACTGGAGACCGGACATAGCATATGTTGACTGGAGACTGGAGCTGGGGAGGTAGGCTGGGAGGCTGTTGTTAACAGTGGATGGATAAAAGAGAGATTTCAAATAAATGGAGAAGCGGGAATGACCACATTTAGAAGTTCAAAGTATCTCCAAGGTTTTGAGACTGGATGACTGGGAAAATGATGACATGGTACCATTTATTATAGAGGAAAGGAAGTTCAGTTGGGGGAAAGGTAGATTTAGTTTTAGATATGAAAAATTATAGGTGACAGGAAGCTATCCAAGGAGAAATATCCAGCAGCTAACTGAAGATACTATGTTTATCTTATGTCAACAAGTCTTGAGAATAAAGGAAACTATGAAAATGGGAAAATGTATCTAACAAGGATTGCATCTTAAAGAATGTCCATCACTAGGACACGGAAGGTGGAATAATTAAAGAAAACAGGACGAGTTGAGCAGATTAAAAACAATTTTAAAAATCAAACTAAGAAATATCTCAGGGAAAAGGCAGCCAACAGTACCAATTATAATAAAGAGTCAAAAAGAATAAGAACCAAAAAATTACTGCCTTCAGTTTCTATAACAGGCCAGCATGTACCACATAAAGAGATTAGAAAAGACATCCTGATAAACACCATATATGTACTGTCAATTATGTATTATACATTATATTAAGGACAACAATACATTTTTAGGTTATCATTATTTCTTATTACTCAGAAGTCTTCTGGGCCTAAATGTAGGGTGGACAATTCAAGGTTTACAGCCATGATTATCAAGTTGTCCCTGAAAGCCTTTAGTACATTCTATGGTTGTTCCAATTGTAGTCCAGGACAGTATATTACTGTTAGTAAACCAAAAAAGGTAGTAAAATTACAACATTAAAAAAGCATCTCATAGTAACAACACTACTAGCAATAGAAAATATTAACAAAGCTCTTAGTACCATTCAAATGAGGTTAAATTGTCATTGCCCACTGGCAATATACTATATAAAAAACAGGTGCACAGTTTAATATTTTACACTATATATAGTACAGTATTTTATGCTATATTTAAAAAAAAAAAGGCCGGGCGCGGTGGGTCAAGCCTGTAATCCCAGCACTTTGGGAGGCCGAGACGGGCGGATCACGAGGTCAGGAGATCAAGACCATCCTGGCTAACACGGTGAAACCCCGTCTCCACTAAAAAATACAAAAAACTAGCCGCGCGAGGTGGCGGGCGCCTGTAGTCCCAGCTACTCAGGAGGCTGAGGCAGGAGAATGGCGTGAACCTGGGAGGCGGAGCTTGCAGTGAGCTGAGATCCGGCCACTGCACTCCAGCCTGGGCGACAGAGCAAGACTCCATCTCAAAAAAAAACAAAAAACAAAAAACAAAAAACAAAACAAAACAAAACAAAAATAAAAAAAACAGGGAAAGGAAGTTACAGGTGCACAGACAGGCCACATAGCTACAAGAACTTCACGTATTGCATTTCCTAACACTTGTGGGGCCTAATTCTCAAACATACCAGTGGCAAGGAAGAGAACTTCAGCACTTTCTCTGGAAAAAAGCTAGTCTTCTGCAAAGATTCGGCTCTGATTTAACTCAATTCGACAGGTATGGATGCAATAATACATACCTGTAGTATATTATATACATAGCCATATACTATATATACACACAACATATAATTATATATTGTAATAATATATTAATATACATTATTAAAATATACTATATATAATACATAATTGTATATTATATATTGTATATGTAATGTATATTTATACAATATACATATGTGTATACAATATTTATATATTGCACAAAATACAAAATATAAAATGGTTTTAGCCACCTTCTGATACTCTACATCTCACTTTTTTATTTTTATTTTTTATTTATTTATTTTTTTTTGAGACGGAGTCTCGCTCTGTTGCCCAGGCTGGAGTGCCCAGGCTGGAGTGCAGTGGCCAGATCTCAGCTCACTGCAAGCTCTGCCTCCCGGGTTTATGCCATTCTCCTGCCTCAGCCTCCCGAGTAGCTGGAACTACAGGCGCCTGCCACCTTGCCCGGCTAGTTTTTTGTATTTTTTAGTAGAGACGGGGTTTCACCACGTTAGCCAGGATGGTCTCGATCTCCTGACCTCGTGATCCGCCCGTCTCGGCCTCCCAAAGTGCTGGGATTACAGGCTTGAGCCACCGCGCCCGGCCACCTCACTTTTTTAAAATAAATTTTCCTTTGGTTACAAAAATTTGAGCTCTACAGGAAAGTATAAGGAAAATAAAAACCACCCTTAATCCCATCACACAGAAATGAAAACCATTTTATCTCCTTACAAATTTTTCCCAAGAACACTCACTTTATTTTCACACAAAAATAGTGATCGGATCTTAGCTAGAACACAAACTCTTATAACCTTCAACTGCTTTTCCCTACTGAATACATCAAAGGCCCTTTATTTGGGTTGATATCCTTTTTAATGGCAGTAGTATTTGGCTGTAACAAAATTAATATCCCTTGTGAAGAAACATGTACTTTGCTATCAATTTTTTCTATCATAATCAATGCTAAAAAATCCTTATATATACATTTTTTTGGTGCTTTCTGATTATTTATTTGGGATAACTTCCGAGAAGCAGAATTCTTAGGTCAAAGGATATTAATAGAAAGAAAAAAACAGAGAACAAAAGAAAGAATGAAATCAATCGGCCAGGCATGGTGGCTCAAGCCTGTAATCCCAGCACTTTGGGAGGCTGAGACGGGTGGATCACGAGGTCAGGAGATCGAGACCATCCTGGCTAACACGGTGAAACCCCGTCTCTACTAAAAAATACAAAAAACTAGCCGGGCGAGGTGGCAGGCGCCTGTAGTTCCAGCTACTCAAGAGGCTGAGGCAGGAGAATGGCGTAAACCCAGGAGGCGGAGCTTGCAGTGAGCTGAGATCTGGCCACTGCACCCCAGCCTGGGCGACAGAGCCAGACTCCGTCTCAAAAAAAAAAAAAAAAGAAGAATGAAGTCAATCAATCCATTCATGTCTCTAAGAGTGCCAATACAGTGTGGCAATTATAGATTCAGGCAGGAATGGGATGACAATTTCACTGAAAGCAACACTAAATAAACTCCTGAGCAAAACACCCAGAAGATGTACACTCCAATCAAAACTGCAGCCATGACCAAAAACAGACACAGGAAGTAACATCATTCTATCACCTCTACAATTTAAAATATAAAACGACCCTTCATACTCCCTACAGATTTCTAAAACATTTCCTTATATTTCCAAAGGTCAAATTTTAATGCTAACAACTTTGTCAATAAATAAATACCACTGATTCTTTAAAATGGTGAATCTCACAGCATGTGAATTCTATCCAAGGAAAAATAGTAAAATGTATGTCTACAATTTGATGTAGTAAAAGTAAATGTCATGACAGGGAATTTCTCTAGGGTAAGGTGAAACAGGTATGAGGATTATAAAAGAAAAAGAACAAAACTATTTCCTAAGTCAAAAAGAAAGACATCTTTCAGTATTTAAAAAAACACCAAAGATTCTGAGAATAATTTTACAGGTAGAATGAGAACAGGTTGTTTGGGGGTTAGGCCAAAACAGCTGGAACAAAGCCTAAACTATTATCTCAGGTAAGTTACCTTAGGCAATCCAATCTCATCCATGGCATTCAACCACTGAATCACATTATCAGTGTGTCTAAAGTGGAGGCCAGTCGCCTAGAAGAAGAAAAAAATTAGGTTCTCTTGGCTGTATTAAAGCAAATATTAAATAAAAACTCTCTTGGCAAAAGTTTCCTCATGAGATGTGACAAATTCTCCTTAATTTTGAGGTCATTAGGCTCACATTCCAATATCAAAAGCCAAATCCACATCTCAGTTCCTCTCACTTAGGAACCACCTGGAGAGCCTTCCTGTGTATAGGGTGCTCAACAGAACATGTGGTCTTTGGAGTTAAATTATCTTGGATTCAATTACTGGCTTAGTAATCTACTGGTGACACTGGACAAGCCACTTCATCCTTTAGGGACAGAGTTACCATCTAGAACAGCTGCTTTGTATGTATAAAGACTAAGTGAGATAACACACATAAACCAATTACATTAGTATGGTATCTGAACACACAGAAGATATTCACAAAATGCTGTATAAAAATACCACGCTGGGACAGTGGCTCATTCCTGTAATCCCAGCACTTTGGGAGGCCAAGGTGGACGGATCACCTCAGGTCAGGAGTTTGAGATCAGCCTGGCCAACATGGTGAAACCCCATCTCTACTAAAAATACAAAAATTAGCTGGGTGTGGTGGTGCATGCCTGTAATCCCAGCTACTTGGGAGGCTGAGGCAGGAGAATCACTTGAACCTGGGAGGCAGAGGTTGCAGTGAGAGCCAAGACAGCGCCACTGCACTCCAACATCGGCAACAGAATGAGACTTCATCTCAAAAAAAATCAATCAGGGCTTTCATTTTCTCCCTATACATAGATATCCCCTCTAAACTTCAATGTCTGCTTTTTTTTTGAAACAGGGCTCCACTCTGTTGCCCAGTTTGCAGTGTGGTGGCACAATCGGCTCACTGGCACAATCGGTTCACTGCAGCCTTACCTCCTGGGCTCAAGTGATCTTCTCACCTGTGCCTCCTGAGTAGCTGGGACTACAGGTGCATGTTACCATGCCTATCTAATTTTTTTTCTATTTTTTGTAGAGCAAAGGTCTCACTTTGTTGCCCAGGCTGATCTCAAACTGCTAGACTCAAGTGAGGGCTCCCACCTCAGCCTCCCAAAGTGCTGGGATTACAGGCACAAGCCGCTGCACCCAGCCATTTTTTCTTAAATTGTTGCTGCAAAGTCTACACTCTCCTTTTACACTATGTGCAAAGTCTCCACTCTCCTTTTACACTATCTTCCCATTCTGCCTATAGAATAGCTCCAGAGTTGTCTTCAGAATAACTGTGTATTCAAAACTGAGCATAGGGCTGGGCACAGTGGCTCATACCTGTAATCCTAGCTCATACCTGTAATCCCACCACAAGGTGGGAGGATAATTTAAGCCCAGGAGTTGGAGACCAGCCTGGGCAACATAGTGAGACCCCCATCTCTACACTAAAATTTGTGTAAATTAGCCTGGTGTAGTAGCATGCTCCCATAGTCCCAACTACTAGGGAGGCTGAGGTGGGAGGACTGCCTGAGCCCAAGAGAGGTCAAGGCTGCAGTGAGCCATGACGGCATTACTGCACTCTAGCCTGGGTGACACAGCAAGACCCTGTCTCAAAACAAAAACCAATCAACCAACAACAGAAAAACCCACTGAACATAAGTCTTTTTGACTAAGAAAAGTTTCTGTTTATGATGTTAATTTTGGCTGAGTACCTATACTTTCCCTTGTTTTCCCTTGAATTTAAACATAAAACATAAAAAATCTCTTTGACTGCTGGGCGCGGTGGCCCAAGCCTGTAATCCCAGCACTTTGGGAGGCCGAGATGGGCGGATCACGAAGTCAGGAGATCGAGACCATCCTAGCTAACACGGTGAAACCCAGTCTATACTTAAAAAATACAAAAAATTAGCCAGGCGTGGTGGCGGGCGCCTGTAGTCCCAGCTACTCGGGAGGCTGAGGCAGGAGAACAGCGTAAACCCGGGAGGCAGAGCTTGCAGTGAGCTGAGATCCGGCCACTGCACTCCAGCCTGGGCAACAGAGCGAGACTCCACCTCAAAAAAAAAAAAAAAAAAAAAAAAAACTCTTTGACATTGCAGCCTTACTCATTCTGAGTTTGGGCCCAATTATCACAGCTGCCCACCCTTACATTTGGTCTTGGTAATGCAATTCTCCACTATCTTTCATAGTCATCCTTTTTCAAGTAAGAGTCCACAGGTAAGCTCCCTATAGAGGCTCTGTAGACAGTAAAATGTGGTCCTTGTCAACATCCCCATCTTTTGGGGGGGGGCAGTAGGGGAGACAGAGTCTTGCTCTGTTGCCCAGGCTGGAGTGCAGTGGCATGATCTCAGCTCACCGTAACCTCCGCCTCCTGAGTTCAAGTGATTCTCCTGCCTCAGCCTCCTGAGTGGCTGGGATTGCAGATGTGCGCCACCAAGCCCAGCTAATTTTTATATTTTTAGTAGAGATGGGGTTTCACCAAGTTGGCCGGGTTTATCTTGAACTCCTGACCTCAAGTGTTCAGCCTGCCCCAGCCTTCCAAAGTGCTGGGATTACAGGCATGAACCACTGGGCCCGGCCCAACATCCCAACTTAATTAAGCAGTCTTCTTTTTTATAGCACCTTGAGACACAGGAATCAAATCCTCTCACTTATCTCAATTTTCTGAAATTGAATCACTTTCCCATTGTACTTTGAACTCCAGTATTACAGGGTGATGTTTTTTCATGAAGTTACTTTTGCATTCAATTTGCCAACACATCTCGGTGCTTAAAACTCATTTCTTTTTTTTTTAAGGAGACAGGCGGGAGTACAGTGGCGCAATATTAACTCCCTACAGCCTCAACCTCCTAGGCTCAAGCAATCCTCTTGCCTCAGTCTCCCAAGTAGACAGGACTACAGCATGTGCCACCAAGTCTGGCTAATTTTATTTTATTTTTTTGTAAGACAGGGTCTCATTATATTGCCCAGGGTAGTCTCAAATTCCTGGTCTTCAGAGATCCTACCACCCTGGCCTTCCAAGTACTGGGAATCGGCGTGCCCAGCCTAAAATTAGGTTTTTGTTTTTTTTTTTTTTAAGACGGAGTCTCGCTTTGTTGCCTAGGCTGGAGTGCAGTGGCATGATCTTGGCTCACTGCAACCTCCAATTCCTGGGTTCAAGCGATTCTCCTGCCTCAGCCTCCCGAGTAGCTGGGATTACAGGCATGCACCACTACGCCTCGCTAATTTTTGTATTTTTAGTAGCGACGGGGTTTCACCATGTTGGTCAGGCTGGTCTCAAACTCCTGACCTTGTGATCCGCCCACCTTGGCCTCCCAAAGTGCTGGGATTACAGGTGTGAGCCACCGCGCCCGGCCCCAAAACTAGATTTAAAGTAGTAATTCCCCTAGCTACTTCTTCTACCTTCTAAAGAATTAAAAAATTCATCTACAACTAGGAAAATTTCTAGATATATAACATCATAAGAATTCTACCAGAAACACAGACAGCTAAAGTTATTTTCCTAGTACATATATTTTTTGTGGGGGGACGGAGTGGGGGAAGGCGGGTTTTCCAGATAAATTCTAAAAGAGATGTAATACTATTTTCCTAGTACATATTGTCTTTGCACAAATTTCTCCATTCTGCCAGGCATTTTAAAGGCTATATTTTGTTGAAACAAACACACCTTACACATACTTCTCAATAACTCTTACACAAAATAAAACATGCTAACTTTCCCAAGTTGACAGAAATCTAAGCACTAAACAAGGAAGGACTCACCTTGTATCTGGTCTGTTCTCGATCATAGATTTTTTTCAGGGACACTACTCTGGGAGAGAAGAAGTTCCCCAGTTTGGCAAGGTAGACCCCATTCCTAAGCCCCTCCTCCAGTTCTGTGGTGGGAGGCAGATCTTCCCCTAGGCATGCTTCCATCCACCTGCACAAAAGGAGAGAGGATGCAAAAAAGGAAAGGGAAGGTCAGAACTTTTAGAGATTTTAAGCTTAATATCCATACTCCCTGGAGAAGCTTAAACTGAACATAATAGCACTCTTTTACAATCAGTTCCACACACATCCTTACCCAGCTTGGCCCAGTCAGATCTCAGAAGCAGAGAACTTAGGAAATTCCTGAGCATGAATGCCACTTTCTTCTCTACCCTGCTTTCCTCTGCTGCAGCAACACAGCCAGCTGGGCTCCCCAGATCCTGAATGCCCCATGAAACTTCAGACCCTTTCCCTCAGTCCTTAGGTTGCTCTTTAACAAATCTTAAGAAAAGCCATTTGTAACTGAAGCCACCATTTCAACTGTTCAGAAGCTTACATTTGTTGCTGACATTCTCTTCCGGTTTCAGAACTCAGAATCCACAGTGAATTTCTAGATCCAAGTTTTAAGGTTGTTTGGGGGTTATCAAAACAGAATCAATTATTTCAGCTAAAATATTAAAAGAAACTCCTATAGAAGCAGTAAATAATGAATTCTTAGATTTTTGGAGTCAGCGAGGAGATTGTAAAAAGGATAGGAAAAGAAAACTATTTTCCAAAAAGAAAAAGAATAAAACAAAGAAAAAAAGAAAACTATTTTCCCCTTCAAATACCTCAGGAAATTTCAGGAAAGCCTAAGATAAAACAAAGTTTAGTTACATGTATTTTCTACCAACAGAAACATAGGTAACTAAAAATCATTTATGGCAATGGTTTTCTTTTCTTCTTTTTTCTTTTGAGACAAAGTCTCACTCTATTGCCCAGGCTGGAGTGCAGTGGCGTGATCTCAGCTCACTGCAACCTCCACCTCCCGGGTTCAAGCAATTCTCCCGCCTCAGCCTCCTGAGTAGCTGGGACTCCAGGCGTGTACCACCATGCCCAGCTAATTTTTGTATTTTTAGTAGAGACGGGGTTTCATCACATTCGCTCAAACTCCTGACCTAAAATGATCTGCCCATCTTAGCCTCCCAAAGTGCTGGGATTACAGGCGTGAGCCACTGGACCCGGACCATGGCAACAGTTTTCAACCACTGAGCCACAGAATCCTGTGAATATCTAAGGAAAGCTACAGACCCTTCCTGCAGAAAAATATACATATACTTAAATTTTACATATAATTTCAGAGACTTCATTGACTCTAGGAACCCCAGATTTAAAACTCCTAATTTAAAATTATTCCACTCGGCCTGGCACGGTGGCTCAAGCCTGTAATCCCAGCACTTTGGGAGGCCGAGACGGGCGGATCATGAGGTCAGGAGATCGAGACCATCCTGGCGAACACGGTGAAACCCCGTCTCTACTAAAAAAACACAAAAAACTAGCCGGGCAAAGTGGCGGGCGCCTGTAGTCCCAGCTACTGGGGAGGCTGAGGCAGGAGAATGGCGTAAACCCAGGAGGCGGAGCTTGCAGTGAGCTGAGATCTGGCCACTGCACTCCAGCCTGGGCGACAGAGCGAGACTCCGTCTCAAAAAAATAATAAAATAAAATAAAATAAAATAAAATTATTCCACTCAATTTTTTTTTTTTAGATGGAGTCTTGCTCTGTTGCCCAGGCTGGAGTGCAATGGCACAATCTCAGCTCACTGCAACCTTTGCCTCCCGGGTTCAAGCAATTCTCCTGCCTCAGACTCCCGAGTAGCTGGGATTACAGGCCTGTGCCACCATACCCGGCTAATTTTTTGGTATTTTTAGTAGAGATGGAGTTTCACCATATTGGTCAGGCTGGTCTTGAACTCCTGACCTCAGGTGATCCACCCGCCTCGGCCTCCTAAAGTGCTGAGATTACAGGTGTAAGCCACCGTTTCCAGCTCAGTCTTGCTTTTAAATCTACTCTACCTTTAAATCAGCCAGCGTACTCTCTAACTTATGAAACCTGATGGGTATATGAATGGGCCAGATAATTTTCTGGTTGTTTCCTATACTTGATAAGCTTCTCTGCTGTCTTTTTTTTTTTTTTTTTTTTTTTAGGCGGAGTCTCGTTCTGTCGCCCAGGCTGGAGTGCAGTGATGCAATCTCGGCTCACTGCAAGCTCCGCCTCCCGGGTTCATGCCATTCTCCTGCCTCAGCCTCCTGAGTAGCTGGGACTATAGGCGCCCGCCACTTCGCCCAGCTAATTTTTGGTATTTTTAATAGAGACGGGGTTTTACCGTGGTCTCGATCTCCTGACCTTGTGATTCGCCCGCCTCAGCCTCCTAAAGTGCTGGGATTACAGGCGTGAGCCACCGCACCCAGCCTCTGCTGTCTTTTCTTTCTTTCAAATAGTAGAACTTAAATTGTCAGAAAGGGGAAAAATGAAACAAATGAGTTTTCCAGAAGAGTTGTCATAATAATTAAATTAGATACCAATTTAAAATGGCTACAAAAATCTAAACTATACCACTATTGAGCCTAAAGACCCAAAGGGCAATGTGGAAAAGAATGGCAGTTGTTGGTATGGAAATAGTGTAGTTCAAGGACTCATCTCATCTTTTTACCGCTAAAAAAGATGCTGATAAAATCATTCTGGCAAACAACTACTGGCAACTCCAGCTCTCTGGGGACAATCTAACTTGGGTTCTCATTAACAGGGAAAACCTAACAACCTCAGCCTAAGCCAAAAATGGCCCTCAAGCAGGTAACAGTACCAAAAAAAAAAAAATAGTTACTTATTTTTCTTTTTAAAATAAAGTAAACACACAGGGAAACTATGGATAAAGAGCACAGTAGATACTTTTGGCTTGAATCAGAGCCAGTTACCAGAGGTATTTAGGTTTTCCTCTTTTCTGAGATTTCTAGACTAAAATAAAAATAAAAGGAGAGCCCATGGTAACATCTCCCACCATTCTTTATATTTCCTTTCCCTAGTCCAACTGCTATAAAACAGTCCTGACTTAGATGTTTCCTATAGCTGGGTAGAATACTCTTTGTATAACACAGGAGTCAGGTCAGAGAAGAAAGGCCAACTGTGATTTGGTGAAAGCAATTAAGTAGAAAGAATGAGCTGGAATAAATAGGGAGGCAAAATACAGTGTTTCTAAACAACTGCTCAAACCTGAAGCTGCCCTCCAAGTCACCACACGTGTGGCTTGCCCGCCAATCTGAGCTATTTCACAATGGAGTATCACCTGGTTTGTTTACAAAATAAATTAGGACTAGGTAGGACGCAGTGGCTCACACCTGTAATCCCAGCACTTTGCGAAGCCAAGGCAGGCCGATTACTTGAGGTCAGGAGTTCAAGACCAACCTGGACAACATGGCGAAACCCCATCTCTACTAAAAACACAAAAATTAGCCAGCGTGGTGGTGTGCACCTATAGTCTCAGATACTTGGGAGGCTAAGACAGGAGGATCACTTTAACCTGGGAGGTAGAAGCTGCAGTGAGTTGAGATGGTGGCACTGCACTCTAGCTGGGGTGACAAACTGAAATCCTGTCACAAACAAATGAACAAATTAGGACCAAACCACTTTGAACAGTAAAGTGCCATGTTACTATAATTTTTAATGTTAGCAGAAGTTTAGATTCTACTGAAATTCCAAGATGACACAACAAACACTTCTTTCAGTCTTTCTCTATAGCTCACATGAGATTTCCCCTTCTTCCACTAAATCACATAATCAGAAAATGTGAAAGCCAGGAAGTAAATGCACTTCTAGGGAAAATCCCTTTGTTTTCAATGTAATATATATCTAAAAATGGCCAGGCACAGTAGCTCACGCCTGTAATCCCAGCACTTTGGGAGGCCAAGGCAGGAGGACTGCTTGAGCCCAAGAGTTCAGGACCAGCCTGGCAACACAGCCAGACCCTGTCTCTACAAAAAATTTTAAAATTAGCCAGGCATGGTGGCAAATGCCTGTACTGTAGTCCCAGCTACTTGAGAGGCTGAGGCAGGAGGACTGTTTGAGCCCAGGAAGTCAAGGCTGCAGTGAGTTATGATCGTACCACCGTACTCCAACCTGGGCAACAGAACAAAACTCTGTCTCAAAAATAATATATATATATATGAGACAATTAAACATTTCTGAAAATTTCATGAATATTTTCCATATTATATAGTTTCTGAAGACTTTAAGTTTACATAAAAATTTAACCAAGTCCTTAATCAGTCACCTGTTAGACATTTATGTCATTTCTAAATTTTTTTTTTTTTTTTTTTGAGACAGAGTCTCGCTCTGTCGCCCAGGCTGGAGTGCAGTGGCGCGATCTCCGCTCACTGCAAACTCCGTCTCCCGGGTTTATGCCATTCTCCTGCCTCAGCCTCCCGAGTAGCTGGGACTACAGGTGCCTGCCACCTTGCCCGGCTAGTTTTTTGTATTTTTTTAGTAGAGACGGGGTTTCACCGTATTAGCCAGGATGGTCTCGATCTCCTGACCTCGTGATCCGCCCGTCTCGGCCTCCCAAAGTGCTGGGATTACAGGCTTGAGCCACCGCGCCCGGCCTCTAAATGTTTTTAACCATTAAATAATAGTGCAAGGAATATCTTTGTGCACAGTGTTCTTCTTTATTTAGAATTAATTACTCAGGAAAGGTCCTTAGAAGTACAACTCTAAAATTAAAAATACAAACATTGAAAAAGAATCTAACTGCCCATAAGCCTGCTCAGAGGCTAATAATGTATTTGCACTTCCCCCCATTTACAAATAAGAATGAGGCTGATCCAAGGTCATCCAATAGCTAGTGGCAAAGACGGAATAACAAGACTAACTGCTAGATTTAGAATCCTCCTCACAATATCACTGTTGCTCTCACTATACCACCTGAAAAACCAAAAGGGTCCGAGCTCACAGGCTCTCCAAATAGGGAAAAATCTCAGAACTACCATGAAGGAAAAAGACTGGTTTATCTCCACATTCTGCCTACTTAATAATTAAAGGTATTTTAGTTTAACTAAATCCACCGATTCTCAACTTAGACACAAAACTTTTCTTATTAAACTTAAACACTGGCCGGGCGCGGTGGCTCAAGCCTGTAATCCCAGCACTTTGGGAGGCCGAGACGGGCGAATCACAAGGTCAGGAGATCGAGACCACCCTGGCTAATATGGTGAAACCCCGTCTCTACTAAAGAATACAAAAAACTAGCCGGGCGACGAGGCGGGCGCCTGTAGTCCCAGCTACTTGGGAGGCGGAGGCAGGAGAATGGCGTGAACCTGGGAGGCGGAGCTTGCAGTGAGCTGAGATCCGGCCACTGCACTCCAGCCTGGGCGACAGAGCCAGACTCCGTCTAAAAAAAAAAAAAAAAAAAATTAAACATTTAGAACTGGTTAAGTTTGGCAGGGTGCAGTGGTTCTCACCTGTAATCCTAGCACTTTGGGAGGCCAACATGGGTGGATCACTTGAAGTCAGGAGTTGGAGAACAACCTGGCCAACATGGTGAAGCCCCATCTCTACAAAAAATACAAAAATAAGCCAGGTATGCTGGAGTATGCCTGTAAATCCAGCTACTACTTGGAAAGCTGAGGCATGAGCTGAGATCGCATCACTGCACTCCAGCCTGGGCAACAGCAGAGCAAGTCTCTTGTCTTAAAAAAACAAACAAACCAACCTGGCTGAATTCATTCTCCTACTGAATACTATGTTCCAAGTATGGTCTGACCAGCCTGAAATGAAACAGGACTATCACCTTCTTCATTATGACACTACCTAACCACAAAGCCTCTGCTTAAATTATTTTATTACACTTTTTCAATAAACAGAAACTCCTTTTTATCCCAAATATAGAGCTGCTAAACCACATCTCCAGCTTTTTTTTTTTTTTTAAATGGAGTCTGGCTCTGTCACCCAGGCTAAAGTGCAGTGGCATGTTCTCAGCTCACTGCAACCTCCGTCTCCCAGGTTCAAGCAATTCTCCTGCCTCAGCCTCCCAAGGCTGGGAATACAGGCCTGTGCCACCACACTTGGCTAATTTTTATATTTTTAGTAGAGACGGGGTTTCACCATGTTGGCCAGGTTGGTCCTGAACTCCTGACCTCAGGTGATCCACCCGCCTCGGCCTCCCAAAGTGCTGGGATTACAGGCATGAGCCACCACGCCCAGCCTCTAGCTCTTTTATAAATTTAGCTTTATGAAGACTTTTAAAAATTTTTTTTTATTTTTTGAGATGGAGTCTCACTTTGTTGCCCAGGCTAGCGTGCAATGGCATGATCTCAGCTCACTGCAACCTCCGCCTCCCGGGTTCAAGCAATTCTCCTGTCTCCAGGGTAGCTGGGATTACAGGCGCCCACAAGCATGCCCAACTAGTTTTTGTATTCTTAGTAGAGACGGGGTTTCACCATGTTAGCCAGGCTGGC
Source organism: Trachypithecus francoisi (assembly GCF_009764315.1). NCBI lineage: Eukaryota > Metazoa > Chordata > Mammalia > Primates > Cercopithecidae > Trachypithecus > Trachypithecus francoisi. The sequence goes on from NW_022681468.1 coordinate 98,688,305, forward strand.
CTTGAGCTCCTGACCTCAAGTGATCCGCCCAAGTGCTGGGATTATAGGCGTGAGACACGCCTGGCCTATAAATACATTTAAAAATAAAACTATGGCTGAGGTGAGAGGGTTGCCTGAGCCTTTGAGTTTGAGGATGCAGTGAGCAGTGATCATACCACTGCATTCCCAGTCTGGGCGACAGAGTGAAACTCTTGTCTCAAAATCTATCAATCTATGCACAAAAGAAAATTACTGGCCAACACAACTTTTTACCAATTGTCATGTTTAACCCTGTCCTAGCAATAACCATAGAATCTCAAGGCTGGAAGGCTCATTAAAGATTTTTTAGGCCATCTCAATTCCTCCACTCCCCTCACATGTTCTACTCCATCCCCAATTTGATACCTTAATGTTCCCAAAACATTTCAGCCAAATCAGGAAGCAGGCTGAACCTGAACACTGATAGAGAATCGAACATTCAAGGTAACCTGGTTCATTTCTGGATTCCAGTAGTCAGAAAATTTTTGTTAAGCCAGCATCAATTCTCTACTGGCACCCTAAGCTGCCCCCTGGAGCAAGAAAATGTAAAAATAAAAGCATAATGTGAGTAGCACTGGCCATGGACTTGGAAAGATCTGGTTCTATGTCCTGTCTCGGGCACTTACCAAGAAAGCCACTTAACCAGTTCTTTCATTTGTTAAAAAAGGCTAACAGTATCTTCCAAGGTTTGTCATTGAGGATTAAATAAGATTGCAAGTGAAATATAGAGCTAGCACAGTGCTTGGCTGGGTATTGAAAAAAATATTTGTGTCTTTCCTCCTATCCCCTCATGATGAGTCACATGCTGACAATTCCATAAGTAAAATGATTCCAGCTCCTTCAAGCACTAATCATAAAAACAGAATAATAATAGCACCTACCCACAGAATGTTTATGAGGATTAAAGAGATGATAGTACATATAAAATACTAAGAACGGTGCCTGGCACAGAGTAAGTACTGAAAACGTTACCAGGTATTATATTAGCAGTATTATACATCATCTCTGCCCCCTCACGTCTTTTGCGCATCTCTCAACGTTCTCCAACTGAATTCTGTGTTCCAGGTATGGTATGACCAGCCTGAAATGGAACAGGACTACCATCTTCTTCATTCTGACACTCCATAACCACAAAGCCTCAGATTAAATTATTTTATTATGCTTTTTCAATCAACAGAGACTCGTTTCTCCCCCAAATACAGAGCTGCTAAACTTTATCTCTACAATTCCATATTTAAATCATTATTTGGCCGGGCGCGGTGGCTCAAGCCTGTAATCCCAGCACTTTGGGAGGCCGAGACGGGCGGATCACGAGGTCAGGAGATCGAGACCATCCTGGCTAATATGGTGAAACCCCGTCTCTACTAAAAAATACAAAAAACTAGCCGGGCGCCTGTAGTCCCAGCTACTCGGGAGGCTGAGACAGGAGAATGGCGTGAACCCGGGAGGCGGAGCTTGCAGTGAGCTGAGAGCCGGCCACTGCACTCCAGCCTGGGCGGCAGAGCAAGACTCCGTCTCAAAAAAAAAAATAAATAAATAAATAAATAAATAAATAAATAAATAAATAAATAAATCATTATTTGCACTTATATCCATGACATATCTTCATGATAAGAGTAAGCCAACTGTCCCTAGTGTCAGAATCTTTTAGATCCTAATTCCACCACCCAAAATATTCTCTTCCAGCTTCACATCACATCATCCACAAATACTAATGGGCTTTAAAGAATGAACAGTTTACCAAATAGCCAAGGCAGAGAAGGCCTCCAAATAGTAGAAACACCATGTACAAAGGCAGGGAGGCACAAGAAAACAACATGTGTCACAGAGTAGCTCAGCACCAGCACTACTGGAAGGTAAAAGCAAGGGGACAACTGGAGGAGACGATGACAAAGTCAGCAGGCTGGATCATACAAGGCCTTATTTGTCACGCTTAGAAACCTTTACTGCATCCTTGGGGGACACTTAAGGGTGGCCTGATCAGATCTGTTTCAGAAAATCACTTTGGCAACAATGTGGGGTTGTTTAAATTTTCTTCAATAGCAAACAAGTACAAATATTTTAACAAATAAGCAACTTTTTAGACAAAGTTTGGAGAATATCATACCAAGTGGAGTGACATCAGCAGGTGTTCATGTGATCAGAACTCGACCAAAACCACAAGTAGAGTTCAGCAACAACACTCTTATATTTTTTATATTTTTCACAAGAGGTGTAACAAGGAGACAGCAGAGTTCTTAATCTCTCCTCTCACATGGGATATTAAATATAAATATTCAATATTTTCTCTTCAAGTTTAACCCCAGAACTGCATTAGCAAATCTCACTCAAATGCAAAATTTTTTAAAAGGTGATGTCAGATCTGAAACACAATTACTAAACAGGAAAGTAACATAAAAAGACTCATTTTCAATATAAATGACACTTAAAAAATAATCTTCACACCATGTGGCAGACATGAAGCCAAATACTTTACAAGATTATCTCAACCTTTGCAACAAACTCTGAAGTATTACTGTAATTATTTTACAGATAAACTGTGGGTTCCAAAAAGTATATCCCAAGATTGTCTGGCAAGTAAGTTCTCACTTGAACCCAAGTTGGTGTGATTCTGAAGCCTATACTCTGGTTTTTTTGTTCTTTTTTGAGACAGGGTCTGTGCAGTGGTGTGATCATGGCTCACTGCAACCTTGACTTCAGATTTCAAGCAATCCTCTGGATCCTCCTACCTAGCCTCTCAAGAAGCTGGGGTCACAAGCACATGCCACAACACCCGGCCAATTTTTGCAATTTTTTTGTAGAGATAGGGTTTTACCATGTTACCCAGGGTGGTCCAAATTCCTGGGCTCAAGCCATCCGCCTGCCTTACCTTCCCAAAGTGCTGGGATTACAGGTGTAAGCCTCCAACCCAGCATTGAAGTTGATACTCTTAATTGCTACAGGATACTTCCTCCTTCAACAATAATAACAGCTACCACCTACTGAACATTACCTTACAAATGCTCAAGTTCTGAAATTGGGCTTCCTGAAGTATCTCACACCACAATATATAACCTTTGGGAGGCCGAGGTGGGCGGATCACGAGGTCAGGAGATCGAGACCATCCTGGCTAACACAGTGAAACCCCACCTCTACTAAAAATACAAAAAAATTAGCCGGGCGTAGGGGCGGGCGCCTGTAGTCCCAGCTACTCGGGAGGCTGAGGCAGGAGAATGGCGTAAACCCGGAAGGCGGAGCTTGCAGTGAGCCGAGATCGCGCCATTGCACTCCAGCCTGGGGGCAGAGGGAGACTCCGTCTCAAAAAAAAAAAAAAAAAAAAAACCCTTACTTCTATCAAGCACTAAGGGAGAGGCCTAGTAAGTATTACACATTGGTGAAACTGATACAATTAGTACAAAAATGAATGCTTATACAAAAGGCTATCTTTAATAATATAGTCTTTTTATATATTTTTTGAGACAGTGTCTTGCTCTGCCACCCAGTCTGGAGTTCAGTGGCCCAATCACGGCTCACTGTGCCCTCAACTTCCTGGGCTCAGTAATCCTCCCACCTCAGCCTCCCGAGTAGCTGGGACCACAGGTGTGTACCATCACACCAGGCTAATTTTTAAAATTATTTGTAGAGACAGCAATTCCCTATGTTGTTCAGGCTGGTCTCAAACTCCTGGGCTCAAGGGATCCTTCCACCTCAGCCTCCCAAAGTGCAAGGGTTACAGGCATGAGCCACTGTGCTCAGCCTACATAGTAATTCTTACATCCTTTCATATTTATTCTATTTTTTAAAGTTTTGTTTCAAACGTATTTTAAGTCAATTCCTCAAAAAACAAAAACAAAAAAAGGTGTCTACTCTGACACTCATGTATTCATTCAGGAAACATTTCGAACTGACTGCTCCGTGCAGCACTTATCAGTGGTAGAACGTTGTGCTGAATACCAGTCCCTACCTTCAAGGGTATTACTCTTTGGTAAGAGTTATGCTTAAACCGCTAGCTACAATAGGAGATGACATTTGAACTAGGCTTTGCTCAAATAAATTGTATTTAGAGTTGTGAAAAATGGGAAAATGAGACACGTAACATAAAGGAACGGCATAAACAAAGGACAAAAAAAAAGTCTGAAAACAAATGGCACATTCAGGAAATGGTAAGTCACTGTGGTAGAGAAGTAGGTGGAAAAATATCTGGATTAGTAATTTAAGCTGCAGGAATGGGAGCCATGGGAGGTTTTCAAGTAGACTTAGAAGGAGAACTTGGACAACAGCATAGACGACAGAATCAAGAGAGAAACATTACGCAACCATTTCAGTAATCCAGGTGAGTTGGTAATAACAGTCTTTAACTGGGACAATGGTGGAAACAGAATGATTAACAATTACAAAGGTAGAATTGACCCCATTTGACAATCTGTTAGATGAGGGATGGGGATCAGAAGGGCAGTGGGAAAGATGTGAAATTTCATAGACGACTGAAAAGGCGGGGGGCATGGAGGGTGGGGAAGCAAAGTTGGCTCCAGACCTCACGGTTCACAACTAACATTAAACACCAAATGGATTAGAGAATTTTTTTAAAAAGAAAACATAGTTATATACTCTTGAAATGAGAAAGAAGTTTACAAACAAGACTACAGAAGCAGAAATCAGAAAGGAAAAGATAAATTGGCTAGTATTTAAACTTCTGTAAGGCCATTTTTAAAGAACTAAATAAAACTTTAACAAGGGCCGGGCGCAGTGGCTCAAGCCTGTAATCCCAGCACTTTGGGAGGCTGAGACGGGCAGATCACGAGGTCAGGAGATCGAGACCATCCTGGCTAACACGGTGAAACCCCGTCTCTACCAAAAAATACAAAAAGCTAGCCAGGCGAGGTGGCTGGCGCCTGTAGTCCCAGCTACTGGGGAGGCTGAGGCAGGAGAATGGCGTAAGCCCAGGAGGCGGAGCTTGCAGTGAGCTGAGATCGAGCCACTACACTCCAGCCCGGGAGATAGAGCGAGACTCCATCTCAAAAAAAAAAAAAAAAAACTTTAACAGGAAAGGTTACTGGAAGAAAAAAATCACAACATATAACAAAGAGCTAATAATATTCTATAATCTTTATACGTATATACATTTTAAACACTTGAAATAAAATGACAAACATTTCCCTAGAAAAATATGCTAGAAATACAAATAAAAAAATTCATAAAATATACATATAGCCAGTAATTTATATGAAAATTTCTCAATCTTACTACTAACCCAAGAAATGCGAATTAAAGTAACAATATCACCATCTTCAGTTATCAGACTGGCAAAGATTTTTTAAAATAACTTATTGTTGTCCAGTGTGTGGGGAAACCCCACATTCTGACACACAATTCTAGGAGAAAATCTGGCACCATATACCATCCATAGCAAACTGACAAACACTTCTATAAAAGGAAAAAAGAGAAGGTTTTTTCTTATTTTTAAAAGATGATTTGGTGACTTGTGGCATGGATGACTGCATAAAAGATGATGCCATTAAACAAGACTGGGGACACCCACAAAAGCCAGAGAGGATGAGCAATTCATGGTTGAAACATGTTCGGCTTGAAATGTCAATGGGACATCCAGAGAGGGGCATCTTGCAGGTAGTTGGAAACACAGGTCTCTGGAGGGAGACCTGTTGCTGAAGACCTAAATCTGGAAAATGGCACCACAAGAGTAGATAAGCTCACAGAGAAAGAGGTTGTGGAGAAAAATTTAAAAGCTGAAGCACTGTGTCTCAGAGAACACCAACATTTAAGAAGTGAAAGAGACAAAGACAGTGTCTGTGATCAAGTTCAGGACCAGCAGAGAATCACACAATGGCAATCAAGGAAGGAAAAAATCAGCAAACTAGTAGAGGTCACCAGCTTTCAATGCTGCAAAGAGGCAAGTGGTAAAGAGAAAAGGATGCGGCACACAAGCAAGAAGGTCATCTTTGGCTCCCGTAAGAGAAGTCTAAGTGGAGTGGTGACACAGGAGACCAATTAAAATAACTAGAAAAGTAACTAAATGTAGGAAGGAGAGATAGCAGATGTAGGCTTCTTTTTCTAATTTTTAATTTTTGTTTTTAATAGCGGAGACAAAGTTTCACTATGTTGTCCAGGCTGATATGGAACTCCTAAACTCAAGAGATTCTTGTCTTCCAACCCCCAACTCCCTCCCCGCCCCCTTCTCCACCTCCCAAAGTACTGGGATTACAGGCATGAGTCACTGCACCCAGCCAACTTCTTTTTCTAGAAGTATAAGAAGGGAAGAGGAAAAACTAGGGGGAATGGAGAAGGAGTTAGTCTGAGATGGTGACATGTCCTGGGAAAGTGTCTTTTTTAAAAATGATTGTGGAAAAAGCATATATATTTATAGTCTGCAAGAAAAGAACACGTGAAGGAGGGGCTAAAGATATAGGAATAAGAACAAAAGAAAGTAAAGTTCTGAAGAGCAGAGGTGGCAGCCAGCTACAGAAAGGAATATACCCCGCTTCTTCCCTGAGAAAAGAGGGAAGGAAATAAGAACAACCAGGAATGACATGTTATCCAGCCAACTTCTCTGAGCTTCCATTTTCCACATATAAAGCAGGACTAGCAACACACCAAACTTCGTAAGGTTGTTGTGAGGATTAAATGAAATGATACATATCAAATACTAGTGAGGAGAGCAAAGATCACCTGGAGTCCACTAAGGAGACCATCCAGAGGCAAAACTTCTTATCTGAGGAATTTAGAAGTAATCAGACTTCCCTATTATCTAAAATCGGCACCTGGTTCTAGCCCTCTTACAACTTAAAATGTGTAAGTAACTAGAATGTCTATACATCTCTGGAATGCCATGCCGAAACTCACTGTGCAACCCCTGCTGACACTACGTCTAAAAATGTAATCATTTGTCATGACCTAATGTGGCTAATATGGTCCAAATTACCCTTAAGCTCCTGCTTTCAGTTCCATAAATACCCTAAGGAAAAATCCACCCTGAGCTCAGTTCTCTCTTGCTGAGGCATTCTTCTACAGAGTTCCTTCTTTCTAATAAAACTTTCCTTTTCAAACCTATACTGTTATCAGTAAATTCTTCCTATCAACCTGCAAGTTGACTACTTTCCAGTGCCAGGGCTCTGATACCTCACCCAGCAACTAGTAGTAGGCTCTAAATAATGATAGCTATGTGTATGTGTATGTATACATACATGAGTGTGGGGGGTGAAACGGTTAGATCCACAGAAATAAACCTACTAATGTAGTCTGAAACTTCATGATTTATGTAATACCTAACTTGTCTTACTGATAACACTTTTCAAAGGGAGTATATACTTGGCCCTACCCACTCTACACTCAGCAAGACAAAGAAATAACTATACTGAGAATTCTACTGTGGTAAACCTTAAAACAAGCCCAGACTAAAAGCATATGTAGAAAAGAATACGGGTGGAAATCTGAATTAGGGGTCTGTGGAGAGGAAACCAGTTGAACAAGTTCTGCAGAGCACATGACTTCAGTGGTTTCCCAGCTCTGTGCAATACAGAAGGGGAACATACCAATGCAGGAACTGACTACTTCAAGCCATTGAAGATTCAGTTCCTCCAGGAACAGCTCCTCTGGTACCACACCCATCTTGCACAGCAAACATCACCAAATGCCAGGGTTACTCTATGCTAAAAATCTCCCAAATTTGGCTTTCTCTACAATTAGGATTCTACTAAACCACTAACACTTCTGAGCACCACCTAGGCACTGGAAACAGCCTAGAAATTTCCATATGGTAATGGTAAATCTAAGTCTTGAGAGAAAGGAATGCAGAGTATTCCATAAAGCATTCTTCACCATACACAGAGAGAAGGGAATCAGGATGACTTCCCAGAGAAAATGGTGTTGATTTTATAGGTCTTGAAAGACTTGCGGTGTGTGCTGATAAGGGAGAATACATCAGGCCAAGGGCAGAGAATGTGCAGACCCTTGGAAGGACTTACACAGGAATTAAAGAATAAGATTTAATTCAAAAGACCATTCTGAGCAGTTGTAGATTAGGAGAAGGGGCTAGAGAGAAGTGAGGAGACACTAAAGAAAGTATTGCAGTAATCCAGCCAAGAAACAAAAAAGGCTTATTTTTCAAACCATAAAGGAAAATGAGAAATCTTGGTAGTATCTGTTTTAAAGGAAACCTGAGTATAAATTAGGCCAATCTGAAAAGCTACAGGAATAAGTGACAAACAGGGAAATGTTTTTGCTTCAAGTTACATATTTAACTTCTGTGTGTATTTGTATCTAATACAGACCCCTGAGCAAATCACTTCATTCTTAGCACAATCAGACAGAGTAAGTCAAGTCGACTTGTCAAAATTACATGTCTAATTGTTTTATTTCAATAGGGTCCCCGGTCTTATTGGAGCAATGGAAACTAGATCATAGTGATGGGTTGCACAACTCAGTAAATTTACTAAGTATTATTGAATTGTACATTAAAAACAGGTGGATTTTGTGGGATATGTATTAAACTCCAATAAAGTTTTTTGTTTGTTTGTTTAAGTCTGGGCTAACAGATTAACTACCTACTCCTTGATCAAGTCTTCAGATCCAGAGTCTGGTGAAACATTACCATGGTCAGCTGTCTATCTATCCATCCATCCCTAGTTTACGACTTATCATGGAGCATGAAAGACTTTTTAATCTTAAATGAAATGAAATTCCAAAACTGAGTTAAATCTAGAAGATAGCTAAGTCTCAGAAGCTACAGTCTAATCATTACTAACCCGTGAGCAGCTCTTGAGAAGAAAAAAACAGGTAAGAGTCCTCTACAAAGTAGAAGACAGATACCTATTTCTTTGTAAAAGCAATCCTCTGCTAGAGCCATATTATGTCAAAAATTTAATTTTCACACCCATTATTTAGTAAGAAAATAATAATGGGGGGTTAACTATGATACACATTAAGAACAGGCTGCAGTGAGCCAAGATCACACCACTGCATTCCAGCCTGGGTAACAGAGTGAAACCTGTGAGAAGAAGGGGAAGGGGAGGGAAGGGGAGGGAAGGGGAGGGGAGGGGAGGGGAGGGGAGGGGAGGGGAGGGGAGGGGAGGGGGTACTTGCCTTCTAAGGCTAATACTGCATTAGGGAAGAGAAAAGTTATAATAAAGATACATGAGAGAGGAACATCTAACTTAGACCTGGGGTAAGGATGGATGGCCAAGTGAGTTTCCCAGAGGAACGCTAACTGATTTTCTTAGATAGGCAATATATTTTTTACACAGGTCAATACTTCAATACACAGTTCAAAATTCAAAAAGTATAAAAAAGATACCCAATTAAAAGGAAGAAAACTCCATGAAGTGGACAGGCAAGAGTGACATATGCTGCAGAGACTGAGTACTAGAAAAATTGCCATGGGACACAGCAATTAGGCCACTGGTGATATGAGCAAGAGAAATTTCAATGGGGAAAAGGAAGGCACAGGAATTACATCCAAATGAGTTAAGATAAGGAAGTGAATATAGGGGCAGGGCACGGTGGCTCACACTTGTAATCCCAGAACTTTGGTAAACCAAGGTGAGTGGATCACTTGAGCTCATGAGGTCGAGGCCAGGCTGGGCAACCTGGTGAAACCCGTTTCTACAAAAAATGTAAACATTAAGGCCTGGCACAGTGGCTCACATCTGTAATCCCAGCACTTTGGGAGGCCAAGGCAGGTGGATCATTTGAGGTCAGGAGTTTGAGATCAACCTGGCCAACATGGTAAGACCCCCATCTCTACTAAAAATACAATGAGCCAAGATTGTGCCACTCACTGCACTCCAGCCTGAGTGACAGAGCCAGACCTTATCTCAAAAAAAAAAAAAAAAAAAGTGAATATAGGAAATTTTCCTTGAAAGAACAAAGAGGGGACAACAATCAGAGTGTCTAGGATTAAGGAAGTGTATCTTGAACGGGTGAGGATGTTCATGTGCTAAAGAGAAAGAACCAGCAGGGAAAAAAGTGGAAGTTATAGTTGGGAAAATCATATTGGAATAAGAACCCTAGAAGACAAGAAGGTAGGATAGGATCTAGATCTAGATCACAGATAGAAGGTTAAGTGTTAGGAGAAAAAAATATGTTTTTCCCAGTGCTACAGGGAAAGAGGTCAAGATGGCATGTTAAGCCAATGTCGTGGCATGCACCTGCAGTCCCAGCTACTCACAAGGCTGAGGTCTGAGGATGGCTGCAGCCCAAGAGTTCCAGGCTGCCATGAGCTATGATTGCGCCACTGCATTCCAAACTGGGCAAGAGAGCAAGATCCTTTCTCTAAAAAATAATTAATTGATTTTTTTAAGAGACCATGTTAAATGAGATGGGGTAAATTTGTTAGGGCCAAAACGTGAAGAAGTTTTGAGAGAAAACAGATGTCATCAAGCCATGATGCAGGAAGGTAGAGACAGGGATGCCAACAAAGAATAAAAGGTTTAGTATAACTTTTAGGTGATCAGCCCCACCCATCTCTGCCAATTCAAATGTTATCTTCAAAAGTCACCTCTCCTCCACGAACCTTTCATGACCTACCATCAGAAATAATCTCTTCTCGTTCCAAACTTCTTCTAAATTTTCTTATGGCACTTTATATCTCTTTATCGCCTAATAGTTATTTATGTACATAAGGGTGGAATCCTTTTCTAATTTATCTTTGAATAAATTAGAAAGACTCTACTGAAAGACACACACTGTTCCTTCTCTCTTGCTTAGGGACCATATTACTCCTGGTCTCAATTACAACCAAATAATAAAAGAAAAACAAAACAAAAACAGAAAATTACCCCAAGCTCTTATCACCATAACACTGAAATTCTTTTTCCTACCACAACCCCCACATCCCACACAACTCTGTACTCATTCAACTTAATATCCTCAAGCACCTACTTTGTGAAAAGCACTGCAGTGACAGGTGCCATTGGGTACCAGGAAGTGGAAAGAGCTTCAACTCTAAAGGAGCACAGAGAACAAGACAAATACACATAGTGTTATGTTTTCCCTTGAAAGGGAAAAGCCTGACCATACAATGCCAGCTTATCTTGCAAAACCCAGCCATAAAATAATCTTTCCCTCATCTAAACTCTCACACATTAACTATTTGCATCATTTCTTCAGCAATTACATATTGCCTTCTGACACTGAGACTTCTCATTCTCTGATGTTGGGTAACTTTTCAAATGTTTATGCCCTGTCTGTTCAATTGATCCTTAACCTCCTAAGGGCAGGACTGTTTTATACTTTCGCATCTTCTTCAGTGCTCCCAGAGTGTCCTCAACAATGGAGGAGCTAAAAATGTGTCTTACTTGCTTTAAAGTAACTATTTTATTGGAGGAATTTTCCCAACTTCTTAGCCATGTTAGAAAAAAATGAGCAATGGAATAGAATCAAGTCATTCAAAATAAAAATGGTTTTTAATAACACAGGAAATGAAAATAAAAACTGTTTTTAAATAACTTGAGAAAATACTTAGGTTAGAACACAACAAGCTTCCATTAAACTGTTACCAGTCTAAGCCTGAAAATCTGCAACATGGGTTTTCCCAAAGCAGCTCAGACACTGTTTGGAAATTTCTTTATTGTTATATAAGAAATTATCCTCCTATTAAGCAGATTTCCATTGTCTAGTTCTGTTCCCCTGGCACCACACATGACAAAATGAACCTCTCTCCCATCTCTCAGGAATTTTTCAGTAAAGTAGTAAAATGTTAATATAACAGTTGACTGAATTCCTAAACTGGATGAATGGTTGAGCTTCTGAGATTCTGATTTTATATTCCTTCTAAATCTTGTTTCCATGTTATATAGCCTCAGTATTCTCAATTATTCTTCATACATCATAATTAATAGACCCTTTATCATTCTGGTCATGCTCATTAAACATCCTCTCGTCCCAGAGCAATAACCAAGTCTCAACTAATGGACGACCAACACCCACTGATGGGGAGTGGTTCTTCAGCTTCTATGTTGAAATGGATTCTGATCTATCAGCAGTGCTTGCTGTGGGTGTGAAATAACCTACCACAAATCTAACATCCTTGCTCTAGACTACAAGATCCATCTTAAAGTATGGCCTCCAGAACTAAATACCAATTTCAGGAAGCCTCTAATTAGTCCAGAGGACAGTGGAATCATCTTTTCCTTGGCTGCATATACCATATATCTACTAACAAGGTAATGAACTTCTCAGGTTTCTTTCATTTTGTTTTTGTTTCCCACTAATGCTATTCCCACTAATGCTACTTCTCTCCCTTATCCTGTACACTTTTTGAACTCCAATGTAGGACATCATACTTATTACTAATGAATTTCATTATTAGATTCACGGTATATTGAAAGCAAAATGTGTCTTACAATATATTAACTCTCTCTCCAGAAACAAGTAAAACCCACATTTCATTGACACGTCACTGACGCCCTAGTAAGTCCCAATCAAAATGTTTACAAATAACATGCCCTAAAAGTGCTTTCTCTGAACTAAAAATCTGCAGCTCTTTTTGCTGAGATACGATTCGTAACGTAAACTCATTTTAAATATACAATTCAGTTGCTTTTAGAATATTCACAATGTTGTGCAACCATCATCACTATCTAATTCCAGAACACTTTCACCACCCAAAAACAAACCCGGCCGGGTGCGGTGGCTCACGTCTATAATCCCAACACTTTGGGAGGCTGAGGCGGGTGGGGGATCACCAGGTCAGGAGATCGAGACTATCCTGGCTAACACGGTGAAATCCCGTCTCTACTAAAAATACAAAAAATTGCCAGGTGTGTGTTTTTCTCTGATTCACCAATCTGGTGACCCTGTCCAAAAGGAAATGATGTTAATGTGACAGGGCTTTTCTTAGGGAGCTCATGTTGGCTCCCAAGCATCATTTTTCTCGGTAAGTGTTCATAAGTTACCTATCTGACAACGTGCTCTGGAATTTTTCTGGTCCAATGTTTTGCCAGAAACTAGTTTACTAGACCAGAATTTGTGATATTTATCTTTTCCTTTTTAATAATTAGTACATCTGCAACCCTCATTTTTAAAAACCACACTCCCGTCTTTGCAATGCTTTAAAGATCACTGAGCAATTATACCTATCCAGTTAGTACAATTATGGCTTTAATTTAAGCTCTATAAGCCAAGAACTGGATAACTCAATGGAGAATGTAAACAAACTATCATAAAACACAAAATAGCTGAGAATTGACCATGAACATCTCCCAAATTCTTATTTGAAATAGTCTCTGTTTAAGAAAGTCTTAGAGTTCAAAAATAAAAAATAAAGTAAAAGAAAGAAAAAATAGTCCCTTAAATCCATAACTCTGATAGAAAAAGTGTTCGCAAACCAAAAAAAAACAAAAACAAAAACCTGGAACACTACTGATAAAGTAGGTTTGAAGAATATTGCATACACTATCCTCGGCCTTGGAGACAGAATTTACAAGTCTATGATAAAGATTCCAAGTAATTTGCCACTTAAATAATATTTGGCTTGGTTTTAACTCAGTATTTCTGAAACTTATTTCACCACAATAAGTTTTTGTAATATTTATTTCAGTATTTCTGAAACTTATTTCTTTAATATCACAGCACAATATACCTCAAAAAATACTGATCTAGAAAGTCAGCCACACAGTTTTTCAAACTCCAAATTTGCACTCTTCTTTAACACAAAGAATAAATTGTTAGTTTGGCAAGTCTAGTCATCTCTTCACAGTCTTTATGTCAACGCTGTTAATCCAAAACCTGTTTTCTCAATGCCAACTTTACTACACACAATTAATCTGTTTAGCATTACAATATAACTTGCTTGAAAGCACTTTGGAAAATCCTAACCAAATTCCCTAAAAGGATAGTTAAGCCATATGTTTCAAAAAGCTCAACAGCTGAAGCTGCCTTGTTCTGAAAAAAATTAAGATATCAGTTCATAAACTAGAGCACAAGACACCCTCCAGAGCACATTTCCTAAGACACTGCTAAGACTCGAAATGTAAGATACAATCCAAAACTCAAAAAAGCAGGATCTCTATCTCACTCTTCACACCAAAATAAATTCCAAATGGATAAAAGAGTTAAATATTAAAACACTTTACATCCTAAACATACTAGAGGAAAACATGGGAGAATATTTTTATATAATCTCAGTATAGATAAGGACTCTTTAAAAATTATGCAAAAAATTCAAAAGCTAAAAGTAAAATATTAGTAAGTTCAAATACATTTTAAAACTTTATTTGAAATACAAAGTCAAAATTTAAAGGACAATGGCCGGGTGAGGTGGCTCATGCCTGTAATCCCAGCACTTTGGGAGGTCAAGGCGGGCGGATCACCCGAGATACGGAGTTCGAGACCAGTCTGGCCAACATGGCAAAACCCTGTCTCTACTAAAAAACACAAAAATTAGCCCAGTGTGGTGGTAAGCGCCTGTAATCCCAGTTCCTCGGGAGGATGAGGCACAAGAATCACTTGAACCTGGCCGAGATCACACCACTGCACTCCAGCCTGGGCAACAAAATGAGACTTCTCAAAAAAAAAAAAAAAAAAAAAAAAATTAAAGGACAAGGTGGAATGAATATTTATAACAATTTCCTCAATATATAAAGAACTCTTACCAATAAGAAAAAGAACAATAATCCAATAGAAAAATGAGCAAAGGATTCTGCTGCAACAGTTCACAGAAAAGAACATATAAATGGCTTTCAAACACATGTAAAGATGCTCATCTTCACTCATAATTAGATAATCCAAAAATGTAGCTACAATGAAATACCATTTTCACCTATGAAACTGGCAAATGTAAAAAATCTGTAATACTCTGGATTGGTAAAATTAAAGGGGAAACAGCCTTCTTATGTGTACATTATTGACAGGCAGATGTGTAAACTGGTACAACCTCTTAGGAGAGCAAATTGACAATATTTATGAGAATTAAATATGCATATTCCCTTTGACCCAGAAATTACACTTTTAGAAATTTGTCCTGCAAGAATACTCATACATGCACAATGGCATACCTACAAAGTGACTAACCACAGCACTTTTTATAACAGCAAAAGCTGGAGAGAAAATGTCCATTAACAGGTTAACTCCAAAACTGAAAACTAAGGAACTGTGAGGGAAAAAAAGAGGCACTTCATTCCACATTCACTCATGTGGAATGAATCTTCAGATGCAAAGCAAAACAGTGGCTCATGCCTGTAATCCCAACACTTAGGGAGGCCAAGGTGGGCAGATAACCTGAGGTCAGGAGTTCAAGACCAGCCTGGCCAACATGGTGAAATCTGTCTCTACTAAAAATACAAAAATTAGCCAGGTGTGATGGCGGATGACTGTAGTCCCAGCTACTTGGGAGGCTGAGGCGGGAGAACTGCTTGAACCTGGGAGGTGGAGGTTGTAGTGAGCCGAGATTACACCACTGCACTCCAGCCTGGGCAACAGAGCAAGACTCCATCTCAAAAAACAACAACAAAAAGATGCAAAGCAAAATGTACAGTGTGCTACCACTTCTAAACAAATCAAAGTGATGTGTATTTACATGCACAGAATATTTCTGGAAAGAGACACAATCATGATAGCAGTTCCATGTGGGGAAAATAACTGAATAGCTAGAGAAAGAAGACTAAGGATATAGACTTTTTTTCAGTGTTATATATTTGCATAGTCTCTGAATTATGTATCATGTCTGTGTATTACCTATTTCTAAGAAAAAAATGTTTTAAATTTAAAACTTTTAAATCAGAACCAAATCTATCTAAAAAAACATTTCTATGGGGATTCTCAAATTAAGGAAAACCCCAAAAGTCAAGCCACTGTCAAACACTACCTTTTCAAACTATCAATTATGAAAAGGCATTGCCCAAACTAATGACATAGTATGTCTTCAGGGAAGAAACACATTTTTGTGTAGCGGCGTGATCATAGCTTACTGCAGCCTGGAATTCTTAGTTAGGCTCAAGTGATCCTCCCACCTCAGCCTCCCAAGTAGTTGGAACTACAGGTGTGTGCCACCACACCTGGCTTTTTTTTATTTCTTATATTTTGTAGACACAGGGTCTGAATATGTTGCCTAGGCTGGTCATGAACTCCTGGCCTGATGCTACCCTCCCTCCTCCGCCTCCATAAGTGTTGGGATTACTGGTGTGAGCCACAATGCCCAGCTCCAAAAAACATTTTGTTATAATAGTCATTTAAGTAAAAGATAAACTTTGTTTACTTTTAGCTGTTTTAAAGGTCATCTGAGATGTATGTTATTTATAGTAAAATGACCTGCTGATTAAGGCGCACTGCGTATCTGTGAGACTTTTTCTATTTAAATGTTATCATTTTCCTATTTTTAATGATCATAAGTTTTTTTTCTCTTCTTTTCAACTTTTCCTTTTCTAATTTTGCCCCATTCCCTGTTGTATTCCTCAGTTCATTCCGTTTTTAGGATCACTAGTTAATTCTATTCGAGAAAATATTTTTAATTTCTTATGTTGTTCATCAATGATCCCAAGCAACAGTCTGACACTTTTTAACTTTATGAATAAATACCTATCAGAGTAATACAATTTCCTTCTGCTACAGAAACCTCACAGTTCTTAGAGCCCAGTGTGTCTCAATCCCCAAACAGCTGCCCCAACAGAAGCCAAGCCCTGGGCTGGCAGCTGCCTCTCCAATGTTCCTTCTGCTTTCTGTTATGATTTCCAATGAGTCAACAGGAAGGTATTCCGAGTAAAGAAGAAATAGAGGCTTTTAGACAGGACTTTCCACCTCCCACAACCCCAAAAATACAGTTCTTACCAAATGAGCCAAGGCAATTTCCAATCCAATTTGCCACTCCTGTCTGTATGAGGTAACTCTTTAACAAACAAGAAAGTGGCAGGAAGGAACACCTTTCTAAGCTAAATCCAAAGCAGATACCAGGTTATGAAGAAGAGAAGCAATTAGGAAGGGTCCAACAAGCTAGTTAGACACAAAAATACATAAGACAACTGGAGACTTTCCCTCAGGTGGCTGGTGGAAGAGACTCCAAAATAAGTGGCAGGAAACTGATGGAGTTCCCTCGCTGACTTGAAAACTACACAAGTTACTTAATGTCTCTGGGCACCAGTTAAAGAGGATGGACTTAAATGTTGCTACTTCAGCGCCTGCAGAAGTTAAGAGCACCAGCTTTGGTGTCACAAACCTGGGCTTGAATTCCAATATATGATCTTGGGAAAAGTGTTATCAACTCTATTTTTTTCCCTCTTTAAAATAAAAATAGGCCGGGCGCGGTGGCTCAAGCCTGTAATCCCAGCACTTTGGGAGGCCGAGACGGGCGGATCACAAGGTCAGGAGATCGAGACCATCCTGGCTAACACAGTGAAACCCCGTCTCTACTAAAAAGTACAAAAAACTAGCCGGGTGAGGTGGCGGGCGCCTGTAGTCCCAGCTACTCGGGAGGCTGAGGCACGAGAATGGCGTGAACCCGGGAGGCGGAGCTTGCAGTGAGCTGAGATCCGGCCACTGCACTCCAGCTTGGGTGACAGAGCGAGACTCCGTCTCAAAATAAATAAATAAATAAAAAAAAATAAAAATAACGCCTATCTCACAATAATGTTATATGTAAACTCCATCATCATTCCGCTTAATTAACAGTAGTTACTACTGTTGTCATTATTTTTAGAAGCAGAAGTACAGCAGCAGCAGACTAATATGGCAGCTAAGAGAAAGGACTTCAGAGTCCTTGCCAAACCTAAAATCTGGATCAACCACTTACTAGATGAATGGGTTAACCTCTCTGAGCTTTGCTTTCTTATCTGTTAAATGCAGATAATAAGCACCTCACAGGGCTTCAAGAATAGCTAATTAGATAAAGCATGTAATGTGCTTTAGCACAGTGCCTTGCACGCAGAAAGTATGCAATAAACGGTACTGATCATGACAATGAGGAAAAGGGGGAGAGGCAAGGGGAATACACTGACTTTGGGACAGACAAAAAATATTTTAGATTATGATTGTCTCGCAAATTGCAGGTTTTTTGTTTTTTGTTTTGCGGGATTATTTTGGCTTTCCTTTAGCTGCCTTAAAAGTAAAGAAC
The DNA here is from genome assembly GCF_009764315.1 of Trachypithecus francoisi. NCBI lineage: Eukaryota > Metazoa > Chordata > Mammalia > Primates > Cercopithecidae > Trachypithecus > Trachypithecus francoisi. The sequence goes on from NW_022681468.1 coordinate 98,706,357, forward strand.
TGAGGTTTCTAGAATAAAATGCCTTATTGAAATAATTAATTCTTCCCAACATACAACTATTTTATTTTATTTTATTTTTTTTTTTTTTTTTGAGACGGAGTCTCGCTCTGTCACCCGGGCTGGAGTGCTGTGGCCGGATCTCAGCTCACTGCAAGCTCCGCCTCCTAGGTTCACGCCATTCTCCTGCCTCAGCCTCCCGGGTAGCTGGGACTACAGGCGCCGCCACCTCGCCCGGCTAGTTTTTTGTATTTTTTTAGTAGAGACGAGGTGTCACCGTGTTAGCCAGGATGGTCTCGATCTCCTGACCTCGTGATCCGCCCGTCTCGGCCTCCCAAAGTGCTGGGATTACAGGCTTGAGCCACCGCGCCCGGCACAACTATTTTTTAAAAAATTTTAACCCAACATTCAAACTTAAGCAAGTAAACTCTTACTTTTCAAAATAAACCATTAACCAGATCTTTCTTAAACATTTATATGTTTAAGATTTTTTAAATTCACACACTGTCAAACCACGGAGATCAATCAGATTACTAGGAGACTTCTAGAAAAAAACGAAGGAGCAGAGCCCTGATTTGATCCGGTAGGCCGCAGGCCCTCCAGGTTCCACTGGCGCTTCACTCAGCTAGCTCAAAGATACGGTCTCTAGGCAACCAAGTCCTGAATTAAGCAAACAACCACAGTAATATGAATCACTTCCGGATGTTCTCACTTTGCCTACCGGCGCTTTCTTACACAAATACTTGTCAAGGGGTTTATTTAGCACCAGCTAGAAACAACCAAGTGTCCATCAGATACCACAAGGCTTAAAAATGTTCAAAACAGGTTCCACTACCGACTGATATTCCCAGATGTGACACTGTGAAGCAGAACGAATTGTACAGCAATCAGAGGCAGGTCACCACATTAAGCTGGAAAATGAAATTCCCAGAACATGCCAACTTGGGTCCTCACATGTATTTTTACTATTTTGTCATTAGGGACATTAAAATATATAAAAACAGTTGCTCTGACCTTAAGACCAGAAGAAATACATGCCAAATGAAGTCAAACTAATGGGCCACACTTAGCCCAGCCAGATTTTTTCCCCAGCCTTGACTGGTGGACAATCCATTCACTCAGCTGCCCAATTAACACTGGTTTTTCATAGTCACATCTATTTCAACACCTATTGATTATAAGGGGAAGTGGTAAACTATGTAACCCAACTCTCTTGGCTACCTGCTCCTTTTTTTTCACCTTGAAAGAGTCTTTTGTGTCACACTATTCTTCACGAACTAAAAAGAGATCATTTAAGTTATTAACAAGAATGGAGGCGGAAAAGGACTTAATTAAAAATAAAAACTACAATAGGACAAAGCAACTACCGTTAACAGAACCAAGGAAAAAATATCAAGACTGTAGAAAATCAAGTCAGTGCAACAAAAGATGTGAGACACATACCTAGAATGCTTATTTAACATAAACAAAATGAAGAAGAGTCATAAAATAGACTACATAGATCTAACTGATGATCAGAACTAATCAATACAGGTATAATGGACAATTTCCTAGAGCTAAAATAAACAAACAAGAGACATTATAAACCAAGAAGAGTCTCCACATTACAGAAAAAATTGCTAAGCCAATATCAACCCTAACATGCTAACTGGGGAAATGTTTATACCTCAAGGAACAACAATTCTACAAATTTCAAGTCACAAAAAAAGGAAAAAAAAAAATCAAGTTACTTGTCATAGAGTTAAAATTAAGCTAGCTTCAGATGTTGTTTCTCAATAAGAGGTATAAGTAAACAAAGTCATATATATTTTTCTCAAAAAAATGAAATATGGTTCACCATAATAGAATGTAAAAGTCCAGAACTAGAAATATATATATAATATTTGACAAAATAGACATCAATTGCTAATAATAAACAGCTGGTTTTTAAACGATATTAGAGGCCTGTAATTCCACCACTTTGGGAGGCTGAGGCAGGAGGATCATTTAAGGCCAGAAATTCGAGATAAGTTCCCCTTACAATCAACATAACAAGACCCCATCTCTACAAATATATAAAAATTAAGCCAACAGATTATTAAACTGAAAATTTTGGCAAGGTTTTAAAGAAATTAAACTATCTAGACTTTGAGTTGATAGAATAAATCACAAATCAAAAGACTGACATTTAAACTCAAAAAAAATTTAAAACTACAATGAAGAAAACAAATACAATGAAACATCAAGGGAAAATTTTTTTTTTTTTTTTTTTTTTTTTGAGACAGAGTCTCGCTCTGTCGCCCAGGCTGGAGTGCAGTGGCCGGATCTCAGCTCACTGCAAGCTCCGCCTCCCGGGTTCACGCCATTCTCCTGCCTCAGCCTCCGGAGTAGCTGGGACTACAGGCACCCGCCACCTCGCCCAGCTAGTTTTTTGTATTTTTTAGTAGAGACGGGGTTTCACCATGTTAGCCAGGATGGTCTCGATCTCCCGACCTCGTGATCCACCTGTCCGGCCTCCCAAAGTGCTGGGATTACAGGCTTAAGCCACCGCGCCCGGCCAGGGGAAAATGTTTGTAGCAAATACGAGAGAAAGTCAATGTCCATGTTATAAAAGAGCTCACAAAAGTTAACATCATGATCCTAGAAGCCAAGCACATAACAAAAATAGAAAATTTGCATAAGAAAATAATACTGATAAACAAATATATAAGAAAATGTTTAACCTCTCAGCAATCAAAGCAATAAAACTTTAAACAGGAATAAACCTAAATAAATTATGAACATTAGATGGCCACTGAAAATAGTAAATCAAGACAATACAGGCCGGGTGTGGCTGCTCATGCCTGTATCCTTCTGCACTTTAGCAGAAGGACGGCTTGAGCCCCAGGAAATGGAGACCAGCCTGGCAACACAGAGAATCACCATCTCTACAAAAAAAAAATATTTTTTTAATTAGGTGAGGTGGAGTGGGTCTATAGTCCCAGGTACCTGAGAAGCTGAGGTAGGAGTATCTTTGTTCTTTCAAGGAAAATTTCCTATATTCACTTTTTTTTTTTTGAGACAATGTCTGGTTCTATTACCCAGGCTGCAGTACAGTGGCGTGATCTCAGCTCACTGCAACCTCCACCTCCCAGTTCCAGTGATTCTTGTGCCTCAGCTTCCAGAGTAGCTGGGATTACAAGCACATGCCACCATACCCAGCTAATGTTTTTTGTATTTTTAGTACAGATGGGGTTTCACCATGTTGGCCAGGCTAGTCTCGAACTCCTGGCATCAAGTGATGCGTCTGCCTTGGCCTCCCAAAGTGCTGAGATTACAGGTGTGAGCCATCGTGCCCAGCCAAGATACTCAATATTTTATTGTAATATAGGCTTTGTGCTATATAATTTTGCCCAAATGTAAGCTAACATCAGTATTCTTAGCACAATTAAGGTGGGCTGGGCTATGATATTCAGTAGGTTAGGTGTATTAAATGCATTCTGACTTACAATATTTTCAACTTTCAACGGGTTTATTGGGATATAATCCCTTCATAAATCAAGGAACATCTGTGTAGTAACTTAAAAATCTGAATTTGTGGCCGGGCGCGGTGGCTCAAGCCTGTAATCCCAGCACTTTGGGAGGCCGAGACGGGCGGATCACGAGGTCGGGAGATCGAGACCATCCTGGCTAACACGGTGAAACCCCGTCTCTACTAAAAAAAATACAAAAAATTAGCCGGGCGAGATGGCGGGCGCCTGTAGTCCCAGCTACTCGGGAGGCTGAGGCGAGAGAATGGCATAAACCTGGGAGGCGGAGCTTGCAGTGATCTGAGATCCGGCCACTGTACTCCAGCCTGGGCGACAGAATGAGACTCCATCTCAAAAAAAAAAAAAAAAATCTGAATTTGTGATTAGATCTAAAAATTTTATACAGTTTTTCCTTTTACTTAATCCCTTCTTTTCCTTCATTATAAAATTATCACTGTAAAAAGCATTTTAAATATATAGTACAGTATTAAGCAAAAAGGAAGACTCACACCCTCTAACCCCATTCCAATCCCTAAAAGTATCCTCTTTCTGGTGTTTTCCTTCAGGTAAAAGCTAAGGTCTGAAGTGAAAAAACTAGGGTTATCAACCTTAGGACCTTGAAAGTGCCAAGAAAATTCCTGTCATCTTCACGTTAAATCTGCTTTTCCTTTTGCAGATTTAATGTGAAAATTCAAGAGGCCGGGCACAGTGGCTCATGCCTGTAATCCAGAACTTTGGGAGGCTGATGTGGGTGGATCACGAGGTCAGGAGATTGAGACCAGCCTGGCCAACATGGTGAAACCCCCGGTCTCTACTAAAAACATAAAAAATTAGCTGGGTGTGGTGGCAGGCACCTGTAATCTCAGCTACTTGGGAGGCTGAGGCAGGAGAATCGCTTGAACCCAGGAGGTGGAGGTTACAGTGAGCCGAGGTAGTGCCACTGCACTCCAGCCTGGGCAACAAGAGTGAGACTCCGTCTCAAAAAAAAAAATAGAAATTAGAAAGAAAAGAAAAAATTCAGGATATCGTTATCCAGGTGCTTGGATAAAAGTTTGTTGAGTGCAGGCCGGGTGCGGTGGCTCAGGCCTGTAATCCCAGCACTTTGGGAGGCCGAGACGGCGGATCACGAGGTCGGGAGATCGAGACCATCCTGGCTAACACGGTGAAACCCCGTCTCTACTAAAAAAAATACAAAAAATTAGCCGGGCGAGATGGCGGGCGCCTGTAGTCCCAGCTACTCGGGAGGCTGAGGCGAGAGAATGGCATAAACCTGGGAGGCGGAGCTTGCAGTGATCTGAGATCCGGCCACTGTACTCCAGCCTGGGCGACAGAATGAGACTCCATCTCAAAAAAAAAAAAAAAAAATCTGAATTTGTGATTAGATCTAAAAATTTTATACAGTTTTTCCTTTTACTTAATCCCTTCTTTTCCTTCATTATAAAATTATCACTGTAAAAAGCATTTTAAATATATAGTACAGTATTAAGCAAAAAGGAAGACTCACACCCTCTAACCCCATTCCAATCCCTAAAAGTATCCTCTTTCTGGTGTTTTCCTTCAGGTAAAAGCTAAGGTCTGAAGTGAAAAAACTAGGGTTATCAACCTTAGGACCTTGAAAGTGCCAAGAAAATTCCTGTCATCTTCACGTTAAATCTGCTTTTCCTTTTGCAGATTTAATGTGAAAATTCAAGAGGCCGGGCACAGTGGCTCATGCCTGTAATCCCAGAACTTTGGGAGGCTGATGTGGGTGGATCACGAGGTCAGGAGATTGAGACCAGCCTGGCCAACATGGTGAAACCCCCGGTCTCTACTAAAAACATAAAAAATTAGCTGGGTGTGGTGGCAGGCACCTGTAATCTCAGCTACTTGGGAGGCTGAGGCAGGAGAATCGCTTGAACCCAGGAGGTGGAGGTTACAGTGAGCCGAGGTAGTGCCACTGCACTCCAGCCTGGGCAACAAGAGTGAGACTCCGTCTCAAAAAAAAAAATAGAAATTAGAAAGAAAAGAAAAAATTCAGGATATCGTTTATCCAGGTGCTTGGATAAAAGTTTGTTGAGTGCAGGCCGGGTGCGGTGGCTCAGGCCTGTAATCCCAGCACTTTGGGAGGCCGAGACGGGCGGATCACGAGGTCAGGAGATCGAGACCATCCTGGCTAACACGGTGAAACCCCGTCTCTACTAAAAAAAAATACAAAAAACTAGCCGGGCGAGGTGGCGGGTGCCTGTAGTCGCAGCTACTTGGGAGGCTGAGGCAGGAGAATGGCGTAAACCCGGGAGGCGGAGCTTGCAGTGAGCTGAGATCCGGCCACTGCACTCCAGCCTGGGCGACAGAGCGAGACTGTGTCTCAAAAAAAAGAAAAAAGAAAAGAAAGAAAAAAAAAAAAGAAAAAATTAGCTGGGCATCGTGGGGGGCGCCTGTACTCTCAGCCACTCGGGAGGCTGAGGCAGGAAAATGGCATGAACCTGGGAGGCGTAGCTTGCAGGGAGCCGAGATCTCGCCACTGCGCTCCAACCTGGGCGACAGAGCAAGGCTCCGTCTCCGAAAAAAAAAAAAAGTTTACTGCGTGCCTACTGTATTCCACTGTGCCAAGCAATTAACCATCACAGTAACTGTGTAAGATGCACAGTGTTTCCATTCTGCAAAGGACAAATTTGGGCTCACTCCCTGAGGTTAAGCAACTTGCAAAACCAGAATCAGAACTCACACCTGCCAAAACAGAAAGTCTGATTCTTTTCACTGTGGTAAGATATCTCAACATTTAAGATTTTCAAAGACATTGTATTCAGACTTTTTGAATTTCTATTTTACTTAATTATTCATACTATGAGAATATAGAATCACATGACTTTTCTTAGTAATAATAATGGGTACTAACTAGTTGACTCTTTACATTTCTTAATTTTAAATTTTGCTAAGCTGGGTGCCGTGTCTCACACCTATAATCCCAGCACTTTGGGAGGCCGAGGTGGATGGATCACTTGAGGTCAGGAGTTAGAGACCAGCCTGGCCAACATGGTCAAATCCCCTCTCTACCAAAAACACAAAAATTAGCCAGGGGTGGCGTCGGGCACCTGTAATCGCAGCTACTCAGGAGGTGAGGAAGGCGAATCATTTGAACCTGGGAGGCGGAAGTTGCAGTGAGCCCAGATCGCACCACTGTACTCCAACCTAGGCAACAGAGTCAGACTCCATCTCCGGGGAAAAAAAATTTTTTTTTGCTACATTTTCAGCTACATGGTAGGGTAAAAAGCTTTCCCCCAGAGATATCAGAAATGAATACGCCCCATTTGCAACATTGTTACAATGTAGAAAAGCACTCAGCTTCAACCACTTTTAACAAATACACTTTTAAATGCAACCCACTTCTTATGGTGGAGCCTGTCCAAGGCTGTTGCACTAAATTAATATCAGAAAAAAGAACGGAGGTTTCTTCTTAAAATGGTCTATGTCACCATTTTAAGAGTTAAGAATAAATCTCACCCCATACTTCCCCTTAGTAATTATAAATAAATGAATAGATCAGCTCCTAGTGCTACCATGTCATTACACAGCTACATGCTATGGTCCCTTAGTCACACTGGGTCTCATGAGATAACTAGACTTCTCATCTGTACAAAGAGAGCTTGGGTAACCATCCTAAAAATGATCTCCCTCAACATTTAAGGAAGTTCCTCATTTTGAGACTTCTAGAAGTGCTGGACATGATATTCTTCCTAGTCACCTTGCCTAACCATTTTGTTTTCTTGCTTCTTAAATGTCTTAACTTCTATTTGCATGATCACAGGGTGCCAGCCTGGACATATCCCAATGTTCATGGAATTCTGATATCACTTACAGGGAGAAAAGATCTGAAGAGCCCATCCCAGAAAATGCTCTATGCCAACAGTAAAGACATATGCACAAAAAACTTTGTTCCCAAGAACTAATTTCTTTCCAAGACACCTTTCCAATTCCTCTACATTACAAAAAGTGACATGCTTCTATTTAGTGCTAAGCTCGACTTACCACCGTGGAGTTGCTGACAATCTCCAACCAGCCAGCATTCCTACTTTCCCTTCTACAAGAGGGGTTGCCCTACTCCTTGAGTTGGGGTACAGGCACTCAGAGGCAGAAAGGTGGCCCATGACAGACTTGAAAGCGCACACCAGGAATTGTCTGAAACTCAGAGAATGCTGGAATTAACTTTCTTCCTGTGACCTTTAACCTAGCTGAATTTTCTTCCATTTCCAGTACTAATCATACTTTCTTCTCATTTGCAGACTTCCCTGTTCTGTCCTGCCTGACATGTTCTCTTCTTGGTTCTTTTCACCTGTCCTGTCCAAGACCTGAGCACTGAACATACCTCACATATTTAAATGTTACTTCCTTCAACTGAGTGAAATGGTATTCATCACTCCTACACAACTGCTCCTTAGGCAAAACAAATGTAAAACTCAAGAACAGGCAAAAGGATAAAAATAAGCTTCGATTTAAGCATAAATAGTAATTTAAGATGTATAAACGACTCATAAAATCCTTGATCTATTGTGTAGCCCTCAGCAAAAAGCCTTGAATCACTAGGTGATATTTCATTAGAACAGCAGCTTAATTTCAATATTGAAGCTGCTCTCCAAACAATGAAGAAAAACAGAAATCTCTACATTTTCTATTTCTCAACCACTCCCAGTGCTCATTTATAGGAATTACCCCTAAATTTTCCCACTTAACCTTTCAGGGAAACACAAACCCACACCGACAGAAAACTCGCATCTCTCTACACTTAAAGTCTCTTACTTAAACTCACTGCCTCTACACAGTCATATTCACTCTCTACACACTCCTCTCTTTTCCCAAGAAAGAGCTCTGTTACAGGCAGAGGAGAAAATGGAGTGCCCCAGGAAACACAATGGGGCCACTGTACTAAAAGGTGGAGCTTTTAGTAGGAGGAGTAGAGGTATTATAAATAGAACTGAGGAGGAGAACCTTTTCTCTCTCCGATCTCTATGATCTTTATTCCTGGCCTTGGAGTTACCGTAAATCCCAGATCTTGGGGCTCCTCCAACTTGGGAGGGGTGGAGGTTATGAAGGAAACAGGATGGAACCAAACCAAAAAGGCAAACTGGGCCTAGTGCTAGAGGGGAAAGAGGGGCCCTAGGAACACACAAGATACAGCACGGCTTACCAAGGTAGGAGAAAGAACTGGAAGAGATTAATAGCTAGCTAACAACAAAGAGCATGCCAATTGTCCTTGGTGCACTCCCAACACTTTTTAGGGGTGGCAGCAGCCACATAGGTGGCTGACAGGGATTCTAGTCCTCTTTTCTCACCATAACATTCCCAGGCTTCTTTCCTTTGCCCTCTCTAGTTATACAACCTAAATAGGTGCTTCCAACATTGATTTTTTAAAATCAAAGCCTTAAACAACAACAAAAATCACCACACCCAGTTTTATGATTGCCTCCGTAAAATAGACCAGGCACCTTTCCATGATGCCAGGCCAATGGGCAGGGTGTGCTAGGGTAATATGCCACTATTATGTCCTCCCTTAAAAAAAAAGAAAACCCAAAGATCATCACAATGTCTCCACTGCCTTTTCTTTCTTTTTTTTTTTTTTTTGAGACAGTTTCACTCTTGATGCCTAGGCTGGAGTGCAGTGGCACTATCTCGGCTTACTGCAACCTCCACCTCCCGGGTTCAAGCAATTCTCCTGCCTCAGCCTCCCGAGTAGCTAGGATTACAGGCAGCTGCCACCACGCCCGGCTAATTTTGTATTTTTAGTAGAGATGGGGATTCTCCATGTTGCTCAGGCTGGTCTCCAACTCCTGACTTCCAGGTGATCCACCTCCCTCAGCTTCCCAAAGTGCTGGGATTACAGGCATGAGCCACCGTGCCCGGACAGTTACTTTTTAAGTATGCAAAAGCACTCCACTAAAAAACACCCCAGGGGATCATGCCCCTGGGTGGTCTTTAAAGGAAATGGGCTACTTTCCTATACTGGAAAAAAACATCTGACAGAAAAAAAGACGCTCTAGGGTAGCTGAAAATAAAATGTCTTGCTAATGCAGCACCTGATGAAGAAAATATGATGAAGTGTAACATTTTACTCAGACCATGATATCCCAGCATAAGGCAGAGTTCTAAAATTGTTTTAAATCTTGTTTCTCAACAGGGGGAGGAGTGGGGGGCAAGGAAGGACCATGGGAATCACTAGAGGCATTTAAAATACAGTCGGCCCTCCTTATCCGTGGGTTCTGCATCCATGGACTCAACAAACTATGGATCAAAAATAGTCAGAAAAAAAATAAAGATACAAATAAAACAATACAGTGTAACAACTATTTATGTAGCATTTACATTGGATCAGGTATAAGTAATCTAGAGATGTTTTAAACTATATAATATGTAATATGCTAAGGTTATATGCAAATACTATGCCATTTTATATAAGGAACTTGAGCAACTGTGGATTCTGGTATCTGCAGGTGTCCTGGAACCAAACCCCCACAGATACCAAGGGACTACTATATATATGTCTGGACCTCCCACCCAGATCTATGGAACCACAATTTCTATGGTAAGGCCCAGATAGCTGTATTTTTTTTTTTTTTTTAGTTCCCCGGGTGATTCTAATGCACACATCTGGTTAACAACCACAGTTAAAAAAAAAACGATGAGGCCAGGCACAGTGGCTCATGTTTGTAACCCCAGCACTTTGGGAGGCTGACGTGGGTGGATCACCTGAGGTCAGGTGTTTGAGAACAGCCTGGCCATTATGGTGAAACCCTGTTTCTACTAAAAATACAAAAATTAGGCAGGCGTAGTGGCAGGTGCCTGTAATTCCAGCTACTCAGGAGGCTGAGGCAGAAGAATCGCTTGAACCCGGGAGGTGGAGGTTGCAGTGAGCCAAGATCACACCACTGCACTCCAGCCTGGGCAACAGAGCGAGACTCTGTACAAAAAAAAAAAAAAAAGATGGAAACTATTCTTCAAGCAAGAAAACTACAAGTAGACCAAAAAACTCAGGCTTCAGTTTCCTCATTAAATGAGATGGTTGAACGAGATTAGCGGTTGAACTAGATTAGTGGTAGTGTTTGGGGAAGGGGAGGTGTTAGCCAAAACACCCTCTGTAAAAAGTGAATTTTTTCAGGAAATTCAACAGTAAATCAAAAGCAGAGCTACTTTGGAAGGTGTGTTGAGGCTCTTCCCTCTCACCCCCAGGTCACCTCAGTGGAATCACCAAAGCTCCACAGAGCACAAGATGATCTCTTATAATGGCTGCAGCTTTCAAATTCTTTGACCTTCCAAACCTAGAAACCCACAATTTAAATGGCAGAGAACTTACAATTTTTGTTTTCTTATAAACTTCATGAGAAAATGTCCCCTTTTCTAGTGATATAGCATGTCTTGCTATGTCATCTTCTATTATTTAGAAAGACAAGTGTTATCCTCCTCACTTAAGTCATCACTGAAACCCAAGCTCCAGTTTCCTGGAAGTTTTAAGCTCAGAAAAGAAGCCTAGATACAAGAGGGCATGCAAAATACAGGTTAGAGTTTGCCCCAGGAGAAGGAAGAATGGGACCAGAGAGGCACAAAAGAGACTTTAAATGCAGCGATGTTGGTTTTGTTTTGTTTGGTTTTAGAGGAAAGGGAAACATCTCAAGTGTTAACATTTGTTAGTTCTGGGATACAAAGATGTTTGTTGTATTGTTCTCTGGAATTTCCTGTAGCATTTTAAGATTTTCAGAATTAAAATACATACACACACACACACACACACACACGTGTACGTTTATTAGCACCATTTCAAACACCCTTTTTATTAAATGTTAATTACAGGTATTTCATTATCCCTCACTTGCCTTCACCCAAGGTCACTTATAGAATACATGATCTATAATTACATCTACCCTGGGACTCTGCAAAAGAACACAAGCACCAGAACAAAAGAAATTAATCACTGATACCAAACTGACACTCTAAAATTAAGACCACAAGGTTGTGGGGCATCTAAAAAAGAAAAAGAACAGCTTTACAAATTCACTTCACAAAGAATGCAGCGGATGCTGCCTCTGAATATTGCCAAACAGATGAACCTACACCAACAGTACTACACTTCTAAGCCTCCCAAACCAAGCACCCACTCCACAGGTCATAGAAGGAGACTCAATTCATATATAAATCAAAATTCATGAAGAAGAAGTGAAACATTAAAGCCAAAAACCTCAAACCCTAAAAATGCTATTTCCACCCGACAGTTGGTAATGCCCAAAACATGCACAATAAGCATAAAACTGAACAATACAAACCTGGAAAATTTTTCAGTACACTTAAACGCCCATCACAGTAATTCATGATAAAAAACTGTCATCAAGGCTACTTATTGCCATAAATAAATACCCTACCTATACTTATTCCCTCAACCACCAGCTTCCCAGTTACATCTATAACATACTCAAATAAATCTTTTCTTTTTTCCCCTGCCCTCAAAACAGTTTTGTCACCTAGGCTAGAGCACAGTGGTGAGAATACAGCTCACTGCTGCCTCGACCTCCCGGACTCAAGTGATCCTCCCTCCTCAGGCTCCCAAGTAGCTAGGACTACAGGCGCACACCACCATGCTCGGCTAACTTTTTAAATTTTTTTACAGAGATGAGGTCTCACTATGTTGCCCAATCTGGTCTCAAACAGCTGGGTTCAAGTGATCCCCTCCACCTCGGCCTCCCAACGTGTTGGAATTACAGGCATGGACTACTGTGCTCAGCCTCAAAGAAATCTTTATTTGTATTCACACTATTATCAGTTCCCTTCTCTTTTTTTTTTTTTTTTTTGAGACGGAGTCTTGCTCTGCCGCCCGGGCTGGAGTGCAGTGGCCGGCTCTCAGCTCACTGCAAGCTCCGCCTCGCGGGTTCACGCCATTCTCCTGCCTCAGCCTCCCGAGTAGCTGGGACTACAGGCGCCCGCCTCATCGCCCGGCTAGTTTTTTGTATTTTTTAGTAGAGACGGGGTTTCACCGTATTAGCCAGGATGGTCTTGATCTCCTGACCTCGTGATCCGCCCGTCTCGGCCTCCCAAAGTGCTGGGATTACAGGCTTGAGCCACCGCGCCCGGCCCAGTTCCCTTCTCTTAATCTTCTCTCCAGCCAGCCAATCTTTACCTTTTTGCTTCTTCCAAATGACAAAGGTACTCATAAGCCACATTCTGACGTCTCCTTTCATCCATCTCCTCTGCAGTAAGTCTTTCATTATCCAGGACAGCTAAAACATAAAAGAAAGAATGTAAACACCAGGATCTGTAGCGTTCCTGAGTGATAAAAGATTGCCACAGAATCAATTTCCTGCTACTCACCTAGAAAGTCAGGGTAACTAATGAGTGTGTAGCTAGCCAGATGTACTACAATGACTTTCCTAAAACAAGAACTATGTGGTTTCAACTATACTCATCTTGACCTTTTTAAACATGGATGATAGTATAAATATGTACTAAGTTTTAGTGTAATCTTGAAAAATACCGTCTTGAGATTTTGGCCCAAATCTGTCCCTATCTACCAGAACTCCTTCTAAATACAGATCTGATAATGTTGTTTCCCTCTTTTATTAATGACCAAAGCTTGCAGTTATTGAGAAATAAGTGACAGTAACTATACTAAGCATTTTACACGCATTCTCTCATTGAAACCCCACAACAATCCTGTGATTATCACTCCTATTTTACACATGAGGAAACTGAGGCTGGGTGAGCCCAGCCCCATGGCTAATAAGTGGCAGGGCCTGAATCCAAATCCGGAGAGTCTGTCTCCAAAGCCTGAGCTTAACCTTGAAGCAATCTGCTTCCTTCATGGGCACCAGGTATGGAACAAATTCCTAACTCCTTGGGAAGGTATTCAAGGCCTTTCCCAGTCTGGTCCCAACTATTTTTGGAAACTTTCCTCGGCCCTTCCTCCCACCACTGTGCAGTCCACACCACTCAGTTCCCAACACAGTGTCCCTCTACTCTTCAATACCTTTGTTCATGCTCTTCCCTCAAATCCTGTCTCTTGTTCCACATGCCCTATCAAACTGTTCTTCTTTTGAGACAGGGTCTTGTTCTGTCACTCAGGCTGGAGTGCAGTGGCACAATCATGGCTTATTGCAGCCTCGACTTTCTGGGCTCAAATGATTCTCCTACCTCAGCCCCAAGCAGCTGGGACCACAGGCATAGGCCACCACGCCTGGCTAATTTTTTTTTTTTTTTTTAGAGATGGAGTCTCACTATGCTGCCCAGGCTGGTCTCAAACTCCAGGCCTCAAACGATCCTCTCACCTCGGACTACCAAAGTGCTGGGATTACACGCAGGAGCCACTATGCCTGGCCACCTGTCAAACTTCCTACACAGCATTCTTCAAGATTCTGTTCAAATGTCACCTTCAGGCCAGGTGCAGTGGCTCACACTTTGGGAGGCCGAGGTGGGGGGATCATTTGAGATCAGGAGTTTGAGACCAGTCTGCCCAACACGGTGAAACCCTGTCTCCACTAAAAATACAAAAATTAGCCAGTGTGGTGGGCCGACGCCTGTAGTCCTAGCTACTCGGGAGACTGAGGCAGGAGAATCGCTTGAACCTGGGAGGTGGGAGTTTGCAGTGAGCTGAAACTGCACCACTGCACTCCAGGCTGGGCGACAAAAAAAGACTCTGTCTCAAAAAAAAAAAAAAAAAAAGGTCACCTTCCGTGCTCATACTGTGTTCCCTAAGCCCCTTCTCCTTACCTACATTACTCTGTATGGCTAGTAAGTTCAGCATCTTTTATCGTTATTGCACCTTATAATCATTAGCATGCACACCTGTCTGACTCGCTGATTAAAACGTTCTTTGGAGGCAGGGCCTGATCTTACTCATCTTTAATTTCATAAATGTGGCACAATACCTCACAAATAACTGTTGATGCGTGAAATGTTGATCCTTTAAAAAAGAACATTATTCCCAGAATATAAAATAAAATCGAAAACCTCATAATCCCAAAGGGTCCTCCTTTAGCCAATTCTGCCTGCAGTTCAATGACGTCCAGGGCCAACAACAGAAAATGAGGAAGTCTTAGGATTTTGTTTCTTTTCTTTCTTTTTTTTTTTTTTTTTTTTTTTACTATTTTACTTTTGAACTCTTGAGGAGGGAACTAAGCCCAAAAAAACTGACGTGACTTGCCCAGGACGGCACTTCTTAGCTAGCCTGGGGCCGGACAGGTCTGGACCCTGGTCTAACCCGCAGGCAATACTAGGGCAGCGCCTTTCCACGAAACGGGCAGAGCCCGCGTACCCAGACCCCAGTCCCCGGGACACGCCCTGCGCGGTCCTCCTGCCACCTCACCCTAGGCCGTCTTCCCCAATCTCGGTCAAGCTTCGGCGACGGGAGGGGCCGGGTGGGGCTCCCCCTACTGCGGCCCCAGCTAGGGCGGGAGGCCTCGGAGGTCCTCTCCGCCGCCTCGGACCCCGAGGGGGCGAGCACCAGGGGCCTCCCCGCCCGCCGCCCCACCGGGGCGGCTCTTCCGGGTCCGAGCTGCCGGCAGCCGCCCTGACCCACCCGCCCGGCCGAGCCCCCAAGAAAATCGCGCCTCGTCTGCAGTTAGCTTGGCCCCGAAGCCCCGCGCCGCAGAGCCCCGCACTCACAGCCATAGTGCGGCCGGGCCACGCCTAGCCCGTCAACCTCGTCTGCGGAGGACATGGCGGCCGAGCCCGGGTCTCTGGTGAAGAAGCCGTGAAACCTCGGAGGCGCGGACAGCGGCAGCTGCAGCTCCTGCCAAGTGCGCGGGCTTGCCCGGGTCCCCGAGGCCCCGCCCATGCCGTCAACCCCACCCCGCAGGCCCAGTCCCAGCGGGACCGCCCGAGCGACACCGCCCTGCCGCACCGCCCTGAGCGGCCGGAAAGAGGCGGGGCCAGCGTCACCATACCCCGCCCCCAGCTCCGCCCCCTCAGCCCGGCCCCGCAGGCATCCAGCTACCGTCTCGGTAGGCGGAAGGAAGAAGGTAGAGCCCATCCTCCAATCGGGCTCACGCTGAGCTTGCCCTGCCGGGAATGCCCGCCCAGGTTTATAGCCCCGCCCCCAGGGCCACCGCCCTATCCGCAACTCTAACCGAAAAGCTGCCGGTGTCTGCTACCTGAAATCAAAATAGTGGGTCATCTCCCTTCTCTTGCCGGCCCAGCTAACCTCTGCACCAATACTCGGAGAAGGTGGCCCAGGGTGTCTTGTTGGACACAAGCAGGCCCCAAACTGCCATAAAAGCCCTCCAACCCCACTCTCCACAGTTTGGCAACCTGGCCTCAGTCCTCTTAGATTCGGCAGCAGTCACCAGATTACCCAGGTATTTGAGATGCAGATGCTAAAGCGGAACTCTGTCCAAACTCCCTACCTTTAGATCCCTTGACATTGTTCTTTGCAAGTTCTTTTTTAAACTCTTTTCCCTTACCAGGGATGCCTCTGCCCCCTGCACCTTGTGGCTTGCCCTTTAGATATTGGTATTCAACGGTATTCTGAGCGCAGCCCTCTTCTGTTTTTTCTTTTTTCTTTTTCTTTTTTATTTATTTATTATTTATTTATTTATTTATTTATTTATGTGAGATGGAGTCTTGCTCTGTCGCTTAGGCTAGAGTGCAGTGGCGTGATCTCGGCTCACTGCAACCTCTGCCTGCCGGGTTCAAGCGACTCTCCTGCCTCAGCTTCCGAAGTAGCTGGGATTACAGGCGCCCGTCACCACGCCCAGCTACTTTTTTTATATTTTTAGTAGAGACGGGGTTTCACCATGTTGGTCAGGCTGGTCTCGAACTCCTGACCTCAGGTAGTCCACCCGCCTCGGCCTCCCAAAGTGCTGAGATTACAGGTGTGAGCCACCGCACCCGGCCCTCTTCCGTTTATTCTTTGCCCAACTCAGTAACCTCTTCTACACTCGCCTATAACTGCTGAGGACTCCTCAATATGTGTCACCAGACCAGATCATCTGGAAGTCCCTTGGTATTTTCAGCTAATGAACACCTTCACCTGTGCATAGCGCAGACACTTCAAATCCCACGTGTCAAATACTGACCCTGCTCCTGCTATATTCTCCATTCATAGAAGTACTCAGTTCCCACTGGGAATACCCCAGGCTCCTTTCCTCACGCCCTACATCCAATCTGTGTTTATTTCTGAGGTGTCTACTTTTGTCTCCATCTCCGTTGTGATTACACTGTAGTCTCCCTTCTGCCAACCAGATCCTCACAGTTACCACGGTGTTCTCTCTAAAGTGCAAATGCAATTGTGTTTCTCTTTTTAATTTTTTTTTTATTACTCCCTTCAAGATAATGGGCCAAGTTCAGCATGATTTAGTATGCCAAATCATAGCCTGACTCCAGATGTTTTGCTCCAGCTATTTTCAATGTATTCACTCTTTCTTCAAACTATTAAAGATACTTGAAAACC
Organism: Trachypithecus francoisi; assembly: GCF_009764315.1. NCBI lineage: Eukaryota > Metazoa > Chordata > Mammalia > Primates > Cercopithecidae > Trachypithecus > Trachypithecus francoisi. Next base: position 98,723,241 of record NW_022681468.1, read on the forward strand.
TGTAAGAACAAAACACCGCTGTAGAAAAATGGACAAGTGTTTGGTTTATTAAATCCACAAAGTAAAAAGTTATTCCATTCTTAAGCTTTTAAGTTCACTTTACAAATTATATTGTTCTATTTATAAGTCTAGCACATTTTACCAAACACTTTTCAGAAACTGAATGATTTATTTATTGGGGGGGTCACATTTTTATTGGGGGCCATCGGGGACATGGTCTTCTCCATGTCAATGGAAGTGCTTGCAGTTTCTTCAGCCACTCCAAGCTTGGGCCTTGGGGGTGGCTGGGAATATCCAGTATGTTCCCATCATCTCGGAGGAGCACTGGGTTGTTGTGGGGCGTGGCCTGGTTGATCCTGGTGGAGTACATGGTATAGGGACAGACTGGGGTCAGATTTATAGCTAGGTCCCTGATGGTGAGGAACAGGACCAGCACCCGCAACTTAGGCCAGGCATTCTTGAGAAAGGCAGCCGCAATGGCGACAAGGACATGGAGCATTCTGAAATTTCCCGAATTTTTTTTTCTTTTTTTCTTTTTTTAGAGACGGAGTCTCACTTTGTCACCCAAACTGGAGTGCAGTGGCCGGATCTCGGCTCACTGCAAGCTCCGCCTTTTGGGTTTGCGCCATTCTCCTGCCTCAGCCTCCTGAGCAGTTGGGACTACAGGCGCCTGCCACCTTGCCCGGCTAGTTTTTTTTGTATTTTTTAGTAGAGACGGGGTTTCACCGGGTTAGCCAGGATGGTCTCGATCTCCTGACCCTGTGATCCGCCCGTCTCGGCCTCCCAAAGTGCTGGGATGACAGGCTTGAGCCACCGCGCCCGGCCTCCGAATTTTTTTTTTAAGTCTCACTCAGTTAATTCAACATCTTCAAATATTTAAAATTATGCCTACTAGGGCAGGCACAGTGGCTCACACCTGTAATCCCAGCACTTTGGGAGGGCAAGGCGGGTGGCTCACCTTAGGTCAGGAGCTCGAGACCAGCCTGGCCAACATGGTGAAACCCCGTCTCTACTAAAAATACAAAAATATTAGCTGAGCATGGTGACACACGCCTGTAGTCCAGGCCAGTCGGGAGGCTAAGGCAGGAGAATCACTTGAACCCGGGAGGCAGAAGTTGCAGTGAGCCGAGATCGTGCTCCTGCACTCCAGCCTGGTTGATGGAGCAAGACTGTCTTTTAAAAACTAATAATAATTGCCAGGTGCAGTGGCTCAGGCCTGTAATCCCAGCACTTTGGGAGGCGGAGGCGGGCGGATCACGAGGTCAGGAGATGGAGACCATCCAGGCTAACACAGTGAAACCCCGCCTCTATTAAAAATAAAAAAATAAAAAAATTAAAAAAAAATTAGCCGGGTATGGTGGCAGGCACCTGTAATCCCAGCTACTCCGGATACTGAGGCAGGAGAATGGCGTGAACCCGGGAGGCAGAGTTTTCAGTGAGCTGAGATCGCACCACTGCACTCCAGCCTGGGCAATAGAGTGAGACTCCATCTCAAAAATAAAAATAAAAAATAATAATAATAATTAAATTTAAAAATAAAGAATGAATTGTGCCTATTCTATTGTCTATATTAGACTTTCTCTTTTTTTTTTCTCTTTTGAGACGGAGTTTCACTCTTGTCGCCCAGGCTGGTGTGCAATGGCGCAGTCTCGGCTCACTGCAACCTCCGCCTCCCAGGTTCAAGTGATTCTCCTGCCTCAGCCTCCCAAGTAGCTGGAATTACAGGCACCTGCCACCACGCCTGGCTAATTTTTTTTTTTTTTTTTGTATTTTTATTACAGATGGAGTTTCACTATGTTGGCCAGGCTGGTCTCAAACTTCTGACTTTGTGATCCGCTGGCCTCAGCCTCCCAAAGTGCTAAAATTACAGGCGTGAGCCACCGTGCCTGGCCTAGATTTTATTCTTAGTTCATTCAATTGTTTAAAACTTTCTCATAACTTTTTTTTTTTTTTTTTTTTTGAGAGGGAGTCTCATTCTGTCCCCCAGGCTGGAGTGTAATGGCACAATCTCGGCTTACTGCAACCTCTGCCTCCTGGGCTCAAGCAATTCTCCTGCCTCAGCCTCCTGAGTAGCTGGGATTACAGGCACGCACCACTGCGCCCAGCTAATTTTTGTATTTTTAGTAGAGACAGGATTTCACCATATTGCCCAGGCTGGTCTTGAACTCCTGACCTCAGGTGATCCACCCACCTCTGCCTCCCAAAGTGCTGGGATTACAGGTGTGAATCACCACGCCTGGCCTAGATTTTCTTTCTAATTCATTCAATTGTTTAAACTTTTTCAAAACTTATAATTCCTATAAATAAACATTACAAGCATAACGAAGCTAATATTCTCTTAGATGGCCTGATTCCATAAGTAAACTTAGTAAGCTTTCAACTCAAAAACCTAAGTCTAAAACTAACTCAATTACACATTTATTTATTTATTTATTTATTTATTTTTTTGAGACAGAGTCTTACGCCCAGGCTGGAGTGCAGTGGCCGGATCTCAGCTCACTGCAAGCTCCGCCTCCTGGGTTTAGGCCATTCTCCTGCCTCAGCCTCCCGAGTAGCTGGGACCACAGGCGCCCGCCAAATCGCCCGGCTAGTTTTTTGTAGTTTTTAGTAGAGACGGGGTTTCACCGTGTTCGCCAGGATGGTCTCGATCTCCTGACCTCGTGATCCGCCCGTCTCGGCCTCCCAAAGTGCTGGGATTACAGGCTTGAGCCACCGCGCCCGGCAATTACACATTTAAAATGATTTACAAAAACGCTATCATTCAAATAGGCCAAATTTTCTTAAACATTGAGAATACATAAAATGTGAAATATTTCTTTTTCTTTCTTTCTTTTTTGAGACGGAGCCACACTCTCTCACCCAGGCTGGAGTACAGTGGCGCGATCTCGGCTCACTGTAACCTCAGCCTCCCAAGTTCAAGTGATTATCCTGCCTCAGCCTCCTGAGTAGCAGGGATTACAGGCGCACACCATCACATCCAGCTAATTTTTGTATTTTTACTAGTGGTGAGGTTTCACCATGTTGGCAAGGCTGGTCTCGAACTCTTGACCTCAGATGATCCATCCACCTTGGCCTCCCAATGTCCTGGGATTATAGGTGTACGCCACCATGCCCAGCGGAAATATTTCTTCTTAATTCCAACATATTAATCCAATTGTTTATTCCATAAAGACTTTCTTTACTTAATTATAAAGTTTGTCTGAGGTGAAAGCCACAGAAATGTTAAGAGTTACCAACTCTACTGATACCTTACTATACCAAGTGTTGCATATTTATTTTCTCAGCTGATCCTTGTAATAATCCCGTTATGTCTGTTTTACACTTGGAAAAATGGAAACCTAGGTTATTTACCTGAAGCCACACAGCAAGAGGCAGAGCTGGAACTCAAACTCAGGCCTGTCTAATGACAAAGCCCACATTCCTGGTGAATAAACTCAAGATTCAGAGAAATAGGCATTAAGATAATAACATGCTGGCCAGGCATGACGGCTCACACCTATAATCCCCCAGCACCTTGGGAGGCAGAGGCGAGAGGATTGCTTGAGGCCAGCAGTTCAAGACCAGCCTGGGCAACATGAAAAACCCTGTCTCTACAGAAAATACAAAAAATTAGCCTGGCGTGGTGGCATGCTACCCAAAAGGCTGATGTGGGAGGATTGCTTGAGCCTGGGAGTTGAGGCTGCAGTGAGCTGTGATCCCACCACTGTGCTCCAGCCCAGGTAGACAGAGTGAGACCCCATCACCAAAAAAAATAAATAAATAACATACCACATATCACTTCTTGCCTATCATATGTAGCAACATTTTGGTTTGTCTTTTTAATTGATATTATTGGCAAAGGGGTAAAAAAGCAACCACTCTTATGCAATGCTAGTAGGCAATAAATTAATATAGTCTTTCTAAAGACCAGTTTCACATTATGCATCTATTCTTCAACCAAAAAAAAATTCACTTCTTAGAATATATCATAAGGATATTGTGCTTTTATTAAATGTGCAAAAATTATCCATGAAGATGCTCCTTGGAAATTACTCAAATGTCCATCAGTAGGTGTTTAAATCAGTGATGGCAGCTATACACAATAGAATGCCATATAGCCATGAACAGTGATGATCTGTGGTCTGGTCAGGCTTGACTGGCTACAGGAAACAGACGTGCACAGTTTTACTTCTAGAGGAAAAAAGACTGGAAGGGGGGCCTTTATTATAAAGGCCTGTATGGACTGGAACTGCACCAAAAACAAAACTACACTAAACAAAAAAACCAGGACTAATGAAAGCTTAAAGGCATGGTTTCACTCCTCTGAGCATCTCTGCTTTTCCACAGAATGGCTCTACTCTCCACTCTTTGATAACCAGCTTCCTCCATTTAATTTTTTCTGTTCCCTCACAAGTCTTGTTTCTGCTTGCCTTGCCATGGCTTTGACTGAAGGTCATGGTATCCTTACATCGTCAGCTCCATTGAGGATTATCTCAATTGCCTAACTCCATAATCCATAGAGTGGCATGTGATTGACCCAGCTCAGCTTTCCATCCTGTGGGTACATCTCTGACCACCCACAGGCAGGCTGCCCTTAGATTAGATGCTGATCCTTTACTTCAGTCAACTGTGATCAGGAGATACAGACAATTAAGCATAGAGAAATATGAGATGGGCATTATTTCCTTCAGTGGGAGGCTGGGTGGGCAAAAAATGTACAGGCCGGCAGTACAATATTTTAATATTGTGGTTAAGTGAAAATATCAAATTATGATTAATAAATATGATACCATTTTGTTTTAAATATAGATAGATAGATGCATTAATGGATATGTGCATTTGAATAGACAAAGCCTTGAAGTATAGACACCAAAATATTAACAGTGGCTTCTCCAGGCAGTGCTATTACACTGGATTTGTGTGGGGTTTGCTCGCTTGTTTGTATTTAAAATGAGCTGCTGGAAATACTATTTTGTCAGCAAATATAAATATGAATAAAATTATTAAATATGAAATGAATAAATGACAAAATAATGAGGTAAATGGTCATTTGGGGAGTCAAAATTGGTTCATGACCACAAAGAATTTATAAGCCAGCAGGAGTCAAACAATATTAACAAGGTATCTTGAGATAAGCACCATAATAGAAGTTTCCCTTGCTTGGAATACCTTTTAGCCTATTATCTGCCTGGGAAACTCCTACTGAACTTCCCAGACCCAATTCAAATGTCACCTACTCCCCAGGCAAAATTAATCACTTCCTCATTTATTATATTTCCCAGTAGTACTTTAGAAACCAGGTGTCTTCAGAAATAAGTCTTACTGTCTAGTAAATACAACGTTTTCAAGACATAAGTCCCAAGTTTTTTCATATTTAAATGCCTCTGAAATCAGGATAGGTCTTACAATCAATATTAAAAGAAACTAGCCAGCTACCAGGAGAAAAGTAGATGGAGAAGTAACATAATTGTTGATATAGTTTGGATATTTGTCCCCATCCAAATCTCATGTTGAACTATAATCCCCAGTGTTGGAGATGGGGCCTGGTGGGAGGTGATTTGATCATAGGGGCGGTTTTGTTCTTGTGCTAGTGAGTGAGTTCTCATGAGATCTGGTCATTTAAAAGTGGTCATTTAAAAGTGTGTGGCACTCTCTCTCTCTCTCTCTTGCTCTTAATTTCATCATGTGATGTGCCTCCTCCCCATTCACCTTCCACCATGATTGGAAGCTTCCTGAGGCCTCCTCAGAAGCAGATGCCACTATGCTTCCTGTACAGTCTCCAACACTGTGAGTCAATTAAATTTCTTTTCTTATAAATTACCCAGTCTCAGCCAGGCACAGTGGCTCACCCCTATAATCCCAGCATTTTGGGAGGTGGAGGTGGGTGGATCACTTGAGGTCAGGAGTTCAAGACCAGCCTGATCAACACAATGAAACCCCATCTCTACTAAAAAAAAAAAAAAAGAAGGTGTGATGGTGTGTGCCTGTAATCCCAGCTACTCAGGAGGCTGAGGCAGGAGGATCACTTGAACCCAGGAGGTGGAGGTTGAAGTGAGCCAAGACTGCACCACTGCACTCCAGCCTGGGTAAGAGAGCAAGACTCTGTCTCAGAAAAAAAGAAAAGAAATTACCCAGTGTCAGGTATTTCTTTCTAGCAATGCAAAAATGGATTAACACAGAAAATTGGTACCAAGGAGTAGGGTACTGCTATAAAGATACCTGAAAATGTGGAACTGACTTTGGATCTGGGTAACAAGTATAAGTTGGAAGAGTTTGGAGGGCTCAGAAGAAGATAGGAAGATGAGGGAAAGTGTGGAACTCCTTAGAGACTGGTTACATGGTTTCAACCAAAATGCTGATAGTGATATAGACAATGAAGGCCAGGCTGACAATGTCTCAGATGGAATTGAGAAACTTATTGAGAACTAAAATAAAGGTCATATTTGTTATGTCTTAGCAAAGAGCCTGGCTGTGTTCTGTCCATGCCCTAGGGATCTGTGGAACTTTTAACTAAAGAGTGATGATCTAAGGTGTCTGACAGAAGAATTTTTTTTTTTTTTTTTGATACTGAGTCTCGCTCTATCACCCAGGCTGGAGTGCAGTGGCACATCTCAGCTCACTTCAACCTCCGCCTCCCGGGTTCAAGCAATTCTCATGCCTCAGCCTCCTGAGTAGCTGGGATTACAGGCACCCACCACCATGCACAGCTAATTTTTGTATTTTTAGTAGAGATGAGGTTTCACCATGTTGATCAGGCTGGTCTTGAACTCCTGACATCAGGTGATCCGCCCACCTCAGCCTCCCAAAGTGCTGGGATTACAGGCATGAGCCACCATGCCTGACCAGCAGAAGAAATTTCTAAGCAGCAAAGCATTCAAGATGTGTCATGGCTGCTTCTGACAGCCTAACTTAAATGTGGGAGCAAATAAATGACTTAAAGTTGAAATTTATATTTAAACAGGAAGCACAGCATAAAAGTTTGAAAAATTTGCAACCTGACTATGTGGCAAAGAAAGAAAAAGCTTTTTCAGGAGAGGAATTCAAGCAGGCTTTGGAGCCACCACTTGCTAGACAAATTTGCTTGACTGAAAAGGACCCAAGAACTAATAGCCAAGACTATGGAAAAAAGACCTCAAAGGCATTTTAGAGACCTTTATGGCAGCCCCTCCTATCATAAGCCCAGAGGCCTAGGAGGGAAGAATGGTTTCCTGGACCAAGCCCAGGGCCTTGCTGCCCTGCACAGCCTTGGGACACTGCTTCCCACATCCAGGCTGCTCCACCTCTAGCCACAGCTCAAAGGGGTCCAGGTACAGCTTGGGCTGCAGTTCCAGATGGTACAAGCCAAAAGCCCTGGTGGCTTCCATGTGGTGTTAAGCCCGCAGGTGCACAGAGCACAAGACTTTAGGCTTGCCACCCTCCACCTAGATTTCAGAGGGTGTATGGACAAGTCTGGGTGTCCAGGCAAAAGAGTGCTGTAGGGGTGGAGCCCTCACAGAGAACCTCTACTAGGTCAGTGCCAAGGGGAATTGTAAGGTTGGCACACTGATATGGATTGGCTGTGTCCCCACACAAATCTCACCTTGACTTGTAACAATCTCCACGTGTCAAGGGTGGGGCCAGGTGGAGATAATTAAATCGTGGGAGTGGTTTCCCTCATACTATTCTAGTGGTAGTGAATAAGTCTCATGAGATCTGATGGTTTTATAAATGGGAGTTGCCCTGCACAAGGTCTCTTGTCTGGCGCCATGTAAGATGTGAATTTGCCCCTCATTTTTCTTCTGCCATGGTTGTGAGCCCCACCCCAGGGTGGAACTGTGAGTCAAGTAAACCCCTTTCCTTTATAAATTACCTAGTCTTGGGTATGTATTTATTAGCAGTGTGAGAACAGATTAATACACATTCCCCACACAGAGTTCCCAATGGGCACACTGCCTAGTGGAGCTGTGAGAAGAGGGCCACCGTCCTGTAGATCCAAGAATGGTAGATCCAACAGCAGCTTGCACTCTGTGCCTGGCAAAACCACAGGCACTCAACTCGAGCCCATGAGAGCAATCATGGGTGAATCATGCATAGCCACAGGGGTAGAGCTGCCCCATGCCTTGGGAGCCCACCCATTGCAACAGTGTGCCCAGCATATGGAACGTGGAGCCAAAGATTATTTCAGAGCTTTAAGATTTAATGACTGGCCTTCCAGCTTTCAAACTTGCATGGGGCCTGTAGCCCCTTTCTTGTTGGCTGATTTCTCCATTTTGAAATGGGAGTGTTTATCCGAGGTTTGTACTATAACAGGCCTCACAGGATAGCTTTTCAGGAGATTGTAAGTATGCTGTGTAGGCAGAATTCTGAAATGACTGTCCAAGATTCCCAATGCTTGGCTATTCAATCAAACACTAATCTAGGCACTATTTTGAAGGGATTTTGCAGATGCAATTAAGGCTACTAAACAGTTGATCTTAAGATGGGGAGATTATCCTGGTCATCACATGAGCCATCTATAAGCAGAGAGATTCCCTTAGCTGACAAAAGAAGTCAGAGACTCAAAGCATGGAATGGTTCAATGGGCCATTCCTGGTATTGAATATGGAGGGGTCCACATGGAAAGGACTTGAGAGCAGCCTTGAAAAGTTAAGAGTGGCCCCTGACTGATAGTCAGTAAGGAAACAGGGACCTCAGAACTGCAACTGCAAGGAACTTGATTCTGCCTATAGCCTAAATGAGCTTGGAAGCAGATTCTCCTCACAGCCTCAAGATAAGTCCTTAATCTAGTGAATATTTTAATCTTGACCTTGTAAGACTCTGAGCAAAGAACTCAGTCAAGCTTGCCTGTACTTCAATAGAAAACTATTACATACACTTAAGGAAACTTGAGTGTATGGGTAGGGGGTTGGGGTGGCTTATAAATAATGTTGCCAAATATGCTAATGGTGAAATTTTGTATAAAAAGGACTATGAGCTAGCTGGGCACCCTGCTACTCTCTGATAAGACTAACTCCATATAGTTCATGAGTCTTTTGAGCAGATGTAGCCCACAATAAATCAGATACTCCATTTGGTCTATGTAATTACTGATCTTCTTTGTCTCTCTATATGTTGAATACCTTGGGAAAAGAGATAGAACACCTTGTTCTAGAGATAGAACAAAGGGCCACTAAACTTCAGAATACCATGAAGTGGCTGTCTGTCAAGTACCAGTTTTCATCCTTGTGAAACTTCAACTATTACCTATCACCGCTTAACTCCTTAACCAACTCGTTTGAGAGAAACCTATTTCACCTTGTCCTAAAGGTATTCAGATATTCCAGATCTTGTGTTTAAGCACAGTTCTTGCCAGGTATTCCGACTTCAGCCATTTCTTCAACTCTTGGTGTTTCAGATGGAGGAAAAGTTTTGAACTACCTGTTGGTAGTTGCAGCTATTTACCAACTGCTTATCATGTTCCAGAAAATGCTAGGTGCTTTATTTATATTGTCTCATTTAATCTTCACAATAACCCCATGAGGAAATATAATTATCCTCATTTTACAAATGAGAAAACAAACACGAAGAGGTTAGGTATTTTGCTTAAGCCATAAGATTCAGAGTTAGGATCAAGCCTCTATCTCTCTGATTCTAAAATCTCTGTCAAATCATCATTCAACACTGTGTCCTAGTTTATGGACAGCATATCAATGAGAAGGTGTTCATTCATCTCTTAAATATGCCTAATTGCCTCGGAAAACCTTTCAACAAACATGTGTGAACACCCATGTCCTAGTCTAGGGACAATATATAAAAACAGAGACCCAGAAGTTGTGGGAGGAAGCCAGGAAGTCAGCCCAGAATGGAGTTGGGGCATTGGTTTCCGGGCTGGGGTTAGAATAGGCCACAAAGTTCTACTGCAGTCTTCAAGGCCTAAGACAAAGGACAAATCTAAGGACTCACCAAGAGACAGAAATAGCTCCTAGGAATCATGAGCTCATTGGAGAGTCAGACCAAAGTATGGGGAAAGAGCAGTAAATGAGGCATGGAACACCAGACCCCATCACAGGGTTAGAACCCGAGACAAGCCTGCATGGTAGGGTTACCCATGGCAAACTCCTGAAACATCGACAGGGATGACAATGGGTTACTAGTAACAACAGCTAACTCGTAACCAGTGCCCTTTAGGTCCAGTTGTAAGTATTTGATCTCATTTGGCCTTCACAACAATCCTATGAGGTAGGAACTACTAGAATTTTCAATTTAAGGATGAGAAAACTGAGATCAGAAAGGTTATTAATGTTCCAAAGATTATGCAACTAGTTAGTGACATACTCAGAATTCAAACTGCATTGGACCCAGAGCCCACATATGTGAACGCTATTCTCCACCAATGCACATAAGGACCTAGAGGGCTGAGTTGAAAGATTCGTGAGGCCACATCCACCAAGGAATGTGATGGATATGGACTCAACAAAGCACCCTCAAGAAGCTTTCAGACATCAAGACAGAAATCTAGGAGCACAGATAACAGAACAGTTGACGGGTCGGGCATGGTGGCTCACGCCTGTAATCCCAGCACTTTGAGAGGCTGAGGTGGGCAGATCATGAGGTCAGGAGATGGAGACCATCCTGGTTAACACGGTGAAATCCCATCTCTATTAAAAATACAAAAATTAGCCAGGCCTCGTGGCAGGTGCCTGTAGTCCCAGCTACTTGGGAGGCTGAGGCGGGAGAATGGCATGAACCCAGGAGATGGAGTTTGCAGTGAGCCAAGATCGTGCCACTGTACTCTAGTCTGGGCAACAGAGCGAGACTTCAACTCAAAAAAAGGAAGACTTTGCAGGGAAGACCAATGGAAAGGGTGAGAAAGGGCACAAGTTGCAGTAACAGTGTAAACCAAGCTAGAAAAATCGCAAAGGTGTGTGCATGTGCAATCATGCCCTGATTCTTGTCTAGTTAACTTCACCCCAGGCTTCTCAAACAGCCACAGGTTTCTCAAACAGCCCAGGCTTCTCAAACTTCACCCCAGGCTTCACTAACAGCCACATGATGCTTCAAAAAGTCCAAGTGGAACCTCTTTGGAAAGATGCCCACCACTGGCAGAGGCTGTAACCTTTTTCCTCAGGTACCATGGGTTGCTACATGGGGAATGGGTGGACACTGGGCTGTAAATACTGTGTCCAGAATTTATTCCTTTTGGTGGGTTCTTGGTCTCGCTGATTTCAAGAATGAAACCGTGGACCTTCGCAGCGAGTGTTACAGCTCTTAAAGATGTTGTGTCTGGAGTTTGTTCCTTCAGACGTTCAGATGTGTCCCAAGTTTATTCCTTCCGGTGGGTTCGTGGTCTCATTGACTTCAGGAGTGAACCACAGACCTTCTCAGTGAGTGTAACAGCTTGTAAAAGTGACGTGTCCGGAGTTGTTTGATCCTCCTGGTGGGTTCCTGGTCTTGCTGACTTGAGGAATGAAGCTGCAGACCCTTGCGGTGAGTATTACAGCTCATAAAGGTAGTGTGGACCCAAAGAGTGAGTAGCAGCAAGATTTATTGTGAAGAATGAAAGAACAAAGCTTCCACAGTGTGGAAGGGGACCCAAGCGGGTTGCCACTGCTGGCTGGGGTGGCTAGCTTTTATTCCCTTATTTGGCTCCACCCACATCCCGCTGATTGGTCCATTTTACAGAGTGCTGATTGGTCCATTTTACAGAGTGCCGATTGGTGCGTTTACAATCCTTTAGCTAGACACAGAGTACTAATTGGTGCATTTTTAATCCTCTAGCTAGATAGAAACGTTCCCCAAGTGCCCACCTGACCCAGAAGCCCAGCTGGCTTCACCTGTCAATACCTTCTTCCTTTATCACTCCTCATTTTCTTTAGAACTGATATTTGGGTGGTAGAAAGCTCACATCCTTTATGGAAAGTCACCGTCCCATAAGCTCCTGTGAAGTACAGTACAGAAAAATCTCACTAGGCCTCTCATGAGATTACAGGCAATGAGTGACATTTCTACTACAACTTTTTTTTTTTTTTTTTTGAGACAGAGTCTCGCTCCGTCACCCAGGTTGGAACACAGTGGTGCAATCACAGCTCCCAGGAGTCTTGACCTCCCCAGCTCAAGTGGTCCTCCCACCTCAGCCTCCTCAGTACCTGGGGCCACAGGCATGCACCGCTATGCCCAGCTAATTGTTTTTATTTTTTGTAGAGATGGGGTCTCATCATGTTGCACAAGCTGGTATCCAACTCCTGGAGTGCAGTGGCACAATCTCTGCTCACTGCAAGCTCTGCCTCCCAGGTTGACACCATTCTCCTGCCTCAGCCTCCCAAGTAGCTAGGACTACAGGCACCCGCCACCACGCCTGGCTAATTGTTTGTATTTTTAGTTTCACTGTGTTAGTCAGAATGGTCTCAATCTCCTGACCTTGTGATCCACCCGCCTCAGCCTCCCAAAGGGCTGGGATTACAGGCATGAGCCACTGCGCCTGGCTTCTACAACTTATAATGCCAGAGCAGGGCAAGGTAGAAACTGCAAGACTTCAGTCACCATTCAGTTATGTAAAGACTAACACATGGACACACTGGCTCACACTTGTAATCCTAGCACTTTGGGAGGCCATGGCAGGAAGATTGCTTGAGCCCAGGAGTTGGATACCAGCCTGTGCAACATGATGAGACCCCATCTCTACAAAAAATAAAAACAATTAGCTGGGCATAGTGGTGCATGCCTGTGGCCCCAGCTACTGGGGAGGCTGAGGTGGGAGGACCACTTGAGTTGGGGAGGTCGAGACTCCTGGGAGCTGTGATTGCACCACTGTGTTCCAACCTGGGAGACAGAGCAAGACCTTGTCTCAAAAAAAAAAAAAAAAAAAGGGCTAGGAAAGGTGGCTCACTTCTGTAATCTCAGCACTTTGAGAGGCTGAGGCAGGTGGATCCCCTCAGGTCTGGAGGTCCAGACCAGCCCAGCCAAGATGGTAAAACTCTGTCTCTACTAAAAATACAAAAATTAGCTGGGCATGGTGAGATGCCCAGCTATTTGGGAAGCTGAGGCAGGAGAATTGCTTGAACCTGGGAGGTGGAGCTTACAGTAAGCCAAGATCACCCCACTGCACTCCAGCCTGGGCAACAGGGTCATACTCTGTCTCAAAAAAAAAAAAAAAAAAATTAAAAAAAAAAAAAAGACTAACAGGAAAAAACGCAAGAGACATACAGCTATGCAGCAATGTTCCTCCCTAAGACTCCAGTCAGTTCATTGACACATGTCCAGTTTGATTTTTTTTTAAAAAAAGGCCAGGTTCTGCCACCTTCCTTACAGTACAGAAACAAGCTCTCTCAGTCACAAGTATCAATCACATTATTCAGTTTCGTGGAATCACTGGCAATGCCCCCATGTATCAGAATGTCTTCTATGACTGAATTTACATGTCAAGGTTAATTAAACAAAGCTTTATTTCAGTATCATGGCTTGTATGCATTTTTCTCATTCATGGACCAACTGGCGTAAGTGATGCCTCCTCCAGGAAGCCTTCCTTGACTCTCAAGATAGCCCTTCCCTGGCTGACATATACTTCTTGTATTGAAACTATGTGTCTGGGCTGGACGCAGTGGCTCACACCTGTAATCCCAGCACTTTGGGAGGCCGAGGCGGGAGGATCACCTGAGGTGAGGAATTTGAGACCAGTCTGGCCAACATGGCAAAAACCCGTCTCTACTAAAAATACAAAAATGAGCTGGGTGTGGTGGCGCATGACTGTAATCCCAGCTACTGGGGAAGCAGAGGCAGGAGAATTGCTTGAACCTGCGAGGCAGAGGTTGTGGTGAGCTGAGATCACCTCACTGCATTCCAGCCTGAAGGACAGAGTTAGACTCTGTCTCAAAAAAAAAGAAAAAAGAAAGAAAGAAACTACGTGTCTGTATGTCTGTTTCCCACAACCACTCTGTGCTCCTCAAGAAAACTGTCATGTTTATACCTGTATCCCAAGCACCCTCAACTAGGCCTGGATATAATAGGTAATGAGTGTTTACTGAATTAAATTGAATAAATTAGAAAGATACAATGTGGGGTTTGATGTGTGTCCATATATTCTGTTTGTAACATGCCTCTGACTCTGGAGAGGGAGGACATGCTATGCTGGTGCCTAGACTCAGGCTGAAGTGCTAACATTTAGATGCTTCAGGTTTCCTTCAGTTAAGCCCAAGTCACCTGGATCAAGAAATTTATGTATTCTTAGTACATAACTGACAGATTCAGGGCAGACTCAGTAATAAAATCAAGCTTCTGGCTTCAGGATCCCAAGAGATTTTTCTCTTAAAGAATTTGGGCTGGACGTGGTGGCTCATGCCTGTAATCCCAGCACTTTGGGAGGCTGAGGCGGGCAGATCACGAGATCAGGAGTTCAAAACCAGCCTGGCCAACATGGTGAAACCCCGTCTCTACTAAAAATACAAAAATTAGACCGGGCACGGTGGCTCAGACAGGGCGCGGTGACTCACGCCTGTAATCCCGGCACTTTGGGAGGCGGAGGCAGGCGGATCATCTGAGGTCAGGAGTTCGAGACCAGCCTGGTCAACATGGTGAAACCCTGTCTCTACTAAAAATACAAAAATTAGCCAGACATAGTGGCAGGTGCCTGTAATCCCAGCTACTCGGGAGGCTGAGGCAGGAGAATTGCCTGAATCCAGGACGGGGAGGTTGCAGTGAGCCAAGATCATGCCACTGCACTCCAGCCTGGGCAACAGAGCAAGACTCCATCTCAAAAAAAAAAAGAATTTTATAGGCAACTAAAATGGGTGGGACCAACCTGCCATCCCAGCTGCAGAGAGAAAAGTCAAACATTAGTGGACTGGGACCTTATTGTGGATGAAGAATCTAGTATCTGGGGCAGAAAGCAAGGTCCTCCCAGGAGAAGAGCAAGAAAGGAAAGTTGATGCTATAGCCTGTGGAAGGGTCTTAAATTCTACATTAAAGGACATTCCACTCTCTTCTGTAGACAATAGGAAATGATTTAAGGTTTTATAAGCAGGGGAGGAGTATGATTTGATTCAACAAAGATTTATGAAATGTTTACTTTTGTACTAGTATGAACAAGGGCATAAAGTTGAGTTAAACATAGTCACTGCCCTTTAGACAAGTACACAAGTGACTGTAATGCAAGATTAAATAAGAAGTGAGTGAAACCCAAGATGTATAAAGGATTACAGAAGTCCAAAGGAAATCCTATCTGCTTGATGGAGGAGCTCTGGAAATACTTTATGGAGAGGGAGGTGTTTTAATGGAGCCTTGAAGAATAGGTACTTTATAAACAAAATTCCCTGAAGAGGCAACATGAACAACAATAAACTTGTAAAAGTTGTGTAACTGCTGGGCATGGTGGCACACGCCTGTAATCCCAGCACTTTGGGAGGCCCAAGCAGGGGGATCGCCTGAGGTCGGGAGTTTGAGAACAGCCTGTCCAACATGGCGAAACCCCATCTCAACTAAATACAAGAAATTAGCTGGGTATGGTGGCACATGCCTATAATCCTAGTTACTGGGGAGGCTGAGGCAGGAGAATTGCTTGAACCTGGGAGGTGGAAGTTGCGGTAAGAGGAGATCGTGCCACTACACTCCAGCCTGGGAGACAGAGTGAGACTCCCTTTAAAAATAAAAAAGTTGGGTAACTTCCCCACTAATCAGGGAGACACTTTTTACTTTAATTTGATTTGATTTATTTATCTGAAACAGGATCTGGCTCTGTCATCCAGGCTGGAGTGCAGTGTCATGATCATAGCTCACTGCGGCCTTGACCTCCAGTGCTCAGGCAATCCTCCCACCTCAGCCTCCTGATAGCTGGAACTACAGACACCAGCTACCATGGCCAGATAATTTTTCATCTTTTTTTTAGAGATGGGGTCTCACTATGCTATCCAGGCTGGTCTTGAACTCCTGAGCTCAAGAAATCCTCCTGCCTCAGCCTCCCAAAATGCTGAGATTACATGTGTGACCTACTATGCCCAGCTAAGATGCATATTAACACCACAATGAGATATCGTTTCATACTCAAAAACATTTTATAAATAAAATTTTTACATATATAGATATATATGTATGTATACATATATTTGCTTTTTTCTATATATATACACATACATATGTATACATATAATACATGTATATTATATATAATATACATATGTTTCCAATTAACTACTATACTGAAGTTCATATTAGTAAATCCTTTGATTTTCATTAGTTTGTATGAGTATCCGTATTGCTTAAGCAATATATTTAGTTTTGTCTGTTTTTTACCTTTACTGTATTTTTTTTTTTTTCCAAGACGGAGTCTCACTCTGCACCCAGGCTGGAGTGCAGTGGCACAATCTTGGCTCACTACAACCTCCACTCCCAGGTTCAAGGGATTCTTCTGCTTCAGCTTCCTGAGTAGCTGGGACTATAGGTGTGAGCCACCACACCCGGCTAATTTTTGTATTTTTATTAGAGACAGGATGTCACCATGTTGGCCAGGCTGGTCTCAAACTCCTGACCTCGTGATCCGCCCGCCTCGGCCTCCCAAAGTGCTGGGATTACAGGTGTGAGCCACCGTGCCCGCCCAGATCTTTACTGTATTTTTGCTCTTACTAAATATATATGTATATATAGAGAGAGACAGGGAAAAAAGCAAATATATATAAAAGCATAGGAGTGAGAAATGCCAAACTCTTTCCCAAGTTGTACAGTGGGTACATGGTTGTTCTTTACACTAATTGTTGTATATTTTAATATTGACTTTTTTTAAAAGAGTAGATAGTAGTTCAGCAGGAGGAAGTGAAGCAAGAAGCTATTCTAGAGAGAAGAAATTGTTCTGGAGAGGGCAGGCTGTGTTCAGGAAACAAAGTGTCATCATTCTGTTTGGCAGAATAAAAGACATTTTTTCTTTGTCATAAGAGCAGCAACTTACATTTGTGCACTTTATAAAATACTTTCATGTGCTCCCACCAGTTAATTATCAACTTGAAGAACAAGTATTCCATTCGATACATGAGGAAACGGGCTCAGAAAGAATAAGCGATATATCTGTGAATATTTTTTGGCAGAGAAAAAGCTTAAAAGGATATACAACAAACAGTAGTAATTATCTCTGGGAAGTGGAATTTACTGTTTGCTTAATTGTATTTTCTGATATTTCTATAAATGAATACGAAATAAAAGATAATAAAGCAGAGAGAGGGAAGGAAGACAACAGGAAAACAAAGATTCCTCAAAATCAAATGTTCATGTTTTTATATTCCCAATCCTGCTCTGATTTACACTAATGACAACAACAGAAGAAATACAAGAAAGATTCTAACATAGAAAAAAATGTTCAACCTCACTGGTAATCAAAGAAATGCAAATTAAAACAATATGTAACAATAATGTATATTAAATTAGCAAAACTTTTTTAAAGATGAGGGTGTGATGAGACTAGTAGCCATTTACTGTTGGGAACACTGTAAATTGATACAATAGCTTTAAAAATGATTCTGCAGTAGCCAGGTGTGGTGGCTCACACCTGTAATCCCAGCCTTCTGGGAGGCCGAAGTGGGCAGATCACTTGAGGTCAGGAGTTTGAAACCAGCTTGGCCATCAGAGTGAAACCCCGTCTCTACTAAAAATGCAAAAAATTAGCTGGGCATAGTGGTGCACACCTGTAATCCCAGCTACTCGAGAGGCTGAGGCAGGAGAATCGCTTGAACTCAGGAGGCAGAGGTTGCAGTGAGCCGAGATCGTGCCACCGCACTCCAGCCTGGGTGACAGAGCAAGACCTGTCTCAAAAAAAAAAAAAAAATTCCACAGCAAGTAAGGAAGGTTTAAAATTGTTCTCATCCTGTGAAAATCTAAAATGTGGAAACTTTTTTTCTGGGGAGCAACAAAATATTCACATGAGCATTTTTAATGCAGTAGGGCATCCCCGATTCAGACACCAGGTCCAAGATCGACTGTTTATAGAAAGATGGCCTATACTCTTTTGGACATTTATTTGCTCTAATTTATACACAGAAAGGAGCAGAGGGTGTTTTGGGGTTTGTTGGAGGGGCGTTTGCTGAAGGAAATATAAGAAAATGTGTGTGTGTGCATGTGTTTGACTGGGAATGAAGGAACTGATCTAGTGTCTGTTCAGGGTCCAGGCACTCAGATTACTCTTTTTCCCCCTCAGTATAACTCAATGAGATTTGAGTGAAAAAGGTCAATCTCGGGAGAAGTGTTCTGTTTTCTTACTTGCTTTCTTTTATTTTTCTTGTGAAATACATTGTAAATGAAAAGCATATAAGTAAAGCATATTAACAATTTATTTATTTATTTATTTATTTTTTGAGACGGAGTCTCGCTCTGTCGCCCAGGCTGGAGTACAGTGGCCGGGATCTCAGCTGACCGCAAGCTCCGCCTCCCGGGTTTACGCCATTCTCCTGCCTCAGCCTCCCGAGTAGCTGGGACTACAGGCACCCGCCACCTCGCCCGGCTAGTTTTTTGTATTTTTTAGTAGAGACGGGGTTTCACCGTGTTCGCCAGGATGGTCTCGATCTCCTGACCTCGTGATCCGCCCGTCTCGGCCTCCCAAAGTGCTGGGATTACAGGCTTGAGCCACCGCGCCCGGCCAACAATTTAAATAATTATTTCACAAAGAAAACCTGTGTACTCAGCACCCAACTTAAGAAATAGAAACTGATGGCAGTGGTGGGCAGATTACTTGAGACCAGGAGTTTGAGACCAGCCTGGCCAACATGGTGAAACTCCATCTCTACTAAAATTACAAAAATTAGCTGGGTGTGGTGGTGCATGCTTGTAATCCCAGCTACTTGGGAGGCTGAGACAGAAGAATCACTTGAACCCAGGAGGCGGAGGTTGCAGTGATCTGAGATTGTGCCACTCCAGCCTTGGCGACAGAATGAGACTCGGTCTCAAAACAAATCAAAACAAACAAACAAAAAGAAATAGAAACTTTGCATCTTTCTCTCCCATTCGAAATAATTACTATACTGAAGTTGTATTAGTAAATTCTTTGATTTTCATTAGTTTGTGTATCCTTATTGCTTAAGCAATATATTGTTTAGTTTTGACTCTTTTTTACCTTTACTGTATTTTTACTCTTACTAAACATATATTTCTTTTTTTTTTTTTTTTTTTTTTTTTTTTTTTTTTTTGAGGCGGAGTCTCGCTCTGTCGCCCGGACTGGAGTGCAGTGGCCAGATCTCAGCTCACTGCAAGCTCCGCCTCCCGGGTTTACGCCATTCTCCTGCCTCAGCCTCCCGAGTAGCTGGGACTACAGGCGCCCGCCACCTCGCCCGGCTAGTTTTTTGTATTTTTTAGTAGAGACGGGGTTTCACCGTGTTCGCCAGGATGGTCTCGATCTCCTGACCTCGTGATCCGCCCGTCTCGGCCTCCCAAAGTGCTGGGATTACAGGCTTGAGCCACCGCGCCCTGCCAACAATTTAAATAATTATTTCACAAAGAAAACCTGTGTACTCAGCACCCAACTTAAGAAATAGAAACTGATGGCAGTGGTGGGCAGATTACTTGAGACCAGGAGTTTGAGACCAGCCTGGCCAACATGGTGAAACTCCATCTCTACTAAAATTACAAAAATTAGCTGGGTGTGGTGGTGCATGCTTGTAATCCCAGCTACTTGGGAGGCTGAGACAGAAGAATCACTTGAACCCAGGAGGCGGAGGTTGCAGTGATCTGAGATTGTGCCACTCCAGCCTTGGCGACAGAATGAGACTCGGTCTCAAAACAAATCAAAACAAAAAAAAAAAAAATATAGAAACTTTGCATCTTTCTCTCCCATTCGACATAATTACTATACTGAAGTTTGTATTAGTAAATTCTTTGATTTTCATTAGTTTGTGTATCCTTATTGCTTAAGCAATATATTGTTTAGTTTTGACTCTTTTTTACCTTTACTGTATTTTTACTCTTACTAAACATATATTTCTATGTCTTGCTTTTTACACTCAATATTGTTTGAAGCTTGTCTGTGTTGATGCATGTAACTGTAGTCTGCCAGCTTTCCTTGATGGATAGTATTCGATATGTAAATTACCAACTTGCTCGGAGGTGCAGCCACTAAATCCTCATTTTGAGCAATCACCCCAAGTAAGACTGATGCAGGTGGACTTTTGCTCACACTTCAGGAATTACTGTCTTAGAGGACAAAATCTGAGCTCTTACCTCCCAGTTTCCCAACTCTCTACATCAGCCTTTTATTTTTAATTTTAGTAGAACTATTTGTTTTCCTTTTCCAAAAATATTTTCTCATCATTCTTCACCTATATAATTCTTATGCTTTAAGTCTCTCCATTAAACTATAAACTCCTCCAAAGATTATCATTATTATCATTGTTGTCACTGACATTTATGGAGCAGATACAATATACCAGGTAGTTAGTACAAAGAGTTTTTCATGGATCATCTCATTAATCCTCGTTCAACCCCATGAAGAAGATGCTGGGATTAGCATCATTTTACAGATAAGGAAGTAAGGGTCAGAGAGATTAAGTAACTTGCCCAAAGTTAAACAGCTCTGGAATGTGGATCTCTAACTATCTTACTTGTCTTTGAACCTCTAGGATCTAGGGTAGGACTTTTGGTGTGTGGAAGGCACTTGATTAATGTCTGTTGAAGGAAAAGTCAAGGAGACCAGATGGAAAACAATCTGTTTAGTTCAGATGATGGCAGTGGGGATGGAAAAGAGGAGCTGGAAATAAGACTTGGCATGCCAGACTATTACAGAGCTGAATATGGGGAGTGAGGTTGGGGGAGGGAATGAGGAAGGGACAAGGCATTTCCATTTTTTCGCTTTGAGCACTTCTGTATTTTTTGGAAATGTTTTCAGCAAGCATGTGATGCTTTTATAATTTTTTTTTAAAGAAGAGAAAGTGTAGAGGCAGCAACTACATGACTAGGCACCAGCAAAATATAGAAAAAAAAAAAGGACAAAAAGAAATCCAAGCTGACCAGGAGGCTTCTGGCAAGGCAATGCAGGAGAATGGGGGATTGAAATCAGAAAGAGAAATGCCTGGGGGAATGCTTCTTGGGGAGATACTGACTGTAATTTGGAGAGTCTGGGTTTGGGAAGCAGCAGGTCATCTGGGGGAGGTCCCCACCAAGTAGCTAGACTTGTAGGTCTGAAATTCGGGAGAGAGTTTGAGCCAGACCCATGCTCTGAGAAATGATGGTTGAAGTCATAAGCTTAATGTGCAGAACAAAAAAGAAGGAAGAAAGAAGACCTCAACCAGAGTGTTGACGGGTCAGGCATATCTGAGTAGAAGAAGAAGAGCCAGGCGGGGCGCGGTGGCTCACTCCTAGAATCCCAGCACTTTGGGAGGCCGAGGCAGGCAGATCACCTGAGGCAGGAGTTCAAGACCAGCCTAGTGTAACCCCCGTCTCTACCAAAAGTACAAAAATTAGCTGGGCCTGTGGTCCCAGCTACTCCGGAGGCTGAGGCACCACAATCCCTTGAACCTGGGAGAGGGAGGTTGCAGTGAACTGGTGAGCCGAGATCGTGCCACCACACTCCAGCCTGGGCAACAAAGCAAGACTTTGTCTCAAAAACAAAACAAAACAAAACAAAAACCAGAGGAGCCAGGGAAGGTACTTGAAGAGGAGCATCCAGAAATGTAGGAGAATCATCTCACAACCTCATAATCACCAATGGAAAAGATAATTTTTTTAAAAAGGCATATGGGCCTGGTGCAGTAGCTCACACCTGTAATCCCAGCACTTTGGGAGGCCGAGGTGGGACAGTTGCTTGAGGTCAGGAGTTCAAGAGCAGCCTGGGCAACAAAGGGGGACCCTGTCTCTATCAAAATTATTATCACTATTATTATTGGAGATGGAATTTCGCTCTTGTCACCCAGGTTGGAGTGCAATGGCACGATCTCGACTCACTGCAACCTCCGCCTCCCAGGTTCAAGTGATTCTCCTGCCTCAGCCTCCTGAGTAGCTGGGATTACAGGCGCCTAGCACCATGCCTAGCTAATTTTTGTAGTTTTACTAGAGACGGCATTTCACCATATTGGCCAGGCTGGTCTCGACCTCCTGACCTCAGGTGATCCACTTGCCTTGGCCTCCCAAAGTGCTGGGATTACAAGCATGAGCCACCACACCTGGCCTCTACCAAATATTTTAAAAGGCCGGGCTTGGTGGCATGTGCCTGTAGTCCTAGCTGCTACTCAGGAGGCTGAGACAGGAGGATTGCTTGAGTCTGGGAGCTTGAGGCTTCAGTGAGTCATGATCGCACCACTGCACTCCAGCCTCAGCAAAAGAGCAAGACCCCATCTCTAAAAAGTAATAAAAAACATATGTAAATGGCATCAAACAGTAAAGAGTTCTTGAATCAGAAGAAGACTAACAAGAGGCCTTCAGACGTGGAAATTAAGTCTTTTTTTTTTTTAAGAGACAAGTTTTAGCTCTGTCATGCAATCTGGAGTACAGTGGTACGATCACAGCTCACCGCAGCCTTGAACTCCTGGGCTCAGGCAATCCTCAATCCTCCCACCTCAGCCTCCCAAGTACTTGGGATGACAGGCGCACATCACCATGCCTGTCTAATTTGTTGAAACTATTTTTTGTGGAGACAGGGTCTGGCTATGGTGCCTAGGCTGGTCTTGAACTTCTGGGCTCAAGCAATCCTCTGGCTTCAGCCTCCCAAAGTGCTGGCATTACAGGTGTGAGCCACCACACTCAGCCCTAAAAGACCTTTGAGGGTCCAGTTGTAGAAGCATGCTAGGGTAAGTGGCCCTATTAAAAGGGCCTAGGCCTGATAACCCTGAGAATATCTACATGTGAGTGGAAGTTTTACAAAAGGGGAAGAGAAGGAATGCGATGATAAGGTCTAGGAGGAATTATTTCGAGGTAAAAGAAGGGCTAGAGATCTTGTCTTTTTGTTGTGGTGCCTGCCCTGGTGCTTGGTTATAACAACTACTCGCTGGAGACTTACTTTATATCATGGATTGTCTCAAAGCCTTTAGTTTTTTTCTCCATAATATGACCTATACACAGCGGCCAAATTGACCTTCTCAAGTGCTGATCATGCCTCTCCTCTCCTATAAAACCACCAGCTATGCCCTTTTCTCCAGAGAGTAAGATCCAAACTCTTTTTTTTTTTTTTTTGAGACGGAGTCTCGCTCTGCCGCCCAGGCTGGAGTGCAGTGGCCGGATCTCAGCTCACTGCAAGCTCCGCCTCCCGGGTTCACGCCATTCTCCTGCCTCAGCCTCCCGAGTAGCTGGGACTACAGGCGCCCGCCACGTCGCCCGGCTAGTTTTTTGTATTTTTAGTAGAGACGGGGTTTCACCATGTTAGCCAGTATGGTCTCGATCTCCTGACCTCGTGATCCGCCCGTCTCGGCCTCCCAAAGTGCTGGGATTACAGGCTTGAGCCACCGCGCCCGGCCGATCCAAACTCTTTAGTTTGGCAGCTAAGAACCTACTTGGTGTGACCTTCGCTCGCTCACCTGGCCAGTTTTGTCTCACTCTGCTACTTTTCCAGCACAATGAGATCCTTGCCCATGAGCATGCACTCATTAATTCATCCAGTAAACACATATTGAGCACCTACCATGTGCCAGGCACTGTTCTAAGTGCCATGGAAAGAATGGAAACAAGAGAAATGACTCCCACCTTTTGTGGAGTTTACCAAAAACAAATCAATAAGAAATTATCAGACAGGTATAAGGACTTTGATGAAAAAAGAGGATAATGTGATGGAGGGTGACTAATTTAGATGGGATAGTTAGGGAAAGTCTTCCTAAGGAGATAGGTTTAGGCAGAACCCTGGTTGACAAATAGGAGGCAATGCAAAGGTCTGGGCAAGGAACATTCTGGGCAGAGGGAACAGTTAGTACCAAGGGTCTAAAGAGCGCACAACCTTGGCATGACCAAGGAGCAGAGAACTCAAAGAGTGCTGAGATGAGGCAAGGAGAGGGAAGGGGACATCACAAGAGGCTGGAGGGGGAGGGGACAAAACCACAAGGGCCTCTTAGGCCTGGGTAAGGATTTGGGTCTTCATTCTAAAAGCAATGGAAAGCTGCTGAGAAGTGATGTGATTCGATTTAGGATTTTAAAAGTTCACTCTGGTTTCTGTGAGTGAAACCAGAGTTTTTTTCAGAGCAAAAATAGTATCAGGAAGATCAGTTTGGAGGCTGCTGCAGGAATTCATGTAAGAGATTGGTCATTTGGGACTGAAGAGTGGCAGTGAAGACGGACAGATTTCACTGTTTGAGAGGAATCTGGGAGGTAAAATTAATGGTGCTTGGTGATGACCTCAATTTTGGAGTGAGAAAGTATGGATGTGTGGAGCATGTTAAAGCAGCAAATCATCTAGTCATGAGGTAGAAAGAAAACTATAGAAAGGGTTACCTCCACTCTCAGCAATAGTATTGAAATATTCCCTGCTCATGGCTGGGGGAGGATGGGCAGGAAGACAGGGAGGAGAGAGGGGACTGGCAGGGCCACAAACCAAATCTCACACTGCCCTCCGAGAGCTCCATTTTACCATAGCTGTACAACATGAAAATCAAAGTGATAGATGGCCAGGTGTGGTGGCTCTTGACTGTAATCCCAGCACTTTGCGAGGCCAAGGCTGGTGAATCTCCTGAGGTCAGGAGTTCAAGACCCACCTGGCCAACATGGTGAAACCCTGTCTCTACTTAACATATAAAATTAGCCAGGCGTGGTGGCATGCATCTGTGATCCCAGCTACTCGGGAGGCTGAGGCAGGAGAATTGCTTGAACCTGGGAGGCGGAGGGTGCGGTGAGCGAAGATCACGCCATTGCACTCCAGCCTGAGCAACAGAGCAAGCCTTTGTCTCAAAAAAACCAAAAACAAAAACAAACAAAAAAAACACAGAGCTCACATCTTACAATAACTGAACAACATGAAAAACAAATAAAATGATAGGTGACCAGGCACAGTGGCTCACGCCTGTAATCCCAGCACTTTGGGAGGCTGAGGTGGGCAGATCACCTGAGGTCAGGAGTTTGAGACCAGATGTGATCTCAGCTCACTGCAGCCTCCATTTCCTGGGTTCAAGCAATTCTCCTGCCTCAGCCTCCTGAGTAGGTGGGATTACAGGCACATGCCACCACATCTGGATAATTTTTGTATTTTTTAGTATAGGTGGGGTTTTGCCATGTTAGCCAGGCTGGTCTCAAACTCCTGACCTCAGGTGGTCCTCCCGCCTCAGCCTCCCAGAGTGCTGGGATTACAGGCATGAGCCACTGCGCCCGGCCTGAATCTGCATTTCTGAAAAGTTCCCAGATAATGCTGATGCTACTGGTCTGGGCTCACAGTTTGAGAACCACTGCACTGGATTAACTAAAAAAACCTTTCTGGTCAATTATCTAATGATGCTTTCAAAAACGGAGGTAAGGTTATCAGCTGAGTTCTATCCTTCATGAGCCACAGCACTCAGATGGCATTCCATATAATCGAAGAGAATGAAAGAAAAAACCTTTAATCCACCACTTTGTTCTCTAAAAAGTGGTAACTACCCAGCTCCCTCCTTAACCCCTTGCACCTGCGCTTACTCCTCCACTTCCATTCCACCAGGATCAAGGACCCCAGCACAGGATCTTGCAAAGCTCCCTAGAACTTAGACTACACCCCTCCATCATTTCCAAATTCAGACTGGTTTAATGGATGTAATATGGGTTCTCTGGTCCTGTAGTGTCTCACAGGCACTGTAGCAAATCCCAGAGCTGGTCTGTTGTTGCAGAGGAGGACTGGAAGCTGGAAATCTAGTGACTTGCAGCCAAATCTGGCCCTTCCATTAACTATGTGGCCCATGATGAGTCATGTCATTTAGCATTTTTACATCCTAATTCTCAACAGTTTTTTTTTTTCAAGTCCCCCAGTATGAGAGAAAAGAGAATACTTAAAGAAATATTAGCCAAAATTTTCTTGGACAAAAGACATTAGCAACAGAACTATAACATTAGAGATATTACATTCATAGTTAACCAACAAAGAGCGTGCGTGCGTGTGTGTGTGTGTGTGTATTTTTAGATCTTCACAACAACCTTGTGAGGTAGGTAAAACTTGAGGCTGAGAGAAGATGAAAGTCTGGCCAAATTAAGCATCAGGGCCAGGACTCAAATACTTTACCTTCTCAATGAAGTCAGCGTTCTTTCCAACACACTGCCTTTCCTCAATTTATTTCAGTTGAATGTAGGAATGTACTAGTGCATAACCTGGATGGCCCTAAAAGGATCAGAGAATTATATTAACCTAGAACTAAATGGCCAATGACTCAGCAAATTAGAAAACAAGAGTTGCTTCCTTCAGCTAAATGCCAGGGAGGACCCCTGTGATATCATTCGACATTCTCAGCAATTTTGCTTCCACAATTTTACAGTCCTCTACCAGGTCCCTCTGGCTTGTTCATTGTAGGATATTTTCTCTGTGTCAGATGACAGCAAACCTCCTGTAGAAGTACCTCATACACTGCCATTTCAAAGAGCTTCTGAAATTCTTTCAGTCTCCAAGTCACAAGACCGCAGACATCCTCTACGATAATTCAGCCTTGTCATGGCAGTGAGACATCTGGTGACTAATGCGTGCACAGCACTGAACTGGGAGTGCATTTCCATTTTATTCAATTTGTGTATTCCAATGCCAAACCTTCCAGTTATAATCTAATTTCTTTCAAGTTCTGAGCTTGGGGTGGGGGGACTACACTAATAAATTTCTAATTGAGTAAAAAGACTGATAAAAGTCACCAATCTTGTATTGAGTGTCTTTTAAGGGCCAGGTAGTGCATTAAAGGCTTTATATAAGACCTCAAATATTAATCATTAATAATGATGTGACCATTTAGTTATTGAGCATCTATGTTGTGCCAGGCACTGTACTAGGTGGTTAACGTATGATCTCTAGGCCACATTTTTCTCATTTCTCATTTAGTAACTAGGCATCAATTTTTTTTTTTTTTTTTTTTTTTTGGAGATGGAGTCTCACTCTGTTGCCCAGGCTGGAGTGCAGTGGCATGATCTCAGCTCACTGCAACCTGCACCTTCCGGGTTCAAATGATTCTTCTGCCTCAGCCTCCTGAGCAGCTGGGACTACGGGTGCATGCCACCATGCCCAGATAATTTTTTTTTTTTTGAGACATAGTCTCACTCTGTCACCCAGGCTGGAGTGCAGTGGCTCAATCTTGGCTCATTGCAAGCTCCACCTCCTGGGTTCACGCCATTCTCCTGCCTCAGCCTCCCGAGTAGCTGGGACTACAGGCGCCCGCCACCACACCTGGCTAAGTTTTTGTATTTTTAGTAGAGACGGGGTTTCACCGTGTTAGCCAGGCTGGTCTCAGACTCCTGACCTCAAGTGATCCATCCGCCTTGGCCTCCCAAAAGTGCTGGGATTACAAGCGTAAGCCACCACGCCTGGCCAGCATCAACTATTAAACTCACATTTCCCTAAGCGTCAGTCACACACTGAAGGAATGCCTTTTGTATTCGGACCGTTATTTGGTCCCTTTAAGTTTATCCTGTTATAACATAGACAAGAAAGAGGGAGGATAGATCAGGGCCTAAATTGAGCCACTGATGCCCAGGTTTTCTCTATTTGGGGTGCTTGAAGACACTAGCAATGAAAATTCGCAATGGAGCAGCAGAACACTAAAGACCATTTCCTAAACCAAATGGGTGTTTTGATGGCATAAAAGATGCGCTTTCTGACGGAAGCTCTTGTTACATTTACCACAGTGGAAAGGTTTTTCTCCTGTATGCGTTCTCTGGTGTGTGAGGAAATGGGAACGCTGATTGAAGGTCTTGCCACACTCAGGACATCGATAGGGCCTGTCTCCTAAGTGGATTCTCTGATGGGTAATAAAGTGGGAGCTCTGATTGAAGCTCTTCCCACACTCCCCACATTTGTAGGGTCTTTCTCCTGTGTGGATTCGTTGGTGCTTAATGAGGGCGGAGCTGTCAGTGAATCCTTTCCCACAGTTTTCACACTTAAAAGGTCTCTCACCTGTGTGTGTTCTTTGGTGCGTGACTAAATGTGAGCTCTGACTGAAGCTTTTGTGGCAGTCAGGACAACTGAAAGGTCTTTCTCCTGAATGAGTACTCATGTGAGCTACAAAATGAGAACTATCTCTGAAGCCCTTCCCACACTCCGGGCATTTGAAGGGCCGTTCTCCTGTGTGGGTTCGTTGGTGCTTAATCAAATCCGAGCTCTGGCTAAAACTCTCCCCACAGTCATTACACGTGTAAGGCTTCACCCCTGTGTGGGTCCTCTGGTGAGTGATGAAATTTGAGCTTCGACTGAAGCTTTTGTGACATTCCAGGCACGTGTAGGGCTTCTCGCCTGTGTGGGTTCTTTGGTGCATAATGAGGTGTGGCTTCCGCCCAAAAGTCTTCCCACACTCTGGGCACTCATAGGGTCTCTCCCCTGTGTGGGTTCTCTGATGTTTGATGAGTGTTGAGCTGTCGCTGAATTTTTTCTCACACCCCTTGCATTGGTAGGGCTTCTCTCCTGTGTGTGTTCTGCGATGGGTGACAAGGTCTGAGCTCTGTTTGAAGCCTTTCCCACACTCAGTGCACGTATAGGGCCTCTCGCCAGTGTGGGTTCTTAGGTGTCTTATGAGATAGGAACTCTGGTTAAAGCTTTTCCCACATTCTGCACACATAGGCTTCTCTCCTACATATCCATCTAGGAGCTTGTTTAAATCCCTCTCCTGTGAAAAGGCCTCCAGCTGGTCCTCTCCTGGAAGGGTTCCATGTTGCCCTTCTAATTTTAGGCCTCGCTCCCAGTTTCCTCCCCAGCTAAGAGTATGAGAAAGATCTTTATTGGTTCTTTCTGAGGATGTTCCACATTGTTCTGCTGTTTCAGAAATGTCCTGATTGAGCTTTGCCACCTGATGCTCAAAGTCTGAAAAATTAATGTAACAGAGAATAAAGTTATCAGTTATCAGGAAGGAATATCAGAAAACAGTGAAAAAGATTAAAATCCCTGTTTCTGTAGCAGATTGCACTTAATTCAACCGTTCTGCTTTTCACTTTGTGAAAAGTTTATTGAGGTTCAATGAGCTGTCAGAACACATGAAATCCTAAACTTTTTAAATTTTAAGATGGCCAGATGAATCTTGATATCCTTCAAGTGAAGACCACATATTGTTAATATTGGGTGGTTTCTTTAGAAGATATTATAGGTTTAGGCCAGGCATGGTGGCTTACGCCTGTAATCCCAGCACTTTGGGAGGCCGAGGCAGGCAGAGCACTTGAGGTTAGGAGTTCGAGACCAACCTGGCCAATGTGGTGAAACTCTATCTCTACTAAAAATACAAAAATTAGCTTGGCATGGTGGCGGATGCCTATAGTCCCACTACTCAGGAGGCTGAGGCAGGAGAATCACTTGAACCCGGGAGGCGGAGGTTGCTGTGAGCAGAGATTGTGTCACTACACTCCAGGCTGGGAGACAGAGGGAGACTCCATCTCAAAAAAAACATAGGTTAGGCCGGGCGCAGTGGCTCAAGCCTGTAATCCCAGCACTTTGGAGGCCGAGACGGGCGGATCACGAGGTCAGGAGATCGAGACCATCCTGGCTAATACGATGAAACCCCGTCTCTACTAAAAAAATACAAAAAAAAAACTAGCCCGGCGAGGTGGCGGGCACCTGTAGTCCCAGCTACTCCGGAGGCTGAGGCAGGAGAATGGCGTGAACCCGGGAGGCGGAGCTTGCAGTGAGCTGATCTGGCCACTGCACTCCAGCCTGGGGGGCAGGGCGAGACTCCGTCTCAAAAAAAAAAAAAAAATAGGTTAGACAAAAGTGAAATGCTTAGTCAAAATGTAGACTTTATTTAGTTAACTACTGACCATTAAGTCAAATTTAAATGTCTGCTAGTAGGAACAAAATTCTAGGGCGGCATTCCAAATTCTTCATCTAAACAAGGCTGAAATGCTAGATTTCCTTCCACTGGGGAGCACTCACATCTCACCTGCGTGGCTTTCCCTCAGGATCTTCCTCGCCTCAAAGTTTTGGAGTGGTAGGACCCATGGCTCTTCTTTATGCTCCAAATGGGAGATTACACTAGGCCTGGAAATTCTACACAGGGATGTAAACATAGGATGTGAGTCTGAGTCAATCACACAAGGCCTTACCAAAATCCAAGCCCTACTCCCTGCCTAGGTATGAGAGAACACCAGGGAAACTCTAACATGTATTTGGTCTTATTAAAAGTACAGCCATGGTACAGTGATAAAACAGGGTGATTTCCCCAAAAGACTAAGGAAAAAAAGCCCTTTTCCTCCCATAAAAACAAAACAAAACAAAAACAAAACAAACAAAAAAACAGATTCAGTTGACAGAAACTCTGAAGTAAATACAATAACCATTTCTGAAGGCACAAGGCTAAAGTTAAATACGGAGAGGATTTTATCAGAAACAAAGCTGCCATGACCTCACCCTTTGAAAGAATGAAGGAAGTTAACTATAATGTTGGGCTTTAACATTTTCCCAGAATGGCAGCAGTCAAAAAAGCCACGAGAAAAAGATAAACACTTGTTAAGTAGCCTATAAATATATGAAAAATGTTTAACCTCACTATAATCAAAGAAATTCCATTATAACAATGATACACTGAGGCAATATAGTGTAGAGATAATGAGTGCAAACTCAGCATTCACACTGCCTGGGTTTGAGTCATAATCCTGCCTCTTACAAGCTGTGTGGCCTTAAGAAAGTTACTTAAACTCTGTGTCTCGATGTCTTCATCAATAAAAGAGGCCGGGCACGGTGACTCACGCCTGTAATCCCAGAACTTTGGGAGGCCGAGGCAGGTGGATCACGAGGTCAGGAGTTTGAGACCAGCCTGGCCAACATAGTGAAACCCCGTCTCTACTAAAAATTAGCTGGGCATGGTGGCACGGGCCTGTAGTCCCAGTTACTTGGGAGGCTGAGGCAGGAGAATCGCTTGAACCTGGGAGGCAGAGGTTGTGGTGAACTGAGGTCACACCACTGCACTCCAGTCTGGGCTACAGAGTGAGACTCCATCTCAACAACAACAACAACAACAAAAAAAAAAGGATAACAATAAGATCCATTGGCCAGGTGCAGTAGCTCACACCTGTAATCCCAGCACTTTGGGAGGCCAAGGCAGATAGATCACTTGAGGCTAGGAGTTCAAGAACAGCCTGGCCAACACGGAGAAACCCTGTCTCTACTAAAAATACAAAAATTAGCCACATGTGGTAGTGCACACCTGTAATCTCATCTACTTGGGAGGCTGAGGCATGGGAATTGCTTGAGCCTGGGAGGTGGAGGTTGCAGTGAGCTGAGATTGCACCACTGCATTCCAGCCTGGGCGACACAGACTCCATCTCCAAAAAAAAAAGACTTCAATAAATGTTAACTATCATTGCTATTTTTCCCAGACTCTTTTTTTGTGTTTTGTATGCATGTTCGTTTTTGAGACAGGCTCTTGCTTTGTCACCCAGGCTGGAGAGCACTGGTACAATCACAGTTCACTGCATCCTCGAGCTCCTGGTTCAAGCGATTCTCTCACTTCAGCCTCCCAAGTAGTTGGGACCACAGGCACAAGCCCCTACACCTGGTTAATGTAACTTTTGTAGAGACATTATATTGCCCAGGCTAGTCTTGAACTCCAGAGCTCAAGTGATCCTCCTGCTTCAACCTCCCAAAATGCTGGCATTATAGGCATGAACCACCACACCCAGCCCCAGACTATTTAAATTATAATACCCACTGTGAAAGGTAGAATATAAAGAAATGGATACTTTCATATAATGTTTGTGGGAATAAATCAATTGATTCGATCTTCTTGGAAGGCATTTTGCAAAGTATTAAATACCTTAGAAATGTATCTGTTCTTTGACCTACCAATTCTAATTCTGAGAATTCTAAGGAAATGATAAAATTATACTTCAATAAAAAACACTTTTTTATTTTATTTTATTTTATTTTTTTTTGAGACGGAGTCTCGCTCTGTCACCCAGGCTGGAGTGCTGTGGCCGGATCTCAGGTCACTGCAAGCTCCGCCTTCCGGGTTCACGCCATTCTCCTGCCTCAGCCTCCTGGGTAGCTGGGACTACAGGCGCTGCCACGTCGCCCGGCTAGTTTTTTGTAGTTTTTAGAGACGGGGTTTCACCGTGTTAGCCAGGATGGTCTCGAAAAACACTTTTAAAAAATGAGTTAAAAGAGGTTTAACAACCTGGTGAAAATTTAGAAATGACCTAAATGTGCCACAACAAAGGAATAATTATATAGCTCACTGCAGCCTGGAACTCCTGTGCTCAAGGGATCCTCCTGCCTCAGCCTCCCAAGTAGCTCAGGCAATTGCTATTTTTATAGGTTAAAAAAAGGTCAGATATATGGTTCAATCTAATGTTTGACTTCAACAACAAAATAATATTGTATTCCATAAAACAAAATACTAGGTGGTTATTTTAAGTGATGTAAAGAAAGATATTTATTGTTGTCAAAATATATTCATGATACAACATGGAAGAAAGAATGTGCAGCTGAATGTACAGTATAATACCAATATTATCCTTTTGTGCTTGTTTTAAAATTGTATACATGCTTAGAAAAATGCTGGTAGGATAGTAACTCTTCAGTGATGGGATTAGGGATGATGTTTGTTTTCATTTTGCTTGTCTTTTTCTTTAATGAGTATACGTTACTTGTATAATAGATGAAGTAGGCCAGGTGCAGTGGCTCACGCCTCTAATCCCAGCACTTTGGGAGGCCAAGGCCAGTGGATCACTTGAGGTCAGGAGTTCAAGACCCGCCTGGCCAACATGTTGAAACCTCGACTCTACTAAAAATACAAAAATTAGAGTGTGGTGGCTCTCTCCTGTAATCCCAGCACTTTGGGAGGCTGAAGTGAGCGGATCGCTTGAGGTCAGGAGTTTGAGACCAACCTGGCCCACATGGAGATAACCCATCTCTACTAAAAATACAAAAAAATTATCCAGGAATCGCTTGAACCCAGGAGGCAGAGGTTGCAGTGAGCCGAGATCGCACCACAGCACTACAGCCTGGGTGACAGAGCGAGACTCTGCCACAAAAAAAAAAAAAAAAAAAAAGGAGTAAAGCAGGAGGAAGGGTAGCCAGGATATTTGAGAAAGAGTAATTGGAGGTATTTGGTTTGTTTGTTTGTTTTTTTGAGACAGAGTCTTGCTCTATTGCCCAGACTGGAGTGCAATGGTGCGGTCTCGGCTGACTGCAACCTCCGCCTCCCAGGTTCAAGCGATTCTCCTGCTCAGCCTCCAGAGTAACTGGGATTACAGGCGCCTGCTACCACACCCAGCTGATTTTTATATTTTTAGTAGAGACGGGGGTTTCATCATGTTGGCCAGGCTGGTCTTGAACTCCTGACCTTGTGATCCACCCACCTCGGCCTACCAAAGTGCTGGGATTACAGGCGTGAGCCACTGCGCCCAACCTGTTTTTAAGTGACAGAAAAAATTACCTCCTTTTCCACAAAGACCTCAAAAGTCTCAAAAGTTAAGTGGCAGAGGTGAGAGACAACCCAGGCTGGAAAAGGGGGATAGTAATACATATATCAAAAAGTTATGATGAGATATTAAAAAGACAATAAATAGCAAAGATGTTTACAAACCATAAAATGCATAAAGACGTAATTCTTTTTCTGCCAAGGAGGCAACAATTAATCTTACAGAGGTCTGGAGCTCTAAGACACCAACATACCAGAGACTACTCAGACCTGGGCCCTTTATCTAAGTCTCAAATTAAAGGAGAGTAGTGGCCAGGCATGATGGCACCCATAATCCCAGCACTTTGGAAGGCAGAAGCAGTGGATTGCTTGAGCTCAGGAGCTTGAGACCAGCCTGGCCAGCACAGCAAAATCCTGTCTCTACTAAAAACACCAAAAATTAGCTGGGCATGGTGGCACATGCCTGTGATCCCAGCTACTCAGGAGGTTGAGGTGGGAGAATTGCTTGAGCCCAGGAGGCAAGGGTTGCAGTGAATCGAGATCACGCCACTGCACTCCAGCCTGGATGACAGAGCGAGACCCCATCTCTAAAAAACAAGATAAATAAATAAAATAAAGGAGAGTAGCATTCTTACCCTTTGAAAGCCCATTCTTCTAACTGTGCTGGGTGGCATTCCTGAAGAGGATTCTCTAAGCAGTGTCCAGGTAACCCACTCTTCCCTGAAGTCCCCAGCCACATTATCAAGGGTCATCAGTTCCTAAAGCAAGAGACCTCAATATGCATCAGTAGCTCCCTAGGTATTCTCACTATTGTCTGAAAGCCAAAAAATGGCCATCAGTGTACACAAACAACCCCCTACACCTGATCAGAATGGTCCTGAGGTAAATTCTGTCAACCACAGAGGGTTGCTTTTCTTAGTCTGTTTTTACATACGTCTTCTCCTAGCCAACTTTCCCATTACTAAGAGAGGCCTAGGCCTCCCAAACTCATTGACAGAACCCAGTCTTTTAGATACATTAACTTTTTGAGGAAAAAATTGTCCACGATGAACAAGGTAAACAAAGGAGAGAGTTGGTAGGTACAATTTGATTTCTGGAAAGTTTTGATTCTCCCCAACTTCATTTTCCTCAGCAAACAAGGAAATTGTGGACTTAACTATACTCATATTAGTTATGAGAACAGCTGACTTCTTGGCTTGCAGATTTGGGGTCAACCTCAAGGGATAGATTATGCAGAACCCCAAAGGGAACTGTGTTGGATACCATTCTATTTCAAGATCTTAATGAAGTCAGAAATAAGACCGAAAAAGCCATGTTTTTTTTTTTCAAAAAGACATGGATAGGTTGTAAAAATAAGTTAAAGTCAATGGGGATAAGCACAAAACATAACTCTTAGGGGCTGAAACCAATCATTAATATATTAATAAATTGACAGCAATATCATGAAAAACATTACTTTTTGGAGGATAGTCAGAGTCAACTACTGGATGGATCAGTAATTTATTCAACAATCAATATGTTGCCAGGCATAGGAGTCACAAAGAAATTAAGATAATGTTTTTTCCCTTAAAAAGTTTCCAATACACCAGCCTCAGCAACATATTGAGACCCATTTCTCTTTTTTTTTTTTTTTTTTTTTTTGTTGAGACGGAGTCTCGCTCTGTCGCCCAGGCTGGAGTGCAGTGGCCGGATCTCAGCTCACTGCAAGCTCCGCCTCCCGGGTTTACGCCATTCTCCTGCCTCAGCCTCCCGAGTAGCTGGGACTACAGGCGCCCGCCACCTCGCCCGGCTAGTTTTTTGTATTTTTAGTAGAGACGGGGTTTCACCGTGTTAGCCAGGATGGTCTCGATCTCCTGACCTCGTGATCCGCCCGTCTCGGCCTCCCAAAGTGCTGGGATTACAGGCTTGAGCCACCGCGCCCGGCCGAGACCCATTTCTCTACAAAGAACTTTTAAAAATCAGCCAGGCATGGTGGCATGCACTTGTGGTCCCAGCTACTCAGGAGGCTGAGGTGGGAGGATCACTTCAGCCCAGGGGTTCAAGGTTGCATTGAGCTATGATGGCGCCACTGCACTCCATGCACTCCAGCCTAGCAACAGAGTGAGCCCCTGTCTCTCCCTTAAAAAAAAAAAAAAAATTGCAGCCAGCATGACCACCCACTACAAAGAATATTGCATTTCAGAGGAGGAAGGATCAGACTAGGGTGAAGAAGTTTTACTCTTTCACATCTTTTGTCCCACTACAAAGCACCTATTTACTACTGGAACACAGATACAGACACAGACACACAGACACACAGACACAGACACACACACACACTTTTGGGGGAAATATTTATGTATTTACAGACATTATTATTGGTCATTTATAAAGTATTGTTTTTAAGGATCTAAAAACCATCGCTCTGGTTTAAAACTTTAACAAACAACAATAATGTAATTAGAAAGTAAAAATGGTAATAACAGTTTTGAGTATTGGTCGGGCGCTGTGGCTCATGACTGTAATTCCAGCACTTTGGGAGGACGAGATGGGCAGATCATCTGGGGTCAGGAGTTAGAGATCAACCTGGCCAACATGGTGAAACCCTGTCTCTACTAAGAACACAAAATTAGCCGGGTGTGGTGGTGCACACCTGTACCAACTACTCGAGAGGCTGCGGCAGGAGAATCGCTTGAACCCGGGAGGCTGGGACTACAGTGAACGGAGATAGCACCGTTGCATTCTAGCCTGGGCAACAAGAGCGAAATCCCTTCTAAAAAAAAAAAAAAAAAAAAAAAAAAGTAGAAGAAAAAGGAAAAAAAAAAAGAGTTTTTAGTATAATTTTTATTTCTACATTCATTACAAAACACAGCTGCAGGGCCCCCTTGCTGGAGACTTCTTAGCCACGGTTATAGAAACCCTGTTTCCCAGCCCGTCCCTTTCCCCACGCGCAGGTGACCTCAAAGGCCCCACAGCTCTGAGGGGCTGTGACTAAGTGCCACTGTGAGAAGCTCCAGTGCGTTCACCGGGTTTATTAATAGGAACATGACTGCACGCGTGGGGCTGAACCCCGTTCTTCTTCTCGGTGCTGGGGCCCTAACCAGGGTGCGGTGGTCAGAGGGTAGCAGATCAGCTGAAACCCGGGGACCACCATCGAGAAGCAAGAAAACTGATTAAGAGAATGACTTATCTCGACGACGGTATAGAGACCACAGCTACCTCTCCCACACCCCAGCAAGCCCCGGGGGCTCCCAAAGGCCAGCGCGGGAACCCCGCTGAGAAAACGTCTGGGTGGCGGGCGAGCCCCCTCCACGCCCCTCAGCAGCGCGCTGCCGCTGCCGCCGTCTCCCTCCTTGGATCACTCACCGCCCCAGGGCCCAGCCGGGGATGGAGCAGGAAGTGAGTCCTCCACCGCCGAGCCGCACCCGGCCCGCAACCCCGAGGCGGTCCCTCCCAGAACCCGACTGGGATTTGTGACAGGGCTGTGGGGACACAGGTGTGACTCCGGCTTCGACAGCTCGCAGCCGGAAAGTACCGCCCCTGTCCTCTTGCTATTGGCTTTTCAGTTTCCATGGCTAGAATTTTTCTCTGTCCATAGGCTGTCAGAGCTATCAATTACCGCCTACCCTTCTGGGAAACGTAGTCCCGAACAAGACCTCAAAGGACTCGGAGCCGTGGATGTCCAGTTCCAAGCGCTGAAAAATGGTAAACCCAATTCCCTAGCTACCGGCCCCCAGGAATCGCCTCTTTGGAGCCGAGGGATCTAAATGCTGTACCCTCACTGTGGCATCTGCTGATGTGAATCTCCTGGCCTCACCCACCTACCGCGGAGCAGCCTGGTGCCCACCGTGAGGTCTCCCGCTCTCTGGCACCTCGCCCCTCCCCAGCGCAGAGCAGCTCAGCCCTCTGGCCTTTGCAGCCTCTCTTCTGCTCAGTCTTCCACCTCATCGCCGGCGACCGGAGCCTGCAGGGTGTTTGCGGAGACCGGGTCCCAGACCAACTCAAACTGGACATAAGAAAGGCCCAGCAGAAGCCCTTAGGAGAAAACAGACATTCCGCATCCTTCCCTTGGCATCAAACTCCCAGGCGCATCCCTTTTCCGTCTGGTTGATAGCCAGAGGAGGCGGGCGAGGGCATCAAGTATTCTGGGAAATGTGATATTGGGCTTCAAACTGGGGAGGCTCCTGAGTCTCATGTGAAAGCCAGTGGTCACTTTGGGTCGGCCCCTAGCTAAAAAATAATAACGTCTTTCCTTAAAGTGAAGAAAATGTGCCTGTCTACTCCGTTTGTTGATTCAGTGCAATTTAGAAAAAGAAAGAACATTTTGTGATGTACTATAAAACGCTTAGAATTGCCAGCCATAGAGTTAATGTTGAAGATCCCTTTGATGCTAATTCCACCATTCCTTCAACAAAAATAGGGTGCATTTCCCAGTGGATATTTATTGGGAACATTCTATACTCAAGATCGTTCTGGGAACTGTAGTTACTCGGGAATCATACATAACCATTACCTTTATGAAGTTCACAGGCCAAAAGGGGAGATAAACCATAAAAGGTATCAAAATCCTAAGTAATATTTTGTCTTTTTTCATATAGCCAGTTGCATCTTTGTTATTTTGCTACAATTGTAGTCATCTGCAAGATAACTACATTGCATTTTCAGAAACTCTGTTGACTGTGAACAAATATCTAGTTAGCAGAGGTAGTTAGATGTAGTTAGATTTAGTCAGATGAAAATGAGCAAAATGGAAATTCCAGAGGAGCTCAGTAACAAAGGAATGCCCAGGAAACCTAGGGATTGCCAGGCCTTCTGTAACTGGAACAGAGTTCAGGACCTGGAGAACTGAAGGCATCTTCAGGCCCCTCGGTAAGTCTTTCTAGCATTTTGCCATCAGGGAGATCATGAAGATTACTCTTCAATCTGGGACTGGAGTGGGGAGATGAATGAAGAGTCACAGAATCTGGCTGGTGGCTATCCCCTGTCACTCTCTCCAGCTTCTGTTTCTTCTGCCTCACCTTGTTCTCGCAGCGGTTTGTTCACAATGATCAGGTGTGTGGGCAGTGACAGAAAGGAAGTTTGGTGTCCCGATCTGCAGGACAGTCGAACGGGCCCTGGAAGGGGGAGTGGGAATGGAGGAGACAAGAAAACACGAGAAATGGAGACAAGACAAATAGCCTGATCAAGTCTCGTTTATTGAATGTAGGGTCATGCCTTATATAGGCTGGCAGGGGAAGAGGTTGGGCCAGGGCGGTGACTGGGGGCCGGGTCTTCTCAAATTACAATCCCGCATGCGCCGTGGGTTTGTACTTTTCCCGGGCGCGGGATCGCGCCTGCGCCCTAGGCTGCATATCTTCCTGGGCAGGAAAATGTTTGCGCGCGCGGGAAAGGTTGGCGCGCGCGGAACAGTTTAGGCGCGCGCGGGAAAAACTTAGGCACGCGCGGGAAAAGCTTTGGGCGAGCGCGGGAAGGGTCCGCAATAAAGAACCCGGAAATGTGCCGTCTTGTCTCCGCTTTGCGGAGATCAAGCAACAGAGGTCGGCTAATTCCGGGCCTCATGGCTCCGGACAGTTTGGTCTCATGACAAGAGCAGTCAGTGCAGGAAACCAATCATGTACCCGCAATGGCCACCTGAAGAGACGATCATGACCTGTTGGGGGTTGGGTGCTAAAGGGCGTGGCCGAGAGGAGGCATAGAGGAGCGAGGAAAAACTGTGAAAGGACTTCAAGGAGCATGAAAACAGAGAAAGACTTCAGCAGTTAATAGAACTGAATTTATTTTATTTTATTTATTTTATTTTATTTTTTGAGACTGAGTCTTGCCCTGTCGCCCAGGCTGGAGTACAATGGCGTGACTGCAGCTCACTGCAACCTCCGCCTCCTGGGTTCAAGCAATTCTCCTGCCTCAGCCTCCCAAGTAGCTAGGATTACAGGCATGCACCACCACGCTGGCTAATTTTTTGTATCTTTAGTAGAGACGGGTTTTCACCATGTTGGCAAGGCTGGTCTCGAACTCCTGACCTCAGGCCTGCCTCGGCCTCCCAAAGTGCTGCGGTTACAGGCGTGAGCCATCGCACCCGGCCAGAACTGATTTTTTTTTTTTTTTTTTTGAGACGGAGTCCGGCTCTGTCGCCCAGGCTGGAGTGCAGTGGCCAGATCTCAGCTCACTGCAAGCTCCGCCTCCCAGGTTCATGCCATTCTCCTGCCTCAGCCTCCCGAGTAGCTGGGACTACAGGCGCCTGCCACCTCGCCCTGCTAGTTTTTTTTGTATTTTTTTTAGTAGAGACGGGGTTTCACTGTGTTAGCCAGGATGGTCTCGATCTCCTGACCTCGTGATCTGCCCGTCTTGGCCTCCCAAAGTGCTGGGATTACAGGCTTGAGCCACCGCGCCCGGCTCAGAACTGATTTTTTTTAAAAGAGAGAGTCTATCATTATCTGTTGCTGTGTAACAAATTACCCCCAAATTTATTGGGTTGAAAAACCAAATATTTGGTTTTTGTGCTCCCAGCTGTTCGGAAAAGCCGCCAGTATTTCTCCACCTGGCTTTCCTCTACCTCCAGGCAGGAGCACCTGAGGTCCCCCTCCCACCCCGCCTTCCGCCCGCCCGCCCGCACACTGGGACCAGCGCTGTTGACCCAGAAGCAGACATTTCTGCCCCTATTCTGAGCACACGTCAGCGGAGGGAGCGGGACGCGGCCTGCGGTCAGTGGCGAAGAAGGCAGGCCCTGCGCGGGGATCTCGGAAGCCATGTGATTCATCATGAATTTCCAGTACAAAGAGGACCATCCCTTTGAGTATCGGAAAAGGGAAGCAGAAAATATCCGGAAGAAATATCCGGACAGGGTCCCTGTGATTGTAGAGAAGGCTCCAAAAGCCAGGGTGCCTGATCTGGACAAGAGGAAGTACCTAGTGCCCTCCGACCTTACCAATGGCCAGTTCTACTTCTTAATCCGGAAGAGAATCCACCTGAGACCTGAGGGCGCCTTATTCTTCTTTGTCAACAACACAATCCCTCCCACTAGTGCTACCGTGGGCCAACTGTATGAGGACAGTCATGAGGAAGATGATTTTCTGTATGTGGGCTACAGTACTGAGAGTGTCTATGGGAAATGAGTGGTTGGAAGCCCAGCAGATGGAAGCATCTGGACTTGGGGGTAGGGGAGGGGTGTATGCGGGACTTGGGGAAAGAGAGGGCGGTTCCCACCACGAGGAGACAGAAGGTGAAGACATCTAGAAACTACACCACACACACCGTCATCACATTTTCACATGCTTAATTGATATTTTTTGCTGCTTCCTCAGCTCAGGGAGAAAGCTTATCAGGACAGAGCTGTTGCATTGGCTTTGATAGAGGAATGGGGATGATGTAATTTTACAGCATTCCTGAGATTTAATTTTTGTGCAATTTCATGGAAGGGTCAGGAGGTGGACAAGTTGGGGTCAGAGATGATGGCAGTCCAGCAGCAACTCCCTGTACTCCCTTCTCTTTGGGCAGAGATTCTATTTTTGACAGTTGCACAAGACAGGTAGGGAAAGGGGACTTGTGGTAGTGGACCATACCTGGGAACCAAAAAAGACCCACTGTAATTGATGCATCGTGGCCCCTGATCTTCCCTGTCCCACACTTCTTTTCTCCCATCCCAGTTAAAATCTCACAAACATCACAGTGCCACCCCAAGGGTGGCAGTAGACATCAACCCAGAAATTTAGACAGGGATCTCTTATTTTTGGAAAATAGGGGTTAGGCATGAGGGTGGTTATGATTAAGAAGACAGTTTTGTTATTAAATAGCATTAAACTGGAATTGACAGAGTGTTGAGCATCTCTGTCTAAACTGTTCTTTCTCTCTGGTGCTCCTTCTATCACCCCTACCTTGGAATTTAATAAGCTTCAGGCATTTCCAATTGCAGAATAAAACCACTCCTAGCATCTTCGCTAGTATTTTCCATGTATCAGGACAGAGATGTCTTATGTAGGGAAGGGGCAGGTATGAAGTAAGGTAGATTATCTACACCTCTCAGTCATTCAGGATTCTTGCTCCCATGCCACTGTCCCTTCAGTCTCACACTCACAGAAATACTATGTGATGGCCAGCTGCTTCCCTTCTTGGTTATCCACTGCAGCTGCTAGTTAGAAAGGTTTGCAGGGATGACTTTTAGTAAATCATGGGAATTTTACTGATTTATTGATTTGTTATCACTTTTAGGGTTTTTGGGGTGGGAGTGGGGAGCAGGAATTGCACTCAGACATGACATTTCAATTCATCTCTGCAAATGAAAAGGGTTCTTCCTCTTGGGGGAAATCTGTGTGTCAGTTCTGTCAGCTGCAGGTTCTTGTGTAATGAAGTCAATGCCATCAGGCCAAGGAAATAAAATAATTGCTTACCTTAAAAAACAAAACAAAACATGTGCCAGGTGCAGTGGATTATGCCTATAATCCCAGCACTTTGGGAAGCTGAGGCAGGAGGATTGCTTGAGCCCAGGAGTTCAAGACCAGCCTGGGCAACATAGCAAGGCCTCGTCTCTACTAAAAATAAAAAAATCAGCTGGGCTTGGTGATGTGTACCTGTAGTCTCGGGAGACTGAGGTAAGAGGATCACTTGAGCCTGGGGAGACTGAAGCTGCAGTAAGCCAGGATGGCACCACTGCACTCTAGCCTGGAAGACAGAGTGAAACCCTGTCTCAAAAAAAATTATTTTTTTAAATTTATATTTGATTTATTTATATTTGATTTGATTTGATTTATATTTGATTTATTTAATCAACAGATTAGGAATCTGGAACAGCCTAGGTGAGTATCTCTGAAGGTCTCTCACAAAGTTGCAGTCTAGACACTGGCTGGGACTACAGTCATCTGAAGGCTTGACTGGGGCCAGATGATCTGCTTGCTCCCAATCTCCCTCATGTGACTGTTTCCTCACCTGTAGCTTCTCCTCCCAAGGTGTCAGCTGGCTTCCCCAGGGTGAGTGATTAAGATAGAAAGAAGCAGAAGCTGCAATCTAACCTTGGAAGTGATAGACCATCATTTCTGCCATACTCTTTTGGTCACACAGACCAACCCTGGTACAGTGTGGGAGGGGACTACACAAAGGTGTGAATACTTAGAGGCAAGGATCATAGTGGGTGTATTAGTCAGGGTTCTCCAGAGAGACAGAACCAATAGGATATATAGATATAGAGAACCAGGGAAGCCAGTAGTGTGAGTCCGTTTAAGTTCAAAGGCCCAAGAACTTGAGGGGCTGCTGGTGCAAGTCCTGAAGTCTGAAAGCTGAAGAACCTGGAGTTCTAATGTCTGAGATCAGGAGAAGGGTGTCCTAGCTCAGAAGAAAGAGAGAGAAAATTTGCCTTTCATCTGTCCTTTTGCACTATCTGGGCTCTCAGCTGACTGGATGGTACCATCTACCCTGGGTGAGGGCAGATCTTCCTTATCAGTCTACTGATTTAAATGCCGATCTCTTCCAAACATACTTACAGACATAACCATAAATAATGCTTTCTCAGCTATCTGGGTATTCCTTAATCTAGTCAAGTTGACACCTAAAACTTTTTTTTAGAGACAGGGTCTCACTCTGTTACCCAGGCTTCCATGCAGTGGTGTGATCATAGTTCACTGCAGCCTCAAACTCCCAGGTTCAAGTGATCCTCCCACCTTAGCCTCCCAAGCAGCTAGGACTACAGGCATGTGCTACTGCACCTGGCAAATTTTAAAATTTTTTGTAGAGAGGAGGTCTTGCTATGTTGCTGAGGCTGGTCTTGAACTCCTGGGCTCAAGTGAGCCTCCTGCCTCAGTCTCCCGAAGTGCTGGGATTACAGGCTTCAACCACCACACCCAACTGACACCTAAAATTAACCATCATAGTGGGCCACCTTGGAGGCTGACTACCACAGGGACTACAGAGGACTTTAGGACATTGTCCTTGATGTACTCTGTCATGCTCCTATGACAGCTCTTTAAGGAAACTTACAGTAAAGATCTCTATGTATGGGGAACGGGGGAGATGATCCCATTACTCAAACTAGGAGCCTTAGAGACTTCTGCAACCCTTCATGCTACATAGGATCGAAGTCTTCGGTACTACCTCTTACCTTCTTGCTACCCAATTCAGCTATGAATGCCAGTTCTACTCTGTTGCAACCACCGAATGTTGGCTCCGGGATGCTCTATGGGTCAGTTTCCTTCAACACTTCAAAAAAGAAGTAGGCTACAAGGTCCTTTATTTCAGCTTCCCTTCAACCTCTCTGGGGTTCCTATCATTACCCTTCCCTACCTTTCCCATTGATGTTAATTTCCCTGGCCTACCTTTAATCATGCAAGGCTGTCAAGAAGTGTATTTATTGGGAACTGCACTTGTCCATATGCAAGAGAAACTTGACTACTGTGGTTTATCCAAATCAGGGATTATTTTTCTCACGTATCAAGAAGTCGAGAAAGGCTGGTTGCAGTGGCTCGCACCTGTAATCCCAGCAATCTGGGAGGCCGAAGTGGGTAACTTGAGGCCAGGAGATTGAGACCAGCCTGGACAACATGGCAAAACCCTGTCTCTACTAAAAATACAAAAAAGTTAGCTGGCCATGGTGGCACACGCCTGTAATCCCAGCTACTCAGGAGGCTGAGGCACGAGAATCGCTTGAACCTGGGAGGTAGAGGTTGCAGTGAGCCGAGATTGTGCCACTGCACTCCAGTCTGGATGACAGAGAGAGACTCTGTCTCAGAAAAAAAAAAAAAAAAATCTAGAGATTACTAATACATGTCTAGTGAAGCAACTCCAGGATGCTGTCAAGGACCTGGGTGTTCTCTGTCTTCCTGCTCTGTCAACCTTGGTGGGTGGCTCTTGTCCTCATGGTCACTTCCAGTCATCATGGCTGTATTCCAGAATAGAATATTGCTCTGTCATTAAATGTTATTATCACTGAAATTATGTCATAGAACATAGATAAATGAAAGATGTAAAAAAGTGTGTGGCAAAACACATGTGAAATATGATTCCATTTGCATCTGGTGAATATCTGTCACTTGTCTACCAGCACACTATCTTTCTAGGGGAAATAGCACCTGATTTTTCTTTACAGAACAGCACCCCATGCATAGTTCAGATGGGAGCTGCCATCTGCTTACTTGATCCGTCCTCTCCATCACAGGGTCTGGTTTGGACGTGAGCACTCAACCCAAACCAAGCTG
Source organism: Trachypithecus francoisi (assembly GCF_009764315.1). Classification (NCBI taxonomy): domain Eukaryota; kingdom Metazoa; phylum Chordata; class Mammalia; order Primates; family Cercopithecidae; genus Trachypithecus; species Trachypithecus francoisi. The sequence continues at coordinate 98,767,762 of NW_022681468.1, forward strand.
ACAGCAGAACTGTGCTATCTGGCCCAAAATGATTTGTCAAGAAGAGCACAGATGACTCATGCTGAGCCTATCAGGGACCTTTCCTGGGACTTTGTAAGCTGGAACCAAAGGAAAAGGACCTGTTCCTTTCCGGAAGTAAAGATGGGAAGATGTGAGTCTGTAGGCCATGGCAGCCATATTTCCTGCCAGCTGAACCGCGTTCCAAGAGAATGAGACGAAGGCAGAGAGAGGGAAGCAGAGGGCAGAAGCTAGAAAACTTTTAAGAGCATTTTGAGTCCTGGGTCACTGAAGCCAGAAATAACTCTGAATTTTCCTGAAGTTTGTTTTATGAGTCAATAAATATTCCCTTCTTGCCTAAGATAGTTTGAGTGGTGAAGTCCAGGCACTTGCAATTCAAACATTTCCCACTCATGCATCATCATTTCTGTTTGAAAAAAGAATCCATGCATATGTATACACATATACACATACATGTACATAAATACAGTACAGGAATACATTTTGCTCATCTGTATTTTAAATCTTCCTTAAAGAACACATTAATTTTTAATACCAGTTTTTAGTTTTTAGAATTACCCGCTTAAAATTATTCATTGTAAAGAGTCCAGATAATTCACACAAAAGTGAATAAAATTAGAAACAAAATGAGAGGTTTTCATCCTTGCTAATAATAACAAAATAGCAAAATTATCTCAAACCCTTTTAAGCTGAACCACTTCCAGGATAATTAACCCATTCAACTTCTTGGTAGAAATTCAAAACAAAGTACTCAATGTCTAGGTCTAAGTGATTTAAAAGGCTCAGGCAGGGATTATCACCAATTGGTTTGATAATGGACAGTTATCTTAAGAGCTCCCTCTTTACAGATAACAGGGGTCAGCATGCCCACATTTGCAGGAGGGAGGCCTGAGTAGATTTCTGGAGGGCCTCCCCATCTATGCCTGCCAAGATCTGGGAACCAAATTCGTTTCCTGTCTCTGCAACCCCACATCCTTTATAAAAAGACTGTTCTGTGTGCTGTGAACCATATGAGGAAGGCTTTGTGACCTTCATACACTAATTTTTGCAAGACAGAAATTCTCTATTTAAAGATGCTTGTTGAAGGCGCTATGGCTCACGCCTGTAATCCCAGCACTTTGGGAGGCCGAGGCAGTCAGATCATTTGAGATCAGAAGTTTCAGACCAGCCTGACCAACATGGTAAAACCCTGTCTCTACTAAAATACAAAAATTAGGACAGGTGTGGTGGCTCATGCTTGTAATCCCCAAACTTTGGGAGGCCGAGGCAGGGCAATCACGAGTTGAGGAGTTCGAGACCAGCCTGGCCAACACAGCGAAACCCTGTCTCTACTAAAATACAAAAATTAGCCAGGCATGGTGGCGGATGCCTGTAATCCCAGCTATTCAGGAGGCTGAGGCAGGAGAATCGCTTGAACCCGGGAGGCGCAGGTTGCAGTGAACCAAGATCACATCGCTGCACTCCAGCCTGGGCGACAGAGCTAGACTTCATCTAAAAAAAAAAAAAAAAAAAAATTAGCCCGGCTTGCTGGTGGGAGCTCATAATCCCAGGTACTTGGGAGGTTGAGGCAGGAGAATTGCTCAAACCTGGGAGGTGGAGGTTGCAGTGAGCCGGGATAGTGCCACTGCACTCCAGCTTGGGCGACACAGTGGGACTCCCTCTCAAAAAACAAAACATAAAAAATAAAATAAAACACATTGCTAAACCCTATCTTCCTCCTAAATAGGAGGAATTTTAAAAATAAAAATAAAAAAATAAAGATGCATGTTGAAATCACATATTCCATCACCACGGGGAGTTTCTCATTTCCTCTAACAAAACACTTTTCTTTATTTTTATGATTATATAATATACATTCTTTTTAAAAATAAAATTAGAAATACAGATACATAAAGAGAAAATTCCTACCGTCCAGTACAAAAACACTATTAATATTTTGTTACATAAGGGCGGTGGCTCACCCCTGTAATCCCAGCACTTTGGGAGGCTTAGGTGGGCAGATCATTTGGGGTCAGAAGTTCAAGACCAGCCTGGCCAACATGGTGAAACCCTGTCTCTACTAAAAATACAAAACCTTCAGCCTGGACAACATGGTGAAACCCCATTTCGACTAAAAATACAAAAAACTTAGCCAGGTGTAGTGGTGGGTGCCTGTAATCCCAGCTACTCAGAAGGCCGAGGCTGGAGAATCACTTGAACCCGGGAGGTGGAGGTTGCAGTGGCCGAGATCACACCACTGCACTCCAGCCTGGGAGACAGAGTCTGAGACCCTGTCTCAAGAAAATAAATAAATAAATAAATACATAAATAAATAAAAATACAAAAATTAGCCTAGTGTGGTGGCATGCACCTGTAATCCCAGCTACTCGGGAGTCTGAGGCAAGAGAATTGCTTGAACCTGGGAGATGGAGGTTTGCAGTGAGCCGAGACCTTGCCACTGCACTCCAGCCCGGGCGACAGAGTGAGACTCCATCTCAAGAAAAAAAAAAAAAATTGTTACATATCTTTCAAGTCTGTGCAATAGAAAATTGTCTCTGAGCAGAAGCTAGAGTTCAGACATCTCTGGGGAGAGGGAGAGATTCCTTCCTTTCTTTCCCTACTCCATTTGAATCCTCTATGTGTGTTGACATCTGGTGTCTTTATCTCTTTTTAAAAATTTTTAAATTGATCACGGCTCGTTGCAACCTTCAACTCCTGAGCTCAAGCGATCCTTCTGCCTCGGCCTCCCATATCACAGGAATTACAGGCATGAACCTGTAATGTAAACCCTTTTATGTTTAAAGAGAGGGGAGATTTTTGGTACAGAGGTGCCTAGGGAGGCAGAGAGGACACTGGTGAACAGTCTGGTGTCAGCTGGTTTCTTCTGCCAGCCCATGACAGCAACTGAGAACAGAGGAGTGAGACATTGGTTCCAGGCAATGCCATGTCCTAATCAGTTGCTGATGGTGGCTCCCCATGGTAGCGCCATGCCGCTAAGCAGGACTGCTGCAGCGCAGGCAGCGGGGAGGTGGAGGAGGCTGCAGACTAGGGCAGGGGATGTGCTTCATATGCGAAATGTGCCACCTGTGGAGATTCCCAAATGAAAAGGGAAGGATTTTCTGAATGAGGGTGAGAAAGAACACTGAGGCCATGTAGTTAAGGAGATGGTGTTTCTCAAATTGCTTCTCAAACATCTGGGGAGCTTGCATTTTTTTTTAAAAAAACTTTTGAACACCTTTTATTACTTTGATCATTTTTACTTTTAATGACGTTAGCAGCAGCATTATATTTTCAAGGAACCTTGTACATTACACTTACATGGATGATCCAAAATAAATCTACAGTATTTTTGAGTACTCAGGGAATATTAAATATCATATGGCAATATTTTGGAATATGATGACTTTCACAGCATTTTCTTTTCCTCCTTTGTGGGAACAAAAGAAAGCAATAGGCTATTTTTAAAAGTTTCCAGGCAATATGCTAAGTTGGTTTTGTTTTTTAATTTTTTTGAGAAAAAAAATTCACAAGATAAAATTCAAATTTTTGAAGTGTACAGTTCAGTGTGTTATTTTTTGTTTTTTCTGTTTGTTTGTTTGTTTGTTTTTTTGAGGTGGAGTGTCACTCCGTCACCCAGGCTGGAGTGCAATGGCATGATCTCGGCTCACTGCAACCTCTGCCTCCTGGGTTCAAGGGATTCTTGTGTCTCAGCCTCCGGAGTAGCTGGGATTACAGGCAGGTGCCATGATGCCCGGCTAATTTTTGTGTTTTTGATAGAAACAGAGTTTCACCATGTTGGCCAGGCTGGTCTCGAACTTGTGACCTCAAGTGATCTGCCTGCCTCGGCCTCCCAAAGTGCTGGGATTACAAGCGTAAGTCACCGCACCCAGCCCAGTGTTTTTAAATTTATTCCTAATGTTGCGCAATCATCACCAGCATCTAATTCCACAACATTTCCATCACCCCAAAAGGAAACTCTGTACCCATTGGCAGTGCTTCCCAATTACCCCCTTCTCCCAGCCCTTGGCAAACACTACTCTACTTTCTGTCTCTATGGTTTTGCCTATTCTGGACATTTTACACAAATGAAATCACACATGTGGTCTTTTGTGTCTGGCTTGTTTCACGTAGTGTAACGTTTCAAGGTTTCTCCATACTGTAGTATGCACAGTTTCAACCTCCAGGGCTCAAGCGATCCTCCCACCTCAATCCCCCAAGTAGCTGGGACTACAGAGGCACGCGCCACCACACCTGGCTAATTTTTGTATTTTTTTAGTAGAGGTGAGCCTCACCATGTTGCCCAGACTGGTCTCAAACTCCTGGGCTCAGGCGATCCTCCTGCCTCAGTCTCTGGAGTAGCTGGGACCACAGGCATGAGCCACTGCACCCAACTGAATGTACCATTTTTGTTTATCCATTCATCAGTTAATGTGGGAGTTTGCATTTTAAATACATATTCTGGGCCGGGCGCGGTGGCTCAAGCCTGTAATCCCAGCACTTTGGGAGGCTGAGACGGGTGGATCACGAGGTCAGGAGATCAAGACCATCCTGGCTACCATGGTGAAACCCCGTCTCTACTAAAAAAAAAATACAAAAAAATTAGCCGGACGTGGTGGCGGGCGCCTGTAGTCCCAGCTACTCGGAGGCTGAGGCAGGAGAATGGCGTGAACCCCGGAGGCGGAGCTTGCAGTGAGCTGAGATCCGGCCACTGCACTCCAGCCTGGGCGACACAGCGAGACTCCGTCTCAAAAAAAAAAAAAAAAAATACATATTCTGATTCAGCCAGTCTAGGATGGGGCTTGAGATTGTGCATTTCTAGCAACTTCCCAGGTGTTGCTTGGGATACTGCTGGTTCAAGGACAACGCTTTTGAGTAGTGAAGATTTAGACACCGAAGTCTACATTTTAGAGCACAGTGATTTAAGATATCAATGTAGACATGAACCTGGAACACACTGGTTAAACACACTGATACATATACACATTTTTTTTTTCAAACAAGCAATAATGAACTCATAGTGTTGATATTATTTAGTAACTTGCTTCTTTAATTTAACCATATTTATGAACATAATGATTCATGCAAACAAATCCACAAAAGGCATCATGACCCATCAGATCGAAATGCAACCAAACTGATTCCCAGCCTGGGCTCTGCTGAAACACCCCATTACACTTCCTTTATCAAGGCTAATGAGGTATCGGTTTTTAGCATTGAGTTCTGACTTAACCAAAGCCATTACTTATCATGAAGCATGAATGAACTTTTGTTTCACAGCCTGGGCTTGACATTAGCAAACATTTCAACACCGCTACCTATAAGCAACAAGTGGTCATATTAATGGTAATTGTAATGAATGCTTGTTATAGACAATGGGAATGCAACATCCCTGGCTTACGAATTTGCCAATTGCCCTTCCCCATTGTGGGTCTTTCTCATAGGAGATGGGCAGTGCCTCTTTTGTGAGAACATTTCTGGGCCAAGGATATCAAGAGACATGTTGGTACACATCAGTCTAAATACATTACCTTATTTCATCTAGAAGGCCACTTATGTACCACCAAGAAAGGGAACGAAACTGCCAATTAAACTCTGACATTCTGTCAATTGTGAGATAAATCCTGATTTCGATGATGTTAAAAGGTAATAAAATGGCTGGGCGCGGTGGCTTACGCCTGTGATCCCAGCACTTTGGGAGGCTGAGATGGGCGGATCACCTGAGGTCAGGAGTTTGAAACCAGCCTGACTAACATGGTGAAACCTGTCTCTACTAAAAATACAAAAATTAGCCAGGCATAGTGGCGGGTGCCTGTAATCCCAGCTACTTGGGAGGCTGAGGTGGGAGAATCGCTTGAACCAGGGAGGTGGAGGTTGCAGTGAGACGAGATCACGTGACTGTATTCTAGGCTCCGCGACAGAGCAAGACTCCAACTCAAAGAAAAAAAATGGTAATAAAATGTCCATCTCAGAATGAGTGCAATGTGCCAATGTTCCCACCTGTACCAAACTGGTTTTTTTGTTGTTTTCTGTTTTTTTTGTTTGTTTGTTTGTTTGTTTTTGAGACAGAGTCTTGCCCTGTCACCCAGGCTGAAGTGCAAAGGCATGATTATGGCTCACTGCAGCCTCAATGTTTGGGGCTCAAATGATCCTCCCACCTCAGGCCCTAGAGTGGCTGGGGCTACAGACATGCACCACCACACCTAGCTAATTTAAAAAATCTTTTTTTATAAAGACGGGGGTCTCTCTATGTTGTCCAGACTGGTCTCAAACTCCTGGGCTCAAGTGATCCTTCTGCCTCGGCTTCTCAAAGTGCTGGGATTATGGACATGAGCCACCAAGCCTGGCCCTGTACCAGATTCACTTTACATGCCATTACAAATCCTGCACTTGCCTTGCTGGCCAGAACTCTAGCAATGACTTGCTCTGTGTTGGTTCCTCCAGGTTCCTCATGTCACACGAGGGCATGACACAACAGCACCTGGCCTTGTACCAGCATCTCTGCTCCTATCCTCCTACCATGTGGGTTTCCTGTTGCTATTGATATGAGAGACCCTGTGGACCATCTCAAACCCCACGGATGTGCAGTGGCTTACCCTCCAGGTTGATGCTTGGCTATAGAGGCTGACACTGCTGTCTTGGGTTCTGGCTTTCTCCATGGCTGCTGGAGGAGTCAGGCGGCTCAGCTCATAAGCTAAAGGGAGTTGACACCCTGAGGGGCAAACTTTGACCAATAGGAGATGGCAGCCTGTAGATAAATGTATTCTCTTCCTTACCGCCTCCCCCCCGGGCCTCTTCCTGTGACTCCACAGACTGTGCAGAGATACAGTGGCTTACTCTGGCTTCTCAGAGACTTGCTTCCCCTATGCGAGCTCAATTGCTTCTTCTAAGAGTGAGGAGGCAATTGTGTTGCCTAAGTTGTGGTCAGGACCATCATGCATGCTGTTATGTTGACTCGTCCTCGTTGTTTGACTTGTTCCCCTTTTCCCTTTACTCATGCCTTCCTGAGAGTCTACACTCTCATAAAGCTTTGCCTCAGGCTCTGTTTTCTAAGGAACCCAGGCTAAGACACCAACTCAACTGATACATTTTGTGGGAATGTGGTCATGTGCCAATGTAAATAGGGAAAAGAGAATGGGTGTGAAAACATAGGAGAGATAGCAGAAGCATTCTGGAATTTTCCAAGAGGTCAGTATCAGGACTTAATAATTTTTTACTCACAAAAGGTAGTAGATATAGAAGATCTCTTTATGCTCAGATATAACAGCTACTATTTGCCTTTAGAAGGAAGGAGCAGATCCAACATCTGACTTCTTAGAGATTAATTATAATAATAACAATGAATGGTAATAATAGCTCCTTTGACCGAGCATTTCCAATTCTAAGAATTTATCCTAGAGATACTTATGAATGTAAACAAAGTTGTGTATACATGACAATATTACATTGTTTGTCATAATGTTTGTAGTAACAAAAGAGTAGAACAGCCAGGCATGGTGGCACACACCTGTAGCCCCAGCTATTCAGAAGGCTGAGATTGAAGAGCCCAGGAGTTCAAGACTTGAGCCCAGGAGTTCAAGACTACAGTACACTATGATGTCACCTGGGCATAGCCACTGCACTCCAGCCTGAGTAACATAGTGAGGCCCCATCTCTAAAAATAGTAATAATAATAAATGGAAACAACCCAAATCTCAATCAATAGGAGAAAGTCTAAATGAATTATGATTCCAAGGCCATGAAACAATATGTAGCCATTAAAAATAATGAGGTTGGCTGGGTGCGGTGGCTCACGCCAGTAATCCCAGCACTTAGGAAGGCTGAGGTGGGCAGACCACTTGAGGCCAGGAGTTCAAGACCAGCCTGGCCAACATGGTGAAACCCAGTTTCTACTAAAAATACAAAAAATTAGCCAGGTGTGGTATTGGGTGCCTGTAATCCCAGCTATTTGGGAGGCTGAGGCAGAAGAATCACTTGAACCTGGGAGGTGGAGGTTGCGGTGAGCCAAGATTGTGCCATTGCACTTTAGCCTGGGCAATGAGAGCAAAATTCCATCTGGAAAAAAAGGAAGGAAGGAAGGAAGGAAGGAAGGAGGGAGGGAGGGAGGGAGGGAGGGAGAAAGGAAGGAAGAAAGGAAGGAAGGAAGGAAGGAAGGAAGGAAGATCTGTATATACCTTTCTATAATTCACAGACTATCTGGAAGGATACATAAGAAACTGCTAAGTGGTTACTCTGGAGAAGAGAACTGGGGACCTGTGGCCTGAGTGACAGAGGTGGGAGTGAGTCTTACTTTTCCCTGTTTGTTTTGCTTTCAATTTTGAAATTCTATTTTATTTTATTTTATTTTTTGAGATGGAGTCTCATTCCTGTCACGCAGACTGGAGTGCAGTGGTGCAATCTCGGCTCACTGCAACCTTCACTTCCCAGGTTCAAGCAATTCTCCTTCCTCAGCCTCCTGAGTTAGCTGGGATTACAGGCGTGCGCCACCACACCCGGCTAATTATTGTAATTTTAGTAGAGCCGGGGTTTCGCCATGTTGGTCAGGCTAGTCTCAAACTCCTGACCTCAGGCGATCCACCCACCTCAGCCTTCCAGAGCGCTAGGATCACAGGCATGAGCCACCGTGCCTGGCCTGAAATTTTACTTTTATTTTTAATTTTTGTGGGTTCATAGTAGGTTTATATGTTTATGGGGTACCTGAGATGTTTTGATACAGGCATGCAATGTGTAATAATCACATCATGGAAGATGGGTTATCCATCCCCTCAAAAGCCGCTGTGTTACAGACAATCCAATTATATACTCTTTTAGTTATTTATTATTATTTTCTAAAACTGCGACAGGCTCTCACTATGTTGCCCAGGCTGGTCTCAAACTCCTGGGCTCAAGTGATACTCCTGCCTTGGCCTCCCAAAGTGCAGGGATTACAGGCGTGAGTCACTGCACCCAGCCCTCTTTTAGTTATTTTTAAACGTACAATTAAATTATTATTGACTGTAGACATTTTTTTAACCATATATATTATTACTGTAAACCAAAAATAAAATTCTAAGGCCCCCACCAACCATGTACTTTCTTGGGCAGGGCCCTTTTAAAATTTAACCTGAGGCTGGGCAAGGTGGCTTCTGCCTGAAATCCCAGCACTTTGGGAGCCCAACACAGTGGATCACCCGAGGCCAGGAGTTCGAGACCAGCCTGGCCAACGTGGTGAAACCCCATGTCTACTAAAAATACAAAAAATTAGCCAGGCATTGTGGTGGGTGCCTGTAGTCCCAGCTACTTGGGAGGCTGAGGCAGGATAGTCACTTGAACCTGGGAGGCGGAGGCTGCAGTGAGCTGAGATCATGCCACTGCACTGCAGCCTGGGCGACAGAGCAAGACTTCATGTCAAAAAAAAAAAAAAAAAATTAACCTGAGAAACTGGCCATGAAGGGAAGTGGGGTTCGGACGTGCCTCATTATACCTTGCTGGCATTGACATCAACACAGGCATTAAGTCTGATAAGAAACATTTTACAATGTATTCTCTCTGAAGCCTTCCTCTGAAAATAAGAACTTTGGTCTCTGCAATCCTTTCTGGTTTCCAGAAAGGAAATCCAGGCTTTTCCTTTCTGTTGATCCCAGATCTTTAGATAAACTCAACCAATTGTCAACCAGAGAATTTTTAAACCCACCTAGAACCTAGAACCCATGCCCCGCTTCTAGTTGTCCCACCTTTCTGAATGAACCGAACCAATGTATTTCTTAAATGTATTTGATTGAAGTCTCACGTCTCCCTAAAATGTATAAAACCAAGCTGCACCTTGACCACCTCGGGTACATGTTCTCAAGACCTCCCGAGGGCTGTGTCATGGGCCATGGTCACTTATATTTGGCTCAGAATAAGTTTCTTCAAATATGTCATAGAGTTTGACTCTTTTCGTCGACATTACCTAATTGCCTAGTTCTACTGAGTGCTCATAGGTGCTTATCTTACTCTGTGTTGCGGGAACTATTATTATTCTCATTTTGCAAGGAGAAAACTGAGGTATAAGAGGCAAAGTGACTTGCTCAGGGTCACACAGCTGCAGCGGCTGAGCCAGGATTCATAACTAGATCCAGCTCTAAAATCTAAGGGGACCAACTCATCATGGTTTGCATGAGACTTTCCTGGTTTTGGCAATGAAAGTCTCACATGCTGGGAAATCTTTAAAAACTGTCCCAATTTTAAAATTGAAAGCCTGCGTCCTTTCAATTTTACATGAAAAGCTGTGTCCTTTCAATTTTACAACCTCTTTCAGTCCTAGGCAAACTGGGATGGTTAGTTATCCTACTGAAGTCCCAGATCTCGGCCACTTTGCTCTGCTACCTCCCTTATGAACAAATGTGTTCTATCCAATTCAGCATTCACAAGTGCCTATAAACATGGAACTTGTTCAATAGCTGCATCTGTGGATTCCTTTTGAGGCCCCTCACCAGGCTGCATCCTCCATCTCTCAGAAATGCCCTTTTCTGCCGGAGAAGGTCCCTGGGGCCAGTTTGCACCAACCATAGGATTCCACTTTCCTCTTGTCCAGTGATTGGATGGGAGAGGACATTTGATCTAGGTCATAAACTCAGTGGCCACAGTCAGATTCTCTGTCCCAGGAATATGGACGTGGGACTTTGGAGACTCCTACCCAAGTGTGCAGGACTTGTGAGGTCATGGCAACCCTGTGATTGACGGTGCCATAGGGCCATGTGTAACGAACTAGATAGTGGGCATACCAAGCAGAATAAACAGCAGAAAGCTGACAGGAGAAGACAAGAAGACTGGCTCTGGGGCCACGTGGCTTCCAGCTTTGGGGTTCTTGTTCCTCGTGCGCCTGGTTTCAATTCATGCCCTGGATGCTACAAAACCACCCTATACTTTCCCACCAAATCCCTCTTTTGTTCTGGTGCTATTCTGAGTGAGTTTCCATTCTTTGAAAATCAGCATTCCCCAAATAAGGAAAACATTACTATGACTTTTTTTAAAAAGCAAGTTTGAAATATAAGCTTTGCTTTTTGAAGGCTTGCAATCCAAAGCAGAGAATTCTAACATTGCCCAACCTAGAGGGCCACAGGACTAATAATGTTTGGTATTCTAATTCAGGGGGCACTTTTCTTCTTCTTAAAGCACATAGGTAGGCCGGGCGCGGTGGCTCACGCCTGTAATCCCCGTACTTTGGGAGGCTGAGGCAGGTGGATCACCTGAGGTCAGGAGTTCAAGACCAGCATGGCCAACATGGTGAAACCCCAGCTCTACTAAAAATAAAAATAAAAAAATTAGCTGGGCTTCGTGGCGGGCTCCTGTAATTCCAGCTACTCGGGAGGCTGAGGCAGGAGAATCACTTGAACCTGGGAGGCAGAGATTGCAGTGAGTCGAGAGTGTGCCACTGTACTCCAGCCTGGGCAACAGAAGAAGACTCCATCTCAAAAAAAAAAAAAGTTAAAGAAAGAAAGTACATAGGTAATAGGTAACTACAGTTTCACGTTCAAGGTCACAAACAATACAGAAAAGATAAAGACCTATTCCATACCTTCAGCGACCTCATTCTTTCTTCTCTATCTCAAGGTATGCATTATTACTGGTCTGATAGGATGCAGATCATTTTCTGTACCTTTCTATTCATGTGTATATTTTTCTCATAAATTCTACCACACACTGCAGGCCCCAGTCTGTCAGCATGTAGTCCAAATGTAGCCCATAATGGGTTTTGGATTTTTATTTATTCTTATTTTATTTTTCGAGATGAGGATTCACTCTGTCACCCAGGCCGGAGTGCAGTGGTGTAATCACAGCTCACTGCAGCCTCCAACTCCTGAGCCCTCGCTTCAACCATCATATATAGTATATAGTCCCAGCTATAGCAGCCACCAAGCCTGGCTCCATAATGGGCTTTGTTTGACTCACATAGTATTTTCTTTTTTTTTTTTTTTGAGACAGAGTTTCGCTCTTGTTGCCCAGGCTAGAGTGCAATGGCGCTCTCTGCAACCTCTGCCTCCTGGATTCAAGCGATTCTCCTACCTCAGCCTCCCGAGTAGCTGGAATTACAGGCACGTGCCACCACACCCGACTAATTTTGTATTTTTAGTAGAGACAGGGTTTCTCCAATGTTGGTCAGGCCAGTCTCAAACTCCTGACCTCAGGTGATCTGCCCGCCTCAGCCTCCCAAAGTGCTTGGGATTACAGGTGCGAGCCACCACGCCTGGCAGTATTTTCTTCTTATATTCTGAATTAGTAGCCAGCTTTTAAAATTGGGATATTTCACGGGAGTCTCGAAAACCTGAAAAATAAGGCATCACTGGGCTTGCCCTGCTGCCTGGGAATAATTGACTGACACTGAGTAGTGGGCTGCCCTTGGTAGAAGAGCGAGATCTCCTCCTCTCCAGCCCCCACCATTCCCAGGTATCTTACAGTGGACCACCTTACCATTTTAAGTTGCCTGCCTGACTTTTACAAGTGTTTGCTTTTTTTTTTTTTTAAACCTTTGTACATGTTGTTCTATGACTCTCTTTCTCTCTCTCTTTGTAGAGACAAGTTCTCTTTATGTTGCCCATGCTGGTCTCAAACTCCTGGGCTCAAGCGATCCTCCCATAGCCTCTCGAGTAGCTGATACCACAGGCACATGCCATCATGACCAGCTTCTTTTATTTTATTTATTTATTTTTTTGAGACGGGTTCTTGCTCTGTCACCCAGGCTAGAGTACAGTGGCATGATCTTGGTTTGCTGAGACCCCTCCGCCTCCCGGGGTCAAGTGATCCTCCCACTTCAGCCTCATGAGTCGCTAAGACTACAGGTGTAGGCCACCACACCTGGCTAATTTTTGTATTTTTTGTAGAGATGGGGTTTTGCCGTGTTGCCCAGGTTGGTCTTGAACTGCTGGCCTCAAGCGATCTGCCCACCTTAGCCTCCCAAAGTGCTGGGATTATAGATGTGAGCCACCGCTCCCAGCCTTAGCTTCCTTTTTTGATTGAAAACATATCACAGGCATGCTTCCATGCAAATGCATACTGATCTACTGTATTCTTTTTTTTTTTTTTTTTGAGATGAAGTTTTGCTCTTTTTGCCCAGGCTGGAGTGCAATGGTGTGATCTCAGCTTCCTGCAACCTCTGCCTCCCAGGTTCAAGCAATTCTCCTGCCTCAGCCTCCCAAGTAGCTGGGATTACAGGCGCATACCACCATGCCTGGCTAATTTTGCATTTTCACTAGAGATGAGATTTCACCATGTTGGTCAGGCTGTTCTCGAACTCCTGACCTCAAGTGATCCACCTGCCTCGGCCTCCCAAAGTGCTGGGATTACAGGCTTGAGCCACCGCGCCAAGCCTATTGTATTCTTTTTAATAGGTATGGTCTGTCCTCGTTATTTATGGATTCCATATGTGTGAATTTGCCTACTCATTGCATTTATTTGTAACCCAAAAATCAATATTCATATAGCTTTGGGGATTATTTGTAGACTTGTGCAAAGCAGTGATAAATCTGAGTTGCTTGACGCTGGGCATGGTTTCTTGAACTTGTAGTCCCAGCTACTCGGGAGGCTGAGGTGGGAGGACCGTTTGAGCCCGGGAAGTCAACACTACTGTGAGCTGTGATTGAGTCACTGCGCTCCCGCCTGGGCAACAGAGAGAGACCCTGTCTCAAAAAAAGAAAAAAAGTTATACAGGCCAGGCATGGTGGCTTACACCTGTAATGCCAACACTCTGGGAGGCTAAGCAAGCAGATCACTACTTGAAGTCAGGCGTTCAAGACCAGCCACCTATACCAAAAAAATACAAAAATTAACTGGGTGTGGTGGTTCGTGCCTGTAGTCCCAGCTACTCAGGAGGCTGAGGTGGGAGAATTGCTTGAACCTGGGTACTCCAGCCTAGGTGACAGAGCAAGATTCTGTCTCCAAAAAAAAAAAAAAAAAAAAAGCAAATCAACAGCAAAAAGCATAAAAATTCAAAAAAAAGTGGCACCAGGCTGGGTGCGGTGGCTCAAGCCTGAGTACAGTGGTGAGATCTTGGCTCACTGCAACCTCCATCTCCTGGGTTCAAGTGACTCTCCTGCCTCAGCCTCCTGAGTAGCTGGAACTGGATGTATGACACCACGCCCAGCTAATTTTTGTGTTTTTAGTAAAGATGGGCTTCACCATGTTGGCCAGGCTGGTCTTGAACTCCTGACCTCAAATGATCCGCCCACCTCAGCCTCCCAAAGTGCTGGGATTAGAGGCGTGAGCCACCGTGCCTGGCCGATTTTGCTTTTTAAATGCAAAAAAGCTGAAGTGTAGTGCAGTGCTGAAATGTTATCCAGTGTTTATATGATCAAGAAGGCTGTGATGGCATGTGCCTGACAGACATGGTTAGATAAGCTTTGTTCAGACATGAGTCATAGTGCTGTGAGTCCCTCAATGAATCAACAACACAACATACTTAGAAAAACGAAGAGGAAATTGGCCAACCTGTACATGAGGCTGCTCCAGAAAGTGCTAAGTAGAGTAATGTGTGTAGTGCATGGTGAAGCTGTGGAAAAGATATGAAAGTGGCCAAATTTGTGGATTCAGGAGATGATGACCGAAAAAAATGGTCCTTGAATCTGAGAGGTAGAGGTTGCAGTGAGCTGAGATCATACCACTGCACTCTAGCCTGGGCAACAGAGAGAGACCCTGTCTCAAAAATAAATAAATTAATTAAATAAAGCTATACGAGCTAAGTGTAATTTGGGAAAAGGGTAAGGGTTAGATAGGAAAGCAGTTTTTCAACTCTGATGAGACTGGCTTGCTTTACAAGGACATTGACAAATTAGCCTATATAATGCAAATAGTCTCCAAATCCCAGGCTTTAAATCTTTGAAGGACTATGCAATCAATCATTTGTAAGAAAAATATACTGAATAATGTATTTCAAACAGAAGCACACATGATTGATGAATGTAAATATTGTGACTAGAGGCTTATAGGAACCAGCCCTGTATTTCCTCTAGGAGCAATGGTTCCGTATTCGTGGATTCAGTGTTTGTAGTGTGATATTAGAGAACAACTCCCTCAGATAATGAGCATCAATTGTACTTACAATTAAACAATATGACTCTACCATAATCAGTTTAACCACTCATTGTTGATTCCAACCTTTTTACATTACAGCCAGTGTGTGCATGTCTCTATACACACCTATGCAAATATTTCTCAGAATAGATACCCAAAAGTACAAAGTTAATTCAAAGAACATACTTATTTAAAGTATTGATAGATACTGCTAAATCACATTCTCAAAGGCTCCTTCAATTTATGCTTCTACTAACAGTTTATGAAAGTGCCTCTTTTTCTGCATTTTTATCAAACTGGATATTACCAATATATTTTACTCATTATATTTTATTTCCTTTTGAGACCAGGTCTTGCTGTATTGCCCAGACTGGTCATGAACTCCTGGGCTCAAGCGACCCTTCCATCTCAGCCTCCTAAGTAGCAAGGACTACAGGTGCGTGCCACCGCACCCAGCTAATTGTTAACTTTTCGTAGAGATGAGGTCTTGATGTGTTGCCCAGGCTACTCACGAACTTCTGGGCTCCAGTTATCCTTGCACCTCAGCCTCCCATTATTTTATTTTTATTTTTAATTTTTTATAAAATTTTGACAAAATACACATAACATAAAATTTACCAGCTTAACTGTTTTGAAGTGTACAGTTCAGTGACATTAAGTACATTCATAATGTTGCACAACCAACACCACCACACATCTGCAGAACTCTTTTCATCTAGTAAAACTGAAACTCTATACCCATTAAGCAATAACTCCCCACTTTCCCCTGTCCCCAGCCCCTGGCAATTATCATCATATTTTCTGTCTCTATAATTTTTTTATTTTTTATTCTTTTGAGACAGGGTCTCGCTCTGTTACTCAGACTGGAATACAATGGTGTGATCATAGCTCACTGCAGCCTCGACCTCCCAGGTTCAAGTTAATCCTCCCACCTCAGTTTCTGGAATAGCTGAGATTACAGGCTTGTGCCACCTATGCCTATTTTATTTTATTTTATTTTATTTTATTTTTTAGAGAGAGGGTCTCACTATGTTGCTCAGACTAGTGTCAAACTCCTGGGCTCAAGCGATCCTCCCACCTTGGCCTCCCAAATTGCTGGGATTACAGATGTGAGCCACTGTGCCTGGCCTCTAAGATTTTAACTACTCTAAGTACCTCATATAAGCTGACTCATACAGTATTTGTCTTTGTCTGACTGGCTTATTTAACTTATAATGTTCTCAGGTTTCACCTGTCTCAAAAAATAAAATAATATTGATTGAGACTTAATTTGTAGCCTGACATATGGCCTATCCTGAAAAGTGTCCCATGTACACTTGAGAAGAATGTATATGCTATTGTTATTGGGTAGACTGTTCTGTATATGTCCCTTAGATCTAGTTGGTTCATTGTGGTTTTAGAATCTTCTGTTTCCTTACGTATCTTCTGTCTAACCATCACTGAGGGGGAGGTATTAAAGTCTAACTTTAGGAGTTTAGTAAGGTTGTTCTAACCATCACTGAGAGGGAAGTATTAAAGTCTCCAACTATTATTGGAGAATAGTGCAATTGTTTAATTCTGTTAGTTTTTTGCTTCATATTTTTGGTAGTCTGAACTTAGGTGCACAATATTTATAATTGTTATATCTTGTTGTTTGGAATGTTTTTGTAATAGATAATGTTCTTTGTGTTTTGTAATCTGTTTTGATTTAAAGTCTATTTTGTCTGATATTAGTATAGCCACACATACTCTCTTTTGGTTACCATTTGAATGGAATTCATCTACCCTTTCACTCTCTCTCTCTCTTTTTTTTTTTTTTTTTTGAGACAGAGTCTCACTCTTGCCCGGGCTTCAGTGGCACGATCTCAGCTCACTGCAACCTCCGCCTCTGAGGTTCAAGCAATCCTCCTGCCCCAGTCTCCCAAGTAGCTGGGATTACAGGTGTGCACCACCACACCCAGCTAATTTTAGTAGAGATGGGGTTTCACCATGTTTGCCAGGCTGGTCTCAAACTCCTGACCTCAGGTGATCCACCCACCTCGGCCTCCCAAAGTGCAGGGATTACAGGTGTCAGCCGCTATGGCCGGCCTTAACCTTTCACTCTCAATCTGTTTGTGTCTTTGGATCTAAAGACAGCCTCTCATAAACAGCATATGCAGTCATGTGCCACATAACAATGTTTCAGTCAACAATGAACCACATATATAATGGTGGTCCCGTAAGATTATAATACTGAATTCTTACTGTACTTTTCCTATATTTAGATACACAAATACCTACCATTGTGTTATAATTGCCTGTGGTATTCAGTACAGTAACATGCTATGCTGGGTGCGGTGGCTCATGCCTGTAATCCCAGCACTTTGGGAGGCAGAGGCGGGTGGATCACCTGAGGTCAGAAGTTTGAGAGCAGCCTGGCCACCATGGCAAAACACTGTCTCTACTAAAAATATAAAAATTATCTGGGCGTGGTGGCGGTCACCTGTAATCCTAGCTACTTGAAAGGCTGAGGCAGGAGAATCGCAAAAACCTGGGAGGCAGAGGTTGCAGTGAGCCGAGATTGTGTCATTGCACTCCAGCCTGGGAGACAAGAGCTAAACCCCATCTAAAAAACAAAACAAAACAAAACAAAACAAAACAGGCTGGGCACAGTGGCTCATGCCTGTAATCCTAACACTTTGAGAGGCCAAGGTGGGAGGAGTGCCTGAGCTCAAGAGTTCAAGACCTGCCTGGGCAACATGGTGAAACCCCTCTTTACTAAAATACAAAAAATTAGTCAGGCATGGCAGCATACACCTGTAGTCCCAGCTGCTCGGGAGGCTGAGGCAGGAGAATTGCTTGAATCAGAGAGGCAGAGGTTGCAGTGAGCCGAAATCACGCCACGGCACTGCATCCTGGGCAACAGAGCGCGACTCCCTCTCCAAAAAAAAAAAAACCCAAAAAACCAAACATACTGGTCAGCGCGCAGTGGCTCACACCTCTAATCCCAACACTTTGGGAGCCTGAGGCAGGCGGATCAAAAGGTCAGGAGATCGAGACCATCCTGGCCAACATGGTGAAATCTCGTCTCTACTAAAAATACAAAAATTAGGCAGGGATGGTGGTGTGTGCCTGTAATCCCAGCTACTTGGGAGGCTGAGGCAGAAGAAACACTTGAACCCGGGAGTTGGAGGTTGCAGTGAGCTGAGATTGCGCCATTGCACTCCAGCCTGGGCGACAGAGCGAGACTCTGTCTAAACACACACACACACACACACACACACACCATACATATTTGTAGCCTAGTAGTAATAGGCTATGCCATATACCTAGATACATAGTAGGCTATACCATCTAGGCTTGTGTAAGTGCACTCTATGATGTCTGCACAAGGATGAAATCACAGTGCATTTCTCAGATATACTCTTGTCATTAAGTGATGCATGACTGTATATCAATTCACTGCCTTCTGGTCTCCAAAATTTCTGATAAGAAATCTGCTGATAATCCTTTTGAGGGTTCCTAGTATGTGATAAATCACTCTTTTTTTGCTGTTTTCAAGATTCTCTCTCTGTCTTTGGCCTTCAAAAGTTTATTTATAATGTGTCTTGGTGTGAGTCTCCTTAAATTCATCCTACTTGGAGTTTGTTGAGCTTCTTAGATATTTATATTCATGTCTTTCATCAAATTTAGCAGGTTTTCAACCATTATTTCTTCAAATGTTCTCTCTGCCTCTTTCTCTTCCTCTGGAACTTCCACAATGACAATGACATGCTTGATGGCATCTCACAGCGTTTCTTGAGCTGTTCACTTTTCTTCAATCTTTGTTCTTTCTGTTCCTCAGACTTGATAATTTCTATTGTCCTATCTTTATATTCAACAATTCTTTCTTCTGCCTGTTCAAATCTGCTTTTGAATCCCTCTAGTAAATTTTTCATTTCAGTTATTGTACTTTTCAGCTCCAGAAGTTCTTTCTGGTTTCTTTCTAGGTTTTCTATGCCTTTACTGATATTTCTATCATAAATATAAATTTATTGTTGAATAAATTGAACAATAGATATATTGTTCATACATTGTTTTGTTTTCTCTTTTCTCTGCCCTCGTCCCTCTCCTCTCCTCTCCTCTTCTCTCCTCTGCTCTCCTTTCTTCTTCTCTTCTCTTCTTTTCTCTTCTCTTCTCCCTTTCTTTTTTTCTTGAGCCAAGAGTCTTGCTATGTTGCCCATGCTGGATTGCAGCACTTATTCACAGATACTACCATAGTGCACCATATCCTTGAACTCTTGGGCTCAAGTGATCCTTCTGCTTCAGCCTTCAGAGTAGCTGGGACTATAGGCATATGCCACTGTACCTGGCTATACATAATTTTCTTGACTTTCTGCATATCTTCCTTTAGTTCTTTGAGCATCTTTAAGACAGTTGTTTTGAAGTCTTTAGTAGATCTGCCATCAGGTCTTTTACAGGATGGTTTCTGGTGACATTATTATTTTTGAATGAGTCATTTCCTATTTCTTTGTATAACTTGTGAGTTTTTCATGAAAACTGGACATTTGACTCTAATAATGGGGTGACTCTGGAAATCAGATTCTCTCCTTCCAGGATTTGCTGGGGTTTTTGTTGTTGTTGTTGTTGTTATTGTTTTTGTCTATTTTAAAAAATTATTGTAGGCGGTCTCTGTACCAAGAATGATAATCCTGACAAGTAGTCTTATGTTTTCAGGGTTTTTCTGAGCCTGAGCCTTTCCCTGAACATGAACACTCACGTTCTAATATCCCCCATATATGTAGTTTCTTTTTAATGTCCTGGTCTGTAATGTCTGGCCCTCAAAAGGGAGAAAAGAGAAAAATGAAAGAGGAAGAAAAAGGGCACTGGCCTGTTAAATGTCCTGGGAATTACTTTAGTCAGAGTGGAAGGGGCTTGCAGCAACGGGAGATGTCCAGAAAACAATGGCCACCTCTCTCTTTCTCTGCACCTCTATGATGAAAAGCAGTAATCAGGGATCTGAGCACAGATCCTCAATATTTGGACATCAGGCTTTTTTTTTTTTGCGTACCCTGGCTCATGCAAGCTGTTTACATGCTGATCCAGGAACTGGTGCACAGCTGCCTTCTGTAGGGTGAGGAATGGGTAGCTGTTGTGTACTAAGAGCTAACTTTTTTTTAAAAAAAGAGGCAGTGTCTCTCTCTGTTGCCCAGGCTGGAGGGCAGTGGTATGGTCATAATTCACTGCACCTTTGAACTCCTGTGCTTAAGTGATCCTCCCACCTCAACCTCCCTAGTAGCTGGGACTACAGCGTGAACCACCATGCTAAATAGATTTTTATTTTATTTTTTATTTTTATTTTTGAGACAAAGTCTCACTCTGTCTCCCAGGATGGACTGCAGTGTTGCCATCTTGGCTCACTACAGCCTCTGCCTCCTGGATTCAAGTGATTCTCCTGCCTCAGCCTCCTGAGTAGCTCGGATTACAGGCCACCATCACAACACCTGGCTAATTTTTTGCATTTTTAGCAGAGACTGGATTTCACCACGTTGGCCACGCTGGTCTTGAACTCCTGGCCTCAGGTGATTCACCTGCCTAGGCCTCCCAAAATGCTGGGATTACAGGCGTGAGCCACCACACCCGGCCAATTTTAAAATTTTTTATACAGACAAGGTCTCACCATGTTGCCCAGGGTGATCTTGAAATCCTGGGCTCAAGCAATCCTCCTGTCACAGACTCCCAAAGTGCTGGGATTACAGGTGTGAGCCACTGCACCTAGCCCTCTCTGACATTTTTTATTTTTGCCAATATGATTGTCATATAATGATATTTTGTTTTTATAAGGTTTTAATGAGAAAGCATAATAGCTGGATCCTCATATAATTTTCTGAACTTATACACATTGTCATCAACCTACACATTCATTGAACCATACACACCAACTTGCCCAGGGTTGACATGATACTGAATTGGGCTTCGTGCAGCTGAAGCCTTGGCATTATCAGTGGCTCACTGATGTCATGAAAAACCCAAGTTCCTTCTGTCTTTCTGGCTCTGCCATCTCAGGCTGAGTCCGCTCTCACCACAACATGGCTACAACAGTTTCAGACATCACATCAACTGTGGAGAAGTCCACAGACAGAATGTGGGCCTCTCATCAGAGTGTGGAAACAATTCTCAGGAGCCCTTAGGTAGATGACATCACCTCATGGGTCGGAATTGTTCACCCCTTACACCAGTCACTGGGAAGGAAAATAGTATTAGCATGATTAGCTTAGAGTTCTCAGATAGGCTACACAGTCATTTGTCGTCGTCGTTGTTGTTGCTGTTGTTGTTGTTATATCAGCATACATCATGCTTTCAAGCCAGTCTTGTCGCAGGGGCCTTGCGCTTGCAGTTTCCTGCCTGAAATGTTCTTCCTTCTGATAGCAGCAAGGTGTGGACCATCATCTTCTTCCAGTCTTTCCCCCTCATAAGCTTATCAGCAAGGCCTTTCCTGACCATCTTGCTCACAGTCACACCCCAGTACTCTCCACTCCTTTTTGCTTCATTCTAACATACCATATGCTTTACTTAATTTTTTTTTTCCTTTTTTTTTTTTTGAGATGGAGCCTCGCTGTGTCACCCAGCCTGGAGTGCAATCTCGGCTCAATGCAACCTCCCCGCCTTCCGGGTTCAAGCAATTCTTCTGCCTCAGACTCCTGAGTAGCTGGGATTATAGGCGCCTGCCACCACACCCAGCTAATTTTTGTATTTTTAGTAGAGATGGGGTTTCACCATGTTGGCCAGGCTGGTTTTGAACTCCTGACCTCAAGTGATCCTCCCGCCTCAGCCTCCCAAAGTGCTAGGATTACAGGCATGAGCCATCACGCCCAGCCTATGCTTTATTTAATTGTTTAATTTACTGTCCATCTCTTCCAACCAGAATGTAAGCTCAACAAGAGTAGGGATTTTGCTGTTTTATTCTCTCTGAATCATTGGTACATCCTGGCACATATAAATAATGCTCAATAAATTTTGTTGAATGAGTGAGCGATCCATCTGAATGGATTCCATCTGAGTCCATCTCTCCAGTAATTCTAAACTTGGGTGAAGAAAAGAGGGGCATTGTTTACTGACCTCCTCTAAACTCCAACAGTAGTTACATATGCTCAGGATATCTGCATGTCCGTGCCACTGTCACCTACCAACACCTGCCTCACACACGGCACTCCCATCTAGATTTCAGTTGTAGTTGCTACGCATATGGTGGCACAGTTCAGCTGGGCTCAATTCCTGGTGCTGATTGTAATGCTACTTTGAGAAGCTGAGGAAGGGGGATCGCTTGAACCCAGGAGTTCAGGGCTGTAGTGAGCCAAGATTGGGCCACTGCACTCCAGCCTGGGTGACAGAGCAAGACCTTGTTTCAAAAAAGAAAAAAAAGGAAGAAATGATTATAACCATCAATTAGTCATTAGTGTCATTGCCTTAGCTGAGAACTTCTCTGGGTCATTCCGCAGCCCTCTGGAATGGCTTTGGGACCTGGCTACCAGGCTTCCCTTATCCCGGTGTCTTGCCCTCATCCTCAGTGGCTTCAGCATACTTATTTATTTATTTATTTATTTTGTGAGGGGGGATGGAATTTCGCTATTGTCGCCCAGGCTGTCATGTCCAATGGCACGATCTCAGCTTGCTGCAGCCTCCACATCCCGGGTTCAAGTGATTCTCCTGCCTCAGCCTCCAGAGTAGTTGGGATTACAGGTGCCTGCCACCACACCCAGCTAATTTTTTGTATTTTTAGTAGAGATGGGGTTTCACCACGTTGGCCAGGCTGGTCTCGAACTCCTTACCTCAAGTGATCCATCTGCTTTGGTCTCCCAAGGTGCTGGGATTACAGGCATGCGCCACCGCGCCCGGCCTCATACTTATTTATCACAGTTCCACCACTGGTACACATGGTCCCTTTACCTCCTCTGCTCCAGTAACCTCGAAAGGCTGGCCACATGAGGGAGCTCCTTCCATTTCAGCCTCTCAACTCCCTCTCTCCTTTTCCCTTAGAATAACTGGGGCTGCCCCTTGTCCTTGCCACAGCCTCCTCTGCTTCCTTGCTTATTGTTCCTTTTCTACCTCCTTCCTCAGTCTGGACTCTACAGTCGGCTCTTCAACCATGTTCCTGCTAGTGGCTTACAGTTCCTGTTCTCCAACTTTCTAATCTACCTACTGTGCCATTCCCCAAGCAGGGGATTCCCTACCATCTAATTCTGCAACTCTCAGGCTGACAAAAGTGGCCTCCATGCTGCCCAGTCAGAAGGACCTGTTTGGCCATCACAGCTGCTGCCCCAGTTCCATCCTTTATTCTCTTTCCTTCCAGTTGTCCAGGCCTTGCCATGTAACTGGACTGGGGAGTAGGGAAGAGATGGGAAAAACAAAGGAGGGGTGCAAACATCTAGAGCTCAGTGCCCCGGGCTGCTCAGCCTGGGGGAGGTTCTCCTCCCTCCTATTCCTCCCCTGCTCTGTTGCTTCATCTTCTTCCTCCTTGAGGACTGCCTGATTCCCTTATATATATATCCATGAAAACTTTTACATCACTAAATAAATTGCCTTTTTTTTTTTTTTGAAATGAAATCTCTCTCTGTTGCCCAGGCTGAAGTACAGTGGCATGATCTCGGCTCACTGCAACCTCCACCTCCCAGGTTCAAGTGTTTCTCCCACCTCAACCTCCCGAGTAGCTGGGATTACAGGCATGCGCTACCATGCCTGGTTGACTTTTTTTTTTGGTATTTTTAGTAGAGACAGGGTTTTACCATGTTGGCCAGTCTGGTCTCAAACTCCTGACCTCAAGTGATCTGCCCACCTGGGTCTCCCAAAGTGCTGGGATTACAGGCGTGAGCCACCACGCCCCACTGAAATGGCTTAATTTCATAAACATTTTGAGAGGCAACTGGGAACTGTCGACCTGAAAGGAAGCTGAAGCAAAATTAAAATAAGTACAGAATTTATTTGGAGCTGGGCATAGTGGCGCATTCCTGTAATCCAGGGTTCTGGGAGGCCGAGTTGGGAGGATTGCTTGCCAGGAGTTTGAGAATAGCCTGGGCAACATAGTGAGACCCCATCTGTACAAAAAGTTTAAAAATTAGCCAGGCATGGTGGCTCATGCCTGTAGTCCCAGCTACTCAGGAGGCTGAAGCAGGGGGATTGCTTGAGCCCAGGAATTTGAGGTTATGGTGAGCTAAGATCCTGCCACTGCATTCCAGTCTGGGCAACAAGAGCAAGACCTTTTCTCTAAAAAAATAACAATAGTAAGAGAGAGGTTCTATTTGGGTCAAGCTAGATATTGCAAACTGGGAGCATAGATTCAAGTTGCCCTTAGTATACACCCTGATTAGCAGCAGTTGTGAGGTAGGAGGCAGGCCTTTACTCCAGACCAGACTGAAGACTAGCTGAAACAGGGAAGAGGGGAAGCACCTCTCCATAAGACGTGTCCACCAGTCCACCAATGCCATGTCAGTTTACCATTGCCATGGCAACACCCAGAAGTTACTGCTCCTTTCCATGGCAACAACCTGGGAGTTACACCCTTCTCCTAGAAATTTCTGAAAAACCCATCCCTTAATTTGCATGTAATTAAAAGTGGGTATAGATATGACTGTGGAACTGCCCCTTAGCTGCTACTCTCAACACACTGACTACAGAGCTGTAACACTGCTGCCTCAATAAAGCTGTTTTCAGTGGCCAGGTGTGGTGACTCACGCCTGTAATCCCAGCGCTTTGGGAGGCCGAGGTGGGTGGATCACCTGAGGTCAGGAGTTCAAGACCAGCCTGACCAACATGGTGAAAATACAAAATACAAAAATTACTAACTTATTATTATTACTAAAAATAATAGCTTCCCAAGCAGCTGGAATTACAGGCATGCACCACCACCCCCTGCTAATTTTGTCTTTTTAGTAGAGATGGGGGTTTCACCACGTTGGTCACCCTGGTCTTGAATTCCTGACCTCAAGTGATCCACCCCTCTTTGTCTTCCAAAGTGCTGGGATTATGGCATGAGCCACTGCACACAGCCAAGTAACCCCTTTTCTACAAAAAATAAAAAAAAATTAGCCAGGTGTGGTGGTGCCCATCTGTAGTCCCAGCTACTTGGGAGGCTGAATTGGAAGGATTTCTTGAGCCCAGGAGGTCGAGGCTGCAGTGGGCTGTGATCATGCCACTGCACTCTAGCCTGGGTAACAAAGCAAGACCCTTTTTTTAAAAAAAAGAAAAAAAGGACTAGCATTAGTCAGATAAAAATTATTTTTTTCATAACTTATTATTTTAGAAATGAGTGGAAAGAGTGGTGGCCCTTCACGAACTCCCCAATAGCTCACTGGCTCCACTAGTTTTAGGGCCTTGAGAAGGGGCTACAATGAAGTGGAAAAAACCACAAATAGACTATAGTGTATAGACCCTATGTTGTTTTATCGGAAATGTGGAAATGTACATGAATATATTTCTTTCTTTCTTTTTTTTTTTTTGAGACAGTCTCGCCCTGTTGCCTAGGCTGAAGTGCAACGGCATGATCTCGGCTCCCTGCCCACTCCCCCTCCTGGTTTCAAACGATTCTCCTGCCTCAGCCTCCCAAACAGCTGGGATTACAGGCGCCCACCACCACACCCAACTAATTTTTGTATTTTTAGTAGAGACAGGATTGCACCATGTTGACCAGGCTGGTCTCGAATTCCTGACCTCGTGATCTGCCCGCCTCGCCCTCCCAAAGTGCTGGGATTACAGGAGTGAGCCACTGCACCCCACCGATTCCTTTACTTTCTTAATAAACTTGCTTTCACTTTATAGACTCACCCTGAATTCTTTCTTGGGAGAGGTTGAAGAACCCTCTCTTGGGGTCTGGACTGGGACCCCTTTCTGGTAACAGTCAACTTGAGGATTGGTAAGAAGAATTTACTGACAACAGTACAGGTGTGAAAAAGGAAAGTTTTATTATTATAGAAAGAAGGAACATTGCAGAAAAGTGCAGTGGGGCGCGTCAGCGAGAGCACTGAGCCACTGCGGTGGTCTTTTCCTTAGGGATATTTATGAACCTAAAGCAGGAGCTGAAGGGTAACCTGCATGATAAATGATTACATTTTTAGACATTTTGGTGTCTTAGTGTTAGCAAGGGTTGAACAACCAGTTTTGGCACGCATGCATTCCGGAGATGTATAGAAATCCTAGTTACGTATACATTTTAAGTTGAAAAGAGGCCTGGAACCAAGTGTCTTTAGATAACAGGGAAGTCTAATAACTTCCAAATTCCTCAGATGAGGAGTTTTTGTCTCTGGGGCCTGCTGGATGGTCACCAGGGGATTTTGCTCACTTTATTTATTTATTTATTTATTGACAGTGTCTTGCTCTGTTGCCCAGGCTGGAGTGCAGTGGCATGATCATAGTTCACTGCAGCCTCTACCTCCTGGGCTCAAGCAATCCTGCCGCCCCAGCCTCCCAAGTAGCTGAGACTACAGATGCAGAACACCAAGCCTGGCTAATTTTTAAATTTTTTGTAGAGACTGGGTCCCCGTATGTTGCTCAGGCTGGTGTCGAACTCCTGGGCTCAAGTTATCCACTCACCTCAGCCTCCCGAAGTCCTTTACTTTCTTCTTTTTTTTTTGAGATGGAGTCTCACTTTGTCACCCAGGCTGGAGTGTAGTGGCACAATCTCGGCTCACTACACCCTCTGCCTCCCGAGTTCAGGCAATTCTCCTGCCTCAGCCTCCCAAGTAGTTGGTACTACAGGTGTGTGCCACCATGCCTGGCTAATTTGTGTATTTTTACTAGAAATGGGATTTTTGCCGTGTTGGCCAGGCTGGTCTTGAACTTCTGACCTCAGGTGATCCACCCACTCGGCCTCCCAAAGTGCTGGGATTACAGGTGTGAGCCATGGCGCCCAGCAGTCCTTTACTTTCTTATTAAATGTGCTTTCTCTTCATTCTGTTGGCTTGCTCTTGAATTCCTTCTTGTGTAAAGCCAAGAACCCACATGGCCTCCCACGTTGACTGAACCCCAAAATTGGGAGTTCAGCCTGTGACAAAAATATTCATAAAACTATAAATTGGCCGGGCGCTGTGGCTCAAGCCTGTAATCCCAGCACTTTGGGAGGCTGAGACGGGCGGATCACGAGGTCAGGAGATCGAGACCATCCTGGCTAACACGGTGAAACCCCGTCTCTACTAAAAAATACAAAAAACTAGCTGGGCGTGGTGATGGGCGCCTGTAGTCTGAGGCAGGAGAATGATGTGAACCCGGGAGGCGGAGCTTGCAGTGAGCTGAGATCCGGCCACTGCACTCCAGTCTGGGTGACAGAGCGAGACTCCGTCTCAAAAAAAAAAAAAAAAAAAAAAAAAACTATAAATTAAGCAATACACTTAATTGAGAAAACATTTATAACAATATAGCAGACAATAGATTGGTATCTTCAATAAATAAAGGGGTCATACAAATGGATTTTAAAATTAAGATCCCAATAAATAAATAAATAGTAAAAAGGCCAGGCATCATGGCTCATGCCTGTAATCCCAGTACTTTGGGAAACCAAGACAGGAGGACCCCTTGAGCCCAGGAGTTTGAGGCTGCAGTGAGCTATGATTTTGCCACTGCCTAGGAACAGAGCAAGACCCTGTCTCTAAGTAAATAAATAAGTAAAAACTGCTAACAATTTATAGAAACAGAAATATACATTTTAAAATGTTCATTTATACTAGTAATTAATTGAATTTTTTTTTTTTTTTTAAGATGGTAGTTTTGCTCTTGCTGCCCAGGCTGGAGTGCAATGGTGCAATCTCAGCTCACTGCAGCCTCCACCTCCCAGGTTCAAGCGATTCTCCTGCCTCAGCCTCCCGAGTAGCTGGGAGTACAGGCACATGCCGTCACGCCTGGCTAATTTTTTTGTGTTTTTAGTAGAGATGGGGGTCTCACCATGTTGGCCAGGCTGGTCTCGAACTCCTGACCTCAGGTGATCCTCCTGCCTTGGCCTCCCAAAGTGCTGGATTTACAGGCATGATCCACCATGTCCAGCCTAATTGCAAATTAAAACATTTTTTTTTTTAACCAATGCACTGATAAGAGAGATTTATAAAGTTGTTTTCATTACTTTTGATTAGGGTGCAGTTAGGTGCACATTCCTTATGGTACTTGCTGTTGATAGTACACAATGATGCAAGCTTTCTAGGAAGTTTTTTTGCAGCGTGAATAAAAAGATTTGCAAATGTTTTTGACTCAGTAATTTCAATACTAGGTCTCTTATAAGGAAATAATCAGAAATACATACAAAAATATATGATAAGAATAGTCAATACAGCAAAAAACAAAATGATCAGTGTCTAAAAATAAGTAAATTATTACAAAATTACAATAGAACCCTATCATGAAAAAGATCATTCAACCACTGCAAATAATGATTATGAAGAATTTACAATGACATGGAAAATACTCAACACACATTGCAGTACATGAAAAATGAGGACATGGACTGTAATGCCCAGACCCGCGATGACCCGGAAGCAACCACCAGAGTCCAGAGACAAAGCCAAGCAGCAGGGATCGCTTTATTTCGAGTTCGAACTCGGATCTCTCCGGCCAGGCATCAGATCCTAGGGAGAGACCCCGAGCTCGGTGCTCTGCTGCCTTTTATAGTCAGACACAAACAAGTTACAGCAAGTTACAGAGTCACTGGGGATTTTTACAGTTGTAGGTTTACAATTGGCTGACATTTAATCATGCTGCTATAAAGTCACATGCACACGTATGTTTATTGCGGCACTATTCACAATAGCAAAGACTTGGAATCAACCCAAATGTCCATCTGTGACAGACTGGATTAAGAAAATGTGGCACATATACACCATGGAATATTATGCAGCCATAAAAAAGGATGAGTTTGCGTCCTTTGGAGGGACATGGATGCAGCTGGAAACCATCATTCTTAGCAAACTATCACAAGAACAGAAAACCAAACACCACATGTTCTCACTCATAGGTGGGAACTGATCAATGAGATCACTTGGACTCGGGAAGGGGAACATCACACACTGGGGCCTATCATGGGGAGGGGGGAGAGGGGAGGGATTGCATTGGGAGTTATACCTGATATAAATGATGAATTGAGGGGTGCTGACGAGTTGATGGGTGCAGCACACCAACATGGCACAAGTATACATATGTAACGAACCTGCACATTATGCACATGTACCCTAGAACTTAAAGTATAATAAAAAAATAAAAATAAAAATAAAAATAAAGTTGAACATTAGTCAGTTGTTCATTGGTTCCCACCCTTTGACCAAACCACAAATGGCCATTGCTCTGCTAGGGACTTTCCAGATAACTGTGTTGTTTTTGCATTAGGGGGAGTTTCCTGACTTTTTCTGACCTCTGATATTCAGTATTTTTCCACTTCTCATTTCCCCCTCTCTCTAGCACCTGGAGAGCCAATCTTGGGTCTTATATGTCTGACTCGGAAGTTTTGGTCAGTACAAGTTGGTACTGGGCTCTCAGGACCATAAGCTGGACAGTGTTGAGTCTTTCTTTTACAAAGTTTGTTAATCTGTTTATTATACATGGTCCTATAGTGAGTAAGAGAAGTATACTTATGAATGGTCCTATGAGGGGCACTAGAAGGGAGTACATGGAGGAATTCCACCAGCTGTTGGCAGCTGAGGTGAATTGTTGTTTCTGCAATTCTAGGCTAAGTTTATGTAGCTGTTGGACTCGCGTTTCTCCGAGTCCAGATTCATTTATGTAGAAACAACAATCTTCTCTGAGGAAAAGACAGGTCCCTCCTTTTTCTGCCGTTAACAGGTCTAGTGCACGGCGGTTTTGTAAAGTAACTTGGGCAAGGGAAGTCAATTGTCTCTGTAATGAGGCAAGGGATTCGGTGGAAGCTTCCATAGCTATGGAGAATTGGTGAGAGAGCTTTGCAGTGCTGATAAGGGA
Organism: Trachypithecus francoisi; assembly: GCF_009764315.1. Lineage (NCBI taxonomy): Eukaryota > Metazoa > Chordata > Mammalia > Primates > Cercopithecidae > Trachypithecus > Trachypithecus francoisi. Next base: position 98,797,663 of record NW_022681468.1, read on the forward strand.
GTGACCTAAAGCTCCTCCGGCTAGTCCTGCAGCAACTAAGGACGTGGTGAGTGAGACTCCGGCTACTAAGGGGAGGAATATAGCTCGTTTTGGTCTAGGGAAAGGGGCGGAGTCCCACCTGGAAAATTCTGCGGGGGTGTGCAAGGTCAGTTGGGGGACTAGCGTGACAGGGAGACACAGTAGGGTTATAGTGGCCTGAGTGGAAAGGTTCTTATATAGGGTCCCATTGCACCAGAAGAAAGAACCGGGAGGGGCAAAGAGGGTTGAGTTGGGAGTGGAAGTTGTATTACAGAGGGTAGTGCCGGCATTGGAATAACAAAAGGAAACTTGTGTCTGTCCAGGGTTTAGGAACAAGGGGACGTCAGGGATCGGGGGTGGTATGTGGCTGTTGTTAGGGCTTAGGCTGAGAGAAGCGTTAGACGGGCCTGGAAGTGGAACTGCCGTTAACGGCAGTTGCCCTAGAGCCGCGCAGAAAAAGCATGCAGAGAGATTGCCTAGGCCAGTGGCGTTTGCGATTTCTAACCCTTCTCTTAATAGGGATAACCAGGAAAAGGGGCGGGTAGGAGTTAAAGTTGAAAGCTGGACATTTAATTCCCTCTCTTGGTTCTGTTTAGCTGCATGTAGGGTGGTCTGGATCTGAACAAGGGAACGCCAGAGAAAGAGACGGCTACTAGGCCAGGTTGTCCCTGAAGTCAAGTACATGGCCCCTTTTTGCTGAGAAGTCCAGCGGGGGTCCCAGGGGTCCCAGATAACCCAGGTGTAGCCTGATGTGGTTTTAAAAAAATGGTGTGACTGCTACGTTTGACTGGACAGGGACTCAGAAGTTTTTAGGATTTTAACAGTGTGGATTTTGCAGGACCTATATGGGCAGCCGACACTTTGTTCTACCCATGAGTTATTACAATAAGAGAGTGATTGGTCAAAGAGAAAACAAATTGCGGGTGCTGCCTTTCCTGGTTGGTGTTTAAAATCAGTGAAATTTAGATGGATGGGAGTGTTACAACCCCCAGGGGGACAGTCAGCAGTGCCTAATACAGAGCCCTTTTGTTCTGTCTGAGCATAATTGGTCCAGTTCTCAGTCAGGAAGAAACGCCAAGCGAAAGGGGATGTTGCCGGGTTTGCCTGGGTCTCCCCACAGGGGATCCATAAGAGTAGAAAGAGTTATAAAGGAGGTAGGTGTCATAGTTACAGTTTGGGTTGTTGACGGCGTAGAACAAGTTTTAGAGGGTTTAGAGTTTCTTGTCGGTGGCGTTTGACGAGGACCCAGTCTCCCGGTTTGTATTGATGTGGAATGGGTGGAGGCCCACCTTCATATAGTTCTTTTAGCTTGGGCCAGACTTCCTCATGAACTCTCTGTAGGGCTTGTAAGGAAAACAAAAGTTCAAGACCATTATCTGTGTCAGCTTTGAGGAGATTGTCTTTAAGGTTAGGGAGGATAGGGGTGGTTTGCCATACATTATTTCATAAGGGGTAAGTCCTAGTTTATAAGGCGAATTACATGCCCGGAACAGAGCGTAGGGGAGGAGGACTACCCAGTTAGCGCCAGTCTCCATGGTCAATTTAGTTAGGGTCTCTTTTAATATTCTATTCATTCTTTCTACCTGACCTGAGCTTTGGGGTCGATAAGCACAATGCAGTTTCCAATTAGCCCCAAGGATGGAAGCCAGTTCCTGACTTACCTTTGCGGTGAAGGCCGGCCCATTATCCGACCCTATCATGACTGGAAAGCCGTACCTGGGCAGGATCTCTTCTAGGATCGTTTTGGCTACAATTTGTGCAGTTTCTTTCTTTGTCGGGAAAGCTTCTGCCCATCCTGAAAATGTATCTATAAAAACTAGTAAATATCTGTATCCATATTTTCCCGGCTTTATTTCTGTGAAGTCAATTTCCCAATATATACCAGGTCTATCTCCCCTTTGTCTTTTTCCCGAGGTCTGGGCCCCGTGACTGGCGTTATTGAGTTGGCATACTACATGGTTTTTAACGGTGGCGTCTATTTTTTCAGGGGCGTTTTTAATTTTTTAGTCCAGTGTGTTGAATCAAATCTAACATCCGCCGCGGGCCCAGATGAGTGCTTCGGTGGATTTGTGCTATTACTCACTGCCCCAACCTGTCTGGGAGAATGGTATTGTTGTTAGAATCTTTCCACCACTGATTACTGACCTGTGTTCCGGGGAGTTTATTTATCCACTGGAGGTCTTCTGAGTATTCTGGGTGAAAAGGCAACTCTCTGGGCCCAGGATCAGGCAGCTGGAGGGTCAGTAGCTGGGGGGTGGTTTTAGCCACGTCCTTTGCAGCCTGATCAGCCAGGTTGTTACCTCGAGTGACTGGGTTAGTGGCCTTTTGATGTCCCGGACAGTGGACGATAGCCAGCTTTCTGGGTTCCCAAAGGACAGCCAGAAGATTTAAGATTTCTTCTTCATTTTTAACGTCTTTTCCTTCAGCTGTGAGAAGTCCCCTCTCTCTGTATATAGCCCCATGTATGTGGGCGGTGGCAAATGCATACCAGCTGTCAGTATACACTGTTAGTTTACGGTCTTTGCCTAGTTTCAGGGCTTGTGCCAAGGCTATTAACTCAGCTTTTTGAGCTGATGTTCCTGGAGGTAAAGGCTCAGCCCAAATTATCTCAGTCTCTGAGGTTACCGCCGCCCCCACATACCTCTGTCCTTGGTGAACGAAGCTGCTTCCATCAGTGAACCAGATGAGATCTGCATCCGGCAGCGGTCGGTCCTGGAGGTCTTCTCTGACTCCATGCACCTGGGCTAGTATTTCAGCACAGTTGTGGAGCGGCTTACTTAAGTCTGGGTCTGGCAACAGTGATGCTGGGTTTAGGGTTGTCGGAGGCTTAAATGTTATTCTGAGGGGGTTTAGCAACAGCCCTTGGTAATGGGTAAGCCAAGCATTGCTGAGCCATTGGTCAGGGGGTTGTCGGAGAATGCCTTCGACAGCATGGGGGGTGGTGACTTGTAATTCTTGGCCCATAGCCAGTTTGTTAGCATCTTTGACCATCAGGGCCGTTGCAGCAATCATCCGGAGGGAAGGAGGCCATCCTGCAGCTACCGGGTCCAGTCTCTTTGAGAGGTATGCAACCGGTCTGCGCCAGGGACCTAAATTTTGAGTTAATACTGCTTTCGCTATGCCCCGGCTTTCGTCCACGTATAAGTGGAAAGGCTTAGAGACATCCGGAAGACCCAGCGTGAGGGCCGAGAGCAGAGCAGTTTTGATTTGCTGAAAAGCTTGCTCAGCCTCTTCAGTCCAATTGAAGGGCTGCTGTTCTTTGGTAGCCTGATAGAGGGGTTTTGCCAATTCAGCGAAGCCAGGTATCCAGAGTCTGCAGAACCCTGCAGATCCCAGGAATTCTCTTACCTGCCGTGTTGACTGCAGTCTGGGGATCTGTAGGACAGTTTCTTTCCGAGCATTTGTTAGCCAACGCTGTCCCCCTTTAAGTAGATACCCCAAGTAGGTTACCTCTGGCCTGCAGATCTGGGCCTTTTTAGCTGAGGCTCGATAACCTAGGTTTCCCAAGGTTTTCAGGAGATCTTTTGTTCCTTGGATGCAGGCCTCTGGAGACTTTGCTGCTATTAAGAGATCATCAACATACTGCAAGAGAGTTATACTGGGGTGTTGGCGTCGGTACTCACCCAAGTCTTCGTGGAGGGCTTCATCAAACAGAGTTGCGGAGTTCTTGAATCCTTGTGGCAGTCTGGTCCACGTCAGTTGGCCACTTATGCCTCTCTCAGTGTCTGTCCACTCAAAGGCAAATATTTCCTGGCTTTTAGGGGCTAAAGGCAGGCTAAAAAAAGCATCTTTTAGGTCTAGAACAGTATACCATTGATTTTTCAGGACTCAAGGTACTCAGGAGGGTGTATGGATTTGGCACCGTCAGGTGTATGTCCATTACCCTTTTATTGACTTCTCTTAAGTCTTGTACCGGCCTATATTCTTTACTGTTGGGTTTTTGTATTGGTAGCAGCGGAGTGTTCCATGGCGAGTGGCAGGGGCGTAGGACTCCATGATCTAGGAGTCGGTGGATGTGTGGTATAATTCCCTCTTTGGCTTCCAGGGCCATTGGGTATTGGCACACGCGAACAGGGTCCATCCCGGGCTTAAGCTCAACAAAAATGGCGAGACGGTGCTTTGCTAGCCCTAGCCCTCCTGTTTCTGCCCAAGCCTCCGGGAAGCTCTGGAGCCAGGAGTCTATATTCTGGTTAGGAGGCGTTAACTCCTGGTGAAGCCGGTACTCATCCTCTAGAGTTACGGTAAGAACAGATAGTGGCCTGTTTTGGGAGTCAGTCACTTTGGGTCCTTCTGGTTGAAAATGGATTTGGGCCCCCATTTTTGTCAACAGATCCCTCCCCAACAGAGGACAAGGGCTGTCAGGGATGACCAGGAAGCTATGGGACACTTTCCCGGTTCCCAAGTTTACTGCTCTCTGGGTTGTCCATGGATATTTCTTGGTTCCTGTGGCCCCTTGAACCCAGGAGGAGTTGGAAGATAACTTTCCATAGGGCTTGACTAAGACCGAATGTTGTGCCCCGGTATCGACCAGGAACTGGACTGGGGACCCCTCCACTTGTAAAGTTACCCTAGGTTCGGGGAGGGGATCTGAACCCCGTCCCCCCAGTCTGGATCTTGAGTAACTAGTATCGGCATAGATTTGGGCTGCCATTGCCCTTGGCCTGGCTGGCGCTGTTTCTTTTTGGGGCAGTCTTTTATCCAGTGACCAATTTCTTTACAGTATGCACACTGGTCTTTACTCAGATTGCGCCTAGGGGCACGGGTGGACTGGGTGCTTCCTGGTGGTGGTGGTTCTTTTTGGACGACCGCCGCCAGGACCTTGGTCATTTTCTCAGTGGCCCTAATTTGTCTTTCTTCTGGAGCATCTCTGTTGTTATAAACTCTCTGTGCTATGCGAAGGAGGTCCTGGACCTGTTTTTCCTTCAAATCTTCTAATTTTTGTAGCTTTTTTTTAATATCTGGGGCCGCCTGGTTGACAAAGGACATAACAACTGCTGCCTGATTTTCAGGGGCCTCTGGATCTATAGGTGTATACTGTCTAAAGGCTTCCATTAGTCTTTCTAGATAAACAGCGGGGCTTTCTGTCTTTCCCTATAAAACAGAATATACCTTAGCCAAATTAGTGGGCTTGCGAGCTGCAGCTCGGAAACCCGCCATTAGAGTCTGGCGATAAACGAGTAGCTTTCCCCTACCTTCTGCTGTATTGTAGTCCCACATTGGCCTGGTCAAGGGAAATGCTGCATTAATGAGGTCGGGGTTTGCAGTCGGTTGACCGTCATCTCCCAGAACCAACTTTCTAGCCTCTACCTGGATTCTCTCCCGTTCCTCCGTTGTGAACAGAATGCGGAGGAGCTGTTGGCAGTCATCCCAGGTGGGCTGATGAGTGAACATGACACTGTCTAGAAGGGCTGTTAAATCCTTGGGGTTATCAGAGAACCGGGCATTCTGAGTTTTCCAGTTGTACAGGTCACTGGTAGAGAATGGCCAATACTGGAGTCTAGGGTTGCCTGTGTCATCGGGGGGTCCTATTTCCCTTACGGGGAGCGCTACAGTGGAATCGGGAAGTCGCGGAGATGCCTCGCGCTGGACACGCCCATGCGTTCGTCCCGCCGGCCCTCCCGAGCCATGTTCACTTCCGGTTTCCCCTGGCACCGCTGCCGCTTCTCGGCCCTCATGGCTTCTTGGGAGTGCGGCCGTAGAGCTGCGCAATCTCCTGCGCATGCCGCACGCACAGGCCCGTGACGAAGCGGCACTGATTGGCCAGAAGTGCCAGCAGGCCCCCGCCCCGCACCCCCGCCAGCCAGGCGGCCAGCAGCCTCTGTGGGAACATGCCGCCTCCCATGGGGCCCGCCACGAGCCCCCAGGGCCCTAGGAACCAGCCCGGCCGGGCACAGGTGGTGGTCTGCAGCGTCCCCCTAACTGGCCGGCCACGAACTCGTCTCACGGTCCCGCGGCCAGGAGCCGCCGCTCGTCTCTCTCTGCAGCCACCGCTGAGGAAGTGTCCCCTCTGAGGGGAGAGTCGGTCATGGCAGCAGATGCCGGGATGGCTCCCCGACTGCTACACCGCGCCCTCCTGGGCTGGGGCCGCAGACCAGTCGGCCCTCTGGCTCCTCGGCGACCTCCAGCGGGCGCCGGAGGCCGGGATGCAGGGCGCGCGACAGAGAGGAGACGGACAGCTCAGGAAGGCTCCCGCGTGTTCCGCGACTAGGGTTTTACAGGGTTGAGAAGTCAGCAGAAAGGGAGCTAGCCACAGGGGCGGATTTTCCACCAGATCCTGCCAGACCAAAATATAGGGGATCTGATCTGGGTGTCCCGAACGACCTGGCAGGAAAACCCTTGATTTTACCTGGAGGATAATGGGGAGGCAAAAGGTTCCCTCGGCTGGCCAGCCTACACCAAAGGTGGGCCACTCAGAGCGACAGAGGGTTATTAATTTTCCCTTTTTAAGTTCTATACTGAGATCATGCCCCCTTGCTTTCACATCTTTAAAATTATTGACAAGGAGAGAAAGTGGTGTGGTCTGGGAGTTGCCCATTCCGAGGAAGTCCTGTTGATAGAAGATGGGTGGTAAGGGATATTAGTACCTGGTACAGGACTGGCTCCACGGCTTCTGTAAATCAAGGTAAATTAGTAGGAGGTGCACAACAGATAACCAACAACTAAGATATATTGATCGCTAGTGTGTCTCGGGCTTAGGACCCGACCAGAAGCAGATGGGCCACAGAATACAGAGCCCCAGATGAGTACCGGAGGACATCTCCTACCGGCCTCCACTGACTGTCCTATAGCGCGTCCGCCGGGACTAGATCAGTCTCATATACAGACCCCGCGGGATTATTCAGAGGCAGACAGACAACATATAGACAGAGCCGGCTTACTCACTTTTGCGATGACCCGTTGGCCTGGGGTCTGGTGGGCTTATGGGCAATCCTAGACGAGCCCCCAAATGTAATGCCCAGACCCGCGATGACCCAGAAGCAACCACCAGAGTCCAGAGACAAAGCCAAGCGGCAGGGATCACTTTATTTCAAGTTCGAACTCGGATCTCTCCGGCCAGGCATCAGATCCTAGGGAGAGACCCTGAGCTTGGTGCTCTGCTGCCTTTTATAGTCAGACACAAACAAGTTACAGCAAGTTACAGAGTCACTGGGAATTTTTACAGTTGTAGGTTTACAATTGGCTGACATTTAAAGTTGAACATTAGTCAGTTCATTGGTTCCCGCCCTTTGACCAAACCACAAACGGCCGTTGTTCTGCTGGGACTTTCCAGATAACTGTGTTGTTTTTGCATTAGGGGGAGTTTCCTGACTTTTTCTGACCTCTGATATTCAGTATTTTTCCACTTCTCAGGACCTATATTTATTATGTTTGCAACCATATAAAATATGTGTACAATATATTCATATGTAGCAGATACTCTGCTGAAGATGTAACTTGTGAGTTTTATTTTCACTGCTTTTCCAGAGAATGCCAGAAAGTCTGCCCCTGGGTAGCTGACTCCCCATGGAGCTCCCCTTCCTCTAGGGAAAGTAAAAGGAATTTAGCTATTTGAAAGGGCTGGTCTCCCAACTGGAGACAATCAGGCTCTATTGTCAGGGAAGGTGGGGGACCCTTGACCTACCTTTACGTATGAAAGGGCACACCAAGGATGCCCAAAAAACTATTGGAAGTCACTCTTGGGGGAATTTTGTAGCTCTATAGTCCAGGAAGGAATTAGAATAAGCCCATTTGGGAATGATAGTAAGAGGAGTTAAAATTTTAAGAAGTAGCCGGGCGCGGTGGCTCAAGCCTGTAATCGCAGCACTTTGGGAGGCCGAGACGGGTGGATCACGAGGTCAGGAGATCGAGACCATCCTGGCTAACATGGTGAAACCCCGTCTCTACTAAAAAAATACAAAAATCTAGCCGGGCGAGGTGGCGGGCGCCTGTAGTCCCAGCTACTGCGGAGGCTGAGGCAGGAGAATGGCGTAAACCCGGGAGGCGGAGCTTGCAGTGAGCTGAGATCCGGCCACTGCACTCCAGCCCGGGCGACAGAGCGAGACTCCATCTCAAAAAAAAAAAAAAAAAAAAAATTTTAAGAAGTAAAAATAGAACAAGCCAAGTCTGGTTTAAGAGTTGGAAACACCTGGGCAAGGCCGGGCGCGGTGGCTCATGCTTGTAATCCCAGCATTTTGAGAGGCTGAGGTGGGCGGATCACGAGGTCAGGAGATCGAGACCACAGTGAAATCCTGTCTCTACTAAAACTACACAAAATTAGCCGGGCGTGGTGGCAGGCGCCTGTAGTCCCAGCTACTCTGAGACAGTTGAGGCAGGAGAATGTTGTGAACCCGGGAGGCGGAGCTTGCAGTGAGCCGAGATCACACCACTGCACTCCAGCCTGGGCGACAGAGCGAGACTCCGTCTCAAAAAAAAAAAAAAAAAAAGGAAAACACCTGGGCAAGAAAGAAAATGTTGTTATTGTCTGGAATGGGTTTTCCTCTGAGCCAGTCCTGACATAGTGCTGGTGCTGGCGGCGGGCTTGCGGGGCAAGGCCTGGGGGGGCCTGAAAGGGCTGGGCACTATGAATGAAGCCCTGGGAACTGGTAAGGACTCTTGATTAGCTGGTGCTGGGACAGCAGAATTCTAACTCTCTTGCCAGCAGTTACCGCCTTGGTGGGAACGCGCAGGAGCAGCAAAGAGTGACACCTTGTGGTGGTCAAGAGCAAGGGCAGAAACAGCCACAGACCAGAGCTAGGGACGCGTGGGCTCAGCTACAAGAGGTATGAATGTCCACAGGACTCCTTTGTGCATTACATATGCCTCAGGTTCCTGGGCAATCTCAGAGAAGGAGTAGCTCTAAGAAGGAGGTAACTGGCTAATTCAGTAGTTAAAGGATAGAACTAGTTTTTTTTTGTTTGTTTGTTTGAGAGGAGTCTCGCTCGGTCGCCCTGGCTGGGGTGCAGTGGCACGATCTCAGGCTCACTGCAAGCTCCGCCTCCCGGGATCATGCCATTCTTCTGCCTCAGCCTCCTGAGTAGCTGGGACTACAGGCGCCCGCCACCACGCCCGGCTAATTTTTTGTAGTTTTAGTAGAGACGGGGTTTCACTGTGGTCTCGATCTCCTGACCTTGTGATCCGCCCGCCTCAGCCTCCCAAAGTGCTGGGATTACAGGCGTGAGCCACTGTGCCCGGCCAGGATAGAACTAGTTTTTAAAAAAGTTTTAAGTGCATCCTGATTGTTATGGTACAACTGGCCACTGTTGGGGTTCAGAAAACAATAGCCTAAAATGAGAACCTCAGCAGCAGCTTCCTAAGCAAACGTTTTCCTCTGACTTTCTCTTCCATTCCTTTCTCTCAGTACCATTCTCCCCCAAGATTAGCCATAAAAATGAGAGTCCCTTTTCCCTATAGTCAGCCATAAAACTTAAAAATACTACTCTAGGCCGGGCGTAGTGGCTCACACCTGTAATCCCAACACTTTGGGAGGCTGAGGAGGGCAGATCACAAGGTCAGGCGTTCAAGACCAGCCTGGCCAACATGAAGAAACCCCATCTTTACTAAAACTACAAAAATTAGCTGAGCGTGGTGGCACATGCCAGTAGTCCCAGCTATTTGGGAAGCTGAGGCAGGAGAATCGCTTCAACCCAGGAGACAGAGGTTGCAGTGAACCGAGATCATACCACTGCACTCCAGCCTGGGTGAGGGAGTGAGACTCCATCTCAAAAAAGCAAAACAAAACAACTACTCGAATTTTTCCTCCATCTTTCTGTGTCAAACTGCCCATAAAGAAACTAACTGGGTGGGGTGCAGTGGCTCAGGCCTATAATACCAGCACTTTGGGAGGCTGAGGCAGGCAGATGACATGAGGTCAGGAGTTTGAGACCAGCCTGGCCAACGTGGTGAAACCCTGTCTCTACTAAAAAATACAAAAATTAGCCAGTGATGGTGGCGCGTGCCTATAGTCCCAGCTACTCGGGAGGCTGAGGTGGGAGAATGACTTGAATCTAGGAGGTGGAGGTTGCAATGAGCCGAGATCATGCCACTGCACTCTAGCCTGGGTGACAGAGTGAGACTCTGTCTCAAAAAAAAAAAAAAAGATAAAGAAATTATCTGGATGGGTGCAGTGGCTCGTGTTTGTAATCCCAGCACTTTGGGAGGCAGAGGCAAAAGTTTGATTGAGCCGGGAGTTCAAGACCCAGCCTGGACAATATAGGGAGACTCCCTGTCTTTACAAAAATAGAAATTAAAAAATTAGCCTGCTGTGGCGGTGCACTCTAGTGGTTCCAGCTACTTGGGAGGCTGAGGTGGGAGGATTACTTTAGCCCAGAAGGCTGAGGCTGCAGTATGCCGGGATCATGCCACTGTACTTTAGCCTGGTGACAGAGCAAGACCCAGTCTCAAGAAAAAAAAAATTATCTGACTTACCTTGTTTGACTGTAGATCATAAGACCTCCATTCCCAAGAGGTCCCTGCCCCTTATCCAGAAGGAAGGAATGCTGCAGAGAAAGGCCAAGAATCTGGAGAGACAGGCCTGGCTGGGTTTCCCCACTCAGTCTATTAGCAGTAGACCATACCCCTTCTGTCCAGTAATATGCATATATATATATATATATATCTTTTTTTTTGAGATGGAGTCTTGCTCTGTTGCCCAGGCTGGAGTGCAGTGGCGCGATCTTGGCTCACTGCAACCTCCATCTCCCGGGTTCAAGTGATTCTCCTGCCTCAGCCTCCTGAGTAGCTAGAATTACAGGCACACGCCACCATACCCAGCTAATTTTGTATTTTTAGTAGAGATGGAGTTTCTTCATGGATAGAGCTATTTTAACTGGGGTGATATATATCTCATTGTAGTTTTGCTATGCATTTCCATTATGAGTAATGAGATGAAGGATTTTTTCATAACTGTTGGCCATTTGTATGTCTTATTTTTTATTTTTTATTTTTTCCGAGATGGGGTCTTGCTCTGTCACCCAGGCTGGAGTGCAATGGCACGATCTCAGCTCACTGCAACCTTCGCCTTCTGGGTTCAAGTGATTCTCCTGCCTGAGTCTCCCAAGTAGCTGGGATTACAGGTGCCCACTACCACACCCAGCTAATTTTTTTGTATTTTTAGTAGAGACGGGGTTTCACCATGTTGGCCAGGTTGGTCTCGAACTCCTGACCTCAGGTGATCCACCCCCCCTTCAGCCTCCCAAAGCGCTGGGATTACAAGTGTGAGCCACCGCGCCTGGCCCAATCATATTTTTACATGGCTCTCCATACTTTGTTAAACCTAAGCATAAAAATGGACAATTCCACCTGTATCTTTGAGTCTTCATTAATTGCATACTTGCTAAATAAATCTGTGTGCTTTTTCTCCTATTAACCTGCCTTTTCCAAGTTGATTTTTCAGGGAAACTTCAGAAGGCCAAGAAGAACTTATCCTCTTGGACTCTACACCATACACATATACATTAAAAAAAAAAAAAAAAAAAAAGGCCTGGTGCGTTGGCACATGCCTGTAATCCCAGCACTTTGGGAGGCTAAGGCGGGGGGGTCACCTGAGGTCAGGATTTCGAGACCAGCCTGGCCAACATGGCAAAACCCCGTCTCTATTAAAAATACAAAACTTAGCTGGGCGTGGTGGTGTGCATCTGTAATCCCTGCTACTCGGGAGGCTGAGGCAGGAGAATCGCTTGAACTGGGTAGGTGGAGGTTACAGTGAGCCGAGATCGTGCCACTGGACTCTAGCCTGGGCGACAGAGTGAGACCATGTCTCCAATAAATAAATAAATAAATAAATAAATATATGTAGAAATCAACCTCATTTTTTTTAAATGGCTGAATAGAATTCCAAGGTATAGATGTCCCATATGTTTTAAAGCTAGGCCTCTGTCCACAAACATTTAAATAATTTAGTTGTTTTTCTGCTTTTGGTTATAAATATTGCTGTAATAAACATTCTTATACATATATTGTCATATTTTTGTGATTACATCTATATGATATATTCCAATTTATACTATAACCAACAGTATGAAAGTGAATTATTTTCTTACCAACACCATTGTGTATTATTACACTTAAAAAAATTTGCCCATACCCAACACTATAGGATAAATATTATGTGTATGTGTGTGTGTGTATGTGTGTGTGTATATATATATATATGCTTTCATTTGCATTTTAAAGATTATTAATGGGCTGGGCACGGTGGCTCACGCCTCTAATCCTAACATTTTAGGAGGTCGATGGGGGTGGATCACTTGAGGTCAGGTGTTTGAGACCAGCCTGGCCAACATGGTGAAACCCTGTCTCTACTAAAAAAAAACAAAAAATTAGCCAGGCACGAGGATTGCTTGAACCCATGAGCTGGAGGTTGCAGTGAGCCGAGATCATGCCACTGCACTCCAGCCTGGGTGATAGAGTGAGGCTCTGTCTAAAAAAATTAATGGTTTGGCGTGTGGTGGCTCACACCTGTAATCCTAACATTTTGGGAGGCTGAGGTGGGAGGATTGCTTGAGGCCACGAGTTCAAGACCAGCCTGGGCAACATAGCAAGAACTTATCTCTACAAAAAAATAAAAACATTAGCTGGGTGTAGGGCATGTACCTGTAGTCCCAGCTACTTGAGAGGCTGAGGCTGGAAGATCACTTGTGCCAGGAATTTGAGGTTGCAGTGAGCTGAGATGGTGCCACTGCACTCCAGCCTGGGCGACAGAGCAAGACTCCATCTTGGAGAAAAAAAAAAAAAATTCAAGTTGCTTGTGTGTATATGAAGCGAATCAAACACACAGTAGTAAAAGCCCACTAAGGGAACAATAAAGCCATTAAGGGAACAGTCTTTGGCACCAGACCATTCTCTGAGGATGTTTCCATCTCCAGGCCATGTGGTTCGGTAAATCTTATACTTAGTGGCTTTAATATTTGTAATAGGTGTAGCTTGGGAGCAGCAGTCTGGTTTGACAAGCTGGTTAGGGAACTTATCTTAAATCCACTTTTGCTTGCCAAGAGTCACTGCTTTTACTGAAGTTTACAAGATTTTTTTTTCTTTCCAATGGCCAATTAATTATTTTAGGGATAATTTTCTTCCTATAAACCAAACAGCCAGGGGGCTACAAATATATATGCATGTATACATGTGTATGTATTTAAATTTTTTCCCTCCCTTGTTTTTCCTTCCAGTCTTTATAATTAGTCTTTATTTGTAACAGTTTGGGGGCATTGAAGATTACGGAGATAAGTCCCCTCTAAAACATACTCTGTCCCAAGTCACTCCAGCACCACTCTTGTCTCTGTGTCTTGGCAAGGACCACCCCACACTGGGGCTGCCTCTGAGTCATTTTGTGTAGCCCGGAGCACCCCTGTGTCCTCCCACAAGTATTCTTGAATAGCACAGTTCAGAATAGGGCGTGGGAACTGGCTAGAGGTTGTAAATCCATTCTCCTTCCTCCTCTTGGCTTAGAAGGGGCTGGAACAGGGCCTGGGGTATCCAGTCCTGGACAAGTTCAGGCCAGCACAGGAGAACTAAGAGAAAAGCCAGTGTCCTCCAAGGCTAAAGGGTCTCCCTCTGTCACACTTAATGCAAACCATTAATACAAAATGCAAGCAATACTGGCCTTGGGGGATGAAATAAACCATTCTAAAAAAAAAAAAAATTCCTGCTGTAGCTTTTCTTTTTACATGGGCATGCATCATGTGATACTTGATTTCACAATTATTTACTGACACTTTCTTGGACTGAATTTCACTCCTCCCTCTTTTAAGTCAACAATTCCCTGATCCTACTCCCCAGTGTCTCTGTCTGGGCATTTTTAATTTTTTTTTTTGAGACGGAGTGTTGCTCTGTCACCCAGGCTGGAGTGCAGTGGTGTGATCTCAGTTCACTGCAACCTCTGCCTCCCAGGTTCAAGCAATTCCCCTGCCTCAGCTTCCCAAGTAGCTGGGATTACAGGTGTGCACCACTATGCCCGGCTAATTTTTTGTTTGTTTGTTTTTGTTTTTTTGAGACAGAGTCTCGCTCTGTCACCCAGGCTGGAGTGCAGTGGTGTGATCTCAGTTCACTGCAACCTCTGCCTCCCAGGTTCAAGCAATTCCTCCCAAGTAGCTGGGACTTCCAAGTAGCTGCCTCAGCCTCCCAAGTAGCTGGGACTACAGGCGCCCACCACCACGCCTGGCTAATTTTTTTGTATTTTTAGTAGAGGCAAGGTTTCACCACGTTAGCCAGGATGGTCTCAATCTCCTGACCTTGTGATCCGCCCACCTTGGCCTCCCAAAGTGCTGGGATTACAGGGGTGAGCCACTGTGCCCAGCCAATTTTTTTGTATTTTTAGTAGAGACGGGGTTTCACCATGTTGGCCAGGCTGGTCTCGAACTCCTGACTTTGTGATCTGCCAACTTCAGCCTCCCAAAGTGCTGGGATTACAGGCGTGAGCCATCATGCCTGGCCTTTTTTTTTTTTTTTTTTTTTTTAATTAGAGATGAGGTCTCACTATGTTGTTCAGGCTGGTCTCAAATGCCTGACTTCACGTGATCCACCCACCTCAGCCTCCCAAAATGCTGGGATTACAGGCATGAGCCACTGCGCCCAGCCTGGTATTCTTAAGATGAGCACCCCTTTAGCCTTTTCCTTCTCCTTAGACCAGTCTTACAATATTCTACAACACTGCCTGATGATCTTTTCCCAATCACATTTAGTGGCCCTGAGTCCATGACACAACCAGCAAAAATGAGACACATACCCTATGTGGGCCCAGAAGAGACTTGTTTCTTATTCTGGCATTAGGGAGTAGTTTGGATGAAGCAACGATGGAGGTCTTAGGTGGAGCAGGTACTTCCTGCATCCTCAGAGCCCAAAGGTACTCTCTGCTTCAATACCTGAGACTTATCTGCTGGGAAGTGGAGGCTGAATCATTGGCCCTGATCATAACTGGTTGTTATGCAGAGTAGCTGAATGGAAAAAACAAACAAACAAAAAAAACAAGACCTGATGATATGTTGCCTACAAGAAACATTTCACCTACAAAGACCCACATAGACTGAGAATAAAAGGATGGAAAAAGATGCTCCACGCCAATGTAAACTGATAAAGAGAAGGAGTGGCTATACTTACATTAGACTAAATAGATTTCAAGACAAAAACTATAAGAAGAAACAAAGAAGATTATTATATAATGATAAAGGGGTCACTCAGCAAGGGGATATAACAATTTTAAATAGATATGCACCCAACACTAGAGCACCCAGATATATAAAGCAAACACTATTACAGCTAAAGAGAGAGATAGACCCCAATACAATAATAACTGGAGACCTCAACAGCCTATTTTCAGCATTGGACAGATCTTCTGGATAGAAAATCAACAAAGAAACATTAGACTTAATCTGCACTGTTGACCAAATGGAACTAATAGATATTTACAGAATGTTGCATCCAATGGCTACAGAATACACATTCTTTTCCTCAGCACATGGATCATTCTCAAGGATAGACCATATCTTAGGTCACACAACAAGTCTTTTTTTTTTTTTTTTTTTTTTTTTTGAGACAGAGTCTTGCTCTGTCACCCAGGCTGGAGTGCAGTGGCCGGATCTCAGCTCACTGCAAGCTCCACCTCCCGGGTTTACGCCATTCTCCTGCCTCAGCCTCCCGAGTAGCTGGGACTACAGGTGCCCGCCACCTCACCCGGCTAGTTTTTTTTTGTAATTTTTAGTAGAGACAGGGTTTCACCATGTTAGCCAGGATGGTCTCGATCTCCTGACCTCGTGATCCGGCCGTCTCGGCCTCCCAAAGTGCTGGGATTACAGGCTTGAGCCACCACGCCTGGCCAACACACAACAAGTCTTAATACATTTTAAAAAATTGAAGTAATGTCACACATCTTCTCTGACCACAATGGAATAAAACTAGAAATTAATAACAAGAGAAATTTTGGAAACATACAAACACATGAAGATTAAATAATGTCCTCTGGAATGACCAGTGGGTCGATTAAGAAATTAAGAAGGAAATGGAAACATTTCTTGAAACAAATGATAATGGAAACACAACATACCAAAACCTATGGGATACAGCAAAAGCAGTACTAAGAGGGAAGTTTATGGCAATAAACCCTTACCTTAAAAAAGTAGAAAAACAGGCCCGGCATGGTGGCTTATGCCTGTAATCCCAGCACTTTGGGAGGCTGAAGTGGGCAGATCACTTGAGGTCAGGAGTTTGAGACCAGTCTGATCAACATGGAGAAACCCCGTCTCTACTAAAAATACAAAATTAGCCAGGCGTGGTGGCGTATGCCTGTAGTCCCAGTTACTTCGGAGGCTGAGGCAGGAGAATCACTTGAACCCAGGAGGCAGAGGTTGTAGTGAGCCGAGATCACACCATTGCCCTCCAGCCTGGACAACAAGAGCGAAACTCCATCTTAAAACAAAAACAAAAACAAAAAACAAGTAGAAAAACATCAAATAAACAATGTAACAATGCATCTTAAAGAAATAGAAAAGCAAGAGCAATCCAAACCCAAAATTAGTAGAAGAAAAGAACAAAGATCAGAGCAGGAATAAGTGAAATTGAAATGCAGAAAACAATAAAAAAATCAATGAAATGAAAAGTTGGTTTTTTGAAAAGATAAACAAATTTGACGAACTTTTAGCCTAAGACTAAGAAAAAAAGAGAGAAGACCCAAATATATAAAATAAGAGATGAAAAAGGAAACATGACCATTGATACCACAAAAATTCAAAGGATCATCAGTGAGTCAATATTATAAGCAAGTACATGCAAAAAATAGGAAAACCTAGAAAAAATGGATGAATTCCTAAACATATTCAGCCTACCAAGATTGAACAATGATGAAATGCAAAACCTGAACAGACCAACAACAAATAATGAGATCAAAGCTGTAATAAAAAGTCTCCCAGCAAAGAAAAGCCTGGGACCTGATGGCTTCACTGCTGAATTTTACCAAACATTTAAAGAGAACTAATACCAACCTTACCCAAACTACTCCAAAAATAGCGGCAGAGGGAATACTTCCAAACTCATTCTACAAGGCTAGTATTACCCTGATACCACAATGAAAGATACATCCAAAAAATAAAACTACAGGCCAATATCACTGAGGAATATTGATGCAAAAATCCTCAACAAAATATTAGTAAATTGAATTCGACAACACATTAAAAAGATCATTCATCATGACCAAGTGGGATTTATCCCAGGGATGCAAGGATAATTCAACATACCCAAATCAATCAATGTGATACATTGAAAGAAATCAGGCACATTCCTCAGTCCTGGGCCCAGTACAAACACCATATATCTCTCAATTTCCTGGGCCCAGTACAAACACCATATATCTCTCATATCTCTCAACTTCCTGAGCCCAGTACAAACACGTCCCACCATCTATCTCAACTTTAGGAAAACACCACCTGGAAAAATCCCTGATAACGACACAGCCGTTTGTAGTTTTACTGAAAGCACGGGAACCAATAGATCACCGCTAAATGTACAACTTAATATGTTAACCAATTGTAATGCTGTAACCTAAAGAATTCCCTTGTTCCTCTGTAACCTTACAAGTCCTATTGACATCGGGCTATAAAAAAGCAAGCGCACGCATTGTTCGGGGCCCTCTTGTATGTTGTGGAACAGAGGGACCAAGTTCGAACTTGCAGTAAAGATCCTCGCCGCTTGGCTTTGACTCTGGACTCTGGTGGTCTTCTTCAGGGAATAAACGGTCTGGGCATAACACCTGTAGCTGTCAAGAGCTTACTCTCTCATTCCCATTCCACAGTAATTTAAGAGTGGAGCCAACGTTAAGATCCAAGGTCACGGGAAAAAAATGTTACCGGATAGACTGAACAAGCCCTGTTAGACGTTAGCATTTCACAGAACCCATCAGAGAAACCCAAGTTTTCACCAAACACTGCACTGATTTCCACCTCTCACAGCTGTTGGTTATCTTGCCCAAGAGAGGAAAGTGTTTCCATTTCACACATGGGAAAGGACACCTCCTGACAACTTCCCTTTGGAGCCAGGAATTTAATCTTACTACTGGGTTAATGCTTTTACTTGGGTGGCTTTTTAATTTCAGTAAGTGAGCAGTACTTCCTCCCACCATCACTTTCATAATTGCTGTGAAAAGAGGCCCTCATGGGGGTTGCTGCAGAGAGAGCCTGGGGAAATCTGGTGAAGTTAAATGTGCTGCTTGAAAGAAGAGACACCTGCTTCTAGCCCCTCCAGCCCAAGCCATTAGATTTGGTCGCCAAGGAGCCTAGCAGGGCCAAGGTTAATTTCTCTTTGCTTTTTGTCTTCCACTTCCTGTTCTTCCATTTCTTATATTGCCTTCTCACAGCTATCCCAAGCTCTCTCCTTCTCTTTCTCTTCTCTTTTCGTGTCCTCAAACAACAGGATAACTTTGAAAGCTTTTCCTTTCTTTTCTCACTCTATCCACATCCCCTTGACTGTTCAAATGCCTAAGTTCACCCTTCAGCTAAGGAGACAGTGCAACTTTTATAGTCAAGAATGTAGGCCAAGAAGCCAGACTTCCTGGAGCTGAATCCCACTTGCCAGGGAGAGTTATGGAATCTCTCCAGGCCTTGATTTCTATATCTGTAAAAGGGGAATGATACTAACAGTTCTTATCCCATAAGGTTATTATGTGAGTCATATCAGTTCATATATGTAAAGTGCTTAGCAAGGTTATGTAACAGACATAAGAGCGTTTGCTGGGAAACCACAACCACAATAACACATCACAAGAGAGTAAGAATGAACAGAAAGTGAAAACAGCCATAGAACAGAGATCATATTCTACCCTCTGCCTCTTTGATTGAGGAGAGGTGTTTGGCTGCATCTGTATTTCTTCCTCTAGCATATCCATATATCTAGAACTCTGGATATATTCTTTGTGTAAGGTAAATTTAGTTCAGAAATATTTTCTCAGCTACCATTCTCTTTTTGCAGAGTAAAAAACTTGGTCTCTTTTGTGAAGAGCTATTTCTGGCTAACTTTAAACTAGCATTTAAATTAATGGCCATTGTTTATGCCCATGATGTATAAGCTGAACAACTATCCCTGCATTCTTTTTTTTTTTTTTTTTTGAGATGGAGTCTTGCTGTGTCACCTAGGCTAGAGTGCAATGGCGCGATCTCGGTTCACTGCAGCCTCCGCCTCCTGGGTTCAAGAGATTCTCCTGCCTCAGCCTCCTGAGTAGCTGGGATTATAGGCGCCTGATATATAGGCCTGGCTAATGTTTGTATTTTTAGTAGAGACAGGGTTTCGTGATGTTGGCCAGGCTGGTCTCAAACTCACGACCTCGTGATCCACCAGCCTCGGCCTCCTGAAGTGCTGGGATTACAGGCATGAGCCACTGTTTCCGGCCTGCCCCTGCATTCTATAATCCAGTACCAAGGAAGGGGAGAAAAATGCCAGGATAGCGTGGGGAAGAAAAGAGCAATCATCACTCACCCACCAGAAAAATCTCCCTGCTCTCGTATTTACTCTTTAATGACAGAACTGGATTTATGGACACACTAGCTAATGACACGTTTACATGTCTTGTCTCCTCTTGATCCTAACGTAGTGTCTGTTCCTTACCTATGTCTTGGTGGTCAGAACAGTGCTACACTTATCTGTGGGTAGAAAATGCAATTTGCTGACAAACTATAAACCAATAGAAATAGACCATATATGAGACTAGTATTAAAGGTTTTAAAAATAGTCTGTTTTAAAAATATAGCCTGTCAAATTTATGTTTTAAATGACAAAAATTAAAGGAAAGAGTTAAAATGAGAGTGGTTTCTATTTTTTGAATCACATTTTCTGCTTTTATTGCCAAGTGCCTATAAAAGGGATTAGATATATAGTGAGTGTGAAGCACTTATGTAAGGTATATATATAAGGTAGGTTTATGTGTGTGAGGTATGTGTGTGCATATTATGTGTGTGAATTAAGCTGTCAAGTCAGCACACACAAGGAGAAAATCATGTACAGAAGTGCTTCAGAAAATTGCATATTACTTGAGGCTCCATGCTTAGAAGCTCAAACACTAAGATTTAGCTTCTTTTGTTTCTATTTACATTCTCTCTGTTGTCTCATTCTCTTTGGAGCACTGGAGGCTAGAGTCTAGTTTGAAAGGGAGGTTACATGCAACAAGTTAAAAAAATTTTTTCTTTACTTTTTTGTGCACTAAGATTATGAATATTAAATTCTTTAAAAATGCAACTTCACAGTGTGTGTGTATGTGTGTGGTGTATATAATATATACAGAGTATATATTTATATATTATGTATATATAAATATATATTTTTGTTGTTGTTGTTTTGTTTTGTTTTGAGATGGAGTTTGGCTCTGTTGCCCAGGATGGGGTGCAGTGGTGTGATCTTGGCTCAATGCAACCTCTGTCTCCAGGGTTCAAGTGATTCTCCCACCTCAGCCTCTGGAGTAGCTGGGATTACAGGCATGAGCCACCACGCCCGGCTAATTTTTGTATTTTTAGTAGAGGCGAGGTTTCATCATATTGGCCAGGCTGGTCTCGAACTCCTGACCTCAAGTCATCTGCCTGCCTCAGCCTCCCAAAATGCTGGGATTACAGGTGTGAGCCACCATGCCCAGTCTGTCTATGGTATATTATAATCTATACACTTTGATTTTTATTATTTCACATAACTTTTACAACAAATCTGTTAAACAAGTTTTCCATTTACAGATCAAGAAACTAAGAGTGTCGAAGTGATTTTCTCAGTGTAGATGGTACTAGTAGGTTAGAACTGGGGAAGCAAGCTTACAATTTGATGTTTACCCACTAGCACTACCTCCTTCAAAGCTGATCACAATTATGACAGTGAAAGAAGCTTTGAAACTCCCTTTTATAGGACTGGAAGTGACCTTAATTAAGACCCTTCTATTTACAGAGAAGGGAACTGAAGCCCAGAGATACTAAAAGAGTTGGCCCAGGTCACACCTTGGTGATTGTGGAAGGACTAAGAGAACAAGCCTGGCTCTGACTCCCGCTGTTTCTCCACTCCACCTCCTGCTGCCCCAGCCAGGAGGCTAGATCTCACAATGCAGTCAGAAAAATCCTTCACTAAGAAATATCAAGACTAGAATGCTAAGAAGAAATATTAACAGTTCCAGCCGCGTGTGGTGTCTTGCGCCTATAATCCCAGCACTTTGGGAGGCCAAGGCTGGTGGATCGCCTGAGATCAGGAGTTTGAGACCAGCCTGATCAACATGGGGAAACCCTGTGTCTACTAAAAATACAAAATTAGCCAGGTATGGTGGCATATGCCTATAATCCCAGCTACTCGGGAGGCTGAGACAGGAGAATTGCTTGAACCCGGGAGGCAGAGGTTGCGGTGAGCCAAGATCATGCCATTGCATTCCAGCCTGGGCAACACAGCAAGACTCCATCTCAAAAAAAAAAAAAAAAGAAAAAGAAAAGAAAGAAATATTAACAATTCCATAGGAAAATGGCAAAAAGCATGCATAGGTAATTTATGAAGAAACAGAATTTTAAAAATTTGATTTACATTGTCAAGTAAAAAATGCAAATTAAAAGAAAAACCATTTTGACTCAGTGACAATGATTTTTTTTTTTTTTTTTTTTTTTTGAGACGGAGTCTCGCTCTGTCGCCCAGGCTGGAGTGCAGTGGCCAGTTCTCAGCTCACTGCAAGCTCCGCCTCCCAGGTTTACGCCATTCTCCTGCCTCAGCCTCCGGAGTAGCTGGGACTACATTAGCTGGGACTACAGGCGCCCGCCACCTTGCCCGGCTAGTTTTTTGTATTTTTTAGTAGAGACGGGGTTTCACCGTGTTAGCCAGGATGGTCTTGATCTCCTGACCTTGTGATCCGCCCGCCTCGGCCTCCCAAAGTGCTGGGATTACAGGCTTGAGCCACCGCGCCCGGCTGAAAAAATTGATCATCTCTTATGTCTCAAGTAGAATAGTTTCATAATGTAAACTGATATGATGTGATGCAGCTGTTAAAATCATAGCTTAGAATACTATTTGATAACCTGGGAAAAGGTTTGTGATATATTAAGTGAAAAGGAGATTCCAAAACTAAATAACCTGATTTTTAAATTATTAGTAGTAGTGCATTGAGAAAAGGGTTGGAAGGGAATCAATTCAAGGCTATCATTTCTGGATAGTCAGTATTGGAACACACCCTGCTCTTGATAAGGCATGCACTTTTATTTGTTGCTTGAATAAGCAAATGAATAAATTGTGGGGTTATGGATAATTTAAATGTTCTTCTCCATAGGTTTTTGAATTTCCCAAATTTTATACAATGATAATATAATTTTATCATAAAAATTAACCATTATGAAAAACATGTAGTGTGTTGACACTCACTGAACAAGATGGAAAAAAACCCTAGTATTTTTGTTCAATGGCCTTCATTTTTACCACTTTCCAAAAGTTTAGAATACTGAAGCCAACGTTGGCCCATTTCCTTTTCATGGAGGGGCTGGATGGAGCCTTTAAAGAGGCCAAATCTTTTGTAATCTCTGGGCTTCAGTTCCCTGCTCTGGAAATAGAAGGAACTTAAGGTCCTTTCTGGCCTTAAAAAAGGGAGTTATAGATTCATTCCTGCTCAGTGGTTCTGGTTGATAGAATTCTTCCTTCATCAACAGCCTCTGCTAAAGAGCACCCTCAAAATTAAAGTCATGGTAAAAAGTTCTTCCCAGTTTTGCAGACATTTTTGTTTGGCTGCATGACTTTTGGACAAGAACTAGACTTGTGTCATTTCCATGTGAACAGAGACACGTGTTTTCCAGAGGGCACATTGTGGTTAGGGCTGTGTCCTGGTGGCTGCGTCTCTGCATAACCCAGCTGGTCTGCATGGGAATAGGACTTTTCATCTCGTTTTCAAGGGTTTCATAATTAACCAAGGCACTTCGTACATGGTAGAGGTCATGGTGGGAATGCTCAGTGTAAGGCTATGGATGGTGCTGCTCAACTCATTTCTTATTTCTGATAAACGTTTTAAAGCATGCAGCCTATGGCTGGAAGGCAATTGAGTTCTATTCATAGAAAGGCAGCTCGATTTCTTTCCATGACATCCTTTCTTGAAAAAGTAAAAAATAAGCTGCTATGTGTCATCTCCAAGTATGGCAAATTGGTGCAGAAATTGTAAAAGAGCAGATCTCTTTACTGAGACCCATATCTGTCCCCCGACATCCCCCCTCCAAAGTGCGCCACATCCAATGGGCCTCCCTGTCATGCCTGGCCTGTGGACAACCAGCCCTGCCATCCCTCCCACCCCCCGCCAAGAATGGGGGTGCCATGTGGCCTGACAGTCCTGCTGTCCCTTGGCTGACAAGCAAGCCCATTTCTGGATGACGGGGAATGTGTCCTCTCCTGACTGTGTTGTCTGTGGAGCTGAACGGAGGGGAAAGGCCAAGCCATTACTAGGGTACTGGGAGCAGTGAAAAAGCCACATCCTTTCCAAGGGACACTTTTCCTGGAAAGCCCCTGGAGCTTAGCAGCTCTCATCCTGTGAAGCCGGTTCTGGCCACTAGGGGCAGGGCCATGAACTCAGCCTGGAGGGAGCCTGAGCGGCAATGGGCACTCTGGAAGGACAGACAGAACAGGCCACTAGGTGCAGACAGGCGAGGGAGGCAGGGGGGCCGAAAGGAAGACACCTCATGTGCATGGAAGTCAGTGCCCTTGGGTGCTGGCATCCTGCCTTCCCAGCCACCGCTAGATGAGGCTTCTGAGCCTGTTGGCCGTCAGGGCTGGACTGTGCCCCATAGGTGCTGTGGAATCCCCCAGGCGTCACCAGGCAGCATACAGGTAACAGGCCTGGGAGGTCCCCAACAACCCAGCTGGACATGCTCGGACACTCTGGGGCTCCTCATTCAGTGGCACAAACTCCAGGACCCAGTGAGGGAAACAGAAACATGCCAGGCTAGCAGTATGGTTAAATCCATTTATTCCCAAATAAAAAGCAAAATAAACAGGAGTCGCATTGCCAGGAAGCCACGAACCCAACCCCGCCCCCTTCCTCTGTCCTATGCTATCAAATAAGTTCCCCAGCTGCAAATAATTATTAGAACCTTTCCCTGCTCCCATCCCCCACTCCCCCGTGCCAGCTCCAATCTCCACTACCTACAATACAGGGCAGCCCTACTCCCCGGAATATACAAAACATTACACAGAAACAATATGTACATGGGGAAGGGGGGCCACCCCCAGCAGTCCGTGCCCTCGCCTGGTCTACAGTTAGTCCCACTGTCCCGCCTCACCTGCCTCTCCGAGTAAGAAGACGCGAGCTTCGCTGAGGGAAAAATTGCTTTGGTGAGAGTAAGGAGGCCATTAGGCCTCCTCTAAACAAACCAACTCCATCAGCCTCTGCCTCTTAAATCACAATCATCATCATCCAGAAATTTAAGGACTCAGCCCTGGCCAAGGTGGCAAAGGGTCTGTTTGTCTCTCCCCGTTAGACAGGGGTCTTGTCTTGCTACTCAAATGGTAAAGGAGTGACTGGGAAGGGGTGATGGGGACATGGTGGGGATGGAGCCTCTGGCCCCACTTCTCCAAGCTTTGCTGACAGGGTCCTGCTTTTTTTTTTTTAATTAAGGCTTTTTTTTTTTTTTTTGAGATGGAGTCTTTCTGTGTCACCCAGACTGGAGTGCAGTGGTGCCATCTGGGCCCTCTGCAACCTCCGCCTTCTGGGTTCAAGCGATTTTCCTGCCTCAGTCTCCTGAGTAGCTGGGATTACAGGCGCCCGCCACCATGCCTGGCTAATTTTTTGTATTTTTAGTAGAGACAGAGTTTCACCATATTGGCCAGGCTGGTCTCCAACTCCTGATCTCAGGTGATCCGCCACCTCAGCTTCCCAAAGTGCTGGGATTACAGGCGTGAGATACAGCCCCAGGCCTAGTTCCCTGCTTTTGGATGACGGTGATCTTCAACTCATCTGCACCTGTCTCCCCCATTAGACACTTCTCCAGGCTTTGCTCACAGTGGCCTGCTTTTATTTATTTATTTAATTTTTATCCCATAACTTTTTTCATAAACCTTTTTTTGGAATTTTTTCCACAACTTTTTTCCATAACTTTTTAATTTTTCTTTTGAGATGGAGTTTCACTCTTGTTGCCCAGGCTGGAGTGCAATGGCACAATCTCAGCTCACCGCAACCTCCACCTCCCGGGTTCAAGCGATTCTCCTGCCTCAGCCTCCTGAGTAGCTGGGATTACAGGCATTTGCCACCACGCCCGGCTAATTTTGTATTTTTAGTAGAGACGGGGTTTCTCCATGTTGGTCAGACTGGTCTCAAACTCCCTACCTCAGGTGATCCACCCATCTTGGCCTCCCAAAGTGCTGAGATTACAAGGCGTGAGCCACTGACCATAACATTTTTTATCCCATAACTTTTTTATCCCATAACATAACTTTATCCATAACTTTTTAATCTCATAACTTTTTAAATCCCATAACTCTTTTTAATCTCCTAACTTTTTAAAATCCCGTAACTATTTTTTCAGTTTGTATTCTTTTGATAAACACTTGCAGCCAGGCATGGTGGCTCATGCCTGCAATCCCAGCACTTTGGGAGGCTGAGGTGGGCAGGTCATGAGGTCAGGAGTTCGAGACCAGCCTGGCCAACAGAGTGAAACCCCATCTCTACTAAAAATACAAAAATTAGCTGGGCATGGTGGCATGTATCTGTAGTCCGAGCTACTTGGGAGGTGGAGGTTGCAGTGAGCCAAGATCGCGCCACTGTGCTCTGGCCTGGGCAACAGAGTGAGATTCCGTCTCAAAATTAATTAATTAATTAAATACTTGCATGGTCATATTACAATTTTGTAAAAATAAAAACATTATTTAATGCCGAGTGTGCCCAGCATTTGCACAATCTCAATACCTTTAATACTAGTTTTCAAGACACACAAGATAAAAATTAAGGCAAAAACAGCACTTTGTAACAATAATTTATTACATTACAGTAGCATCATAGCAGTATTCAATAATGCCACTTTAGGCAAAAGTCTTTCAGTATTTCCATTATAGATTCTGTTTACAATAATTCATAAATTGGTAAAAGTCATTATAAGAAAACTTGGCAAATAAAGTTTTGGACTGGAATTGGCATTTCTTTCTCTACTTTTCCTTCTCCAGTTTCTTTCTTTTAAGCTACAGTATTCATATTGTAAAATGTTTTAATTTATTTCAAAACATTAAAATAGCAGTTACATTTTTTAATAGTTATACTATTGTAAAATGACTAAATTTTACAGAAACTATATTCTGGATAGGGCTGATTTACATTTTCATATTTTCTAGAAATCAGCTTTAGTTTTAAAATTTTTTTTTTTGCTGGGCGCGGTGGCTCACGCCTGTAATCCCAGCACTTTGGGAGGCTGAGGCGGGAGGATCACGAGGTCAGGAGATTGAGACCATCCTGGCTAACCCGGTGAAACTCCATCTCTACTAAACATACAAAAAATTAACCTGGCGTGGTGGCAGGCGCCTGTAGTCCCAGCTACTCGGGAGGCTGAGGCAGGAGAATGGTGGGAACCTGGGAGGCGGGGCTTGTAGTGAGCCTAGATTGCGCCACTGCACTCCAGCCTGAGCCACAGAGCGAGACTCCGTATCAAAATATATATATATATATTGGTTTTTTTAATTTCTGGAAAACTTATTAGTTTTAATCAAATACTTCAAAATGATTATCATATGCTTCAATCTTTAAATATACAAGTATTTTGATTCTTTACCTTCTACAAAAATTCAAATTTATTCAGTTGAACTCACATTTTAAAATTCTATGTTTCTGCTGAACTCTAACCTTCTAATGTTGCCTGCTAAGCAAATTGAAAGCTGCCTTAGCGGCCGGGCGCGGTGGCTCAAGCCTGTAATCCCAGCACTTTGGGAGGCCGAGACGGCCGGATCACGAGGTCAGGAGATCCAGACCATCCTGGCTAACATGGTGAAACCCCGTCTCTACTAAAAAATACAAATAACTAGCCGGGCGAGGTGGTGGGCGCCTGTAGTCCCAGCTACTCCGGAGGCTGAGGCAGGAGAATGGCGGGAACCCGGGAGGCAGAGCTTGCAGTGAGCTGAGATCCGGCCACTGCACTCCAGCCCCGGCGACAGAGGGAGACTCCGTCTCAAAAAAAAAAAAAAAAAAAAAAAAAGGCTGCCTTACACTGAATGAGAAAGAGAACAAATACTTGGCTGAATGAGGTATTGCAAAGGACTGCACACACTTTGAAGAAAGACTTAAGTTATTGTAATATGATTTCTATCCTTGTTAGCTATTTCTTAAATATATGACAAAAATACCTACACAAACAGTGGTATTTCAGTTAATATGGTAAATTTATTTCCAGACTGACATTCAGCTTAAATATGCCAGTATGTGATTTAATCCATAGGTACCTGATGAACGCATTATTGTCAGATTGGTTACAGATGCTAAACGCGATCTGAAGGTCATTCCTAGTCATTTATATGTGTCAGGGTAAAAGTGAAGTGATTTGAACTATAAAAATACCTTTGAAATAATTTATCAATGTGTTAGATAAACCCAGTTTCAGAATTGTAAAGAAAAAATGTTAGACCAAATAATGTGGCTAATTAACAGTGGTACGATTTCTAGCCTGAGAGTTTAAAATGGACTTAAAGTCACTGCCTTTAAACTGAACTCAAATAATGCAAAAGCGGCAAGTTCAGAAAGAAAAAGCAAGAACAGGACTTTAAGTCCATTTTAAACGCTTGGGCTAGAAATCGTACCACTGTTAATTAGCCACATTATGTGGTCTAACATTTTTTCTTTATAATTCTGAAACTGGGTTTATCTAATACATTAATAAATTCATACAATTTGGAAGAGCCGGTTGAAGTCACGAGGACCCAATATTTGCACTTTTTTTCTGTGAATTCAGGCAAATCTGTTACTTTATCTTTAAAATTATATTGCTTTCCTATTAAAGTCATATTTATAAAAGTAACATGAGGATGCCAGATGGAGGTAATCAGAAATGCCCACCCCAGGGAGTGCACATACCTTTCTCCCTACATCTTAATAATGTGACTGTGATGTATTTTGGAACACAGACATCAGAACTTCATGAGGTTTTAACTGTTGATTCTTTCCCAAGCATCATCAAGTTATGATTTAGGCAACATATGACTGAAATAATTCATAATGTATAGGCACATTCACATAAATATTGCACAAAGTATGCCTCTAACTGAAACTGAAAGGTATAAAAACATATTTCACTCTTTGTAAAGAACTCTGTGGGGAAATATGACTCTGTGATTGTATAGACACTTTCCTTATAACACTTTGACACTCACAAACAGTAGATTGCACTGCACTTTGTAAACATTTTAAGTCGCATAAACTCCTTGATTTTCAAATGTAGTATAATACTGTCTACTAAAACTCCTTTTTGTTTCAACTAAGTACTCTTGCATATATTCATTTATAATAACGTTTGTTATTATTTTTAAAGTGTTTTCCATTCAAGGAAAAGAAGTAAATTCCTATGTCAAAGTAGCCAATGTGGTTGAAGACTAGGTATTAATCAGAGAGTTTTAGATGGTAAAATCAATCTTCTAGCCTCAAAGAAGCTCCATGAACAGAGAGGAATGCCAGATGTCACACGGCTTTCCTTCACTCGAATTCATTCTTGACTAGAGCCTATATGCTTGTTTCAGGGACATCTAAACTCTCAAAGGATTTCTTACCTTTACTAAATACATTGAGAAGAATGCCAACCAGGGCCCTTTTGTGTACTGGGACATGTAGTCATGTGATTAAAACAGGGAACATGAACTCTGACTTTAAAATGTATTATAGGTACAAATGCTCTAAGCTAGGAAAGGTTTTCCACATCCACAGTCAATGATGGGAGCCTTTCATTCCCCAGAAATAACCCCTTTTTAGGCCATCAAAAAAGAATGCAACTGCCCCAGCTCATGATGTAATATCTTCATGAGCCCAGAGCACATACAAATCCTAAGAGAACTACCATAGTACCACGCTCATTCTTGGTACCAGAACAAATGAAACGTATTCTATCCTGCACACACCTGCCAGAGCAGGCCACTTTCCTCTTTTGGGAGATTTAAAAAGCTCCCCAAACTGTTATTACGCCCATCCCCAATACACAGAAAAAGGGGGAAAGGCTGTTTCCACTGCTCCATCTTTAAACAACTGTAAATGTCAGTACTCACAGTGGCACATTACAAACTAATAAACAGCGCACTTGAGGGCAAACCACATATTGAACTAATGAAGAGCTCACTGTGATTAGGAGTCGATCAAACATAGTAGCAGAACATAAGCACATTTTATCTGAATTTCATAATATACATGCTGCAATAACATTAAAAAAACATGGCAGCCTATTCCAAACCAGCAAGAACAATTTTGTGCAAATAGTGGGTCTTTGTGTGTTTGAACTCCCACCACCTAAGGGCAAACTCGATATGCATGCTAATGACCTACAGTTATCACATAAAAAAAGGATGCTAAGGGATGTCAGAGTGAACATGAGGGAAAGACCCACTTTCCTTTAACTTTTTACAAATAAATTTAAACTATAAATTAGAAAAACACAAATAAACATGAGTGGCTCTAACATTCAAATGAAGTAAATGAATTGTGTAGGAGATTAACCCCTTAAGTTCTTTTCTTTTTATTTTTCTTGACCAGCTTTTAGATGATGGTGATGGTTTATCTCCCTGTTCTTGGCAGCCTGGAAAGAATGGCATGCAGGGGTTGCTGCCCAAGCCTCCGTGCTCCTGGGGAGTCCTGCGTTAGAGGAAGCAGATGCACGATCTGCTGTGCAGTGGGGTTGTCATGGGGAGAACCCTCTCTGGCCTCTCCTGGTGCAGGCTCCACGCTGCCAGTGAGGCTCACCTCACGAAGATCTTCAGACAGAGGGAGGAGGGGATCTGAGATCAGTGCGAGCCTCCCCTGCTCCTGCCTGCCCACCCCGCCTGAGCGCTCTACTCACCACCCTGCTTGTCAGCACACCCAGGCTCCTGGCGGTTTGGGGCTCCTAGAGCGAGCTCATCAGCAGGGTTCTGGGCAGTGGCCAGGAATTTGTCTTGCCCCTCATTGTGGTCTCCCACACGCCACAACACCTCTCCCTGCAGCTCCAGAAGGTTCACCCGTAGGGAGGGGTGCTTAGCTGCCATGCTAGTGCTGGTGCCCAAGTTCACCCCCATCTCCACTCCCACCCCCACAGAGATGTTGCACACCCTACTTGCATCTCTTGGTCCTGGGCCAGCCTGCTGATGACCTCCTCTCCCAGTGCCACACTTTGGCACTGCCCCCTGGCTGATGTACTTTCCTGTGGGGAGACACAGCTCAGAGGCTGGGGTCCCTCTGATGGCCCAGCAGCTCCCCCTGCCGTACCCTGGCCTCCCGCTCACTTATGGTGTCTGTCCTGAGAGGTGGATGAATCTAAGCTCTAGTACTCCACCAGCTCCTTCAGGTCCACTTTGTCCTCCATAAAGTCACTCTGGAGCCAAAATAATGTGGTCACATCTCAGGAACCACCTGCCTTGCCCAGCCCCCACCGTTCATGGGCCCGTGCAGGGCTCGGTGGGTCTCCCCACACACAGACTTACCCCCAGTCCCTGGGGTCCTCTGGGATGAAGCCACTGGGTGAGCCAGGGGCTGGCAGCACACCCTTTGCTCTTCCTGGGCACTGGCTCCAGCATCATTGAAAAATGCCACCTGAAGCAAGAGGTGAGTATTCTTGTAGGGACACACATAGAACAACCGGGAAAGGGAGGTGGAACACAGCCCCTTCCCTTGGGGCTCAGAGTGTGCACCTGTTGGTCACAGGTGAAATGGTGTTTGACCGCTGGCTCCCGGAAGGAGTGAAAGTCCACAGAAATCAGAAGGTGGGGAAACCAAGAACATAAGGGGATCTGGGAGGGATTACCGAGGAAGGTGGCAAAGTAGGGGCAGGGAAAGTCAGGCTCACCTGGCCTCCAGGCTCTCCAGGTCCCCTGGGATGTCCAGCATGGGCCGAGGTGCCTCCTCCTCCTCACTGTCCAGATGTCCTCCTCCATATCCTCTAGGGGGTGGCCAGAGGGGTCCTCAGACAACCCAACAAGGGAAGTACTGGGGGCCCACCTCTGCCCCCACCCTCATGTGTAACCCTGAATCAGCCCATTCCCAGAGGGGAATGAGCTGTTCTTTATTTTCACTTTTAAGAACCAAGATCTGGCCGGGCGCGGTGGCTCAAGCCTGTAATCTCAGCACTTTGGGAGGCCGAGACAGGCGGATCATGAGGTCAGGAGATCAAGA
Organism: Trachypithecus francoisi; assembly: GCF_009764315.1. NCBI lineage: Eukaryota > Metazoa > Chordata > Mammalia > Primates > Cercopithecidae > Trachypithecus > Trachypithecus francoisi. The sequence continues at coordinate 98,828,930 of NW_022681468.1, forward strand.
CCATCCTGGCTAACCTGGTGAAACCCCGTCTCTACTAAAAAATACAAAAAACTAGCCAGGCGAGGTGGCGAGCGCCTGTAGTCCCAGCTACTCGGGAGGCTGAGGCAAAAGAATGGCGTAAACCCGAGAGGCGGAGCTTGCAGTGAGCTGAGATCGGCCACTGCACTCCAGGCTGGGCGACAGAGCGAGACTCTGTCTCAAAAAAAAAAAAAAAAAAAAAAAAAAAAAGAAGAACCAAGATCTTACCATATTGTCGAGGCACAGTCCCACTACCGATTGGTGCGGGAGTCCTGACCTGGTCCCTTTCTGACCTGGGCCAGTTCTCCTGTCCTTAGGCAACCTGATGGCCTCCTGCTCCCAGGAGGTCACCATATTGATACGGAACTTAGTGCGGACACCAGGACGGCATGACGACCAGCTGTCTTAAAGGTCTCTTCCAACTCCTCAATCCTATGCTGCTAACAGTCCCCCTTTCCTCCCGGGACTCTCGCCTCTTCCTCCGAGTGGTCTCCCGTACCTTCCCCAGGGAGAGCCATGAGGCTCAACTGGGCTTTAGCTCCTGTTTCTGCTGGCTCGTAGCTCCCAGGTGCTCCTAAGAGGCCAGGAAAGAGGGTGAGAAGGCACAGAGGTTGCCAGGTTGTCCCTCTCGGGGCCCTGTCCTCAGCAACTCCCTCCCCTGGGTCTCCTGCAACTTTTGGCGGGCCATCTTAGCCACTGCTTTGCCCTGAGCTTCCTGCTGCTGCAGCTGGTCCATGAGCTGGGTCTGCAGCAGTAACTGCCTGTTCAGCACCTCCTTCTCAGAGGTCAGCTGCTGATAAGTGGCCACCTGCTACTAAGCGACCACATACTGCTGCAGGTGACACAGGTACTGGTCTCCCTGCTGCTGCAGACTCTGAGCCTCTTGGCTCTTCAGCTTCACCTGCAGGAAGACCCTGGGCATGAGGGAATTTGGTAGCTGGCTTCCAGATTCCTGGCCCATTAATAGGGTAGCAAGGGCACTGGGGCTCTGTGGCCTCCCCCAGGCCCCTAGTCCCTTGCTCCAGGCCTAAGAGACTGCCTTCCTGCCTAGAACCCCATGCATCCTTCCTCAGCCTCAAATCTCACATCCTTTTCCCCACCATTTAAACTGTAGGCCACAGACTGGTGGAATAGCAAGGAGAGCCAACCACCATCTGCTAAGTGTGCTACATGCCTACTGTCTCCATGTGTTATCTCATTTAATCCTGAGCACCTCTGCAAGGAAAATGCTAACTTCCTTTTGAAGTTAAAGAAACACAGATGTAGAGATGCAAGGTAGTTGAATGATAACCAGTGGAACTGAGGCCGGAATCCAGTTTGAATCTAAGGAGCCTTTTGGTTTATCCGTTTGGTTTTGTTTTGAGACAGTGTCACTGTGTCCCAGGCTAGAGTGCAGTGGTGCAATCTCAGCTCACTGCAAACTCCACCTCCTGGGCTCAAATGATTCTCATGTCTCAGCCTCCTGAGTAGCTGGGATGACAGGCATGCACCACCAGGCCTGGCTAATTATTATTATTATTTTTGAAATTGTAGTAGAGATGAGGTTTTGCCATGTTGGCCAGGCTGGGCTCAAACTCCTGACCTTTCTCCTGCCTCAGCTTCCCAAAGTGCTGGGATTACAGGCATGAGCCACCTCACCCGACATAAGGAGCCTTTTTTTTTTTTTTTTTTTTTTTTTTGAGGCAGAGTCTCACTCTGTTGCCCAGGCTGGAGTGCAGTGGCTGGATCTCAGCTCACTGCAAACTCTGCCTCCCGGGTTTATGCCATTCTCCTGCCTCAGCTTCCCCAGTAGCTGGGACTACAGGCACCTGCCACCTCGCCTGGCTAGTTATTTGTATTTTTTAGTAGAGACGGGGTTTCACTGTGTTAGCCAGGATGGTCTCGATCTCCTGACCTCGTGATCCGCCCATCTCGGCCTCCCAAAGTGCTGGGATTACAGGCTTGAGCCACCGCACCCGGCCAACCTCTTATACCACTGTCTCTTCCTGTGACTCGAGGGCTCCATGCCTCTAGCTGGGATAATGATGTCCAGACCTGGCGGGAGCCCAGGGCTCCCCACCTCTAAAACTCAGAGGGCAGGAAGCAAGAAACAGTCATAGAACTGCTCTGGAGATTGCTGGGGTCACCTGCCCCCAGGCTGCAGCTGCCTCTGGCCTGGCACCTCCCCTCCCCAGATGCTGGTGCCCATCTCCCAGCCCTTCTTGGATGGGTCAGAGGTTACCCTGTCTTTCAGCTCGCCCAGCTTCTTGAGCTCCTTTACTTGCTGCTCCAACTGCAGTGTGCTCTTGTTCTCGTTGTTCTGGACAGAGAGGAGCAATCAGTGGCCACCCACTGTAGCTGGAGACCCCAGAACTTGGTGTCTGCCTCCCATAGCACTGGGAATGGTGGAGGCAGGTTAGAGAAATCATCCCCTCTCTCCCACAGCCATCAGAGCAGGGCTGTGGCTCACAGGTGCCTTTAGAAATACCATTTCATGTGAGGGCTACAATGCCCCATTTTACAGGTGGGGAAACAGGCCTGGAGGGCTAGGGAAGAGGGCAGGCTCCCAAGGTGGGGCAACCCACCAGCTCCTCGAAGCTGCTGTGTGGCTCAGTCTGCTGCTCGTAGAGGGCTTCCCACCCCAGCTCCAGCATCCTCTCCAGCTCCCGCAGCCTCTCCAGCTCCTGCAGTGTCTCCTGCTCCCACAGCCTCTGATCCTGCTCCCACAGCCTCTCCTGTTCCAGCAGCTTCTCCACTTGGTCCAGCAGCTGCTCCTCCTCCAGCAGCCTCTTCTGCTCCTCCTGTCGCCTCTCCCGTTCCAAAAGCTTCTCCACTGCTCCAGCAGCCTCTCCTGCTCCCGCAGTCTCTCATCCTGCTCCCACAACTTCTGTTCCAACAGTTCCTCCACCTGGTCCAGCAGCCTCCCCTGGTCCAGCAGCCTCTCCTGTTCCTCCTGCCACCTCTCCTGTTCCAATAGCTTCTCCACCTGCTCCAACAGCCTCTCCTGCTCTGGCAGCCTCTCCTCCTCCCGCAGCCTCTCATCCTGCTCCCACAGCCTCTCCTCTTCCAGCAACTTCTCTACCTGGTTCAGCAGCCTCTCATGCTCTACCAGCTTCTCCTCCTCCTCCTCCTCCTCCTGTCTTTCCTGTTCCAACAGCTTCTTCACCTCCAGCAGCCTCTCCTGCTCTGGCAGCCACTCCTGCTCCCATAGCCTCTCATCCTGCTCATGTATCCTCTCCTTCTGCCCAGATATCCTCTCCTCCTGCTCACGTATTCTCTCCTTCTGCTCACGTAGCCTCTCCTTCTGCTCACGTATCTTCTCCTCCTGCTCCTGCAGCCTTTCCTCCTGTCTCCTGTTCAGGAGATTCAACATCTGATTGTTTTCCACCTCGGCCTGGAGGTGTCTTCCCAGACTCTCCAGATCCTTCCTTAGGTGTTTGGTCTCATCTTGTAGCTGCTCCACCTCAGAGGGCCCTGCTGAGGGATCTGGGGCCTGGGGCTCAGCTGAGAAAGGAAGCAGACAATAAGGGCCTCTGGAGTCTCAAAAAAAAAAAAAAAAAAAAATCCTCCCATTGCTGCAGAGCTCCTCCTCTCAGGCTTCCTAAACTTGGCCTCACTGCTAATGATTCCTTGCACCCAGATGGTAGCCAGTCTTCCAAACCACTTTGAGATGGAGAACACTGTGGGTGGCTGACAACGGGCACTCCTCCTTCTTTGCTGATGGGGACACCAAGTCTCAAGCAGATGACAAGGCTTGCAGTCTCCTGGCACAGACCTCTCTCCCTCTGCCTCAAAGCCCTTCCATCCACCCACCTCCCTGGGGCATTCTAAGCCACCCCGACAGCCTTCTGATGCCGGTCCTGCTCCCAGGTCATGCCAGCCCCATCTTACCCCTCTGGTGTTTGAGTTTGAAGATGCTCCTCCCAAGCTTCTGTACCCGATGTATCTCATGCTTCTTCTTCTCCTTCAATGTGTGAGCCTGCCCAAAGCACAAGGCGAAAGGGCCCTGGTGATAGGGGCTGGTGAACCTCTAGAGACAGAGTTTGAGAAAGGCCCTCCCATTCTGCCAGCTTGTGATTTAGAAAGGTGCGTTCATTCAACATCTACTGACCGCCTACAGGCCAGGTATGGTTCTTCACAGCAGAGACATAAGACAGAAAAGGACAGACAGGAGCCCTTGGCCCTGAGGTTTCCATTCTAGGGGCCTTTACGTCTCAGACTCTCAGAGCTAACAGAGACCTTTGATACGCTCTACCTCCTCCAGAAACACGAGCCCAAGGAGGAGAGAAGGCTTGTCCTGACTCAAAAAGCAAATCAGGGACTGAGTCAGGACAGAAATATGGGTTCCTGACAACCAGTCAGGCTAGTGCTTCCCTGAGAGGTGACAACTGCAGGGCATGTGTGACAAGGACTCGAGCAGGGGTGTCTGGGGAAGAGACAGTCAGCAAAGAGGGCAGTGCAGAAGAGCCATGCTGCACGTTCTGTGCTCTGGGGTCCATCCAGGTGAGGCCTGTGTGCCCCAGCTCCCCAATTTCCCTTGGTACCAGGGGCCCCTAGCCCCTTGACTCAGAGCTCCAATGGGAAATGAATACAGGATTGGCAGCGTGGAATCAGAGGACGCCACTGGACTCTTCCCAGTGAATGGATGTTTTCACTGAGTTGACTGATTATTACGGAGCTTTGAGTCCGGGGCTCCTGCTAGTTCTTGGTACTGGCTCTGAAGTGCATGCGGAGAGGAGGAGTTGGAGTAGGATTTCGGGGAGGGGTAGAGAGAACACTCATTAGGGCTGGGGAGGGGTGTGTGTGGGCTGTCTCAGCTGGCAGAGGGGCAACCAGCCCCTGCTGTGGGAGGAGATTGGAGAGTGGCCTGCAGGGTCACTGAACCTCGGCCCAGGGCCTCTTACCTGCAGATCTTTCAGGGTAGTAGATGACAGGGTCCTCCCTGTAGACACCTGTTGCTGACTACAAGAGATGAGAGTGCACATGGAGATGTTCTGTCCCCCATCAATGTCTAAGCCCTCTGACTTCCTTTCTTCCCCATCAACTGACAAACATTTCTTTTCTGCCTATCTTGGACCAGTTGTCCCATAACTCCTTTGTGCCAACTTCTCTCATGGTTTTTATCACCCCACCATCCCACCCTGGGGCCCTTTCAGTGACTCCTAAAGGGACAGCCTGATGGCAAGTGACTCTTCTCATTGGCCTGGCTTCCCCTTGAGACTGGGAATGAGGAAAATCAAAGTGCAACGACCATTTCGTGGGTGTCCTGGGTGTTTACAGCAGGCCATGTACTAAGGATTCTCATAAAAGCAACAATAACAAATCTCATTTAAACTTCACAAATGGAAGTAAAAAAATCCCACCCCTATTATACAGATGTGAAAAGAGAGACCCAAAGACCTCAAGCAACTTGCCCTAAATCATCTTAATCAATCCCTAATCAATCATTAGCAGACGGAGAGGCAGGATTCAAACCCAGAATCCTTAACCAGTACCCAACAGTCCATCCACAAACTTAACAATTATCCTCTACTGCCCCTTGGGTCCCCTGTCCCCAGGAGCCTGACCAGCCAAGACTCACATCCTCAGGTGAGCGGTAACCACCAGAAGTGGCTGTGTCAGGGCTACTGCCATTGATTTTCTTTTTCCTGTTAGCTCCTGCTGGAATGCCAGGGCTCTTCCTCTGCCAATATTCTTTTAACTGTGGGAAAGAAGAGCAGTAACACTCATGAGAACTATCAGCCCTACAGCCACATCCTCCTTCACAGTTTTGACAAAATACTCTTATACACCATCTGATTTAATGCCACCACCAACTGTACAAGGTGTTGTCACAATCCTTTAGTGACTGAGAGGGATTGATAGCATGGCTAGAAAGAAAGAAAGAAAGAAAGAGAAAGAAAGAAAAAGGCAATACTGGAACTTAAACTCAGTCTTCTGACTCCAAGCTCTGGGGTTTTGCCAAAAATCAGCAGCTGCCAGGGACCAAAACCAGGGGCGGAGTTAGAACAGTAAACATGAAGCAGGCAGGAACTGTATGTCGTGTGGTTTAGAGTCATACATCCTCACACGTCTGTTAGTGTGAAGAAGTACACCAGTACCTCTCACACTTTCATATCAACGTGTCCTCATGGCAGAAGGCAGCTTTTTTGTTAAATCTGGGAATTTTCCAGAAAGAGGACAACCCAAGCCTGATTTCAGAGAGAAGTCTGGTATATACTTCGAAACCTATGTGACTGTCATCCCTAAGGACATTAATGTTTTATCTGAAGAGAATCAAGGGAAAATGATGCTTCAGAAAGGTGTCCCACATTCATCCTGTGGCACTCAAAGTACCCCAGGGTTGAGATGATACGAGCAAGATTCAAGCTGTCCAGTTTAGTTTCCCAAGATCTACTCTACTGAAGATGAGCTAATCTCACTTCAGAGACCACTGACTGAAGGGTGGTCTGGTCCCACAACTGTGGAGAACTCAGAAAAGAATGGTAAAGTCTCTCTGCAAAGTAGAAGCCTGGGAGAAAACCAAACCAAACCCGTTCTCCCATGGCCACCCAGAGATACTGTCAACGTTTTGAGCACACAGGGGAAGTGCAGGCTTTTCCCACTGTCAATATCTATGTTAAGGGAGTAAGGCAGTCTGAAACCTCTTCCTCCTGGGTCCCATAGTGCCCATTCCCCTTCCAACTGGAAATTTGTGCTATGACCAGAGGAACAGGAAATGGGGTGAGAAAACTTAGGGAATTGGGTTGTAAGATGAAAGGCTGGTCTTGCAGCAGTAATGACAGTTCCTAGGGGGACTGTGACATCACCACATTCCACTCCTCCCAGGGGAGGGGATCATATCAGTGCAATGCCCGTGTCGCCACTCCATGATGGGGGAGGGAAACACAGGGTTCAGACCCAGGTCCTTGGAGACGCCAGCCTAAGGAGCACAGGGAGGTCGAGCTTGGGACAACAGGAGGGGAGGGCAGAGTGCAGTAGGGAGCCCTGGGAGTCACCAGCCTGAAGTCACCCAGGGACGACTGGCGAGGGTGGGGCCTGGGGCTGGGGGACCCAGGTCCTGGGAGACGCAAGCCCAAAGAGTCCAGGGAGGTCAGGCTTGGGGCGGCAGGAGGTGAGGGCTGAGTATGGAGCGGGGAGCCCCAGAAGCCGCCCGCCCAAAGTCACTCTGGGGTAAAGATTGGCAAGGGAGGGACTGGGCTGCTTGCTGAAGGGGTGGGGCTGACTGACAAGAATTTGGTAGGGGGAGCCCAGAGTCGCTGGTGTTGGGGGGCCCAGTTCGGTATGCCCCAGGAGTAGTTTGGACTCTGGCAATGGTCTTATCGTCGGAGGGGATCTGTGGCTGGGTTGGGGGCTATGACCTGGTGCGTTTTACCTTTTTCTTGGCTGCGGTGAATTTTCCCTGTCGTGTTTTTTCTGACATCATGGGGTGCGGAGGGAGGCGGGGTTGGGGTCACATCAGCGAAATCCTAGTGAGCAGGGCTGAATGCCTCCAGTCACCTACCAGGCCGCTGTGCAACTGAGCCAGAGGAGGCGTAACCAGGGCCCCACTAGAACTCAGAAGAGGGGCGTGGCCTTAATGCTCCAAGCCCATTGGTCAGTGAGAAAGATGAAAGGGAAAGGAGGTGTGGCCAGGTAGCAGGGTGTCCAGTAGGACCTGTGCTATCACAAGGAAAGCTGCCCATACAGCTGCTGTTCCCGCCCACTCAGAGAGAGTGGAGGGGCCACCCACTCGGAGAGGGGAGGGGCTGGCTTTTGCTTTAAAAGCTTTCAAACTGTAAAAAATAAACTTAAAAAACTATACATGTGTATACTTTATATATATGTGTGTCTGTGTGTGTGTATCTATGTTTTCCTCCAGAGCGGTCTTCATTATCCAACTTCTATGCAAAGTTTATGATTTTGGCCTATATGTTTCATCTTCAAATGGAGTACAAGAATTACCAGTATCACCTTAACTGAGATACAGATCTTAGAAAAATGGAAAATCCATAGCATGCTTGATGATTAATGAAGCAGACTATAGTACCAACATTCCAATAAGACAAAATAATCACAATGATTTTTCTTTTTTGGAAGAACATTTCTCTTATTCTCCTACATTATGAAGATTTTTTGTCTTTTAAATGAGAAATCTGTCTAATATCTTTAAAAACACAAAGCTTCTGGGCCGGGTGCGGTGGCTCACGCCTGTAATGCCATCACTTTGGGAGGCCGAGGTGGGTGGATCGTCTGAGGTCAGGAGTTCAAGACCAACCTGGCCAACATGATGAAACCCTGTCTCTACCAAAAATACAAAAACTAGCCAGGTGTGGTGGTGGGTGCCTGTAATCCCAGCTATTTGGGAGGCTGAGGCAGGAGAATTACTTGAACCCAGGAGACGGAGGTTGCAGTGAGCCAAGCTCATGCCACTGCACTTCAGCCTGGGTGACAGAGCAAGACTCCATCTCAAAAGATGTAAAATAAAATAAAATAAAATAAAATAGAAAATAAGGAAGAACACAGAGTTTTCAATTTAATAAGCACTTAAAGCTCTCTACTGGTTTAAGAGAAATACAAGTCCCGTTATTCCAGAATCACCTGGCCTCTCTAAGCCTTGCAAATGAAACTGAATTTCTCACTTGACACTGTGGTTTGCAATCATGAAAACCAATAATTATGTTATGTCACTGTGCACTGCTTGTTACCTGAATTCCATACTAGGCTGGGATCATGGGTTGAATCTTTCATGATTTTCTCCATAACCTGTGTGCTTCTTATCTCAGACCAAACTAAACTTTTTTCTAGAGTTCTACAATTTACAGTTAATAGACAAGAGTGGTTCTCAAAATGTAGTCTATGGACTAGCAGCACCAGCAGCACCTGAGATCTTTTTATAAGTGCAAATTCTCAGGCCCCACCCTGGACCTGGTGAATCGGAAACTCTGGAGTAGGGCTCAGCAATCTGTGCTGCAGTAGTCCCTCCAGGTGTTCAAGAACCTCTTGTATATGGCAGGTAGAAAAATATGTTTCCTTCTGTAGGTCCAAAGCCAGATATACCATATGTTCTACCTTGTTATGCAACAATGACATGCAATTAAAAGACATAAATCTCCTTCCTACTCCCACCCTGTATCCAATGTCTTTTATTTTTGTGAGTTCAATAAGAAAACAAGTGGCAATCAGAGATTTAGTCTAAAACATATATTTGCAAGTGTCAGTTCTCATCCAGGCTGATCTCATACAAAACCATTGACATCCTTTTACATCTCAAGCTTTTAAAAAGTATCTTCACAATGTGAGACTCAGGCACACTGGCAGTTCTATAATAAAACACCAAGGAGATCGGAATGTCCAACCTTACTAGAGAAGAAAAGTGGAATCACTGGCTATATTTTCAAATTGCATTCCACAGTTAATTCAAGTTTTGAATTTTTTTTCACTGTCATACTTCCAAGTTATTAGAATTAAACCAGAATACACCATTCTTTCAAAGCCTCTAGCCAGGCAAAGTTTTACTGTATTATTTCTTGCTTTCAATGGATATAAAGCAGATTCCTGGTAGGCACATTTTGTATACCTGCAAAGATGCAGAACCAAAAAGTTCCATCTGTTCAACATTAAAACAAAAGTCCTGTAAACCTGGGATGGTGAGTGTAATACTTCAGCATTAGCCCCAAAGCCTCAATTATGAAAAGATACCAAGAACACCACTAGCAATCAAAACTAAACTCTTGACCAGGACCAGTAGTTCATGCCTGTAATCCCAGCACTTCGGCAAGCCAAGGTGGGAGGATTACTTGATGTCAGGATATGAAGACTAGCCTGGGCAGCATAGCGAATTCATGTCTCCACAAAAAGTTTTAAAAATTAGCTGGGCAGGCCGGGCGCGGTGGCTCAAGCCTGTAATCCCAGCACTTTGGGAGGCCGAGACGGGCGGATCATGAGGTCAGGAGATCAAGACCATCCTGGCTAACACAGTGAAACCCCGTCTCTACTAAAAAATACAAAAAAACTAGCCGGGCGTGGTGGCGGGCGCCTGTAGTCCCAGCTACTCGGGAGGCTGAGGCAGGAGAATGGCGTAAACCCGGGAGGCGGAGCTTGCAGTGAACTGAGATCCGGCCACTGCACTCCAGCCTGGGTGACAGAGCAAGACTCCGTCTCAAAAAAAAAAAAAAAAAAAAAAAAAAATTAGCTGGGTGTGGTGGCACACAGCTGTAGTCCTACCTACTTGGCAGGTTGAGGTGGGAAAATTGCTTGAGTCCAGGAGTTCGAGGCTGCAGTAGCCATGATTATGGCACCGCACTCCAGCCTGGGTGACAGAATGAAACTTAGATCATTATATTTTCTCCTGCTCCTGTTTACACTAAAATCACTCAGTTAAAAGGCTTTCAAATTTGGCAGCATAAAAATTAAGTGAAATGTGACTTTGGAGGTTGGCTAGTGAAAGAAAGAAAAGAGAGAAAGAAGGAAAGAAGGAAGGAAGGAGGGAGGGAGGGAATAAAGAAAGAGAAAGAAAGGAAAGGAAGAAAGAGAGAGGGAAAGAGAGAAAGAAAGAGGGAAGGAAAGAAAGAAAAAGAGAAAGAAAGAGGAAAGAAGATAGAAGGGGAGAGAGAAAGAGAGAGGGAAAAAGGGAGGAAAAAACAAAGTGAGAACGGCAAGGAAGGAAGGAAGCAAGGAAGAAGGAGAAGGAAAGAAAGAATGACAAAAGAGAGAAAGAAAGAAAGGAGGAGAAAAGAAAAAGGAAAGCAAAGGGAAGGGAAGGGAAGGGAAGGGATGGGAAGGGAAGGGAAGGGACGGGAAGGGAAAGGAAGAGCAGTGAAGGGAAGGGAAGGGAAGGGAAAAGAAAAGAAAAGAAGTACGAAAAAATGAAATGACAAATTACTTATTGGGAGAAAGTTTTTGTAACCTCATTGACACATAAAAGTTTTACATCCTTAGTCAAATTTACTTTAAAATTACTAAGAAAAACAAAACAAAAAACAAAACAAAACAAAAACAAATGATTTTCAACTGAGAAAAGGCAATGGAGAAAGTGGCATTTCTCATGAGAATAAAAATGGCCAATGGTATACAAAAAGATTCAAAAGCACTAGAAATCAAAGAAATCTCATGAAAACAATGAGATTTTCTGTATAAAGGCAGGAAAGATGACAAATGGAAGGGGGAACCTGGAGCTCTGTCCTTGTTGGTGGGAGTATAACCTGAGTCACTTTTCCTGGAGGATAATTTGAAAATTTTGATTAATACTTACCTGGCAGGGGAGATACCATGATCACGAAGGTGGTTTTCCCAGGGCGAGGCTTATCCATTGCACTCCGGATGTGCTGACCCCTGCGACTTCCCCAAATGTGGGAAACTCGACTGCATGATTTGTGGTAGTGGGGGACTGCATTCACGCTTTCCCCTTAAAAAAAAAAAAAGAAAAAAAGAAAAAAAAGAAAATTTTGATTAAAAAGCCTAAAAATTATTTTCCTCCAGAAATTCTACTTCTATGAATTCAGTCCAAAAATGTTTGCTCAAGTCCATTAAAATGTATATATAGGAAAATTCACCTCTGGGGTGGCAATGATTAACTTAATATACATGCAGCTGTTAAAAATGATGATGCCAGGATATATTGACTGCCACAGAAATATGCCCAAAATATAGTACGTGACAAAAGTATTATGATTCTACCTTTAAAAAGGTTTATATGCATAAAAACTTATAAAAAGCAACAAACCAGAATGTTTTGAGTGGCAAATTAAAGATTTTTCTTAATATTTGTCATTCAAATTATTACAAAAGGAATGACTTCCTATACAATCAGGGAGAATTGCTATTTTCATGTATCTGTATTTAAATCTCTTTTCTTTTTCTTAGTTTTTCTGCTGTATGTTTCCCATGTAGGTTCCCGTGTAGGTCAGAATCCCTGCCTCTTGAGGTAAATCAGCCCATTTTTGGGAAGTGTACTACATAACACTGCCCCGTCTTCCTTTTAAGAGATCTGGAGACATTTTTATTTCAAATTGTTTTATTGTTCTCAGATTTTTTAAATATATGAAATTGAGGAAAAGACAAAGGAAAGGCTGACATCCTGGGGCTACTCTTCCAATATTTGCTGCTATTGTTATGTATTAATATTCACGGTACTAAAAAGATGGGCAGCCCCTTAGATCCTTTGTTCTTATCTCTTTCTCATTATCCTACTTCATTTCTTCATTCACTTATTTTTAAAAGGGTCATGTGTACAAATACATAGTTCAGAAAATTTTTAAATATAACTATTTATGAATGTATGTGGCAAAATCCCATTCGCAGTCTTCTTCTCCTTCCACAGCCAAACACTTTTAACCGGTTTCTTATATATCATTTCAGAATTTATCTTTGCAAATACACATGTATATTCTTATTCTACTCTTCTCTCTCAACACAAAAAGTAGCATACCATTCATGCTATGCCATTCCTTGTTCCTTTTATAACACCCACACAATATATGTGAGTTTTTCTACATGAGTGCAGAGGTCTTTCTCATTCTTCTTTACAACTGCACAGTATTCATCGTTAGGATGTACCACAGTTTACTTAATCAGTTCCCTGTTGGTGGACACTGAAGTCATCACTATCATACTATTAGTAAAAATAATGCCAAGCAAAACCACCTACACACACCGAGCTCATTTCTGAATCTGCCTTTGATGAAGCCTCTGTTTGAACCACCACAAGGTCACAAGGCTGAAATGTTAGCCCCCTTTTTAGTTTTCATTACGTACAGCAGGATGTAGCAAAAGACTCCCTTGGGCAAAGCAAATGTGCTCTTTGGGGATTTACTTCACAACAATAAATGGATAAACAGAACACCAAGGAGAAATCTTTCTATTTAAGCATGCACATGTATGTATATAATACACATACATGCATAGAAAGTATACAATAAATCCATCAAAGCATTAAGCATTGTCTCAGTATGGTGGATCTGTGGAGTGCATTGTAGACAGCCCTCCTTGCCTATCAATTCTAGTTTCAAAAGAGTGAATATGTACTATTTTTGCAATATAAAATTTCAAAAAATGTTAACTCAAATTAAGGTGGATACATTCCTTCAGTCTGTCCTATATTTGTAATGCCAGCTACTCAGGAGACCGAGGCAGAAGAATTGCTTGAACCTGGGAAGCAGAGGTTGCGGTGAGCTGAGATCACACCATTGCACTCCATCTTTGGTGACAGAGCGAGACTTCATCTCAAAAAAAAAAAAAAAAAAATCAGCTTAAATAATACCTTCTCTGAGAAGTCTTTGTATCTTCCTATTCTTTCAGTAAGAGTTGAAAATTCCTCAACTCTTGAAACATTTGTGCCTCTATTACTATGTATCAGTCACTGAACTGAGTGTGTAGGATAGAAAGAAGAAACTGTAGACCCTCCCTTTATGGAGCTCATGATCTAGTATGGAAAACAGTCGTATGAAGAAATAACTACAGTATAGGTCCTCAGAGCTCAAAACATATCCTAAATACTGCTAAATTAATATTCTGTGAGGTTTTGAAAGTACTAGGGCCTGAGACAATATCGCTGTTTGGATGAATTTGCATCCAAGTGAACACTGGGCCCTCATCATCAAAGGTGATATGTGTGTGCCTCTTCCTTGCAACCCACCAGGGCCTAACACATCATATCGCCACTGTTGAAATTAGGAAACAGGCTCAGAAGTCCAAGAGCTTGACCCAAGCAACTCAGCTGTTAGGTAGCAGAACTGGATCGGAATGATTCTTCTTCAATGTCCTGCCAGTTACATGGGCAAGTGGCCTCAAAATCAACAAAACACAAGTATTGATTGACATCATCAATGGAGAGAGGCTGAAAAGGAAGAGTTTATACACAAGAATAGAAGAGAAATGCTCTAGAAGAGAAATGTTCTAGAAGTATGTCTTTGGATGGGAAGTACGAGGGGACACATCAGGTTTCACCTTGGTCAAGTGAATCTATAATTCCAACCTGGGCCTCACCCCTGAGCTCCAGTCTTAGTTATTTCTTTTTCATACTCTAATATAAACTCCACAGGGCAGAACTTAATCTCTAGGTTGTTCACCATAAATTAAAGCAGAGTCTGGTTTATAGTAAGTACTTAATAAATACATGAACTATCAAAGAAGCTAAAGAAACATTCCACACTGTTGGGGGAAGGGATTACCATGAAGGAGACCCTAGCAATCACTTACAAGTACAGTTGACCCTCATTATTTATGGATCCCACATTTGCAAATTTGCTTACTTGCTGAAATGTCTTTGTAATCCCCAAATTAATACCTGTGGAAGTGTCAAGGTGATTCATGGATATGCATATAGTAGTGAAAATTCTGTCACTCCTTGCACACGTCCCAAGCTAAGGTCAAATAAGGTGACCCTCGGTCTTCTTGTTTCACCTCTCACACAAATATGACCCGAGGACAGAGACAGTAGAGGGCAGTGTAGTGTGGTGCAGAAGCTGTGGCTCTAAGGCCAATTGAACGGGGTCTGAATCTTAACTCTGGCACCTGTTAGTGGAGCGGCCTCAAGCAAATCACTTAACACTTCTGTACTCCCCTTATTCTCTTGGAAAGAAAGAAAATCAATCTATCAGGATGAGCGGTTTTTAAGAATTAAGATTATAACCTATGTGAGATATGTACATATGTACATATTTACCCTGGAAACAACGGCTTAGTATTTGATTAATTCAGTGTTCCAGGCAACTTTACTTTACTACTGCAAATAAGAATAATTGACTGTAATCATTTATAAAGAAAGATCAGCTTAAATAATACCTTCTCTGAGAAGTCTTTGTATCTTCCTACAACAGAGATGTAGACAAAATTATTTGGATGAGCTAGAGGCAGGCTTCAAGACGCTTTTGAAGAAACAGAACTTCACCAGACACATAAGGCTTGCAAGGAGAAAGAACGGTGCCTACAGAGAGAGGTCTAGATGGTGGAAAAAAACAGGTAGGTTCAGGAAGTGGCACTTAGGAAGTCTAGAGCAGTAGAAGATGAAGCCAGAACACGGTGCCACAGCGCTTCTCTGCACCCTGTATACACCCTGTACTGCAGAACCTCACTCTTTGCATTGAATTCTTGGTTTCTAGTTCTCTCTTCCCTTAATCTCTAAGCCCCTCAAGATCAAGGTCTCTAACAGTAAATCATAGGTACAATCCTCTAAATTTGCAAACAAGTTATTATTAAACACAGATACACCCAAAAAGACTGTACAAAAATAACGTTGGATTTCAACTGCAGTCATAGTAATTCACAACTAGTATAGATTTGCAATTTGTCCATGATTTTTCTCTGATGACTGCTGTAACTCTGTTGTAAACCCTTTTCATTGTTTTAGACACACAGACATTTGTTAGAATTCTAACATTCTAAAAGAGCCAGAAAGATCTTGGTCTTTTAGTGTAAATGATTGATTGGTTGATTGACTGAGATGGGGTCTCATTATGTAGCCCAGGCTGGTCTGAATCTCCTAGGTTCAAGCAATCCTCCTGACTCAGCCTCCCACGTGGCTGGAATTACAGGCACATACCACTACGCTGGGCTCTAGTGTGATGTATTAATGAGGCTTAAACATACGGTCCGTTAGACAAGGCTGCCACCTCAGACTAAAGATTTCTTTTAATTCACTCTAATAGACTTATTTCTCTATATGCAAGATAGAATTTTACCATAGTAAAACACAAGGAAGCATATTGATATAAATATATGTTACAAACAGGATAAGGAAAGTAATATAATTGTCTCCACCAAAACTTGCAAAACCCTGGCCAAAACACAGTACACAGGATGCTAAACTCACAGCTTACATTTCTCCACTGAGACCTAGGAAAAACAATGCCAGTTTTTGTGCAGTCACAAAACTAAGCACTGTGAGAATTTACAAGATTTGGTAAACTTGTATATTCTCCCCACCCTGATACACAAGTAGCCAAAGGAGTCTATCAGTCTTACCCCAACAAAGGAGGTTCAATCTCCACCCTCCAAAATGAAACCCTCACTGTCCAATATCTGAATTTACATTTTCGAACATGTAAAATCTTAATCAAAACTAAAAGCATTAGCTTTTCCTCCATAAAATTTTTGGTATAATTTTGCTTAGGCATGACACACTTTGTACTATTATCTAAAAACATATGGATAGGACCAACATTACTAGAAACCAAACGAATATATTACAAAAGTGAAAAGGAAATAGGGAGTGTTGTTTTTAAACCGATTCAATGCTGTTACTCTCCACTGATAGATTGGGTCTGATCAAATCACATCGTGCTGTACAGCTAAGGATGTCCTACATTTTATGACAAAGTAGGGTAAGAAATTATTTATTGAGGACCTGTTGGGTACACAGAGGAATGCTAGAAGCTGTAAAAGACTTGATTCTTGCCCTCAAGAAACTTTCAAGGTTGAACACAGCCTGATAGAAGGCAGTCAAAAAGCAAATACTTCAAGGACTATCCATCACAACTACCTTAGGTATTTACTTTACCCTTCTACAAGTCTCTGAGTATTTCCAGGCCCCCTTTACTATCTCCAATGGACTCTATGGCTCAACATTCTTTATAGCCACAGGCTTTCATGGTCTTCACATTATTATCGAATCTACATTTCTCTGTATCTGCCTCATTTGCCAATTAAAACTCCACTTTGCATCCAACCACCACTTCGGCTTTGGAACCGCCACCTGATATTGACACTTCGTAGATGTAATATGACTATACTTATATGCCTCTATCTACTGATGAGGATCCTACTCTTTTAGTATAAATAGTGCCATTGACTTCCAATCAATTACTTTTGATAATTCCCAAAGTACTGGATAATATCTGATAATACTCCCAAAAGAAATAATGAGTGATGTTCTCTCAAATATATGTATAATCAAATGTGAAATGGAGGAGATGATGGGGAGGACCTTAGACTCAGAGACTGTATTCAGACCTTTGTAGTGGCATTTGTTTGACATAATTATGCATTTAAAAAATAAGTAAATTTGTCATCAGATCAGTCTGAAATTTATAGAGGCTTTTGTTGGTGAGAAACATATTTTATGTATAATCATTTACCCATGGAAATTCTTTTGATTAATGTTATCTGTTAAAGTCTTCAGTTCACAATATCTCCACTGTTAACAGTATATATCTCTTTGGAGCTGATCTGGAGAATTCGAGGACCACGTGCTAATTGCAATTTGATGTTATTCTGGTAGGACAACTGATTGGCTTTGGGTTGCGGGGAGTTGGAATTTGAAGGCGGGTCTGAGTCTAGAGATCTTGCCACTGACTTTTGGCAAGTCTGTTGATTGTGCCTTTGGAAGTGCCTTTAAATGCCTTATGGAAGGCTGGGCATGATGGCCCATGACTGTAATCCCAGCGCTTTGGGGGACCAAGGTGGCTGGATCATTTGAGGTCAAGAGTTCGAGACCAGCCTACAAGGTAAAACTTTGTCTCTCCTAAAAATACAAAAAATTAGCCAGGCGTGGTGCCACATACCTGTAGTCCCAGCTACTCAGGAGGCTGAGGCAGGAGAATCACCTGAACCTGGGAGTTGGAGGTTGCATGAGCCGAGATTGTGCTGCTGCATTCCAGCCTGGGCGACAGAACAAGACTCCATCTCAAAAAAATAAATAAAATTAAATAAATCAATTAATTAATTAACGGAGTACATGTTATGACTGTTCTGTACCTTTCCAACAGGGTAATAGTAACATCACAGAACATCCTTGGGGCATTGTTTCTATAAGTTTGGGGTTATGAACAGTTACCACGTTAAAAATGTAATAAATACATGTAATAGAGGTAACAAATTAATAAATAAGTTTAGGAAACGCTTGGTAAACTCAACAGGACTTCTCAGAACAATGAATTTATATGGCCATGATTGTGGTTTTTTGTTTCTGTTTTATTTTTCAAGGAGCATTTGCAAGACTCTGTAGTACACCAGTTTGGGAACTGTTGGTGTAGGAATCAGGGTAATTAGGATTTGGCCTTTTCCAGGTAGAGGTTGTCACTATGTTCAAGCAATTGTTCTTAGTCTTTGGTCTTTGCATATATCAGCACATTAACAAGCAAAAATATCAGAATTGGGCCTTGGCTCAGGCCTAACAAATCAGAATATCTGAAAAGTGTGGGTGTGGATAAGCTTCTGGGTGATTCCATGTACTCCAGAGACTGAAAACCACTGAATTACAATAGGCCTTCTCACCCCTTGCTAAATGGCTTGTTAATCCTACTTGAGTATGCCTCTGTTTTGTTTTCTTGGGCCTGGTCCAGAGACTAGACTGTTGCTACAATTAAGTTCAATTTTATCATTCTTCCCACAGTATCTGTATCCTGATTTTCAGATTCCATTTCATCAGTGGGACAAATTTATAGGTCAGTATAGGACAAGTTTTAAACATTAATGGAAAAGAGATTGTATTACATTGATATTGTCCTTCTAATCTGGCAGCCTTGAATTTAATTTAGAAAATGCCTCTATTTCTAATTTTACCTTGGTTTTGATATATTTTACTATTGGGGATCACATACATAATTTTCCTCTTTTTCTTGACTTCCTTGACAACTAATATGTTTTTGAAAGCTTCTGGTTAACTTCTAATTACAGGTAAGCGTTGGTTCCTGCTCGCTAAACAAGCTCATTGAGGTTGTTTTTCTTTGAGACGGAGTCTCGCTCTGTTGCTCAGGCTGGAGTGGGATGGCGTGATCTCGGCTCACTGCCACCTCCACTTCCCTGGTTCAAGCAATTCCCATGCCTCAGCCTCCCCAGAAGCTGAGATTACAGGTGCCTGCCACCAAGCCCAACTAATTTTTTATATTTTTAGGAGAGATGGGGCTTCACCATGTTGCCCAAGCTGGTCTCAAACTCCTGACCTCAGGTGATCCACCCAATTCAGCCTCCCAAAGTGCTGGGATTTTAGGCATGAGCCACCACATCTCGCCACTTCTCCCATTTTTTACAGAGTAGTCTTTCTGAACTTCTAAGAGCTCTTTAAAATAGTAAAGCCCTGCCATAATGCTGTTAAAAGCCTAAGATATAAAATGGGTAGTAACATGCTTTTCTTAACATTAATGAAAAAGTGTTTTTTAATCAGTCTGTATTTTCGCAAAAAGGACAAAAATAAAAGATTTAGAAACAAACTGTACATAGAAAGTACATATTCGCTGAAATTCCCAAGTGAGTGTGAAGGAGTCACTTTCAAAACCTACTGCCCGCCACCCAAAACACAAGGAGAAAATAAGAATATTATCCTCTTCCATACTCAATCATCAGTAGCAAGGTACTCAAAGCCCAGTTTAAAGGAATGCTTCTGCAGATTCTTTACTGTACTGGAGATTTAGCCCTTTCTATTCTTCTCACTCACTGATTCCTACTTGTATATCTTTTTTTTTAATTTTAAAAAAAAATTTTTCTTGAGACATAGTCTCACTGTCTCCAGTCTGGAGTACAGTGGCACAATTTCAGCTTGCTGCAAGCTCCGCCTTCCCGGGTTCATGCCATTCTCCTGCCTCAGCCTCCCGAGTAGCTGGGACTACAGGTCCTGCCACCACGCCCGGCTAATGTTTTATAATTTTAGTAGAGATGGGGTTTCACTGCGTTAGCCAGGATGGTCTCGATCTCCTGACCTCGTGATCCGCCCGCCTTGGCCTCCCAAAGTGCTGGGATTACAGGCGTGAGCCACTGCACCCAGCCTCTACTTATATATCTTTAATAATTTCCCCATTCTGCTTTCCGTCAGGTTTTTTGATTGTCCTTTCTAAGAATGAGTTAGAGGCTTCATTCATTTTCATTCTTTTCTTAATGACATAAGGATTTTAAGGCAATGAATATTTCTCTGAGCTCTCCTCCAGTCTCTAATCAGTAATGATTGCATTATTGCTATTCTCTACATATTTGGCAGTTTTAATTTCAAGTCCCTCTTTGACCTAAGGGCTGTTGCATTAATTTTAAAATTCCACAAATCAACATTTGTTTTCTGGTTTTGTTACTAACTTATAGATTCAACTAAGATCAGAGAATGACATCTGTCCTTTTTCTACCTTTCAGTATTTGGGGTGATCTTCATTGAAAAAGACTAGCTTCTTGAATGTTCCAGATAGGAAGACAGAGGAAGAGGGAGAGAGAGGAATAGATAGAAGTTTTGTATTTTAACTATGGTTCAATTCTAAGCATTCTGAAATTGCATTGTTTCTTAAACTACCAATTACAAGGGTGTTTGATTTCCAAATTCACATAGCGTTTTGTGAATCTCTTCATTATTGCCTTCTAACCTTAACTGCTTCATCTTTAAATGATAAATTATATGGTGTGGGTGGTACCAATTGTTGTTAAATCTTCTGACTTGTTTTATGAATTAATATATAATTAATGTTTCTCCCACAGTCCACATATGCTTGAGAAGAAAATAGAATATCTAATTATTGGGTACAAAGGTCTATATTTGTCCATTATACCATGTTCTTTCACTGGTTATTCAAATCTACATATGGGCATTCTGTGTAACTTACTTATGGTAAGCAGGGTATGCTGACATCTCCAAATATGATGGCAGACTTGTCAGTTTCTCCCTGTGGTTTAATCAGTTTTTCTGCTGTATTTTGAGGTGATTTTTACAGGTACCTAAAATATGAAAACTGCTACATCCTCCTAATTAACAGTCATTTAGCATCATGTTCTTACTAATGCTTTCTGTTCCAAAATCCCTTTTTGTTTGATACTGAAGCTCCATCACTTGCTTTTGGTTAATGTATACTGGCATATCTTTATCACTCTCTCTCCTTTATAAAAACTTTCAAACTTTTCATATCTTCATACTTTAAATATGATGGATTAAAACAGCTGGATATTGTATTTTTAGTTCCATCTGGCTAACTGGTAACTTTAGTCCATTTACATTTGTTGTGACTGATTTACGTGGATTTCCTTCTATCACCTTTAGAACTTCTATTTCTCTTTCTAATATAATTTTAATATCTTCTCCTAGGATTTCACTAAGACATATTTTAGACCTCATGCTGGACTTCCTCCTCCCACAACCCCACCAACTTCTGCCCTATCATCTATCATCATGTCCCTCTCTGTAACATACTGACTTACTTTTGGGAGATAATTGTCTAACCAATTAATTCTTTCTTCTTATGTCTAATCCATCCACTGAGTTTCTTATTTCAACAATTACATTTTCTATTTCTTTATTTCATTTTATTCTGAGATAGAGTCTCACTCTGTCACCCAGGCTGGACTGCAGGGGCACGCACCTGGCGCCTTGTCCTCATAGGCTCAAGCGATCCTCCCACCTCAGCCTCCTGACTAGCTAGGACTATAGGCACATGCTCCACACCCAGCTATTCTTTTTTTTCTTTGGTGGTGTTGGGGTATTTTTTTAAAGAAATGAGTTCTCATCATGTTGCCCAGGCTTGTCTCCAGCTTCTGGTCTCATACCATCCTCCCACTTCAGCCTCCCAAAGAGTGCTGTGATTACAGGTGTGAGCCACCATATCGAGCTATATATTTTGTTTCTGTAAGTTCTATTTCATCCATTTTCTTTTCAGGTCCTCCTCATCATTCCTGGCGGTCTTACTGGTTGCTCAATTTTATGAGTCCATCTTTTTTATATTAGGTTTCACATGTAACTATTTTCTCACAATTCTAATATTTGAAGTCTGTGTTCTGTATCTGATAATTCCAAAACCTATAGTCCTTGGGAAACATATTATTATTTCTAACAATTCTCAAATATGTTGGGTTGAGACTACTTGAATGCTATGATTTCACTGAATTCATATTTGCCTGCTTTTAATCTTTGGGAATCCTACAGGCTTAAGGTAGAGATGCTTTCCTACAAAAAGTATCTGTACCTGCTTCTGATGAGAGCTCTCGGCACAACTAACATGAGACCACTTTACAACCATGCATAATCCTGACATTCTCTTGGATTCTCTTGGAGAATCTCAGCATTACACAAGGTTCTCAAATTGGGCTCCCCAACCTTGCTCATTTATACACAGGAGACTAGACTGCTTAGTATAGGTGGTGACTCCCTTCCTCCTACCCTGGAAGAAACAAAACCAATCTCTCATCTGAATGTGATCACAGACTAGGAAATTCTGAAGGTGAATAACTGGAGGCTGTGGGCAGCAGGGAAAGATGGGTGTCTTTCCTGACCATAGAAATAGATCAGAAGCTGCCCTAAAGGCTGTGTGCTGCAGCATTTCACTCTTTAGCTCAACTACCATTCTCTCCACAAGAGTGTGAATGGAAGCTTCTTAGAGCACCATGTTGTCTTTAGACAAAATCAAATTTTTGCTAAAAGTCATGGTCAAGGTTAAAAAAACAAAACAAAACAAAACAAAACAAAACACCTCTGGCTTTCGAAGGCTTTCTCAGTAATGTCCTAGAATTCAGGTTACAGGCTGCATTTCATGTTAACTAAACAGAAAACCAGCCTGACCAACATCCTTCTGCCCCATGGCTTGCTCTCAGCTCCTCGTGGTTGGGCCTAGGGCAGCCAGGCTGTCTGGTTCCAATCCTCGCTCTGTTACCTGTGACCTTGGACAAGTTACCTACCTTTAGTTGCCTCATCCATATGATGCAGATATTAATAATACTCTCTTTTTAAGTTATTAAGAGGATTGGAAGAGCTAATAAAAAGTAAAAAATAAGAGCTAATAAACTGTAAGAAATGAAAAGACTTGGTAAGCAGAGGCACAGAGGGAAAAAAAAGTAAAAATAAGTAATTGAAAAGGCTAGTGCCTAGCACATAAAAATTCATCAGGAATTAATTCTATAACATGAACACAATTTTGCAAAACTTCAAAGTACATATAACTTTTACTAGGGTATATATACCAATAATAAATTTACAACTGTAGACATGTTTGTCTACACTAAATATAACAAAGACCAAACAATTAGATACTAAATCATTAAGTGATTATCAGTCAGTATGTTTAATTTTCTTATACTTCTATATTTTCTATAGATCATCTTTGTAACAGAAAACAAACTGAATGAAAATGAAATGAATAAAAAATAATTAAGACAGGAAGAAGGTTCACAAAGTAATATAAAATTTATCTTAGGGTTTATATCAAATTCTTAATAAAAGTACCTTCTTTGCTCCAAGCTGCACGTTGGCTTTGCCTTTGACTCATTTGGCATTTACTTGCATGATGACTGATTCTATCGAGTAGGCACTGCTTCAGCCCTACAAGAAGAAAAATACATCTCTAGAACACCGCAGCATTCCTGATTCCCACTTGAGGAGGCCTAACAAAATAGCATATAACTTAACAGCAGCAGATCAGTGTTAAAAAGTCTGGAGTCAAGGGGAAAAAGTAAAATTGGAACATTTCCAGAATCTCACAAAAAACAACAAACTGATGTTCTAAGTGCCCAACATGACCAAATTAGAACCTTACATAAAGGTTACTGTTAATGTGTATCCTAGCAGGTAGCTCTGTCACCCAGACTGCAGTGCAGTGGCGCCATCTTGGCTCTCTGCAAGCTCCTCCTCCCAGGCTCCTGCCATTCTCCTGCCTAAGCCTCCTGAGAGGCTGGGACTACAGGCGCCCGCCACCATGCCCAGCTAAATTGTGTGTTTCTTTTTAGTAGCGATGGGGTTTTGACGTGTTAGCCAGGATGGTCTCGATCTCCTGACCTTGTGATCCGCCGGCCCGGGCCTCCCAAAGTGCTGGGATACCTTTTTCATTCTTGAAAGTAGGATCTATAAAAAAAAAATACTAAAATGTCTTTAAGATAACCTTGTACTCATGATCTAACTTACATAATCAAAACACTGTCTTGAGAGTGAAAATTGAGTATTATAAGAAAATAATCACCCGTTTTGTGAGAGGTTCCATACATAATGCTCCTCCATCCAATACATACCTTAAAAAGAAAAAAGGAAAGTTGCAAAATTATCTTGAGAACTATTCCTGCTTAAACAATTTCTACGTGCCATCATTAAGAAAGTATGCACACAGTAAAGATAAGAAGAGAACATGCAAGTATGAACATACTTGTTAGGGATATAGGACTATGGGCAATTTAAAAATTCTAATGGTATTACTCTCATGTAATTGCTCTGAAATTCTAGTCAATTGTTTGAAATGGCTCTTAGAACAGAGTACTTTGAAATTTTGATGATGTCAAAAACTAAGAACTTAGCCCTAAATATTACAAAGAATAGGGGCAGAAGAACCCGTTTCCTCAAATGCCTTTGAGTATTCTTTACAATGGAAACTTTCTCTCCCATCCTGTCATGGCCAAGAGTTGTTCCTCTGACAATGGCACTGACTTTACCCTATCCAAAATATGAACATCTGCATGGTTTCATGGTTCACATTGTTTCTATCCATTCTGTTGTGAGTATCAAATGGTTCACAGCATGTGGCTCCTCTGTGGGACTCCTCAAGCCCTTTCTAGGTCTGAAGACTGTTCTCTGAATCAAAGTCAACTTCTGGGGATGTACCAAATCTCCCATTAGAAAATTATTTAGATCAAGATATTTTAACCTTTTAACTCTTTCTCAAACAAAATAATTTCATTTCTCCTTTAATGTTATTTTAAATTTCAAAATACATAGATAGTATGCCTAACATAAAATCAAGGGAATGATAGTTTTAGAACAAAAACTGTGGTAATTTTGAAAACACAAATCTAAGACCACTGATTAGATCTATGTGGACACTAAGTCCACCACATACTGTTCTGTCCTCTGGGGCTCTCCCCACATCTTTCCCTTGCCTGAGATTCCTTCTGCTGCCCACCCTTCCAAATGCTGTATTTTCCCCCTGCTCACTGCACCCTCTTCCTCCCTAGTTCAAGCGATTCTCCTGCCTCAGCCTCCTGAGTACCTGGGATTACCGATATGTGCCACCACATCTGGCCATTTTTTTTGTATTTTTGTTAGAGATGAGGTTTTGCCATCTTGGCCAGGCTGGTCTCAAACTCCTGACCTCAATGATCTGCTTGCCTCAGCCTCCCAAAGTGCTGGGGTTATAGGCATGTGCCACCGTGCCTGGCCCATGGTTATCATATGATAATCAATAGGGTACTTAGAGTTCTTAGTACTTTTAATTTCCTCTTATACAGCTGATATTTGGTATAATGAAAAACACTTTACTAGGAATCAGAAGATTTATTTGGGCAGGTCATAAGCTCACTTATTGTTCAAATTATTCATCCAAATAATGAGAACCATAACACACTGTGGCAAAAAAGAATCAATGAAGAAACTATGTGAGAGATTTTAAAACTGAAAATGGCATGACTCATAACTTCATGTATTTGTCTCAATTCTAGGTAACATACTAAGATCATACACTTACATTCTTGGAATTCTTACAACAAAATGTTGAAAAGCTATACTGGTCCATTTTAAAATCACATTTTAAAATATTTTCATACATTCATCCTGAATTTGCAGATTTTTATCCAAATCCTTTCCTTGATCATTTTTTCCCCCTCAAATTCTGAACAAAAAATGACCCGTTTTCCTTTCCTATGCTTATGGGAATATTGAGTCAACATACACAATTTTATAAACCAGCGCATAAAACCACAGCAGAATACTTATGTCTTTTCTCCCCATTCAGTAAGGGCATCATTAAAAAGGCATTTTAACATTCAACCATGAAAAACAAAAGAACTATGGCTTGGAGGCTAGTAAAAGGCTGGTGTAGTGAGTAAGAGACACAAAGGTTAAATATTTACTATTTATCAGTCTTGTGTTTATTTTACATACATAGTATTTGGCTGGGTTACCTAACACTGAACTTCCAAAACTGACCGTGAGGTTTTATGCCAAAAGAAGTACTTTTTATAGGATTTTCCTGCCGAAACCAAAGCAGCCTAGAGAAGCTTTAAAGGTAACAAAATAAAACGGTACACAATTCTAAACAACTCTGCTTCACACCCAACCTGGGACTTCCACTCACTGCAATAGTATATTTGTGATCAACTTTGTAACAAGCTGTCAAAAGGAGACCTCTAATATCTGCTCATGAAGGAATCACTTCAGCATGTCCTGCTCTGCAGCAGAAAACACATGGGAATCACTCAGAACTCTGGATTTCCAACAGAGCAGCATTTCCCAGAGAGTAAGCCAGAGGAGAGCATCCTCTGAGATGCTGTCAGCAGCACTAGTAAATGAATTTGGGAAAAATAGAAAATGGCAATAAGGCTCCAGGAAGTCCTTTGGTACAAGATATTTTGAACCTGGTTTCCCCCAAACCTTGCAATCCCCACAAAACAAATATCTATTAACATTCCGCCATATTAGCACTCACAGAACACTTGGAGAGATATGGCAAAGATTAGGCTGCAGGCGTCAGGGTAAGTAAACTCTTAAAACACAATATTGAAAAAAATAGAAATTTAAAAATTAAAACAGAAAAGCAAAATTAAAAGATAGGTAAATAAATACAAAATTTTAGCAAACAATATTGGGCTGGGCAAGGTGGCTCAGACCCATAATCCTAATACTTTGTGAGTCTGAGCGGGGTGGATCGTTTTAGCCAGGGAGTTTGAGACCAACATGAGCAACATGATGAAACCCTATCTCTATCAAAAATGCAAACATTTGCTTGGTGTGGTGGCATACACCTGCGGTCTCAGCTACTCAAGAGGCTGAGGTGGGAGGATGGCTTGAGCCCGGGAGGCAGAGGTTGCAGTGAGCAGTGATTGCACCACTCACTCCATCCTGGGGCAACAGAGCAAGATCCTGTCTCAATAAAATTAAGTAAGTAAATAATAAAACCAATATTTCTTTGTGGGGAAACTCAAAATGAGCTCAGCACATCCACTGTAATACTAAGGGTTTTTTCCCCCCCGCACTTTTGTTTCTCTGAGCTTTTACAGATGGATATCATGTCCGGATAACTATTCTGTAGTATCAACACCACAGTTAATATGTATTCTGAGTATACAGAACGATTCTTAACAGGATGTTAGCCCCCAAAACACATTCATAAGCATGTAAAGGAAATACAACTGAAAAAATAACTACAACAACAAAACTCTTCTGGAGAGTTCTGTAGTCTGAAGTAGTCACTCATATTTTTACCCTAAATGCAACTATTACTATCTCAACCATATAAATGATCAAAGTAAGGGCTGGAGATATTTAGATTTTAATCACCATAATGCGGATTATGTCACATAATGGAATTAGTCAGCTGAATGTTTGAAAATCCTCAAGTTACTTTAAATTACTCATATTTTGAGGGTCTTCAGAACATTTCATAACTAACCTAGCAAACTGTGACCTTTATCCCACTTCTGCAAGACTTCCAATCACAAAAAAGAAGCAATACAGATTTCAGTGAAACTGCATGTCTGTTTTTTCATCAAAATACTTCATATAGCCATAGATTTTAAACCATTACATCTTATCCAGATTCCATATTAGATCATTAACATTTTTTCTAGATTTTCTTGTTATTCATTGTTAACCTTTATTTTTAGTATCATAAATACACTTTATTAAATATAACATGTTCAGAAAAGTACACAAAATATACCTGAAAGTAGACCTTAATGAGTTATTCTAAATTATTTGTCCATGTAACCACCAACCCTGGTCCAGAAATACATTACAGCCAGTATCCAAGAAGCCCACAGATGTACCTTTCAGTTCACACCTCTCTACCTCCCACCTAGATGGACTCCTTACCCTACCCTGTGTGTAATCACCTCTTTTTCCTTGACAGTTTTACTGCCCAACTATGAATCCATAAATAAGTGTTTCTCAGTTTTCTTCTCATTTATGTTCTATGGCTCCTTGGAGGGCAGCAGACCATTACAATAGGTAAGACTTTCTTTCACTCTAAGGACCGATTTTCACTCCACTGCAGGCGACATTGCCTCCACTAAGAATGTATGCCCTAACTAACATTAGTTTTGCCTATTTTTGAACTCTGTATAGAGGAAATTGTACAAAATAAGTTTTGAGGGTCTGGTCTCCTTTGCTCAACGTAGTGTCAAAGATCTGCCCATCTCGTCTCACATAGCTGTAAGCAATTTTATGAATACCACAATCATCCAGTTTATTGGAATGAACATTGGAGTTCTTCTCTGTTTGGGGCTATTATAAATGATGCTGCTCTGAACATTCCTGTGTCTCCTGGCACCTATGTACTCATTTCTTGTGGAGTATATATCCACAAGATTCCTGAACCATAGGGTATGAGGATCTTCCACTTTACCAAACTGTTTTCCAAAACACTTGGACAAATATACACCCCCATTAGAAGGATATAGAGTCTCATAACAATTTTCTTACCTTAAAAGATAAGCAAAATGTCTCCTATCCCTTGTTTTTCTTTTAAGATCTGAAGATCACTGTGCAAAGGACTATTAGGGTCAACCTTGAGATGAACAAAACAAAAAAACAATTCAAACAGAAAGACTATTATTATTATTATTACTTGTACTAACTCAAAAATGAACCAATCTGAAAGCTAAAATAGAGCACCTAGGGTAAGTTCCAGAAAGAGGAACTCTTAAGCTGCTCTATATCCCCGGGAAAACTGGAGGCCACTATAGCTTCCAGCTCCTGTAGAATAAAAGTCCTAAAGAGATCATATAGCCTAAATCTAATCTAATAAGGGGCTTCAGAGTTTGCAGTCATTCTAAAGGAAAACAGGCACATGTATATAATTTTCTCAAGAATTCAAAAGAAGTTTAATATGCTTTCCTAAACTTGTATTACTAGCCAAGCTGTTCAAGGAGGAAAATTTGCCATAGACGGAACCATCAAAATTTAAATCACTAAAAAATCAGCATGTTTCTATGACGGTCCTATAGACACACATCCAATATGTATCCCACCCCTCACTCCCCCTTAGTTTTGTTTTATGAGGCAGGGTATCTCACTCTGTCACCCAGGTTGGAATATGATGGTGCAATCACAGCTCATTGCAGCCTTGACTTCTCCACGCTCAAAAGATCTTCCTGCCTCAGCCTCCCACCACCCCTGGTAGCTGGGACTACAGGTGTACTCCACCTATATATTTTAAAAGTAATAACATAACTACCTCCACAATAAGAGTTGATTATGTTGCTTTCAAAACTGGGGGAAAAATCACAAAAATCAACTTGGTAATCACTCTCTGTAGAATGAAATGTATTACTCTTATTTACTTATCAAGCAATATTGCTCAAGCTTTTTGACAGAAGATAAAAATCATGTAAATGTTCACTCTATCAGCAAGATGACAAAAAGAATTCCAACAGGCCTACAAAACCAATAGCATACTCATCCTATCTTACCCCCTACATCTTTTGGAACTTGATTGCATTCGAGTTTCACAAAATAAAGCTAGTAAACATTTCCATTTCTGTCCAGTTTAAAGAAATGACATTTATAATCTGACAAGAGAAAAGAACAAAAGAACAGTAAGAAGAGCAGGGATTTAGAGATCCTTACCTGTCTTATAACTCTGTGATCTGTATATGTCCCTGAGCCCTTTCATAAGTCTATCTGAAGCTTGCACTGACCCAGACACTGCAGGTTGAAACAGAGAGGCCGCTGTTTACCAGGATCGACTGAATCAACTAATGTAAAGATTTGAGGTATTTCAACCTGCTCTAAAAGATTACAGTAGCCAGGCACGGTGGCTCACACCTGTAATCCCAGCACTTTGGGAGGCTGAGGCAGGTGGATCACTTGAGGCCAAGAGTTTGAAATCAACCTGGCCATCAGGATGAAACCACATCTCTACTAAAAAATTACAAAAGTCGGTCAGGTGTGGTTGCATGTGCCTGTAGTCCCAGGTGCTCAGGAAGCTGAGGCAAGATGATCAGTTGAACCTGCAAGGTAGAGGTGGTAGTGAGCTGAGATGGTGCCACTGCACCCTGGCCTGGGCCACAGAGCAAGGCTCCATCTCAAAAGAAAAAAAAAAAAAAGAAAAGAAAAAAGAAAAAGATTACAATAAAAATTGATCACTATTCAACAATCTAAGAGTGAAAAAAAAAGTACAATTAAATGAAGAATTATGAAGTTTCAAGAGAATATAAAACTAGACACAAGTGGTTCATTTCCTTTTTCTTATCACCTAAAAACCTCTAGCCAACATGTTCATACCACCATGGACTCCATGATAGCCTAGAATTTAGTATGAGCGTATTCCAAACCCCAGCAATTTTTGAAAATACTAGAAGACACTCAAGGTGACATTATTAACTAAAATAGGCTTCCATTCATAAGACTACAAGCAAGAATATTGCACAGATGGTCTAGTTCACACATTAGACACTGAGAACCATGTGTGCCTACATGCAACTGGTTTCAGTTTTTCAGTGCAGGGACTTCTGTAATGATGAAAACACATCAGTATCTTATCCTAAGACTAAACAGAAATGGAACTACTTTTTGGCCATGTGAAACTAAAGGTTTTAAAGACTGCGCTAGACTTTGAAGGGCACAAAAAATCAAGTTGATAAAAATATTACTTCCTAGCTATGTAACCATGAACTCATTTCGTAGCTATAAAATATGAGAAGTTTTTCCTATCTCTAATATATCAAGAGTACCTATTTCACACAGTGGCTATGATGACTAAATGAAAAGATCTATAAAGTATTTAGCATAGTATCGGTCATGCAAAAGTGTTCAATAATTTATACCTCTTTTGAAGATAACTCAAACTGGAATTGATCACAAGACACAGAAAGTACAGTGACATTAATTCAAATGCTACAGTCTTAGTTTTGTAAATAATCAAAATATGGGGGATTAACTAAACTTCTTTGCTGTATGAAAAACTACCTATTAAGTTAATATATAAATACGATTGAAGGAGGGAGAGTTAGCTATCTGATTTCAACATTTGGCATGTACTTGGCTAACAATTCATTCCCTGTTTTGGAGAACCTGCACCCAAGACAAAGTAACTGGTCCTCGGATATTGTGGGGTCAGTAAATAGCTCTAATACAAGACAGGGAGCAGTAAGTGTTCAGAAAAACATCTGATGTTTCCCTACACTGTCTAAGCATTTTATGTGTATACATGTATCATTTTAATTTATTTTTCATAGCAGCTATCCAAAAGATATGTACTGTCTATCTATATTTTAGAGTTGAGAAAAGTGAAACCATACAAGGTGTGTTTGTCACCAAACTCAGTGTTCCTTTCCCATCCTGCTGCTTCACATAAAGGGATGTAAAGTCAAAAGAGAAACATTACTTTCGGTCTGGTCAGAGCAGGATTGATCAAAGTCAGCTTCATGAAGGAGAAATAATTTGAGCTGTGCTTTGTAGGAAAGAATGAATTTGAATATACAGATGCCACAGAAGGAAGGTCAGCAGACAAAACAGCATAGACAAGCTGGGAAGGAGTACATACAGGGATCAGCAGGTGGTTCCAGGATGTGAAGAGCAGATGAACAGGATAAAAAGTGGTATTCATAGATGAGAAAGATAACCTTGGGCAACAAATCATATGAGTGTGGCTAGGCATGGTGGCTCATGTCTGTAATCCCAGCACTTGGTCAGGGCAAGGGAGCAGGACTGCTCGAACTCAGGTGTTCAAGACCAGCATGGTCAACACAGTGAGACTCCATCTCTACTAAAAATCAAAAAAATTAGCTTGGTGTGGTGGCACATGCCTATAGTCTGAGACACTTGGGAAGCTGAGGCAGGAGGACCCCTGGAACCTTGGAGATAAAGGCTAGTTACAGTGAACTATGATTGTGCCACTGCACTCTAGCCCAGGTGACAGAGCAAGACCCTGTCTCAAAACCAATAACCGTATGACTGAATCCACCACCAACTCAGGAATGGAGGAGGAGAGCAGCTAAGATTGGCATGTTCATGAATTGTCTGGTATTAACTATAATTACTTAACCAAAAAGTCCATGCTCCAGAAATTTACACACACTTCCACATTTAAATGGTCGTACCTTTCAGTCTTCCTAATTTTCTCTAATATTGCCCAATTTTCTTTTTCAGTTCCATCATCCTCCAACTGTTTCCCACTCATAGGC
Organism: Trachypithecus francoisi; assembly: GCF_009764315.1. NCBI lineage: Eukaryota > Metazoa > Chordata > Mammalia > Primates > Cercopithecidae > Trachypithecus > Trachypithecus francoisi. Next base: position 98,860,904 of record NW_022681468.1, read on the forward strand.
TCTTCTTTCATCTCATAGTGATCTAAGTCTTCTATATCCTGCAAAAAGAAGAGAAATATTAGGTTATTCAACCAATATTTCTTCAGCAGTTTCTTATGCCAAAAGTTCAATTATTCTTGACTCAATGGGGAACAAGAAACAGAATGTATCTATCCTATGGGGAGAGAGAAAAAGCCCCACATTCCATTCAAGGGTTCCCACCTTTTATATCCTGTATTTTCTTTAAAAGCTAGACTCTGGGTAAAGCAGATTTAAAAGCTTTACAAAGTCACAACTAGTATGAAATAGACCATCATTAATTTATTTACTTCTTTATTTAACTTATCTTCTTTTATTTTTTGAAGATAGAGTCTCACTCTGTCACTCAGGCAGGAGTATAGTGGGGCAATCTCTGCTCACTGTAACCTCTGCCTCCCAGGTTCAAGTGATTCTCATGCCTCAGTCTCCTGGGTAACTGGGATTACAGATGTACACCACCACGCCCAGCTAATTTCTTTGTATTTTTTGGAGAGACAGGGTTTCACCATGTTGGCCAGGATGGTCTCAAACTTCTGACATCAAGTGATCTGCCCACCTCAGCCTCCCAAAGTGCTGGGATTACCAGCATGAGACACCACGCCCGGCCAAGCCATCTTTTAAATTTCCTCTTAAGAGGAACCATTGAAAGAGTTTGGCAGCAGGTGTCAAGAACCTTAACCGTTCATAGTTTGTTCCAGAAACTCGACTTCTAGAATTGTATTAGAAGAAACTAGTCTAAGATGTAAGCACAAATTTAGGCATAAGGATACCTATTCCCACCTTGCAACCACAAAAACAAACACAACATCTGCATGTGCAAACATAGCAAAACAGTTAACTCAAGCCCATGAAATAGTAAGAGGTCACTGAAATACCACTACAGCATAATTTCTCCTGTATTGAAAAACTTTGAAATGAAAAATGGAATACACAAAGGAATAGAAAGAATTTCAATTATGCTGAAATAAGCACAGAAAAAGACCAGAAGAACTCATATTGAAATGTTAATTTCAATTAATTTTAGTTATTATCTCTGGAGAGATTTGGTGCTTCCCCTAATTTCCAGGTTTATGGTTTTATGTAGGAAGCATCTATTGATGTTAATAACTTAAAAGTAAGTTAAAAAAAGCATTTGATCTCAGGTGCTCAGGAGGCTGAAATAGAAGGATCGTTTGGGCCCAGGAGTTTGAGGCTGCAGTAAGCTATGATCATGCCAACTGCACTCCAGCCTGGGTGACAGCGACCGTATCTCAAAAACTCAGAATACTTTTTTTTTTTTTTTTTTTGAGACGGAGTCTTGCTCTGTCACCCAGGCTGGAGTGCAGTGGCCGGATCTCAGCTCACTGCAAGCTCCGCCTCCCGGGTTTATGCCATTCTCCTGCCTCAGCCTTCCGAGTAGCTGGGACTACAGGCGCCCGCCACCTCGCCCAGCTAGTTTTTTGTATTTTTTAGTAGAGACGGGGTTTCACCATGTTAGCCAGGATGGTCTCGATCTCCTGACCTCGTGATCCGCCCGTCTCGGCCTCCCAAAGTGCTGGGATTACAGGCTTGAGCCACCGCGCCCGGCCAAGAATACTTTTAAAAGAATTTGAATCATACCCCACAGAACAAAATCTTTATTAACATCATTCTGCTCCCTCCTTTCCCATACTAGCTGTTCTTACATATATACAAATATATGCAGAATTGTTTAAATTCTAACTTTTTTCAATTATGTTATTTTTCTACTTCAATTGCCAAAATCTCTAAAGGAGTAGTTTATATTTATCTCGATTTTCCCCCCCAAGCTGGCTAATTACCCGATTTCTAGACCAGATTACTGACTACCTCCACTCAAACTCTGCCCATGACTCTATACTTCATGGATCTCCCTTCTCCCTGTGTGCACTTTTCAGCTCTGATCCTCCATCCTACGCTTGTTTTCCCCACAATGCTAACAAATGCTTTTGGCCTGTATTTCCTCCTGTATCGTTAACCTCAGTCATGTTCCCATCCACAAAACTTCTCCACCTAAGTATTAGTCAGCACATCCCAAACAGAATTCAACATATCTTTCTAAAACAATATTATCAGCACACGATTCCCTGCTTAAGACCTTCTTGACAACAAACACAACAAATAGAAACGTTCCTTTCTCAAATTCAAGACTTTTAACCATCTTCCTTTTCTGGACAATCTTGCTTTCCATGACTTCAACACATCAACCTTCCTTCTCAAAAGTAAAGCATCCAATATACCCAAACACGCCATGTCCAAAATTGCTCTGGGCCTGTTCCCACGTTATTTTAGGAGCCTAGAATATCTGCTTTTCACCTGTCCTAATCTGACATCTCCAAAGTTCAGTCTCCTCCCTTTGTAGATTTCCCTCAAAGGGGCAGTCTCTTGTTTATTAACTTGTGAGGGGGAAATGCAAGGGTTCATGAACCTTAGTACAATGGATGTCTGACCCATGGAAAAGGTTTAATGTTTCCATGAAGTTTATTCCACCTAAGCTAAACTGCATAAAAACATTAAAACAAACTCTCCTTGTAATTGGACAGTTTTAAGAAGTATTTTACTCCCAGACTCATAAAACAAGCCTACAGCCAGTCACAGTGGCACACACCTGTAATCTCAGCACTTTGGGAGGCCCGACAGAGGTGGTGGATCACTTGAGGCCAGGAGTTCAAGACCAGCCTGGGCAACAGAGCGAGACTCAAACTCTACAAAAAGTAAAAAAGAAATTAGCTGGACATGGGGCACTGGCCTGTAATCCCAGCTACTCAGGAGGATCGCTTGAATCTGGGAGTTCAAGGTTACAGTGAGCCGTGACTGCGCTACTGCACTCTAGCCTCTGTGACAGTAAAACCCTCTCTCAGAAAACAAACAAAAAGAAGCCTACAACACTACTTTTTTAGTTCTGAAGCACTCTAAAGTATATTTTAGATTAATAACTTCCAAACTAAGAAAATGGAATCCTAAATTAATTATAAGACCCCAAACAGAAAAAATCTTTTAAAACAATCTGACCGTGGAATTCACATACATTCTATTTGGTCAATGCAGACACACAGATCTTTATTCCAAAGTTTACATTTAAATGTAAAGCTTCAGAGCCTGAAAACATCTAAAATTATACCCATGACTGACAACTGGCCTAGGCTCAATGTCTTTGGAATGTGCTGTACTAAATTTGCTACTGTTTGAATGTATTCCCTCCAAAATTCAAGTTTGCCAACGTGATGATATTAAGAGGTAGGACTTTTAAGAGGTTATTAGGCCAAGAGGGCTCCTTCCTCCTTCATGGGATTAAGCCCTTATGAATGAGGCTTCACAAGTTGGACTAGCTTGCTCTCCTGCCCTTCTGCCTGCTACCATGTGAGGATGCAACAAGAAGGCCCTGAGACACCAAATGTTGATGTTTTCATCTTGGATTTCCCAGACTCCAGAACTGTCAGAAAAGAAAGAACTGCTTTTTATAAATTACCCACTCTCTCTTATTTTGTTAAAACACTATAAAACAGACTAAGACACATTTCTTTGAATTAGCTTTTAAGAAGAGACAGTTTCACTACTTCTGGCAAGTAGTCCATAAAGTATGTTCAAATTCCCCTTTTATGCAAGCATAAAATTTTTAAACTCAGTAGTTTCTCTTCCACAAAATAACCAAATACATGTTAAGTACTGATTAGTATAAAATATAATTTTAGTGCTGAAAGTTAAGAGCTTTTGTTTTCCAGAAAATCAAATCCAAGAATTCAGATAAAAAATTTGCTCAAAGGCATATCATGAATTAGAGGTAAAGCCAGAATTTATAAATTAAATTGTATTCCAAATATGATGTACTTTCAATTATTCCACATTAGTAGTTATTTATAAAGGAGATTGGAGAATTACTCAAATGTTCAAAACTGAAGATATTTATGATTTTTTCTTTTTTTTGAGACAGAGTGTCGCTCTTGTCACTCAGACAGGAGTGCAGTGGCACGATCTTGGCTCCATGCAACCTCCCCATCCTGGGTTCAAGCCATTCTCCTGCCCCAGCCTCCTGAGTAGCTGAGATTGCAGGTGTCCGCCACCACGCCTGGCTAATTTTTGTACTTTTAGTAGAGACAGAGTTTTGCCACTTTGGCCAGGCTGGTCTCAAACTCCTGACCTCAGGTGATCTGCCCGCCTTGGCCTCCCATAGTGCTGGGGTTACAGGCATGAGCCACCTGGCCTGGCCAAAATGTTATTCTTATATAATATACCTACTTCAGCCATCTCTTCTTCCTCTTCTTTGAAGTCACTTCTTCTTTTGTTCCATTCAAAAATAGAGAAAGAATCTTCCAGGGCTACATGGAACAAATATGCACATTAGAAGACTGGTGTCACAGCTTTAGGGACAAACTCCCAACCATCTGTCACTGCAGTCCCACTACCAGAGAGCTTATTAAAATTAAAATATGCATTTTGAAATCCAACTTTCGCTGGGCACGGTGGCTCAAACCTGTAATCCCAGCACTTTGGGAGGCTGAGACGGGCGGATCACGAGGTCAGGATATCGAGACCATCCTGGCTAACACGGTGAAACCCTGTCTCTACTAAAAATACAAAAACTAGCCGGGCGAGGTGGCGGGCGCCTGTAGTCCCAGCTACTCAGGAGGCTGAGGCAGGAGAATGGCGTAAACCCGGGAGGCGGAGCTTGCAGTGAGCTGAGATCTGGCCACTGCACTCCAGCCCGGGCGACAGAGTAAGACTCCGTCTCAAAAAAAAAAAAACAAAAAAAACAAAAAAAACTCCAACTTTGATTTGACAAACAACAGTTCTCAGCTTTTCAAATTGAAACGATTTTGAACAATTTAAGTTAATGGATGCCTTCAGAATAAAGAAAAGCAATCAGTCAAATATAAAGCAAAAATGAAAAAAACTTTAAAATGTAATCTAATTTAAAATAAGGAAACCTTTTACTTATATGGCTATGTGCATAAGATCAAAGGCTTTACTTTGTTTAAAATAAATGTCCCAAACTATCAACTTCTCAAAACAGCTATCTTTGTAACTTTGAAAAGCCTGAATCGTTACATAAATTCAATTTCCTTACATTGTAAAAGATCAGATGCGTTACCTATAGTAGACACTTCCCAAAACTAAGAATTACGAAAAGATTACCACCTCACTATAAAGCAAATTTTCTTTTTTTTTTCTTCATATCCTCTTGAAAACTTGTTTTTTTTTTTTTTATTATTATACTTTAAGTTCTAGGGTACATGTGCATAACGTGCAGGTTTGTTACATATGTATACTTGTGCCATGTTGGTGTGCTGCACACATCAACTCGTCAGCACCCATCAATTCATCATTTATATCAGGTATAACTCCCAATGCAACCCCTCCCCCCTCCCCATGATAGGCCCCGGTGTGTGATGTTCCCCTTCCCGAGTCCAAGTGATCTCAATGATCAGTTCCCACCTATGAGTGAGAGCACGTGGTGTTTGGTTTTCTGTTCTTGTGATAGTTTGCTAAGAATGATGGTTTCCAGCTGCATCCATGTCCCTACAAAGGATGCAAACTCATCCTTTTTTATGGCTGCATAGTATTCCATGGTGTATATGTGCCACATTTTCTTAACGCAAATTTTCTTTTTAAAAGCATGTAATTTACTATCAAATATCTCTCTACAAGACATAATTTACCAATTAACATCAATTACAATTATCAAGTTCAGATATGAATGTAATGAATTTTTAGGAAGGGCCTTCATACTCAGTTTGGGCAAAGTTCAAAAGATAAGCTTCCTGGTTAGGACATAGTATATAAATGCATCTTTAACCATTAAGGCCAGTTCAGGTTAGAATCCAGAATATGTAAAAGATCAAGAAACTAGGATCCAGAAATCAAGACCAACAAAGGTCTCAGCAGTATCTAAGCAGCAGCTTCCAAAATGGAATTCACCCCTTCTTCATTTCTCTAAATTGTTATATTCCAAATCATATTATTCAGGGTATCTAAAGAATATATACCCAGCCTCAAAGTCCCAAAGAATCTGGTTGCATCAATGGTTGAAAGAGCATTTTTGAAATGCTAATTTCAAAGCCTACCCAAAGAATCTGTTTTGAAAAGCTCTCTGAGGTGATTCTCACATGCATCTGGGTCGGTCACCACTACCCCATTTACTATCCTTCATTCTACACATGAGAAAGCTGAGCCCCTACCCCTCAAAAAGGGGAATTTAATCAAAACAAAAAGTGAGTTAGGGCTGTGAAATCCTAAGATTAATTTCATTTCAAGATGTGACCTGGTCCTCTTTCTAAAATCCCACTGAAATGACAGAATTTTATAAAAGAGAGTAAGTGTGCTGCAGCAGCAGCAAAACAACAAATATAAAAAGAATACCCTTAGTGAACCAAAACCATAAGGACATGCTGGAAGATACAAAGCAGATGGCATCAGACTGCTGGCCTCAAGAAAGCCACAAACCCAATCCAAATAATGGAGGGACCACTTCTGTTGGAAGACTCAAACATTCTTCACCGTACCTGTCCCAGCTATAGCTGGTAAGGATCACTCTGCTAATAGGAAGCCTACCTGGAAGGTCTCTTACTATCAGTGTCAAAACCAGAGAGAAAAGACATAATGTTTTTTAATATAACTCAATGCAACAGCAAAATCTTATAACAGATTCTGCTCTTCCTTTTAGTTCAAAATCTGGAAAGCTCACCGGCCAGCACCTCCCCATCCTCATGCCACAGGAAGAGCAGAGGTCTGCAAACCAGGAGGGGGAGGCCACAGCAGAAAAGAGTGACAATTCTGAAGACATTCATAACAACTGATACTGCTCAAAGGTAAACCTCATGTATGAATGAACAGATAAGCATGTATCATCAGAGAGTTGAAGAAAATTAGCAACCTGAAAGGAAGGTGCCAAGTCAAAGAAGCACAAATGACCTGAAGCACTGCTAATGAAGGAAATAAACAGAATTGTAAAATCTAATTGTAATCTTTAGCAGAAATTGAGAAGATACTGTATCCACAAAATACAAAACAGATTACAATGCAAAAGACAATTCTAGAAGGTAAAAATAAGAACCCTAAACCAAAACAAACAAAAAAACAACCAAAAACCATCCAATCAAAAAAACAGACAAAAAAACCACTTGTAGAAGGGCCAGAGCACAATGGACTTGACTCAGCAAAGCATTTAAGGTGGCTCATGTCTGTAATCCTGGCACTTTGAGAGGCTGAGGCAGGCCGATCATGAGGTCAGGAGATCGAGACCATTCTGGCTAACACGGTGAAACCCTGTCTCTACTGAAAATACAAAAATTTAGTCAGGCATGGTGGCACATGCTTGCAGTTACAGCCTCAGGAGGCTGAAGCAGGAGGATCATTTGAACCTGAGAGGTGGAAGTTGCAGTGAGCCAAGATCGTGCCACTGCACTCCAGCCTGGGTGACAGAGCAAGAATTCCTCTCAAAAAAAAAAAAAAAAATTAAAACCCCCACACTTTACTGTTACACAGAAAATCATACTATCAGAAAGAACTACGAATCAGATAGGCATGAGACTTTTCATCTATAACAATAAATATCAGAACATAAAAGTGTAAAGACCTGGAAAGAAACTCAAGTATGACCTCAGAATTCTATATCTAGCTCCATCAAGACAGGAATCATATCTGTGTATGTTTGCCTCAGGATTCTCCACACTGATATGGATGGAGTACTTCATACAGAGTCAAATATTTGTTGAACAAGTGATAACACACAGCAAGTTCATGGAACACACTCCATACACATCCCCATAAACCTTTTCTAAGAAAAAAAAAACCCAGAATATTATTCAGGGATATACTTGAGGGGCAGGGAGCAGGAGACATAATACAAGAAGTAGTAATAAGCAAAGACAACAGTAACGCCAACGGTAAAGTCTAAATGATTGCTGATAATCTAGCTGAAAGGTCATAGGCCATATTCTCTGACCATATTGATGCACTTAAAATACCTCAAAAGCCACCTGAAAATGCTTTTTAAATTTTTTTTTTTTCTGGATAAGTCTTGGGTAAAAGAAGAAATTGATCTTCATGCCTCAGTCATCCAACTCCTAAGTATGTGCCCCAGAGAAATGCTGGCACAGAGGTACCATTAAATATAGATAAAAAAGATCATAGCAGCATTTGCTCCTCCTAATAACATGGGAAACAACCCACATGTCTGTATCTAGTGAAGGGAATAAATGGTATGGTGTTTTCAAACAATGGAGTAAATGCAGCAATGCAAAGAACTATAGCTACACACAATAGGAACAAATTTCATACACAATGTTGAGCGAAACAGAGATGAAAAAATACATATGGTATGATTTTCAAAAGTTCAAACAATAGGCAACACTACACTGTATTGTTCAAGGATGCATACATGAGTGATAACACTAGAGAAACATAAGGCAAGATGAAGTGTACAGAGGCATGGTGACTGGGAAGCAGCCTGCAGAAGGTTTCTGTGGTGCAAGCAATGTGCCTTCTCTTCACCTCGGTGCTGGCTAGGTGTTGGTTCCCAAGTACTGACTCTAACCATATGTTACACTAAGCTTATGTTTTATAAATTTCAATACATGTCATATCTCACAATAAAAAGTCTTTTTTTTTTTTTTTTTCAGAGTTTTACTCTTGCTGTCCAGGCTCGAGTGCAGTGGCACGGTCTCTGCTCACTGCAACCTCTGTCTCCCGGGTTCAAGCTATTCTGCCTCAGCCTCCCGAGTAGCTGGGATTATAGGCATGCACCATCACACCTGGCTAATTCTTGTATTTTTCATAGACATGGGCTATCTCCATGTTGGTCAGGCTGGTCTCAAACTCCCGACCTCAGGTGATCCACTTGCCTTGGCCTCCCAAAATACTGGGATTACAGGCGTGAGCCGCCATGCCTGGCCAACAGAAAGTTTTAATAGCAAGAGCAATGTAAACAGAGGTTGCAATAAAATGACTTAGAAAATACAAACTATTTAGAAAATAGATTTTAAAACTCGTGCAATAAAGTCAAACAGCACCCAAAGGAAGTATACTGTATACCGTTGTATGTTTGTTTAAAAAGCAATTTAAATTACACTGATCCACTACACTAGAAAAAGCAAAATAAACAAAAAGGGGAAATAATGAAGACTTAAGGAAAATGTGAAAAACACCCCACCAAATTTAAAAAATAACACTAAACAGGATTCTTTCAAAAGATTAAGATAATGAAACAGTCACGCCTCAGATAAGTGATCAAGATAAAGAAAACTTTGAAGAGAAAAGGGCATATAGCCACATGTGAATATGATGCAAAAATTGAAAACTTCACAAATCTTTAAAACACCTTAGAAGTATGGATGAAGTGCTCATTTCTTTTAAGAATCTACAGTTACGAAAACTAACTGAAGAAATGGAAAATCTGGAGACCAATACGCAGAAGAAGGAAAAACACAAAGACTCATCTTCCAAATTGGACATTCATTTAAACCAGCGTTTGTCAGCCTCAGCAATATTGATATATTGGGCCAGCCAATTCTTTGTGGAGGGTTCTCCTGCTGTGTTGTGGGACATTTAGTAACATCCCCCCTACCCATGGAATGCCAATAAGACCTCCCAAGCATGACCAGTTGTGACCACAAAAATGTCTGCAGATATTTCCAAATGTCCCATGGGAGGCATAATATTCCTGTAGTTGAAAATTACTGTGTAGACTAGATCTACATCCTAGGTCTTAGAAAAAAGATGTAATGTTTCCCAAGCTATCCCTGCATACCCTTGATACTGAAATGAAATAACAGCCTTAAAGGAAACAAACAAAATATAATGTTCTTTAATACAGAAGTAAAAATGCAAAAATGAAATATTACCATAGCCATTCTTACAGTGTTTATTATAGGAATGCAAGGATGATTCAAAATTAGGAAAATTTCATCAGGTAATTCACAAATCATATTTCTCCATAGAATTGTAGGCACAATCATGACAAACAAGGTAGCTCTATATGCATTAAGTCCATGTGATATTCAGTGAAAAACACAATTTGCAAATGTCTTACGGAAAAAAACTGAACACTGAACACATGTCTCCACCATCTGCTCTTTGTCCTGAGGCTCCACTAGAAATACAGTGAAGAAGAAACATTATATAAACACATAATTACAAAAAAAGAAATGGGATTACCAACAGAAGATTCACCTCCATTAGAAAATGACAGTAAAAGGAAAACGGTTAATTAGTCGAGCAAAGCAAACAAAAGTGGAGGTCGGGGGATACCCATAACAAGGAAGCTAATTTGTCCCATAGCAACCTGGAAAGGTTCTAGACTCAGACACCAAGTACCCCCGAGGGTGGGACTGATAGGCAAGACTGAAAACAGAGATTAACCAAAAGCCTACATAGAGAACACATTTTCCAGGCACTGAAATGCACTGCTCTCCCCCATCTCCTTAAGCAGAACCCAAGCAAACATATCTGTCTCAGACAAGAGAATGCAGATTCCGGCCGGGCGCGGTGGCTCAAGCCTGTAATCCCAGCACTTTGGGAGGCCAAGACGGGCGGATCACAAGGTCAGGAGATCAAGACCATCCTGGCTAACCCGGTGAAATCCCGTCTCTACTAAAAAATATAAAAAACTAGCCGGGCGAGGTGGTGGGCGCTTGTAGTCCCAGCTACTCGGGAGGCTGAGGCAGGAGAATGGCGTAAACCCGGGAGGCGGAGCTTGCAGTGAGCTGAGATCCGGCCACTGCACTCCAGCCTGGGCGACAGAGCGAGACTCCATCTCAAAAAAAAAAAAAAAAAAAAAGAAAGAGAATGCAGATTTCATCTCCAGAGGAATGGAGTAGTTCCAGCCATCATTTATGATTGCACCGGGAGATAAGAAAGAGGGGTAGAGGAAAACAATCAGGAGTCAGCATACGTTCCCCCTAAAAGCTATCAGTTGCCAAGTCTTGGCCATGAAGAACTCCCAATCAATTTTTTAATTTTATTTTTTATTCGTATTTATTTATTTATTTTATTTATTTATATAGTTATTTAGTTTTGAGACAGGGTCTTGCTCTTTCACCCAGGCTGGAATGCAGGAATGCAGCAGGATGATCACAGCTCACTTCAGCCTCAACATCCCGGGCTCAAGAGGTCCTTCTGCCTCAGCCTCCCAAGTAGCTGGGGCTACAGGTGGGTGTCACCACACCTGGCTATTATTTTCATTAATTTTTTGTAAAGATGGGGTCTCACAACATTGCCCAAACTAGTCTTGAGCTCCTGGGCCCAAGTGATCCTCCAACGTCACTCTCCCAAAGCACTGAGATTGTAGGTGTGAGCTGACACACCCAGCCTCCCAGTCTTTTAGTACCTCTCTGAAATATGAATGAATAAAAAAAGGAATTAAAAAAAAAAAAAAGAATACAGACCAGGCACTGTGTCTCACGCCTTTAATTTCAGCACTTTGGGAGGCCTAGGTGGGCAGATCACCTGAGGTCGGGAATTTATTGAGTGGGAGATAAAAAACACAAAGCATAATTATAAAACATTCTCCCCTGCCACCATAAACATTTTTTTTTAAAGCCTTACAGCACACAGCATAACATGACCAAAGCAAAATAGTAAGGACGAAAGAAGGGAGGAAGGGGAAATATCAGCATGAACTAAGTATGACCCAGAAGAGCCTTGATGGTCAAACATGTAAAGCCAAATTGGGTAGGGTTAGGGGGTGGCTATCAGGGGTACATTCTATAGGGGAAAAATAGCTGATACAGAAGCCTGAAAGGAAAAGCGGGCAGAGCGCCTGTACAGGACTCTTACCTGCCACATCCACGGTACAATGTGCCTTTCCAGAACACAGCAGCGGTCCGGCCGGGGAGAGAGGGATCGCTCAAACAGCACCAGAGGCTGCATTCTAACTTTTCCTCCCTTAACGAGTCCGTTTTCATTGTTAGTTTCTCCTTAAACACAAACTTAAAAACGATTGGCTGAACATGCAGGAACAAGGAAAACCTGACTGAAGAATGAGGCCTTTACACTTAAGGGCCTTGGATCCACGTGAGGTGGCTCAGGTCTGTAATCACACAACTTTGGGAGGCAGAGGTGAGTCATTTGAGGTCAGGAGTTCGAGACCAGCCTGGCCAACATGGTGAAAGTAAACAACACAAAAGTTAGCCAGGCATGGTGGCGGGCGACTGTAATCCCAGCTACTAAGGAGGCTGAGGCAGGAGAATCGCTTGAACCCATGGATTGTCAAGAGAAGGAGGCTGCAGTAAGCCGAGACCGCCCACTGCACTCCAGCCTGGGCGACAGAGTGAGGCTCCATCTCAACAGGCGCCTGCCACCATGCCCAGCTAACTTTTGTATTTTTAGTAGAGACAGGGTTTTACCATGTTGGCCAGGCTGGTGTAGAACTCCTGACCTCAGGTGATCCACCCCCCCTCAGCCTCCCAAAGTGCTAGGATGACAGGAAAGAGCCACTGCGCCCTGTCAAAAAACCGAAAATCTTAAAGGCCTTTCCCCTTCCCTGCTTGGGCTCAAGTAACAGCTGGAGCCGCCCTGCCACACCCTGTCACGGTTCTGGGGAGCAGGCCGGCTGACTGAGGGCGATCATGGGCGCCGAAAGAGCTGCGGGCGACAGGGGCTCCCAGCTCGGGGCTCGGGGACGAGGGCGAGAGGTGCCAGCAGCCCCCAAGCCAGCCCCCCGCAAGGAGACAGAGAGACGCGCCCTCCGCCTCCTCCCACCCAAGCCTCCGGCAGTCTCGGCGATCGGGGCGGGCCAGTCACAGGAGAAAGGAGCGCGTTCGCCCCGCCCGGGGAACCGGGGCCTCTCCCGGGCAGGCTCCCCTTTGTCCGGATACTTCCGGAGCCTCCTCTCCGCCCATGCCCTGCCCTTTGGGGCCGCCGCTGGGCGCTGACAATGACACGGACACCCTGACACGGACATCTTACCCTCATCTCTGACGGCAGGGGCGCGGAAGGTGAGCCGGTGAGGAGCCTCTGTTATGGCCGCGACCACCCGGTGAGGCCGCTCGGCGGCGCTCTCGCGGCTCCGCCTCTTCCCGCTGCTTTGACTCTAGTCGGAGCATGGCAGGAAAACCGCAAGGGACACCGAGGCCTCTGCAGGGAGCTATGGGGCGGCCCCGGGCGGCTGCTCCCCTTGTAACCGACTCCACCGACAGGAGGCGCGGCTCCTGTGAAGCGGCAGCTTAAAAGGGCAACAGCACCACCGCCCCCGCTGCCGCCTGGGAAGGTGCTGCCTCCACCCCGTCCCCCTCCCTCTCACCCCTCACCCCTCACTCCCGCGCGCCCAGTGAGCACCCATTTCGGCGGGTGCAGGAGTCCAGAGCGTGCGCGCGCTTCCGGCTGCCCGCTCCTCGCCTTGACCCAACACTCCTGGACCCATCTGGTCCGTTCCTCACACTGGCCGACTGGAGGCTCCGGGCGGCACAACCGCCAATGTGTGTGTGTGTTTTGGCGGGGAGGCACAAAACCACCAACTCCTGTGTGTGTGTGTGTGTCCGTGTGTTTGTGTGTGTCTCCCAAGGGAACAGCGCTGCTGACTTCAGGCTGAGTATTAGCTCGTGGACTGTCAGCAAAATACAGTCACAAGAAGGCTATGTGCTGTTTTGTCTTTTGCAGTGACATCATGTTGGTCATGTTTTATGTTTTTCAGAGTTCATTAGTTTCTGTTTGTTCTCAGTTAATATCCAGCTCAATAGATTGTGTAAGTAGAATACCCCCTAACTGAAAGTCACCTACATAAAATATAGTGAAAAATACGTCACCCACTTAAATTATAGTTTGAAAACATGTACTCATTAGTTTTGTGTAGCCAACACTGGATACTGGGTAAGGGCACAGGATCCCAGGGCTAAACTGCCTGGGTTCAAGTTCCAATTTAGCCACTTGCTGGCTTTGAAATACTTGACAGCTTTAAGCCACAGTTTCTTTCTTTCTTTCTTTTTTTAACTTAATCCCAAATGTGATAGTAAGTCTCAGTTTCTTGATCTGAAAAACAGAAATTATTCAATGAGAGCCTATGTGAAAACTTTAAAGGTTTTAAAGCCCCTATCTGGCTCAGGAAAGTCCTCAGCTTTAGCTGTTAAAGTTTTAAAAGCCACTTTAAAGTTTTTTTTTTTTTTGAGACGGAGTCTCGCTCTGTCGCCCAGTTGGAGTGCAGTGGCCGGATCTCAGCTCACTGCAAGCTCCGCCTCCCGGGTTCACGCCATTCTCCTGCCTCAGCCTCCCGAGTAGCTGGGACTATAGGTGCCCGCCACCTCGCCCGGCTAGTTTTTTGTATTTTTTAGTAGAGACGGGGTTTCACCGTGTTAGCCAGGATGGTCTCGATCTCCTGACCTCGTGATCCGCCCGTCTTGGCCTCCCAAAGTGCTGGGATTACAGGCTTGAGCCACCGCGCCCGGCAAGCCACTTTAAAGTTTTTAAAGCCACTGCCTGGCTCAGGAAAGCCCTCAGCTTTAGCCATTAATAGCTATGATTATTATTGTGCTAGCTACACATGCATTAATGAGGCAGGAAAATGCTCAAGGATAACAACCCATACCCAGATTATCTCATCAGACGGAGACAGATGCGTATGCGTGCATGCTCATGTTTTAGCTCGGAGCCATTTGTCTGAAAGGCTGTTGAACTCAGAGGCCCAGGCAGTATCAACTTTACTTTGTAGTGGAGCCATCACTTTTGTTAATCAATGAAATTGACATAATGCTCTTTTTTCTTTTTAGTACCAGCCGTGTGCCTAGAGTTACCTGTGTCAAGAAGAGCATGCTTCAAGTGACTGGAGTGAGCAATTCAACTTGTGGAGGAATGAGAAATGATAGTGTTGAGACAAGAAACACAAAACCCCAGGGTAAGGTAGCAATCACTGAAAGTCAGGCAAAGGAACTGGCATCCAGTGATGAGTCAGGCTTTGCCAGCCTCTGGCCCTACAGATGGCTCTTTGGAGAGGAAAAAATTAAGCCAGGCCCAAGGGCACAGATCCTAAGGGAATGCCGGCAGCTCTAGGCTGTCTAGAGAGTCCAGATTTGCTGCTTCACCCTGGGGCTTTAGGCAAGTCCCCTTTCCTCCCAGAGAGCTTCAGTATCCCTTCTATCAAATGATGATGTTCTGCCTTTCTCCTAGGATGGCTGTGGAGATCCAGGGAGACAGTGGCCATAGGGATGCTATGTGAACTGCAGATACAGGTGTAGGAGCACTTTGCTAACTGCCAACGTGAGTTCAGACTCTTCAGGCTATTTGGCACCCAGGTCTATGGTGAGGTGTGACATATGGGATGTAAGGTTTGATGCCTGCTCCAACTCCAGTCTTGCTAACACCCGCTAAACATTTGGCAAATCATGACCCTACCTTGGGGAAAAGGGCAGTCTGGGAGAGCTTCTTCAAGGCAGGCTGGCTTCAATGCAGTCCGGGGCATGACTGAGATAGGCTTACGTGGTGAGGAATTGGAGGATAACTGGGTAAAAAGCTGCCATGGGCAGAGGTGTAGTGTGGGTCGCATTGAGGATAGCCCCTGGCCAAAGCAGGGAACAGAGACAGAATGAGGAAGAGCTCTGTGGGGAAGGTGGGGCATAGGGTAGAGAACCTTCAATGTCTGAAGAGTGTGACTTGTTGGGGTTCAATGCTGTAGGCAGTAGGGAGCCATGGAAGGCTCTTAGGTGGAGAAATGACAGCTGGACATTAGTGAGCAAGCCCTGTCTCCATGAGCAGCGTGGGTGGTCCTCTGAGCACACCAGGCACGAGTGTGCAGGGAGCTGGTGCAAATGCCTCTGTGTGCGGGCGAGCATCTGTGTTGTGACTCTGCCCATGCATGTGCTTCAGTGTGCTGAGTGGCGGCACATCCCAGATCCATGTGGCACATGCCGGCTGGTGAGGGTGCTGGGCACCTGCAGGTGGCAGAGAAGGCAGTGTATGCATGTTGTTTGTGGGCATGTGTGTTAGTGTATGCATGGAGGCCGTGGGGCCTCACAGCATGTGTGTGCACACTCCGGCGTGTGCCTATGTGTCCCCCACCCTCAGGCCTGCCCCACCCATGCGTGTGACCTGCCATGTGATTTGATGCTGTCTTTCAGAATCACTATCGGTGCTCCCTGAGGAGCGTCATCCTTGGTAGGTACATGCCTTGCTGCCTGCTGCATGAAAGGTCTGCCCACCCTGCTGCCCCAGCTCCACACGGGGGGCACACCTGGGGACTCAGAGCCAGGCTCCCTGACCCTCCCTTCTGAAGCTGCAGACTTACTCTTTCCTCTTTCTGTCCTTGTGCTGCTGGCTGTCTCACTTCCCTCCCTGCGAGCCATGGGACTCAGTGTCACTGCTCAAGGTCTCCATGTCTGAGCCTGGGGGCTCTTAGAACAGGCTCCATGCCCAAACTGGCAGATGTGGAGCCACCAGAGAGGGCACAGAGCTCATGGTTTATGGTGTAGGGGCTGGGAGCTTGGAGGGGGTTGTGTGTAGGGCTGGACTCTGAGGTGGTCAGAGGCCTAGGAACATCATCCTGGGCACACTGTACCTGTCATGCAGTCTGAGTCATGCTGCCAGGGCAGGATATCCAGCTCCCAGCCTGGGAGTGCCGAGAGCCAAATCCACTGCAGATTAATGGTGATAGTTAGGGTCCGACATCCTCTATCTGTCAGCAATCCAGTGGTGATCTAGGATAAAAGTCAGAGAGTCCCATACACACAGTCATCCCACAACACACTTCACAGACTGGGCAGGGACACACAGGCCCCCTTCCCTCCCTCCCAGGTACCATCATAGCTGCTAGTGTGGACTGAAGGCAGGGTCCCTGGCCCCTGCTGAAGCACTACAGCTGACCAGCAGGCTCACTCATCTTGGCCTGTTGCTCCTAGGGGTCATCTGTGCTGTTCAGCCAAGGAGACCACAGTGCCTGCTGGCCCAGCCAAGCTCCGCCTAGCGAGTCCACCTGCCTTTCCTGCCACGGACTCTTCCTCTTCTGCTTTTCTGAGCAGGATGGGCCCAGCCTCAACTATGCAACCTGAAGCCCCCTGCCAACCAGTTGAGGCTCCCCTCTTAGACTTATAAGTCTATGCCCAGTGACATCTAGCTACCTGTCCTCCTTGCCTTCCCCAGGGTCCCTCAGAGGACCCTGGGCTTTCTGACTGCCCAGAGGGGCCTCTGGTGCTCACTCCAGCCATCCATCCCTTATAGCTTCACCATTTTGTTTCAAGGGGTGTTCCTTCTCTATCAGGCCTGGTGGCTGTTGGGTGGGGCTCCCCAAGAGGTGGCCCTGGGCCAGTGGGTTGGAAAACAGGGTGACCAGAGAAGAGGGAAGCCCAAGGGGGCTGGCATTGGTCTGAACTGTGGGTGGACTGCGTGGGTGCCATGAGAGAAGCCAGCGTGTGTGGGGTGGGGAGGGCCGCCACAGACCCCGGGCACTACCTATGAAGCTCTGGCTTCTCCCTCCATCTTCCTCCCCTTTCCCTTCCAGCCTCTCTTTTTTCCAGGAACCTTGCCATGCCCACACTTACACCCTCCCCTTCCCAGCCCTTTCACAGCTGCTGTGGTGCACCCATGCTCTGCACTTGCCTCACCGGCTCTGGCTTTTCTCTAACCTGTTTTCTCTCTGTGTTCTCTCCAATGCCAGCTGATTCAGTCAGGCAAGTCCATCCCGTCCTGAGAGCCTCAGGTCTCACTTTGACCTCTGAACAGATGAACAGATCCCTCCTCTTCTCAGAGACCTCCCTTTCCAAGCCTGCCTGGGTGGGTGTCCTGTGACTTGACAGTGGCTCCCCCAGCCCCAAAGCCAGCCCCCTTCATCTGTGACTTAGTCTGTTGTAGTGGTGAGCTGACACATCGAGGTGTGATCGTTGCTGAAAACTTGTGCCCCCTCTGTGGTATGCCCCTGCCCTGTTCTATAAATAGCTATAAATTCTCATACACACACACACACACACACACACACACACACACACGTGTGACTGACTGGCCTCTAGCACTGGGAATCAGTCCTCATGCTGTCCTTGTGGAGTCTTGTGGCCCAACAAGAGGAAGCTGTCTCCTGACATTGCCTCTCGAAAGGGCGCCACCTCCAGGGAGCCTCCCCATCATGCCCGGCCTGTGGACAGCCAGCCCCCGCCATCCTTCCCGCCCTTCTGGGCAAGCATGGGGGTGCTGTGCAGGCAGCTGTGTGGACT